>NC_083819.1:1040755-2240755 GCF_015708825.2 Lethenteron reissneri
CCAAACGCCCTTGCCTACAGTGGGTACCTGATACAGGTGAGACGTGGATTGAAGGCTGAGTCCCGTGAGGCCGAGACCATCCTGGATAATATATGTCTTCCCAGAGCATGAATCGTTAAAAGTCCAGTTTTTAATGTTTTAAATATATATATTTAAAGAGCCATGCAAGGACACCTTTTGATGAATATTAAATTCACATTTGCTGGGAAAGTGGGGCATGGGATTGATCGAGAGGTTCAATTGGGGTAAAAGGCAGGAGCGCAGGAGGACGAGGGGGAGGGAGGCGAGGGGCGCTTGGAAGAGGAGGCGCGTGGTGGTGGAGAAGGCGAGGAGGAGGAGGGGAATAGTCTCGAGGGGTCAACAAGGAAAGGGGGGAGGGGGAAATAGGGCGGAGAGCACGAGTTCTTTTGGAGAGTGAAACTTTCTGTGCGTTCTGTGTTGATGGACTAATAAAGTTATATTACCAGGATAACTCGTGTGCGCTCCCGTTCATGTGTCATTTTCCGTTGTTATTCTTCCCATGACAATTGTTGCTGTACCTCGGAGGTGGTAATTCGAGCTGGGCGCCTGCAGGTTGAGGTCAGTGTCCTGGCTGAGGCCTCTAAGCTAAGTTCTCTTGGGCGCCACGATGGCGAGATGTTGGCTACCTCGCCTGGTATACAGGAGATCGTGGATTCAATCCCGACCCTGATGCCTGCTGTGTATTTGGAGTTTGCATGTTCACCACGTGCTTGCGTGGATTTTTCTGTGGGTCTCCCGGGTTTTCCTTCAACATTTAGAATGAACATCACGCGTTCAGAGTACTAGGTTGCTCTAAATATCCACGTGACGAGCCGCTTCGTTCCGCTATTATTTGGTGGCTAGGTCGCTTCTGAAGAATGTCAGTGGGGGCCTTAACCTGGTAAAATAAAATAAAAAAAGTTAAAGACTTAGTTGAGTTTCTCTGACCGAGGTCAAACCGATGGATGAAAGTCAAGGAGGGGAGCCGAGAGACGATGATCTCGAGGGCCAGCCACGACGATCCAAGACTCACGGCTTCCAATTGAAATCGGTATCTGAGAAACACATCGTCGAGCCTTCGCGTCTGTTAGCCCGCCCCCGAATGAATGACTCACTGGCACAGCTGAGCCTGCAGTGCCCCAACACCACAGCGCAGGCGAGAGACAACAGAGGTGGCCGGGTTAGGGCGCTGTCAGCCCCACTGGAGGCCCCTTACGCGCTCTGCGCCGTCCGCGGATGGAGCTTCTATCGCCGGCGGCTGCCTCCTGAACATTTTAATGAGCGGAGCCCATGACGGCGCTTGCATTTGTAATGCGCGCACGTAACATTAATTTACGTGTCTGAATCAGCTCATGTTGGAGGTGCCTTCTGAGAATCTATAGGAAGCCCCAAGGTGTTGATGCTATGATGTGATATTCAAGAGAGGTGGATTTCACATAATTGTGAAAACATAGTACGTGCCCTGTTGAATGCACGAGGCGGCGAGGGTCGTGTAACGTACTTCGCTAATAACGAAACCTCGCTCGAGGCGATTTCTGACCGGTAGCGCAATGGTGTTCGGCAAAATATTAAAATAAACAAGGGGGAAATTGGTCAATAGTCTCGGCTACAAATTATTCGGAGCTGGCAATGAGGCATTTGAGTGTGTGCCAAAGGAAATAAAAATAACGTATCCGAAGATAATGAGTTGCAGAACGTGGCGACGTTAATGGGACTGCAATACCAGGGCACGGTGTTACAATTAGAAGAATGCGTGGAAAAAAACATTTTAACGATCTCTTTTCATTTTAATGGTCATGCTGCCCGTTTAGAGGGAACGCACGGACACACGTCGCAGGACTTGTCTTTTTACGAGAGTCCAAAGTAACCAATGATAGCCATCAGCTTCGTGCATGACAAACAATATAAAGCATGAATCCTGCAATCACCGACAATTAGCATTACAATGTTATTCATGCGAATGTCGTTGTCAGTCGTTCTCATTATTGATCAAAATGAACATTGCAGGTTGCATACCTCGTTCAAATGTTGGTTTGTTAATAGTCGTGATGCACTCCGTTCAACGCCATAATCATTCCCTTTAAACAATAACTGTTTGGGTGAAGCGGTAATGGTGCCACTAAATGTGTGGCTGTGGACTAAACAAAGTCTACGTGCATCGTTTTTGCAGCCTTTCTTTGTTTGTTATAGCATCGTGATAACAAATGCACAACCATCGCCGCCATCGTCACCAGAGGTGGTGCTGACTCGTTGGGGGTGCAGAGCAGAAATTCTGTTTGGGGACCAGCCCCCACCCCCCCCACCCTGTCAATTCATGAACTCCTCTTGGGGCGATAGAAGAGATGTCGACACAAGATCGAGATGTGGTGGTACGAGACAAGCGAGATGCAGAGACGTTGCTGAATGAGAGAGACGTAGATAGGAGATGAATATGGATGTAGATGACAACGTATGACACAGACAATATAGCAATGAGCGAAATCAATTAATAAATAGTAATGTTAATTAGATTTAAAAATATATATATTTATTAGGATTTTCATTTCAGCTTAATTTTGGTTTATTCCTATATCGTCCATGACTCCATGGCCCCTTGAGCTGCTTCGGGGGCCGAAGTGTTTGTGGAGTTTTCTCAGGACTTTACACGACAAGGAAGCAGTGTGAATTGGGACAATGCCATGGCCTAGCGGTAGCGCGTTCGCTGCGTGTTGCAGAGGATCGCGATTCAGATCCTGCGGCCGCCCTGATTATCACCCTGGGTGTATGAACCGTACGGCTCCTCCCACGTGCCATCTATTTCGCAGTGGACGTCAACAATTCCCTGACGTCATTCGCAAGAGTAGGCCATTGTGGACCAGCGGCAGAGTCCACATTTGCCCAATTCGAAAATGACCCGCAAATTACTCGATTTGGATTTGACGCACCGCAGGAATCATCGCAAGCTTCTTGCAGACTCGTGCCCGTTTCCCGGCCAGGTACTGAGTCACCTTGTGCCGCACAGGGATAGATTTTCCACTGGGGGAGCCATTTCAAATCTGTCCAGATGAGATGCGATGCAAGGCGCTCTAGGACACGCCCTGGCATACAGGAGGGCGGAGTATTAAAAACTAATAATTACACTGGTCAACACATTTTTTTTTCTGGCCTGGACTTTTGCAGCTGTTTTAGACTCATTTCAGGGTGCTGATTCCAAATCTGATCTCAGATTTGCTCTATCACGTCTCATTTTTATGATGCTATCGGCATACCCCATTTTCATTGATTTTACCCGAAATTAACTCTGTCACTTATAATTGCAAGTTGTTGCGAGTCAGTGACTGCTTTAGTGTTAAAATATGGTGCTGCATTTTTAGGATAGTGTGTTTATAATATAATTTTATGTAGATAGCCACATTTATTTAATATTTTTATTCGGCAGTTTTTATTGAAAATGCAATATTTGATATCTAAAAATGTCCAACTGATGCCAGATTTGGAATCAGCACCCCAAAATTACCTTAAAACCGTTGGAATACCTTATGCCAGAAAAAGTGTGTTGACCGGTGTTATCATTCTTAGGATTTCTTACCTCCAAAATGTCACTACGTCATCGAACAAACAGATAGTCTTGAAACGGTAGGTGCCAAGTTAAGCAAATGGGTTGACAATGTGACATCACTAACGAGTGATGACTAAATTCAATCTAAGGTTGCGAGAAAGTCATTTGCAGGTGTCACAGATGTGAGAACGCTTACCTTCGGACTAGCCTGCGACACAAACAATCCAGGCAGAGTTTTGTTTGTATAGGTACAGCACTTACACGTGTATGTTCGGCCAGTTTAATGGGTGGGTATGAAACCGTGGCGCTATTGTGTGAAATTGTGGGTGTAGCTGTCTTGCGTGTTTGTCAATGTCAGCGTTTGGCCTGACTGGCTGGCGTTTGTAACCGTCGTGTTTCGCGGACGTCTGCTATTGTGGTCGTGCTCACAGATTGTCAGGATATTCATGATTCAGCTGTATCAATATTTTGCAGTCATTTTGTGTTACAAATGCTCCGCGTTGTCTGTCTGGTCGTGGTGGTGCATGCCTCTTATGCAACATTTGGAGATAGGTCTTGTGGGTTGGTGGACCATGTGCAGATGGGGAGTTGTCGTCCTGAAAACGAGACGTTCCTGGGAAATGAGTCCCGCACTGCCATTATCTACTGGACATCTGTGAAAAAGAGCTTCATAGCTCATCAGATTTCTCCAAGATAAACAATCTCATTCTGATTCACCACCCCACCACCTCTGTGTTTAACGTAATTTTTCTACTGTACATGTTTTATAACTGATATTCGTAGATGTCAATAAATGCATTGATTCATAGAATAATAAACCACCAAATCCACTGCTGGATGATGGCCCTCCCCTGTGTTGGTCACGGTGGTTGCTTGACCAGTGTGGGTTGGTGATGGCAGGGTGGCCCAGGGCCGCTTCAAATATTACTCGTCGCTCATGGTAATCGTGGCCGGGATTCGAGCTCAGGTCGCCAGGTTCGTAGTGCAGTGTGCGAACCAGAACGCCACCATTCCCAACGTGCTCGTTAAAATGCAGGGAGGAAAAAGTGTGTAATTATCTGTATAATTTATGGTATTTGGGTGAAGTTTTGGGCAATGTCCTTAATTTGCAACCATTTTTTGTTAAATTACTACCAACTAAAGAACATGAATTAGGTGAGTTTGGGAATTTGTTTTAGTTGTAATATATACCTTCTGTACCAAGCCCTGTGTGTGTGTGCACGATACGTAACACAAACATTAAGGGAATGCATTGGCGGTGGTGATAAATCCCAAACCTCCACCACCTTCATTATGAACGCTGTTATGAACAGATAAATAATTACCGTAGTCCCCAGAATATAAGACGCACTGGAAAATAAGACACACCTCAAACTTGTGGCCAGTGCCAACAGAGCCATACAAATCTGGTGACACACACTCACACCCACCGGATTGTAACATGCAATCCAGAATATTTGGCTGCAAATATACAAGGGCAAAAAAGTTGGTGCCCTGTTACGCCAGAGAATACGGTATGAAGCTGAACTTTTGGCCAATTGTTCTTGTTCACAGCAGAGAGGGCAGAAAGGTCAACTTTAATAGTTTGACATCGCACGCGACACTTTACAGCGCCATTCCCTGCGAGGTGTGATCTCCAGCTACTACCCGTTCTGTCCTTGTGCCCTTTCTTGCTGCTCCCAAGAAAGGTCATTGCTCAGCACGTTTTATATAATAAGTGTTAGACTTTGTTCCGTTGCAAGGCAGTGCTAATGATGAAGGGGTGATATTTTTTAAAAATGTGTGCTCGTACAGGAGAACTCCTCTTCTCCGCAGTGAACCCGGTGGATGGACATTACAGATCCTTTTATCCATGAGCGTTAGCGAATTGACTCTACTCATCCGGCTAATATGAGGAGTTTGCACGGACCCAACACCTCTCTTAGATAAGAGGAGTTTGTGGGTAATGGGGTGGCGGATGAGAGGAGTTCTTTTGTCCGTTAAATGTATGAGCAGCAGCAAGTGTATTTAATTCAGATAATAGCTCATTCGATCCTTGCGCACTGCAATATGATCACGAGCTAAATGCCAATGTCGAGGTCTGCTGGCCGCGACGAGAAAGATTTTGTGCCGTTTAGCTGTTCCTCCTCCCTTGAAGGAGCGCATACTACAGTCGTGTACTACACGGCCCACAGTTTGTGTAGCATGACCTCAATCGCGTGATTGTGGCTTGTCTTTAAGTTTATATTAATTGGTAATGCCAATCTAATTACATAGTCTCATTTTGTCAAGCAAACTGGGAACATATGTAAAGGATAAATGAAGAGCCCATTGGAAGGGAGGACATACATTTTCATGCAAAACAAGAACAATATGCATCCCGTGCATGCGCATCACGTGGCCAAAAAGGTATTTAAATGCAAAGTGCGCGCGCTTGTTCGCGTAGTTAATGTACCCTTCTTGGCATCCTTGTTTTAGTCTTCATGAGCTGCGTGATGGAACGCGGGTGCAAGTGGGGGAGGCGGCGGGGGGATTTGCGTTGAGGATTTATCGCCGTGTTTGTGTCTCCCATTGCTCTTAGCGTGCCAAAGACCACGAGAAATCATCGCAATCTCTCTACACCCAACAAACCCTTTGCCAAATTAATGTTTTTTTTTCCTTCTCTCTCCTTCCCTGTATCTCAGTTTCTCTCAAATGCCAGCAATCAAAAGATTTTGCATTTAAGCTTCGCGGAAAAAATCTCCGCGAGCATTGATTAGCAAGTGACTTTATATATGTATATGCTTTTAATTTCAACTTTTGATTTCACGGAAATGCCACGTGTCACGTCTCATCAGGGGCTTGTTTGAGAATTTCGATCGGGCGAAGAGGCGCGGACGTCTTGCGGCCGCTCCAAATCGTCGCCTCTGCCGGCGCTGGGCGTAGGGGAGGCGGCAGTCACAGCCCGTGGCCGGGAGACATCTCAAAGGGTTGCTGCTCGCATTGAAGCCCGTGGCTTTGTATAGCAATTCATTACCCACGCACACCGCGCACAAAACCACCCGGCGACTCGACGATTTGTCACGAATCACGAATGCATTATATATTTATTGAAACTCGTGTTTATCATTTTGTTTGTATTGTTTCTGATGAGGTATTGTCTTCTTCAGGTCGCTCCATTAGCCTCGGGTTTACACGAGTGGAGCACCGCGTGCAATTTGCATCGGTCAAAAGGCATTACTTCTCACACGCACCATTCGATGTGTGTATGTTTAGCATGAGAACCGATTTTAATTCACGAATCGATGCGTTGTTATATGTGTCTAGCGACTCCTGCCCCCGGGCAGACGCCAACACAAAGATCCCCCATAAAGCCTTAACAAACTATATTATTTGGGTCTTTCGGTAAAGCCACGTAGATAGAAAAAATATAAAAATAATAACAAAATCACGACGTTTCGATCGCAACACAAGCAATCGTATTCAGGTGAAAAAATTAACCCGTAAAAACAAAGTTTTTCACTATAAATCCTTTATATGCGTGTTAAATGGGCCACAACCCAGCCCACATGGTTTTTGAAACGGGCGGCTAGAGTCCTCTCGTCCTCTGGCTTGAGATGGCTGCCACCTATGGATCAGATGATTGCCTGCCACCATTAAGCAATTGGTAATTAAATAAATAAAATTTTACCTAAAAAGTGTAATTTTTTTTACTTTTTTTTCACGAAAAGAAATTGTCGCGCACAACGAGTCTGTGTGCAAAATGTCAGCTCGATTGGATCACGGGAAATGGGTTAAAATGACCGAAAGATTTGCACGGTCGTAAGCGTGCAAGCAAGTGAACTTAATATAAAGGATTTAAAAAGAGGGGGAAATCTGCCCAGGCAGGCTGTTTATAAAGGTTTAGAGATGGGCGGGGCAGCTAATGCCAATGTGGGAGAGGTCTCTGTCACCTGCAGTAGGTGTACACCAATCACAGAGCTGTTTGTAAAGGTTTAGAGATGGGCGGGGCAGCTAATGCCAATGTGGGAGAGGTCTCTGTCACCTGCAGTAGGTGTACACCAATCACAGAGCTGTTTGTAAAGGTTTAGAGATGGGCGGGGCAGCTAATGCCAATGTGGGAGACGTACTTAAACGGAGCTATGGGGGTGGCCATTGTATTGTGAGAGATTAGCATGTCAATGTAAGACAGCGCAGTGGGCACATGGAGGTGGAAAATAATGGCAAGCCGCCATTTACTAACACAGCTAACGGTGGCTGTGTTAGTGAATGTAACTCAGAGTCGAGAATAACTGCTAGGTAGGATAAGAACATCACAGCCAGTTATGACCTAAACTGGTTGATAACGTGATTCCAATGATTGCTCAGTTTGTACCCATCTTCTCGGTTGAAATTGTGTCTGTGTTTATACATCTGGATGGCTTCATTAACGAATCCTTGTTGATAGCCAGTGGGTTTGCAGAGTACCTTCGTCTTGACAAAATCAATTTCGTGAGCCCATCGTATTAAAACAATGATCAGCCACGGCTGAGGTATTGGTCCTACCGTGTTTCAGATCTGCCTTGTGTTCACGGACCCGGTCCGAGACATGTCGCTTAGACTGTTGGGGCAAGTGCTGTGAGCGAGCACCTATGACGGCCGGAACGGCACCACGCCCGACCGCCGTTGTCTCCCCAGTAGCGACGTTTTACACACGGCACCAATGACTAATTTAATGCTGAGCCGACCTAGGGGAGGCCCAGGACCGGTGCAGCGCAGCGCGCTACAAACCTACACTACCGCTCCACCCACACGGCGACACACCCGCGTTAGAAGAAAACAAGCGCCCTTCGTCTTTGACTCGGCGTTGCCAGTGGGCGCTGATCAATGCTGGCGCAGCAAACGAGCAGGCCGCGAGGCCAACATCAACAACATCAATCCGCCTTTGTCTCCCCAGTGCGAATGTTACTCGTACGTTTGAACCAGGGACTCGTTTTTGGCCCTGGGCCAGACTGCCTGTGGCACTTGCACGCGTGCGGTGCACGCCAAGGAACCGGGAAGGGGAGGAAACTTTGGATCGCGACACAAAACGTTCGGCAATTATCATGGGCAAACAAAGCCAAAACTACCACCCTTGTAGCCGTATAGACCACCGGAGTTGGTGTTGTTAGTGGCGCACATAAAGGGCGGTCTAAGCCAGCGCCGACAATCAAGCTGCCTTTGTCTCCACACTGCTGAAGTTGACACATTGCAGCAAATGACTCATCGAGGACAGGGAAGGTCTGGCATGGCTTGCCACTGCTGTCAACCACGGGCTGGGAGATCCACTCAGGTGGCCGGGTTTGCGGTGCAGGTGCACGGAGGACGACGCCAACTTGACTCTCCCACCACACACGCGCATGCGCTCACACTCCGCCTTGTAGACGAGTAGGACGTAACGATTACGTTTGTTTACCGATGTCAAAATAATCCTTGGGTATTTGGCAGTCAGTTTTGGCATGTTCTGTGAAAGTCGTGGCTGTTGATTTCGCCTGACTTGGTTTGCGCATTCCCACCCTGCACCGTCCCGGAACTGGCACCACTGGCGATGGTCTTGCGCTGATTGTGCCTGGAGAAGAGCTGCTGAGCTCAATCAGCCTCACCAGCTGATACAGGAGTGGGTGGCTGAGTTGGTGGCCGTGCATATGACTGTGTCTGTGCAGGGTTAGGGCACCCCCTCGGTCGACTGAACCAGAAACGTGTGACCCGGCATATTGCGTACATACCAGCACGGTGGGCAGGGCCGTCCATAGGGGGGTAAGGGGCAGCTCCCACTGAGTGCCCCCACACCCCCTAACGCCTTCAAACTAAACGGGAAGTCTCACATCTCACGCCCTGACGTCGAAGCCCCCCAAAGCGCGGGGCCCGGGGCAGTCGCCCCGATTCTCCCGTACCCTTAGGGACGGCTCTGGCTGTGGGACGCTGCCACAGATGTGTCATGGCTAGCACACTGGACTTGCAATACAGGGGTCGCCCGTTCCGTCTCCTGGTGTGAGAGTTGAAACAACAGGCACGTGTTGTTTGTTTGTTTGTTTTAAATCCCTCTGCCTCTGTTCACCCAGCAACGTAAATGGGTCCACCCAAGTCGGTCGATCGGCGGGTTGCGTGTGGTGGTGTGAGGCGTAGCTATTCCCACCTTTCCCGAGGCGCCTGGCCAGTGTGGTCGTGTCAAGCGCCCTGCAGAGCAGATGCAGAGATCCATCTCGCGGAGGCCCTTCCGCCAGCAGTGACGCGAGCAAGGAAATGCAGGGCTGCACTTTTATCACCTCAACTGGACATCCGTGAAACGGAGCTGGATAACTAATCGGATTCTTCCACTACAAACACATATTCCGACTCTGACCTTTTCAGCGATGTAAAGACAGCTGTCTGGCATTGCACATCCACTGAAGCGCTTTCACTTCCTGTCAGCTACTTAGGGGCCGTCCATAAATGACGTCACGCACCTGGGGGGGGGGATCATATATTTGTGACGATGTGTGACGAGGGGGGGGCGGGGGTTTGAGAAATATGACGTTACATCAAAATGCGCAATTTAATATAATTTTTAATAAATGTTTCTCCTACAACATCATAGTGCAGTGCCACATTAAATACGCACTACAATGACAATAGTTCAAAGCGATGTAAATATGGTTTTGGGGGGGGGGGGGCAGAGCTTTGTCACGTCATATTTGAGGGGGGGGTTTGGCTTTTTGTGACGCTGTGTGACGAGGGTGGGGGGGGGGGGTCAAAAATCATCCAAAATCGCGTGACGTAATTTATGGACGGCCCCTTACCGTGCGAAATCAAGGTTCGACACACATAATACGTACGTGCAGGAGAGGTGCTCACGAACATCACCGGCGTCACCAGAGTGTCTGGGCTCGCCACATGGCACCAGCGCGCTGGATTGATCTTCGTGATAAACCGCGCAGTTCAGGGCCGAACGGCGCGTGAGTGATGCCACTCAGGACGCGAGTTCCACACACGCGGAGCCGTCACGGGCCTTGTTAGCCCGCCGCAGTGACACTTAATAAAGGCCGATATCGATTGCGAATAAATGAACACCCAAGCAAACAAATCTGAATGTGATATAAAATCAACGTGCGCTTTATCGATCGACTCAGCGACTTATCCGATGCAGGGAAGGGCAACCGTGGAATGACAAAGTGTTGGGTGACTTGGTGGGTGGAACACAAAAAACATCTCCTCCAGTCAGTGGTCACAATAGAAATAGAATTTAGTTACAAAAAAATAAAAAAAATACATTCGGTCTGGCTCAGAGGTGCGAGGAATCTCAGCCAGGCGGAGCCATTGGCAATAATTGTCCAAGCTCTGCGATCCTCTAGACATTAAGATGTAATCAGTCAACGAGTGAGTGTTTTTCACGTGGGAAGAAAGCGGAGCACCTGGAGAAACCCCATATACATGCGAGGGAGCAACACTCCATCCCATACAGAAGGAACAGATGGAGTCCACAGAAAAATAGGCCCATACCACCCCGATGCCAGAGGCCACCTCTGCACAGCGTGGTCCATATGTCACGTGACCCCCGATTAATTGACCCCGAAATGTTTTTTTCCCTTTGCATATTCATTTATGTTTAGAATAAACCCTACTTTAAAAAAATCAGTTCTCGTGAGTTAAATGGGGGGGGGGGGGGGGGTGTCACAAGACATCTAGACCACCCTGTAGAAGGCCTCTTCACAATATGCGGCTATTTGATCAAGCAGCACGTGGGGCGAGTACACACAGCGCAACCCAAAGACACATCGGAGTGCGATGCAGCACAACCCCGGCAAGATGCGCAGTTGTATCGGGTGACGTCCAACGGGCAACCACTCTGACACCTGATCCAGCTGCACATGGCAAACTCGACCGGCATGGCACACGTGAGCTGCACGAGGAGTGGTGGTGTCACATTGCGCCTTGCCTTACGAGGAGCGTGGGGCAGGGAGGGGGCGCATTGGACTCACCCCCCCCCCCCCTGGTGGGCAAGACTACGAGCTGGGCCCCCCTTGACAACCACCATAAGATCTGTCTTCAACAACGGTCTCGAACAACAACAACCATGATTTAAAACGCGGTTTAGATTTATAGACATATTTATACTTAAATGCTTTCATCTACGTTGCAGGTTTAAATTAAAATTTATTAGAGCAGTAACGTTGGGCTTCTGCAATTTGCGCAAATCAAATGATCGGGGCCCACGTGATCGATTGGCGCACCCCCTGAGCTGACGGTGTCGTCGCTACGCCACTGGTCCCATTCTGGAGCTGCTCACCCAGAGCTACACATGCCCTGATGGTGGCATTGACCTTGCACTGTCCGCCCTTTGGCGTCGTTTTCTGGTGTGACACTGCTGGTGAGACTCGGCCCTAAAGAAGGCCGTCTCTGGTGTAGGCCAATCCGTTTCAAGGAGAATGCCCATGTATTATCAGAACATGTTCATGTTTTGTTTGCATGTTCACCACAAGGACGTGTGGTTAATGCAGACTTGATATTTTGCAAAAGGTGTCTGTTTGGTGTTTGAACATCTTAACACAACTGTTTTGTTGCCAGAAAGGGTAAAACATATTCTTATGTTTGCATGCTTAAATGTGGACTATTTTGTTCACTATTCAATCGGACTTTACTTGGGTCGGCGATCCGAGACGGGAGTTCTCTGCGGGGCGCTCCCGCAGATTTCTAAATCGCACTCACCCCAAGTGGAGCGCTCAGCAAGTCGTGGATGCGGGACACGTGAGAGAAGAGTTCTGTACGTGGCCCATAGGGTCAAGAAGTTTGGCCACCCCTGGTATCCGATTTGCGTGGTTGGCGCCACACGATGCGAAAGTAGATCAACATACACGAGCCGAGCGCCCACGACATCGTATGCGTGCGTGCAGGCGCAGACTTTGTGGGGACGGTGGGGGGTGCAGTGGTTAGCGCGCTGCGTTACTACCAACGTTGGCTACGTACGGCGGGAAAGAAGTTCAACATGCATACGCGACCACCGCCAGTGACGATTACCCGAACCTGTCCTGGGCCCCCCCGAGACCGACTCAGCGTATTCAGCCTCAATCGAGTGCCTGGTGCGGTGTGTAAACATCGCCACTGGGGAGTCGAAGGCGGCCGGGCGTGGTGCTGGCAACCCACCGCCTCGTGTGCCCTTACAGCCTTGTTAGGCGCGGCTCGCTAACAGCACTTGCCGCAACAGTCTGTTCGGGCTATACGGGGGGATCCTGTATAGCCTTAACAGACTGTCACGCAGGAGTCTTCAGTCTCGTCCTTAAGTGACATTTTGCGCGAACGATTCCATCTGGGAGATTTACTGCCCCGTGCCTCGCCCCGAGCGATATTCACCGTCAAGCCACGTGATTCTTCACCCCCCCCCCCCCACGTGACTCTTCACCCCCCACGTGACTCTTCACCCCCCACGTGACTCTTCACCCCCCCCCCCCCGTGACTCTTCACCCCCCCCCCACGTGACTCTTCACCCCCCACGTGACTCTTCACCCCCCACGTGACTCTTCACCCCCCACGTGACTCTTCACCCCCCCCCCCTCGTGACTCTCCATCTTCTTCTTCTTTGCAAGGTGACCAACCCCTGGGCGTGCCGAGTGGTCACGCCACTCACCACCGGTGTATGGCGTGGGCAGGGCTGTCTCTCCCGTCCGGCGTGCCCTCGCTCAGAGTCGTGCGAGAGAATATATGAACGCAATGCAACAAAAAAAGCCGCGTAAATGAGACCATAGCTCAAGATGACGACTCGATAAAAGTGCAAATTCTGAACATCACACACTCAATATGAACCCAGTAGGGCGAGGCAATACAATTGAATTTGCATAAACAATACTCTCTCCTTTTTACATTATAAGTCAAATGTGTCAATGCAGAGAACACCTTTTGCAACAATAAAAAACGAATGCAGGATGGAGACTGAGATTGGGCAGCAACACGCGAAGGGTCTGCGTTGCATGACCAGACGACCAGCTCCAAAAAACCTGTTAAATCTGTTTGCCTTTTAGGCAAATGCCAGTGTGGTTGTCATCGTGTAGAGCAGTGTTCGCACTTGCAAGGCCCGCGACAAGACGTAACAAGTGAATCTTAATTTTGGAGCTTTCGTGACTGCAGGAATTATTCTTTGTTTTTTTCGGTAAAGTCACGTATAAATATAAAATGATAAATTAAATAATAGCATACGACGTTTCGATTGCAACACAAGCAAGCATCATCAGGTATAATGAAATAGCGACATAGAATCTAACCAGAAAACTATAGTCAGCTTATATGTCTGTCTATAGTTTTCTGGATAGATTCTATGTCGCTATTTCATTATACCTGATGATGATTGCTTGTGTTGCAATCGAAACGTCGTATGCTATTATTTAATTTATCATTTTATCTTTATACGTGACTTTACCGAAAAAACCAAGGAACGTAACAAGTGAGATCACCCCCATCATCATCATCGTCGTGCTGCTGCTGTCAAACCCACAATGCTTTCAAACGTGTGGCGGCCCTCACGCTGGTGATGTCTTATCGGCGAGAGTGGCCCCCCTCTGAGCATGAGTGCAAAACACTGCTGGAAAGGAACAAGCCCCTCTCCATAGTTGGGGCTCTCAGAAGGATTCGGCAGCAGCGAGCATTGAAGACTGTGCTGATAAGGTCGAAACCGGTCAATAGTCATCTGTTTGTTTTACTGCTGCCTTTTGGGATGTTCACATTTTCTCAAGTCTTTGAGCTTGAGGTCTAAATGACAACATTGTTACGCATTCAGTTCTACTGAGCTGGTGGTCTGGATAAGGTTCACATGTTTTTTACATGCAGCGCACACCTTTAAGTGAACAATTAAGCATAACATTACGAGACAAAAATGTATTGCCCCTTTGTAAATCGACTGTTGAAATGAAAGACCTGTCCACTCCGTGTGAGTTACGGGGGTTATTTGACCATACTTCACCAAGCTGGTCCGTGCTGGTTGATGAAGAGGAGGCCCATGACTGCTTCAGATATAATTTACCGCTGCCGTGAGACATGACGGGGAGTCGAACTCAGGTGGCCAGGTTGTTGCAGTAGTTGCAGTGCGCTCCCCACTGCGCCACGATGCCCAGTACCCTCCATGCAGGGAACATGCACAAGATTTTGTTGGCTGATATTTTCAAACACATTGCAGATGTAACATCGGGTGAAGTACTCGACATCACTATCCTTATGTGTGATATTGTAAACATTATTTAAGGGATGTTGCCATAGCGTGATGGTTCGCAAATGTCACTTGTATTCCCAGAGGTTGACAGTGCCATCACAATCCGTCTCTCAGCGCGCCAGTTGAAACAATATCGAACGTTTCTTAAACCCCTCCCCCCCGTCTCTGTCCACCTTGCAGCACAAATGGATGCACCTCAGCAGATCGGCCGTGGCGGGGTGAAGTGTGGGTACTGCCTCCTCTTCCAAGACGTCTGGCCGGCGTGGAAGGGTAAACCATTCATCTCTGGAGGGTCTCTCTAGAGCTCCAACTGGTGGAACCTCTTCCGTCAGCAGCAGCGTGAGCAAGACATTTCAAGGCTGCACCTTAATATGCGTAGGGATATTTCAATATCTGAATGAGCAGTTGTGTCGAAACACTTACCTTTACCCACACAAGCGGTAATCATGGCATCGGATGGATTACACACATTCGATCGGAATTAATGTTACGTACATTTAAGCATTTGTTGCTCTGACCATACCGGGAATAGACAAATGAAAATAAATAAATCACCATCCTTCAACCGGTGAAGTCAAAAGCTTTTATGAAAATCAATACGTTTCAAGAGGATTGCCTACCAGAAGGGTACACACACCCTCCTGAAGTGTGTTGCCGAGAGCGCACGTGACGGACAGACGCGACACGCGCTCGCCACCTTTCGCCGATCTCAACGCGCGCCTCTCCCCTTCCCCGTGCGCGCGCGGCCTCATTAATCAATAATAATAATAATTAATTATTAATCAAGCGTCACCGTCGCTGGCGGGAGGTCCTTTTGGTGCTGGCCCACGTCACGACCCCCCCCCCCGGGCGCCGTCCGTGTGAAATTAAAATTAGAATTAGCGCGACAGAGTGGGGGACGGCCCGATAATTGTGACACTGACCGCGGTCACGCTGCCTTTGAATATCGGAAGCGATGGTACAGCCGAGGCGGCGTCATTTGGCACCCATCGCGTACTAAATACTGTAGCTCAGATGTGGCGCACAACGGAGGCGTTGGACACTGATGCACACACACACGCACACACACACACGCGCGCGCACACACACGCGCGCACACACACGCGCGCGCATACGCACGCGCGCGCGCACGCACGCGCACACACACTCGATGTGCACACACACGCGCGCGCACACACGCACGCGCACACGCACACACATATACACGCGAACACACACACGACGCGCACACACACACACGCGCACACACACGCACACACATACACGCGCGCACACACACGCGCGCACACACACGCGCGTACACACTCGACGCGCACACACACGCGCGCGCACACACACGCGCACACACACGCACACACATACACGCACGCACGCGCACACACACGCGCGCGCACACCCACGCACGCGCACACACACGCGCGCGCACACACACGCACACACATACACAAACATGCACACGCACACACGCGCGCGCCGCGTGTCTCCACGCATTTCCGTTCAACAGCTGCAATCAGCAGCAGCATCGTTTTTTTAAAGAGACAATCCCTCGTAGATATATCTTCAAAACCGCATTTCCTGCCGCTGTTTAAGCGATAAGGGGTCACGCGCGCACGCTTGCCAGTGTTATTGCTGTCAATTAGGGAGGCTTTTTGTGTGTAAATGAACGGTGGTCGTCCCATTCCCGACGGTCAGCCAAGCGACTTGCTTTGAGGCTCCGTTTTCCGTGTTTGACTTCTCTTCTTCTTCTTCTTGATGTTTCATCATTCGCTGCACTCTCAAGGCATTCGTCTACAAGCAGCATAATTGACGGCCTACCTTCATGGGAGAGTCTCAACGTCGTGCTCCCCTACATCATTATTATCATGGACCTTTAACTTCGGCGTGGCATACTTGTACAAAGATGTATCTGTAGCTCTCAACGAACTCCCGTTGCAGCTGGGAGCGAAGTGCGGTGCGTCTTTGTGCGCGTGTCTATCTCAACTGCGCGTGACGGCCGAGCGCTGTGGCTTAGCGTGTCGCGCAGTGAACCCGGCGGCCCGAGTTCAACCCCCGACCATGGCTCACGTCAGTGGCGGCTGATGTCAGCACCGAACCTGGGCCCCTCTTCGGCCAACTCAGTCCTAATGAGCACCTGGGGTTTGGTATGTACACATTAGTAGGGTGGGTTGTGGTGCTCGCTAATGGCACTTGCCCCATCAGTCTAAAGAGCCTGTATGGGGGGGGGGGGGAGCCTTGTGATTGTGTATGCGGCAGCGCAGGGGTCGCCGAACAGAACAATAACTACAACAACAAGAGCCATTCTTTACGAATTCTGTCAAAATGCATCGATGTTTCAAGAGCCGCAATGCACGCGGTGCATACGATAGGGTGGCCTTTAATACACAACGTCAGGAAGATGACCTGGAAGAGTCGCATGAGGTTGCCGACCCCTGCGGGAGCAGTTCGTGCGGTGCCACAACCCTGGCAACCTCGTCTCGACAAGCGGCAGTCGCCTGCCACGGTGACCAGCGGTAGCTGCAACCTGCCCTGGGTGTCCCATAGCACTGGTCAACAAAAAAAGAACAATTTTTTCTGGCCTGGACTTTTGCAGCTGTTTTAGACTAATTTCAGGGTGCTGATTCCAAATCTGATCTCAGATTTGCTCTATCACATCTCATTTTATGCTATCGGCATAGCCCATTTTCATTGATTTTACCTGAAATTAACTCCGTCACTTATGATTGCAAGTTGTTGCGAGTCAGTGACTGCTCTAGTGTTAAAATATGGTGTTGTATTTTTAGGATAGTGTGTTTATAATATCATTTTATGTAGATATCCGCATTTATTTAATATTTTGCTTCTGCAGTTTTTATTGAAAATGCAATATTTGATATCTCAAAAACCTGATGTGATAGACAAAAACTGATGCCAGATCTGGAATCAGCACCCAAAAAATACCTTAAAACCGTTGGAATACCTTATGCCAGAAAAAGTGTGTTGACCAGTGTAATCTGAGCTTCGCTGCGATGTATGAGGCGCGTAAACATCTCCACTGGCGACACGAAGGCCACGAGGTTGGCCATGTCACCCGCCCGTTGCCGTGTGATTGACAGTGGCCTAATGGCAGCAACTGCTTCTGCACAGCTCTGTGGGGGAGTCGATGGCTTTCATGCGATCGCTACTCGCGCTTTCCTTCCGTCAACTGGGCATCACCCGTGAACTTGCGATGGCATCGTGCTGCCCTATCCAGTCCTGCACCGTGCTGGCCTCGACTTACCGACCCTTTGTCAATCCACTGCTGGACGAGGGCCTCCCCACGCCGTGTGCGTCGCGGGGGGTTGTTTGACCATACTTCACCACGCTGCTTCGAGCATTTTGGTTAAGTTGGAGAGCAAAGGCACTGAATCATTGCAGTACAATACAACATTGGACATCAGTACTTTGTGTCTGGGCTCCTGCTGAAATAAACAAAAACCATTAAATAAATAAATGAGGTTGTCAAGTGCAGTGAAATGACAGGATGGGCCCAGTCACCAACAGCTGCAGCAGCACAACACAAGCTGCCACCAGAGGTGGCTTCTCGCTCGGCTCCACAGGGCCCTGGGTAGTGTGCGTCTCAAGGCGTCTCAAAGACGTCTCCAGACGAGAGGCGCGCACGTGGCACCCGCGCGCTCTCGCTGAGCGGCAGAGGACGCCGTCTCCCCTGGGGACACTGATCAGCTCTGTTGAAGCCGTCGCTTGGCAGAAACTTTTCTCAATATTCCTGATATTCTTGGGGTCTTTCGGTGAAGTCCCGTCGTTTTTGTTATTTTTTTTAATTGAATTTTTGTTTTTGTTCGACGTGACTTTAGCGAAAGACCCAAAGAATGTGAATTCCTGCAGTCACGAAAGCTTTAAGTCAAAATTCCCGAGCTGCTCGTCGCTGACATCCTAATCAGCGTCAGCCCTCCGAAGGAATTCCAGGATAATAACTCTTTACCCTCGTGACACAAATTCAAATTGTCACATATGAGATCATCATTCTATGATTGAGGGTGACACTCCCTCAAAGAAATTGGAAAGCAGAACTTATTTCACGTCAATCCTTGGAACGAGCTGTGGGTTTGACCGACAGCCGTGCCAGGAGTCTAGTTGATTGCCGTACAACGTGACGCATGTCCGCTTTGCTGGGGAGTGAGCGACAATGATACTCCAGGTGACGTCTCCCCCTTTCACGTCGTTCTACAAACACGTCGCCGCTTTATTAATAACGCCACGACCCGATAAGCGTCGCCTCAAGCCCACGCTCTCGTCGCTGACAGCCTCGACGACTGTCCTCTCTCTCTCTCTCTCGTTAACCGTCTCTTCTCAGCCCTCTCTGTATATGGGGGATGTGTGTACACAGTTTCTGTATATGGGGGATGTGTGTACACAGTCTCTGTATATGGGGGATGTGTGTACACAGTCTCTGTATATGGGGGATGTGTGTACACAGTTTCTGTATATGGGGGATGTGTGTACACAGTCTCTGTATATGGGGGATGTGTGTACACAGTCTCTGTATATGGGGGATGTGTGTACACAGTTTCTGTATATGGGGGATGTGTGTACACAGTCTCTGTATATGGGGGATGTGTGTACACCGTTTCTGTATATGGGGGATGTGTGTACACAGTCTCTGTATATGGGGGATGTGTGTACACAGTTTCTGTATATGGGGGATGTGTGTACACAGTTTCTGTATATGGGGGATGTGTGTACACAGTTTCTGTATATGGGGGTGTGTGTACACAGTTTCTGTATATGGGGGTGTGTGTACACAGTCTCTGTATATGGGGGATGTGTGTACACAGTTTCTGTATATGGGAGATGTGTGTATACAGTTTCTGTATATGGGGGATGTGTGTGTGCGCAGTGTGTGTAGTGTAGTGTGTAGTGTGTGTAGTGTGTGTGTAGTGTGTGTGTGCAGTGTGTGTAGTGTGTGTAGTGAGTGTGTGTGTAGTGTGTGCAGTGTGTGTAGTGTGTGCAGTGTGTGTGTGTAGTGTGTGTAGTGTGTGTGTGTAGTGTGTGTGTAGTGTGTTTTTGTAGTGTGTGTGTGTAGTGTGTGTGTAGTGTGTGTAGTGTGTGTGTAGTGTGTGTAGTGTGTGTATAGTGTGTGTAGTGTGTGTGTAGTGTGTGTGTAGTGTGTGTGTGTAGTGTGTGTAGTGTGTGTGTAGTGTGTGTAGTGTGCAGTGTGTGTAGTGTGTGTGTGTAGTGTGTGTAGTGTGTTTGTGTAGTGTGTGTGTAGTGTGTGTAGTGTGCAGTGTGTGTAGTGTGTGTGTGTGTAGTGTGTGTAGTGTGTGTGTAGTGTGTGCAGTGTGTGTGTAGTGTGTGTGTAGTGTGTGTAGTGTGTGTGTAGTGTGTGTAGTGTGTGTGTAGTGTGTTTGTGTAGTGTGTGTGTGTAATGTGTGTCGTGTGTGTGTAGTGTGTGTGTAGTGTGTGTGCAGCAGCGGCGCGACACTCTCCCGGCGATGTGTTCGTGTTTTTCTCCCGGTTAATATTCAGAAATTACATCCCGAGCAGATTTGACAAAGTGGTGATTGTCTTGGTGGGGGGGGGGGGACCCAAATTCAACGTGTTGACACCCCATTGACTGCGACAAACGGGTGATGGCGAAATGAATTATTGCGAGAGAGGAAAACAACAACAACAACAACAACTGCAACAACCCATAACAAACATAACAAGCATACGCGCGGCGTTCGTTTACGAGGGAGCGTGGTGTGTCTTCTCCTTATTTCGCGGTGCGCAAACGCGCTTCTGCCCACATCTAAACGCACCCCCTCCATCTCCGGCGTTCAATTGAAATTCTCGCCGTCATGCCGCAAAGCCACGAATGCACTTCCCCATTGCGAACGGGCAGTGTGCACAGATAGTATTGCGAGAGGTATGCGTAATGGCGCAGTGCTTGTCGCTATGTGTTCGCCTCGCATTTTTATTTTCTCAACACGAGGCACATTCACGTTGGTTGTTGTGGTTGTTGTGGATGTGTGAGTGTGTGAAGGATGCCCTGGTGGCCCCCCTCTCTAAGAAGGGAGACCGCACAGACTGTAACAACTACAGGGGCATCTCACTCCTCAGTGTGCCTGGAAAGGTCCTGGCAAGGATTATTCAACATCGCCTTGCCAGGCACGCTGAGGAGAGGCTGACGGAGCCCCAATAATGTGGTTTCAGGAAAGGGCGGTCCTGCTCAGATACCATATTTTCTGTCCGTCTGCTACAGCAGAGGTGTAGGGAATTCCAACAAGACCCACATCTCTGCATTATTGACCTGGTCAAGGCCGATGATACCATCAGTAGGCCTGGGCTCTGGGTTGTTCTTTGTGCTTTCGGAGTCCCTGACTCTCTGCGCACGATCATTAAGGACCTTCATGATGGTGGGCGGGCCCGGGTAAAACTACGTGGCCGGGAGTCGGAACCATTCCCTGTTCACTTTTGAGTGCGACAGGGATGTCCTCTGACTCCCACATTATTTAACATCTTTTTCGACCACGTAGTTCGTGAAGGCTTCCAAGGCTGTACCGGAGGAGTTTCCATCTGGTACAGATACAATGGAAGGCTGATCGATGCCCGGGTGCGGTCAAGGGATGGCTCCCTATTGGTCAACCACGTTATGTATTCCGAAGATCTGGTAATTGCTGCTCACTCAGAGGAGGAGTTGGAGGCGCTGTTGCTGAACCTGGAGCTTGCTACTAAGAGGTGGGGCCTTACCATCAGCTCTACCAAAACTAAGCACCTGCCTGGGTATTTTGTACCATCGGACACTCCACTCCCACAACTCCCAATTGGTGATAGGGCAGTTGTGGAGAGAGTGGAGAGTTTCCCATACCTGGGCAGTGGGCTCATGACCGGCTCCAGTTTGACAGCAAAGGTCTCACTCCGAATCAGTCGAGCGGCATTATCTTTTCATCAGTTGCGTAACGCTGTGTGGAAGCTACCTGGTCTGTCGCTCCACGCGAAGCTTCAGGTCTTCTCGGCCACAGTCATGCCCTCCCTTCTCAACGCTTGCGAAACGTGGACCCCCCTAATGGGGGGCCTACGATCCATCCTGGGTTTAACCAGGCTGGATTGTGTAAGGAGCTCACAAATCCTGGAAAGATCTGGGCAAAGTCCCAGATCTTAAAAGCTCCCCCAGCAGGCTAGAATGCGTTGGCTGGGTCATGTAGCCCGCATGCCTAGCTACCGCATGCCTAAACAGCTTTTGTTCGGCCGGATCGAGGGGGCTAGACAGGCGCGGCACAGGCTAGAGAAGAGATGGAGTGATGTGGTACAGGAGGACGTGGAGCTGAGTGGACTTGCCGATGACTGGTACCAGCGGTGTCAAGATCGGCCTCTGTGGAGGAGGCTCGTGAAGGACGCTGTTACTGGGCAGATGGAGGCAGTCGCCCTCCAGCAACAACGGAGGGCGGAGGAGCGACGTTCACAACAACGAGCGGAGCACCGGATGGCTAAAGCACAGAGAGTTGGCACAGTAGGGGGCACAGGTGGTGCATCAGCCAGTCATCTCGGTCATCTCAGTTAGTCGACGCGTGGCACCTGGGTCTGCCCCGCGACCTCCTGCCAGCGGGCGTTCGACACTTCACGTGATAGCCTCAACGTGCACATAGCCTGGCACAAGCGCCGTGGTGACGTCACCGCCACTTAGTGGCGAATGGTGGTTGTTGTTGTTGAGTGTGTGTGTTATATCATCTGGAGCGGTAGTGCAGTGGTCGGCGGGCTGCGCTACAAACCCGGCGACGCAAGTTCGATTCACGCTCACGGCCAACACCAGTTACGAATATCTGTCCTGGGCCTCCCCGAGGTTGATTCGTGAGTCCCTGGTGCGATGTGTGAACATTGCCACTAGGAAGACAAAGGCGGCCGGGCGTGGTGCCGGCCATCTCACCCACTCGTGTGCCGTGCCCATCGTCATCGGTGCTCGATAACAGCACTTGTGCCAACAGTCTGTGAAGGCTATGTGGAGGATCTTTGTCTTTGTATATCGCCGTCCGGTGTGGTCCTCTCTCCAGGCGAGGAAGTTCACTTCTCACCGCCGCGGCCTCACGCTTCTGACCACACCGCAACCCCCCGGGATGTCATCACTTGACGGCACTTACCCCGACGCTGTGTGTGCGGTTGAATGAAGGGAGCGCTTTTTGTCTCCACGTTTGCGTGCGCACAGCATGGAGTGATGACACGAGGGCTGGTTCAAGGTAGCATTGCACTTTGAACTTCTCTTAAGATGTCATGAGCAACGTGAAGTGAATGAAACTTAAACTTTGAGATTGCCCGATCACCCCGAGCGCGATTAGTCCTCAAAATATGTCTTGGAACCTGGGTCAACAAAATCTGAAATTGCCACTCTATTTGCAGAGCGTTATCAGACGCAGGCGAAAGACAGCAAAATTAAGTTACGTCAGCAATTTGAACAAACGGATGCAACTGGAAGCACTCGATGCAAAGTTCTTGAGTAAATCTGGTGGACGGAGCAATCGGAATCTGTGCGAAGACTGGAGGAAACATGTGATGATGTGATGATGTTATCATGTGATGATGTGATGATGTGATGATGATGTGATGATGTTATCATGTGAGTTGTGAAGCTCCTTTCCACAGACGTCCGACGAGTCACAACGACAAAAGGGAAGACGGCCACGATCGCTGGCATCTTTAGGAAGGACACGGCACGTAGAGATATACATGCACACACACACATGCTTATATATGTATATGCACTCACTACAGAGCTTTTGAAATATTTTATTGAAAAACACACCGGCACACAATTTGCACAACATTTGCAAGATGTTACAGCTGGGGAACTTCTCCGTGATCCGGCGGTGTGTGTCGATGAGAAATGTGATGATGTGATGGATGTGATGATGATGTGATGATGTCATCATGTGATGATGTGATGGATGTGATGATGATGTGATGATGCCATCATGTGATGATGTGATGGATGTGATGATGTGATCATGATGTGATGATGTCATCATGTGATGATGGGATGATGTGATGATGATGTGATGGATGTGATGATGTCATCATGTGTTTTATTGCGGTGTAATGTTGCCGCTGTCCTTGGTGCGTGCTACGTCATTGCTTCTGACGGAGACGTAAACGCATTCCGCTCTGTACGCGGCATGCTTTTTGTGAACGTCTTGTATGTGTCATGATGTATTTACGTCACGTGGCACCCACCCCATGCACTGGAAATGTTCCATCTCAAGGGAGTATCCATCCAGGTGATTTTTTTTGTAAAAATCATCAACAACAACAACAGCCAATTGACGGAGACAGGGCGTTTAAATTTGAGTTGTGGTCATTTAAGTCGAGATGCATGTCCCTGCAATCGGTGGCTTGAATTTGCGAGGAGCGGAACGTAACTGGCGTACGACATCCAGTGCACATATATTCAGTGATACGTAATTCCTTGACTAAAACCGTGCTCAGCAAACAACATTTAACTGTGCACACAACATGTGTGTGATCCGTGTGTGTAATAAAGTCGAATAGGACGCTTACACCGGATACACTTTTTGTTGTTGATGCGTAATCCCCTTACAACTGTGTTTCGTTGCTAATCAATGTTCGCTGCAGTATGACGTATCTGCAGTCGCAGTTGCGATTACCATTTGGAACCGAGTCTCTCTCGCCAATGTGCACGTGGCCTGTGCTCGGGGTGCAATGATATCGATTTCTTTTTTCTTTTTACGGCCCGATAACTCTGACAAAGTGGGCCCCGCCGCCGGGTTTGTCACACTACCCCAGAAGGCGTGAACCTCAATGAATGGCACGCTGTGCTGCGACTCGGAATAAAGGATACGCGTTTGCGTATAATTCACTCAGCCACTCATCAAGGTTGAGCCCGGATCGCGCTTAGATGGGCGACCGCCATGCAATACACGGGTTCTCATCGGCTGCTGGGGTCGTGTGTTATCATCACAGGACAGGGCAGCTAAATCAAAGTTATCAGTACTCTGCTCCAACGGCTATGCTCACTGCATTCACCAACTCTCGCCGACCACGCGCTTTCAGATGCGCTTCTGTGGCCGTCTGGAACGCTCTTCCGATATTAGAAAGCGACTGGAGATATGCACTTTTGAATCTGCATTGAACACGAATTTCTATTTCAAGACGTCTTCCCAGCGTGGAAGACCGCCTGGAACTCCCTCCAGTGGTAGCCCCTTCCGCCAGCAGTGGCGTGAGCAAGCACTTGCAGGGCTGCGTCTTTATCTCCTCTCTGAAGGTGTACAGTTTTTTTTGTTTTTTTTTACGTCTATGAATCCATCTTTCCTTCCATCCCATGGACAGTGTGGATGCAGCGAGTATAATTTATTCGTCCGGGCAATTGTGAATAGCTGAAACTGGTGCATTTTATTCTGAAGATTCACCAGCAGTAACGCGCTCTTAGCAACCAAGAGAAAGCTCACGATCTGTGTATAAAATACGTAACGCACTCATTGCAAATGCAATCTGCGCAGCCAGTGTGTCAGAAACACCAAGTCGCATGCTTTTTTTCATGTAATACTTTAACTATCATTTTGGGTGATTACCAGCTGGAGTGCTGGCCTTCACTGCATCTGCCAGTGTTGATAAACAATTAATATAAAATATGCACGTATATACTTCCCGTGGCTATATGACACGCTGCAAAATCAGATTTCCCCACTTCATTTAAATCCAAGGGGGGGGGGGGGAGGGGGTGGAATTCACGCGCTTTATTTATGTATTACTCTCCTCCCCGCTAAGCGTCGTATATCACGCGCCTATCGCCAGCACTCGCCTCCGTTTTAGCCGGAGAGCTTTGGGACGGGGGCTGCGGTTGTCATTGGCAGAGCGCGCTGGGCGCCATGTCCCCGGCTGTCGCCGTGAAGAGGGCGGAAAGCAGCCGCGCGTCTCATCCTGGGTAGAGCGCGGGTCACTGACCCCCCTCTTCATCACCGCTGACCCC
This sequence comes from Lethenteron reissneri, assembly GCF_015708825.2. Classification (NCBI taxonomy): domain Eukaryota; kingdom Metazoa; phylum Chordata; class Hyperoartia; order Petromyzontiformes; family Petromyzontidae; genus Lethenteron; species Lethenteron reissneri. Next base: position 1,066,376 of record NC_083819.1, read on the forward strand.
GGCCACGTGGGCGGACACTCCTGTCGAGAGCCATTGAGGACGACCTCTTGTCACGGGGGGTCATTCCCACTCGAGGCGGCCATCGCAGAGTCCCCTCTCGAGCGCCGAGTCTCAATACCCGTTTCAAGGAGGATCTTGCTCAGGACGTTTTGACCGATGTTGGTGATGTTAGTGATTTTGGTGGGGTTGTTGTTGTTTTGGTTTTTTGGGGATGTTACAGGGAAACCCGTTGCGTGCCTGGAGTAACCAAAACGGCTGCCGTAAAAAAAAAAAACGAATTACACTACAAGCAGGGCTCATCTCATCCGCAACTGTCTGGGTTTGCGGCACAGACAATATCGACATGCACGGCGCACCACATCCAGTGAAGCTCTCGTTATTACTGTGACCACAGATGTCATGTGCCGACAGCTTTAAACGATTCCAGCCGTTTACCAGAAATCCAGACAGATATTCAGTGATACATTCTTGCCTGTTTAAAACAGTGAGGGCAGTCGACAGTCCAACAACATTTACACGTTCACACAACATCTGCACATGTAATATGTGTGTAATACAGTCTTACCCCGTCCGTACAATATTTGCTCGTGTATAATTCTCGAACAAAAAATATTTTCACCGCTGTCACTGTTCGTTTAAATATTACGAATCTGTAGTGGCAATTGAGATTACCATTTTGATCCGAGACGCTCTTTGCCCAGGACACACAACTGCATTGCTCAGATTCCCAGATGATTTCAAATAAAGGAAGCAAGGCTGATGAATTGAAGTGGACATAAAGATCGGGAAATATTCCCTTCACGGCTGAGCCAATCGGAAGAACGCTTTTCAAATATCACGACTGCGTGTGCCCGTAATACCACTCAGCATGAATTAATTTGAGGAGGGGGGCGATCAATATTATTCTACAGTGCACTGAAACATGTGGACACCCGTGCATTGGGAACTGCTTTTGAATTGTCTGGCAGCAAAAAAAAATTTGGACAGAGAGAGCGATAACGGAAACAATCCGAGAATCGTGTACACATTAATTACTACGACGTTTACTTTTCCGACTTGGTCAATAAGCCAATTGGTTTAAGTAGCCAGCGATTGCCCAGGATAGTCTCTTTAATGCACATCGACGGCGGCTCTTGAATGCCTGTAAAAATGGCACTTTGGCCACAGCTTAAAGTGCTCAGAGTTAATAACTCTATAACTGTTTACACTGAGCGTAGAACCCCTCTTAATGTTATATACACACACCCCCAAATACATACTCACACAATGACAAATATCCCCCCGATAGCCTCGAACGGACTGTCGGGCTCAAATGCTGTTAGCGAGCACCTATGGAGGTCGATACGTCACACGAAGGGGATGTTTTGTTCAGCAGTGCGCCTGGACGCCTTTGTCTCCCCAGTGCTTGTGTTTACACATCGCACCAGCCACCCGTTTAAGGCTGGGTCGACCTAGGGGAAAATGCAGGAGCGGTTCAGAGATTTGTCACTGATATGAGCTGTGAGCGGGACTCGAGTTCAGGTCGCCGGGTTCTTAGTTGCAAAAACGTCGGACATCATGCCGAACATGCGGAGCACGATGTGATACAAACAGAAAGAACGACATCGGAGAGCTACGTAGGAGCAACTGCTGTCATTAAACGTCGATGAAGACTGGAACAGCACGCATCGTGGGCGCCGTGGTCAACCTCATGCCCAGCTGATTTTGTTTTCCCCAGTACTCATTGTCACATCCCGCATCAATCACAGCTGAGCTGACACATACAGGAAACACACAGGCCAGGTTCACGTAATAAAGGCAACTGATGCGCGTGGCTGGGATTCGAACCCAGTTCGTCCAGGGTTGTGGTACACTGCGTGAATCAATATGCAGCACACGAAGAAAGGATCTCCTGTGTGGCCACACAGAGAGTTGGGAGAGTGGCGTTGGGGAGGGCCTGTGAATGGTTCTTCGGCACTCGCGGGGGACGACGTGACAAGAGCCACACCAAACGACCGCCTTCGTCTGCTCAACGATAACATTTACACACCGCACCGGAAACTCATTTAATTGCTGATTCAACCGAGGGGAGACCCCAGGACCAGTTCAGTTATTCAACACTGGATGCTCGTTCTGACCAGGAATTGAGGTCGGGGTTTTGCCAGGTTGCACGCATCTGTGAAAACAAAGCTTCATAGCCAATCGGATTTCTCTACGGAGAAATAAAGATTCTGATTCTGGGTTGACGTATTGTTCGGTGAGTGGTGGCGCAGTGGTTGTTGAGCACTGCGCTATATGGACCTGTAGAGCGTCACATATGCGTGTGCTCAGACGAAATGTGCACTCACACAATCTACATCGGATTCCGACGTTCGTCTCTTCTCACTCCAGCCGAGCGCATTCGCAAATTGTTTGAAAGCCGAAAGTGTCAAGGAACGCACACGCGAGCTCGCCCGCTGTGTCACTACAGATGTAACCATGAATTTCACTTTGTGAGAAATCAGCAGCGGGTGTCCATGTGGGCAGCCTTGTCCCCGACATATGAATGTGGAGATTTCACAATTGGCTTCGGACCGCCACTGAAGATGATGAGCACCACATCCAACGAGCGTTTACATTTTGACTTTTTGTCGGCATGGGATTCGAGGGAGGTGGCGGGCTACTGGCCCACTCCGCCAAGAGGGAAGCATGTGGAGGGCTTCCGGGGTGGGTGGGCACAGGGGGGCGATGCCACGGACGTGAAGTTGGGGCAAACAGCAATCCGCATCTGCCTCGTGGAGGTGATGCAGTGGAGGGGGCTATGGGGCCCTTTTGTTGCCAGTATCAAAATGATGAAAAAAAACAAATCAGAATAGGCTTGAGCCTTTCTGGCAATAAAACAAGGGCTGTTAAGATGTTCAAACACCAAATACTGTCGATATCTATTTCAAGGTATCAAGTCTGCATTCATTAACCACACGTGCGGCGTAGCAGGCAAACAGACAAAGCCATTCAGAAGGCTGTCGCTGGTGTCGGTCAATCAGTTTCAAAGACAACGCATACATTATCAGAGCAGGGAGGGAATAGGCCATGAGGCAGCTGAGTTTCAATATGTGAATGAGTCCGGTCCGAGTCGCTGCCACACATTTCTGTTCCCACAATTCCCTCCGCGACAGCAACATCTCGCCACTGCCATGTTTGTTTTGTTGTTCAAAAACTTGCTTTAATAAACCGTGGACATTATTTTAACAGTAATAAATAAATAAATATAACACTCTACATTGCGTCGCTCCACGTCAGACAGCCTATGGCATGTGGAGCGGAAACGTTTGGACGTTGCGACGAACGGTCGTGCACGACCGGCCCGACCAACGCACGGGAGAGCTGACCGTACACACACGTTACCATACGTACGGTATGAAAGAAGTTCAACATACATACATATGACACTCCCCTCCGCCGATGGGGATTTCAGTGAAGATAAAGGCACAGCCCTGCAATTGATGGCTCACGCCGCTGCTGAAAGATGGGCCTCTGCAGGGAAATTTGGCCTACTCTTCCACACTGGGCAGACGTCTTGGAAGAGATGGGAGTACCCACACTTCATCCCATCACACGCTCTGCTGTACCCATGTGTTTATACTGCTGGGCACACAGAGGCGGGGAAGGGGGAGATTCAGGATTCAAGAAACTCGCTCATGCAGATCGAATCTGACGACCTCTGCTGCCTTGGATTTCCAGCATGCGAATCAGCGCGCCACGTGGGTTAAAGTCTCTTGCCTTGTCCCCCGTCTCCCACTCGGAACATGCCACATGAGTCCGCGGCGCCCCCGCCCCGCCTGCACGTGACACCGCCGGTATCATTAGCGGCGTGCTCATCGGCATTGCGTCTCGTCTGTCCTCGGGGGCTTTTAAAGCAGCGGGCGCGTGCACCTGAGATGGAGAGTGCGCAGTGCCGGCTTCCGGATGGCGCAGAGGGCGCGCGCGCCGGAGCGCTGGGGGGGGGGGGGGGTGAGGGGGCAGTGGCTGCGACCCCCCCCCCCTGGGTCCTGTCCAGAGCCACGTCTCTGCCGGCCACGCCGTCCACTTCTCGCGCCGCTCTCGAATTGGCCGCGCGCCGGGCGCTTTTTGCGTCCTCGAGTGGGGGGGCATCGTGCACTCCGCGGCATCTCAATGCGCGTTTAAGAAACAATCTATCAATGAATAATTAATTCGCGACGGATGTTTCTCTTTTTGCGCGTGATTATGCGCGCGCGTGAATCACGTGCGCGCGCGCGCCGCTGTGGCCTCCTGGCTCGCGCACGGACGGGGTTTGTTTAAGGCCACGCGGTCCTCTGGGCCCGAGTCCCGTCGCCTTTCGCGACAACAGTGCAGAGGTGCAGCCCTGCAATTGCTTGCGCGTGCCACTGGTGGTGGAAGGACCCCACCCCCCCCCCCCCCCCCCATTGGAGCCTCTCTCCGCAGGGTAGTGTTTGGTCTCCTCTTCCACCTCGTATGGCCTGCGGTTTGGACAGTCAGCGAGATTGAAGAAACTCGCTCCCCCTCCCCATTGCTTCCACTGCCGCGCTGGAAGATCGAATCGACCCGGTCACGAGTGGATTGCGATTCCAGCGTGACGATACCATCCCCGCGTGCCATTATCCCGAGACACCCGATAATGATACCCTATGTCACAATAGTCTAATGATCAAATTATATTTATTGAAGAAGGTTGATTTTTATAAATCGCCCTCATTAGCACTAATGGTGTTCAGTAGACAGATTGAAGAGAAATGTAATTGTATTTCTGAGGAGGTGCTGATTTGTCAGTTTTGTGGGTCGCATTACATTAACAAAGTGGTGGTTGTCAAATTTTTGACCTGAAACTTTCGTGACTGCAGGAATTCCTATTCTTTGTTTTTTTCGGTATAAATTAAAAACAAAACTCACGACGTTTCGCTCGCAACACAAGCGGGCGTCATCATCTCTCCGCCTGATGACCACCGCTTGTGTCGCGATCGAAACGTCGTGAGTTTTAGTTTTTTTCTTTTCATTTTCTTTTCTACATACGTGACTTTACCGACAGAACCAAAGCGTATGGTGGTTGTCATCTTGCAATCGCAGTGACCCTTGCGACCACGCTGCTACGAAACCCGACTGGCTGACAGTCCTCGTCTAGACATTTTTGTTAAAATTCAATGTTTATTCCACACGCTCCCGCACATCATTACATTGCAACATCCTGACATTCTGGACGGCATTACTCGGGGCATCGCCGGTGTCAGGCACACCAGACTCATCAGAGCAGGCGCGGGGAGGTTGGTCGAGAGATTTAATAATGTTTTTGCTGGAGACGCGGCCTACACGACAAATCACTTTGCTGAGGAAGCAACGGATCGAAGCATTGCGACGGACAGCGGCTGCTTGGGCGAGGTCTTCATCCAGCAGCGGAAGGACCACGGCTGATGAGGACGACGAGGAGGCATGAATGGCCTCGATGGATGTGTCTCCTCGAAGACGGAATAAACTGCGGCGGGGCTCGTGATAACCAGTGGCGACTGCGGGCATCAGTAGCATTCGAGAGTCGTGTTTAAACGGCGCCACTCGCAACGTTTGTTTCAAACTCTTGCGTGGATCCATGAGTGGGTGGAAACCAAAACTTGTCCTTCTGGCGGTGTCGCATTGCGTGCGAGACGCAGCAGCGTGCCACGTCAGCCACCGTCGCTCCCCTTTTGATGGTTTACGAATGAGTTTTTTTTTCGCGCTGCTATTGTGGTTTAAAAAAAACAACAATACCCCAAAGATCCGATTGAGGATGTCATTTTCCACCAAAAGAATGGTTGATGAACCGTCTGTGTGTGTGCAGTTTTCCATTTGAAATACATAATGCAACACGTGTACTTATTTCATGCAACATTATGCTATGTGTGGTCGATTATTCTGCGTAAGGCAGAAAAAGGAAACCATTCCGGGCGACAATAAAAACTAAGAAATGTATCCTGGCCACGTGTGCGCCGCTCTGTGTAAACTTTTAAACACTAATTTGTCGAGTCAAACATCGCAATCGATCGCAATGTGTAACATAACCAAAGCGCAAATGCGTACTTACTATTCATTTTGTTTGCTACGAATCGTACATTTTCTGCGTACCGGCATTATTTATGAATAGAGAATACATATTTATAAATAGAGAATATATATTTATAAATGAGAATTTCTATATAAAAAGACCTCCGCGGATTTCTGAAAGCGGCTTGCTCTGTGCGACGCGATGTTTTTGCAAGAGCGCGTTGTGACGTTGTCATGCTTGGCTTATTGTTACAAAAGACAACCCAATTATATTCGCGCACACTCTTAAAAGTCACAAGTTGTTGTTCATTGTGCGTCTTAAAACTTTGCTCCGAGCGGGCCAATATTGTGTTTGCTCTGAGCGAAGACGAAGCTCCAATCGGCGGACGCAGCGGGACCTCACAGCCGCTATCGACGCGAGTTTAACTCTGAGCCTGGGTCGACGTCGCCTCTCCACGCTCACCACCGTCAGCCTTTCTCGGCAGATGAAGCCGAGCACCGCCCGGGGTGCTGGGAGTCAGTGCGGTGCCTCCCCGGGAAATTGGTTGCCGTGAGAAGAGCCGATGACTGTGGATGTACACACATTGCTCTTGTGATCATTGCACACTTAGACTCCTCGTATTAATTTTTCGATTTAAAGCTTTCGTGACTGCAGGGATTCATCTTCTTGGTTCTTTCGGTAAAGTCACGTAGAATGGAAATAATAAAATTATGAAAATAAAACATAATAAAAATAAAACATAATAAAATAATTCTCACGACGTTTCGGCCACAATGCGTTGTGGCCGACACGTCGTGAGAATTATTTTATTATGTTTTATTTTTATTATTTTATTATTTCCATTCTACGTGACTTTACCGAAAGAACCAAGAAGATGGATCCTCGTATTCACTTCATCATCATCACCATCATCAAGCAGCAGCAGCCAGCAGTCATGCCAGCTGCGTCGAGTCGTGTGTCGTGAGATCACAAGCAAAGATGCTCGTTTCCCCATTATTACCACCCATTTACTTGACGATTGTATCACGATGATCATCAGCATCGTTTTGATGAGAATCTATGGTCACTCCACTGCTGGATGAAGACCTCCCAAAGCTGCCGTCGCAGTCTTCCAAGCGAGCATCTTTCATCGCTCCATCTCCGTGATGGACGACCTGTCTGTCGGCTGCGTTCCATCTGCTGCATCTTCCACTCGTTGTTACGCAGTCATCGTTAAATCAGTTCATTGCAACTCTGACATCATCGTCACGTTCGAGCTTATAATATTTTTTTGTGTGGGTCCCCGTGACGGATCGTTTCCAGCCCCCCCAACCACCACAATATACCAATGAAGGCAGCGTGGAAGGGTCGGCTAAAATACCCCCTAGACTAGAGGGTGTCTCTTGGTCTGTCTAACCCTTTCCCACCGGCAGTTTCATGAGCAAGTAATTGCAGAGAAGCACCTTTAGCTTTTCACGATTTATTCACCTCTTCGAGGACGGGTCACACTTGAAAAAGAAACCTTCATAGACTAATTGCTGGCGAGTTTGTTTTCTTATTTTCACACGATCGTGAAAGTCCAGCATGGGCAAAATGTGAGCGTTTGTGGACGTTTCATGGTGTTGTATGGAATTGGCCTCGGGCACCACGGTGGCTAGGAGATGTTAACTACCTCGCCTGGTAGACTGTAGGTTCGATCTCAACCCTGACGATGCCTGTTGTGTATTTGGAGTTTGCGTGTCTCTCTCTCATCGTCAGAGTGGCTAGGAGATGTTAACTTCCTTGTCTGGTATACAAGATGTCATAGGTTCGATCCGCACCCTGTCGCCTGCATTTTTGGAGTTTTTCTCTGAGTCCTCCGGTTTTCTCTCCACATTTCGAAACATGCGCTTACATTTCTATAGATTCCCACGCGAAAATCAAATTCGTTGAGCTATCATTTGTGACCAGGTCGCTTCTGAAAAAGAGCTACAGTATTTAGCTCAGTGGGCCTTACCTGGTAAAATAAAAATTATAGTTTTTTTTGTGAGCTGATAATCTACATTTGGGAAAAGCCGTTAAATCACAAGTGGCTCTGTGATCTCGCACCTCCATACGTTCAGTAGCTGCTGCGCCACTACGCTCCAATAAGAAGTGTCAGGTCGGTGGACTTGAATCTCCTCTGCATCCCCGTGGGTGATCTCTAGCCCATCACTTCCGTGGCACTTGGGACTTTGGAACTCTCTACCAAACGATGTCAGAGTTTGATTGGGATTTTCACGTCCCCGGCCAAAAAAACATTTATATTTCATCAGGCGTTTTCTACTTTACCTCAGCCACTTATTACCCAACTTCACCCCATTGTCACTGATATAAAGCGCCTTGAGATGTTATGAAAGATGCTATATAGCATGTCATTAATATAAAGGATCTCAGCTGTGCTGATAACCATTACGAACCGCTGGGCCACACAGCTTCCTAATTCGAAGTTTCAAACTTGAGCTCAGCAAACTGACAATCTGCTTAGAACAAGACCATTATTCATATTTACACCCACGCAATGTAAAAAAAAAATAACATGTTAGTAATTTTCAAGTTGTTTGGCTATGCCAATACTGGCACGGATTTTAATCACCACTTTACAACGGGTGGCAGACTGACCTTCCTCCAACGTTAGCAGGTGCTTGTGTGTGTGTGCGTGTGTGTGCGTGCGTGTGTGTGTGCGTGCGTGTGTGGTGTAGCGGTTAGCGTGCTGTGCTACGAACCTGGCAACCCAGGTTCGATTCCCGCTCACGGCCAACATCAGTGACGATTCTCTGAACCGGTCCTGGGCCTCCCCTAGGTCGACTCAGCCTCAAAAGAATACCTGGTACGATGTGTAAACATCGCCACTAAAGAAACAAAGGCGGCCGGGCGTGGTGCTGGACACCCTCCCCCTCGTGTGCCGTTCCGGCCTTCATAGGTGCTCGCTAAAAGCACTTGCCCCTACACTCTGCTAAGGCTATACGGGAGATTTTTGTCTTTGTGACTTGACCAGTGGCGACATTGTTACCGTGTCGCTTCGCTGGGATTTGAGCCAGACACCCAAGCCGCCCAGCTGTGCCACGTGCCAATTAGAAAAAAAGAAAACAAACAAAAAAAGATGCCCCCGTCTCCCTTCTGCCCTCACGCCCGAAGCCAGCGCCGTGTGTTGTTGTGTGAGAGCGAGCGAGTCAGCTTATGTAACGCTCAGGCAGGATAATGAGGAGCCACAACGCGAGCGGGCATAATGTCACTTTTACCAGCACCCCGCAATTACGTTAGCCAGAAATGGCAGGCAGGATTTAGTTCTATTCAAATGTAAAACTTAATTAAATTTCACAATCTTTTCCCATTCCAACCACTCCACCATCACCCCCCGTGCACTGAGTGTGTTGTTTGCTATCTCTCTCTCTTTGTGGCAGAAGTGTACAGAAACAACACCGCGAAAGGCTTCACACAGAGTCATCCCCTCTCGAATGAAACCCCCTGAGTGGGACCACCCTCGAGTAGCCCGCACACTCACAGCTGCAGACTGACGTCCGCTGGATGTTTCGCAACGCGAATGATGCCACGGCTTGGTCGCCTTTGTCGCCGATTGATAGGAAATTAAATGGAATAACCCCCCCCCCCTCCTCCTCCTCGCCTCTCCCCACCACCTTCACCACCCCAAAGTGTGCGCGCTAAGAACAGGATGAATAGCCACGGAAGTGTAATTCACAATGAGGTCTTAATTGCCTCTTTGTCTGCGTGGATGAAATGTATATATGCAAAGTTTTAAAATACATATCACCCTTGTTAAAAATAATAATAATACACCTTTGCATTACCATCCATTACATTATTCATGAGCTACTTAATTTTGAAATAATCACAGTAACACATTAATTATGTCACATCCCAGGGTGTTGCTGCCTGACTTAAACCCCAACTGAGCACATCATCAATTTGAAATAAATATAATTTCACATTTGCATCTAACTGAGTATCAATACCCCATTTGTATCACGTTGTGTACTCCTATTCCCCCCTATATCTTGGTATTTTGAACGTAGATATTTTTGGGGGGTGTTTGTTTAAAGTATTATTGAAACATGTATCTAATGAAAGGCAACACGAGGCCGTAGCTCGGCACATTTGTACCACAAATGTAGAAAAACAACCCCACCCCCCCTCCAGAAATGTTATGACAACGCAGCAGGCAATAATGTTCCATTCAGTTGGCTCCCGCACAGTTCCAGCCAACCCTTGATTACGTTGGTGTAAAAAGTGCACAATTAGTGGAGGTAAAATTCAGACTGACTGTGACACATTTTTTCCCAGAAAAAAAGATCAATACCTGATGATAATGGGTAACGAAATACAAAACAGACCTTCAATTGAACCTTGAAATAACGGACATTGCAGTTTGGTAGAAGTGGCTGGTTGATTTAGAGATCAGAGGTCAGAGCTGCCTGGATTCGAATCCAGGATCCCATGAGATCCGAAGCTTCGGAACCAGGCAGCTGCTTGTGATTACACCGGCATCTGAAATGTAGAGAATTGATGGTGTCAGCCGAGTCACCAATGAGCTGTACAATATAAAATCGAAACATATATTTGGTTCTGCACTAAACTTAACAAAATGTCATCTTTTCGAATTAAAGTCTTGGTTCAATTGTCACGTGGTGACCATTACTCTCGTATATAGAGCACGTGGTAAAGCGGTGCCCTCTCATGTGTGTGACCCGGAGGTAACTTGAAGGTGATCTCAAAGATAGCTCTGTGATCTCTGCTTCCGTGGACTGTCCTCTGACATCAGATGAACACGTGGGCTTTCACGACCAATATCATCTGGCTGTCGCCTGATGAAGCTGGTTGTAATTACTGGCGAAACGTCGTACTCGGATTGTAAATGTTGTGGCTTGGCTCTCCAAAACACCGGTTAGTGCTGTACTAGTGACGAATTGGCACGTTCTGTTTACGTGACAACCCTTACTAGTTGGCTGTGTCGGGTGGTGGTGGGTTTTCACGACACATTTATATATTTACACAATCTAACCCCAAAAAAACCTCTATTGTGTCCTCTAACATGACGGGCTTTGCGAGAGATCCGATTGGATTCTTCGTCTGGTGACATCACAATGACACCATGAATCGGGATACAATTTGGGAAGAATTAAATAAATATATTTTTTAAGGCAACAAAAAAAAACGTGGTTTATTGCTGCAGAAATTTTATGTTTTATTTTTGGTTTGCCAGATATCGTCGGTTCATATGAAACAAAGGTGCGATTCATACCTGGAGTTCGGCACGATGTTGGGCATGAATGATTATCTGACTGCACTCTCCTCAGTTGAGTATATTAAATTGGACGAGCTAGAAAAAAAAAAAATTCTTCACTTAAATATATGACCATTGGACCATTGCGAGCTCCGCCTGAGAAAATGTCACAGCTACCGGTAGTAAAACGCCCGGTCTGTGAGCAAAAGGTCACTGTAAAGAAGTGAGAAAAAAATGACAAGAAACAGCTGCAGTTATCATTTTAACTTAAAAGTATTTTTTTTGCATTGAACGAACAAAAAATAATCATGCAGGTGATTTAATTTTCATCACGATGAAACGAAAATAAGCGAGAGCGATTTAAAATCGTTTTTGGAATTGAAAATAGATTTGGTTAACATTCTGAAATGTATTTCGTTGTGTAAGAGGCGTATATGTATACCTCTGCGATAGGACCCAATTAGGTAAATAGTTTTGAACTTTGAATTTAAAACACTTTTTTTTAGCGAAGTTGTTTGAGTAAACATACTCTTAGTTATCATGTGATCTCCTTTGCCAGTACCAAAATATGAAAAAGGTTTTTCCCCTTTTTTCTGGAAACAAAACTGAAACCTTGTATAAGGAATCATGTCTGCGTTAACCACAATACTTGTGGTCAGAATGCAAACAAAAAACATACTCGGATAATATACAAATTGTGTACGCCTTTTGGCGTCATCTGGTCCAACCCATGTGAGACTAGGCTCTAAGGAAAGCTGTCTCGGGTGTGGACCAATCAACTTCAAGTACAGTGTACATTATCAGAGTTATGATTTTTATTTGCATTATGACTGCAGGTATTGTGGTCTATGTAAACAAGAATCCTTGTAAAAAAAGTGTCAGTTTTGTTGCCAGATAGAATGGTAAAAAAACAATTATCATATTATCATACTCTTAATTAATTCACATTTGCCGTTTAATAGGTGGAAAATTATGTTTCTATTAAAAAACCCCGCAAATTGAGTTTCAATCGGAGCACTTCATACAAACCTGAAAAATGAAAATTATTTCAAATGAAACTCGAAAGCAATTATAAACACTTCAATGTATTTTTGATATGTATATAATGTTTTCATGAAACAATACATCATCATTCTACCAGGTGACTGAGAGACAGAGCGAGTCTCTCGCAATCGAAAAGGTTCCGAGTTCAAATCCTGGCTGTGAGTTAACTCAGCCAATTACCCCGAACAGGGGCCGATACAATAAGTACCATTTTGTATGGATGTCAGTAGTGTTATTTTTTATCTGGATATGCTCACCCCTGCCATGATAATGTGGAATTTCCTCCACTGGCTTCAGGCTGGAGACAGGAGATAAGCCCGCCCACTTGAATATGGGCAGGAAAACACTTTTTTTTACAACGTATTGTTGCAATCAAGCATCTGAAGGATAATAGCATTGGCATTGTGTGACTAATTTCTATTGTGTACTACGCAGCTTCATTCACTTGCCTAATTTGTTCCCAGCCGGTGGACGCATTGCGTGCACGTCCTCCGACAAATCCTGGATGACTCACGGCCACCGTTGGTGCAGCTTCTCCTGCCTGGGTGTGACGACAATACTAATGAGTTTATTTCAGAGATAATTTGCGTCGTGCGCGCAGCGAGCGCGTGGCAAACAAAAACTACACCAAATCGCATTAGCGGCCAAATAAACCGGCAAATTAACGTAAATGTGAAATAATTCCGCAAAAAAAAAAATCTGACGACGCCCACGCACTCGAATTTGTGGACGCATTTTTTTTCAACGACGAGCTGTCCTCGCTTGCAAATGCGCACGGACCGATACGCAAACGAACAAAACGGAACGGCGACGGACAAATAAACAACGGGCATATTCTTGACAAAAATAGCATCCGGCCGTCGTGTTAACGTGACGTGCAGGAAAACGGGTTATCTCGTGGGTATTTGAACTGCAATAAAGTGACATTTCCAAAAGGATAAGTGTTCATTTAAAGCTGTTGAACCAAACCTACAATCTCCCGCTGTCATGCATTAATGTAGGCCCGAAGGTGGTCTTATATCTGCTCCGTTACTTAGCAATGGGAGATGGGCATCCTTAAACACAGGCTGCACAAACAGGCCCCATCGACGGGCACCTTACATTTGTCACTGTCCACAGTGAGTGGGGGAATACAAGCGCTTTGTTATTTATGGGACTATTCAACGGTGCTTCAATTCGAAAGGGTCGTGCAGATAGCAGTTCTAAAGTGTAGGCTGCGGTTCCATGCCATTGCTGCTCATATATGCGGATCTATTGAATGGAAAATGCGATGGGAAAAAAATAAAACACCCTTGAAAATATTGCGGCAATGAAAGCTGGCAAATTCTGTACGAGGATAAAATATACGTCACGTCCAAGGAAGATGGCTTCAATTAAAGACTTCAATTTGCACCTCACAGTACAAGTCGTCATTGTTTGGTAGGATCTGACAACTCCTCCATGTCGCGTTAATCAAGTTAAGCAGGAGACGAAATTTCGCAATAAATTTGTACTGCAGCAAAATATAACGAGATGCCAGTGTGAATGGAATGTGGTTTATAAAGAATGTGTACAAAATATGGAGTTAGAATGGTTCACTGCTGTGAATTGTTAATTTCACAAAAGTGTTGAGTATTTTGTTTATTGTTAATTTGACAAATGTGTTGTTAATCTGACAAACGTGTTGAGTATTTAGTTTATTGTTAATCTGACACACGTGTTGGCAATGCAGCCACAGCAGCATCGCTAAATACTATTTGTGTATTTTGCTCATGCTCAGCTCTTTATTGCATCGAATTTATCTCGATCTCTCTTTATTAACTGTCCTAGTTGTACAGAGTTACTCACTCTGCCTAGTTCTACAGAGTATCTCACGCTGCTGAGTTCTACAGAGCCACTCACTCTGCTGAGTTCTACAGAGCCACTCACTCTGCTGTGTGTTCCAGTAGTGTTCCTCCCAATAACACTGATTTTTTTCATTTACATAGCAGTAAAATGTAGTTTCAGTGTCACTGTGATGGATACTACAATATGGATTCGTAGTGCGTCTACACACGACCGCATGTAAAGATTCTCTGCAATGTCTCCAGAAAGAGTAGACACTTATTTAACAGTCTTAGGCAGAGGAAAAAGGAACGGTCTTAAGCCTGGACTCGAACAGAGAAACAACATTGATGTCTGGGGGAAGGGAGTTCTAGACCATTGGGGCAGCAAAGGAGACTGGAGAACGAGTGACCTCCCATTCAGCGAATGTGGACTGGGAAACCCGGAGCAGAGAGTCGTAGAGATGGATTCGAGTGACGCGAGAGGCAGGATAGTGTGTAGAGCGCAATCACGTGGGATGACAGGAGAGGTATGAAGGAGGTCCTGCCTGAGGTGCCACGGTGGCGAGATGTTAACTACCTCGCCTGGTACACAGGACGTCGTGGGTTAGATTCCGACTCTGACACGTGTATATTTGGAGTTTGCGTGTGTCTCTCCCCGTTGTCGAGTGGTTATTTTCTCCGGGTTCTCTGGGGTTTCCCTCCACATTTAGAAACACGCGTTTACAGTTTTTGGCTGCTATAAATATCCACACGATAAGCCACTTCGTTGAGCTATCCTTTGTGGCCCGGTCGCTTTTGAAAAAGAGCTTTATAGCTCAGTGCGCCTTACCTGGTAACATAAAAAATAGGTTTCATAACAGGCGGTGATGATTACTATGTGAAATCCCAATTGAGTAATTTGCAGATATTGTTTGATAAATGTGGACGCTGTAATGTGTAACACAGTATCGACAAGGCTTGATGATTGCAACCCACTACTCTCCAGGACGTCCGGCAAAAAAAACCCCATTACCAAGCTGCAGCGTGTACACAATAATTTGGTACGTGTCGTATCGGGTTCTGCAAGATCCGACCACCATTTACGTCCAGTGTTCGCAGAGCTGCATTAGCTTCCAGTTGCCGAACGACTACGTTGTACCTGCCACAAATATGAACCACAATACGTCGCTGATCTCATCATGGGGAATAAACCATCACGTGAACTCCGGTCATCCTCACAGCGGCTGTTTGGCTGGCCATTGAACAAAGACGGCCACTGTATCGCGCGTTTTCAGATGTGCTTCTGCGGCCGTCTGGAACGCTCTTCCTTCCGATATCAGGAAGCCAATGGAGCCATGCACTTTTACATCTAGATACAAAATTATGTTATTTTGAACTGCTTTTTGTGTTTAGTTTGTGAACCTTCTGCCGCACCTCCGATTAGCATGGTTGGCTATGTACTGTGCGAAAGCATTTCAACATACATGTAATAATCAGGACAAGTCGCTGGATGTGAACCGCAAACCTCTGCTAAGAACGGAAAACGCGTCCTGCTATAGGCCATGTCACCTCCTCAAGTCCAGGGAGGTTCTTAAGAATCAGAGAGAGTGTGATGTTGAAATTGATCAGGAATTGGCTTGGAGATCATTGGAGATATTAGAGTGTTGGGGTGACGTGCTCTCCTTGATGCCTTTGCCCAACAAGGTGTAAACAATGCGTTATCGTCCATAATAGAGCCGTTGTTTTTTGGGTTAGATCGCGTCAATATAAATGTGTCGTTAAACCCGCCACCACTCGACACAGCCAATTAATAACGGTTGTCACGTGAACAGAACGTGCCAATTTGTAACTAGGACAGCACACCGGTGTGTTGGAGAGTAAATCCACAACATTTACAATAGTACTCAGATTGCAAATGTTGTGGATTTACTCTCCAACACACCGACACAGCCAATTAGTAAGGTAACAAACCTTACTAATTGGCTGTATTGGGTGGTGGCGGGTTTAACGACACATTTATATTAACGCGATCTAACCCCCCCCCCCCCAAAAAAAAAAACCAGTAATATGGATTATATAGCCCGCGATAGCTCTAACTACTGCTACGTGCTAAACTGACTGTACAGCCCCTTTAAAACCCACACCGAGATGAAGGCCACCCCAGGCCATGTAATTCATTGAGGTCGTTCGACCATTCCTCGCCATGCTGGTCAGGGGAAGTTGGTGAATGTGGGCAGGGGGGCAGGGGGGCGGGGGGGGGACCTTGTTCGGAAATGACCCTCGCCATTGGTGTCAGCTGTGACCGGGAATTTCACGCAAGTCTCTTCGGTTCGCAGTGCGGTGCTCTCACCACGAAGCCAGCTCCACATCGCTCGCTCGTCGCTCCACTCGCGGGCTGGTGGCCTCAGACTACCCCTGGCTCGGGATATTAATGCGCGCCTCTTTTATTAGCCACCGCCGACACCACCACCACCACCACATGCTTTTGATGGAGTGTTATGGCCTAATCAATAGAATAAGTTTCTAGTTCATCCATCTCATCATGTTTATTTACTATTATCGCCCTTTTAATGTTTATTTTTGAATTAGCTTTTCATTAACTATTCATGCTCTTTACGTGATGTTTATGTCACTTTTAAACACAACGTGCAAAGAGTAAGCACACACAAATGCACTTTAATTGTCCAAACATCCCAAGCGGTCTCTAAAGAAGACACAATCTCGACTTGTTCAGCTTTCTTTGGTAAAAATAGATTATTATTTATGATCATCATCAGTCATAAGCAATCAACTGCTGCATTAAGGCCTCCCAATACGTCTCCATATCTCGCGATCCTGTGATCACGATGATCCACCGAGCATCTGATTTGGTCGTTCCATCTCCCCGATGGACATCCTCTCGGGTTATTTCCTCCCTTGGCTGCGACCACCGTGACTGCCACTCAGTACGATGCGTAACAAATACGCGATTGCATACCATGGAAATTGATGCAGTTTAACATGTAGACTTTCGCGACCAATATTATTCATAATAAAAGAAGCAGGTGGATGGCTTCACGATTTTCACAAATCGCCCGATGATGCTGGATGCAATTACGAGCGACACGTCGCATTCAAATAGTTAATGTTGTGGATTTACTCTCCAACACACTGGCGGGCTGAAGTAGTAACTAATGGGCGCGTTGTTTACGTGACAAACCTTACTGGCTGTGTCAGGTGGTGGAGGGGTACGACGCATTTATATTCATGCGATCCAACCCAAAACCCTTTTTTATGGACAATGATGTAGTTAGTTTACGATACAAATGCCTCTTGTGACATCCGTGTTGCTACAGCCACGTATTTTATTTTCATCGATGCTGGGAATTGTGAGTTGTGCTCTCTAAGCTTGAGGATTCGAAGATGATTTTCGTCTCGGGGCACGCAGCAGTCCAGTTCAACATCGTATATCAGACTCTCACATATCCGCCGAGACAAATAAACCACCCGCACCCAGTGCGGTATGATCGCACGGTGTAACCCATTATCTGTCGATGTTTACACATCCGATCTTTTTATAATATCCGCTGGTTCTTCAATCGCCCAACGAGTAAGATTATATGCCGTTGATGTGTAACGTGTGCTATTAGTGTTGACGCCTCGGCCGTAAATGGCTGAATCAGAGCATTAACAAAGCTGCAGCGTGACTTAAAGGTTTCGTGACTGCAGCGGTGTACACAATTCTCTGGCACGCCTCGTGACAGGTGCTGCAAGATCCGACCATGTCCGTCCGGTGTTTGCCGAGTTGCATTGGCTTCCGGTTGCCGAACACATACATTTTAAGGTCGCACTCATTGCACACACAAAGTGCTTGCCACAAATGAACCTGAGTACATTGCCGATATCGTCAAGGAGCATAAGCCATCACGTGAACTCCGGTCATCCTTCCTGCGGCTTTTGGCTGGGCATAGAACAAAGATGGTCACAGCATCGCGCGCTTTCATTTGCGCTTCTGCAGCCATCTGGAATTCTCTTCCTTCCAATATTACGAAACCACTGGAGCTATACATTTGAAAATCATCTAGATAGAAAACTTATTTTTTTAGAACTGCTATTTGTGTTTTGTTTGTTGTCCTTCCCCCGCACCTCCACACACCACGGTTGGTTACGTATGGTACAAAAGAATTTCAACATACGAGTACATACATATGTAATGGCAATAGAGCCTGCATGCGGTGTGAGTGGACTAGTGGCCACAAGAGGTAATGACAGCAGAGGTATCAGTTGTGAGTGCGAAGGGACTGGTGGCTACGAGAATGATCGTGAAGGAAGCATGGTCAGGTCACGGAAGAGGACGGTGGAGTCTGCCGGTGGAGCGAGCGTCCAGAGTCAGCGAGAAAGTTCGGGAAGTGGGGCGTGGCCTCGGTCGGTATATAAGGGAGATGCGCGGGAGACCCAGGGCTGTTGCAGTGGGGTTTCCGCCTGATGTCAAGTGAACGTGTCTTCAATAAAGTGCCATCTCAAGAGAAGGGTGTCAAGTCTTAATTACAACTGGTGTCAGAAGTGGGGTATCATCATACCACGATATGGCCACAAGGAGAACTCACTGACGACGACTTCAGATGGGGAGCAGACCTCCCTGCAACAAGCCCCGGGCAGCGGGGACCCGGTTAACAACCCTGCAGGTGAAGAGGGAGTGGTGGCAGTTACAAGGAGAGAGGAGGCTGGCCGACAGAAACAAATAAACGAAGAATGGGAAGAGGTAACGGAATGATTGGAATGGCTGTTAACAGTGGTCTCGCAGCTCACCATGCAACTTACCACGGCTGCGGCGAGAGGAGGAGCAACGGAGAGCATGGTGGGAGTCCCTGCGGTAGAAACTGCTAAATCGATGGACGCCATTTTGTGAGTTAACCAAATGGCGGCCAAAGAAACTACAGCTCTGGTGGCGCCGGAAAGAACAACTGACCGCCCTAGGCAGATGACGCCTGTAAAATAATTAGTAGCAGCGGGAAGTGACTGGGGCGACTTCACCCGAAGGTTTGAGGCAGCGTATCAAGGCATCGGGTAGTCGGAGGAAGCGCTGAGAGCCCTGCCTACCGCCCTTGATGACGACCCCTAAATGGTGTTCTGAGCTGTGCCGGAGGAGCGAAGGGCTAACGCTACAAAAGGTGTATGGTGAAATGACGGCCGTGTTTGATCTCCCATCAAATACGCGGAGGAAGTTCCTGCACTGAAAACAAGGGGAGGCCGAGACACCCCTCGCTCATTGCAGCACGTCGATGGCGCTGGGCCAGGGAGCGTACCCGCGGCTGAACGGGACGGCGCTGGATTCTCTGGCATGGAGAAAATGCTGGTGCTGGTGCAGGAGATGGGGTCGTGTTGCCAATTGCGGAGGAGGAGGCACAGACCTCCCTGTGGGTGGCCCGATGTGTGTGGTGGCGTGGTCGAGTGATCCGATGTCGGGTGAAGCTTCGACAGTCCGGTTGGCGGGGAGTGCAGGGACGCCAACGGAGGAGGATCCGGAGCTGGGGGAGGAGGTGACGGCGGCGGTGCACGGGTGGGCTCGAAGTCGGGGGGAGACTTGGCGATGGCCTCAAGGTTGGGGACCAAGGTGGGAGGTGGCCGCCCCGTGCAAGGGCCCCACCATCGCTTGATTTAGGTGCAGTCGACCGGGGCAACGCCCGGACAAAGATGTCGTCAGTGCGTATCTTCCCACTGGCGGCCACTCCATAACTACGGCAGGCAAGTCGCGACACCACAAATACCCGGCCCGAAACGTCACCTCACACTTCTAGGCAGTCGCGTCCCCGAGGCCCCATTATCACCCTGCGTCCTTCGTCGTTTGGTTGTGTCCGTCGCGGGTGAGCGACGGGTTTCGACTCTGGGTGGATGGCCCAAGTAAGGCATTCAATGGAGGAAGCATGGAGATCGTGTGCCACATTGAGGCATGCGTAAGGATTGGGGGGATTGCAGTGCCAGGGCCCGTTTTGACTGTTTGAATAGAATGCCCTCAGAAATTGATGGATCAGAAGTGGAAAGATATGCCATCATGGTAGCGGTTCTTTTTCTTGGATTCTGTTGGAAGGGAGGTGAGTGCCACGTCGCGATTCAAGCCTCGGTGAGAGAGTCGGTAAAAATCCTGCCGGGCATACAGATGTTGGTTCCCTTGCGGTACTGCAAGCGGTTGCATTTGGTTGACTCAAATGCGGCGGTTCTCCTGACGCCATCCAGCAGTGTGGCCCGCGAGCTTACGCTGGTGGGTGCACAGACGATCCTAAGAGCAGGCCAAGACACATTCCTGCAAGCGTTGAATGTGGGTGGAAGGACGGCTGTGGTCCCAGCGGGTACCGTGTTGTCCAATGTGATGCCCATGTGTTGCAAGGCGGTGGCGACAGATATCGCGGAAGCGATGGAGTCTTGGTATGAAATAGGTACACCACAGTGAGTCAATCGGCAGGTCACGTGGGTTGGGGTAAAGTGTGGGTACTCTCATCTTTTCCACAAAGTCGAGTGAGAGCAAGCCACTGCAGCGCTGCACCTGCCTCTTTCATTGCACAATATGGGATGCAGGAGAGGTTTCCGTGCTGTTTAACCAGCGAGTTATTTGATGACAGGCACTGTCCGTGGCAGAGATAGGCTATGAGACTTTGTAAAATTGTTCTATCTTATGCTGCATTGTGCGTCAAATTATTTCTAAATGCATTTCCCAACGTGAATAGGACTTTGTCTGAATTTGAACAAATAATGAATACAGAGTGAAAAACTCAAGCGAGCTTGCCCATCTGTGCTCCAGTGACCTGTAGTATGCAAGCCACGCGAGAAACGAAACGTTGAACAATACGTATGTATGAACAAAACATTCTGAAGAAAAAACTTATTCGCTCCATTGTAAATAGAAACAGACATGTATTCCTTTACGTGACTGAATGTGCTCATGTTATTTTGGTCATACAAAAAAATATTTCACTCAATTGGTGGTAACAAAAAAAATATAAAACCCACAAAACCACACAAAGTACAAACTCCAACATTGGCTTCGTCAGTGGCCGTCTGTCTATGCAAATAGCATTTGACTACTCACATGTTTGAATAATTCGGTGATGTGGCCATTAATTCAATATCCTTTGCTTAACCAAATAAGAATCCATTTGGATGTGTGGCCACTCTTGAAAGCGGGCCAGAGTTGATAACAGTGATACAAGGTCTGTCCATTTGAATACATTAGACGCAAACAAACCTTCCATTTGGTTTCCCGTTCTGATAAAGGCAACGCGGTGGCGAGATGTTATCTGCCTCGCCGGGTATGCAGGAAGTCGTTTGTTCAATCCCGACCCTGACGCCTGCGCATGTTCTCCCCGTGGTCGCGCGAGGTGAACTTGGCAGCCCGGCGGTAAACGCTTAATATCCCGACATCCGTGAGAGTCCATGGAGAAAGTCCAGGTGATGGCCGCAAAAAGGTCATTCCCTCCACCAGTCCTCCGGAGAATCAACTGAAATGCTAAGATATCCAGCCGCCGAAATGCAATCCAGAAGGCTCCCCGAGCGCTCATAGCCAAGCTGCTGCTGCTGATGTCGTTCGCCTGCCACTGGGTGCCTGCTCACACCTGAGGTGTGGACTCGAGTCATGTGACTTGGACTCGAGTCAGACTCGAGTCATGAATTTGATGACTTCAGACTCGACTTGGACTTGCATAACAATGACTTTGTCCCACCTCTGAGGTGTGGACTCGAGTCATGTGACTTGGACTCGAGTCAGACTCGAGTCATGAATTTGATGACTTCAGACTCGACTTGGACTTGCATAACAATGACTTTGTCCCACCTCTGGCTCACACTGCCCGTGCCACGCGACCCGTGCCACGCCGGCCCGTGCCACGCGACCCGTGCCACGCGATCCGTGCCACGCCGGCCTGTGCCACGCGACCCGTGCCACGCGACCCGTGCCACGCGACCCGTGCCACGCCAGCCCGTGCCACGCGACCCGTGCCACGCCACACGTGCCACGCGACCCGTGCCACGCCACGGCTGGCTTGCCGGCGCCAGAAATAATAAAATCGCCCGTCTATGGCATCACATTTCACGCACGGCACGCAGAATCAAAACGCCTTTCTCCATTTTGATCGCACCTGCCACCGTTACTAATACATTAATAGGTGCCCGGCTCTTCAAGGTATAACGCCGAAGTGTGTCTCGGTAATAGGCGCGCGCACACGCACACTGATCAATTAATAAACAACTAATAAACAACCCCCAAGGCTATCGAGACGTTTGTGTTTGCATCAAGCGTGGACGCTCGGTGCACTGTTTTTATTTACATATTCCTGTGCGGCATTATCCCATTTCCATGCGAAGTGCAGAGACTGTGACCTTTACTATGACGACTATTCCCCACGGGCTAATGGCCGTTAGAAAAGGCGCGTTTATATTGGCAGCGGTCATCATAATGCAAATCGCGGTGTGATTACACAAAGACCGCCCGTTGCGCTCAGACGCAACGCGCACGAGTTGTGCACGCGTTGAGTAACACCCGTGTAGGGGCAGGCCGTCTCACCGCAGCCACCCCTTGCAGAGCAGTTCTTTTTATGGCAAAAAAGGCCGCATATCATACGCACACACAATCACAAAGAGACACATATCACCCTGACAGCCTTAACAGAGTCTTTCCGACAGACCTGTTCCTCACCTGAGTACGGCTGCTTGCGTTGTGGCCGAAACGTCGTGAGAATTGTATTATTTTATGATCTTTTATTTTTATTATTTTATAATCTCCCTTCTACGTGACTTTACCGAAAGAACCAAGAAATGGACATATAGTTGAAATTGACCGTATAGTGTATATTTTTAAAACATAACACTAAACTTTTTAATTGTTTATTTGAATGCATTTTAATTGAGTGGATGAAATTCAAATATAAATACACAATGTAGAGATATCGTGCTAATTAAAAACATCGTCCTTTTTATACCTGTGTGTGATCATTTGAAATAACCTTGCCTTGTTAATGAAGAATTCTAAATTACATATAAATTGATTCAGAAGCAGTTAAAGTGTATTCCTCGTCATTGCAGTGAAAAAAATGGTGTTTGCATGGCAGACATCACTGGAAAATGTGAAGAAAAATAATACTTAAGTCAGGATTTTCCGAACCCCAGTTATCTTGACCCACAAAAGAACGCCGCTCAACATCCACAAATCGTCTCTTTTCAAATACATATTAAGTCATTATCTGCTGCACACACCTGATGATTGCAAAACAAATCCTGTTGCGTGTTGAGAGAGCTCAATAGAATGAAGATAATAGCGGTCTTCTGTGTAGCCAACCGTGCTAATCGGAGGTGCGGGGGAAAAACGGCATTGCGTGTGTCGTTTGTCCCAAGTGATGTCATCTCAGTCAGACCTCCTGCCGGCGAGCGATTGACACTTCGCTTGGCCTCAAAGTGTACGTAACCTGGCACAAGCCCCAAGCTCATGCGGTGATGTTAATTCGATTCGGCGATCTCTGCTTCGTTTGGCAGGTGTTTGGCAATGATGTGAAACGTGGCGCTATTTTTAAATCCTTTATATTAAGTTCGCTTGCTTTCTTGCTTGCTTGCGCGCTTACGCCCGTGCAAATCTTTCGGTCGTTTTTTTATTTAAATCCTTTATATTAAGTTCGCTTGCTTGCTTGCGCGCTTACGACCGTGCAAATCTTTCGGTCGCTTTTTAACCCACTTCCCGTGATCCAATCGAGCTGACATTTTCCACATAGACTCGTTGTGCGTGACAATTAATTTTCGTGAAAAATCTTTTGCAAAATTTTACACTTTTTAGGATTTTTTTTTATATTTAATTACCAATTGCTTAATGCTGCCAGGCAATCATCTGACCCATAGGTGGCAGCCATCTCAAGCCAGAGGACGAGAGGACTCTAGCCGCCATGCATATAAAGGATTTATAGTGAAAAACTTTGTTTTTACGGGTTAATTTTTCATATGACCTGAGCAGAGTGCGAGGATGGCTGTGTTGTGCAACTCGCAAAGTTGACCAACGTGGCCGAAACGTTGACTGCGGAATGAGGTGAATAAAAAAAGGAGTCTTAGAGTAACAGTGGCAGAGATGGAGCTTTGAAGAACAATTGTTTGTGTGTGTGTGTGGGGGGGCGTATTGCTTCAAAGATTTTGACTGAGGGGAAGTGCTTGCAGGTGAGGAAATTCTATAAAAAATTGCAGGGGCAAGACTGAAACAATATGGCAACATGAAGAGATTGCAAATCGACGGGCTGCCAAAAGTGTCGTATCGAGTGGAAATACGGCGGAAGAGACCGAGGGGGTCGAGGGAGAAAGAGATTGAGTGACATGTTAAGGATGTGGAAGATAGAGGCGAGGACTGGAGGGTGGTGGAGAGAGAGGCGGCACGGTAAAACAGAATAGCGTGGAGAGTCATTGCACGTCGACCAACACGGTGACACGCGCTGCGCTGGAGGAAGGAAGATGATGATGATGATGAGAATGGAGACTGATGAGGGCTTGGGTGGTATGGCGGCTCCTGAGAACAGCAGCTTGGGAAATCCTGATTTCAATGATGGGTTTATGATTCCCAACACAAAATCACGAGACTGAACAACACCGCGTGGTAGTTCAAAGTGCTGAGCTGACACCGCTGAGATCCTGGTTGATGACGTCCTTCCAATGATTGCCGAGTTTGTACCGATCCTCTCGGTTGAAAACCAGTTTAAGCCATAACTGGCTGCGAGGTGTCCATCTTGTTACCTTCCGATGTTAGTTTATTTGACTAAAGATGGGACGAGCAATTCCATTTCTTGCGGTGTCACCCCAAAAAGTTGTTAAGTCCTCCAGGACTCAAGCTATTTTACCAACACTTCAGCCGTGGCAGCTGCTCTTCGATTTGACATTAACATGTTAATTTCTCACATTAACATAATCACCTCCGCTCACCAGCCCCACCCACTTCGCTCTGACACTTGGGCTACACCCATTTTAAACCTTTAAAAGCAGCTTGCCTTCAGTAGCGTTCCCCCTTTTCCTCCTGATGACGATCGCTTGTTTTGGGATCGAACCTATCTATGTGACTTTACTGAAAGACCCAAAGAATAAGAATTCCTGCAGTCACGAAAGCTTTAAGTCAAGATTTGCAGAGAGTTCCACAGTCACACGACGTGCACTAATTATGTAACAGGAGCGGTGTTAAATTAAATAGAATAACATGCTGGTTTAATTATGTCCCTGAACATTCGCGTTTTCATACCCCACCCAGTAGCTCCACCAACCCTTAACGTCTCCGTTGGTATAATTGCTTTACTTCATTATGCAGGCCAACACGAAAAAAAACGCAGACAGTTTTAATTTACAAAACCGACCGTCTCAGGAAGCAAGGCCAAACAAAAAAATAGGCGGCTGCCATTAATTAATTAGCCTACTTGTTAATTAAAGTTGAATGGCAAGACATACTACAGAAGTGTACCGCTTATTGCAATCTGATAAAAGAGCTTATCACGCAATGCAATCATGAATTGCCTTTATGAAGACTACTCGGTACTTTTAATCGTGGTGCAATGAGTAGCAGCAGCAGCACACTTGGATTTGTGACCTGAAAGTTACCGGTTTGACACCCTCTCCCGGCGTGTCTTCCATCTCCGCTGCTCCATATCCACCCGGCAGTGTCGAGTTTGACTAACCAAGGTGAGTAGTGAAGAGGACCAGGCATTACTGGGGTCACGAACGTGACAGAGGCAGACATTTAAAAATCAAATGCAGTCCAGCAACGAGACAGACAAATATATATATCGGTCCAAAACAACTGTGTTGCATGAGAGATCGAAAATCATTTTAACACGTAGGCTTTCGCGACCAGTATTATTAAAAATAAAGGTGTTTGGGTTATATCGCGTTATTATAAATGTGTCACAACCCTCCATCTCCCGATACGGCCAATCAGTATGAAATGTGTCACGTTAACAAAACGCCAATTAATTTCTTCTTCAGCCCACCGGTGTATTTGAAGATTGAATCCACAACATTTAGAATTTGAGTTGTACGACGTTTCGCTGGTAATCACATCCACCTGCCTCCGGTCTTAAATAGTGCAGCAGGATGACGTCATCGTTGTTGAATCCCATCACGTTTCGAGATCAGAGGCGGAGGTGGGGGGTTATTGTCATTATGTAATAGATCAGCAATCAGCCACTTAGCATGTGACTCACCTGTAAGGAATTGCAATGTGTTACGTATTACTAAATAATACGCTTCCAGGCTGCGCTAAGTCTGTAGCTATCACAACGGTTGAAATTATTTATATTTTCTAAATTTTGATTGATTCTCTAATTAGTCTTGGCCAGTAATAACACTTCAACGTTAGCAAAATAAATTGAAGTCCTTGTTGACAAGCATGCTCTGCCACTACTGACAACTGTGTTTGGGTGAATTTAATGTTCCTTTGTTGTTCTTTTAGTCTTGTGCTAATGTTACGTCCTGTCTGTCCAATATAGCAATTGATCCGATATCCACCTTCTGTTGATAACTTAGGTAATTCATCTTTAGTAAAAGACACTAGTTTTTGAATTGTGTAACGTACCAAACCTCACTTTCATGTTTTGCATTTGCAAAACACGGGCAAATTTGTCAGTCACTCCCGAGATTATGGTATTAAAATTTTTGGATAATCTGATCACTTTCAGCAGTATTGTTGTTGGGTCTTGAATTGGCATTCAATGCTCTGTTAATTTGAGCATCATTGTAGCCATTAGATCCCAGTGCTTCTTTAACATGTTTAATCTCTGTCCTTAAACTTTCACAATCTGACACTGTTTTTGCCCGAGGTATGAGCGTCTTGATGAGAGAGGATTTATGTGCTGGGTGATGATGCGGTTCTGCATTCAGATAGGCATCAGTGTGCATTGCCTTTCGGTAGACGCTGTCTCTTATTTGAATATTTTGACCGCGTCCTCGCAAAATATCCAGAAAGGTGAGTGTGTTGTTCACCTCCATTTCCATGGTGAACTGGATGGCCGGGTTTTGTGCATTGAGATGATTACAAAATTCATGAAGTGTATCTTTACCATGTGGCCAGACAGCCAAAGTGTCATCGACATATCTCAACCAAAAAGATGGTTTAAATGTACTTGAAGCAATTGCTCGCGTTTCAAAGTTTCCCATGTACAGATTTGCTATAGCAGGAGACAAAGGAGAGCCCATTGCTGCTCCTTCCTTTTGTTTAAAGAAGTCACCTCTCGACTTAAAGCTTTTGTGACTCCAGGAATTCATATTCTTGGGTCTTTCGGTAAAGTCACATAGATAGGTTCAAAGAAAATAATAAAAAATAACCGAAAATTACGACGTTTCGATCGCAACGCAAGCAGTCGTAGTTATTTTAGATTATTTTCTTTGAACCTATCTAAGTGACTTTACCGAAAGACCCAAGAATAAGTAAACTCTCCATAAGAAGTAAGTGTTATTTAGACAATGGAAAGCTAATTTTGAAATATCTTCTGGTAAACCTGTCTTCTTTACCAGTGCATCAAATTATTTAAGTAACTTGTTAACTGGAACGTGAGTGAATAAAGAAATCACATCAAAACTCACCAGAATATCATTAGGGTTAAGTTTAATATCCTAAATTACATTCACAAGATGTTCTGAATTTCTTATAAATGAAGAACTCCTACCGATGTTGGGCTGTATTTGTTTAGTTACATATTTCGCTAATTTATATGTGGCAGAGCCTATTGCGCTTACGATGGGTGGTAATGGGATACCGATTTCATGAATCTTTGGTCGCCCATACAGTCTTGGTGGTTTTGAGGCCCGTGGCTTAATTTGGTATTGCTCAGTCTCGGGGATCAATGGATTTGCAATGATTGCAGAAGTCTTGCGTTCTAAAGTATTGGTTGTATCTCCTTTAATTTTAATATAGGGATCTTCCTCCAGTAAATCTTTAATTGTATTATTATAATCTGTTCGGGACATCACTATAGTGCGGCCGTTATCAGCTGCCAGAATTTGAATTTCATTATTTAATCGAAGCTCTCTTAAGGCCTTTGCTTTGCCAAGCGTCATCGACATATCTAAACCATCTTTTTAGTTTAGATACGCCGATGACACTTGGGTTGTCTGGTCACATGGTAAAGATACACTTCATACATTTTTTAATAATCTCAATGCACAAAACCCGGCCATCCAGTTCGCCATGGCAATGGAGGTGAACAACACACTCGCCTTCCTGGATATTTTGCTTGGATGCGGTCAAAATGGTAAAATAACACGAGTGCCTGATTACTAATCTATTACATAATTGCAATATCCCCCCCCCCCACCTCCGCCTGTGATCTCGAAACGTGATGGGGTTCAACAACAATGACGTCATCCTGCTGCTCTATTTAAGACCGGAAGTAGGTGGATGGCTTCACTATTCTGGCAAATTGCCCGAAGATGCTGAATGTAATTACCAGCGAAACGTCGTACTCCACAAATTCTAAATGTTGTGTATTCACTCTTCAAACACACCGGTGGGCTGAACAAGTCACTAATTGGCGTTTTGTCAACGCGACACATGTTTTACGGATCGGACGTGTCGCGTGGTGGAGTGTTGCGAAACATTTATAATAACGTGATCTAACCCAGAAACCTTTATTATGAAATAGAAAATATTGCAGACATCAATTTTCACTCCGAAGTTAAATATTACATTACATTTTTAGAAACATTGCAGAAATTAGGTGAACATAGTACAGCACATACTAATACATACACAGCGATTCAAATTGTTTTAACACTTCTGAGAATTTGCAACAATATTGCAAGAAATGTGCCTCCGGGCTTTGGAGACCACCTGGAGAAGATTCCAGGCGTGTTGACAATGTTGGCGAACAAGTTCAGATTCTTGTGAAGCTATTAACATACATTTGTTTTCATATTTTTTGCAATTTAAACGCGTTCCATATAAGTGTCAACATTTGTTTAAGCACCCTGTATGTAACGGGCACACAAATGTAGTGTGCTAATTGACAGACACGAGTAGGAGGTCCTCTCTCTCTCTCTCTTATTCCAGCCTTCACAGCCTTCGGGGATAACCACACACCGAGTCGGGACAGCCAACACGCGGCCAGATCCACAGCTCGCAGAGGGCGAAGATCACGACCACGACGACGACGACACGACGAGTTCCACTCCAGCTCACAGCAGCCCCGACTGCGAGTCGGAGCTCGCCTTTAATCCTCCCCAGCGTGGCCAGGCTCCGCCCACGGCCCCCCGCACCCCTCTGGATCCCCCAGAGGGCTCCGTGCCTTGCCCACAGGTCCAGCTGGTAGTGAACGGGCTGCTACCCCGAGTTCTATTGTCGACCAATCTCCCAGCGGCTCGCGCTCCAGTGACTCATTCAATGTCACTACACAAGTGGAAATGGATGCACCGCAGGAAGTTAATTGGCAGGTAGCATGCGGTAGGGTAAAGGTGTGGGTACTTCCACCTCTTCCGATGCGTCTGGCCAGTGTGAAAGAGTAGACCAAAATATCCCTCTCAAGGGGCTCTCCAGAGCTCCCTCTCGTAGAGTCCCTTCTGCCAGCAGTGGCGTCAGCAGGACGTTGCAGGGCTGCGCCTTCACCTATTACCGTATGTACATTGTACATATGTTTACCATTCGCAAGACACCCACACGTACACTATCTACAATGCCAGCGCGACACGACAGCATTCACAGCGGCCTAATCTTGTGAATCGTGTCTGCGATGTCTTATTAATTGCTCTGTTACCATCTAACAAATAATGGATTCTCTGTATTGCAAGATCAACGTTTTCTCCCTGTAGTTTAAAGCGTCTGATAATCCGGTAGGCACGTGCGTGTGTGAGATTAGATTTGCATAACGTTATTGACACCAGTCATACGTTTGGGGTGCGTCTCACTTTCCGGAGCGTCTCATGATCTGGAGATCCGGTAACTCTACGTGGTATGGTGGAAAATGTAATATTCATAACTCTTGTAACGAGTAACAAAAATAGAAATTGTGTCGTTGTGGAGATTGAGTAACCACACAATACGCATGCTTCACACGTGTGGCCTTCCACGGAAACATTAAACACCTTTTTTCTTACACAAGTTTAAACTCTGGACCGGTTTCAAGAGACATAGCTTCATCAGCAGGGTCAGGCTTGCGTGAGCACACACATATCCAGACGTGGAGAAGCAAGGACAACCCTCTCCACGGGCCTCGCTTTGGCAGTGACGCACAACTACAGACAACAAGAAAACAACACATCTGTGTGGCCTTCAAGGGAAAGGTCTATTAGGCGACGTTTCGGGCAATGGGCCTTCTTGATAGCATAATGCATATGTTGAGTGGCTGTTGTCTATGTAACCAGTGCTCGTTTCCTTGGTGTTCTGATTCCAGGGAATCAATTCGGAGTATTTTTGATATCGACCCGAGCTCACGGAATGCATCGATAATTCCCGCTTCATTTGTAAATATGCACGTCCGGTGACACAGCAGACAAGAATTAGTATTGCTAGGATAATGGACGGCGGAAAGATCTTAACATTCGTCTAATTTTGCTGTCAAGGAGACAAGTAAAATCCTTTATGTTTTGTTAACCATGAACTATTATCATCATCATCATCTCTTACAGCATTTATCAACCATGCTCAGTGGCTCCACGGTAGATGTAGAGCGGTCGGCTCTCAATCAAAAAGTTGCGATTTAAAACATTTTGGCGACTGACAAATGCACGAGATGAAAGGTGAGTCGAGGCGTGTGGCATAGCACCGTCTGCACACTCTCACATCGAAGCCACTGCACCACCTCCGTGCTAGCGACACGTGCGCTGTGCCCACACACGGAATCGAGTGTGCTCGGCTCTGTGTGTGTGAGGCTCTGCTCTGTGTGTGTGTGAGACTCTGCTCTGTGTGTGTGAGGCTCTGTGTGTGTGAGGCTCTGTGTGTGTGTGTGAGGCTCTGCTCTGTGTGTGTGAGGCTCTGTGTGTGTGAGGCTCTGTGTGTGTGAGGCTCTGTGTGTGTGAGGCTCTGTGTGTGTGAGGCTCTGCTCTGTGTGTGTGTGAGGCTCTGCTCTGTGTGTGGCCCTGATCTTTGTGGCTCTGCTCCCTGTGGGTTTTGTCTCCGTGTGTGAGGCTCTGCTGTGTGTGTGGCTCTGTGTGTGTGGCTCTAATCTTTGTGGCTCTGCTATGTGTGGCTCTTATCTCTGTGTGTGAGGCTCTGCTGTGTGTGTGGCTCTGTGTGTGTGGCTCTAATCTTTGTGGCTCTGCTATGTGTGGCTCTTATCTCCGTGTGTGAGGCTCTGCTGTGTGTGTGGCTCTGTGTGTGTGGCTCTAATCTTTGTGGCTCTGCTATGTGTGGCTCTTATCTCCGTGTGTGAGGCTCTGCTGTGTGTGTGGCTCTACTCTGCTGTGTGTGTGAGGCTCTGCTGTGTGTGTGTGTGGCTGTGTGTGTGTGTGGCTGTGTGTGTGTGACACTCTGTGTGTGTGGCTCTGCTGTGTGTGTGTGGCTCTGTGTGTGTGTGACGCTCTGTGTGTGTGGCTCTGCTGTGTGTGTGTGGCTCTGTGTGTGTGTGTGATGCTCTGTGTGTGTGGCTCTGCTGTGTGTGTGTGAGGCTCTGTGTGCGTGGCTCTGTGTGTGTGTGTGTGAGGCTCTGTGTGTGTGTGTGTGAGGCTCTGTGTGTGTGTGTGAGGCTCTGTGTGTGTGTGTTGGAGGCTCTGTGTGTGTGTGAGGCTCTGGGTGTGTGTGTGTGCGCTCTGCTGTGTGTGTGTGTGAGGCTCTGTGTGTGGCTCTGCTCTGTGTGTGTGTGACGCTCTGCTCTATGTGTGAGGCTCTGCTGTGTGTTTGAGGCTCTGCTGTGTGTGTGTGAGGCTCTGTGTGTGTGTGAGGCTCTGTGTGTGTGAGGCTCTGTGTGTGTGTGTGGCTCTGCTCTGTGTGTGTGTGTGACTGCTGTGTGTGTGTGCGGCTCTGCTCCGCTGTGCGCGTGTGTGGGGCTCTGCAAGTCTCGCAATTGGCTGATGAGAAATTCCGTGTGCGGGGAGATGAGGCCGGCCCAGCTGCTGGAGCGGCCAGCACCGCCCACACACGCCCCGCGCTCTGCGACACTCACAGCGACAGCACGAGCGGCAGCAGCGTCGCCTCACCCCTCCTCTGAGCATCGCCTCCTCTCTGGAGCTTCCCGCTATCTCTGCCCTCTCCGTATGCGCGTGTTCGCCTGACCATCTCTGGCACTCTGCTGCCACTCCGCGTAGCCTGTGCGTGTGTGCTCGTGCGCGTGTGTATCTGATCATTGCAAAGAGATACATTTCAAGTGTTGTGTGCAACGCTGGAATTTAGCTCCTCCGTTGTGTTTTTCGGGTTGTATCTCCCGCGTGTTTGTTCGGGACGACGTTTCGCTCCACCTAATGGGGAGCTGCTGGCGTTTAACGCGTGAAGCAACCGGGTGACTTTAAAACAAAAACATTGAGAATGTGTTTGTACAGTATACACGTATACTGTCGGCGTGCAAAAGGAACGCAAATGCAGCTGGAGATGAATTTTGAATTGTGAAGGAAAAAATGGGAACGACTGAACGAATTATCCGGGACTTCTGCCAGCGGTGACACTAATAGTTGCCAGACATACACGCACGTGCGTCTGTGTATGAACGGTGCCATTCATTCATGTAGCTATAGGATTTATATACTAATAAGGCAAGACTCGCAATACTTCTCACCTGTTCAGTCGCTGAAGGCGAAGTCTGTAAAACGCGCAGAAAGCGGAGTCTGGGACCCAACGCTGCACTGCCCGGTAAGAAACAACAGCATGCATCATCATACACTGGTGGCAACACGCGCGTGTGCTGGGCGGGGAGCGGTGGTGCTGCTGGTGGCAACACGCGTGTGTGCTGGGTGGGGAGCGGTGGTGCTAGTGGTGGCAACACGCGTGTGTGCTGGGTGGGGAGCGGTGGTGCTAGTGGTAGCAACACGCGTGTGCTGGGTGGGGAGCGGTGGTGTAGTGGTAGCAACACGCGTGTGTGCTGGGTGGGGAGCGGTGGTGTAGTGGTAGCAACTCGCGTGGTGCTGGGTGGGGAGCGGTGGTGCTAGTGGTAGGCAACATCGCGTGTGTGCTGGGTGGGGAGCGGTGGTGCTAGTGGTAGCAACACGCGTGTGTGCTGGGTGGGGAGCGGTGGTGCTAGTGGTAGCAACTCGCGTGTGCTGGGTGGGGAGCGGTGGTGCTAGTGGTAGCAACTCGCGTGTGTGCTGGGTGGGGAGCGGTGGTGCTACTGGTGGCAACACGCGTGTGTGCTGGGTGGGGAGCGGTGGTGCTAGTGGTAGCAACACGCGTGTGTGCTGGGTGGGGAGCGGTGGTGCTAGTGGTAGCAACTCGCGTGTGCTGGGTGGGGAGCGGTGGTGCTAGTGGTAGCAACTCGCGTGTGTGCTGGGTGGGGAGCGGTGGTGCTAGTGGTAGCAACACGCGTGTGTGCTGGGTGGGGAGCGGTGGTGCTAGTGGTAGCAACTCGCGTGTGCTGGGTGGGGAGCGGTGGTGCTAGTGGTAGCAACTCGCGTGTGTGCTGGGTGGGGAGCGGTGGTGCTACTGGTGGCAACACGCGTGTGTGCTGGGTGGGGAGCGGTGGTGCTAGTGGTAGCAACACGCGTGTGTGCTGGGTGGGGAGCGGTGGTGCTAGTGGTAGCAACTCGCGTGTGTGCTGGGTGGGGAGCGGTGGTGCTAGTGGTAGCAACACGCGTGTGTGCTGGGTGGGGAGCGGTGGTGCTAGTGGTAGCAACACGCGTGTGTGCTGGGTGGGGAGCGGTGGTGCTAGTGGTAGCAACTCGCGCGTGTGCTGGGTGGGGAGCGGTGGTGCTAGTGGTGGCAACACGCGTGTGCTGGGTGGGGAGCGGTGGTGCTAGTGGTAGCAACACGCGTGTGTGCTGGGTGGGGAGCGGTGGTGTTAGTGGTAGCAACACGCGTGTGTGTTGGGTGGGGAGCGGTGGTGCTAGTGGTAGCAACACGCGTGTGTGTTGGGTTGGAAGCGGTGGTGCTACTGGTGGCAACACGCGTGTGTGCTGGGTGGGGAGCGGTGGTGCTGCTGGTGGCAACACGCGTGTGTGCTGGGTGGGGAGCGGTGGTGCTAGTGGTGGCAACACGCGTGTGTGCTGGGTGGGGAGCGGTGGTGCTGCTGGTGACAACACGCGTGTGTGCTGGGTGGGGAGCGGTGGTGCTAGTGGTAGCAACACGCGTGTGTGCTGGGTGGGGAGCGGTGGTGCTAGTGGTGGCAACACGCGTGTGTGCTGGGTTGGGAGCGGTGGTGTAGTAGTCAGCGCGCTGCGCTAAGAACCCGACCACCCGAGTTCAATTCCCACTCACGGCCAACACCAGTGACGGTTATTTGAACCCGTCCTGTTCCTCCCCTTGGTCGACTCAGCCTGAAATGACTACCCCGTGCGGTGTGTAAACATCGCCACTGGAGAGACAAAGGCGGCCGGGTGTGGTTGTGGCCACACCAACTCGTCGTGTACCGCGTCGACTTTCACATGTGCTACTCGCGAATAGAACTTGCTCCAACAGTCTATCGAAGGCTATACGGGAGATCTTTGTCTTTTGTTTTGGAGGGTGCCACTACAACTGGGCGACCAGGATTCGATTCCTTGACGATGTACAAATGCGATGGCACGTCTGTATCCGAGTCAGCTCTGGGTCTCCTCTAGGTCAACTCAGCCTTAGATGAGACCCCGGTGCTGTGTGTTGGTTGAGAATCGGACTCGGTTTCTCGGGAATCAGAATATTGATTTACACTCGAGGAATCCGATGAGCTGTAAAGCACTTTATCACATATGTCCAGGTGCGCGAGCCGCTGAGCCACACCGCTCCTCCATCACCATCGCAGTGGATAGTCGCGTGGTGCCATTGAGACCCTGGGAGACAAAGGTGGTGCCGGTCACACCCGCCACTCTCTTGCACTACGCCGACAGTCAATAGGTGCTCGCAAACAAACGATGTTTCTACCCCGGCAGGAAAAGTCTCGTGAATGGAATACGTGTGCGTGATTTGTGCGGACTATCTTCACTAAATATTGAAACGCTTTAAATTTCGCACGAACATGCTGAACGCATTGCAGCCCTTTGCCAATCCACTGCTGGATGAAGGCCTGCCCAAGGGGAGGGGGGTGGTTGTCTGACCATACTTCACCACGCTGGTCGGCGCCGGTTGGTAAAGGGGGGCGAGAGGGAGAGGAGGTATCGGGACCGGGTCGGGATCGTCTTGGCGAGGTACGCCGCCAACCGTGGCGCCACCGCTCCCTCCCGCGGTGAGTGACGTCTCGTGGGGCGATAAGCGCGGTCTGTCGGGCGGTACACGGGAGATGGAGACACGTGACGCAAAGGAAAGGTAGTTTTGCTTTGTCAATTATTGTACGGGAGGAAAATATCATTGTGCACCTCCGATTGGTGCGGTTGGCTACGTACGATGCAAAAGAAGTTCAGCATTTGTGCATACATTTGTTTTGCTTAACGCGTGTTGTATATGCGCATTCGGCCACTATGTACATGTCAGGCAATGCACGATGCATGGGCTACTTTGGTGGTCACCCATGGGTTAATGGAGGCACGCATCCAAGGGAAGTCGGCTTTCCTTCAATGCTTAAATTTTTATGTTTGGCTTACTAGACCTCATGAAAAATGTAACCACTTTTCGCAAATGTCACGTATCTTTTTCATTTACTTAATAGTACCTTGCAGTACTTAACATAACAATCCTCGCACTGCTGTGTGAATTAGCACACTGTCCGGGCTTGACACGTGTACATGGCCGTGTGTGATGATGAGCCAGTTGAGGCGAACTTCTCGTCTTCGTGTAACTGGCTGTGTTTCGGTGGTGCGGTAAAATGTGAGTAACCCCTCCGTGTGTCAAGCAGTCTGGCTGGCAAGGTAGCGTTGGCGGTTTGGGATGGCTGATTAATTATCGCATTGCCACTTAGCGGAGCCAGAGCGGGGTGGTGTCTGCTTATGTAAGCTTGGTGATCGATAACGATATTGATTATCGGTTCCATTATTCAACGAATCGGATAAAGATTTGAAAAATAACGTCTCGCCTCTGGACCAAGTGTGCCTCTGGACGGGTGGTGATAGACGGGGCTTGGTGATAGAAAATTTATTATCGGCACGTCACGCTGCTGGGCGTGGCTTTATGGGGGTTTCCAGCCTTCGGGTTGGCATGATAGTTTGGGCGACGGCGATTTTTAAAGGGGCTTCAGTAATCGACAACAAAACAATCTGCTACGGATTTGTAATTGACAAGGAAGGCCACGTGACCGTTAAGAAGAAAAAAACGAACGTGCATTTTGTCAGGACAAATTTTGGCAGAATTGTTGGTTCCTTGTTTATCCGCTGCGCTGCACTGGGTCAAGAGCTATACGCGGAATATCAATATATAAAATCATTTAAATAAATCTCAAGTATTATACTCATGTAAGTGGGAATGAACAGAGCTGTCTCCAGAAGAAGGGGATGTTGGCTGACGGTCAAGAATAATCACGGAGTGTCAGACTAGGGTCCCCCACCGAGGAGATGGAGCGATGAAATCTGCTCGTGCGTAGGGCGGATTGGTGCATTGAATGATCACGAGGATTTCATCCAACAGTAGATTGACTTTGGCCGATTGTGAGGGAGATATTGATGGACGTACTATGAGCGGTGGTGCAGACGTAAGCGACGAACTCGGCCACCCGAGTTCGATTCCCGCTCACGGCCACCAACACCAGTGATGATTATCTGAAGCAGTCCCGGGCATCCCCTAGGTGGACTCAGCCTCAAATAAGTACCTGCTTTTGTGTGTAAACATCGCCACTGAGGAGACAAAGGCTGTCGGGCGTGGTGCTGGCCACCCACCCCCTCGTGTGGCGTGCCAGCCTTCCTAGCTGCTGGCTAACAGCACTTGCCCCGACAGTCTGTTAAGGCTACACGGGGGATCTCTGTCGTCATACTATGAGTTGACCTACTAAAGGGCAGCCCATGGTGGCTTTGTGGAGTCAGCTGACTTGCCGTTGGTGTTTCATCAGCGGTGAGTTTCGAGTGTCCGCCTGTCGCCCGTGGAGTGTTGTGTTCTTGTCGTTGTTTTACGATGAATAAATACCAAGCGGCCAGCAACAAATGGCACCGATGAAGGGTGTAATCCACAAGAGATGATACATTGTTTCGGTTTAATTGAGCAAATAAAGGAGTGGAAGGTATTTTAACGTTTTGACCGACCCACCTTCACACACAAGTTATTTTACAAACATTTTAACGCTGAGCCCTCCTAAAAACCAAGTCTTCAGAATCAGCCAAGTTTACCCTGATGAATAAATGGCATTGCTCATGATTGTTATTGTTAATAATTCATCAGCTTGTGAGCAGCCAGACGCACACACACACGTCTGCACAAATGTTGCTTAGTTTGCAATCCGTCTTTGTCGGTTTGATGAATTAAGTGCTTTCTTGTGGCTGAGGCTAAACCCCGCTGAACTTTTAATACAACTATGCTCTGTTTGCCTTTTCATATTAAAAGATTATATTCCGGCGACATGTACCGCAGTGAATGTGCAAGTGAGGGCTGGAGGGATTGGAGAGGCATTGTGCAGGCAGGGTGTGGAGATGACGAGAGGGAGGAAGAGGCTGGCTCCTGTAATGCCATAATTACATCCTTATTAAATACAATAACGGCACTAAGTAGACTGCAGTGCGCCTCCCGTCGTAAAGCCAGCATGTGTTCGTATCACTAATGTTGATGAAACGCGATTTAAAAAAGATGAAATATCTATGGGACCTTTTTTGCCAGTATCAGAAGGCCCGAAGTGGAACAGTATTAAGGGAATACAAAAATCAAAGGATTAAGAGCTCGGGTGGAGCAGTTTTATCGATGAGACCTTTTGTACTAAATCTTGACTTAAAGCTTTTGTGACTGCAGGAATTCACAATCTTTGGGTCTTTCGGTAAAGTCGCGCAGATATGTTCAAATTAATACAAATAAAATAAACAAAAAACTATGACGAAAACATGGCACGTGGCAGTGAAGACCTGGAACGTGGCAGAGAAAACCTGGAACACGGCAGTGAAGACCTGGCACACGTGACAGTAAAAACCTGGCACACGGCAGTGAAGACCTGTCACGTGACAGTGAAAACCTGGAACACGTGACAGTGAAAACCTGGAACACGGCAGTGAAAACCTGGAACACGGCAGAGAAAACCTGGAACACGGCAGTGAAGACCTGGAACACGGCAGTGAAAACCTGGAACACGGCAGTGAAAACCTGGAACACGGCAGTGAAAACCTGGCACACGGCAGTGAAAACCTGGAACACGGCAGTGAAAACCTGGAACACGGCAGTGAAAACCTGGAACACGGCAGTGAAAACCTGGAACACTGCAGTGAAAACCTGGAACACGGCAGTGAAAACCTGGAACACGGCAGTGAAGACCTGGCACATACACAATGCGTCTCGCGTTTCTCCAATAGATTTTTGACAACTGGAACTGAAGCCTGCCGCAGAGTGTCGTTGTGACCAAATTCTGGCATCGTTAGCAGTATAATTACAATATAGTAAACTATGTAAATATATACACCGTAGCATACATTTGTTTTGATTTAATTTGCATTGTGAATTGATTTTGTCATCTGAAGAGACATTTTTAGCTAACCCATTACTACTGAAACTATTTTAAAGATACCCATGAATTAATTTGAAGGTTGCTTCCCGACAAGTAGACAATCACCAGCGGTACAATATGTGCCACACCAGAGCATGCAACACTTGGCAAGCCATGTCACGCACATCGCTTTATTTCGTACGCAAAATCAACACAAGCTTGCATGCGCATGTAGGGGAGTGGGGTCGCCCTTGTTGACGTTGCTGAACGTGAGTGACTAATAAGGGAGTGGTGCAAATGGAAGACTCCCTCGCAATGAGTTAGATTCACGGATTGTTTTATCTGGTGATGCCTCTGCTACCTAAATCTTAGAACAACCTCGAGGCAAATTTCACCTCGTTTGTAAGAGTCAAGTCAGAGGGTCCGATTAGCACGGTTGACTACGTCAGGTGCGAAAGAAATGCAACGTACATACACACTTCACGGTATTGTATTTGACTCTCAAACTTAATTATTTTTACCGTATCCCATCGCTAATTTTAATCTCATGGAGCTTTCAGGGTCTCTGAAACCGTAAATGTCAAGCTGAGCTCTGGTTGACTTAACGTCTTCCATGTAGATTAATATCACCGGCAGTTCACTTAGGCCGTACATAC
Source organism: Lethenteron reissneri (assembly GCF_015708825.2). Lineage (NCBI taxonomy): Eukaryota > Metazoa > Chordata > Hyperoartia > Petromyzontiformes > Petromyzontidae > Lethenteron > Lethenteron reissneri. The sequence continues at coordinate 1,105,669 of NC_083819.1, forward strand.
ACGCGTGTACATGTTAAGTATTACCGTGTCAGCACATGGAATTGACGAATGAAAATCATTTGGTTTTGCTGGATGGAAAATGCAGTGCAGTGCAGGATTTTTAAAAGTCTGAATGTGTATGCATGCCCCTGGCTGTTGCGCGTCTGTCAACTGTACCTTCTAGCAAGTACAAATGTGGTAAGAAAAACCCAGTTTTTCAATGCACTCACTTTTATATGCACTCATGAGTAGAACATGAACAATTTTGACCTCAGCATTAATCAAATTTGATGTGCTGAATAAAAAAGAGGCCCAGGATCGGTGGGACCTGGACCGGTTCTTTGAATGAAATCTTGAGCTGTCAGGAGAGACGAGCCCGTGCACACACTTTCAGCTCGTTAGACTTTGTATATCCGAAGATATGAAGCGCCAATGATTTGAAAGAATATAAACAGACAACAGGGCAAGCTAAATAAAAGTGTGTACAAAAACACGTCAGAGTAAATTCCTCCTCAAATGAGTATTGAGATGGTGCTCATGTAATTTTTATAGCCCCGAACCAGTGGTGGAAATTCCATATTCCTATGGCGGAGGACAAGCGTGGCCGATGCACGCCTGCAACCCGGCACTGTGGAGGCGAGGGTTGGTGGCGCGCACAATTCTCTTCCCGTGGTTGTCGAGGTCACCATTCCCTGCCAGGATATGGCAGTACAGCAAGTGGGTTAATCTCCATCTGTTTACATCTGTACTGGGATAGAGCGTTGCCCCCCATACACGCGTGGGTTGTTCTCTGGGTGCCACGGTTTCCTCAGAGATCTATAATCACTCATTCATGGAGTTGACCAAACATCCACATTTAGGGCCACGCTCCGGTTCTGGCTGCCATCCCCAATTGTTTCGTGACTTGCCGTGCTTCTGAATCGAAGGATATCTGTGTGCACGTTACAAAGAGTAACTTGTTAACTCCCCGCAGGACGACCGCCATTGACTTTCACATGAAGTGGCAATTTTGGTTATCAACCCCAATCGTTCTTCCTCTGAGCCACTTAACCAAGAGGGGATGTACGTGAATCGGGATCAGCTTGATTCCACGATGAACACGCGTGCGGGTCCGCCACGAGACCTGCAGCTCAACACGCACGTGGCATCAGCACGTCGCTCCGGCAGGTCACCGCAGTGGGCGGCCTAGCGTGGTGGGCTGCATCCCCTCCACCACGCGCCCCCCGATCCAATTTACAGTTCGCCCCCCCCCCCCCCCGTCTTCGTAGCCGGGCTCGTTGAGTCTCATGACGCTTTATCGTGAGGATCATGTCAAGTGTGTTGTGGTAAGGGAGCGATGGCGAAATGTATCATTCCAATCGAGTAATTTGCGGGTAATTACTTTTTTTTCCTGTGGTCAATTTGTACGCTGGCGTACAATAGCCTGCGCTTGCGAACGACCTCAAGGCATCTCTATAACACCCACTGTGAAGCAAACGGAGCCTTCGTTTGTGGTGTCGCACCTCCGATTAGCGCGCTTGGCTACGTACGATGCGAGAGAAGTTCAACATACGTAAGACCCGCGGTATTAATCAGGGCAGCCGCCGGATTCTTAACCGTGAACCTCTGCAACGAGCGGCGGACGTTGCCACCACACGTGGCCTGCGGGTCAAATGCCTGTGCTGTGACCATTTATTATACCACTGGATGGTTTAGTTGCCTTGTCGGAAGATCGAACTGGTCACTTCTGGATTGCAAGTCAACCATTACACCATAGCAGAAACCCTTACATATGGGAAGGGCCTTCATCCACCCAATGTTTTTAAAAAGGTTTGTAAATTAAATGTAGAGTCATTTATTTCGCTGTATGGCTCATCTCCTCTGCAACCACAAGTCCCACTCCTGCTATGTTGGTAATTCATTCAAAGCTAAGGCTTGGCCTCCAGAACCACATTGTTAAAACGATAGAGCCACGACCACGAATAGAAAATCTATAGGTAAAGTCATTGGAATCTGGTTGCATATTCCACACACAGTTCACAACCACACAAATGAATATAGCGCAACAGTTAATCCATAATATAGTTGTTTTTGGGTTGGATCGCGTAAATAAAAAAGTGTCGTTAAACCCGCCATCACCCGACACAGCCAATTAGTAAGAGTTGTCACCTAAACAGAACGTGCCAATTCTTTACTAGTACAGCACACCGCTTGTGTGTTGGAGAGCAAATCCACAACAGTTACAATCTGAGTACGACGTTGATGTCTGCCTGTTTGTGTGCGCCGTGTGACGAAGGGCCTCAAGGTTGAGATGTCACGGGAGCCAACAGAGATTTGATTCCAGGCGAAAATGCGCAACACCAGTGGAAACTGCCATCTAAACACGGTCAGGGTCACCACATTATTTGACTCACCTTGAAGTTATCATGGCTTGGAAAGGTGTGTGGTATCGGCGCTGGGGAGGCACTGGTGTGTTGACGCCTCCACCGCTAACTTGTGTGTGCCATGCGGCCTTGATGAGGCGCTCATGAGCAGCGCTTGCCACAACAGATCACTGCAGCTGAACAAACCGTGTGATTGCGTTAGTTTATTTTTATATATATGTGGTGAAAAGGTATGTTAGGATTCTTCGATTCCATCAAAATCGCTTTATACGCTCATGGTACATTCTTAGAGTTGTACATCCAATCGTCGATGACAATACAGAATATGCACGTGACCTGCTTGCCTTTCCATCAGGGCTGATGGAGTAACGCAAAGGCGGAACACAAAAGGTGGACGACACAAACGAGACGAGACAACTCGATTCCTGAATCGAGTCGTGACCCCAAAAAAATGGACAATTCATCCAATCGCAAAGGAGTGAATTGTTGCAATGCCTCGTGCTAAAAATAGGTAGACCTCGACATATTTACGTGTGTGTGTGTGTGCGTGCGTGCGTGAACCTGGTGAATATTCGCGTGTGGGTGTTTGTTGACATTTTTTTGTACATAGGGCACTTTGATTTGCTTGGGAAAAAAGGGCTTACGCCTCAGAAAACAATCTGATGCATGGCAGTGCAACCTCGGATGCATAATGGAAACAACTCAAGCTGAAAGGGTTTCATGACGTTATTAAATGTTCTGCTTAGAACGCGTGCGTGGCACGTGATCTCAACAAATGCGTGCTCGCAAGCACTTGTGGTAATACAAATAGTTAAACGAACTGAATTCCTCCATCATTTCACTTTAACATACACACGTACACACAAGGTTTCCAAATGTAAGGCATTGTCAGTTCTTTGTCACGATATCAAGGCCATTGGATGTGAATTTTATCGTTGAATAGAAACTATCCGAATGACTCTACCTCTTAATTTGCTCGCGGTAATGTCGTCATTACCACGTGGCATGATGACGAGAAGTTGCTGCACCGTCCTGAGAGCACATGGGGGCGGGGGTGGCTCTGTAAATGAGTCCACGGCTTTTTTTTTATTAAATATGCATAAGTGTGGAATGGCGAGTCTAACAATTCAAATGAAGATGGAGCAAGTTGATGTCGTTCCGTACTGCCGCGTCTTTGCGATTAAAATGTATGAATATGAGCGATCATCATCAGTTTTAATATCATCCAATTCCATTTGTATCAGAGCGAGAAATATGGGTTTTTAAAAAGGCACAATGTATAGCAATGCATGTCGGCCATTTACGTAAGTGTGATGTGTGTGCGTGTACTAATTGCACATAGCCTTATGTAAGTGCATGAACATGCATTCTGCGTAAGTGTATTGCGAAGTGCTCTACCTTGTCATTGAGATTCGAGAGCTTAATGTGCATGTATCTGTGCATGAATATACATACATGGAATAATGAAATCCAGAAATATAGACTATTCATTCGGTACATAGGTGTGTGACTATCATTTGAGAATGAATGGATTTAAGACACCCAGAAAGATGCTCTACATTACTAAATACTTATTGCGAAAGTGAAATTTATGAACTTTGCTCACGTCATTAATAAACAAAAATAAATTTTGTAATCAAGTTTCTTAAATGTACTTTTAACTACTGAAAAAGCCACAAACAACGACCGCTCTCTAAGTCCGCAAGACGCGCATCGCTAATTCCCGCTGTGTCAGATGCAGTCGAAATAAAGTAGGCGGATGGCTGCGTACGAAACAAAGTGAGCGGGACTCTTCAAGATGTGAACATTTGACAGATGGGAACAAGAAACAGACGGAGAGACGGACAGCGAGGGAGGGATCGAGAGAGTCACTCGGGTGCCGGTGCAATTCTTTCTTTGCTGACGTTCCCTTCTCATCTCTTCAACACATTTGTATATTAATATTTCTTTCCTTCAGTTCTTTTCATCGCATTCCATTACAGCGAGATGTGTTCATTGTTCCATTCAAAGATGCGGGCCCGATGGAGGAACGCTGCCTGCGTGCCGCGTTGGCGGGGTGATGTCTCTCTCCGTCTCTCTCCGGCGGATGCCTGCCGATTGATAAGCAGGGGCTGTGGTTGCTCGTGCGTCTGTTAGACACGCGAGACACTCCGCGTGTTAGACACTCCGCGTGTGAGACACTCCGTGTGACCCTGATGCTGCAGAGAGGATCACGCGCGTGGTGCAGGCGAATTTCATGGTGAGCGTGACAAGCAGCCGGGGCTTTGGGCACTGCGGGTCGCTTGGAGGGACCGTGTCCGATGGTCGGGAATCATCGAGAGCCAGGGGATGTGAAGGAACGTGTCCGTGGGGGCGGGGGGGACGTCCGCCGAGGAGTTGGAGCGATGAAGTTGGTTCGCGCCCAGGTGCTGGCTGGATTGGTACACGTCGCAGGATCGTGAGAGATGGCGGCAGCTTGGGGGAGCCTTCATCTAGCAGTGGATCGATCATGGCTACTGCTGCTGCTGATGATGATGACGATGACCAATAGTGCACGAGCAAAATCGTTGTCATCCGTTACATTGTAGCAACCTTCGTGGACAACCAAATCAGCTGCTCGTAGACTTCTCTGTGCTCATCCTGTCTTCATGAGGACATTCACAGCACTAAGAGCACTCCTTAGGAATGTGTGGCTTGCTGATGAGCACCAAAGAGTTTGAAACACGTGTCTTTCCTCCGATACCGTGTGAAGCTGCTTGGCTTGATGGATGTTTTGTTGGCCAAGTGACGGGATCATCTGTCACAGGCTAAAACTATATTTTTGGTGACTGACTGCTTTTTAGTTTCATATCTTAAGCACATGGCATGCAGAACGGCCATACCTATACCCGTTAAGAGATAAGATTTAAACAATGTCATACAATTGCTCGCTCAGTTTAACACGTTGGTTTTCGCGACCAATATTATTCACAATAAAGGTTTTTGGCTTAGATGCTTACGCGATGTAACCCAAAACACCTTTATTATGAATTGATCGCTCGTCCCCTGTGAATGTGAGCATTTTGGTGGAGTGGTGGTGCAGTGATTAACGCACTGCCCTCTGAACCCAGTGAGCCGAGTTTGATCCCTGCTCACGGCTAACATCGGTGGCAAGTGAACCGGTTCTGACCGGTGGTGTGCAGTGTGGTAATACCCCCTCCCCCTACTCCTATTATTGACAACATATGGGCAGGCCTTCATCCACCAGTGGATTGACAAGTGACAGTGAGTGACGTCAGCATGTGTATTGTTACGAACACAGCTGCTGTGTGATGGAGATGTCTACCGGCTCGTCTTGAAACAATCATGCGAAGTCGATCACATCACGCCCCCCCTACCCGCCAGACCCGGCACAACACAAACTACACCACAGCTGAGGCGGTCGGTGGTGTCCCACATTATGGATAGCCCCCACTTCTTCCAGAGCTTCCCACCAAGGGAGCAAGGCCCTCCGGGGCTACCTCGAGTGGAGGCCCTTCCGCTAGCAGCGGCACGAGGAAGTCAATTGCAGGGCTGCGCCTTTGACTGTGTGATCTGTTGCACAATCCGCTGATCTGTGCGTGCATTTCACTCACGAACACGCGTGGGGTGAATGTTGTTGTTGTTGTTGCTGTTGTTGTTGTTGCTGTTGTTGATCTCTCGCCACTCTACGGGCATGTAACGGCTGAGCACGGGCACACTTGCCGTCGGGCAGGAGTTTTTTAAAGCTAAATAAAACCATTGCAACACCGCAGCTGCATTTCGTTGGCAAGCTGTTCTCTTGTCAAGAGCCATGCGCCTGCCTTCCAGTCGGTACGCGTTGCTCCGTTTGTTTGCGGGCTGCAAACCAAGAATCCCCATCGTGTGAGAGACGGAGATTCTTAGACAGTATTGTTTTAAGTTGCCATGGCTATTGAGAGCCACACGTGCGTGCAGCAATGAATAACATAACACCAGAACAAAAATGTTAACTTACTAGCAGACGGCATCAACAAATGTGCCCCCCCCCCCCTTTATTGCATATCTTTGTGTTATTTATTGTTCGTTAAAATAAATTAGTTGAGTCTCGAGTTCGCCTCCAAACTGAAAGTGAAAATGACGTGCGCGTCAAATCGCCCGATAGTGTTGAGCGGGGGAGGGGGCATGGGGCATGGAGGGTGCTGGGGGGGGGGCTGGAGGGTGCTGGGGGGGGGGCTAGAAGGGGATAGCCCCCCCCCCTGCTCCTGGTTGAGGGATCAACCCCTCCCTCCCCCGACCCCCCATTCTGCCGTTCTCAATGCTGACGGTAGAGCCAAGCCAAGCGTTGTGTTGGTGCCACACTGCGATTGCAACGACTGCTCTCACACACACTCACCTATCTGCCGCGGTAGCATTTTCACATATTTATTTATATATTTATTATTTTCCAGCTTAATTTCATGGACAGCCTGCAGTTGGGTGGGAGGGCAGTGGAGGGAATGACAAATGAGGACAATTAAGCGACTGGCATCGCGCAGTCTCCTTATTCACGCGGCTTGTGGGGCGAATGGACGACAGATACAGGCAGCCCGTACCCTGACTCATCCTGTCGAGGGTTTCATCGTTATTCTTAGTTTGGTTGACGTAGACTGTGTATGTATGTTGGACTTCTTTCGCACCGTACGTAGCCGACCGTGCTAATCCGAGGTGCGGCGGCAGGACAACAAACTAAACACATAACGCAGTGCTAAAGATGCGAGTTCTAAATCTGGGTGATTTAAAAATGCGTAGCTCCCAGCGGCTTCCTCATATCGGAAGGAGCGGCGCCTCCACACGTGCCGCAGAAGCAGTGACCGCCGTCTCTGTTCGACGGCAGCAGCCAGCAGGCCCCTCTGCAAGGACGATGGCGAGTTTGCGTGATGGCTCATGCTCCTTGACACAACATCAGCAAAGTATTGTGGTTCATTTGCGGCGAGCGCTTTGTGCGTGATGAGTGCCCCCCGCTGAGTTTCTGTAGCCACCCCACACCGCCCCCCCCCTCCCCCAACTTTGGACGAGGGCAGGGTTGATGTACAAACGCATTTCCAACTTTTCTTTTTTTCCCCAGAGCTGATATTTATATTTTTAAAATTCAATGTCAAACTCTTGTTAATATCGCGCGCGCGTGCGCGCGTGTGTGTGTGATCGCCTCGGTGGGTGTGAGGATGTGCCTGGTGAATTCGTGCGTGTGTGTGTGTGATCGCCTCGGTGGCTGTGAGGATATGCCTGGTGAATTCGTGCGTGTGTGTGTGTGTGTGATCGCCTCGGTGGCTGTGGGGATGTGCCTGGTGAATTCGTGCGTGTGTGTGTGTGATCGCCTCGGTGGCTGTGAGGATGTGCCTGGTGAATTCGCGTGTGTGTGTGTGTAATCGCCTCGGTGGCTGTGAGGATGTGCCTGGTGAATTCGCGTGTGTGTGTGTGTAATCGCCTCGGTGGCTGTGAGGATGTACCTGGTGAATTCGTCTGCTTGCCGGTGATGGATCGCGCTTGTAAACTGACTTGGAGCGCATCCCACGGGGAGCTGGGATGAGGTTTTGCTTTCTCACAACGCCGTGAATCATTCGCGATAATCAACACGGGCTTGTCTTCTAAGGTGCCCTCTCGTTTTACTGCTGCTGCCAATGCACAGCAAGTCGCTTCGTTTTCCCTTCTAGTGCGTCCGTTTGCTTTAGCGCGAGGTGGGTTTAAATACTGTGCAGTCTGCCCTCGTTAGTCATGAAATTGCCATCCGAGATTTCGGCTGTCCGCGAATCGCATCTGGAACTCTACACGACTGAATCGAGAGAGAGAGCGCAAAAGAGATAGTGATTAGATAATGTTCATGTATTCAATAGCTTGTTAATGTGTTCACTTGAGATCATGCATGACAAAGACAGGTCTTCGTAGGCCAACATCATCCGCGAAATGTGCTATTCACGAGCATCTCCAGAACGTATCACTCGCGAATGGCGAGGGACGGCCGTGCCACGAGTGATGGGTCCTTCTTCCAGTGGTGCGATGGCCAGCGCACTCGACTTGCAGTCCAGAGGTTCGCGAGTTCCATCTCCCGGCGCGGCAGTTGAAACAACGCCGCGAGTTTCTTCAATCCCTGCCTCTGTCCTGCCAGCAGTACACACGTGAACACAACAGTCAAGCAACCAGTCACGTATGGTGGGGGGGGGGGGGGGGGGGGGGGGGGTAAAGTGTGGGTACTTGCACCTCTTCAAAGACGCATGGCCAGAAGAGTTGCCCAAACTGCCCTCTGGGGGGGCTTTCTAAAGCTCCCTCGAGTGGAAGCCATAACGCCAGCAGTTGCGTGAGCAAGCAATTTGCAGTCTGTATGTATGTTGCATTTCTTTCGCACCGTACGTAGCCGTGCTAATCAGAGGTGCGGGAGAAGGACAACAAACTAAACAGAAAAATAAGTTCTAAATATATTAACTTTCAATCTAGATGATGATGATTTAAAAGCGCACAGCTCCAGTGGCTTCCTAATATCGGAAGAAAGAGCGTTCCAGACGGCCGCAGAAGCGCATCTGAAGGCGCCGGGCTATGCGGTGACCACCGCCTCTGTTCGACGCTGCTGCTGCTGCTGCGAGTATAACGAGCGTGATGGTATCTTGCACCTTGACCTCTCCCTTCACCAAACTACCGCGCATCGTTTTGATCGTCGACAGCAGCTTGTGTTCTGCGTGCCCTCGCTTTCGTTGTCACGTTGGACTCAGAGACCGCTTTCCACTTGTTTTTAACGTGTTCATTTGTTCAGCACGAGATGGGTTCACACTTGGGAGAAAATTACAGTCAATGCCAACTCTTTGGGTGGGGGGGGGGGGTAGCATTTTTCTTGTATAAACTCTGGAGAGACACCAAATATGTATTCAACTAGGTGATTAGTCTGGATTTCATTCATTACAATTGCACATGCAGTGTTTGATTAAATTCTAGGTGAACATTTTTTTATTGTCCTTGGTGAGTTTTTTCTTTCAAGATCTTTCTTGAACTAAACTCAACACGCTCGGCAACAGCACTGCCCTAAAAGGAGAAATGAATGTGTTGATCGGTAACATTTTGGGGAAATTGCCTTTCATTTACATGTTTCATTCATCAACCCAGAACAGCGTGGGTTCCACTTCGGGATGTGTTGGTCATTGCCGGTTTCAAGGAGTGTGTTTTTGTGAAGATAGAAAGCCACTCTACGCTGTTGTAGTCTGCCTTTCTAGAACTCCCTCGAGTTGAAGTGGCATTAGAAAGTAAATGCAGGGCTGTACCTTCACCTGGAGATGAGTCTTGAGACTTGTGAGGGTGAGGCTTGGTTGGGGTGGTATTTTTCAGCTGTGATTATTTTTTCTCTCTCAGTGACAAGTGAAGAGAAATGTTTCCAACTTTTTGTTTTCAACTCGGTCGACCTAACTGTGACTCGTGAAGCAGCACAATTTATCTCACTACGTATATGCAAACACTACGCACTTGATAAATAGCACGTGCAGTTCATCACGGGTAGCAATCTCCTTTCCTGGACCCAGGAGCTGCCGTTGAAGTTTATTGGCAAGGACCTCCTTTCAATCTGCAGTTCGATTGCCGACCGAGCTACATTAACTTCCCTAAAGTACTTGACTTTCCTCTCCTACTGTCGATTCCAAGCCAACTCTAAGAGACACTCCCCCGTGTAGCCGTACAGGCTGCTCGGGCGAGTGCTGTTAGCGGGCACCCATGAGGACTGGCACGGCTCACCACGGGGGGTCCATGCGATCAGCACCACTCCACAGCGATGTCTCACACGAGCTGATGGTGACACACCGCGCCAGGTGCTCAGCGAACGATGCGTCGACCTCGTTGGGAGACACCGGAGCGGGGTTCAGATAATCACCAACCGATGCCAGCTGTGACCGGGTATCGAGCATGTGCCAGTGTGGTCGATATTCGCAACTCCGTCACCGGCCGCTAACGACGACGATCGCCGTCGCGCCCTGCGAACAGTGTCACTCCCACACGGCTCCACCCCGTGCTCTGCCCTTGCAACACCACCACCACCACCACCACTCTCGCACAGCCCCACAATTACACGCCCCCTCCACCGCTGATTTATAGAGTCGAAGTTGGCTGACTCATTGATCCTGCGTGGGTCTCAGCCCTTCCATTATTCACGTTTCCATTCTGTCAGGCGCGCAGCACCTTCATCAAACTCGCGCTCCGGCCCCAGCGCGGCGGCGGCGCGAGAGTTATAAAGCCGAGCGTGCGACGCCGAGCATAGCAATGAGTCAATTACCCAGGCGCATGTCAGTTACGTTTGACGAATGTCGGCCGACGGCAATTGTTTGTCTCCAATTAGTTATTAATGTAACGGTATATTTTATAGCCAAACATTTCGCCGCTAATGCACCTTTGATGTACCAAAATTAATTGTGATTAAAAGAAAAAAAAAACCCAACGAAGCCGCAATTCAAAATGAACAGTGTCCTTAGTCATATAAGTACAGGGATAGTGTAACGCATTGCCGGACCCGGCGTGCTCCGCGTGCGATCGTCGCTTAGGCTAATGGTGCTGCTCAGTTTATCGCAGTGCCCAGTCACTGCATTTATCAACTGATGAAATGCACTAGCGACTCAGCGTACCGTCAGTGAGCGGGCACTTAAAACATTGCTACTTCTCATTTTAGAATATGCCGCAGAGTAAGTGGCTGTGTAGTTCGCCGTGCTGCGATGGTCAGCAGACTGGACGTACAATCCAGAGGTCGCCGGTTCAATCCGCTGTGGCAGCTGAAACTATGGTGCAAGTGTTATCGATGCCACTGCTTCGGTCCGCGCAGCAGTACGAATGATTACACCGCTGTTAGTTGATCGGCAGGTAATGTCTGGTGCATCATATTCATTGTTAATCTATATTTATTGATGTGTTATATATTTCTTAGATACCATAATACGCATTCGATCACAAATGCAGCATTCTATTCATTGGATTTTTTTACTCCGGCACGTTGCGTTAAAATATAGCAGTCACTCGAGATCTACTCTACGCTGCACCTTTATGCGACAATGATTTTCCTGAGTAGCAATACCCAGGCGGTGATTTATTATACTTTGAGGACGGCGTGGTGTTTCATTCTTCACGAATAAATGTGCAGGGGGGAGCCAGAGAGAGAGAGAGAGATTACGCTGAGGCAATGGTAGCGATTGGCTTGTCATTTCATTTTGCCTAACAGATGTGTGCGAAAGTCGATAAAAGAACTCGCAAACATCCCTCACTCCCGAAGGACTTCGCGAACAACAAACGGCGACGCAATTTGAAATATTTAAAAGGCGTCGATGGTTCTCATTTTTGTAACCGCTTCCAAGGAAAACGGTGATGGATCTGAAAAGAAATTTCACCAGCTGCCAAAATCTAGGCCCTCTCTACGCCTTTCCCATTCATCAGCAATTTTCAATTTCAATCTGATCCACACTCCAAGCACTTTCAATCAGAACTGTGCTTAGCTCGCAAGGGCACGCCACTAAATAAACCTCACCACGACAACAACAACAACAACCGTATGGGGATTGTCACCGCTGTTGTTGTGCATCGTGGCGCAGATTAACCTCTCGCCGTACCCTCGTCACAGGTGAGAGTGACTTTACACTGCGAGGCGAGGGTTGTCTCGCAATGCACATGGCAGGGTGAACTTCTGACAAATGTGTGTTTATTAACGTTGCAATGGATCACACGTGTTTTTCTCCAGCCAAGAAATTTACTGTTATCCCCCCCCCCCCTCCAAGCTATTTACATTGTTATTGCAGTGCCTTTTATTTGCCAAAGCATGTAAAGTATAATCGGATGCTATCATAGAAATACGCCTGCGTAACCATGCCGCCTTTCAGTTGCATTTCATTCTTAACATTCGGAAGGCCCTCCCAACGACGCCTTCCACTATTTAATCTTGTTGCATTTCCCAGCATGAATCCAATGTCCTTGCTTCCTCGTGTCGAGTAATATAATACGTTTCCCTAAAGCGCTTAAGCGTGGGTTTTTGTATTTTACAACCCAAAAAAATGTTCCATTAACGCCACTTGCTCGCAGCAACACATTGTAAATCTACAAGCAATCAGGCAATCAAATACGTGGCAATCAATGTCCTGCGAGGGTGTTATGAGCGACTGAGGTGACGGTGAGTGTGTGAGTATAGGAAATGCCGGGGTGCAAGTCAAGCCCCGGGACTCGAGCATAATGCGCTGCACACAGCTGAACCTTTTCTTAAAAAAGAAATTGCTGGGACGTCAATAAGCGAAAGTCGCGTATTGAGGCCTCCCGCAGATTATCGCTGTTGCCGAGGGAAGGATGACCAAGGGCAGGGGGTTGAATTAGAAATAGGGGCTCCGCTGGAGGCAGTCGTGGAGGACACTCCATTGAGAGAGAGGCGAGAGAGAGAGAAGAGAGAGAGAAGACAGAGAGATGAGAGAGAGAAGAGAGATAGATGAGAGAGAGATGAGAGAAGAGAAAAAAATGAGACAGAGGAGGGAGAGAGAAAAGAGAAGAGACAGACAAGAGAGATAAGAGAGAGAGACGAGAGAATGTATCAGTGTTGTTCCGGTAATGCTGTTTGCTGCTGCTCGTTAACAAAATACTGTAATTTACGAGAAAAAAATGCATTTGTTTATGCACCAAAGTTTGCAACTAAAGCCTAATTGAGTAATGAACTTTAGTTTGAGCGTGACCAATTGTAAATAGAATGTTCGCTAACCCCAGTAAATGCATTTTAATGATGTTTAATTCACGTGATTCACCATCATATTTCTCGGGCTGCTGCTGTGATCCAGTGGAATTTGCTTTTCATTTCTGTGAGATAAAATTAGGAAATGTTGGTTTATGATGCCATTTTAATAATGGTAAAAAAATAACTACCCCTTTGAGACATTGAAGAATATTGGCATTTGGAACAAAGAAGCAATAAAAGCATTAGGAATTTAATTGAGCGCGATGCAAATGTCAAGGTGCAACAGCAGCCTGTGAAATTTTTTTGACAATCTCACGCAAAATATATTTTCACGAGGCGATATTACGAAATGTCGAAAAAGTTTGGAAGTTCTACTGAAACTATTATCATTTCTTGTATTATTATTATTATCATCATCATCATCACCTCTTCATTCCACACCGCTGCTTGAAGGGCACACAGCATTGGGTGGCATTGTTATGTTGAAGGGTTATGGTTTCCGAGCGAACGCGAGTTAGGTAAATAAATAAATAAATGCCGCGCATAAACAAGATGATAAAAAAAATTAATGCATGTTCAGCCCGTCCCTTTGCGATGGCGGTGGAGGGGGCGGGGGAGTTATGCCTGTTGCATCCCTGCGACAGGCACCGCGTGCATGATACGACGTGACGGGGCTCACGAGGCAGACACGGAGTCGCTCTTGAGGCTGATGGGGAGGGGTGGGGGGCGCGTGGCTGATCGCGTAAAGCGGACGAGCCTGGCTTGTGGGATGAGTGGATCGTTGGCGGTCCGCTTGGCTGCAATGTTGATCGTAAACGGTGGGTTTGCTGCTGCTGCTGCTGTGTCTGAGATTTGGACGATCTATGCTCGGACGTCAAATAAATGGCTGGTCAATCGACCCCTCTGCGCATTCTTCCGAGTGCGATGTTGCCTGGCAGAATTTTAGTTTTTAAGAAAACTCTGGAGCAGCTTTAACCTTTTGTGGTCTTCGTCGGCAGTCTAACTTGTTTAAATACCGAGCACCTATGGCGCACACTTGGGGTGCTGGGGCAAGCGCCACGCACAGTCGCCTTTATCTTCCCAGTGCTGATTGTCGCACACCGTATCTGCTACTCATTTATGGCCGAGTTCACCTAGGAGGGAGGCCCAGGATCTGTTTCGGTAATCGCCACTGATGTTGGCTCTGGCCAGGAATGACACTTGGGATGCTGGGGATAGCAGCGCTGAGCACGATCCACCGCATTATCCCAGCTCTTTCGTGAGATATTGTTTAGAGGATACCACTACTACTACTGGCCACAAATGGAAGTAGCCCATCATGTGAATTATAAACGTGGAGCGAAAAACTGGAGGACACAGAGAAAAATCCACGTGACCAGAGTTGAGAGAGACACGCAAACTCCAAATATGCAGCAGCGGGCGTCAGGGTCACGATCAAACCCACGAGCTCCTGCATAGCAGGCGTAGCGCCCGGTGGCGAGATGGTTGGAGGGGGGCATACAAACACCCGGAACGGGGAGGTGGGAGGGGCGTCACAACACAGTCAATGCTAAACGAGCTTGAACCGAACGTGAGATGCTAAGCGGTGTGAGTAACGATACAATCCGCTTCTGTCTGTCGTGCATTCGGCTCTCGCCCCCTGGATGCATTAGCAAAGGCTGGGACGCTAATCGCTTAATTGAGCAGAATAATTTAAAAAGAGGGGCTGATCCTTCAAGCAGGGTCGGGGGCTGGTGGGGGGGGGGGAGCTCCCTCCAGACCCCCCCCCCCCCTACAAGCAATGAGGCTGCTCTACTGCTCTCCCGGATGCAGCCCGTTAAGGGCTTGTGCACGTGTGGTGGAATTCTGTGTGTGTGTGGTGTGTGTGGTGTGTGTGTCTGTGTGGTGCATCAGCCAGTCATCTCGGTCATCTCGGTCAGTCGACCCGTGGCAACTGGGTCTGCCCCGTGACCTCCTGCCAGCGGGCGTTCGACACTTCACGTGGCCTCAAGGTGCACATGACCTGGCACAAGCGTCGTGGTGACGTCACCGCCACTTAGTGGCGAATGGTGGTTGTTGTTATGTGGTGTCTGTATACGTGGTGTGTGTGTGGAGTGTGTGTGGTGTGTGTGTGGTGTGTGTGTGTATACGTGGTGTGTGTGGTGTGTGCCTGTCTGTGTGTGTGTCCGTGTGTGTGGTGTGTGTGGTGTGTGTGTCTGTGTGGTGTGTGTGTCACAATCACTCTGCACATTGGTCGCGGCTAACTGGGACTCGTAGGTGAGACCTTGGTGGCACGCGCAATTTACGATGCCGCGATGGCGCTTGCCAAGACAGGAGGAGGAGGGGGGGGGCTAAAATGCGCTGCGGATTCTTAACCCCTTTGTGTGGGCGACGGAGCGCACTCGGAAGTCCGCGCTCGGGGCGCAGTTGGCGGTGGGGTTCGTGGCAGCGGCGACGGCGCAAGTTCAAAAAAAAAAATTGATGAAAAATCCTCGCAATAAAATCGCGTTGGTGCGCGCTCGAGATGAGTGCACACACACAAAAACACTACCGTGTAGCCTTAACAGACTGTAGGGGCAAGTGCTGTTAGCGAGCACCTATAAAGGCCGACACGGCACACGAGGGGGTGGGTGGCCAGCACCACGCCCGGCCGCCTTTGTCTCCCCAGGTACTGATTTGAGGCTGAGTCGACCTAGGGGAGGTCCAAGACCGGTTCAGATAATGCTAGCCGTAAACGGGAATCGAACCAGATTCGCCAGGTTCGTAGCGCAGCTTGCTAACCGCTACACTACCACTCCCCACTACACACACACGCACACACACTGGCAGTTTTACATGCATGTTGTGCGTAATTAATGGACGTGTTTTGCCCGTTCGTCAATCCACTGCTGGATGGGGCCTCATTGTGGCATGGGGTTTATCGGGGTTGTTTAACCGTAAATCACCGTGCTGGTCTGTGTGGGGTGGTGACGTGGGGAGCATCGATGTGGGGGTAGAGAAGTCCACAGCCCTACAGCTACTCAGAGTATTGCTGCTGTGTGTGGTGGTCACGCACCCAATAACTCTACCCAGGCTCCACCTGCTTGGCTTCTGAGTTTCAAACAACACAAATGTGTGAGAATCACGCAGCCCGTGTGCGTGATGTCAACAGCCATCGGCATTTCCCGAAAGAACTGCATCGTGGTCCTATTGTCTTAGATCACCATCAAAATAAATGTGAACACATGTGACTCGACTGACAACTGCAATGGGCCCCATCGGGTGGAATGTGGGAGGCTCAATACATTGTATGGTTCCCAGAGGCAGCCTTGACAGCCGTGAGCAATGATGAGTATGCTGTGATGATGAGTCCTCATTCGGATGAAACCGGTCCAAGGTTGTCTATGACCGCATCACTGCTGCTGGTGTAACATCACCCTGTTCAAGTCCGATCTTCCGGCACGGCAGTGAGACGATGGTTTTAGTGGATCTCTCCAAGCCGCCTCTGTCCACCCAGCACCACAGTCGATCGGCAGATCGGGTGTGGTGGGGTAAACTGTGGGTACTGCCGCCTCTTCAAAGACCTCTGGCCAGCGTGGAAGAGTAGGCCAAAATCGCATCCAGAGGGGCTCTCCAGAGCTCCACCGAGTGGAGGTCCTTCGGCACCTTTAACGCGTTTTTACAGTTATCGCTTATTTATATTACTGTGCATTACTGTATGAGCAGGCGTGTGTGACCTAGGAATTTATAAACACGCTGAACCTCAAATAACACTCCATCATAATTTAATTAATGTCCGATATGTATGTGTCTCTACTTCGCAATGAATCACAGTAGCAAAATGCTTGCATGCAAGGACCGGTGAAAGTACACAGTCCCTGTTGACACGAGCCACATGGCTTGCTCCACCGATCGCTAAACGTGAGCCCTGGACATTATTCAGCTATTGCATTAATACTAAGCGGGCCATGCAGGTGCGCCGTCAGACTCTCACTTGGGCTGTTTCGCATCTATTTAAACGCCTCCCCCCCCCAACTTCCCGGTCATCTCGCACGCCCCATTTGAACCCGCCTTCATTGGTCACGTTGCACGATTGAGAGAGCGCGTTCACGCACGCGCACACACGACGAGTTTCTACCCTCCAAATTGAAACCAGTGGTGTGTGCATAACGGGTTTCCAATTTGAATCGGGAGCGGTAGTAGCCAGACGCGCGACCGCTCCCGAAGGGGAAGTGAATTTTCGAGAAAATAAAAATAAACTTCTCTCTCCTCTCGACACGAAAAGTGAACACCGACACGGGGAGGAACCAACGACCTCCACCACCCCTCTGTGCTGAATGGACCCCCCCTTCCTCCTCGATGGATCTGCGGTCGGCGAACGCAGCAACTGGTCGGGAGAGCCGCAGAGACCGCTGCCGTCTCGCCCAGAGAAGCCGCCGCCGGCTGAAAAGCCCCCGGAACATTTGCGGGAGTTTATCCATTTTCTGTTTCTCCACTAACGAGGTCCCTGACATCTTCGGATCGCCTTCTTCAAATTGCCCTGAGGTCAAGGCTCATTTCCTGGGGCGATCTGGCTGTTTGGCAGTGCAGCTCTTCCACGATTTGGAACACTTTGTCTTTTGCTAATAAGACAAAATAAATAAAAATGTGTCAAGAACACTCACCTCTTCAACTTGGCCTTTATTCCATAGTTCTGGCCCTTTACCCTGGTTCGGTTTATTTCCTGCTTTCCATACATGGGCGCATCCACGGATGAAATGCCCCTTGCAAAAGTAAGGGCATTTGATTTGCAACACGCGCTCTTGGTTGCAACGTCGAGCAGGGGAAACGGCCAACGAGAGCAAATGTCCACAATGGAGGGTTTTTGTTGGGTTAGATCGCGTAAACATATAAACGTGTCGTTAAAACCCGCCACCAGTAGTAAGGGTTGTCACGTAAACAGAACGTGCCAATTCGTCACTAGTACAGCTGTGTCGGGGGGTGGCGGGTTTTAACGACACATTTAAATATTTACGCGATCTAACCGAAATAAACCTCTATTATGGATGATATTGCTCGCGAAAGCCTCCTACTCCGTGTTAACCTGCGACAGCCCTGCAACGTCTTGCTCGTGTTGCTGCGGGCTGGAAGGTACTCCGTTTGCGTGCATAGGTATGTACAGTTTGTTGAACTTCTTTCGCACCGCACCTAGCCAACCGTGCTAATCGGATGTGCGTTTGAGTGAGCTCGTGAGAGACCCCATTTGTGGGGGGCATTTTGGCCTACGCCACCACGTTTGACGGACCGCACTGGGTTCATTGGTCTGAGCGGATATGTGACGGTCGGATAACCGACGTGATAGGCGTAAGACTGGACTTTGACTTAAGCCGGAGGGGGGTCCGCGTGCTTCGGCCAAGAGAGATTGCAGTAAGTGGTTACTCTTAGCGCTGGGTGATGTTATATGACAGCAGCCACTGATTAATTGAGGCAGCACGGGCGATTACAATGATTAATTGATTGCGCAGGGGGCGTATAATGCTATTAAGGTGTTTATTTCACGTGATATAGTTGTTAGCTTTGCTTGGCAGGCAGCTAGATTTGAAATAGCGACGAAGTCACTAACTTGGGTACACGTCCTTAAACGTGTGCGCCGCTCTTTCTCTCTCTCAATCCAATTCGATCCGATTTCAAAGCGCGCGTCTCTCCCGGCTTCTATGCACACTTGTGAGTTTAACTCGCTGTGGAACTACCTGCTTCGATATACGGTTCATAAAATGGGGATTTCACAACAAGCAAAGCAACACAAACTGACGTCGTTGACACATTTACGGAGCGACACACTTTGATATAAAAACAGAGGTCGCGTGTTCCATCCCCCGGCACGGTAGATGACACAGTAGGGCGTGGTATTTTAAATGCCCCCCCCATCACTGCCTCTGTCCACTCAGGAGTACAAATGTGTTCAACCACAGTTAGGCGATCGGCAGGTCGCAGTGTGTTGGGATAACGTGTGGTGGTTTATTCCCACCGAGACGTCTCGCCAGCGTGGAAGAGTAGGCCAAATACGCTCTGGAGGGTGCTCTCTTTAGCTGCCTCCCTAGTCGAGGCCTTTCCGCAAGCAGTGGCGTGAGCAATTCGTTTCCAGCTTGGCCCTTGTCCTTCTCTACCTTGGTACCAAACTGCTGCTGTCGTTTATTCTAGGCCTGGGGCACGTATAAATGTCAAGATCAGGTCGTTTGAAAGGCTCAGGTAATCAATTGCCTGATTAATCAATTGGCAAGGGATGACCCTGTTGACTTCAATTATTTGAGATGCCAGTTGGGTTTGTGAATGGGGTTAATTCGCTGGGATGAACGGCTTCCCCCCCCTCCCCCACTGCGAGAGATCGCACGACACACAAACATCCAACTGTGATCGCGTCCAGCGTGGCACTAGACATCATATCGTGTCTTGATCGTCGTCGTGAAATTTCACATTCTTTCAATATTTAATTTCCTGACAAAATACGTGTGAAATAACGCACTCAATAATTCGCGTTTTGTATTTAAATAGTCATTGCCCATTAAATCACTGCACACTTTGCAAAACGTTTTCCCGAGTAATTGATGGGATGGGGGATAATAAGACGTCATCAGTTTGGTATTCCGCGTAATTTATTTTTAATAATGATGGCAGCACTGCGCCTTCTCAGAGCGACTGGCTGTGACGTTGCCGTGGTGAGGAGACTCGTGGCAAGCCTGCCTGGGGTGAACGGCGGTCTGGGAACTTTAAAGTAATTTCTATTGGTGCTGGAAGCACAGGAAAGCACACCAACACTGCAATAAAATGTTAAGTACAATTGCAAAATGATGCAAAACTGACATCTCAATAATCGTCATATCGTGAAAAATGATCTGAGTGAAACCCAACTTCCCATTCTGTCTGTGCAGCAGCTGCTCGTCCACGTGCACGAGTTGCTGTCAAAGCCGTGATGCTCACGTGACATGTGAGTGTCTTGGTTTACCCAGTCAAGTTTAGAACGTTTTTTTGGTTAAGTGTGGGTTCAGCTTCGGATGTCTGGTCTGTCCTTTCTGTCCTTGCATGTGGGAGGAAACCACAGAGCCTGGCACAGCCCCACACTCGCAAAGTGGGGAAAACAATCTATGATAGGTCATCAACCTGCTTGCTGTACTGCCGCATAGCAGCTACTTCCTCATTGAAACGCAGCGGTGGCCAAATGCAACTCCGTCTCTGAGCGATCTGCCAACCCCGCTTCCTGTTTGTTCTGATTATAGTTGCCACGGTATAATTTCTAGAGATACAAAACAACACGGAATTATTGCCGGCCTCGGCACACGACGGGGTGGTGTGGCCAGCACCACGACTGCCCCCCCCCCCCTTGTCTCTGCAGTGCCGATGGTTTTACACATCGCACCAGGCACTCATTTAGGGCTGAGCCGAACTAGGGGGGAGGCCGATAATCGGTTTGGAAATGTGCCGCTGTTGTTGGTTGTAAGTGGGAATGGAACGTGAGCCGCAGGTTTCGTAGTGCGGTGCGCTAACCACGACACTGCCGCTCCCCCACTGTTCACGTAGACACACAGACATCGAGATTTGATTTGGAATATTGTCCCGGGCAGTATGAGAATCATTGATAGATACGATTTTACGTAAAAAATAGTAATTTTGCCTCTTCAATTATATATATACTTTGAAAAATTTCGTTTTTGATATTTTGTCATTGTTGTGATAGCGACATGTCAAGCAATATCTAAGTCAGTGCCCTCCGGTCGCCTGGGTGAAACCCGGTGGTGCTTGTTCTGGCTCGCACCTCACCCAGCCTGAAACTCAGAAACTCAAGAAGCGAAATGAAACGATTAGTGCTCGAAGAAGGCGAGGAAACAGCATCTTGACTTAGGCGGGAGTAATCCGATGAGCCATGAAGCTCTTTGTCAAAGATGTCCAAAACCAAGACTGGGGTCAGAATTGATGGAAAATTAGAGAGGAAGTTACATAAGTAGATACATGAAACACGATACACGAAACGGTCATTCATAAAAGCGATCACACACAAGACGGTATCTTTCATAACACAAAACAAATAACCGCACGAGTTATAAGTGATACAAGCAAAAGGAGAAATCACACGGGCGAATTCACAGTCATCAAGTGATGACGTCACCCTGCTGCTGCTGCTGCTGCTGCTCTACTTAAGACCGGGAGCAAGTGGAGGGCCTCACCGTTCTGGCGAATCGCCCGATGAAGCTGCATGATGTAACTACCAGCGAAACGTCGTACTACTCAAATTATAAATGATGTTGATTCACTCTTCAACACACCGGTGGGCTAAAGTAGTGAATTATTTTGTCCTTTGTAAACGTGACACATGTTTTACTGTTTGGCCGTGCCGGGTGGTGGAGGGTTACGACACATTTATAAATAACGCGATCTAACCCAAAACACATTATTATGAATAATATTGGTCGCGAAAGCCTGCTACGTGTTCAACTCACAATTGCAGAGTCAGAGTTGCCAACGTGGCTGCCGCTGACGCCGGGAGTGAGTTGAAGATCGTTCCTTGGTGGCGAATTCGCCAGAACGTTGGAACAGACGCCCAACGTACAATGAATGACAAACACGTGAAGCGATGTTCACGTTTCATTCCGCTTGCCGCATGAGGGGGAAGCAATCTGTTGAGTTATGTTTACCCAGAGGAAATGAGGTCCTGTCTGCAACATTAATTATTATGCTGTGTTGCTCTGTGTGTACATTAAGAAATGCCCAAACGAATGGATTCTGGTTTTAAAAACATCCGTCAGCTTTAGCAAACAAATTAATACTGTTGCGTCCGAGGAGAGTCTGAATGTTTCACGATAAATAACGAGTGAAATGGTCCGTGAATTAGTTTTCTTCCTTCGGCAGATCGCAGATTGAACGTTACCAGATTGGACTTTAGGTGCGAGGTCACATTCCCTGCTGTTTACTCACTACCTCTGTCACCTACGGGAGTTGCTGTTTACAATAACAGCTACGTACGCGACTGGATAGCAAATAAATGTCGTTTTGACAAAACCACACATCCGAATGGGAAAGTTTGTACTTTAGATGTCTTGAGGGGTCAAGGAGAGCCTCGGCTTATTGCCTGTGTGGCCAAAGTCCTCACCAAGTGACGACTTGGCCGAGCGGAACTGCACGTTTCACCGCTTGCTGCAGAGGTTCACGGTTCGAGCCCCGGGCGGCTGACCTGGCTGAGACTGCGAGCGCGTCCCCCACTCACAGACGGTGCCGCCTGCCGTGACGTGGGAAGGAGGAGGCCGCTTGCCACGTCACCGCCGTCCAAATTTGGCACATTCGATAAATTACAAAAAATTACTTAATTCGGAACAAAAGTCACATGGCGACATTGCCCGCCTACTGGCAGACTCACGTCCACTTGCTGGGCCGGTAGCTGAGTTCGCCTTGCTCCACACAGGGGCAGCTGCCTCAACGCAAGCGGTCATCATCCTCCTGATGACGATCGCTTGTGTTGTGTTCGAAATGTTGTAGTTTTTTGTTTGTTATTTTTCTTATTTTCTTTGAACCTATCTACGTGACTTTACCGTAAGACCCAAAGAATATGACTTCCTGCAGTCACGAAAGCTTTAAGTCAAGATAAATATTCTGTTTGTGGTGGGGGAAGCTGGAATGAATGAAATAAAAAGTGAACCCACAAAGAGAATAAATGTAAACATCAAGCACAACGAGCGAGGCATCTTGTTGGGTGGGATCTGTGTGGGGGCATGCTGGGAGTTTAGATCCCTGCTGGCGTGCCTTTGTATCCGTTTCCAGCTACAGCGATTGCCTGTGGCTCAGATGCACACCGCCCCTCTCACACACGCGCCCTGCTCGGTGACCTATAATAGTTCATAAGCTGAACTTCTGCCGCAACTTTGAGCCGCATCTCCCTCCACACCAACCCAGTGCTCCCTCCGTTAACCCGCTCTGCCGTGGTGTAATTGTTATTTGTTTATGTCGTTGAACTTCTTTCGCACCGCACGTAGCCGACCGCACTATTCGGAGGTGCGAGGGAAGGACAACAAACTAAACACTAAACGCAGTTCCAAAGAAATGAGTTTTCAATGTAGACTCTGGTCAGCCAGAGTAATGAAATCAGTAATCCACCAGGCGTGGTGATTTAATTAATGACGCATTACAGTGTTGTTGTGTAAAATGCCAGTGAGCATGATGGTGTGCAAGACAAGCAAGATGAACAGCATAATTTGACATTCTTGGACTGTAGCTACATGGAAATGAAGGGGTACAAATTGAGAATGTTCTAAAGGATGCTTTGAAGCACCAAAGCATGCCCCTGGCTGGTTTGCAAACTGGAATTGCAAACCAGAGGTTGTTGGTTCGATCTCACGATATGACAGTTAAATGAACGGGTATGTTTCCCAAATGCTGCCAGTGCCTCTGTCCACCCAGGAGTATAAATGGGAACACCACAGTTCGTCGATGTGCAGTTTCGCGTGCGGTGGGGTAAAATGTGGATACTTTCAATTCTTCCAAGATAGCTGGCTGGTGTTAAAGAGTAGGCCAAATACTCTCTGGAGGCATTATCTAGAGCTCCCTGTAGTGGAGGCCCTTCCACCAACAGTGGCGTTAGAGAACAATAGCAGGGCTGCACCTTTACCTTTTAATTGCCTCTTAATGCACAGCTGCATAAAACAGTGAGGAAGTACAACAGCTGTCTTCCAGCACTTTGGAGTCAAGGGTTTGCTGAATCATGCAAATTTTTCAAATCAAATAAAAAAATAAACTGGGTTTACAATTTGGCCCAAAGTTGACGACACAGCAAGTGCACACCGTGGAGAATTGCCCGCGTGTATGCGTGGGCTTTAACTTGGAACTCCGGCTTCCTTCGACATGCTAAACATTCATCACAACGTGTTTTCATCATTATTTTTTTTACGCAAACGAAAGGAATTGGCCCAACATACTAATGCAAGACCCCAACCTGAACAAAGCCATTTATTCACTTGCGAAAGGCTCAAGTCTCAACACTCTTTCTTTTTCACGTTTCTGCACGTGGATGTTTGGCCTGTACATTAATTAATTGTTGACATTAAAACAAACCAGAGTAGTTGGAGAAAGTCTACAAATACAAGGAGGTAACATTCAATATTGCTATCATAATGCTTTCAACTTCTAAAGGACCACTACAAAGTGTTGACTCAGAGCCACGAGAAGCCACAGAGAAGCCAAGCAGTGAGGGGGAAACACTCTATCCCATACAGATGGAATACGTGGAGTGGCCTGGCCATCTCGCAACTCCATGCCTACACATCCTCGTACGCCCTCGTAACGCATCCTGACAAGCCCTACATAGACTGAACGGTCCATGCTACGGGGTTGTATCTTGGATAAATAAATGACATCCACAGAAAACACGAAAAGCCAATTTTTTCAAAGGCATAAGTTTTACCAAAAATCAGACAATTGAAAATGTTAATAAAACTATGCAAACACAGCTCATGAAAAGAAAGTGAATCGTGAAGCTCTTTAACCTGAGAAGTGAATTGCAATTGGTGAAGGCGTGAAGATAAGAGTTTGTAATTGTCAAGTTGAAATTGTTGGGGCATTATCCCAATCGCAGAGGGCTGGGGGAGGGGCGTCTAAGCCTCTCGTGTGAAATCTCAGCCCCATTTTGTGATGCATAGTCAATGAGATACAGATCAGGAGCAGAATGCATTGCAGGCAAAAAAAACCCCAGATCTCATCGTGATTTATTCTACAGAGCGGTTATTGTTGGTGTTTTAAAGTTTTTATTTACATTGACTGCATCTTGCCCCCCCCCCCCCCCACACGTTTTGTATGGACTCCCTCCCCACCCTCTCCCCCCTCTTCAAGCAAGGTGACGTTGTACAGGGCTGCCTCGGTATGTGTTGTGATTTTTATAGTATATATTACATTGCACATTGAGAGCAAAACATGTCCCCTAAACCACAGTAAATGAATTGGGGCTTATTTGCCATTCGTGACCTTTGGGTCAGGGATTGGTCATGAATTGTCGTGGCCCTCGTTTTGAAAGATGCACGCTTTCCCACGTAGTTCGCGAGCCTGTTGTAGACGGAGTGAGGATGGAGACAGAGATGCGAGCTGCCCGATGCGGCTCCTGAAGAAGCTCCCGGGCAGGTGGAGCGAAACGTCGGACGTCGTGCCAGACGGCGCGTCGCGGTACGGCCCTCGAATGCGGGCAGGGAAGAGCCGTACAGCGGCCACGGCCACGGTAGAACCGGCGGTGAGCCGCACAAATGAAGGAGCGCGCGGAACAACGGCAATGTTCTGCTGAAAAACAGCTGTGAAGTCAATTACCGCAATAAACGTACAGCGTGATGGACAGGGCAATGCGTGTGACAGCACAATTAAGGCTCATGACAGCTCCGCAGCTTTGCTAATTACAAGTGGCCACGCAAGTGACAGTAATTGAGGCTTGGCTGAGTGATGATAAGAGGTGGGGGGGGGGGGCAATTGAAAAGATGCAAGGGTTTTACTTTTAAAGAGATTCCTGATTAAAAAAAGCATTAATTATAATTAGAATTTCTTTAAAATGTTCATTACGTGTTCTTTCTAAGCCGATATTTTCAGTGCTTTACTTTATCTGTGTTATGAAAAGAATTGAACGTAGAGTGCATGCAGTTTCTTTTCTCCTTCCACATCACTGCAGAAATTCGGGCCTTATAAAGATGTGCACAATTTATATGTAAAAATATACATTTAAATTTAGATTTAAAGCTTTCGAGACTGCAGGGATTCATATTCTTGGTTCTTTTGGTGAAGTCACATAGAAGGGAAACAATAAAATATTGTTTTCATTGTTTAATATTTTTATTATTTTATTGTTTCCCTTCTACGTGACTTTACCGAAAGAACCAAGAATATAAAAATATACATTATTTAGAAAAATAGTAAAGTCATATTTTACGTTGCATTCAATGACACGTATATACATGTTTTTGTTACTTTGAGACGGAGCGATGGTGATCAATGCCAGCTCGTGGACAGATGCTGGATGGATTATCACAGTGCAGGATTTGTGAGAAACAATGACGGCTTGGGGAGGCCTTCATGCATCAGCGTATTGCTCTTGATAATGGATTTGATATTCCTCCTTGGCATGCCGGATCACGACCGCAAAGTTCGCTGTCCTTGATATGATTACAACTCTCGGTTAAAACTCCTGGCCTGTCCCCTTCGTTATGGAACAAATCGACATCGCATCACGATGGCTGCCATTAATATTTGAGCAGTGTGCTCTATCTCGTGACCACACGTGTGCCCATACGGCATGGAATTGGTTAATGGACAGGAAAGCATTGTGCACGGCAAACTGTTAAAGTTTTTAAATAAATATGCAAATATAACTTGAGCGGCTTGACGGTGAAAGGTCTGGCTCGGATCCCAACGCTCTGTGATGTGTGTACATTTCTGTCATCATTTACACATTAAATATACCCCAGGGGAGCTGCTGCGGTGCAACGGTCATCTCGCTGGTCCACAGGTCACCGATTCGCCCTCCCAGTGCGGCAATTACATCGATGGGCGAGTTTCTTAAATCGGCCACCCACACTCCCTACACCTGCCTCTGTGCGGGGTGGGGTAACGTGTCGGGCAATTCCACTCTTTCCAAGACGCCTGGCCGATGTGGAAGAGTAGGCCAAATCACCTTCTTCGAGGGGCCCTGTAGAGCTTTATCTCTCTCTCTCTCTCGTGGAGGCTCTTTCACCAGCAGTGGTGCGAGCTGGCACTTGGCAAGGCTGGAACTCTTACCTTCTAAATGTCTCCCACTTAAATGCCGATCTGCATCATGGCGGCGTGTTTCAAGTGACGGGCCCTCTTGGAGTTTAATAAACCCGGACACTAACATTGGGGGTTTACAGTTGGAGTTTACTAGCACCCCCCCCCCCCCCCCCACACACACACACATCTGCTCTGTGATAAAGCTGTGTGTTTCATTGTGTTTCTTTTACCGTGTCCTCTGCATCAATTCGCTCTTCATGTGGACTATAAAATAAATTGTTGTTTCAAGCGAGGCACTCAATCTCTGCTTGGTGGGCAGGGTTTACAGCTGTCTTTTTCTTGGTTAATTAATCAGTTGATGATTAATAACCACGTATACCTTCACATTATAGGACACTTTTTCCTGATAATCCGGTAAGTGCGTGCATGTGTGTGTGCGTGGCCAGATTTGTATCAATTATTTGACACTGGGCGCAATTTTGAGTTGCGTCTTACGTCTACGAAGCGTCTTCTAACGTGGACATTTGAGTTGGGATCACGAATCAATTGAGCAAATGAACTATTAGTTGTTGTGTTCATTACTCGTGGGCTCCGTTTTGAAGACGAGTGAGCGCCGCCCTAACATCGCGACTTCCGAAGGCAGGAAGCCCCCTACAAGCTCACTTCCAATGTGGCACGGCTGATAACTGCCATCACTTATCACCGCCACCCCTCTCCCGCACGCCAGGCCCGCTCGACAAAGGTCAGACTTCTAGTCTCCCTGCTCGTTCCGTGCTATCCGATCGAACGGAGTTGAGGTACCGAGTGGATAATCGGTTGAGCGATCGGTCGCTTCATTAAGCAGATTACAGCTCGGTTCTCATTGGCAGTTACAGGAACTGAAACAGAAATGTCGGGTCGCCATTGTTTTCAATCGCCAGATCACCCCCCACACTTGAACCCCCTCGTGCAGCCTCACAGCAAGACACCTGCGGGAGCACGACAGACAATGAAGCTACAACGCAAAGGCCCTTTGATTTGACAACCGCTCTTCGAGATGGACTGGATCAATAAGACCGGCGGTACACGGATATAACGCGGCCGCAGTTTCCGATTGCCCCTTGAGGCTGTGTCACCCCGACTGCCAAGGAATGGAAGCAAAGCTAAACAGGGCAGAGTATTCTGGGTTTGTTTAATTCGCATCCCCGGGGTATAAAGATCGCACTCCTTGTAAGATAAGCCCTCTTTGTTGCCATGACGAGCGCCCGTTGATGTGAAGCATCCTGCCCAGCTGCCAGGGAAATGTAGAAAGCCTGCAGAGTGAAGGGTGTGGGAGAGAGAGGTGATGTTAAGATCGTGTGTATTACAGCTAGTGACGTGAAATCGTATACCTGACAAAGATGTTCCGTGAGGAAGGGCGGCGGACTTGCTCGTAATTATACGCAGACACAAAAGCCCGTGTTTTGGGTCGTTGAAAATGATGAGCAGCAATTATTCCACCATCCACGAAATTATATATATTAAAAACAGACTCCAAAGTCTCCGCGCTCTTTACTTTTTCATAATGCATCGAGTACCCCTGTAAAAAAAACAAAAAATTATAATAATCTGAGTTTGGCAATTAAAAAAATGCACACCGTGTCCAGTGAGCTCAAGGACAGAGTGCGGAGGATTTGCGCCGTGGTTGGAGAGAAACGCGAACTTGAACCAATTGTCCCCTGGCATAATACTCCCGTCATTGTTATCGACTTTGTGTCATTATGGATTTATACAGTCGCTTGTGTTTATTCATTTTCACGACAAATAAATCAAGACGGCGACATTGTCAGAATTAATTTTTTTAAAGCCTGCGGTTGGTTTATACGTTTTGTTGTCGAATAAGCAGAAAGGAAAGGCAAACCTGCTGTCATACGGTTAGGTACCGAGGCATGGAATTCGTCTCGCTTTGCATTCTTTGCCTGCCAGTCAACCCGAAATCCGCGGTGTAATGGTCAACTCACTCGACTGGCACTCCAGAGGTCGCCGGTTCACTCTCCGCGTGCGGAAATTAAAAACGATGGACAGATTTCCTTAATACCCACTCCCCCACCCGTCTATCTGTCCACCCAGCAGACTACATGGATGTGCTGTGGGGGTAAAGTCCGGTTACTCTGACCTCTTCGAATGCGTCTGGTCAACGTGGGAGAGTGGCCAGATGCCCCTTTGAGGGACCCTCTCGAGCTCCCTCCGGTGGAGGATCTTCCGCCAGCAAGGGCTTGATCAGCCATTGGAAGGGCTGCGCCTTTAGATTTTACATGTCAATCTGGAGGTCACTCGTGCCACCTCCCAGCGTGGCAGTTGACAAAATTTGGCAACTTTCTTAACCACCCCCACCCTCCTCTGCCTCTGTCCGAGTCAAGTTCATTTGGTCAACCAGCCGAAGAGCGCAAGCCACCAGGACAAAGTCTCACTTGCAAGCGCGACCCCGGCTCAACAAAGCGACAAAGGCGAGACGCTTCAAAATAAGGAAGCGTAAAGACGCAAAGCGAAATCTGACCCTTAAACGACGCGGTCCACCCACAACTCTGAGTGGGTATACACACAGTCAGTCGGTGCGGAGGTTGTGTGCGGTGGGGCTAAATGCGAGAACTCCCACCGCTCCTAAGACATCCGGAGCAGTGGAGAAGAGGAGGCCAAAGTAGTGGAGGCATCTTCTGTCAGCGGTGGCCTCAGTCAGTAATTGCAGGGTTGCAACTTCATATTTTTT
Organism: Lethenteron reissneri; assembly: GCF_015708825.2. Taxonomy (NCBI): domain Eukaryota; kingdom Metazoa; phylum Chordata; class Hyperoartia; order Petromyzontiformes; family Petromyzontidae; genus Lethenteron; species Lethenteron reissneri. The sequence continues at coordinate 1,135,088 of NC_083819.1, forward strand.
ATTCCTTCACAATTTGCTTTGAGCCATTTTCTTTGAAAATCTGATTGCTCGGTCACTAATCTCCATACGAGCCTCTCTTATTAATCTAATTCAGATGACCCAAGCCCCCGTTTTTTTTAGTTGCATAAAATAAAAGGTTAATAAATGGCAGAAATTAAATGGCAGTTTAGCTTTGCTTTGAGAGCCAACACGCGTATTATTCTTGAGCATGCTGCTGCCTGCAGAGTAATGCCCACACAGCGCGGTTCGTACGCAATATTTGTATGAACAATATGCAGTTAATAGGCGGTTGCCATGGTGTTCAAGAATCAGATTTTCTTTCATGACAGCTTGGTCTTGACTTGGCTTGTTTGTGACAATTTACTCTCATAAGCTTGTGGCGTCACAGATCCCTGTGTCGTTGTAGAATGCGATTGACAAGGCTGCGATGGTGTGGAGTCTTTACTGTGCCTTTCATATATTAAATAGTTTGCCTATGATTCAACTCCATCCCGTTTAACATATTGCAGCTTTAATTGAAATGATGCGTCTCTATAAACAGTATGTGCACAGATACCTAATATAGCCCTTCAATAACCAAATAATTAATTTGCTCTTTGCTGAATGTTGAGTTCAAACAAACCAACTGAATGATGAATACCATCAAGCCAACATGCTGGAAGGCAACGTGTCATGTGATTGATGATAATGATGCGATGTTGCCAACGATGGGGATGATACTCTGTGACGAGGGAGAATGGCTTATATATTTATTTGTTTCCTCCATTTGAAGTGTTTGAAGTTGAACAATATAATAGTACTTTTTCTCCCTGCCTATGTCTTGTTATTGGCAACGGATGCATGTCTGACAGCTTGTGATGCGTGATAGGGGAGAGCGTCATGGGAAAGTGAAAACACAATTCCATTTCATGTGTAAAGCACTTGGAACGAATGCATCTTGAAGTCATCAGCTTTTTTGTTGGAGCCAGAGAAAAACATTATTTGCCTTTTATCCAATGTCCCTAGCCCCCTTTTAATATAACATTACAAGTTTTTTTTTTAAACAAACAATTAACGATGATTTTTGAAAACGTTATTTTCCAATGGTAAAACAGGCAGTAGATTCAGTTCAGACTCGGCAGATTGTTGCAGCCAAACCAAATATCAAAATAAAAATCACATTTGCTGAGCAAAATACCTAAAGGCCCCCCAAATGCCAAGCAAGCCAGCGACGGGCAGCACTTGAATGTGAACTAGAGATGAGTTTATTCACTTGAATGTGAACTAGAGATGAGTTTATTCACTTGAATGTGAACTAGAGATGAGTTTATTCACTTGAATGTGAACTAGAGATGAGTTTATTCACTTGAATGTGAACTAGAGATGAGTTTATTCACTTGAATGTGAACTAGAGATGAGTTTATTCACTTGAATGTGAACTAGAGATGAGTTTATTCACTTGACTGTGAACTAGAGATGAGTTTATTCACTTGAATGTGAACTAGAGATGAGTTTATTCACTTGAATGTGAACTAGAGATTATTCACTTTAATATGAACTAGAGATGAGTTTATTTACTTGAATGTGAACTAGAGATGAGTTTATTCACTTTAATATGAACTAGAGATGAGTTTATTCACTTGAATGTGAACTAGAGATGAGTTTATTCACTTTAATATGAACTAGAGATGAGTTTATTCACTTGAATGTGAACTAGAGATGAGTTTATTCACTTGAATGTGAACTAGAGATGAGTTTATTCACTTGAATGTGAACTAGAGATGAGTTTATTCACTTGAATGTGAACTAGAGATGAGTGTATTCACTTGAATGTGAACTAGATAAGGCATAAGTCCCCCCCCCAAAAAAAAAATAATCAGAGAGCAACTGAAGATTTATACAAAGCGTATACGATGTAAACTTCGCGAGCACAGCTCATCATGAGTGAAGTGATTGGTGAAGCTCCTTCACCTGGGGATGAGGATGAGCAGGCAGACGCAGGATCCTCATTCAGCAGGCTCTGGCTGTAGAGGCAAGCACTGCTCAGTCTCACTCCTTTTCCACTGCCACATCCGAGCCGCGTCAGTGTGGGGCCCTCTCCATTTGGGTGGTTGTCCGACTGGCTACAGGAGTCTTGACTTAAAGGTAGTGATGTTCTCCCTGTTTATATCCCGGTTGATATCACGCTACGGGAGTCGGGTATTCAGGTGTCACGTGATGAGACAAACCTAACACTTTTACTTTTTTTTATTATACAAGGTAAGGCCCACTGAGCTATATATAGTAGCTCTTTTTTAGAAGCGAAGTCGGCCACAAATGATAGCTCAACGAGTTGGCTTAGTATGTAGACATTTATAGCAGCCAAATACTCAAAATGCACGATTACTAAATGTGTATGGAATAACTGGAGAACCCGGAGGAACATCCACTGCGAGCATGGTGAGAACACGCAAATTCCAAATATACAACAGGCGTCAGGGTTGGGATGGAACCCACGACCTCTTGCGTACCAGGTGAGGTAGTTGACATCTCGCCACCACGGCGCCCCGGATAATTCCCCCTTGAGAACTCTCACCACCGTGGGAAGAGTGTACCCACGTTGTGTCTGAGAAAGGCCTCCCAAAGATGAGCCCACGAAACAATTGCTGTGGACCCTTCAAAGGGCCTCAATTATCCAACTCGAAACACTGCTCATCCACGCTTGAGTAAGAGTGATTTGCCAGACGTCGGCTATCCGATATTATAGATTTTACCTCCCGGAACTTGGATAGGATAATGAAAGTTAAACCCTAAATTTATGAGGTTTTCTTTCTTTCTTTCATTCTTTATTTTTTTCTTTCTTTCTTTAAGTCAGTCAATGGTGACAACTTGGCCGAGACAGTGTGCGTCACATCGTCTAATTACCTGGTGCTTCTCTGAATGTTAATCGTGGGCGTGGGGCGATGCTGGCTACGTGCTCTGACACAGCAGCATCCCGCCACCTCGTGTGTGATGCTACGCCGAGGCTGCCGTACAACCGCCTATTCCTATCCGCGCGATGTAGCTCTGTTCACTCAATCGCGTTATATGCAGACTTAACGTTTTTGTGACTGCAGGAATTCATATTCTTGGGTCTTTCGGTAAAGTCACGTAGATAGGTTCAAAGAAAATAACCAAAAATAACAAAAATCGACGACGTTTCGATCGCAACACAAGCGGTCGTCTTCAGGAAAAGGGGGGTTAGCTCCAAGGCAAACTGTTTACAAGGGTTTGGAATCGGCGTAGCCCAAATGTCAGCAGCCAATGACAATGTGAGTGGTGGGCAGCCAACCCGACGGTGTGTTGAGATCGAAACGTCGTCATTTTTTTGTATTTTTTGTTATTTTCTTTGAACCTATCTACATGACTTTAACGAAAGAATACGCGTTATATCCAATTCTTATCCGGGTTATATTTATGTAAAAAGTGTTCCCCAATACATTCATCGCGTTATATTCAATTCACGGCATGAAAACACACTTGATATGAGAACGGACTGCACATATACACACGTGGACATATGCTGGACTAATACGTGGCTAAGGAGTTGATGTGACAATGATGGCCATTGCTACATGCCACCCGACAGTCTTGCTATTCTACACAGATTTAATATTGTGACAAATGTAGCCAGCTGTGATCTCTTTTATACGAAGCCACGCGTGGCAGAAAATGTGCCGTGTTTGTCAAATTTGCATAGCCATCTTATTTTGTGTTACTTACAATGTAGATCAATTACGCTGCATGTCTCAAACAATAAACAGTGCAATATGTCCACCCCGGAAAGCGTCGCTGGGCCTTCAGATTCCCTTCCACAAGGGTCTCTTGCGCGTCGTGATTTTAAGACCGATTTCTTCCCAAGCGGCGCTTTGCGTGTTGGAGGACTCGGGAGAGAACTCGCGCTCACGGCGATGTGCACACGACCCTATGGACCCGGCATCAAACCCGCGATTACATTCCCGGGCCACGGCTCACATCAGTGGCTCGTGAAATCAGAAACGTCCTTCACCAACCCGCACTGACGAGAATGGTGAAGTATGGTCAATCCGCCCTCACCATCACTGCATGGCGAGGCCTTCATCCAGCGGTGGGTTGTCACAGCGCTATACAAATGCATCTTATAGGATTCAAAGGGCCTCACAGATGGATTCGTGAACCCGCTTCCTGCACTGCCATCTGTTGGCTCGCTTGCATTTGTCAGTGGGTCTTGGAGTCTCAGGCACCTGTCACCCACCAGCACTTGCAGACAAAGTTCCGGATTGCGGGCATGTGCCACCATAGCCCTGGTGAAACCCGATGTGTGTGTGTGTGTGCAGCGGTATTGTAACGGTTGGCACAATGCACCATGAACCCAGCGACTCGAATTCGATTCCCACTCGCAGCCAATAACAGTGGGAAATATTTCAACCAGGCCTGGGCCTCCCTTAGGTTGACTCAGTCTTGAATGAGTACCTGGTGCAAGTGTGTGAATACCAGCACTGGGCTGGCGTGGCGTTTGGCACATCCGCCCCTAGTGTGCCCTGCCGCCCTCCACAAGTGCCCGCTACCACCACTTACCCCTAACAGTCTTCTGAAGGCGACATGGGCGAGATCTTTCTCTTTCCTCACACACGTGTGAGCCGTCTGGTTCTCGAGACGAGCGCGTGAGTACACAGTGCCTGCCCCCACAGGGTGCGCTTGCGTGCGCTTGGTCTCTCGCGGCACCGCTTAAAAAGCCATCTCCCCCCGGCGATGGGAATCAGCCGAAAGATGTTGCGCATTACAATTGAAAATATGAGCCCCGCTGCGTCGCTCGTGATCTCCGACCGCCTCCGCGCGGCGATTCCGTTCACCGCTCGATGTGAAGTGCGGGACGCACGCGGCCACGCGAGACGCTCCGCTGTTGACAATCCGCCGCCGGGTGGGAGCTGAGCGACGCGAACCTCTGACGGGGCCCTCTCGGCGTCGTCGCCGCCACGAGCCCCTTGCGGTGTCAGGACGCTTGGGCGTGCGTGCCAGCGTGGTGCCTGCTGGTGCGTGTTGGCTGCGATTGATTCATTAACACGTCGTCGTCAAACTTTTACCTTTAACCTCCACTGGATGATGTCTAATTACAGAGGGGTGGAGGGCAGCCGTCATCTAGCAGTGGATTAACAATCGGACTGTGCGTGCACAGGTATCCTCATTCATTTACTGAACAGAACTTACCTGATGTTTTTTTTTATCAAAGGCTGCAGAAGACTTCTCATGAATTTTCTTTCTTGTCTTTGGCAAGATAAAATGTAAATTAATGACAACAGAGGCATTTCCTATTGTGATTAAATAAAACTCGCTTTATTTGGCCGATATAAAGCGTACTCCACTCTGCAAGTCGTACACTGCGTGCATTCGCTGTAGAATACGGCACGTGTCGCTGATATTGTTTGTTGGCCCACTCGGCCTGGGTGTGTGTCGTGACCTCTAATTGGCGAGCCGAATCACCACGAATGTAAACTAAGTGGGTGGACCCGTGGCGCGGTGGTTAGCGCAGTGAACTACTGGCCTCGTGTCGATTCCAGCTCACGGCTAACGTCAGTGGCACGGGATATCTGAATCAGTGCTGGGCACCACCCGCTCCCACCCCCACCTTCTCCACCCTTCACTAACCAGCTCGGTGAACGACGGTGAAACAACACCCATGACTGCAAGAGAATTGAGAGGTTGTCCATTGTAAGAATAGAAAGTCGGCTAAGTTGCACCGACAAACCTTGACGAAGACTGGACAAAAATCTATATTTTCAAATTAGTTTGTGAACCTGCTGTCGCCGCATCATTATCATCACCAGGCATGTTCATTCCACTGCTGGATGAGGGACACCCCAAGCCGCTGCGATCCTGCGACGCAACGATCCAGCCCCCCCCCCCCCCCCGCACGCGTGGAGCCGACTGCGATCGCTCCGTCTCCCCCATGTACGTCCTGCCGGGCGTGATCCACTCCTCGTATCGCTCCGTGTCGTATCGCAGGCGTGCGTGTTCCCCAGCAGACATCCCCCCTCCTCCCCCCGGCAGTGATTGATGGCTCAGAGAATTAGCAGGAATTCCCCTCTCTCCCACGCCATTGATCACCCTGACACACCAAATGGGTGTCGATACCAGTTTGCGATCTGTCGATGCGATTCTGCACGGCCGTGACTGCGTGCGCCTTCTCTCGCGTTACCGGTAATGTGTCCACCTTTGGGTTACGAAGAGAATAAAACCCTATCATGGGAAGCAGAAGAAGAAGATGTCACAGTGCGAGAAGAAGCGAGGACTGCATGCAAATGCATTGCATTGAAAATCGTTGTTGTCATTGTGTTATTATGATTACGAGCCTGACGAAACCCGAACATTTTTGTTATCCCGGGACGACTTAGAGATTTCCAAAGGACAGAAGTTCGTTCTCGGAGAAGAACGACGATCCTTGGGAAACCCAGGACAGGTGGCAAATCGAGTTGCAAGGGTTGGCTGCTTCCATTGCCTCGTGCCGGAAATCGTGCTCTGCACGGACGGCTGTGATTTAATTAGCGCAGTCTGAGCACCGTGACACTGATGTAAAGATCACCCTTCCACAGGATGCTGGGGGGGGGGGGGGGTGGGAGGGGAGGGTGTTGCAGTGATTATTAGAAGCTCACTGGACTGGTTAATTTGGCATTGGGGCTACAACATTGCTGGCTGTGTGTCTGCCGATCGCGGTGCTGAGAAACATTCCAGCGGCTAGGATCTAATTCTCCTTTCGACAGCCGCTCCTGACTTCATCCCGCAAATTGGTACTCTATTTAATCACCCTCAGACGATGATGAGTTGAGTAGATCTCCAGCCAGGATTGTAAGTCCGTGACTCCGCTTGCCATGTGCTCCTTCGTGTCGCCACTCGAGATAATGTGCTGGTTGCGCTCGGCACAACTGTGGTTCAGGGGTGGCACAGTTAACACGATGAGGTGTGGGGGTTTAGTGATGGTGTTCACGTTTCCTCTGCGGTGCTGCTCTGGGTTAAATAGTTAGCACGCTGGACGTGCAATCCAAAGGTCATCAGTTCCATTCAGTCTCTCGGCATGGTTTGTAATCCCCACCCCCCTCTCCGCGGCCCTGTCCACCCAGCAGAATGAACGTGTGCATCACAGTTAGTCGATCGCCAGGTCGCGTGTGATGGGGTAAAGTGTGGCTACTTCCACCTCTTCCCACGTGTCTGGCAAGCGTGGAACAGTAGGACACAAATACCCTCTAGAAGGGCTCTCTAAAGCTCTCTCCAGTGGAGGCCCTTCCGCCATCTGTAGCGGCCACAATCCTTTCCTCCGAAGCCCTTATCCCTTCAAGAGTGTGAGCTTTGGCAATAGCAGACCTCCTGAATGTTCCTGGTAGTGGCACAATGGCACCCACTGCAGTGTCGGTGAATGGGGCATATTCAGAGTAACAATAATAGTAATAACTTCAACTTGCAATGTACCGCACAGTAATTGCTGACCTGCAAAGGGAGAGGACGACTGACAGGCACGAGGAGCCACAGGCACAAACAATGTGTGTATGTTGAACTTCTTTCACACCGTACGTGCGTGGGAAGGACAACACACTAAACACAAAAAAACAGTTTTCAAGAAATGAGTTTTAAATCTAGATTTTTTTAAGTGCATAGCTCCAGTGGCTTTCTAATGTCGGAAGGACGAGTGTTCCAGACAATTGCCTAAGCTCTGCAGCCCTCTCTGTATTAAGGCGTTATCGCCCAATTCATGTTTACGTGCGGGAGAAAAGCGGAGTGCCTGGAGAAAGGCCACGTGTGTGAGGAAGGCACCCTCTACCAATGCAGATAAAACAGGAGTCCACTTTTGTTTTACCTCCTTCTCCTGACACGCCAGGGTTATGGCACCTCCTCAACACTCACGAGAAGGGAGCTTCGCGACATTTTGGCGATCCGACAACCCTCGCCGTCTCCACAGCAGCGCTGGATCACAGGGCAAGTGAGACGGAGCCACTACCGCCCAGTGAAAAGTGAATGTATAATGCGTGTGGTTGCATAAATGTTAGCCACGTAAGGAAGCTCCAATTAAAATTGATTCTTACACTCACAGTTCACGCATTAATTTATGTGTGCGTGCGTGTGTATTTGTGAAACCATTATTTCAGATGAATGCACATGATACGCTCATGTTAGATTTAGGTGAACAGGGCAAACAAAACTCTACAATGGCATGGAAATAATGAGAAACAACGCCAAAGACATGGAAATAAAGAAACATGAAGAATAATCGATTATTAAATTGAGAAAGTCACAAAGACACCTCGTTGTGAGAATTAATCTAATCTTTGTGGGTGACCTGTGTTGGTCTGTTTGGGAGGGGTGGTGCAGCGGTTAGCACTATGCTGCGCTACGAATACGGCGATCCGAGTTTGATTCCCGCTCACAGCCACCAATACCGGTGATGATTATCTGAACTGGTTCTGGGCCTCCCCTAGGACGACTCAGCCTTAAATTAATACCTGGTGCGATGTGTAAACATCGCCACTGGGGAGACAAAGGCTGTCGGGCGTGGTGCTGGCCACCAATCCTCTCGTGTGCCTTCACAGGTGCTCGCTAACAACACTTGCCCCAAAAGTCTGCGAAGGCTATATGGCGGATCTTTGCGTTTGTCTCGTGCGAAATCGTTGCCTTCATCGCATCTAAGCAAAGTGCTGTCGGCACATTATGGCGTGGGTGGCTGGGCCAGCACCAGGCCACCTCTGCCTCCTCCACTGATGGTGTCAAATAACACTGTGGCAGGCTCCCCGGTTTTTAAGGTTGCGTTGACCTGCCTGATTGCGTTGCCCGGGCACAGATGTTCCTGGCCGGTAATGAAATCTGCGTCACTGGGGTCACGGTGCAGCGCACTAACCACCAAGCTGTCGCGACGCACCCAGAAACACGGAGGCACAAAGACACCGACACACACACGCACAGACACATGCACGCTTGGGTTCATCCATTACATTCATTATCGATTATAATTGTGATCAATCAATTATAGTTCTCCTGCACCAAGGGTAAAGGTACACAATAAATCTTGCCCATCTGTCTCATTTGCTGATACCTATTGAATCGTTTAAACCTTCCTTGACAATAATTTTCGGAAGTGTTCTTGACAACGGGGAATGAGCGTACGTGTATTACTGTGGGAAGCGGTCGTGTATTGTTTAGCTCGCTTCACTACAAACGCCGCCTCGGTTCCCGCTTACCGCCAACACCAGGGACAATAATCTGAACTGGTCCTTGGCCTCCCTTATGTCGACTCGGCCTCAAAGTAGTAGCTGGTGTGATGTGTAAACATCGCCACTGGGGAGACAAGGCGTGGTGCTGGCCACCCATCGCCTCGTCTACTGTGCCCCCCTTCATAGACGCTCGCGAACAGCACTTTCCCCAACAGTCTGTTAAGGCTATACTGCGGGTCTCGTTGTCATTGTAGTGTTCTATACTGTCGTAGCGGGTTAAGTAACAGATTTCTCAAAGCCAAAATGGCCACGTAGAGATTACCTTTGTAAATGTAGCTCTATCAATCAGCAAAATGATAACACTGTTTGAATGATGGTAATGTATCGCCTGCTTGTCAATCTGCTGGCTGATGAAGGCCTCTGCCTGCTGCGTTTGTCATGGGTGCTGTCTAAACCTCCACTCGTGCTGGTCACTGCCAGTTGGGGAAGAGGGGTGGTGGCGGGGGGTGAGCGGATTGGGTGGGGGGTGGTGGCATCCAGGACCACTTCACAAGTGTAGTGTCAACGATTCGGAGACAGAGTTTACAAGAGGCACCTTCTTTATTAACCACAACTTGCACGGTCTCGTCCACACATTCTCTACTGTAGCTCAGCCTGTACACAACACCGGCCGTCTAACACTCACGGCGCTGACTGAGATAGCCAACTACTCTCCTTCGTAACACAATATCTAGCAGAGACGTTGAGCGACGACGGCGACGAGACGACAGCGACAACGAGACGAATCCACTCCCAGTACTGGCAGCCCCGAGCCCCCCGCTCTCGGCTCCTTTTATGCTCCCAGCGCGGCCTATCGCCCCGCCCTGACTGTGCCTGCCTTCTCGAACCCACTAGCAGGTTCCAGGGGCCTCCAGATGGGGTCCTCCGCTACCCTTGCCCCAGTTCCTCCGCTCTGCCCACACACCGTGCTCACGCTCTCACCGGCGTGTGCGCTGTCTGTCCACCGCAGTTTCCGCCACTGTCCACCAGCCGGCGCTATTACACTACACCTGTGTTCGTTTGCCACTGATGTTAGCCATAGCTGAACATCAAATTCAGGTTTATAGCGGAGAACTTAGAATATTGCCACCAACATTCCACGCAATTATCAATATACATCAATATTTTAAGAAGGTTCAGTTAATCGGTAATAGGGAGTAGTTTGTAATTTGTGGGCAAAATGCGCCTTCCAGTAATCATCATCATCATCATCATCATCGACTGTTCTGTTCTGGCCTTGCCCTATTTTGTTGTCATTGTGGTGACCAAAAAAACGCCTTTCTCTGTACTTGCATACACCAACGAACACAGCCACAACTTGCCTTTGTACCTATATTATAAACAACAATAAATAGTACAATTTGTTTTCTCTCTCACTGGACAGAATAGTCTATCTTTATCAGTGTCGATGCGATGGCACTTTGGGCGGCAGATTTGTGCCAGCAAAGCGCCGCGTATTTATGCAATAATGAAATTGAATTGACCCGACAATTATCCCTGCCTCTGTTGGTTTTTCGCCTGGTTAAATGAACGTATATTAACATTTGCCAGCGTCGCTTGCTTTTAACCAACATATAAAAAAAACAGCCGACGCTGGCTTCATCTTCGCCGTGCTTCTCGTGCCAAGGGGCCTCGCCTCGCGCTGCGCGGAGCGAGCCAAGAGCCGTCGCGCGACCACGCGCCGAGTGCGAGCAAGTAGCGAGTGGCGAATTAAGCGCCGTCTATAGATCCATGTTACAAAAAAAAATTGTAATCGTTACTATCGCTCATTTTACTCCCCGCCGGTGTCAATTCGTCGTTCATCGTTCAGTGCGTTTGGCAACGATCGCATTGGAATCCCATTTTGCAATTTTGGGGCCGGGTCTGGCCGCTGCGCAGACAGCTGCCTGCTTCATGTTTTACGCCAAACGCCGTTCGTCACGCAAAATAGTTTTGCGGCCGCTATTAATTTAGACAAGTATGGAATTCATTTTTTATTTACCCCCGTCTCTCTCTCTGTTTCTCGCTTGCTCTTCTCTGCCGATGTTCGCTTGGTGTAACATTCGCAGTGGACGCAGCAATCCCGCACTCGGAGTTGTCTATGTAAGTGGGGTCCTCCTGCAGTAAGGAAACTCAAGTCGGCAACTCGACTGCCCCGTTTCCTTCTTCTATGCTATCCCAACTGTGTGTGTGTGTCCATTGGGCAGATGCTGATACACCACAGTCAGGAATGACACATTTAAATCGTCACCCGGCTCTTTTCATGAACACAGTTACTGTCGCGATTCGTGAGTTTGATCAGTCGGACAAGTTTTAGTCGGATCCGACACACTTGAATTGTAATGAAAGTAATACTTTAATAACACTTTCAGGAGAGTCCTGCTTAAGAATGTTTGATATTTTTGGTTTGTTAATTACATTTCTTTACATCGGATGAAACCAAAGTGGATGGATAAAAAGTTAGAAGTGCAGCACCGCAACGCCACTGCCGGCTGCGGGAAGAATCTCCAGTGAGAGAACTCTACAGAGCTCCTCTCGAGGGTGTTTGGCCTACTCTTCCACGGATGGCCATGCGTCTCGGAAGGGGTGGGTGTCACCGATGGCTCCGACACACACGGCCCGCCCGCTCCACTGTTACGTTGGAGTCTGTTGTGAGGTTGCGTATGCTGGGAGATCGGGGGGGGGGGGGGGGGTGGGTGAGAGGGGGGGGTGAGAGGGGGGGGGTGAGAGGGGGGGTGAGAGCCAGAAGCGTTCCCCTTCCCCCGGGGATGGACAGGAGTCGATCACCGCTCGTCGGACGCGATGATGGGTTGACGAGTTCACCAATGAACGTCGTGTAAGTTATTCCTTCCTGAGTGCTCCTCTCTTTCCTTTTATCCCCCCCCCCCGCTCCTTCCAGTTTGTATGAGAAAGTTTATTTACGTCACCATCCCCCACCCCCCATTTAACAGTACTAAGACAAAGATCTCTTGTATAGCCTCAGCCGACTGTTAGGACAAGTGCTGTTAGCGAGCACCTTTTAAAGGCCGCACGGCACACGAAGGAGTGGGTGGCCAGCACCACGCCTGGCCGCCTTGGTCTGCCCCCAGTGGCGATGTTCACACACGGCACCAGGTACGCATTTGAGGCTGAGTCGACCTAGGGGACGAGGCCAAGGAGCGGTTCAGATATTCGTCAGGGGTGTTGGCCGTGAGCTGGAATTGAACTCGGATGGCCGGGTTCGTGTGTCTGCCTGTGTTGTTTCCGTGTCTGTGTATAATCATTCATTCTTACCTGATGATGGCTGCTTGTGTTGCAACCGAAACGTCGTATTATATTATTATTAGCTTTTATTTTCTGTGTGACTTTACCGAAAGAACCAAAGAGTAATTTCTGCAGTCACGAAAGCTTCGAATCTTATGACCTGTTTTATTGCCAGAAAGGGTAAACCCGATTCATATTTTATCGTAAAAAAAAAATAGCTTCAACCGTTGCACTGCCAGATCGTACAAATGGGAGTCCTCTGGGTTGTAATATCCAACTTGCTGACCATTACATCAAAGTGTCAGCATCCTGGAAAAAACAACAACCAACTCATCCTTAAGCACATTTGGAAAAAACTATCCCTTCGACCCCACACAGCTATATCGTATCAGCTCCTTTGCGAAGATGTACAGCTGTTCAAATGTCAACGTTTAAAACGTGCCTCGAAATGGGAAGGGAAAAAAATAAGTCATCCCGTACCCGATGTAAAATTGATGGGGATAAAGTCAACCATAAAACAAGAACCTTTACTGAGTGAGACGCAGCCTCACTTGATTGAGCTTTAACACGCGCGGCTGTCTAGGATCAGTTTCATGCATTTCATCTGTCCAATCAGTAACGAAGCAGTCCGTGCCTAATTACAGCATCTCACCAAAAGGTCGTCTTGATTGTGACCGAGTCGCGTGAGGCTGCACTTTTCATTTACACAATCTTCAATGTCTCTGGGTTCCCCCCCCTCCCCCCATTCAGCCCCTTGAGGGTCTGGCTTTTATTGCGACCGCTACGCATGCCCACACGCCTGCAGCCTGTGCTCTTTGATACCTCTTGTGTTGTAATGATCGCTATGAATGCATCCGAGTGAACCACGTAGAACGGAAAGGCGCAGACCCGCAATGACTCGCTAACGCCCCTGCGAGCCGGAAGGGCCCCCGCGATGTCGAACTCTGGCGGGGTATATTGGCCTCCTCCTTCGCGCTGGATAAACAGCTTGGAAGAGGTGGGAGTAACCACATTTTACCCCGCCACACGGTGGACCTGTCGATTGGCTAATCCGTGGTGTAATCCATGGTGTACACATGGGTTGGACACAGGCGCCGGAGGAGGGGGGATGTCAGAAACGTGCGTGATTGCTTCGACTGCCGCGCCGGGCTATGTGACCGGCGAATTCTGGAGAGAACCACGCAGAGTAACACGTGAAAGCGCAGCCCTGCAATGGCTTGCTGACCCCGCTGCGTGTGCAGCGAGGAGTTCTGTGTAAAGCCGGATGAGCCGCTCAGACTGAACGGAGCCACATCGTCTTCTTTGTTCTTTCCAAGAAGATTAATCCCTGCAGTCACGAAAGCTTTAAATCGAAAAATGGAGCCACATCGGTTGATGTGCTTGTACAGCATACTCGTGTACACACTCTCACCACGATTCCATTGTAGTGATCCATTGAATGTCGCACCTGCCTCTACACACTCACTTACTCCTTCGTGATAGTGCGAGCTTATACAGTGCAGCAAGTGGGGCAAATCCCACGGCTGGACTTTGACGATAAGGAAGTGCGGCTGAACCGCTACATCCCATCACAGGTCACAGTCACGGGAGCCTCACCTAACGCAACTTGCGTGTCCGGCGAGTTCGTATTCAAGTGCATCGTCTCATCATTTGGAGCGACCGGGGGCAGGAATAAGCTCCGCTAGCAGGCGATGTTCCTTCTCTGCTCGACTTTTTCTGAGCAGCAAGCACACAGATGGAGAGGAGGTTTGGAGGTAAAGGCGCCGCCCTGACGTGTTTTTGCTCGCACCGCTGCTAGCGGAAGGGCCAACACGATATCGAACTCTCTACAGCCCCTCTGGATGGTATCCTGGACTATCCTTACACGCTGGCCAGACACTTTACCCCCCACACCACGCGACCTGCTGATCCACGAACTGTGCTGTAGCCATTCACACCGCTGGGTAGAAAGAGGTGGAATTTAAGACACGTGTCCTTTTGTGTCAGATGGGGCCAGGTGACAACCTCGGGAGATGGGTTACGTGCGCGTGCGTGCGAGCAGCGGTAGTGTAGTGGTTAGCGCTACGCTGCGCTATGAACCCAGTGACCCGAGTTCGATTCCCGCTCACGGCCAACACCAGTGACAATTATCTGAACCGCTCCTGGGCCTCCCCTCGGTCGACTCAGCCTCAAATGAGTGCCTTGTACGATGTGTAAACATCGCCACCGGGGAAGCAAAGACGGCCGGGCGTGGTGCTAGCCATACCACCCCCTCGTGTGCCGTTGCCGGCCTTCTCAGGGTGCTACCCGCTAACGGCACTTGCCCAAACAGTCTGTTCAGGCTATACGGGGGATCTTTGCGTATATCGGGTGCGCGGGTTCTTTTGCATTGCGCTGCCCTGCCCGATGCCCATGCATCATGGGACGCACGGCACATTGACGGGTGACTTTCCCCTGGAGCGAGGCCATGGATCACTCGCGCCCGTGAGTGATTTGTGACTCGCGAGCCCCTGTCGCCTTCACCGACCTTAACGCTGAGAGCGCAGATCCGTGGCGCTACCGTGCTCCCATCTCCAAGTCGTCCACCCCCCGGCCCCCCGGCCCCCTCCGCCCCCCAAGGACACCTCTGCCTGGGCAGCTCGGCAGCCTCCTGGGTGCGGGTGACGTTACCACGCGGCTGACTATCGTGCCAGTACAGGCCGCCTGCTGTCAATCCGCTGCTGGATGTATGCGTGTTGAACTTCTTTCGCACCGTACGTAGCCAGCCGTGCTAATCGGAGGTGCGGGGGAAGGACAACGATCTGGAGCTGATGAGGGCCTCGACCTGCCGTGTGGGAATGTGGTTGCCGCTTGCTGGCGAACGTGGGGGACATAGTGCAGTGCAACGGTGGGTGGTGTTGCCTGCCTGCCCTCGACGGTCCACAGTGTCAACAACACCGATTGTTTGGTTCTTTCGGTAAAGTCACGTAGACAGGAAATAATAATAAAAGTGAATAGAAATAATAAAAAAGAAAGTGAATTAAAAAAAACAATGAAAACAAAATTAAAATAATAAAAGCAAAAACACGAATGTAAACTGTAGCCTGGTTCTTAATCGGAGTGAGTGTACTGGCAGTCTATGATGTAGACTGTAGCCTGGTTATTCAGTTTGGTGAGTTTACTGGCAGTCGAAAATGTAGACTATAAAAATGTTTATAAAGCTTGGTGAGTGTACTGGCAGTCTATAATGTAGACTGTAGCCTGGTTCTAAGCCTTGGTGAGTGTACTGGCAGTCATTAATGTAGACTGTAGCCTGGCTTTTAAGCTGGTGCGTGTATTGGCAGTCGATGATGTAGACTGTAGCAATGGTTTTCATCGCCGATGAATAAATGTTATCCGTTGAGAATTGAAATATAATTAAAAGAATTCTTAATTGAATACATTGTTTAAAAAGATGATTGCCTGGTGTAATGGCTCGCACTGTGGATATGCAATTCGTAGTTCGCCGGTGCCATTCAATCTTCCACCCAGCACTATAAACGGGTACCCCATAGTTTATCGATCAGAAGGTTGTGTGTGGTGCAGGGGTGAAGTGTGGGTACTCCCTCTGCTCATACGACATCTGGCCAGCATCAACAGAGTAGACCAAATCACTTTGAGTGGGAACTCTTCAGAGCTCCTTCGCGTCGATGCCAGCAGCGGCACGGGCAAGCTAGTTCAGGGCTGCACTTTCACCAGTGTGGAATTTAAAGGGGTGGCTGGTCTTGAACTCCGTGCTGTGAGGTCCCCTGCACACAAGCGTGTGCGCAGCCACCCAACACACGTCCTTTCGTGTTCTTCGTGAGCCCGAGCAGAGGTTGCCAGCTCAGAATATTCGTTAATCCGGCCCCGGTGTGCATGGGTCTTGGTGTTTCCTCGGCTTCACTGCGAGCAGCAGGGCATATTTGACGCATCGCCAGTGTTTGGTCCACGGAGAATTGATGGTTGGGCCGTAAGCCATGGTGCACCTGGTTTAATGAATAATCCATACCCGGAGAAAGAGGTTACGCCGTTTGCCAGTGTTCAAGAGAAGATAAAACACGTGAAGAAGGCTCTTCCAAGACAAGATCGGTTCCGGTTTATTGGCAAACTTTCGTCTGGTTCTAAATAATTTCATCGGGTCAGTTTCTTATTAAATGCGCCGAATGCATTTCCCACGAAGCTAGGGTTATTTCATATAAGCTGCTCCTGAAATCCACTTTTACCAGTGCCGAGTCACGGCCTTCAACTGTTTCATGTTTGTGAGAAGTTTTCGCGGAAGAGAAATGCAATATTGCAAAGCCCACTATGCGGCATGTGTTTGTTTGTTTGTAATTAAAGCAAAGACAACTTATTTATTCCAGTCCGGCGTCCGTATCCCTGTGACCATTATAAGAAAACGGCTCAGTCAATGCGCCCCCCGGGACTATCCATTGTGATTCTCTCACAGATCCATGTGGTGTCCCGCTAATTTCGAGCAAACGCGGCCGATGATTCTTCTCCTTGTTTGTTTGTCATCTCTCTGTGGAACACGTGCAGCTCACCAGCACCCCCCGCCCCGTTCGTGACATTTAAAGTAAGACGTTTGACGGCAGCGGCAGAAATTGTGGCATCTCTTTAACGGATTAGTTGTTCTCTTTGGACACCTCTTGCGCATGAGCGGAGGCATCTGGGTCTGGCCGACTTAAATCAGGGCCCGTTGTTGTCTCCATTCTGCTGCTCGGCAGCGGGGTGTGTCCCGCGATTGACACTAAGCATGACGAAGATTGCCGGTGCGCTCCTGTTCATTTCGGCTCCGTGTTATGTCAATGAGACCTGACAAGAAATGCCTGCGTGTGATGTGGGGGAGAAAATAGGTTTAGCGCAACAACAAAAAATAACCGTGTCATTTCTTTGTGGAGATTCTTTAGCGGCGCAGACGGCTGACCTTGAGTAGAGCTGAAGGGTTTGAAAGTGCCTTACGGACGATTACACTGATTGTAGGATTAGCAATTGAGTCTGTCTGTCCATCTCTTCCTCTCTCTGTGTCTATCTGTCTGTTGGTGTCCGCCTGACATCATCTTTCCGTGTTCTTCAATGTCTGCGTTCTTTGTCTGCCTACCTGCCTGTTTGTCTTTTTGACTTCATGTCTGTCCACGTGTTCCCCTGTCTGTCTGTGCATTTATTTACGTGTTAGCCTGGCCAGTCTTTCTGTCTGTCTCTATTTTGCTATCTGTATATCATCTTGTTAAAGCCTTGCCCCACTTATACCGTGTATACATACTCACAGGCTGGATGCGCATAGGGACCCATGATTGTAATTCCTCCAGTACAACTACATATTTTGATTCTGACAATGTATTCGCTGCGGGTTAGCATTGTTACGCTGGGAAGTGGTGGCGCACTGAAAAGTTTGGACCGGGTGCCCCTATGCGGTGGAAATGAGCTCACACTCAGGACTTTGCTCCAGCTGCCGAGGACCCACAGAGACAAGCAGCTTCCGTGACAATCACACGGTCGTGGATCAAGACTTCGGTCGGCAGGGATGGACGTGGCGTGACATTGAAGGGTGGCAATGTGCAAGCTAACAAGAGCAAACCAAAACAACCATCATTGCCACAACCAACTGCAAATACGATAAACAATAAATAGTGCTCAACGTTAAATAAAAAAAAACTGTGTAAAACATCCTGTCAACGACGTAAGTATATCAACGGTATATATATATATAAAGCCTCAGGCATAACAGAGCTTAGTCGTTGCATTCGCAATTGTGGCAGAGATAATTCTGCAGCATGGCCATAAAACGTGCTAAAGTATGTACATGTGGAATATTAAGACTGGTTATGAGGACATTCTAAAATGTAGATGCTGTGCAATGAAAGGCCCTGGACCCAGTAAAGCTATGATTTGCTGTTTGAACAGATTCTTTTAAAACCCGAGAGATTTTATCCCCCCCCCCCCCCCCTCGTATAATGCCCATGGCAGTTCACTGCGGAAATGTCCTTCAAAATATCCTCAAAGACAGGGACATAACGCAAACATCTTTACCGTGCATGATTCCACGCTCACGAGCCGACGTATGACCCGCCAGACAGCTGCATCCCAGGTGTGCACTAACGCACCTGGGCAAAGTGGTGATATGTTATGTAAACTCAGCTTATTGGAGAGTATATTGATTATATTGATGTAGTTTATATTTTGTTTTTTTCACATCGGTTTATTGTATGGTAGTAGGGAAGAAGCAGTTCTTTAGCGTCAACATGCTAAATTTCTCTGTTGATATGTAAACTCCTTTGTCAAGGCGCTCTGCTCCTCCCACCCAGCTTAAAATACGCTGCCAAGCTTAGCAGTGTTCATTAGGACGCTGTCTTTCCAACAGCTCTGTCCTTCACCTGAGGACGGCTGCTTGTGTTGTGGCCGAAACGTCGTGATAATTTTATTATGTTTTATTTTCATTATTTTATTATTTCCCTTCTACGTGAAAGATCCAAGAATACAAAGCGAAACGGGTACACAGCGACACGTTTAAGATTCACACCACTCAGAAGCAGCAGGTCTCTGGGTAGCGTCACGAGGGGGAGACTTTGGCCTACTGGTTCTTGTTCGCCCCTTCTCTCTCACGCTTGCCAGACGTCTTGCAAGAGGTGGCAGGACCCACACTTTAGCCCACCGTGCGCCACGTGATTGAGGCGTTACCCAGCGGTGTGGTGGGCGAGGGAGCGGTGCCAGTGAACTTGCCCGTGGCTTCACACGCCACGACGGGAGATTGACCCGGCGACATTTCGATCGCGATTCCATTTATTGACCCCCCCCCAACCCCGCTTATGCCGCGGCAGCATCCGCATGCTTACGAATGTCCTGGTATGTTTTTGCTGTCATCATTATTTGTAGCGACAAATTGTGTTTAATGCCAGCAGGCGCAGTGTTGGAATAGCCGGAGTGACGTTGAAAGTTATTTGGAATTGAAAGACATCATTAAAATGGATCCGTCCTTTTAACTGGATGCATTTTTCATCAAAAAACCCCCAAAACAAAACGCATCTTCTGGTTGTACAAAACAAATCATTACATGTTTAAGCGTCACCTCTGTTCACCGCTGAGACGTCGGTAGAGTTATGATAGCTTGTTTCATCTCTTTTATTGTTTGGGGAGGACATTTTTCAAACTGCATTTGGAGTCACTCCGCATTTTCTCCGTGCGACGCGTCCACGACTTCGGTCTGCACAGATGCGCTGCTTGTCCGTGCGTTGAACCACGTGAATGGAAACCAGGATGGCAACCCCCTCGCATAAAAGACAGAGACAAAAGTCTCCCATTAGCCTTAACGACTGGCCAAAACACGTGCCATTAGCGAGACATCTGCTGGGGCCAGCGTGGCTTGTAGAGGTGTCGCGTGGCCCCAAAGAACCACGCTCACCCCGGCGTTTCTGTAACCCCCCCCCCCCCCCCCCAGTATTCCCCAATGCACCCGGTGATCAGGTTAGGCTGAGATGACCTCGGGAAAATCTAGGTCAGGTTTAAGATACCAATTGCCGCTGGCGCTGCGCATGGCCGGATTTGAACCTGAGACGATGTGTGTGTAGTGAACATTTTTTTTAAATCGCTTTTGCACATACACATGCATCAAATACAAGATCCCCCATACACTGCAGCCTGCCAGGGCAAGTTCTGTTAGTGAGCACCTATTAAGGTCCTGCATGGATATCACTCACTACTGATGCTGGCTGCGACCAGGAATTGAACTCACGCCGTTAGGTTCATCGAGCAGTGCGCAGGCCACTGCATAAAGACAAATATTCTTGTATGGCCTACACAGGCTATTGGGACAAGCGCTGTTAGCGAGCACCTATGAAGGCTGGCACGGCACATTAGGTGGTCGTGTGGCTAGCATCGGCCACCTTTGTCTCCCCAATACTGATCTTTGCACACTGCGCCAGGTGTTCAATTCAGACTAAGTAAACCTCGGGGAGGCCGTTGACTGGTTCAGATAATTATCACCACTGATTTTGGCCGTGGCTGGAAATCGATTTGGGGGTGCTCGGTTCATAGCGCAGTGCCCCTAACCACTACACCACCACCACTCTTCACTGCACTGAAGGCCCATTCATTGACAAGTGCTTTTTGTGATTTGTTTGTTGTCCTTCCCCCGCACCTCCAATTAGCACGGTTTACTACGTACGGTGCGAAAGAAATTCACCGTATTTACATAAATACACACGCACCCATGCGCACATGGCCGTACTCCCACAAAGCAAGAACACAGACGCACACACATACGCACCAAATAAGACGAAAGTCACGCAGACTCGCACATGCGAATGTGGCAGGCCCATGACTGGTTCACATGCTAATGTGTGAGTATGTTGCCTTGTGCGGCTTGAAACAGCTAAGCAACAGCATATCATCACCGTGCTGCGTTATACAAATATAAAGCAGCGGTGTCTGGGTGATTCACAGGTCAGAGAGCTGAGGGGCACCGCGGAGACCCTGGGTCGAGTACGCACAGCCGCTCGTGACTGAACCGCGTTCTGGAGCGTAGAGAGTTGATTTTCTCAGTGCGGTGGACGAATGATCATCACAAAATGCACGATATTACGTTCATTTTAACATTGAACTCGGATGTATTGCAGCTGTTAGAATGAAAAAAGATGTGTTTGACTCATCCAATAAACAGTTGCTGCGTGGCAGGGTGGGAGGGCAAGTGCTGCCGTCCCCGCCCCGATCTAAAGAGACGAGGTCACTGGAAGGCGTCTCGGTGGTCGTGTCTCTCTCACAGGGGGCGGATCAAGTTCTTGTTGGATTTATTTTTCTCATCGCACAACTCTGGTGGCACAATCGAGATGACATGTCCCATTAAAAAATATAGTATCGGTATGGACAGCAGTGTAAATGTAAGATAAATTATCATTATTCATGGTTTACATACGCCCACCACTGTATGTGTAGTGAGTCACTTCAGAGACACTAATAGTAGGATGCATACTCGTTTGTTCCACAGTATAGGGGATAACTATATACGGGTCAGTACAGCCGGCACACTGCCTGGCCCAACACCGACGGGGAGGTGAAGACTTCGTGGATAACGGCTCCATTCCCAAACCGCAGCAGCCCCGACCCAGCGTCGGGGCCTCCCTTTTATCCTCCCCAGCGTGGCCTGGCCCCGCCCTCGGCCACGCCACCTTCTGGAACCTTGTAGAAGGTTCTGGGCTCTGCCCCACGTGTCCCCTCTGTCACCTTTACCCTACATCCGTGCCTATCACGTGCCCTCCTGGCAAACCGGCCGCTGTATCCTCAAATACCCTTCACTGCCAGCAACCGGCACTATGCGCTCCAGGTGACCCGTCACCTGCCCTGCTGGTAGCCCGTGCTACTACACCCACAATCCCCGCTCTCTACCACTAACCAGCACTACGCGCCGTAGTGGCCCATTCTATGTCACTACATATGTATACTGCACACCCATACACACTCATTGATTCAAGGGTTAGAACACTGCCTATATTAATGACAGTGGTGAACGTGTATTGGTTCACATAAGCAAAGGACTGGATGAGCTGCATTCTAATGCGATGTGGCATGGCCGTCGGTTATTGCATTGGAGGGCAGGTCCTTTTGTTCGGATGAATCGCATGTATAAAATGCATTCATAAAATAAGTGATGTCCCAGCGTGTATGTTTGTGCGTGTGTGCCTGTGGTTAGGTTGACTCAGCCTCAAATGAGTACCTGGTACGATGTGTAAACATCACCAACTGGGAGACATCGGGCCTGGCCTGGTCTGCCGTGTTGGCCGTCATAGGTGCTCGCTAACAGCACCTGCCCCAATAGTCTGTTAAAGCGATATTTGTGCTTAGTGCACCGCGCTACAAACCGCTTACGATCAACGTCAGTGACGAACATCTGAACCTGCTCTGGATCACCCCTAGGTCAACTCAGCCTTAAATGTGAACCTGGGGCGGTTTGTTAAAAATCAGCAAAAGGAAGATAAAGGCGGCCGGGCATGGTGCTGAGCACACCACCTCCTCGTGCACCGTGATGGTCTTCATCTGTGCTCGCTAAATCGCACTTGTCCCAACAGCTTGTTAAAGGCTATTTGAGGGATCGTTATCCAGACACCACGGTGGCTAGGTGATGTTAACGACTTCGCCTAGTATACAGGAGGTCGTGGGTTCGATCTCGACTCTGACGCCTTTTACATTCGGAGTTTGCTTTTCTCTCTCCCCGTGGTCACAGGGATTTTACTGTAGGTCCTCCAGTTTTTCCCTCCACATTTCGAAACATGCGTTTCGAATATTTCGCTGCTATAAATTTGCACATCATAAGCCACTTCATTGAGCTATCATTTGTCGCCAAGTCGCTTTGATTTAGAGCTACATAGCTCATTGGGCCTTACCTGATGAAATAACAAAATAGTTTCTAGTTATTAGTTTGTCTTTGTGTGGTTCTAAATTTGTTCACATGTATATTCATATTCGGTATGTGTTCCTGATTTTCAGATTAATCTGAAGAATAAAAAAATCAGACTTGCATACCGAATTTCAGATGGTTTGGAATTTTATTTTGTTTTGGATTGATCATAAAATATGATATTACGGGAAATTACATCAAAAGTAATGTCCCGTGGCATCGGTTGACCTCACTTCTGTCAGCACGAAGACACGGAAAATTAGTACGCAATATTAATGACCTGAAAAATACCCCCACAAATCCAAAATTGTCATTAAAAACCCGATAATGTGAAATCTAATTTGTTTTCACATGTGAAACGCAACCCGAACATATATATATATATACACACATTGCACACACGTGGTTTCTCATTTTATTGCGATGCATTGCAAATGTAGGCGGGGTAGGGAGTCAGAGGGAGATTTTTTTTAATATGCCAATCAATGAGAATTGCATGTCCAATCTGTTCCAGGTCAGTCACCTGGGAGGTCAGGTTTCCTAATTGATATGTGATGTGCGATGTGTGTAAGGTTGTAGGGTGGGGGTAGACATTCAATTGCTGGTGCTCGACCGTGACGAGTGATTGGGACAGATGATGGTGAGATCCCAGCTCATGGGGACTGCCCAGATTTGTAAACCTAATTGGATGCCGTTTTTACAGCGTGCCAAAGTATCTGTAAAAAAATAATAATTGGTTTATTTTTTCAATTTAATTTCATTGAATCGAAATCAATTATTTACGACTCCAAGACTGATATACGGTATTTGCGTTGTCAAAAGTGTGCATTTGCAGCGCAGTTTTAGATGCATGTGATATCTGCCCCTCCCACCTCTCTTTCGCCCCCACCATTCACCAACTCGCACTAACCAGTGTGTATGGTCAAATCACTCCCCATGGGTAGCACGACGTGTTAAGACTTTCATTCAGCAGTGTATGATAATGATACATGTGTGTGTGTGAATTATAGTAAGTCCACATTTATACATTCAACGTACGGTACTTTTCTGCAACGTGACATGAGCAGCCAATGTCAGGGCTGCACCTTAAACTTTATCTCACACTATGTATGACTGCTGTGAAAAAGAGCTTAATAGCTCATCGGATTCCTCCAGTATATATATATTCTTCTAAAAAAAACAATGCCATCGTTCTCACAGTGTAGAGACTTAACAAAAAACACCGATATCCAACGCCTTAAAATGGACCTCCCTCCTCTGCTAGGGGTGTTGGGTCATTTTCACGAAGCACCACCTTTTTTTTATATAGTGGAGACAAATAACGAGAAGGCCTTCCCCGAGCAGACCCGCATCTTCATAAGCGGCGCTTTATTCCCCTCCATACTTTATTGTACAATAAAGCTCTCCGCTCGGATAATTTCCTTAATTAGAGGCATTATAGACGCATGGACCTGTATTGTCGCGCTCTTAATACTTCTTGTTCATGGCATGCAGGCACTACGACAAGCCACCATTCCACAATTGCCATCTCGCTATATACAGAAATATTCCTCGGTTGGTTATTATTTGTTTACAATAATAATGATGATGACGAAAATCATGATGCACCCTAACCAATAAAATATTCTCCGAGTTGCTGAAATTATTCAATTTTTATTCAGGAGGGTTGTGTTGTGAATATCAATTTCCTCTTTGAAATATACCGCGACGTAATTAGTTATTTCATCAAGTGAAACGTTGTTACTGTGTTACCCGTTATCGCCTGGGTTGCCATTTGCCCTGAGCTTCGCAGGATCGGCCTCTTTTTTTTAGATGAGCTGTCTCGAGAAATATTGGAATCTTACCAGGACATCAACATTAATGGTGTATGTCACCCGTATATAAAAAAAACAATTCACGTACATGCAATGCTCTCCTCTTCCGGTGCTGTGAGATATTCTATTTCTTTCTCCATGATATATCACATTTTTTTTGTACCTTAGAGGTGGAAACTCAAGTGACAACTTCATCTGTCAAGCAAAGAGGAGGCTCTTGGTGGAGCGCGGTGCGGTGTAGGAGGGGTAAGAGGTGGGAGAGGGGGGATATAACACCCCATACAAAATGAGCTCCACTGCGCTCAATGGAGCTATTCTCTATAATTTTTAAACATGAACGAAAGCAAAGGATAATGTGGCATTCTGGCTGAAATGGTGGTGGTTACGGGAGTGGTTTTAGATCCAATTGATGTGGAATAGGAATTCTACAGCTGTGCAACTCCCGACGCATGCGCACAGACCCTAAGCACTTAATCGGATTTGAAAACAGATCAATCGCATGCCCTCTGCTTGTACACTTGCCAGGTACTGGAGGGGCACTTCCCTAGTGCAGTGTGCTGCAGGTGAACACTGTGCTCAAAGACTCTCCTTGTTCACCAAGGATGACCACATCTAAGCAGCTGTCGATCAACCGTACTGTTCCCACGTGCCCACACCTCCACTCACACACTCACCCACTATACCTATTCGTCGAATCGTCCACTCGACCACTCACCTACTTACACAGTCACCCACTCACCCACTCTCCTACTCGTCCACTCGCCCACTCTCACTGGCATTTTCGTCCACTCACTCATTCGCCCACTCTCATATTCACCTAATAGCCCATTCACCCCACTAGCCCAGTCTCCCACTCACACCGTCACCCACTCACCCATTCGTCCACTCGACAACGCACACACTCATACCCTCACCCACTGGTACACTCACCCACTAGCTCACTTCCCCACTAGTTCACTCGCCCACTCGCCCACTCACCCATCTGCGCACTAACTCACACTCACCCAATCGCTAACGCGCTCACTATCCCACTCACACACTCACTCGTCTGCCTGCCCACCCACTCACCTCTACGCCCACGTGACAATTCTCCGCACCCACCCCGTGGTGGAAATTGCCTGCCACTGGGTGCTCGCCAAGCTGTGAATTTTATTCCAATTGATTAGATAATATTTAAAATTACCCTCTAAGCAGGTGCAATATTCAACATTTTACTTTTCCCCTTATTATTACGAATGTAAGAGCGATGTATAAATATGCACGACTTGTGTTTGTACTTGCTATATTGGGCTGGTGACGTTCGTGAGCAGCTATTAAGCTCAGAATTGGCGAGTGCTCGATCTGCACTTTGTCTTCCAAGAATTAATATCCCAAACACGGAACACCGGATACCCATTAAAGGGCTCAGTTGCTCGAGGAAGAGGCCCAGAAGGAGTCGGGACACCGACCCACAGGCACGAGACGGGCGCGCGTTCATCTTTGCCCCCGCGCGCAATTTCCCTCCACTCGGCGTTATTTCACCGCGCCATCGTTTTTCACGAACTACAGCGCACAAATACAATCGTCGTGATCTCACTCTCGCGCATTCGTGCCATGAGAGCAATGTGCTGCTTAATTAGGCATGTGATGGATAAAATCAATCGTGCTGCCTTTTATTCCCTTGTCTGTGAGGGGGGGGGGGGGGTGGTGAAAATCAACAACAACATCCATGCAGGGACAACGATTCCGCGCTTTTGTTTTGTATTTTTTTCCCCAATTCGCCAAAGACGTTCACCGCCGTGGCTCCATCGTGTGCGCGTGCAGGCGCGGTGGTGCACGGATAGCGAGAGGCCTCCACTTTATACCAATTACATATATATGTTTAGTTCAGATTTCGCTCCCTACTGATGTTAGCCGTGGCCTGGAATCAAACTCGGGGACGCTGGGGTCCGAAGCGCGGTGTCCACTCGGCTCCCACGACAGTGCCGCCACGAGTAAAACAAAATAACAACAATGCAGCAGCTTGGACTGGGACTCGACCCAAATAAATGGTGGCGGAAAATGGAACCAACGCCCCTTCGTTGTGCGCAGACATTGAGCAACGCAGGGGCTGAGATCCTCGCCCGCTCGCTCCGTGCCCCTGACGATCCGGTGGAAGTGGTGGCGGTGACCACTTGAATACCAATCTAGGATCTGTGGCCGCGCTGGTTCATTGGCGGGAGGGGGGACATTATTCCTCAAACAGCCACCCGCACTTATACAACTTTGAGAGTTCGCGGAGACATCGAGCCGAAGTTGCTACCCACAACGGCGGTCGACATCCACTCAGGCGCGGGATTTGATTCTCGCGTGAGTTTGTCTTTCTATGCCCCCCCCCCCCCAACACACACCCCGCCGTGGTCGTCTTCACGTGTCGGATCCCCCTCCCCCCTCTCTCGGTTGTCTCCCTCGTTCTCAGCTGTCATTCGCTTTGTGTCCTTGCCGGCTTTGTTCGCCGTCACAGCTCCCAGCGGCGTGTGGTGTAGATTCACTCGTTTTATTACCGACGGTGTGATATTTCAAATTCGGTGAGGTCGATCTAATCAGCAGCTTTATCTTGTTCCTTCTCTTCCAGCCATTCCGTGTGTGTGTGTGGTGTCATATCATGCAGAATATATAGTAGTACACATGCGTTAATAATAATAATACGGTAGTGCTAAAAAAAACAGTGTCAGGATCCTGCCAACGTGGTGTGCATGCACAGTGGACGTCCTCGCCGTCACCTCCCATCGCGGCAGTTGAAACAATGGAGCAAGTTTCTTAACCCCCAGCCCCAGTGTGGGCACCCCCCCCCCCCCCCCTCTTACAAGACGTCTGGCCGGCGTGGAAAAGTCAAGATTCCGTCTTGATGTGAGCAAGCCGTTGCAGGGCAGCGCCTTTACCCCCCTCATTGTAACTGGATGTGTTTGCGTACGGACGGTGCACAATTAATGCCAATGCACGCATACAGCAGCAGCGGCAATAACAACAACAACAACACTTGGAACAAACGAACATTGCGTCTCGTTGTCCGTTTCACTTTGCTTTGGTCGGAGTCATTTCAAATCAAGCTGTCAACAACAATCTGCATTGAGTGAGTTCGGCGTTGGTGCCATGGGGAAGTAATGCATTCACGTGGTGGGCGTTTTGGAATCCAGGAGATGAAGATGCACAGAGGCCTGCAGACAAACGAGCGATTTTTTGCAGCATTTCAGACACCCACAGCCAACGTTCGAATCCCATTGCTTCAAGCGCGAGACACGGGTGCCGCGCGCAAAGTGAACGCGACATACGGTCCGTCCACGCACATAAATTAATGCCCCGGGTGTATTCGTGTGACAGTGCTCTGCACGCGACCAGATATACGATTCCATATTTGCTTCGCGTTAATGCAGTTTTTGCCAGAATGCAACAGCACCGTGTACGACGAAAGGAAAATTACTCAATAAAACAAATCTGGTAATTATATATTCGATAGAGAAGGGGTGGGGGGGGGGGGGGCAGCGATCTGATGAAGTTTGAGGTTTAAATCATCTCTGTGATCCTCCCACGTGCCAAGCCACCCCGGATTTAAGCAGGCAGGTGTTGTTGAGCAGTGTGGGCTGCTGACTTTCGCAATAAACAACGAGCAGTTGTCCCGGCATAGTGGCGCTTGCCTGTGATCCATCTCTTTGTAGCCAGAAGTAGGTGATTCACAGCCATCGTTTATTTCAGACTTCCAACATACAAATGACCAGGAACTTGCAGCAGGCAAGAAGGCTACTGGCCTGTGTGGATATTTGTTGGTGCTGTATATACATTTTACAGGCCCGTAGACACAAAAAAACAACAACAACATAAGGAGCAGGTGAAGCTTTCCACGTGGGACTATCGTCAAAACAAATGTCCCGGGAATCGGTGAAGCTATCCTGGACACGTAAAATAAGTCATGATCATTATTACCCTCTACTCTATACTCTTTGGTTCTTTCGGTAAAGTCACGTAGGTATACAATAAAATAATTTACGACGTTTCGATCGCAACACAAGCGGTCGTCCTCATGCGGAATAAATATCATCCAGCAGTAGAACTGCTGAACCCTCGATTCTTTCTCTGCACGTGCTGATGTTTTTCTTTTTCTATTTAAATTTCTGTTGCTGTTGCTACTGTGATTGCGCACCACGGAGCGGTATCATCCGCGTTCCGAAATCAAATAAACTCAATCACGAACTTTCCCCGGGACCAAATCACCAGAAGTGTTCCATCTCTTCAGATCTCAGACACCGAGCAGAGTTGAGCCTGGAGAGTGTTTGGTGGGATGGCTTCGGCGATGCAGCTGCATGGTAAGCAGCAGAAGGGATCGAAGCAAAATTCCTCGGCGTACTGTACACTATACTTGCATGCTCTTACGGCTATGCTGCCTGCCCTCATTAATTCACCGCTGGCACCTGCAGTAATGCAATTCAAGCAGTGGGAGATGGATGTGTTGCTGCGTGTGTGTGTGTTTTTATTTGGCCTTGACACCTGCACTCAAAAACCTGCGTTTGGAAATGGTGTTCCTTGTACTGCGGTCGTAGAGTTTGAAATTGTGCCACATTAATTCAGTTTTCCATCCATGTGTGAGAAATGGATATCAATTCGTGGTGTCGCTGTTCATGAATAAATTTGATTTACTTTGAAAAGTATAAATACTTTACTTTGAAAGTATAAACATTATGATGCCTCTGTGTTGTGCGAATATACACATTTTTATCAAACTAGATTCGAATTTATTTGTCTTGGTGTGTGTCTTTGTGTGTCTCTCTGCATGTGTGTCTGCCTGTGTTGTTTCCGTGTCTGTGTTTTATCATTCATTCTTATCTGATGATGGTTGCTTGTGTTGCAACCGAAACGTCGTATTCTCTTATTATTTGATTTTATTTTCTACGTGACTTTGCCGAAAGAACCAAAGAGTACACATTTTATTTTAATCGGTAGATATGTCTGAATGGGTAGCACTACAAGTAGGTTCAATGCCAATGTGTAATATGTTAGTGTTCTCCATAAGTATGTGTGTGGTCTACAGGTATCACATGTTCCTTCCTATGTACAACACTACACTAACTAGGTTTGAATAGACATCCTTAATGTAACATTCATAAGAGTAGAGACTCTGTTAGATATTAACGATTATAATTTACTTAAAATCGTTGAGTTATATTGACAGAAATATAGAGGAAAAAGTGGATTAAGAAAGCTAATGACATGATTCAAACTGTTAAGAACTTACTGCCTCGCCTGGTTTACAGGGGGTCGTGGTTTCAATTCCGACCCTGACGCCTGCTGTATATTTGGAGTTTGCGGTGTCTCTCTCCCCGTGGTCACGTGGAATTTTCTCCAGGTCCTCCGGGGTTTCCCTTCACATTTCTAAGCATGCATTAAGAGTATTTAGCTGCTATACATTTCCACATGATAAGCCACTTCGTTGAGCTATCATTTGTGGCCAGGTCGCTTCTGAAAAGAGCTATATAGCTCAGTGAGCCTTACCTGGTGAAATAAAAATAGTTTAAATAGTTTTAGTTTTTAGAATTGTCATTTTGGGAAGGACATGTCGTTAGAAAAGACGATGACCGACGGTCATGAATAATTACGGAGTGGAAGCCAATGAATGGAACGTATCAGAGTGTACCTCCACGGAGGGGAGATGGAGTGATGGACTCAACGAGTGTGCATGTATTAGGTGAATTGTTACACTGCAGGGTTGTGAGAGGTGGTGGCGACTCGGGAAGGCCATTCATACAGCAGTGGATTTTTTTTCCAAAGACTGACGATTATCATAATGATGGGAACTTCAACTGAAACAAACGTTATTCCCAATAGAAGGATTTCACAAAACCCTACGTCACGGGGATGCAAGAAACGTTCAGCTCGGAGGCAAAACAATCTTTGACGTCGCCTCTCGGTCCGCGTGGCCACTCAATCTTCACCGCTCGTCACGCGGACTTCTCCCGCGTCGCGACCTGCGCGGCTAGAAGAGTGGGAAGACGCCTTCCCCAAATTACATTCTCATGCGGAGAGTGAGGGGGGGGGGTACAGGGGGTGGGGGGTACAGGGGGGGGGTACAGGGGGTGGGGGGGTACAGGGGGTGGGGGGGAGTACAGGAGGGTGGGGGGGAGTACAGGAGGGGGGGGAGTGCAGGGGGGTGGGGGGTACAGGGGGAGGGGAGTACAAGGGGTGGGGGGGAGGGGGGTACAAGGGGGTGGGTGGGGGGGTAGCGGCTGCTTATCGCTCGCGTTTTGGGTGTCCGGGTCAGGATTTTTCTTTTTTTTGTCGCGCCGGCCAACGTGTCAGGCGGCCACGCAGCGGCGCGCTGTGCAATCGCGAGGCGTTGGGTCGACTTCAACTAACTGTGGGATTGCGAGACACGGGGGAGGAGAGTGCACCCACGCTCGCCATCTCCCCTCCGTCCGCCACGGTCGCGCCGCCACGACGTCGCCAACGCGGCGTGGCACTCGCCACGTGGCCGCTTTGCTGTAACGCGGCCTCCTGAAGGTCCATTCTTCACCCTTCATTGCCAAATGTTTAAATGTGAACTTCTAATAATAAGAAGAAAAATATCACGCGTGTAAGCGAAGATTCCCCAAAGCCGAACAATGACAAAGTGCCGTGGTCCTGTGTCGACTACAATCTACTTTCCTCTTTGTTCTCCCATGGGTCACGATAGTTCGCAGCATTCATAAGAGCAAGCCAATACATCTATCGTTATCACTTCTCAGTGGCATTGAGGGAAATAGGACTTTCATACACAGCATACTTACACACATTTCTGGCGACTTTAGGCACGCACTTTGATCTTTGGCACACTTAATGGAATGGAACGCGTCCAATCGGAGGCCCACCGGGGATGTGGAGCGGGTGCTGGAATGGATTATTCCAGCAATTAACCGTGAGAGATGACAGCGACTTTGCAAGAGCTACATCCAGCAAAGGAATGACCGTGGCTGACGATGACCATGACGTTGAAGACACTTAAAAGAACAAGTCTTCCAATCTGATTTCAAATATTCCGAGCGGCCTCGAGACGGCTCACTGAGGAGCCGCACCTCGCTCAGACTGCAGCGAGCCTGTCCGTTTTGTTTGGGGGGGGGGGGGGGGCAAAGGCACTTTGCCTCATTAGCAAAGTCACTTTGCTAATGAGGCGCATTTACATTGACAGCGCGGCGTCACGTTGCACCGAGCCTAACGACCACGTCCCCTTTGTTGTTGTTGTTGTTGTTGCAAACAGGTGACCGATGCGGCGACGCAGCTTCGCGAGTGGCCGGCTCAGTGGACCAAGGAGCAAGTGGCAATGCGGCCACGTGGCCCCCATCACGGCTGCTCATTTTCAGAATCGCGCCTTTTGCGGTGGCCGTCCCGCGACCTCGACTCGATGAAGAAGACAGCGTTCGCCGTTGATCTAAGGCCCCCCCGCTGCCTGGCGCTGAGAGAATACAAATGGGTTTAGGAGCCCTTCGATGACAAGCGGCTGAATTCACCCCTCTGAAAGTGGACACCAAAACAGATTTTGTGTCGGCTCACTCGTTTTGAACGTAAGAAAGGAAGGGGAACACAATTACTTTGCTGCACACGGCAAGCATCTGGCATGTTAGGCGACTCGTGTGGTCATCTCCAAGCACGCCGAGATTTCTCTGCATGCATCCTTCTCTAATTGGCTTGAAGGAGAGTGATAACTGTTGAGCGCTCACGAATAAACCACACTTGCCGGTGGTCCCTGGAAACCCATGCACGTGCTGGGCGGAAATCTGAAGAAATACATCATAGAGATGCCTTAAATCTGTGTCATGGGAACTTCTAAATGATTCCATTGCCCTCCCCCCACCCAAGCAGCACAGAGCCTTAAGAAAAGCCTTCAATAAAAATGTCAAGGAACTAATTGGATTGTGCGGCACGTCCTTGAGAGTGGCAGATGAAAACGGAGAAGGGAAAACGCCGCCCAGGTTACTGAGGTGGCTGCGTTTCTGACGTGGCCACGAGAAGACGCGACCCCCGCCGGTGTGGACAGCGGCAGCTGGCATGGAGCCGAGGGGGCCACGCGGCTAAAGGTGCGCGCACGCTCTGTCCTTTCGTGGAATGAATAAGTCAAAGTCAACACCGATATTAAACTTTTATAAAGCGCCGTGTGTAATCGTAAAATGACATCCCTGTTATTTTAAACGGTGCACGTTAATTTACGTCCGAATTAGAATCTGTTTACAAAGGAAAATGTTACAAATCGCGAGAGAGCGGGCGGAACGTGACACATTTTAAATTGATACCCGTGGGATTTTCCATGCCTGCCGACCGACTTCACTTTCTTCCCCCTGCCGCCGATTGCTCTCTCTGGTGAAGCACCTGGCAATGGAGAGGAGGAGTAAGGGGACACGGACGGAATAAGCAATGCTATGCGAGGCATGGACCCGTCTGGAGAAGCCGGCACATACTCCGACACGTCACTGGGAAGCACACGTTTGAGCTCCTGCAATGGAACAAAGTGCAGGCGTTCGGAAATAACATCCGGCGTTCCACTCCTCTGACCAGCGTCTGTCAGGTACTGCTATCAGTTTCGTTTTATTTATCTATTTTCTTACAGCGACTATCGTCATTATTATTACGAGACTTTTGCCCGTCCAAGGACGGGTGTATTGCAGTAAATGTGAAACTTGCAAGCGAAAAGCAGACCGCGACGTGATATTCATTGCATCCATTCACGTACAATCTGTAAGGCTGTGGTGACACAGACCTATTTCATTTAAAGGTTATAATCCCTTGTTCATCAAGACGTCCTTTTTACTTCGATGTCTCAACAGCGTCACGGAGATCACGTGACGCGAGGGTTCTGCCTTTGTCGTGAGGGTTGTGAGTTGACGCCGAGGAGGGAGGAGGAGGCGCCTCGCCCCCCACGTGGAGTGACGTCACCCGCTAATTATTATTAATGGAGCGGGGGTGTTCATTTGGAGGACGTCACCTGCTCATGAATATTAATCAGAAATGCTGGTCAATGTGGAGTGACGTCACGAGCGTTGCACACCATCCCATTATAGTAGGTAATAATAATGGAAGGGGGGGGGGGGTTGTCCATTGGGAGGGCGTCACCTGCTCATGATTACTAACCAAGGGGGCTGTTCGATGTGGAGTGACGTCACCCGCTCATGATTATTAATGAGGGGTGAGAGGGTGTCCATTTGGAGGATGTCACCTGCTCATGAATATTAATGAGGGGTGCTGCTCGATGTGGAGTGACGTCACGAGCGTTAAGGACATTCCTGGGTGATTGTAGGAGGTATTATTACCATCGTCGCCATCAGCCATGATCACTCCACTGCTGGATGAAGGTCGCTCCAGGCCCCTTCATCTCTCATGGCCCTGCAGTGTAAGTCGGCCTTGTATCGGCGCACGAGCCCATCTCATCGCTCCACCTCCTCAGATACATGCGTACGAGGCATGCACTTTAATTCGTGCTGTGCACAAGTAAACCAGACAACGAGGAGGTGAACTATTTTTGTCGAAGAAATCCGAAATGTATGTTGGCGGGAATGGTTCGCGCACTGCACGATTATTCCTGTCCATGGCGAACATCAGTGGCGATTGATATCTGAACCGACCCTGTCCACCCCTTTGACCAGCATGTAATCCACTGACAAGAATGGTGAAACGTCGTCGTCATCTGAGACATGCCAGACAGTTGTGTGCTTGCCTACCCAAGGCTGCCATTTTTGTAAGTCACTTAACTGAAAGTCCGATTGTGAAACTAATCACGTGGCATTTTTACTTTTATTAGTAAGTACTGTAATATTTTTACGCAAATTTTGCTTTGAAAATAAGTATGCGGTAAAAATGGTTTGAAATACCGGCTAGCCTATTTCTCAAACCAGTGTGGTTGGGGAGTATGCACGCGTGGCGTACGGCTGCTTTAATTCGCACGGCATTCTGGGGGATTAGTTTCTGTTTCTGTAGTTTGTTTACAAGAGGATGTTTACAAGAGGATGTTTACAAGAGGATGTTTACAAGAGGATGTTTACAAGAGGAAAGTAGATTTCCTTCCTGTTAATTCCCTTTCAACTATAAAAAAGAGAAAGGGATCCATACCTGAAGGACCATATGTGGACCGTATGAAAGAAGCAGAGCCCAGCTGCTGGATCAAACTCGGCAGATGTGTGAAATGTTTAACAAGAGTGGTACTATTTCACATATCCGTCTCCCTTGTACAGCCCATCGGCCACACGGCCGTCTGGGAGTGCATCATTTCATGGTTCAATTTTAGCAAACTCTGGAGCGGATTCGCCATAGAGTGTCACATCAGCAAAGTCAGGCTTGCTTGACTCAATGCTGGTGAATTGCCGATGTCACAGGCAAGGATTCTCTCCCTTTATGATATGGGTCCGAGTTCAACACAAAACTGTATAAATATTAAATGTTTAGACAAACACGAATAACTTTCATTTTGGAAGGATGACTCTATAATCATCCAATTAAAAAAGCGAAACAAAACCGATTTTAAGAGTCACAGATCCATTAGCCTCTCTTCGTACGTTTACAAACAGTCCGCGCGGCTCAGAGTGAACTTAACAATGGTCAATTTAATGGCCAACCGAGCGAGCAAGCCGATTTTCGGCAAGGTTTTCTCTTTAGATTCCAGAAGAAGACAAGCAAATATCAAATTGCATTATGCTTGGCTTTCGTAGACTCTGAACAGGTATTTGAATCAATATAAACAGATTCGCCTTCATCCGGCAGTGACTGATGATGATGAGTAATAGAGATTGCTAGCCAGTGCGTTAACAAAAGATGCACATTGCATGATATCAAGGGTGCTCAATGGCACATTTAAGAGGTGTGTTTTAAACACAAAGGAAATGATCATCATTAATCATTCTTTAATTCAAGGCACACTTGGTGAAGCATTAGATATGGTTACTCTATTTTAAATAAAATAAAAATCTGATAAAATAACGGAGGGGATTAAATGATATGCATATAATACTCGAGAGATATATTAACTTGCGCAAAATGAGCATGGCTCAGGTTTTCAGGAAACGAAGCGCCAGGTGTGCTCAGGTGCGTTTAAAAGTCAATTGCACGGAAACTTATCAATCTAATTGACCGTCTTGGCTGTGTTGCGCGTGGACACTTGTACGGCGCCAAAACTGGCAGCTCGTTTTGGGCAATCAAAGTCAAAAATTATTTTTTAATGGTGCAAGATAATAAGCTTACCTCCGTATGCTGAATCACATTAAAACATATTCGGTGAGAATAAATTATCCTCTTAGCTTCTTCTGTGGATATTAAATTGCCTGCATAGTCATGCAAATCGGTTATATCGCTTTTCTAAACGCGAAAACTGGAAATGAGCAATTTGCAACGATCGTTTGAAAATGCCTGAAATAGAGAAGTAGAGAGAGAGAGAGAGAAAACCCACCGTTTGGTCGAATCTGCGCAGCTTATTCCAGACTGGAGGTCTGGATCAGAATTGGGCAACTGCTCTTTTTAATTTGGCACACATTGCATCCATCCAGTCCACTCTGTATAATAATGATTGCGATGCCAGGGAGGTTAACTAGGTGCACAGAGTGGTGTGCCTGATTTGTGGATGTTTGGAGAGATGTTGACAGGATGCGTGTGTGTGTGTGTGCAAGTGGTAAAATGCACTCGACTACCAGCTAAGCTATTGGCTAACTAGGTTAGATTCCTGATTATGCCTAACATCAGTGGCAATTAGTATCTGAACTTGACCTGAGATATTCCAGAGTTAGACCAACAAGGAGTACACGATGTATTTTCAAGCTAGGCTTTGTGAATATAATATTTCAGGTAATAATTATTTGACATTGCCTCCAGCCTGCCTTGGCTTAATGGTTGGCCCTCTTGGCTTGCATTCCAGAACTTCCCAGTGTTCACCTTCAGTTGAAACAACGTCGCAACGTTCTTGAGTTTCCCTGCTTCAGTCCACCAGGCAGGAAAACCTCGTGCACACCGCAGGTCACGTGTGGTGGGATAAATTGTGGGTACTCCGACATCTTCCGAAGACGTCTACCCTCTTGAGAAGAGGGGGGCTTATCTTCTTGGTTCTTTCGGTAAAGTCACGTAGAAGGGAAGTAATAAAATAATAAAAATAAAACAATAAAATAGTTCTCACGACGTTTCGGCCACAACGCAAGCAGCCGTCCTCAGGTGAAGAAACAGGTCTGTCGAGAAGACAGCGTCTGAATGAAGGGGGGGGGGGGGGCTCTAAAAAACATTTTTTCGGAGACCATGAGCAAGACATTTTAGGGCCGCAACTTTTACCTCCATCTCATTACCAGAGGGATGTCAGCCGTTGATTCATGTTTGAATGCCCTTTTATGGGCTCCCCACTTTTTTTCGCCCCTGCCTAAAATCCCTCTATTCCCGCGTAACCTTAAGTAATGGTGTCTGCATATAAATGCTATGCTAACACATTGTGGCTATATAAATTGGAGTGTCCGGGCAAAGAGTGATGGTCCAGTCGCCGCAAGCCACGGTGTGTCCGACACCCCGTGATCTGTGGTTTAATTCTGGCCTCCAGGGCTGAAAATTCCAACAGTTTCAATTGGCCTCTGTGTCTGCGCGCAATTGACTCGGCCTTGAAATGAGTCTGCGATTCTGTACGCCAGCTCATCTCCCCGGGGGTGGGGGGCGGAGCAGCGGTGGGGGGCGAGCGAGAAGAGGCAGCGGAGTGCGCCGTTCGCTCGCCCACCTCGGGGCGCCGAACAAGTTGCTCGTGGCCGGCACCCACCCCCCTGCGGCCTCTCGCAATCACCGGGGCAGATTGGGTGGCCCGGCCGTTGCAGCGGTGCGTTGTAAAGACCCTGCTGCGTTCCACTGCGCTGCAGGTGGAGAGCGTGGTCACGGGCGTAATGATGGCAATTTCACTCGCCGAGGCCGTGTGATGGGAACGGCAAAGGTAAAGCATTCGCCTATTGATTTCCTCGGCCGAGTTTATTTACTACGAGATACGCCGTCCTCGTGGGTGGCCAGTGGGAGTGGGGGGGGGGGGGGATTCCACATTCCCACGACAAGAGGTGACGCGCTCGACCGGACAACTGCTACATCTCTCCGACGTGTTTCTTCGGGTTGTGCCGCGTGAAGTGAATTCGGCTCCTGAAGATGCTCCCAGCAGTTGTTGGGAGTGAAGTGTCGGACTTCGTGCCGCAACAGCACGCGATGAGCCCCGAACGCATGCGCGGAGAGCTGCACAGGACCAGCCGAGGAAACAACAACTCTCTCCAGTGCAAGTACCAGAAGGGCCACTCTCTTCCTGTGGAGGGAGTGTAGTTCTCCGCGCAATCTAATGTCTATTTCTTCTTGGTGAAAATAAAGATTGAATTTTGAGCAAAGTGGCACCCATTCGATCAGAGGGATGATGGGCTCAGCGGGGGTTTGAGCTCACAGCCTTATGACTGTGAGACGAGCACTCGAGCCACAGCACCATGTGGCTGAATCGTTTTTGTTTGCCCCAGGTCTCCCACTACCCCCCTCGTTGTATAATTGCGGTAGAGAGCCTGGCTTGTTTGTTCATGCCACTGTGTGCCTGGCCTGCACAATCCATCATATCGGCCCCCACTCCCCCCCCCCCCCAAAAAAAGGGGGCGTGCGCGCAATGAAAACCAACCTCAGCTCTTCATTGTAATGTCGTAGACTGGTGTCAGAATGGGGGTTAACTCCAGCCCGCCGGTGAGCGTCGCCTGGCCCTCATGATGAAAGCCTCTGGAAGTGAGCGAGGCAACCTTTGACCTCTGAGCAACCTCTTTAACTCTCGAGCGCTGCTCGAATATCATTTTTTTAAAGCCTCCGTCGCGAGAGCAACCGCTGCTCAAAAAGTTGTTCATTTCAAACCTTCGCAAGAGATAGATCCAACTGTAAGCATTGGTAAGATCAATTTGTGTTTGGCTGCTGCTGCTGCTGTTCCATATGTGTGTGTTCAGTGTGGGGAGCGGTAGTGTAGCGGTGAGTGTGCTGCGCTACCGCCCGAGTTCGATTTCCGCTCACGGCCAACATGAGTGACGGTCCTAGGTCGACTCAGCCTCAAATAAGGACCAAGTGAAATGTGTAAACATCGCCACGAGGGAGACAAAGGCGGGCGGGCGTGGTGCTGGCCACCCACCCTCTTGTGTGCCGTGCCGCTCTTCATAGGTGCACCGTGTGTCAGAGAGCGGCTGCAGAATGAATGTTGTCAGGAGACTTCGAAGTGATTTCTGTCTGTTGCATTCCGCAGGAGAGGTTTAATTTCCTCGATAGACCCTGAAATGAGAGTGTCACTTTGCAGTGAAGTTTTGTATCTCAGAGCTGTAATTTAGACGAATTAAATGCAAAACCAAATGTAATGATAGCTTATCTGCGCAGTCGTTTGTGACTGGACTGAGAATATTAACTCACTGCGAACCCGGGCTCATGAGAGGCGGCTGAAACCCAGATTTGAACCCAGAATCTCAGCGGTTGCCAACTCAGCACTCTGACCTCAGACAGCCACACATCCACTTCTGTAATAATGTGGTCTTAAAAATTTTGTTCGGGTAATCCTCTAATTTAGGATTTATTTATCATATTTTCCCGGCATGCATCACTCACCTGTAACTGGGTTCGCTGCTTGTGTAGGAGAGACCATCGTAGACAAAAATGTGTGTGATGCCACATTTGGGTCATTCCCCATGATGTGACCTGTGCCTTCGTGCTGCTGTTTGGGACTTGAAAATGAACTCTGCGTTCCAAGTGGATGTGAAGCCATGTCGGCATGTGTCAAGAGTCGGTGTCACACGCATTCACCACCGTGAATAATTTACAACGTGCACGAGTAGATGTATCTACACCTAACATTGTCACTCTCAAAAAAATATGGCTTCAACTTATCAGATAAATGTGTGTGAAGTCTGTTTACATGATTGGGTATACAGATAATCATGGTTTAGATCAAGCTATGGTTTAGAGTTGTTGTTTTAATGGGGGATTGTTTTCACTATGTACTGCTATTCTTCCATCCCATCAATATCGTTAAGTTTAATTGGAAATTTTGCTAAATGTGTGCTGAAGATAATAAAAAATAAACAATGTTTAAAATGATTGAGAATCTGTTCTCATTATAATGTCGCTTGAACCTTGGCAGTCATTTGTGCCGAGGGCTCTTAAATTCTGGCAATTATCTGACAATGGCAGTGGGAGATTTAAAACATCGTGAATTTAACAACGTAATGAATTACACTTATTAACAATGCCGATCATGGTTAATTTAACAACAATGTCTCTTCCACCCTGGCGAAAAATATTTTTTGGGAGATTCTATTTTCTTTTAGTCGTAAACCCGCCAGAGCAATGGGCATATGGATCGTGAATACGAGATTGACTCTCACGAACACAAATTTCACAGGCAGTCAAACAAAACAAAAACGAATGAGGACAATGCATTGCTGAGATTAATTTGACCTCTAACCTTTTACTGGTGTGTTTGCGCATCCCACATTTTATGATTCATAACCAGTGACAATGTATAAATAAACCCATGGGGAGGAGTGGCTACGTGGCGTGGAGCCATCCAATTTTTTAATGTCACATTAAGCTTCCTGTAAATCAAATTAACCCTTGAAGACCCGCAGCTGTCTCGAAATGTGAGGCTGTGTCTTCCACGGCCGTTTTGCACAAAGTGATTAGAATTTCGTATATATTTAACAAACAAAAAAACCCTCACGAGCTGTTTGCATGGTCCAGTGTTGCCCCATCCTAATGTGGAGTTGTTGTCCCCTGCAAGGTCACTTGTGTTGTTATCACGGCAAGTACGGAGCGCTTTGTTGACGCGCCAACTGGAACATTCGTTCTCCCGGGTAGTGTTTCGTGCGGAAAGTGTGGAAGGAAAACGCGTGCAGAGTGTCACGAGCGCGTTGGGACCGGCATGCTGGTACGTGTTCAAATGTAGATGGTGAAAATAGTTGAGTTCCTGGCAGATTAAGTTGGTGCAATTTTGATTTTGTCTTACAAAAGGAATTGTGTTACCCAACTTGAACGATTTCGGTGTGATACATTTACTGTCTGGGAAGGTGGATTTCCCATTTAGCATAAATCAAAAAATCATTCAACACCATTACATCTTTTCGGGGGGTTAATAAAACAAGTAATTATCCCAATAAGACTCATTCGCCATGCGTCGATAATTAATGAGTAAGCATAGATGCTGCAATGTGATAGAATTGGTACTGTTACATGCAGCCTGAATGTGATTGCGGCTCACGGAACTGTGCATCCACAGTGGGTTTGTTGATTCTATGGAGAAATCGGCAGTCGGTCATAGGCAGAGGGAGAAAGGAATCTATGGCCTCGGACTTGAACAGGGGCAGGAGATTGACACCACAGAGTGCTGGGGAAAGGGAGGTACAGACTACGCAGAATGAGCGACGTCCCACTGAGTGAAGATTAACAGGGGGATTCGATATAAAGGTTTGGTTTCTGAAGTGGAGAGTGTGCAGAGGGGAGTAGAGTGCGATGCAAGTGGAGAGATAGGTGAGGGCGTGGAGGGGAGTAGAGTGAGATGAGAGGAGAGAGGCAGGAGAGTGTGTGGAGGGGAGTAGAGTGAGATGAGAGCGGATAGATAGGTGAGTGTGTGGAAGGGCAGAGAGGTAGGAGAGTGCGTGGAGGGGAGTAGAGTGAGATGAGAGGGGAGAGGTAGGAGAGTGCGTGGAGGGGAGTAGAGTGAGATGAGAGGGGAGAGATATGAGAG
Source organism: Lethenteron reissneri (assembly GCF_015708825.2). Lineage (NCBI taxonomy): Eukaryota > Metazoa > Chordata > Hyperoartia > Petromyzontiformes > Petromyzontidae > Lethenteron > Lethenteron reissneri. Next base: position 1,176,407 of record NC_083819.1, read on the forward strand.
TGTGTGGAGGGGAGTCGAGTGAGATGAGAGGGGAGAGGTAGGTGAGTGCGTGGAGGGGAGTAGAGTGAGATGAGAGGGGAGAGGTAGGAGAGTGCGTGGAGGTGAGCAGAGTGAGATGAGAGGGGAGAGATATGAGAGTGTGTGGAAGGGCAGAGAGGTAGGAGAGTGCGTGGAGGGGAGTAAAGTGAGATGAGAGGGGAGAGGTAGGAGAGTGTGTGGAGGGGAGTCGAGTGAGATGAGAGGGGAGAGGTAGGTGAGTGCGTGGAGGGGAGTAGAGTGAGATGAGAGGGGAGAGGTAGGAGAGTGCGTGGAGGGGAGTAGAGTGAGATGAGAGGGGAGAGATATGAGAGTGTGTGGAGGGGAGTCGAGTGAGATGAGAGGGGAGAGGTAGGTGAGTGCGTGGAGGGGAGTAGAGTGAGATGAGAGGGGAGAGGCAGGAGAGTGTGTGGAGGAGAGTAGAGTGAGGTGAGAGGGGAGAGGTAGGAGAGTGCGTGGAGGGGAGTAGAGTGAGATGAGCGGGGAGAGGTAGGTGAGTGCGTGGAGGGGAGTAGAGTGAGATAAGCGGGGAGAGGTAGGAGAGTGTTTGGAGGGGAGTAGAGTGAGATGAGAGGGGAGAGGCAGGAGAGAGCGTGGAGGGGAGTAGAGTGCGATGAGAGGGGAGAGGCAGGAGAGAGCTGAGAGGGGAGTAGAGAGCGATGAGCGGGGAGAGATGAGAGGGGAAACGTACGCAGTGGTGTGTCCGTGGAGGATCTTGAAGGCGAGTGTTGATCCTGAAATGAATTCCAGTTCATGCGTATGGCAGCAATATGTTCAGGAGCTAAATGCCAATGTCATGGTCTGCTAGTCACGAGAGGGCTGCATGAGAGAGTGTGCGTGGTGCTGCTGTTCCTCTTACCTCTTGAATGAGTGCAGACGACAATGATTTATGGAAAATAAGAACAGGTTTTACCCTTTCTGGCAATAAAACAGTAGGTGTTAAGATGTTGAAACACCAAATAGAAACCTTTTGCAAGGAATTATGTCTGCAATAACCACACGTACTTGTGGTGAACATGCAAACAAATATGCCATGACAATATAGTATATGCATTGTCTGTGAAACTGATTGGCCTACACCAGACAGCCGTCTTTGTTTCACAGACAATGCCATATATTATAATCAGAGCATGTTTGTTTGCATGTTCGCCACAAGTACGTGTGGTTATTGCAGACATAATTCCTTGCAAAAATGTGTCTATTTGGTGTTTGACCATCCTAACACAACTGTTTTATTGCCATAAATGGTAAAACCTTTTCTTATATTTCATCCTGGCAAAAAGGTCCCATAATATACAATGGTTAACGATATGGACCATTGGATGAATGGATTAGGAGCCAACGAAGGGATTGGAATTCTTGTGGTGAGGTAGGATCATTTATGCGTTTTCCGAGCAAGACGTACCACAGTTTGTAACGCTGTCAAATTTGCATGAAATAATGAAATAATCTATTAACATTGGAATAATGCAATGTCAGTTTAAAGACGTGTATTAATTGGCAGATGAGAATAGATGCCCTGAAAGTGTTGAGGCGTCAGTGGCGAAGGAAGAGGTCGAAAAGTGGAAGAAGAAAAAAAAACATCTGAAACATAAAGTGACCTTAGAGAAGATTGAGATTCTGGTGTTGTCACAATGACAGGTCCTCACTGGTGACGACAGTAGCCCCAGATTGTGATGCGCATTGCCCGGACGTCGAGACCCAAAACCAGATGCGGCAATTAAATCTCCGCCAAGACGTGAAAAAAAACTGGATAATTTAGCAAACCTCCAGTGGCCAAAAACTATTTTAGCGCCCGTACACCAGCAGCAGGCAATTGCGCATAACAATAGAGACAGGTGGGTGATTTAATGAGACAAGACCACCGGTAACTAATGGTGTGGGACGCGACATTAGCATCGCATTCAAATTACGCGAATGCATCACGCAAAGCGGTGTGCGCGTGTGCTTTTAGGAGAACCTTAAAAACAACCTTAAAAGTGTTAACTTCACCAAACAAACAAATGGCAAATTGAAAACACGATCACTCTTAACCCAGGCCAGCCAACTTTTATACTTGAATTCTTATTGCCTCAGGGCCCCCTCGGGATAGTGTTTGTGAAACATTGTGTTGGGTGGGGTTATGGTGGGGGGGGGGGAGGTTGCGTGGGCACGTGTTGGCACGTGTGGGAGCGAGCCGGGTGGTTGTGTACACGCCAGGGGCATGGCTCGGTCAAGAGGCCGTATCCAATTGCTTGATATGGCCGTGAGATTTGTTCATCAAAATTACCCGGTGAGCTGAAACAACAATTGGCGATTTGATTGCTTCATGCAGGTGACAATTAATTTGTTTGGCTGCGCTGGGTCGTGGAGGGGCAGAATGACACAACATTTCATCCAGATTTTCGTGGCCTTACCCAAAGATCCATGATGAATCATCATATCGGCCACAAAACCTACATGTTAAATCTAAACATCACACATCCGACAATTCCATGGCTAACGACAGTTCACTCCTCGCTCGCCGTCTCAACGGCGCTCAACGTTCTCACTCTCACACAATAGGCCTCACCGGCTTGGCCTTCTGCTTAAGCAAATCTGTGGCCAAATATTGGTCTTGCTCCATAATTATAATCGAATCTTCTCTTCATGTCTGCTCTCTTATCAAGGGGTGGTCTCTACGCAATATTTGCCGCAAGAGAACTTGCAAAGTATTCTAGCGGCTACCGCCAGTTCCCCCAGAGAATATTTGGCGGGGTGGAGGTCACTTTCCCCGATCATCATCATGCCCCAAGTCGTGGCAATTCATCACAATTCTAGGTTAGGGCGTGGGGGTATGGGGGTGAATTGGAGGCCTGGGAGTGCATCATTACTTAGCTACTGGTTACCAATATTTGAACAAAAATACAATTGCATCAAGTTTTGTACTTTATTTGGTCAACTTCAGCTGTGATGGGCGACCAAGGGGAAGAGCTGCGGGGCAGATGATGGGAGACTGCCAGGGCCGAGCTTGGAGGCTGCGTGTCGACTGCGCGGCAGCTGCGGAATCTGGCGGAGGGCAGAACGCGTTGGCGATGATGAGGTGGTGGTCGTGGCATCAACGACTTTTGCGACGACGACTTCTTTATCTTCATGAAATGAAATACTGCAAAGACAGGATGAGTAATGTTGTATCGTGTGGCAGTGAGGAGGGCCGATTGAATATACTCGAGGAGCAGATGTGCCACCCTACTGGATGGTTTTCTGTTGCCTGAGTGGGTTCTGAAATAAAGTGTATCTGTAGGGATGCCACAATATGGCGATACGAGGATAAATAGTATGCTGTAGGATAAATGGTATGCTGTAGGATCAATGATATGCTGTAGGATAAATGGTAAGCTGTAAGATCAGTGGTATGCTGTAAGATCAGTGGTATGCTATAGGATAAATGGTATGCTGTAGGATCAATGGTATACTGTAGGATAAATGGTATGCTGTAGGATCAATGGTATGCTGTAGGATAAATGGTATGCTGTAGGATCAATGGTATACTGTAGGATAAATGGTATGCTGTAGGATCAATGGTATACTGTAGGATAAATGGTATGCTGTAGGATCAATGGTATGCTGTAGGATCCACGATAATCCGCATTGTCCGTGTTGGTAAATATCGCGATGTCATAATTATCGCTTGCTATTTATTTTTTACATCTGTTACAAAATACTTCTGAAATAACTCAATATTAAAGGTGTAAACTTGTACTTTTTACGGCGTATTTGACGGCACGGTGATTGTACAAGGTCATCGTTTGTTGCTAGTTGATATGTTTACGTTCAGTGTAACTCATTGCCATGTGTATGTTTATAAGCAACGTGCAATATTGCAATGGTTATAATGGCTCGTGGCCGACTTACGTTGAGGGAACTACAGTCGTATAACTTTTCAATATCTATTGCTACGGAATGGAACATAATTACCAAGTGATGGTAAACCGATATCACGATAATAATTTCATGGATAAAAATTTACGTAGGTATCGGATCATGATAAAATAATAATGAATCATATATCTTGGCTTCCTTATTTATTTCCCTCATGATATGGCTTCAACAGTATCTATATATATAAAATCGTTCATGTCTGTCTGTCTGTGTGTGTGTGTGTGGACTTTGGCCCATACGCACTTTCATTGGACGGCGGTTGCCCCTGGCAACGGCTAACCACGCCTTCGCCGCTTTCATTGGACCTGGCAACGGCTAGCCACGCCTTCGCCAAGGGCTGCAGTTTCATTGGACGGCGGTTGCCCCTGCCAACGGCTAGCCACGCCTTCGCCACTTTCATAAGCTCCGTATTTAATTAAATAATAGCCATTACACAGTATTGTTGGAGCGCTGAGGGGGGGGGAAGGAACGCCACCCGTACCCTGCCTCTTCCAAGCCGACAATTTTAGGCGAGGCCGCAGGCTTTGCACGCTACTAGGCCTCGACACCCACCACGCCACTCTGAGGTAAATTCATCAAAGTTTTTCCTACTCTTCACTACACCCCCACCACAATGTGTGCTATTAATATTACTTTTAAACCCAACGCGCCAACAATCGATTACTTTAATGTTCACTGTACAAATACTCATTAAGCTGGGTGAGCGTACTGCCAGTCTATCATGTACACTGTAGCCTGCTTATTAAGCTCGGTGAGCGTACTGCCACTCTATCATGTACACTCTAGCCTGCTTATGAAGCTGAGTGCGTGTACTGGCAGTCTATAATGTGGACTCTTGCCTGGTTATTATAATCGATTCTTTATATGTTCTTTGGACAAACAGTCATTAAGCTGCTTGAGCGACCCCAGTTCGATTCCAACTCACGCCCACCACCGCTGACGATTATTTGAAACGGACCTGGCCCTCCCCTAGGTCCACTCAGCCTCAAAAGCGTAACTGCTGTCGTGTGTGAACATCGTCACTGGGGAGACAAAGGCGGCGGGGCATCGTGGATCCAAGTCCCGGGCGAAGCCGGGTCATGTGTATGTGTGTTTGTGTTTATGTGTATGTCTGTGTGTCTCTATGTATGTGTGTATGTATGTGTATGTATGTGTTTGTGTGTATGTGTGTGTGTATGTATGTGGGTTTTTTTTTCTGTCTTTATGTGTATGTCTGCGTGTCTCTATGTATGTGTGTATGTACGTGTGTGCATGTGTTTGTGTGTATGTATGTGTGTGTCTATGTATGTGTGTGTCTATGTATGTGTGTGTATGTGTGTGTATGTATGTGTGTTATGTGTCTGTCTGTGTCTGCATGTATGTGTGTGTGTATTGTGTATGTGTTTGTGTGCATGTATGTGTGTGTTTGTGTGTATGTGTATGTCTGTGTGTATGTGTTTGTGTGTATGTGTGTGTATGTATGTGTGTGTATGTATTTGTATGTGTTTGTGTGTTTACGCTCGCATTACACAAATGTGTTGCTGGTCTAAGGCGTTCCTCGCACAGCATTGCCGCTTTATTATTTCAGTCGTTTACTGCCTTACGCACCCTGAAAGTCGTGTGTGTCTGCAGCAAGCGCGTGTATGTGTACCTATGGACGCGCGCGCGTGTGTTGTGTAGGGGGAACGGTAGTGTAGTGCTTAGCGTGCTGTCTGTGTCTGTGTGTGTGTGTGTCTGTCTGTGTCTGTCTGTGTGTGTCTGCGTGTGTCTGTGTGTGTGTCTCTGTGTGTGCGTGTGTGGTGTGTGGGGAGCGGTAGTGTAGTGCTTAGCGTGCTGTCTGTGTGTGTGTGTGTCTGTCTGTGTCTGTCTGTGTGTGTCTGCGTGTGTCTGTGTGTGTGTCTGTGCGTGTGTGGTGTGTGAGGAGCGGTGGGTGTAGTGCTTAACGCTACGCTGCGCTACCAACCCGGCGAACCCAGTTCCATTCCCGCTCACGGCCACCACCGGTGACGATTATTTGAACCTCCCCTAGGTCCACTCAGCCTCAAACGAGTAACTGGTGTGGCGTATTAACATCGGCACTTGGGAGACAAAGGCGGCTGGGCGTGGTAGATCCAAGTCCCGGGCGAAGCCGGGTCATGTGTATGTGTTTATGTGTATGTCTGTGTGTTTGTATGTGTGTGTATGTGTTTGTGTGTATGTCTGTGTGTGTATGTATGTCGGTTTTGCCGCCGTGGTGGATCCAAGTCCCGGGCGAAGCCGGGTCATGTGTATGTGTTTATGTGTATGTCTGTGTGTCTGTATGCATGTGTGTATGTATGTGTGTGTATGTGTTTGTGTGTATGTCTGTGTGTGTATGTATGTCGGTTTTGCCGCCGTGGTGGATCCAAGTCCCGGGCGAAGCCGGGTCATGTGTATGTGTGTATGTGTTTATGTGTATGTCTGTGTGTCTGTATGCATGTGTGTATGTATGTGTGTGCATGTGTTTGTGTGTATGTATGTGTGTGTGTATGTATGTGGGTTTTTTTGTATGTGTTTATGTGTATGTCTGCGTGCCTGTATGTATGTGTGTATGTACGTCTGTGGATGTGTTCGTGTGTATGTATGTGTGTGTCTATGTATGTGTGTGTATGTGTTTCTGTGTTTGTATGTGTGTGTATGTATGTGTGTTATGTGTCTGTCTGTGTGTCTGCATGTATGTGTGTGTGTATTGTGTATGTGTTTGTGTGTGTTTGTGTGTTTACGCTCGCATTACACAAATGTATAATGCGGGTCTAAGGCGTTCCTTACACAGCATTGCCGCTTTATTATTTCAATCGTTTACTGCCGTATGCACCCTGAAAGTCGTGTGTGTCTGCAGCAAGCGTGTGTATGTGTACCTATGGACGCGCGCGCGTGTTGTGTAGGGGGAACGGTAGTGTAGTGCTTAGCGTGCTGCCTGTGTGTGTGTGTCTGTGTGTGTGTGTCTGTGTGTGTGTCTGTGTGTGTGTCTGTGTGTGTGCGTGTGTGGTGTGTGGGGAGCGGTAGTGTAGTGGTTAGCGTGCTGTCTGTGTGTGTGTTTCTGTCTGTGTGTGTCTGCGTGTGTCTGTGTGTGTGTCTGTGTGTGTGTCTGTGCGTGTGTGGTGTGTGAGGAGCGGTGGGTGTAGTGCTTAACGCTACGCTGCGCTACCAACCCGGCAAACCCAGTTCGATTCCCGCTCACGGCCACCACCGGTGACGATTATTTGAACCTCCCCTAGGTCGACTCTGCCTCAAACGAGTAACTTAACTACTGTAGCGTATTAACATCGCCACTGGGGAGACAAAGGCGGCCGGCCGTGGTAGATACAAGTCCCGGGCGAAGCCGGGTAGTACAGCTAGTAATTGGGATATAATTGCTGATTAAATATATAACAATGCAATGTCTGAAGACTTTTTTTTAATCGCTCACAAAAATACCAATATCTATCACACCAAAGCACCCTCTGCATTCTTTATATCCCATTATTAATAATTCAAAGTTGTAATTTGCATAATTAATTTGATTCGGGGAATTCATTAATTTAAATCTGTTTTAGTTTCATTAAATGAGCAAAGAACATGCCATATTTACCCTGGATGCAATTTGTAAGCGCTACCTGATGTTATATTATAATTCATTGCCATTTAAATTCGGAAATTCGGTTTCACTTTGGGGATTAACGTGTGAGGAAGGAGCAGGTTCTGCATTTATTAATACATTTGAGTTCATTATTATGGGTCGCTCTGGTCTTTTAAAGTAAATTTTCAAGTAATCGTCGTGTTAAATCCCTAACTTAAATTTGGCTATGGCACCCGCATATTATGATATACTTTTATTTTTTATATAAAAGAATTAAAATTATTTAAAATTGTACCGTGCTGCCCATACACCATTGGCTCGCTCTTGAAGATAGAGAGAGAGGGCGACTCTGGGGCGCTAGGAGGAGGAACAGCGCCTCTGATTGACACGGTTGGCTACGTACGGTGCGAAAGAAGTTCAACAAACACACACGCACCCACCCTCCCCCCTCTCTCTCCCTCCACTCATCTCCCCCTCCCCTCTCCCCCCTCCTCTAATTGGTCTAGCAGCAGGGTCTCCAAACAATGATGATTATGCGAGTTAAAACTCCAGCTTGAGCCGGATCATCGTCATCCTCATCATCATTAACACGTAATAATAGCACTGGAATGATATATAATCCCTTGTTTACCCAGGAAAGCCCTCCACAAAGACACATTTTTTCAGGAGGGTCCTGTTACATGAGACTGTTCAGCCAACAACCAATGGCATTGTGGGTGTTTTAGCTATGGGGAAAAAACTGGAGAAGCCGGAGGAAATTCGTGCACAACAGGGGGAGAACATAAAGCAGTTGTTCTCAGGATGGACTGTTCCCTACCACTGGAATGTGGAATGTCCTCCAGACCATCAATGGAGACAAACACTCCTTCGCACCTTTGCGAGTAAGTGATTTCGTCATGGCGATCACAAATAGTGACGTCAATATTCTCTTTACGTCCCAACGTTAGCAGAGTCTGTTTGACGACGTCGCCACTGCCCGTCATTGTCACGTTGGCGCTCAGAGCGATGAGGCGTGGAGCCGGAGCTGAGATAAAGGCTGGCAGCAATCCGTTTTTAAAGTTTGAAAGCGGCACGCCGGGGTTTGTGTCCACCGTCCTCCGCCCGGGCAGTGTCTCCCGTGATGCAGTGTCTAATACATTGTCACTTTTTAAGCCGGCATATTTTCAGGATTTATGATTTGCTCGAATCATGTTTTATGCTCTGCGGACCATCCGAGGGGCACGCATCTCATCTGCAGGGGGATGTTCGGCATCGGCAGGGGAAACAAACTCTGTTCGCATGTTAATCACATTGATGGATTCGAGCCCAGCGACAGTTCCCGTTAAGCTGCATTGGGGTTTTATCTCGGACCCCCCGGGGTTATCACCCCTTGCTCTTGTCGCAGAGTGGCACCGGATATTAATGTCCATTGCTCTGTACAGAAGTTCCATGTAAGAGCGTCCTCCAGCACAATGCCCCATAGGGAAATCCTGAAACGTGCGGAGGTCGCTGTGTCCACTGGACGCTTTACTTTGTATTTATGGATGTATGTTGAACTTCTTCCGCACCGTACGTAGCCAACCGTGCTCATCGGAGGCGCGGGGAGCGGGAGGGCACCTCGCTTAACACAATGGACAGCACGGGCGTCACGTGGCTAATCATAGCGTGACGCAAGCTGATAGCGTGACCTTGTTTAAACACTCACAATGGCAGCAGAAGCAGATATTTGATGCACAAAAGGAGGATAAAAAAAATCATCTCCGCTGTGTAGAGAATGTGGTCACCAGCCAGAAGAGAGCCGCGGAGCCGATAACGACGACTCACTGGCCCGGATTCACAAACACGGAGGAGGAGGGGGCATCGTCACAGCCGCGATGTCACCACTCAGCTGCTCCTGCAGCAATTATCGTGGCTCAGCCACCTCGTTGTGTAATGATACTTGTAGCTCTACATCGACCACACGAAGAAGGAGAGCGGAGGCTATACGATGACTCGGGATGAAGAGCGTCAGTGTTGAAGTGGGAAACAGAACATGACAGGATCATTGGGACGAGTGGCCGCCACGATCCACTTTTTTTCTGATGCATCCTGTTCAATTAGGGGAGGCTGCAACGCCCGCAGCTTAATTGCACTGATTTGCCAGTCGTGTTTAACCCCCTTGCACTTGTTACAGACAGTTTGTGCATCAAGTGAAGCTTCCCAATTAAGAGAAGCATACCCACAGGAGATCAGTGCGTGTGTGTGTGTGAGGGAGCAGTCACTAACTAGATTGTGGTGCCAACATTTTTTCACTCGACTTTAAGAATTAAGAAAGGGGGCTGAGCCTTCATGGGGGAGGGGGGGGGGGATTGGCCCCCACCAGCCCCCTCCCTCCCCCCACCGCCCCCCTATTCCCCCCTCCCCCCAAGAGGCTGGCGTGAAGACGTTAAACCGACACGCGAGTGAAAGCCCAAGACTCAAAGTGTAATTACGTTGAGAAGTTAAAGCACTGTGACTGCACATTCAATACGCGTGATGTAACATCGTGTATCGTTTTTTCTCTAACAAATAGACCTGAATCAAAGAGAGGCCTTAGCACAACGCCTGCTGTAGGTGAGGTGGTGCCCGCGGTCTGGCTCAGCTAGACGCTACGTGCCACGCGAATCACCCCTTGACGCTCGGGGCGTTGATCAAGTGGCGTCCGGCTCGGGTTAGAGAACAGCAAGATGGCTTTACATCATGGCGGAGAGGGGCCGGAGAGAAGAAACACTCTCTCAGTCTGAATACAAACTTTCGACCTCTGTCCGTACCAAGGCTGCATGTATTTTAACGCGCAGTATATTAACCGTCCCCATAGCCACCTTGGAATACAATAAAACACTCGCGCAGTGCTGTCAGACTTTTAGTAGTAAAGAAAAAAATATATACACTCGGGCAGGGAAGTCGATCCATTAAATTCTTGACTTAACCCAGAAGCTAATAGCGATGCCCCGCGGCGAAAGTCTCAGCTGGGAGTTCTCGAGATGCCTCTTCTGGGTCCGCTCAAATCCTTAAGGAAAGAGAGACGGCGGCAATTGCCATGGCAAGCCACCGCCTTAGCGTCCCGTCCGTCATCTCTCGGCAGCTGTAAATAAACACAACGCTCGCGCTCCTTTGTGCCGTGCGCCAAGTTGCAATGGTGCAGTTCTTCTGGCTTAAGAACCCATTTTTCCCAACTGTGTGGTGTATAGCTCATCCACAGCTGTAAGGGCTGCGTGTGACTGTACAGATATGGACTATTGATTTTCGAGACGTTCCATTAAATGCGGTGGAAAGAAGGAGAAGAGGGTGGCATAGCGAATCCTGTCGCTCTAAGTGATGGACATTATTAAACCCAAGCGAGAACAAGTTGTGGAAACTTACCGCGCTATTAGAGTTACCGTAAGAGTTTCTAAACAGCATAACAAATCCTGAGCTGAAGTGGAAACCGATACTTTTCGTGTCGCAATTTCTTACTCATTTACCGCTGTGATATTAACCAGAATTCAGCGTGATGTACATTCTGAACTTTTCTCACAGTGCTATGCACTAATCAACCGAATATCACACATATCCAGGAGCAGAATATTGTTCCAATATGCAGGGTGTTTTAAAAAGATGGACCCAATTTCAAAGCAAAGCGATTTCTAATCGGCTCCATCTTTTTAAAACACACTGTCCCTTAAATATGTTCCAATTTCCCGCAGGTGTAAAAATGCCTCAAATGCCATGACACCCCGGGGAATAGCCACACAGTGGAACATGAGGATATCCTGCTCGCATGCGTGTGTGTGCTGTGTGTATATGTGAATGCGTGTGTGTGTGTGCTTACTGTGTGAATGTATGTGCTGTTGAATATGGGGAGCGGTAGTGTAGCGGTGAGTGCGCTGCGCTACGAACACAGCGATCCGAGTTCGATTCTCGCTCATGGCCAACATCATTGATGAATACTTGAACCGGTCCTGGGCCTCTCCTAGATCGACACAGCCTCAAAATGAGTACCTGGTGCGGTGTGTAAACATCGCCACTAGGGAGACAAAGGCGGCCGGGCGTGGTGCTGGCCACTCAACCCCTCGTGTGCCGTGCCGGCCTTCATAGGTGCTCATGCCCCAACAGTCTGTTCAGGCTACATGGCGGGCGGGTGGGGGAGATCTTTGTCTTTATTTTTTGCTGTTCAATATTGATGCATATTGTGTGTGCCGATTGAACGTGTGTCAAATCTGTAAATGATGATAAAAAGCCATCAAAACAGATCATGCATTTCTTCATAACTGCTGATAGCTTGTGCATAATGCACAAAGGCTGAGTGCTTTTTGCATGTTGTTTGAAAACTGTTTTTGTTAACCGTGTACGTGTGGACACTCTGAATGTTTGTGCGCTGCCTATTTGGATGTGTGTGCGGCATGCATGTGTGTGGCAAAAATTTCCCACTGGTCCTTGACCTCCCATAGGTTGACTCGGCCCTAAATGAGTACCTGGTGCCGTGTCTAAACATCAGCACTGGGGAGACAACGGGCGGCCAGGCATGGTACTGACTTCACGGCCCCCTCGTGTGCCGTGTCGGCCTTAATAGGTGCTCGCTAATGGCACTTGCCCCAACAGTCCGTCTGTGGTGTATGCGTGTACTGGGTGTGTGTGTGTCGGTGTTGATCACTGTGTTGTACTGAATGTGTCAACATGCGTGCGGACTGACTACATGTGTATTAAGCGTGTATGTGTACTGTGAACATGTGCGCGCTGTTTTAATATGAGCGTGTATTGACTGTGCGCATATTGACGGTCTGTGTGTGCTGACCGTGCGTGTGTGTGAGATGACTAAAGGCACAGCGTTTTGTGAGATCACAAGATATTACGCAGCTGTCCCTGAAGACAGCACCTCCCTTCTTGCTGACAACTGACAAATCACATTGGTTAGAGCGCGACACGACTCGTATCTATGTGGCCAACCCTCGCCAGCCAATCTCAACTCACTTACACGGTGTCCCGGCTAGAAGGCTCTGCATTTCTGCTTCTCCCGCACACGTGACAATGCGCACATTTCACAGGTCGCTGGGAGGGTGGGACAACCGAAGGACGAAACGGGGTTAAAAAATGTAACGTCCGGGAGACGGAGAGAGGGACAGACCGTGATCCTCTCCGTAAGCCGACAGCCAAGGTGGGCAGATGGAAGAGTTAATTCAGGGTGTAGGATAGAGGAAGATGGAATGCTGCTGCAGCAGCAGCATGATAACCGAGGGTCAGGGCCGCCGAGAGGAGGGGCCAATGATGACCGTCATCCCGGGTCTCGGCAGGGTTCAATCTGGCGCTGGCATTTGCAGGAGGAGGCGGCCGGCTGCTGGGAGCAGTCCTGAGGCTTGCAAGGGGCCAAGCTCTTGCACTACTTTACAAGCCCCAGTCAAAGCCTGTGTCCTTTGTGAGTAGGCCTTCATTCAGCAGTGGATAACAGGGTGCCTGGCAATGTTGATGCTGGTGGCGGTGGTGGTGCCAATGAACTCTGAGGGCAATGATGACGGTGGTCGTGATCCTGTTGCAGCTGCTACTACCCTTGTATCTGATGATGATTACGATTCATACTGTGATCACAATCAAATTGGTATCCATTGATATTTAACGTGTGTTAATTTGACAATAAAATCGTGGGATAATATAAAACAATCATATTTTTGATACTGAGTTGGCAGTGGTGCTCGAGCAAATAACAAAAACGCAACACTTTCATCAATTACACTGCCAAAAAAGGAAAACACATCTGTAATGGCCTCCAAGGGGCCACCGTAGTGTAAAGACAGTGCCGAATGAGGGGTGCTACTGTAAGGGCGGAGCCCGGGTGTCGCGTCAGGACGTGACCGCAGGTGAACCCGGGAGGGCACGTGACCGGACGAGGGGGGGCCCCAGTCGGGGGTGAGAGGATCACGTGATGGAGATCCAGAGTCCCCACGAGGGTTCTGGAAGGGGGGCGTGGCCAAGGGCAGGGCCGGCCACGCCAGGGGAGTTCTCAGCGGGGTCCCGAGACGGACCGCGGCGTTCTACTCTGGGAATGAAGTCGCCGTCCTCGATCCTCGGTCTCCGGTCTCCATGCGTGGACCAGGCAGCCAGTCAGCTGTCCTGGTCCGACCGTAGAATTGTCTCTCCGAGTGTTGGTTAAGTTAGCCGTGGTGGTCACCACCCTATGCTGTCATCCTGTCAGAGTTACCCGTTGTGTTAAATAAACATGTTGCCTCCAAGTACAAGTGTGCGCCTAAGTTAACTCGCACTACACATATATATAATAGGTGACGTTTTGAGAAGTGGGCCTTTTTCAGAGTTACGAAGAAAGACTAAATAAGAATAAACCATTGCCCCGAAACGTCACCTGTACATTTTACTTTTGAGGTCATCAGCGTTCTTTGACGAACACGCGAGGTTTGATACGGGAGTAAGAAGTAAACAAATCCATTTACACAGTTGGGGGGGGGGCGGGCGGGGGGGGGTGAGATTTATCATTGCCATTGCCGACGATGCCATCAATCGTCCGTCTGCTTGACTGACACCCACCTCTGTTCCCGTTTGCGCCGCGTGTCTCTCCGTGTCTCTCCGTGTCGCCCCCTCCCCCCCGCAGCCACGGAGCCACCGGCTCGCGCGAGAGAGCGCCGCGCTCTCCGCCATGGTCTTGCCGGCGCCCGACCGCTGCCACGTTTGCCTCTTCACAGCGCTCATCGTGAGCAGCATGGCCCTGCTGGACGCGTACCTCGTGGAGCAGAACGCGGGGCCGCGCAAGATCGGCGTGTGCATCATGCTGCTGGTGGGCGATGTGTGCTTCGTCATCGTGCTGCGCTACGTCGCCGTGTGGGTGGGCGCCGAGGTGCGAACCCCCAAGCGCGGCTACGCCATGGTGCTCTGGTTCGTCTACGTCTTCGTGCTCGAGATCAAGCTCTACTTCGTGTTCCAGAACTACAAGGCGGAGCGCTCGGCGCTGTCGGGCGCCGCCGCAGCCGCCGCCGACGTGACGGCGCGCAAGGTGCTCACGCTGCTGCTGTCGGTGTGCGTGCCGGCGCTCTACGTGTCGCTCGTCGCCGTCGACTACATGGGCTACCTGCGGGCGTTCTGGCGGAAGGAGGACCTCCGCAGCCGCATCTTCTGGGTTGTGGTCGACCTGCTCGACGTCCTGGACGTGCAGGCAAACCTGTGGGAGCCCACGCAGCGGACGCTCATGCCGGCGTGGGCCGAGGGCCTCACCTTCTTCTACTGCTACGTGGTGCTGCTCGTGCTGCCGTGCGTGTCGCTGAGCGAGATCAGCATGCAGGGCGAGCACATCGCCCCGCACCGCATGCTGCTCTACCCCATCCTCAGCCTCGTCACCATCAACGTCGTCACCATCCTCGTGCGCCTCGTCAACATCCTCCTGTACAGGGACGCCCGCGTCTCGGCCATCTTCCTCGGCAAGAACGTGCTGGCCATCGTCATGAAGTCGGCCACGTTCGTCGGGTACCACCGGCAGGTGCACAGGAACTGCTCCGCCGCAGCAGCAGCAGCCGGCGCCGGCGCCGCCGCCACTGCTGCTGCCCCCGCCGGGCATCGCGCCCGCCGGGCTGGCCATCGAGCTGCAGCAGAACTCGATGCCGCACCACCACAGGCCGCACGGAATGCCGCGGCAGAGCCTGCCCGAGATGCACAGCCCCATCGGGGAGATCGACACGTGATCGAAGCGACGCCCATGGCGGCGGCGCCGGCCGAGGAACGGAGGAGGGCGGCGGTGGCCCTTGAGGCCCTTGCGGCCCTTGCGGCCGTTGCGCCGGCGCTCGGCTCTGCTGGACGTGCGTTGTTTTAGCGACGTGTAGAGAGGTGGCAAGGAGCTGTGCGTCTCCGGGAGATTGGTCGGCAGGAAACATGCCAGCGTTGGCCTCGGGCAAGACCCGCCTCTGGATTTTGTTGCAAATGCTGCATAGGGCGGCCTTTGTCCAGCGGAATGGATTGCGATGATGATGATGATGCTGCTGCTGATGGTGTCGGCGCAACTGCCGATGACCATAAAAATGACCTGATGATGTTAATGATGTTGATGACCATCATTGCCGTTCACGAAAATGCCGATTAAATGAATTGTGATTTGGACAGGAATGAGAATGGGCATACGGCGGAACAAGCCGCCCCGATTCGGGAACCGTAGAAATGTGAACAAAGAAATGATAGTTGCGACGTGTCAAAACCATCCATGGTGGTGATGGTGGTGGTGATGGTGATGGTGGCGGTGATGTTTTTTTTATTGTTTTGCACGGTACCTTGAAGCTGTCGAGTGCCGAGGCGGCTGGAAGTGTGCGTTGGTCTCCGTTTGTCGTGAACGCGTGCGGACGCGCGTTGCCGGCTGTGTGACGACAAACAGGCCTGCACGTTAAACGACGTGACCCCCCCCCCCCCCCCCCCCCCGGTGCCGCACGTTGCACCGAGCGCTCGGGAGCAGCGGCTGATGTCGATTGCGGCTGTCGACAACGCGGGAGCCGGTCGTTGATTGAGCGCGGCCCGCGTGGGCCGCTAGAAGCAAGCGTAGAATCGCACGTCAACGCTTAACAACAACAAGAATGATCGGGCGATGGAAGCGCGTGGGGGCGAGTCTCTTTTAAACGTTTTTGTTTTTGTCCTCCTTTGCTTCCCTTGCGAATAGTCGATGGCCCTGTCTAAGACAGAAAAGTTTCGTGAATTGCTGTTTACATGTTGTACGTGACAAATTTTCTATGTGCAAACGTTTCTGCTTACTGTCGGAGGTAATGCTGATGGATATGACTTTGGCAAAAAAGAAAAAAACGCCGTACAAAAAAACTTGAGGAAATAAAAATGATGGGGCGGAAATGGTTACGATCGTTTTGTATCAACCAGAAATGCGTTTTTACCTCACACCGCTGTGCTGTGCGCACTTTGACTGGATTTATATTGTGTTTTTTGTGTTTCTGAAGTATGCAGATTTTAACAGCAGCCCAACTAACATGCGGAGCATTCCCCTCTCCACCCCCACCCCCCCAACTCTTCTTTGTAATTAATGTTATTTATTAAAAATTTTGTCAATGCAAATAACCAAACATGAATGGAAACATGCCCTTAAACAAACCATTGCCACATAAGAGGTATTGCTGTGCTACACAAATGTTAAGCTCACTTTGAAAAAAAATGTGAATTAAGTATTTATACGTATATAAATACTTTTCTTTATTGTATTTCTATGACGTGGTTTCTTGATTTAATAAAGCTCAAATATTTTACTCCGCAGGCAATTCTTTACAAGGAAGTGAGGATCTTGCCAAAGAATTGTAAATCCTCCGCAGGTTTCTGTTGGACAAAGTCACACTTTTTTTTTACGAGTTGATTCTATCACCTGCTCATTTGTTCACCACTGCAACGCTCGTGAGAGATGTTTACTACCTCGTCTGGTACACAGGAGGTCGTGGGTTCGATCCCGACCCTGACGACTGCTGTATATTCGGAGTTTGCGGTGTCTCTCCCCCTGTGGTCGCGTGGAGTTTTCTCCGGGTCCTCCGGTTTTTTGCTCCACATTTAGAATCAACATGCCTTTACAGTATTTGGCTGCTATACATTGCCACATAAGGCACTTCCATAATAGAGCTTGTTAAGTCACTTTGTTTGGCTATCATTTTCGGCCAGGTTGCTTCTGAAAAAGACTCATCTAGCTCAGTGGGCCTTACCTGGTAAAATACCAAATAGTTTAGTTTAGATAGTACTCGCATACACACACACACTACGTACGTCATTATGGATATGATGAGTTCTACTGCACTCCATCTCGGATTAGCATGGTTGGCTACGTACGGAGTGAAATAAGTTCAACATACATCCCAGTTTCATTAAAACTACTCAAATATTATACTCTTAGGTTTTTTCGGTAAAGTCACGTATTATTTTTATTATTTATTTTTACCTACGTGACTTTACCGAAAAAACCTAAGAGTACGATTCCTTGCAGTCACGAAAGCTTCAAATCTAGAATTACTCAAATATTGGCCACGATCTTTTTTGTTTACATTTTTGTGGGCATCTCTTAGCCATATCCAAACGTGTTTGGGGGTATCTGGAAACCCACACCACCCACAGTGGCTGCATCCATGCCGAGTGACCAATCTCTCCCACACCACAACAGATGGCGCATTTAAATGGACAGCAAGGAGCAAACCAGCGGTTGGTTTGCCGTTGCTCTTTATGCATTAATCAATCGAGACCGCAGGCTACGTTTAATCCACCTGCGCTGCATTTCTCTGCACGTGTGAATTAATGGATTCACCTGGAGGCTAGAAATTACAAATGCCCGCATGGTGAGATGAACGTCCAACACACGACTGCCGTGGTGACTGTTCGCATGAACATTGCTCATTGATTCCTCTTCCCACGTTAAGGCTTTGGTCGACTAAACTGACTTGGTACCGCTCGCACTGCCTACGTTGTGAATTCACTCCCACCGTGTCCCCTCTTTGACCAAGGTTCGTATAACCGTGCTCAATTCAAGAGACACGTTAACTCTCTTTATTAGGCTTTCCATGGCGCAACTTGTTGCTGGCCGCTCGATGTTTTGAGTCACGTGTCTCAGCAAACGTGATGAAAAAAAACAAATCCCAGAGAGTGTGGATTCAACTCTGTAAGCCTTCATCAATAATATCAACAGCTGAATGTAGTGTGCGATAACAGGAATGGTTCACTCATCCAGTAGTGTTAGAAGATTTTGACGACTTTGAGTCATCCTTCACGTCGTGATTTGATTAGTTTTTGTCTCGCTTTTTACTTTCTCATTTGCATTGTTCCATCTTTTACTTGTAGCATTCCATTTGCTTCATTAGCCCAAATGTAACAAAAGCATATTATTGAGACGTCATCTTTATCAAGTGCAAACATTATCATCATCAGCCATGATCAATCCACTGCTGGATGAAGGCGGCTCCAAGCCGCCGCCCCCGCCACCACCTCTCATGAACCCCACGACGTGACAACTCGCCCGACTCCCGCACATGAACTGATTTCATCGCTCCATCTCCTGGATGGCCGTTATCTCCTGGATGTGGTTCCGTTCCTTGGCGTTGGCACGTAATTCGTTTCACTCGTAAATAACAGCATCAAACATGTATGATCCCACTCGTATATCATGCGTGTAAGAATCAATTCCAATCAATGCCTTGTTACGTGTCTCGTGTGTACAATGGGATCAACTAAACCTGCACTTAACTGTGGCTGTGGCCACTGATATACTGCACTGATTGCCCCACCTTTGTATTCTAAAAGCGTGCCCACGGTTATGAGCTAAATTTAAACATTTGTGAATGCGTGTTGCCAAAATCCAATAAGAACTCAGAACGACGGTAGTGATAATACAAAAATACAAATTCGTAATCACTATCTAAACCCAGTCCAGAAGGTTGCTAGTGCAATCTCAGTTGGGGATTGACTCCACCCATCATATCTCTGCGATCGATAAAATAGGTATCACTTTGTGGGGAAGTCAACAGCGGTTGCCCTATGGATAGACTCGCCCCCGCCATAGGAATGTGGAATTTTCACCACTGGCTCAGGGCTGTAAACAGGAGCTGAGCACTGCCTCATTGTTCATTTGAGCAGCAAATTACGATTGAACAAAAATGTACGTGTTCACTGCTAAAACACATAATCTAAACATTGTCATCTGTATCATTTGGCTGGTATCTCCCCCTGGTATACAACTGTTCCCTCCGGTCTTAATATACTTGAATTATTACCAACAGCACACTGAATGAAGCGAGCAGGATCCGCATGCTAATATAAAGTGCACGTTTTCCACATTTACTTCCCTTTGGGGGATAAAAAGAGTGTTTTGGATACCTTCATGTGAAATTGCTTTGGATTCTCTAATGTTTTGGTGGAAAGGTCATCTGAGAAAGAGTACATTTGAGACTGGCACCTTGAATTATATCTCCAGTTTGTGCCACAATGAAACATGTTTTCTAACCTTTGAAATAATGGAAAAATTATTAATCGGTTAACGTTTGTCATTTAACCCCTTTGCACTGAATAGTGTAATGTGTTTACTCGATAGTATGAAGTGTGATATAAACATTCAATTAAATGCTTTTTAAATATATATACGAAAGATATTTTTTATTCAGATACGATTGTCATTGAGGAACAATGCATTTTAAATAGTCTACATTTATTGTCCAATATTTATTCGCAGTATTAAAAATATCATTTGGAATTCCTCCAACTCCCGGAAAAAAAACCCATTGAAATAAAGTAGAAAAAATATTTCCGCACCAAAATATAAAATTAGGTGCAAAAAAACTCCCTAAAATAATTAGACAACCCCTTGTCGCACGTGTCTGCTGCAGTAACTGGCAAACGTTAGCTAATTAATACATCGTTACTTACGTCCACAACAGATGGTCACTGGACAGAGGGCCCTTGCGAAGAAGTGTAAACATCGTAAGGGAGGCTGTGGCCGCCGCTGACTCGTGCCAGCTGATTCTCTCGCAAGCCGCGATATCGCTCCAGCTTCAAGTTAACGGCTCGAGGTGTCATTTCCTGAGGGTGCTTTAATTATCGGGCAAACTGCGAAGGAGAGGGGGGTCTTAGTAGGTGAGTAAGAAATTGTCATTGACACAAGGGGCCCTCAATGGCACCTTGACTTGGCAGCTGCTAAATCCAGGTGTCTACTCCTTGAGTGGCAATTCACAAGCCATGAAATTGTCATATTGAAAATTAATAATATTCCCGCCGTGCCCTTAAAGGAGCCATAAAGTAATGCGGCATGATTTACTGATTGCTCGCAGGTTGTGTATTAATTAACATTAATCACCCCGCGTGTGTGTGTGTATGTATGTGTTGCTTGACAACAGCCAAAGAAACCCGGCTTCCAAATGACTATAAACTCTGCATGCTTATCACGGCAAACTTTTAGAGAAGCAGTTGATAGTATTTGAGATGCAATGAATAGGGGCCACCTGAATAATAGGGCTCGTTTTATAATTGCTGCCAGTTGTCTGCTCTTAATAGGAAGATTATGGAATATAAGCCGCTATTAATTTCCATCGAAAATGTAACTGCACGGATATATCGTTGAGAAATGCATGACCGTGGCTCAGTTCCACTTCTGCGAGCCTTTTACGGCAATAAGGAAGCTGGAAAGGAACAAGACCTGCTGATAGTCGCAGGGGTGAATTGGCAAATTGCATTGGAAAATTGGCAAAAAAATAATTAAGGGTAAGAATTAGTACAATCCGCTTTGATTGCAGTGATGGGATGATTAGAATGTCGCAAGGGATCATTTGTTTCCCTTTATTAATGACAGGATTGTAGTACCATATGCAGGTGCTCCTTATTGCTGAATGTGGATACCGTGGGATACTCAATAAGGCCATGCAATTTTGCACAACAGAGAATATTGAAAAGGTTTTGATTGCACACTGTTTTAACGGAAACATGCCACGTATTATTGATAAGTGCTGTATATTCGGAAAAAGGTTGCATCTTCATTTTGGCTTCAAAGAAACACACTCACAACCTATGTCAGAGAAATACGTTATTTTGAAGCGGAGATACATGATGAATCCCTGCAGTCACGAAAGCTTTAAATCGACAGCCACACAGCTGTATACAATTTAGCAACATTGTAAAATGCTATCCTTGTCTGTTCTCTCTTTCTAAAGTTGGATTATTTGGCTAATGATTATTTTACAGCCAAAAACAAACCACACGGGAGGGGCTCTCGAGGTCTCCCTAGAGCAGCGTTCTTCACTCATTATTTACAGACGGGGGGGGTGAGGGGGGGGGGGTGAGGGGGGGGTGAGGGGGGGGTGAGGGGGGGGGTGAGGGGGGGGGGGTGAGGGGGGGGGTGAGGGGGGGGTGAGGGGGGGGGTACTTTCGCCGATAAGACATCACCAGTGTGAGGGCCGCCACACCGCCTGCAAGGGTTGTTTCCACATGCTACGGGGGGGGGGGGGGGGGGCACACGTTAGGGGCCGCACTAAAGGCCACCAGGGACCGCACTAAAGGCCACCAGGGGCCGCCAGCGGCCCTTGGGCCTTGCAATGAAGAACGATGCCCTTCAGCGACCTCCAGCGGTGGCCCAACTCCTCCCAGCGGTGACGTGGAGGCAGCAATTGCCGGGCGGCACCGTTACCCTATTTTAGACAACGCTTCACAATCGCGAAGCCACAGAGGCGTGCTGCCGAGGGTGCGGTGAGAGTTATTTTTGGAAGTTCTGTGGCTTCATCTTGTGGGGTCATTCTCTGACATGACGTGAATCCCTGCTGACAACTTTGATTTCCACAAGGACACTTCCCTTGCCACGCGACTTGTCGACTCGATAGTGCGGTGGTAAATACAATCTTTGCCAAAATGCCCAAATTCTGTACAATTTAAACCTCCCAATAGCGGTGCTGACTGTTAGCCACTGAAATCGTTAGTCTATCAGTTATTACTATAAACAATCGAATAAAATTGACCACGAAATTAACATTACATGAACAAATAAATCAAATTAATACTTCGCATGGCGCTCAGAATACAATAACACTACAAGAACGGGACCAGCAGCGCAGTGACTCTCTCAAATTTGCGAAAGCGACAGTAAAATTACACAAACGATACAACAACATAGCGCTAAAATTAATCACTTGAATTCTCATGTTATTACCGACTAATGCAATTACAGTATACTAAATTCTAACTACAGTATATCAAATAAATACAAATATTACTACAAGATGTTGGTGATGACACAACTACTATATTGCAATAAAGAAATAACATCAATAAATGCAACTCCTAAATTAAAACACAGCGATCATTATTTGAACTCGACCACGATAACAACTACCAGACTATAACAATGGCAAAAATATTCGAACAAAAATACAACACGAAGACAATTAAAATATAATAAGTATCCTACTAACACTCAAGTCAGAGTTACTTCTAGCTCAAGGAAGCATGGAGGTGGTGCTTATCTCCTGTTGACAGATTGAAGCCAGTGGTGGAAATTCCACGTACCTATGACTCAACAGATTCATCAATACGTATCGCCTTAAAATTAAATATATAACAGGTGACGTTTCAGGCAATAGCCCTTCTTTATAGCACATTCACAAAAATCACTATACTACGAAGAAGCGCCATTGCCCAAAAAGTTGCCGATTGCATATGTTCCATGTTAAGGCAGAGTGTTGAGGTGTTGTGCTCATTATTAACTAGCGGGTAGTACCCGGCGTTGCTCGGGTCTTAAAAATATTTCAAAAGTACTCTTACAATTCTAGATTTGAAGCTTTCGTGACTGCAAGGATTCATATTCTTAGGTTTTTTCGGTAAAGTCATGTGGGTAAAACATTAAAATTAATAAAAGTAAAATAAAAATAAAATAAAAATCACGACGTTTCGGAGGCAACACAAGCTTCCGTCTTCCGATTGCTGTATCAAGATTGCTGTATCAAGATACAGCAAGATACAGCAATCGTGATGTGACGGTTCCACCTGAAGACTGGAAGCTTGTGTTGCCTCCGAAACGTCGTGATTTTTATTTTATTTTTATTTTACTCTTAAAAATCTAACAGCAGTGCGTACTGACTTTGGTGGTACCTGCTATGATTACAGCAGTGCATACTGTGGTGGTACCTGCTATGATTACAGCAGTGCATACCGACTGTGGTGGTACCTGCTATCACGACAGTAGTACATGCTGACTCTATAGCAGTGTTTATCGACTCTATAGCATAAAGTACTCACCTGACAGAGTGGCGTGGTGAGGCCGAGTCCCGTGCAGAGCCTCCGGCCTCGCCTAGATTGTCCAGCCGGCCGAGGTGGCACCTTGGCAGGCTGGGGTTGGGCTGCTACTAGGCCTCGGCAAGGTAAGGTAAAAGGTTGAAACAACGAGCCTACCTTTACCTTACCTTTTACCCTTACCCCATACAAATTACCTGATTACAGGGTAATTACTGGGGTACTACTACACATGAAAAAGGTTTATAACAGGCAAATGCTAGGTAGAGCGTTTTATTAATATAGAATACTCTCGATGATTCCAATTTTAAATGGAGGCCACGGACTGCGCTACAGAGCTTCTAGCGGTAAACAAGGCACCGTGTTTACCGGGTAATACTTCGCACTACTTTTACCCTACTGGGTAATCCTTCCGTGCTACCTTTACCCTGTTACCCTTTACCTTACCCCTTGGCATGTCGACACCTTTACCCTTTTACCCGGTAAAAAGGGTAAATTACCTTGCCTTGCCGAGGCCTAGCTGCTACCCCTGACCCCCCCCACCAGCCACGATCTCCCCGGCCGCTCTGCAGTAATATCTACGGCCTATAGTGGTAGCATCTAGCGACTGTATGGTAGTACTGCACGTATCGGGGTGGGGGGGGGGGGGACATCACACAGTGAAGAATTCACGTCAGCGTATAGTGTATTCTTATAGCATTTTTTACGCGAAAGAAAATGTCCCCCTCACTCCCACCGAAGGCGTGCGACTTGGCATGGGCCGTGTTCCCCCCACCAAAGGCGCGTGAGTTTGTATGGTCGTGCACGCTGTCATAAATAAATAAAAGGGAAGCGCACAAAAATCTCACTAAATCGCCAATTAAACTAATTTCAAGTTGACGGATGTAAAAAGGAATAGCGCTTGCTCACCGCGGGGCTTACGGCGTGGTGCCTGGCTATTTCTTTTCACGTGAACCCCACCGTTGGAGAGCCAAGCGCGCGACCACACACAACCCCCGCCACAAACCCACACACAAATTTTGACTTTTATATATATAGCAGAAAGTTAGAAGATAGACTGCGCTTGTGCACCACTGTCACTGCAGCATCGCCACAATCCCTAGGACGATCACAGCTAACGTCTCACAAAGTAGTACTTATTCTACCGACCCTGGAGGGATGATGGGCTGAGTGAACCCCCATCCAGGAACTGAAACTTGCGACTTCGTTCGCTCTAGCACTGAGCGTCACCTGGCCCAGAGGTCCTGTGACAACCATCAAGACGGACATTCATTACGAAAGTCCAAGTAAAACATACATATACTGTACTACGACTGAGTGTTACATAGTTACACCAAGGTCACGGTATCGAGGTCTGATGGCATCATCGTCGTCGTCGTTGTAGTCATCATCAATCCCTGTCAATGATCCAAGGCACTCTATAACTACAAGTAGATTCGATTTTGGTGGCCAGAAACCTGCTCTGGTCTCCATTGGCTGCCAGGTTAATCGATTACAAACCACATCTACAGCTTGCCAGTCAATCCACTGCTGGATGAGGGCCTTCCTATGCCATGCGGGTCGTGGGGATTATTTGACCATACTTCACCACACCTGTCAGTGTGGGTTGGTGATACTTTGGGTTGGTGATTTTTTCTGCGCTGCCCTCCTGTTGGCCACAATGCCCACTCCACCGAGTTGATGCGCGGCTGTCACCCGTCCAGGCACTATCCAGGCTCGAGCCCTGCTCAGCTTCCCACATCTGATGCGACCGGCCGTATTCCGAGCCATTTGGCCACAGGCGCATGCACGACAACAGCAGTGTTTTTTTAAAGGTGTCGATGCAGCACCAATGTAGTCATTTGGCTTACTCAAACAACTGCTTTAGCGCCGTGTAGCTTTAACTCAACATGATGTTTAAACAAACAATACTTGCTTGGTCGTCATCATTGGTGGTTGTTGCAGCATGACGGGATGAGGCGTGGCGAAGATTAAATACTGCGACAAAAAAACGCAACACATTCATCAATACCACCGTGGCCTTCATAGGAATAAATATACAATGAGGCGATGTTTCGGGCAATGGCCCTTCTTCATGGCACATACAATTATGTGGCAGTGAGTCCTAGGTAGAGGGGTTCATCACACGACTCGTGTTGTTTCCCATGGTCCGAGAATCCATCATCAGAAGTCTATCCTTTCGAGCGCTGACCAATGGCGGTTCTGAGCTTTTAATTTACGGCTGCGTGTTATCGCTAAGTGAAATATTGACGGGGTGTTTGGGTAGGGACAAAATAAAAATGGAAAAGCGGTCGAGTTTCCAGAAATTATTGAACGGTGTAGGATGGAGGCAGTTTGCAAGTACGCCATGCCACCGTTGCTTTGTTTGTGGAGCGCAATAAATTACTACATGCCCACGTCCTGGGCCTGGAGTTGTGTTTCGAAGTCACAGATGCCATCTGCACCCTGAGATGGATGTCTTCTCCGCCTCGTGCCCGGGAGCACGGGGGGGGGGGGGGGCAGACACGACCCACGAAGCACAGCTTGTTTAATTCAGTTGGAATTTGAAACGCTCCATTGGTGACGACGAAGCAGAGAGTAATAACTGCGGCAATATGAAATAAATTACAGCCGTTTATTATGATAACGTCTGGATGTGTCGTTTTTTTTTTTAAATGTAATACTTAAAAAAAATAAACCTTGCACATTAATGCATGCACACAAGTCATTTACTTTTCACCCCCAAAACTCTAAATCAATTATAAGCGTTATTGTTGTTGTCCTGAAAACAAAATCTATTTTAATAAATGCATTTGCATATATATTGGATAGTGCCCCGTTTCCTAAATACCCTGGCAAATAACGGGGCACCCCACGCTTCGTCAATCCCTAGGTTGCATGTGGTGGAGCAAAGGTTGGGTATTCTAAACCTCTTCTAAGACCTGTGCTGCACATTTACATTTAGTTTGTATCATGTAACCTAACATTACATTTCGAATTAACTTCTAAAAAATTTGGAATAGGTAGTGGAACAATATTAGTAAAGGTGTGTGTTTTTTATTATCATGGCTAATGGCACCACCGATACACATCAGAACAATTGTAAATTTTGTTGGAATCTGAATGAATCTGGTAGCGAAACAAAACCCAAGGAAGAGACTCGTGCAAGTGCAAGTTCTGCGGCAGGCACAGTGGCCCTGAGCTGACCCTGGGCCATCGATCAACGCGAATATGGAGCTACAAGGCTTGCGACCACTGGGATAAATGCATTTTCCACATCGAATTCCACGTTGATGAAGCACATCTATCTGAGGGATGTCAAAAATGTTCCTTGAATCATTCAATCGTTGACAGTGGAATGCCGAGAGATGGATGGGTGGTGGGCAAGCAACAGCACGTGCTGAGGCGAGGGCGAAGGGACGGTGGAAGATTGCCAGGAGGTGGAACATAAGGAAGAGGACGGAGGGAAAAAACAATGAAGAAACATCGTGCATACGCATGGACTCTGCAATGCCTTCCGTTATGCGGTTGTCCTCGTAAGCAACTAATTCGTGAGAATAATGGTAGAACTTGGCAGGTGCTTAGGAAGCAGGGCGCGCCTCATCTGGCAGGGCCGGGCTGCCCAGTCGGCTTCTTTTAGTGCTGGTTTGGGTCTTGTAGCTACTGGGAATTCCTTTGTTAAATTGGCCGGTGTTCTACACGGTAAGTCTCTGAGAACAACGCACATTCCACTCTAGTTTTGTTCACATTGGCTAATTTGTAGGGACGTTATCGTGCCCCTGCGTTACAGACAGACGGAGCCAATCACGAGCGCTCTCAAAGTTCGTTGGACAATTGTAGACATATTGACTGGACCAATGTTAGCTGGACCAATGTTAGCTGGACATGGTTGGCGGGCACCTGCAAGCCAGCTCTTTGGAAGCACTTGAGCGAACTGCGCATAGATCATCTTGTGCAAGACCCCTACCCAAAGGGCTACGAGGTGGCCTATTCAAATCATTTGCAGTACAGCAAGCAGGCTTCAGATCTATTTGTGTGAAATCTCTGGCGGAAGCAGTTTTTTTCTGCCTCCCGCAGAAATAATAAAATTATTTATCTGCTATGTAGAAGGGGCATTGTTAGAAGCATCACCTAATTCATATATTATTTTTCCTCTTTAGCGCAGTCATCGATTGTTCAATGTGCTTGTGCACCACTGCCAACGCAATATTAAAGTTCAATAATGAATTGCATTAATATAATGAGGATCCTCCTGATTAAGTCGTGAGCTAAGTGCATTAATAATCTTCGTGTAATAATTCACTCAGTGCACGATGGAAAAATGTGGAGAAAAACTAAACAATTTGGCATGATTCACACAATGATAGAACCATAATCTTTAGATTTAGAACCACGTGGGAGCCGCAATGTGACACAATATCCTTATGATCAGGCTATTTCATTAGAGTCAAGTCATCAGCCATAATGACAGCGGTGGAGATTGCCAAGAAGGGTAATTTACTGTGCCAGTGGAAGAGTTTATGGAGTGGCAACAGTTGTTGGTAAAATTAGCAAATTATCCCAACCACCCAGTAGCGTCTACAACTACAATCAATGGACATCAAACACCCCCATTAGCATCAGCCATGATCTATCCACTACTGGATGAAGGCCGTTGTCGCCATCCCTCCATCTGGGCTGCTGCACGGGAGCCGGTCTCGTGGCTCGGTCTCCACGGTGGTCATCCTCTCGTTCCCTCCCCCCCTCCCTTCTCCTCGACCATCACGCATCGTGCCTGTCAAGCGATGAGTCTTGTGCAGGTTCAGTTGCTTAGAGCTGGGGCCAACTTAATCATGATGTGTCGCTCTCTCCATCTCTCGGTGTTATTCCAAGCGTGCATCTCTCCATGCATTTCGCCCCCCACCCCCCGTCTACCCCCCCCAAACAAAATGTTCACTTCGAGCCTGCAGTGGAGCAGCACCATCAGCATTGGGGGGCCACCAGCGGTGAGTGGTCCTCTGGCACATTTAAGATAGGGGAGCAGGGGGGAGGCGGTCATGACCGGCAGAGTTAAGCAAAGCCCCTATCTATAAAGAGACCAAAATGTTCACTTGAGGCAAGAGTAATGCTTCAGACCGGCCTAAATGTGCCGACGTTAATTCAGGGTGTGGGTGGCTATTGAGGCCTCCCTGGGTAGGGCTGTTACCATGCAATTTCCCTGATTGCACCATTTTTCATGATAGCCGTGCACTCCATTAAATGTACAGTGTCACAAGGTCAGAGACAGAGAGAGAAGGAATAAAAATAAACTCGTGCAAAAAAACGCAGTCACCACCGATTCGAGAGACATGAAAGTCCTACTCACCACTCACGGCTACAATTCATTTGATATTTTTTTGCATAATTTGCTGCAAACCCATTAATATTTTGACACTCGTGATTATTTTTTTGAGACAAATGGATACAATTAGGCAGCAGGAATGGTCGAGGGCTCTGATTAAATAGCCATCTCCAGGTAAACTCAATGGCTTTGCACAGTGCAATGTGCATATCTTTTCACCTCAACACAGATGTATTATGCGCGCTGGGCTTTTATTTCAACCGTGACGCCTTACTTACAAGTTACTGTACCTGTTTGCCGGGCAACATTTTTGTTTCAGGCTGATAATCTCAATAACTCTTGCAAAAACATGCAAGCTTCGCATAAGGCAGGTTATTATACTATTAAATATACACAGTTATATGTTAAGATTTTAAACGCATTTACATATATTTTGTATGCTTAAATACACAGACATTGTTCTATGAGGCATCTACACAAGGCTATGCTAGTCGAAGGCTTGAATATTCTCATCAAGAGCATGCAGCATACAAGGAAGACCTAGAAATAGGTCGATGTGGACAAAGACTCAGGGATAGAGAGTCAGGCCAAGTAAAATAAGCTACAGTGAGCTGGATGATTGGTGACCAGCTGCAGAGGATAGTGATGGAGAGAACACTCGTCAGATCATGGAGACCCATGGAAACCCATGATGACTGGAAGTAAAATGTCGAAAGACGGACAGAGAGACGTGGAAAGACGCCCGCGTGGAGATATCGGAGAAGGAGACAACCATACCTCAACCACCCAAAGGCCATGGGACTGGCAGAAGACAATACTGTATCGCTGTTTATGGTTCTCAATGAGGATCAGTGTTGGAGCCCAACGTTTATTTTGCATCAATAAAATTCTGCACCGTTAAATAATTTGTCTCTCATTGGTATTAGCTGGCAATCAATTCAACTGACTGTGTGCATGAAATGGGGCCCACGGCATCTCAAGAGCCCCCTTTATCTTGACACGGAACCATCCCTGAAAATACATAACCCATCACTGTCACGAATCTGCACACAAATTGAGGCCATGTGACAAAATTGCTCGGCAGGAGAGGTCTCCGCAGAAGACACATTAGTTGGCGTTGTTGACAGCGGAGGATGAGGTCAAGACCTTCGCCTTGATTTTTTTACATTGTCTATGCAAAATCATTATCACTCTGAAAACTGCATTAACGAAACCCCCACAATGCATGCATTTCCCCTGTAAGGAACAGGAAAAAAATGCAAAATATTTTCTCTATTTATTAAATCTGCGTCTTATGCGTCATATACTAAGATTACTAGAACGTGATCTGAACCATGAATGCATTGACTGAAAATATTGTCCACCGATTGCCGGCTAATAGATTCCTTTATCAGACCATTAGGGATCTTTCACTTCCCTTAATGTGAGCACGGCCGACACTCTCACCCATTAGGGCATCGGCCATTGTCATCTTAACCCCCTTGGATGCAATATTAATTTACTTAATGTCTACTTTTAGCAAGGGACAGCTCAACATAATGATACCGGGGTGAAAGTAATAGCGCCATATTCTGTGGTTAGGGATGGCCGGAATGTGGCTTGGTAATTGCTGGGAACGAGTGGCTCTGTTGGTTGATGTGCACAGGACTGGATTCATTTGGATAGAGGCTCGTGTAGGTTTTTTTTTGGGTGGGGTGGCACTCTCTGTGTATTATCAATTCCTTTCCTTGACTGTTTAACACCGCCCATGCCCAATGCCAAACACGACGCGGTTATTTACTTGTGGTAATTTCAGTTCCAGTGTTTACATGTGACGTGCGAATTTTAACAGCCAAACGAAAGTTAAAACGAACGAATCAAAGAAGAGAACAGCATAAGAGTTTGTTTAACATCGACCCTGCCACTCCGTGCCGCCTGCATTGAGCCTGCCCTCCACTCCCCCATTAGACCACGAGACAGGGCCAGAGGCGTAGCTAAGGGGGGACAGGGGGGTACATATGTCCCCGGGCGCCAAGGTAAAGGGGCGCCAACATGAGGCTTACAACGTCACATTATAACTTATTGCGGCGGGCGCGGCAGCCTGAAACTACTGCACAAATCTACACCTCAACCTAAAAGTTTATATATCCCGCCACACACAGCCTACATGTCATGTAATTACATTTTGGTACGCGCGCCTATTAAGAACTTACATGGAAGAACGTCCCAAACAACAGACAGGCGCAGTCTTTCAGCCTTAGTCACTGGCCTGTTTTTTGGTGGCGGAAACTACGACGGCCTGAAACACGCTGGAGTGCACGACCATAAGCTGTTAAAGCTATCTATGAAGGACTGGATGAACTAGTAGGGCTGCTAGACAAATTATCGGAGGACGTAACTATGACGCCTGAAACCAGAAGTGATGCAGAGCAGTTACAGGCATGCGTTTTAAATTTTAACTTCATAAGTTTATAACATTTTTTGGAATGTCATTCTTGGAAAAATTGATCGTGTTCAGAAGCGCTTACAGGATCCTACTATGAATTTCAAGGAAGTAGCGACTGATCTTGAATCTTTGGAGCATGAATTTGTCAAGCTTTGTGATGATTTGAGCCAAGTTGCTGTAGAAAACGCCAAAACAAGATGCACAGTCTGGGGGATCGATGTGGACAGAAGAATTTGGCGACGTCGGAAGATGCCAGGAGAACTGGCAAGAGATGCAGGACTTTCAGCAGAAGAAGAAAGTGTGCACGTTATGAAGAGCGTATTTTATCGACTTCAACAGGAGATGTCAACACGGTTTTTACGACTAAAAGACCTGAACACAAAATTTGGATTTCTGCTGGACGTCAAAACTTTTCTATCTGACACAGATGTCGATGCAATTCGTCGAAATTGCAAAGATTTTGGAGATTTCTATGACACCGACATCAATGGCCACGAACTTTTCACAGAAATTGGAGATTGCAAAATGCTGCTCAGTAACCGGAATTAAGTTCTACCAGAAACTCCTTTGGATCTTCTTGGTTTTATTGTGTTTTATGGAGAAGACATATTTCCGAATTTGCGAATTTCACTGCAAATTGTATTAACAATAGCAGTTTCAATTACAAGCTGTGAGCGGTCGTTCAGCAAATTGAAACGTATTTAGTCGTATTTGCGTGCTTCAATGGGACAAGATCGTCTCAGCGATCTTGCTCTTTTTAGCGTTGAAAGATAAACATTGGAAAAAACAGATTTTGATAACGTGATTGACCAATTTGCGACAGTGAAATCAAGAAAATGTTTCTTTTGTAGACTATGTCAACCAGTCTACGACAGTGACTGAGTGAGCCATGTAATATAATTTATATAAATTTGCTTCTTAAATACAATGTTTCATTAAAATGTAAATTGTTATTCCTTATTCGATGTAATAGGAAAATGTGATTAAACGGTGGGGGGGGGGGGGGGGGGTGTGCCAATTTTATAGTTCGTCCCCGGGCGCAAAATATCCTAGCTACGCCTCTGGACAGGGCCACGCTAAGGGGCTCTCGGTCTCAACAAGAGCAGGCGACAACGACTGCGTTTCTGAAAACGATCACAATGGAAGGCAACAGGAACCACTTCAGATCATTGTTTCATTCTCTCTGACGCTGACGTTGCCACGTACTACTGTGCGACAGGCAGGCGGACGCGTCGAGGCAATTGTGGACACTGCGAACGGGCATTGAGATGGTGGTGCTGAATCTTGGGCAGTAAGAGGCTGGGTAATGTTGCTGCTGCTGTTAAGATTCCGCAGCAGTCGCTCTGATTTGGTTCCGTGTCCATGACCTCTGGGCTCTGCGAGCTCGCGTTGGCTTGGAGTCTGCCGTGCCGTGTGGAGTCAAGCTGTCGGTAGTATTTGCACACAGCTGGGTTGGTAATGTTTAATATTTGAACAGCAGATGGCCTGACCATGTGGAATAGTATTGGAACGCCTGTTATGATGTCAAAGTGTGTGTGCATTTGTGTTTAGCGCTCGAGGGTACATGTGCTTGGCTGTAGATATATTGTATCTGCAATGTACACATAAGGGGATTGGAGTGCAATGGTTAATACCTTGGAATTACTTTCCAAATGTCGCCAATTCTATCTCCCGGTGTGGCAGGTTTCACAAATACCCCCTCCCCTCCCCACCTGTCCACCCAACAGAACAAATGGGCTGAGCACATTCAGTTGTTAGGCAGGTTGCCTGTGGTGGATTAAAGTGTGGGTGCTCCCATCTCTTCCAAAGTGTCAGGCCGGAATGGAAGAATCGTCTAAAATACTCTGTTGGGGCTCTCAAAAGCTCCCTCTCGTCGAGGCCATTCCGCCAGCAGTGGCGTGTACAGAAAATTGCAGGGACTGCTCCTTTACCTTTTTATGCAAACAGAATACTAAACAGTCAAACCTCTTCATTCGCGGCGCTCGCGTGCACGCGCTCAGCGCTCATGTTGGGGCCGCTGGTCCCCGGAGTCCCTCCCTGCTCCGTGGCTATGGCAGGGGCTCCGCCGTGCGCCGACCCCTCGCTGCTCTGCGAGCAGCTGCTGCCGTCGCTGGGCTCATCGCCCGACGGCTCCCCTCCCTGGTCCGTCCCTCCGCGGGCTCGTGTGAGAGGCATAGCTCGCCGCACGCCCTCGTTCACCTGCAGACGCTGCGTTGTCTCTCCACGGATCACGCGCTATTAAACGGGGGTCGGGGCGAACGACGCTGCCCTCACACTGCGCGAGTCCCGGCGGCGACAGACGGATCGGGGACCTGCGGACGCACCGACCCCTTCACCCACACTACGAGCGCACACACCTGCACACACGCGACACCCACTCGTGCGCCGCTCTACGCAGCGCTCACTCACGTGGTGAACCACAGTGTACACACGCGCACCCACACGCTCACACTGCACGACAATATCACGCGAGACCACGCTTCGCTATTATTGATTTATTATCTGATACCTGGTAATTTAATGTTAAATCAGTGAGTCGACGAGGCTGGCCTACGCTGATACCTTTATACCTATTCCCGATTTATCTGCTATGATTCTAATTCACCTACTTACTTCCTGCTGGATGCCCACGGCGGTTCGTTGATCCCGTGCTCGCAGCGTACCTCGATGCGTCTCACGGACGATCGGGTCGCTGGACTGGAGAGCGTCCTGTCGCCTGGCGCTGGAGAGAAGAGCCCGATTTCCCCTCTGCGCTCCTCTATTTATCCTCCCTACCTCAAAGGGGATGCTGCGCTGAACCATGGGCTCGTGCACCCCAAGCCCGCGCACGGCGGTTCCCGGGCGCTGTTGATATGCTAATCAGTGAGCGACGTTGGCGGCGTACATCCTAATTACTCCCTTACCCTTCCTAACAATGGGGCCTACGCGCTCAAGCGCAATTATCCCAACCCTCCATGACTATGCGCAACAGCCCCTGTGACCCCGCTATTCATGCTGTCCCGTGCCTCCCCTGCTTGCCCCGTCGACCCGTGGGAGTGTGTGTGGGGGGAAATGCGCCTCAACCGCGGTGGCCGAATGCCCCACGCCGCGACCACACCATATTAAGGCCGGCCGCAGCGCCGCGGTGCCACGTAGCACGGGGGAGGTCATCCAATTCCCTGATCGCCGGAAACCGTGAGAATTAATCCCGATAAGGGTCTCTCGGATAAAAACCGGTCGGCCAGGCGACCTCCCCTCGGAGCTCTATGGGGGGGGGGAAATGAGTGCGGGTGTGTTCATGTGAGGTGAGGTGAGGGGGACGCGGGATCGGCTCCGTTGCTTGGTGGTGGCGAGGTCGGGGATTTGGTGCCTGCCGAACGGCTTCGTGGCGGCGGCATCACACTCACGTGCACGCGCTCAGCTCTCACGTGCACAGCGCTCACGTGCACGCGCTCACGTGCACAGCGCTCACTCGCACGCGCTCACGTGCACGCGCTCACGTGCACAGCGCTCACTCGCACGCGCTCACGTGCACGCGCTCACGTGCACAGCGCTCACTCGCACGCGCTCACGTGCACGCGCATCGCCGTGCGCACCGAGGCGTGCCCTCGTGCGTGCCGTGCGGACGCCTCGACGGATTCTCATGAATGTTCAAGCGACCGTGACGTTTTCTATTGAGGTCAATAAAACTTGAGGTCAATAAACCGTACAGTAGACTTTTACATTCAGACTCTGTCTCCTCGACAGACCTGCTCTCCACCTGAGGACGGCTGCTTGCGTTGTGCCGAAACGTCGTGAGAATTATTTTATTATGTTTTATTTTTATTATTGTATTATTTCCATTCTACGTGACTTTACCGAAAGAACCAAGAAGATGAATCCCTGCAGTCACGAAAGCTTTAAATAGAAATGTATTCTATTGTGTTGAATCATTTCTGTTAACATCTATTTGTATGAATTGCGCATTTTAATGAAGTATATGGATCTTGATTTGAAGCTTTCGTGACTGCAGGAATCCACACTCTTTGGTTTCGTCGGTAAAGTCACGTAGGTAGAAAAATAATAGATCACGACGTTTCGATCGCAACACAAGCAATCGTCATCAGGTGGGACAACCAGAGCAAGATAAAACTGCTGAAGTTGTCCCACCTGATGATGATTGCTTGTGTTAACCTAGAAACGTCGTATTCTATTATTTAATTTATTTTCTTTCTACGTGACTTTACCGAAAGAACCAAAGAGTAAGTATATGAATGTTAGTTTTCTGTACAGTACAGTATTAATGTTACGAAACATTTTCATTTTCTTCCGTATGTTGTCAGACCAGGGAACCTTTTTCCCCAAATATAAACACAGTACTGTATCTACATTCGCAAATTCTATTTGCGCGCAGATTTTCTCGTGAATGTCGAGGCTTTACCGCACAGATGTTGGTCCATCCTCAGCATGTGAATCAGATATGAGGCCATCGATATGTAATGTGTTTTTGCAAAAAAATAACGGGAAGTATAGTATCTCAATTGAAAGTCAGCCAATGCTGTTTGTACCACCGTGTCTCATCATCCCTTCATTCCTTATGCCAGATCCAGCAGCTATTGCTAAGTAAATTCCCATCCTTTAGAATCTGCTTTTCTGTCTTCCCCTGGGTCTCTGACCTCGAGATGCACACTGCCATACCATTGTCATTGACCTGGGTGACAATATCGAGACAAATACCAGCCAGAACGACTCACAGGATTAACAACATATGCAATAGTCGTGCAATGAAGTACACATACGTGTTTGATGTTGCTTTGTACGACTTCACCGCGACCTCCGGGTGAAAGGCGCTTTAGAAGTGTAAGTTACTATTGCTTACATAACTCAAGTCTGAAGAATGTGTATTTCTAGTCACTGTTTAGCTTCGAGGACATTTCATAATTAATCCAAACACTCGATCCGACAAATTTCCCACTGGAGTCTCAGAATTGTAAAATAAAGAAACCTGCCGGGGCACAGACCGACACACCCGAAGGTGAGACAGATGGACGTAAAAATAAATAAATAAAAGCCTTTGCTTTGAACACTGTAACAACCCTCCGAGGAAGCTGGCATGCCCCGGAGCAGATTACTATCCGTTGTTTATTCTGTACGGGGCCAATATGCGGTACTGGGACGTAAGCCATGAAAGCAGACATTTAAATTTTCATCGCAAATTTTTTTTCAGAGCCCCAAAACTTCCCCCCCCCGCCGCCGCCATTACCTCCCCCACCCTCCACCCGCATGGCATCCGCGGCAAGTCTGTGGGCTTTTCATCACGCTCGCAAATACATTAATAGCGCCATTAAGAATCCGCCGACGTGTCGATTCGGGTGTGGGAAATGGGATCCTAAATGAACGAGTCAGGCTTTGCCCGCGAGTAAGGAGCCCGCACATCATCTGTGGTCAAAACAAAACATGAAGACACCATTTGGTCAATCATGCCTTTTGGAATACATTTGCCGGATCCAGACAATGTGCATAATCCCCTAAAAAACATGCGACCTGGCCCTGAACCCAGAACTTCATTGTAAATCGTACAATTTCAATGCATCTGCTGCACTGTGGTGAACTGCATGGGGCGGTGTGGGCATGCATCTAGACACAATGGGAACAACATTGCGCGTGCATGCGTGCCTCTGTGTCCTCGTGAACGGCAGCATGATTTGTTTCATAATAAAGGTTTTTGGGTTAGATCGCGTTACTTGTAAATGTGTCGTAACCCTCCACCACCCGACAATCAGCAAAAAAGCGTCACGTTGACAAAAGACAAATAGTTCACTACTTTAGCCCACCGGTGTGTTGAAGAGTTAATCCACAATATTTATAATTATTGAGTACGACGTTTCGCTGGTAATTACATCCAGCATCATCGGGCAATTCGCCAGAATGATTTGCTTGTTTGATACAATTCATTCGATGTTGTCTTTATTTACCCATGTGAGAGTGAGAGAGAGAAAGCACATTGAAATGCACGCAACTGGAATAAACTCGCTTGTTCGTGTATGTCCTTGCGAATGATGAAAAGAATGAAGCCGATTACCCTTGAGTGTTTTTGTTGTTTTAGAACCGGATAATACTATTCTGTCGCAAGCGAGAACTGAGCTAATGACGAAGTCAAATACGGGGGGGGGGGGGGGGTAGGTGGCACACAAAAATGTGTGCATCCAAAGCAATAAGCACAATTTTCTTTTTCAATGTTATAACATTTTTAGCCCTCTGTTATTCGAAAATTGGTCAAATGTAAGAAAAAGCAATGGAAAGTGCACAAACAAGAAAAATAGCAAAACGTAATTGTAATGCATGAATCTAAATGAAATATATTCATAGTAACCGATATATTTATTGCTCTGTCAGATTCCCGAAACCGTCACATTCATTTCTGCCGGCTAGTAATTCATACCGTGAAGGAAATTTGATCAAGACTGGGTCACTGGGTGCTTAAGATTCACTTTGCAAGAGGCGCGCTCCGTAATTCCTCGCAGAAATTTCACAAAAGGCTGCGGGAGGGGGCGGGGGGGGTACGAAAATCGGAGGCAAGCCCTTTACGAACCTGGCTGAGGTTTGCTGTGGGCACATGCAGCATTAGGACTCTCCAGCCACCGAAGCAGCACACCCTTGATTATCTGGCATCCACTTATTTGGGAGAGCACCCGTTACTACCCCGGGTGTTGTTTTGCCTCATTTGAAACAGCCGAGCGAGGGAGGGTAATGGATGGGGCTTATTTTAAGCATCACGTACAGCGGTGTTGGTTTATAGCGGCTGATCCACTGCGGCTCAGGGTGTGTATATATCGTCCAATTTACGCGCGTCACTTTGGAGCTCCTTTGATGGGCCATGCCCTTGTAGTTTTGGGGGCTTGCCGCTCTCGTAAATTCACGCAACTCTTTTAATTACAACGTGGCCCCATAAACAGAGTGCCTCTCCCACGAGAGAGTTTAGCGCGTAAGTGGTGCCGACGTATCTTTCTCTCCCCGAAGACCCACCGTCGTTTCGGCGGGCACTGCGCAAGAGGACAAGACGCCGCTGGAATGTGAAGAGCTGAAAAAAGGAAAAAGTCAGTTTCCATATTGATCGCTTGTGGGTTTTTGTGGCCAGTGAAATTTACGACTCTGCATACATTTTTATGAGATTTTTTCTCCGTATTTGGAAATGTTGCGTACGGCACGACGTCGCATATTCGACCGCCACGTATCCACTCTTACCAATTAAGTGCCCATACCCAGCGCAGTATTAGCATACGGTGTAACTGGAAATATTTTATAGACATTCACAAATCTGGCCTTTTCACATATCCACCTATACCTCGGTCCCCAGCTAGTTGGAGGGCCTACAAACGGATATAATATTGAACAAAATGTGATCAAAATTACTTCTGAAGACACGATGGGCGGAGTCCACGTGTATATATGGCCCCCTGAGAGATCTATAATTTGTTAATGCGTTACATAAGCGTCTAAAAATAATTACATTAATGGCCAGCTTGCAGACTTTTTGCTGATGCTTCCGCTGAAATAAAGTAGGCCTCAGGCAACGTTTAACAATGTCATGAAAAGTACACATCGAGGTAAGATGAAATTAATCTATGCTCCATAATTCTGTTCTCAGGACCATTATGATGATCACAAGCTACAGCAGGGGAAAAAGTGCACCTCGTAAAATGCAATCAATTAGCAGCCATGAGTGAAGATTCTATTTTGATGCCCTCGTGGCTCTGTGTGGGTTGGATATGGGTGATTAGTATTGACAATGCAATTAATGCCCTTAACCTGTAAATTGGCTCAACTAAGAATGTTTTTTTTGTCTGAAATGAGGATGAGGCCTAGGCGGTTTCACGCCGGCGGTGAAAGTTTCTAAGGATAGTCATCGTTGCCCTCGTGAGGGTTAAAACGTTTTATGACCATCATTGTCGCTCGCAAAATACGGCGTTGCAACAGAGTTGGCCAAGCAAGCAGAACGTCCCCTGGCTCAGCCAATAAGTCATCTATTTGTGAAACTTGAGAGATAGGTGAGAGCCCCCCCCCCCCCACATTGATACGAGTCTCTTGCGAGGAATATCTGGGGTGAAACACAATGAGAGAAACAGTAAGTTACGCAAAAGGAAATGCTATTCAAAACTCAACAACGTTATGGACATTGAAAACAATGAAAGTAAATGTGCAGCCCTACATTTGCTCGCACACACCACTGCAAACAGAATGGCCTTCACTTCCGGAAGCTCAAGAAAGCCACCCCAATGGGGCGTTGGGTCCTGCTCTCTCTCCCACACAGGCCAGATGTCTTCATGGCAAGTACAATCATTGGCTTGTTTAATTCTTGACACGTAACAGCCGTGGTACAAATTGGTGCAGGTGGACAAAAGTGCATAGCTGTAAGAGTCAAAACATTATAATGTTGAAAAAATGCTTTGTCGATCTTTTTTGAGTAAATGGAAATGTTCTGCCACTGTTTTTTTTTTCAATTAAATTCTGCCTGACACGACCCATTCGTAAGGTTTGAACTATGGATATGTTAATTAATAATGCTATGCATTAGAGATCAACATACGTATGTATATATAATCGGACAATATTGTTTTACCAAATTCAATTGTTTCGTCACAGTTAATAACTGAACGTGACAAGAATAGAGGAGAGCTTATCACATCCAATTCCGTATTGCCTGCAAATCCTATTATCTGCGGATAAGTGGAATAAAATATCAGATAATCCCACGGACAATAGGATCTGTCGTATAAGACGTCACATTACTGCAGGTAAGGATGAGTTCTCCTTCACAGTTGTAACAATATTATAGCGTGTTAAACATCTCACGGTGTCGTTTAAGCTTTAGACGAGTAGAGCAAGCGGCTCCGCTGTCACCTCTCCTGCTTTACACGAGCAGAACATTTAAGCCGATTGAAAAGCCAAAAGCCGCGGCTCTTCTTCCAAGTGTTACCTCCACTTGAAAGGTAACCCTTTGTAGGAAATTTAAATTGTGTCCCTGCCGAAGAGGAAGCGGCGCAATGGAATCGTGAGTGTCAAGAGCGCGGCGGAATGTGCCACGCGGCGTCGCAAGCAGTGCGGCGACATTGCCACGTAACACGCGGTGTTTCTATCCAGCAGTGGAGACGTGCCTGCAATGGTGATCGTAACTAATGTTGCTGAACCTGGAGAGTAAGTCGCTCAAAACCACGACGTTATCATGAAGTATGCATGTTCGCACCCGGGCAAGATTATAAGAAGGCGAGTATGTAGTAGTAGCCACTATTCTATTCTTGCATACGGTGACAATGCGTTCTGAAGCTAAATACCAATGTCGAGGTCGGCTCGCCGCAAGAGGGCTTCAGGGGAGAGAGAGAGTTGGTGTCCTTGTGACTGTTCCTCCATCGACGACAGTGGTTTACTGTGCGGCCCATTGTTTAGGCTATATGGACAGAATCGCGCTACTGTGGTTCATCTTTAATTTTCCAATAATGAAGATGCACGCACAGGCCTGTTGATGTTCCGATGCGGTTGATGGTTGTACCAAAGCCAGGAGGTCTCGAATAATATGTCTATTCTGGACATCCGCATTGCTTCACTCTTTTCGTCAGCGTTCTTCCATATCTAGGTGGGATTCTAGGATGATGACAGCACGATCCCAGGAGGAAGATCGGGACTTGAATGGTGGCAATGAAAATCGCCACTAGGGTAACAGTACGCACGTGGCTGGAATAAACACAACAGACGAGGCTCCATATGTTATGCCACCATGCACAGTATCATCATTAAATATGCATGATCTCCACATAGCTGCTTTACTGGACTTGAGTAATTCCCACTGTGGTTCGAGTTTTCACACGGAAACATAACAAATAGATGAGGCTGGAGTTGTTATGACCAGGGCCGGACAGACACATGCTTTGGGGGGCTGCAGCCCTGCAGCCTTGTATTTTGACAGCCCCAGCAAAATGGTATAATCTTTTATAATGGTGGAAACACAATACTGTGATAAATCCCGCAGAATAATTTTGTAATTATAGCCATAACATCATGAGATGTTTTACGAGCAGTTATGTGGCCACTATTTTAATTGTTAAATTCCTTTAAACGTTTACTGAGCTTTAATATTATCGATATGAAAT
Organism: Lethenteron reissneri; assembly: GCF_015708825.2. Taxonomy (NCBI): domain Eukaryota; kingdom Metazoa; phylum Chordata; class Hyperoartia; order Petromyzontiformes; family Petromyzontidae; genus Lethenteron; species Lethenteron reissneri. Next base: position 1,217,419 of record NC_083819.1, read on the forward strand.
GGAACATCTAGAACTGGAATAACCAAGCGAAATAAAAATGGCTGGTGGGAGCAGTGGCCGGTGCACTGAATACGTTGACCCGAGTTCGATTTACCGGCCAGGGCTAACATCAGTGGTGAGTGATACCTGGGCCCGTGCTGCCCCCCTATTTTACTGAGCAGCATGGCGAGCTATGGTCAAACAACACGTCGGGACGCCTTCATCCAGCAGTTTATTGAGAAGAAGACACCAGGGATGTAGAATTACTGAAACACATCGTATAGACAGGTTCAGGATATATAATGTGAGTACTCATCATTGTACTCCGCACTGTGTCTATCCTGGTGTCAATTCTCAACGCATGCCATCTGCGTGTACCTGAATCGTTTGTTCAATAAAAAAATACTTTTTCAAGAAAAATATCAATGGAGCTTTTGGCGTCGGGTGCGGGTGGCAGTAAGCGAGCACCGAGGAGGAGTTAAATAGACACAGAGAGGGACCTCTCTTCCCAAAACTATAACAGTCCTGGCGCCTATCAAACGTATGCTGGTCGTGGCTTTGACTCACAAAACATCTGTGAAAAAGAGCTTCATGGCTCATCGGATTCCTCCAGTATGAATGGAATTTCTATTCTGACTCTGACCACAGGTGATGGGCGCAGCTATTGCCACACCCTGCCTCCCACGCTTGCCATTCCGGTTAAGAGCCTCCTCGCATTTGCCAAGCGGCATTGCGCGCACACACACACACAAGAAAAGAGACGGGAGTTCGGCTGTCGATAATTACTGCCTCGGATCGATACTTCATTACGGGATGCTCTGGCTCTCTGGCTGGGTGTAATTAAGTAGCACTCTTGCAAAAATTGGCAGCGGTGGCAGGCCATCATTTTGCCCGGGTTGTGCGAGCATTCTCCCAGTACTAATCCGAACTCTAATCCGGGCCCTAAATCCACATGGCAGAATGGAAACCGCCATCGATAAGGACGCGCTGCGGACGAAAGTTGCTTCGCCAACATGCTTGTAAAGCACTGCTTAAAAAACTAAACGATGGGGTGAGGAGTGGTGGCATTGGCTGGTGCTCTGCTGGTTGTATCCGGCAAGTGGAGTTCGATTCGCGTCCACGGCTAACGTCAGTTTGTCACAACTGTTGCTGGCAATGCAGGGCCGCCACCTTTACCTTTGCACGACATGATCCCAGATTTTGTAGCGCATATTTTATGTTCACATTTTAAGGCGTTATGCAGCCATTTGTATCGCATTCATACTCATTTGCGCTCACAATATGTGCTTCAACGTGCATCGCTAAATTGAAATCATAATTGCATTTTTAAACAGTTTCCATCAATTAGGTCCCTGAATACACGATCGCATTATCATTAATCTGTAAAAATTACACACGCGGCAGAATATTGCGTTATTTTTCATGTAAAAAGAGCCGGTAGTTATTCAGTTAGACAACTGCTGTCTACGAAAGAAATGAGATTGGAACGAGATTCGGCTCCACCTTGGAAATGTGATGCAAGGGTGAGACAGGAGCCATCTGTTGTTGCACAGAGTGCCATGTGGAATACGAAAATGCCACTTCAAATCTCATGCTATGAAATAAAAAAAGCTAAACTTGAACCAATTATTAAATGGAATGAGCGCATTTGTGAATGTTTTTGGACCCTATAATTTATTTGATTGCAGTGTTGAGTTTGCGTTTTCCAGCACACTATCCCTCACTTGCCAGGGGAGTGGTGGCACTTTAGTTAGCCACTGCACACTGAACCCGGTGACCTAAGTTGGATTCCTGGCCATGGCTGAAGTCAGTGGCGAGTGATATCTTAACGGATCTTGGGAACACCTCCCCGCGCAACAAGCCCCAATAACCAGCACGGTAACGTGTGGTCAAACAACCCCATATAATGTATGCGATCTAACCCAAAGAAACCTCTTTTATGAACCCCTTTTATTGACACAGCATGGTCAGCCTTTCATTTAACAGTGGATTGACAAGGGCTTTCAATGAACAAATTTAGATATTACATAATAATAGGGGTTTCCCCCTTTTTTCTGGCAGCAAAACTGAAACCTTTTTTACGAGGATTCATGCCTGCATTAACTACAATACTTGCAGTCGAAATGCAAACAAAAAACACACTATGAAAATATATGCATTGTCCTTGCAACTGATTGGTCCACACCAAGGGAGGGCTTTCTTTTGAGCCTCGACCCAAACTGGTGCTCGACCAGAGGACGCCAAAAGGCGTACAGCTCAAAGACAATGCAATATCAAAGTAATGACCTCCTTTGCCAGTACCAAAATATAATAGTTTTTTTCAGTTTTGTTGCCAGAAAAAGGGGGAAAAACCCTTTTATTATATTTTGGTACTGGCAAATGAGGTCTAATGATGTAGATATTACATCTACAACAATAATTACAACACAATTACTGATTGTTATTGTCATTACAATCTTCAAGTTGTATTAATGTATTTAAATCGTGGTTGCTGAGCACATGTTCAAAGGAATGGAACCCCAAGCAATCGGCAACAAACAGTACTTTTAAATGCGTAATAGAAAACAATTATTGCGTTTATTTAGAATTTTTAGGGGGCCATGGAGCAACAGAATTTGTAACAAATTTAAATTCAAGGTTACACTTCAATGTATTATTGCACCTGTTTACTCAGGAACATAACCTCACTGAGTCTCAAGATAATTTTGCAGGAAAGTCCTCCAAAGTTTTTGCTACCTGCGATCCTATTTGAACAAATTGCTGGCATTTATTTTAGAATTGCGATGTTTGGCAACACCGGTTCCATTGTGTGAGGAATCCAGAGGACTTAGAAGTAACCCATTGAAGAACAGGGGCGGAGCATCTCACGCAAAAAGATGCCCAGGCTCTGGAATCGAACCCAGGTCCTACTTGCCATCCTGCCTCCCCATAATATGCAGGCACGACAGCTATGTAGTTCTGGGTAAAAATGTAAAGGTGCAGCCTAAACTTCCTTGCTCATACTCTTTGGTTCTTTCGGTAAGTCACGTAGGTATACAATAAAATAGATCACGACGTGTCGGGCGCAACACAAGCGCCACTCTGCTGGTGGAAGGGCCTCTACTAAAGAGTTATCGAGCCACCTCGAGAGAGTATTTTGGTCGACTCTTTCACACTGGCAAGACGTCTTGGAAGAGGTGGGAGCATCCACCCTTTACCCCACGGCAAGCGGCCTCCCAATTGTCTATGGAGTACCGATTTGTACTGCTGGGAGATCTAAGTAGCTGTTCACACTCGAACAGCTGCCGTGACCTCTGGATCGCCAGTCAAATGTGCTTACCATTACGACACGGCAGCAGCCTACAATTGTGGGTAATGCCAAGTTGTGCTTCACGTGGAGCCAGCGCTGCGTTAGGCAGGCAGTCGGAGGTATGACGGTCCCAGCATCACCAGGCAATAACCAAGTGCGTTCACCGTCGCTGGCAACCGTCGTTGTTAACCAGAACAGCTGGTAAAATGTATTATAAATGAGTGACCTGCGGTATTATTCGCTTGCGTGTGTTTAGCAGTGGTAGCGTTGTAGCGTCAGGAGCAGTAATCCCCGTAATGCAGGTGGCGTAATTGATCCACCAAGGAACAACCCCTGTGCAATAAGAGTGATCTTTATATCATCGTAACTTTAAAGTTCACGGTTTCTAGCACCTGCCAGTCTTATCCACCGCCCCTCCCCCCACTCCCGGGCAGAGCAAGCGCCACTTGAATCACAAATGTGGGGAATTAAAACGTTCCACGCCTCTCTATTCACGCATTTATTCCTCTTCAGTCATGATGAATCCACTGGTCGATTAAGGCCTCCCCGAGCCCGTCTGCTGCTGCATCTCTCACGGCCCGTGCTCTGCATTAATCCGCCGAGCACTTACGCAACAACATCATCGGCTCACTTCCTGTCGGACGAAATCCCTTTCTTTGGCCCCCAATGCATATCCTCTTCTTGACCATCAGACGCCAACTCTTTCTTGCTACGCGTGGTATGTGTGTGTGTGTTGAACTTCTTTTGCACCGTACGTAGCCAATCGGATATGCGTGGGAAAGACAGCAAACTAAACACAAAAAGGAGTTCTTAGGAAATTATTTTTCAATCTGACCAAGTCCATTTGCTTTTCATATCAGTTTAAATAACGTAAATTGCCTGCGTACGCCCGATAATAATTATAATTCACGCGTTCTTCTTCCTCCTGTCGATGTAATCTGAGCATGCGTCTCTCCAAGCACTTTCTTTGGGTGCACTTTCCTGATCATTATTGGCGGGCAAGACAAGACGGGAGATGTGCTGGTCACGAGGTCTGGAATTCCACCCGTGACTCCTCTGAGCCAACTCTGCCACCTGCTGTCCGCGCTCCACGCGACGCAGCAACGAGTACGGATGCTGCACCCCGTAAGGTGGCAATAGCGGGGGGCCACAGTGGCGAGATGTTAACTACCTCGCCGGGTATACAGGAGGTCGTGGGTTCGATCCCGCAGCTAACGCCTGGATATTTGGAGTTTGCATGTTCTTGCCATGGTCGCGTGGACTTTTCTGACAGAACATCGCTTGGCCTGTCGGCTTCTGCTGAAGCCATGCACTGTGGAAGGACCTCGCCAGGGCTACAGGCCGCCTGCCACAGCATCATCATGAACATCATCTGCCATGGTCTATCCACTGCTGGCCATATGAGCACCATGAGCCCTATACTGGATAAGCATATAACGGTGATGGCAGCACACGAGGATATGGAAAAGCTTGAAAATGAAGAAAGCATGAGGTGGATTTCTCCTGAAACAATCAGGATCATTAATTGTGCGGCTTACATGTTAACACGTGCAAACACTTTGCATCTCTGTGCCATACTAAATTATAAACCCATTTTTTTAGAACTGCTTTTTGTGTTTAGTTTGTTGTCCTTCCCCCGCACCTACAATTAGGACGATTGGCTACGTACGGTGCAAAGTAGGTTCAACATTCACACACTGCTGTATATGCATGTGCCTTGACCACTGCTTGCATGTGTAATGACAGGGTGACACCTGCTGGCCGGAAAGGTAATCACGGGTACGGGCACAGTTAAGTACCAACCAATCAGAGAAGGAGGCGTATCTGGGGCCAACGTAACACAGGTGGGGTTAGCCGAGATACTCCGGGAACCTGCTCGAAGGCTCCACGAGGCCTGGCGTCGCCGCTTGCCGACATCTCTCGTCATCCGGCCACGTGGAAGGAAGATCTCCTGCGTGGCTTCCATTGCGATCGTCGTAGCCGAGTGAAGGCGATGGGACTATGCCGAGTGATGGGCTGTGTGTAGCCAGTAGAGACGTTAATACCTCGTGTTGTCCTCAGTGTGAGAAGGAATAGGTATTGGCTTGTGTTGTGCCCATGTGAGTAACAAAGAAGAAGTCCCCTCTACACCACGTGTCGTGGAAGCCGCTCATTACACACGTGTGTGTGTGTGCCAGTGTCCTTTTCACATTACAATCCACGTGTAATCCATGGTCGGTGTGTTTTACATCGTTTATATTTCAATCAGCGCTTTTCGACGTCGCTCTGCGTGCGCCTGGGCATGCAGTGTTTCTCCGTCTTGTGTGCGATCCACTACGGAAGATTATAAACGAGAAATTTGCAAGAGACCGCCATGCACACGTTGGACAATAAGCTTCAAGCAACCTCTCGGGATACATTTCACAATGGGACGACAGATGTGGAATAACCCAAGTCTGAAAAAAGTGTCTATGAAATCATGCGCTTGATGGTGGTGGAGCCATTGTAATCTCCCGGGAGCTTTTAACCGATTATCCGGCCAACCAAAACCACCTGATCGAAGAAACTGAAATGTGATTTTGTATCTGAACAAGATTCACAAATTTCGATTTAAAGCTTTCGTGACTGCAGGGATTCATCTTCTTGGTTCTATCGGTAAAGTCACGTAGAAGGGAAGTAATAATAATAATGTTTAATTTTTATTATTTTATTACTTCCCTTCTACGTGACTTTACCGAAAGAACCAAGAAGAAGATTCACAAAGTGGAAAGTTTTTGCTGGGGGGGGGGAGGGGATTTTTTTGGGGCATAATAATAATAGTGTTTTTTTACAAATTGTGGGGAAAAAAGTATTGTATATGTTCACACTAACATGTTTGTAAACAGAAGTCCATAACAATTAGCCATATATAGATAAAGAGGTAAAGGCGCAGCCCTGAAATTGCTTGCTCACACCACTGCTGGCAGGACCTCCACCCGAGGGAGCTTCAGAGCATCCCTCTGGAGAGAATTTTGGCCTGCTCTTTCACCCTGGCCAGACATCTTGGGAGAAGTAGGAGTACTCACACTTTACCCCACTGCTGGGCAATAAACCTGCACCGCCGTTTCACTTGTCGCGCTGGGAGATTGGTTCGAACCGGCGACCTCTGGATTCCGTAAATGCTGTACAAGAACTAACGTCAATGTAACAATCCTCGACAAGGATTTTTGTTTGAACCCACGCCGTTCGAAGCACCTCGACTGCCAAATGCCATTCTCAAATCCCGTCAGCCAACGGCTTAAGCTGTTGTTGTTGACAAATAAAACCAACATCTGTCGTTGCATAGCCTTATCATTTACTTATGTATGAATGCATGCAGTTCAAATGCATTGTGTGTGGTTGGTGGGGGCAGTGTTGCTCTTCATGCGGGTACCCGAGTTCGATTGCTGACCACGGCTAACACGAGTGGCGAGTCACATTTTAACTTATCCAGACATCCCCCCCGCCCCTCACCGCCCTCTCAAGCAACCTGCGATCTCTAATGCTGCGAAGTCATTCAGATCGTCAGCCACGATCCATCCACTGCTGGATGAAGGCCTCCCGAAGCTTTGATCCTTGAGACGCATGAGACGAAATGCTAATCAGTCTGGCATTCTTAAAAATCAGTCTTTTCTTCCCCTTTGGATCGAATAAATATCAAAGAATCATTCATTGATTATTGGGGGTGTGACATTTCTGGCTAAACATTGAGGGGACATGTCAGATAAATTTGTTCCAGCAACTGGTCCCCCACTTCTGTGGTGATATCCAAATACCATTTAGTCCAGGGGCTTTCTATTTTCATCTTGCAAAGGGAATACTTTACTTACTCCAATGTGACCTCTGCAACCTCGTCATCTGAAATATGATTTAATCCCTGGATTATATGATTGTTTTGCTCTGGTAGAGATCTGCATAAAATTCCTCCACGGATTCTCAGAGTCTATCTATATCACGAGTTATGATTCTATCTAGCTCTCTTAAGCTTCACCATTTGCCAATGTCCAATTGCTTCCTTTTTGCAGCTCCCATGCTCTCACTGATTGTTATGATGTCTTTGAATATTTTTGAGGTGAAAAAGGGCTAGAAGTTCAACTTATTCATGAGTGTGTCATACCTTAATGAAATCAGTGAATATTCATGGTTACGATTCTCTTATGCATACATCTAAAGAGTGTAGGGTTTAGTAATTTCACATTCAACATTTCCTGGCCAACCCCTTGTTAGCACATTTATGCCTTTCCATCCGTGTACTTAATTACATCATCCTCAATTCTGGCCCGAGATGGGTTCACAGCTCACAAGTGGGAAATACATTCCTGTTAAAAATGCGACATCCCCTCTTCTTTAATACCCACTGCCTCTCCGGTGACACAAAGCGACATTACGGTTGTTAATTTCTGCATTCACGACGGGACATTTCGTCGTTAGGTAGACGCATGGATGTAATTCTGCGGGCGAGGATGCGCGTGTTCGAGAGCAACGGAGCGGACTCAGACTGCCGTGGCAATGATCTAAAGCTGGATCCATAACGTCGCTAATCTCGCGAGAGGGCTTTTCAAAAATGTAATTTAAATAAATTATTACCATCCGCTGTATTCTTTATCACAGCGATTTCCCCACGTTACATCCGTTTTGCCGCGACTCTTGACACGGCGAACGGCCAAAGATTGCACCATTTTTCTTGTTGAAGGCATCCAGTTAATCCTGATTAAAATCCAAGAACATGTATTATTACAATTCCACGTTGTTTCCCCCCCCCCCCCACCCATCTCGCCACCAAATCCATGTCCCATTCCAAGTACCACGTGCAGTCGCATTAGCAAATACGCACGAAGTGACCTGTGACAGCATCAACATCCGTTGTCTATGCACTGCCAGATGGAGGCATCTTCACTGTCACCACCATCCAGAACCTGACAATTGCACGATCCATCTCACTCCTGCGAATGTGAACTGACCTCACCCCTCGATCTCTGCAGCAGTTGTTCATTGGTTTTTATCTGCCAGTCCGTCACTGCTCATCTTGTCCATCAGCCATCATCCCGACTGGGTACGTGACATGCCAAATACCATTCACTCTTCTTAAGTCAAGCTGCATCAAAAGGGCAAACTAATGTGGCTACTTGTCATAGATTTTAAAGGTAAATTTGAATAAGGTGACCAACGTGTATTTTCCCTCTAATAACATAGAAATCTTATTTATAGACCAAGGCAGCCACGTCACATATGACTATAATGGAGTTAAAAGGACAGAGACACTCTAAAATGCATCAAGGTAAGGTTTTTACACTGGCAGTTTCATTATTTTACATTATGCAGTCTTCATTTCACCTTTGCCATTTGCTTGCTTTTTACCCAGAATTCCACCCAGAATTCTACCCAGAATGTCTCCGATTTCATCCCATTTCTGTAGCTACGCGGGTTGAACCTGGCGAGTCCTTGGACGGGTGACCACCAAACACGAACATATCATCACAGGTCTTGCGAGGAAACGTGGGCAGGCAGCAGACGACAGTGCAGAAAAATACATCCTGCACATGTAGGCCCCCATGTCTATGTTTCACGCCTTGATCAACCCACAATTGGTGAAGTATGGTAAAAAATTACCCCCACGACCCGCAAGGTATGGGGAGGCACTCATCCAGCAGTGGATTGCACATATCCGCGTGCTATCCATATGTCTGCCTGCTTGTGTGAACGATGGTTTAACTTTCTTCAGCATCGTGACAACGGCACCCACACACTGCCTTGCATGGGAACACTTGCATATTTAAACGACTTCACTTGAAAAAAAAAACCCCACGTTGAGTGGCCGTCACGTTTATACGCTTAGAAACAAGAACTCGATAGAAGACAGTGCCGAGTGCAATGTTTTATCAGAAGCACTTCGGCTGTTGTGTACAGAAGATCGAGGGCATTGGGCCTCCAATGAAGCGCGTATTCGCGGATTAGTCACAAAGGCGTGTTGATTATTATTCCTCTACCCACTCAAATTGTATTGCCTCTGTGCTGCTCAGCTTGATTTCTCCGCACGAGACACATTAGCGAGCGCAGGTGCGGCATTATCCCTTTGGCCAGGATCCAAAGGGTATTTAACAAAAATGCAAGATAAAGGCAGGGCTTAATTTCTCACTAATTATATTCCAGCAGCACCAGCACGTGACATTTGGCACCACGGCCATAGCGGGAGGTGGTATCATGGACGCGGAAATAATTACTGGAGCTCAGCCCCGGACGGCTCCAGCAAAGCTAAGCCTTGCATCATGGACGTACATTTAATAGCAGTTTTCACTCAGAATTAGGGATCAGTAAAACAACCATATACAACACACGTGGGATAATTCCATCGTAACGGGATACAGGAGTCGCGTAGACATGGAAGCAGGTCAATGAAATTAAACCCGCCCATTAAACACGTTGCTGAAGAACATTTGGAATGATATAAGCCCAAATTATGCCAATGTGATATGTTACGATTCAACAGAAGTACATCATGTGACCAATGATAGGGCACGGACACACATCTGCATTCGCCTAACTGGAAAATGCTTATCGGTGCTTTTCCTGGATATAGGATGATGCCGCCAATAATAGGAGGCACAAGTAACACCAGCCACGGGTAATAGGCCTGTGGATAAGTGGAGTTCTGTGGTACTAACATCATATTGAATTAAATAAACTACTGGCTATAGACACAAGACCTGAAGCCTACCTGTTCGTGCGATCTTAAAGCTTCCGTTGTCGAATGGAAAATAACGCGGACCGAAAAATGCCATGATTTCATCCGACGTTGTGGGTGTTTTGTACCCGTGTCTAGAAATGTTGCGGTATATCTCGGACACCCAGAGTGGCTGTGACCCCCGCCTTGAAGGAACTTATGTAACCGTAGAGTTGAAATTTACATTTTACTTGCAATTCATTGCCATAGCATGTGGATCAGAGCTGGCAGAAATATGTTCAAAATCATTATTGTAAATGCAAGGCATTTCGCCTTAATGGAATTGAAGAAGTCAAATATGTAAAAAAAAAAATCAGTCTTCTACCATTATCTTCAATTGTAATTGCAAAGTTTTCCTCCCACGAGGACCTGACTTATTTCATTTCAAAAGGGATTCGGATGTTTGAATGAGTGCATTCGAGATTACGTTTTTAAGTGCGCGAGTATAGATTAGACACTTATTTTACAAAGGCGATTGCAGAAATATCAAATGAATACATGTTAGCCTTTACTTAATAATAGCAATCATAATAAACCTTGGCAAATTGTATGCACTTTTCATTTACCTGCAGCATTCATGGATAATTGCAACTTGCGTAGATCACTCTCGCCCGTTACCCCCTGCCTTTCAAAACCCACTGTGCATCACGTGGGTTTTTTTTAATAATAAGGGCACAGAGTCTTCACTCGCTCCCGTAGAGAGAGAGGTCGACTTAGAGGCGACGAGGAAACACAGACGAGGAGCGGGAAGGCAGCCAGGCAGTGAGCCGGCACAAAATACCCCACCGTCTCCTCGCCACCTCCCCCAAGTTCTGCGGTCCTCTGTATATACAGCTGTTATCGGCCGATGAGTCTTTTACGTGGGAGAAAACCAGAACACCTGGATAAAATCCACACATGCGATGGGGCAACGCTCTATCCCACACAGATGGAACGAATGCAGTTCTCAAGTTGTTGTGCTGCCTTCTCCCAACGAGCCCAGGGACTTACGGCACCTCCTCGACACGAGAGTTTCACAAAGCAGCATTTGCGTGACCCAACAACACTTTATCCATCATAATAATTAAACACAGCGCACTGACTAGGGCTGCTACCTGTGAAGGTAATTGCATAATTACCTTTCGTGGTTGTTAGTTAAGCTGTAAATAAAATATTGTAATTAATTTTCACAGTAATTATGAATACTGTAAGTAAATTCATACGACTAATATTAATTAGTTTAACACGTAGGCTTTAATTAGTTTAACAAAATCAAGGGAGGAGATATCCTCACAACCAGTGTATTTGAGAACTGTGGGTCAGTTGCCAAAGTCATATCATTGGAGCGAGCTATCCGAATATTTAGATAATCAATCCGATTGCCCAAATAATCAGATCACCCTCACATTTCCATAATATTTTTTTTCGGGTTAGATCGCGTCAATATAAATGTGTCGTTAAACCCGCCACCACCCGACAGCCAATCAATAACATGCCAATTCGTTAAACCCACGAACCCATGTGTTAAACTCACATAGCTGGTGGGTGGGGAAAGTAAGACCTCTCTTCCCACGTGTGTCGCTGCATGGAACAAAGCGGTGACGTTAGCGGCATCACTGCGTTTCGGGGGTTTCCTGCCTTCGGACACTTTTTTTTAATGGGTCCGAAGTAATCTAATAGGAACAAAGTGATCGATTAAAATGATTAGCCAATGAAAATACAGACAAATCATTCCCAGCTGCACGTATTGGACCAGACCTGAATGCCAGATTGTCACCGCAGTGCGTATCTTATTCTAACCACAAGAGGGCAGTAACTGCATATGAAGTAATTCCAGGATACTCTTTCGCTCCAAAATTCTTCATATGGTAAAAAAAAGGCTTACTTAAATGATGGATTCGTTGTAACTTGGCGGGCGAAAATTTTATATATTTTGATGGGAAAAAACCCCATAGCAACCAAGATCTGTGCAACAATAAAACGACACGTAACCGCAATGCGAATGAGTGCATATTCATTTGGCCTCCATAATGGTGTGTTTTTAAATTGAATAATATACAGCTCACCAGTAATCCGCTGCTGGATGAATGCCTCGCCATGGGAGTTGTTTTGAGGACCAGTTAAGATGTCGCTCGCTATTTGGCTTGTTACCTGTGCTGCTGTTCCTAGGATTGTCTGCGTTTTGAGGTCTATATCATGGAAAATTTTCCCTGGAAATAAAAAATTCCTAGTTTTTGTCAGTTTCCAAATAATAATGCATTAGCATGCAGCTCGACTCTCTTATGGTGCGGTATTTTTATATTTGTATAATATGTCTTTGTTTTAGTACCTTACATATGTGGCAACCTTACTCGCTACTGATCGTAGCCATGGCTGGGAACGAGACTCTTGTCAGAGTAAAGTCAATTCTTCTTTTTAGTGAACCTGTGGCACCTTCCTGGCGTACATCGACCATTACAAGGCGTGAAAATAAAATTGTAAAGGATCAAATCTGTAAAAAAAAAAAAAATCCAATTTAAAAGCACGAACGCCATTCTTAAAAATGTCTACACCACCATCCTCGCCACAACTTGTCACCACATACAGAGGTGTGGTTGTGAGTTGCTTGCTGCAGGTGAGGGCAGAGAGATGTGGTTGTGAGTTGCTTGTACAGGTGATTGAATAGAGGTTGGTTGGTATAAAGGTGTCAGTTTTGTTGCCAGATAAAAGGGTAAAACCCTATTACTACAACGTAGGAGGGTTGTGATGTACTGTGGAGCTAGGTTGTTCAAGGTCACGAGGCCCAGGTGAAGTGCACGAACCGCTGCGCCACCGCTCCACCGTGCTATACGAGCGAAAGAGACAGGAGAGTGATTCAAACAGGAACGACCTTTTTTGCGAGAATGATAATCGCAGTTTATTTTTCCAGGAGAGTAGCACGAAGTTCAAGGACTGTTTTTCAGTCGGGTCTTGATAAATTGGGTTTAAATTTTAAGATAATTTCAGCCAATTAAGGATTAGTTTAATTATACACCTGGAGAAAACTCACTTGCTGCATCGCCTTCTCCTGGTGAGCCAGGGGTATGGCACCTCTCCGACGCCCACAGGAAGGGAGTTGCACGACACGTGTGTGACCCAACAACCCGCGCTGCTGCCTCCACAGCGCAAGGAAAATGACGAGTCACGTGCACAGCGAGCACTGCCCAACAACGCTCAGCCTTCGTCTTCACTCAGTCACCCCTCTCGCCCGTGTCCCAACCCCTCGCATTGACCCTGGCTCTGTTTGTCAAAATGATTCATGACTTGTTGCAATTGAAACCAATGCAGGCGTGCTGCGTATCACCGGCATGCATAGTCAACGCGTAATGTGCACTCATGCATCAGCAATGAGAGTATATCTATCACCTATTAAGCAAAACAAACCGTGTGATATTTGAATGTGAGCTGCCACTAAAATGTTTTTTGCATTCCCCTGGATAACCTCATTTCACACGGTCGGCCGAACAAAGTGGCTGCGACATGTGCATTGAAATCTAATTAGAATATACGCACGTGCTGAAGTGTATATTATTAAAGTCAAGTGCGACATTGAACTTGAATCGTCAACACTTTCTCATACAAAACACAAGTTACGCACGGTATGAATAAAAAACTTCGATAATTTCGTCAATTCGGGGATTCGCAACTTTGTTCACGTAATTATCTTTCGCGTCTAATTTTTAGCGGTCTCATTTGTGTTGTTCTTCAATCTGTTCCACCTTCCGCTCGGTTATACACAGGGCTTCATGTCAGCCGTGGCGGTATTGGGCTGAGCTCTAGAAAATAACTCACTTACCCCGCCCCCTCCATCCCTGCCCCTTGCCCCCAGACCCCAACTGCCGGGGAGCAGGGGGTTCATCTCCTCCCCTTCGTTGGCAATTATTACAGAGCTGATGTGACATTGCTGCCGTATATTCTAACGTCGAGTGATTCACCATGCCACCATGGTGCGATGGTCTTCTTTTCATCTTCTTCTTCTTCAATGTTACATTCTGGTGATCGAGCCAGATAACCGCGCCAGGAGCAGCGGGGTTCATCATCGCTGTGATGTCTCTTTCGTATTTATTTGTGGATCGGAGAATTGCGTCTGTTCTGGGTGACTACTGTCGCACACTGCTGCATAGATTTTAATTTTCCAATTGTGCATCAGGAATCCACGTCTGCCACGGTTTGTGCAGTGGATACCGATTCGATCTCCCAGCACAGCAGTTGTTGTACACCACAGAATCAGAATAATTATTTTCTCTAGATAAATCCGATGAGCTATGAAGCCCTTTTCACAGATGTCCACTAGAGTCCAGTTCGTCAACTGGCAGGTTGGAGTGGGGTAAAGTGTGGGTGCCCCTACCTCTCCCAAGACATATGGCCAGCGTGCATGAGTAGGTGTAATATCTACCACCGGCTGTGGCATCAGCAAGCGATTGCAGGCATGCACCTGTATCTCTTGTTTACTGATACCGCACCGCATGTGTAGGTTGATCTTACGTCTCAACAATGTCTGGTCTCTCCATCAGTGTGCTGAACGTCGGGGTACTACGCCGCCTTGCTTACTAAACACGCCTCTGCTCAATTAGACATCTTTGTACATTTAGTTCCACACTCACGCACGCACAAAAGGAGAAATGCATAACTCATCTTGTGTGTGGTCCAAGTGATTCATTATATGTCAAGTGTTCACTGGCGGGACTGGGGATTCATTTCATCTCATTCTGAAGCTAACGCAGCAGCCTTCGGGGACTTTACCATGGATAGGTTTGTAAAGAAATCATGAGCCACGATCTCTTCCCCCCCAGACCCCCGACCCCTCGATTGACGGAAAGGAAGATAAAGGAGTCGGTTTTCGAGCGGCTTTTCATGCGCCAGTCTCATGGGCCCTTCGTTGGTGAAGCTTTCAAGGAGACCTCAAGGTTATTAAATACGATAACCTGGGGTCTGGGAAAATTGCAAGCATAAGGCAGGATATCATCATAGTTTGGGGAAAAGAATTAATTGCTTTTGGAGCAATTTAAAAACGTAATATATTTTTTCTTGCACTGTTTGGGAAATCATTGTACATGTGTCTTCTTTTTTACTCCGTATGATTCGATTTTCAATGTATAGAAAATTAATTGGGTAATGGGAAGAGGAACATCGTTGCTGGGCTTTGGGCAGGACACGCCGCTCGATGGGGAAGAGCAGTGATGGAGTGGCAGCCAAAGGTACGGGACGTGGAGCCAGGAGGACACGCAGGGTGGAGATGGAATGAGGGAATCCACTTGTCGGGAAGGCGCCTTGCGGTTGCCGCATCGCAGGATTCTGACAGATGGTGACGGCTTGTGTGTTGCGCTTATGTCAAAACCCTTTTCGGACCGTATGTAGCAAACCGTGCCTCATCGGAGACGCATGGGGTGAGGACGAAAAACTAAACACAAAAAAGGGTCTAAAGAAAAGAGTTTTCAATCATAAAAATTGGGGAGGCCGTTATGCAGAAGTGGACTTAATCTCGCTGCTAAGAGTGGACACAGGCTGAGTGAACCCCGAAGAGGTCGCCACAAAGTTATACGTCACTTGCCATTGATGCCCTGGAGCTGAACACTCGTGAGGTTCGTAGCGCAGGGCACTGATCATTGCACCCCCACCAACAACAACTACTAAGATCACACTCACACTCTCCAGTTCTGCGGTATGTACACATTTAAGATAAAAGCGCAGCGCTGCATTTAGCACGCATCGCGGCTATTACAACTAGAATAACCATAATGCCGAGATTTAGAACACCACCACATGTAATAACGTGTTTAATTGTCATATTTGCAATCATTAAGTTCTGCTGTATGAAAGACGGTAAGACATATAGACTGTAATGCTTTCACAATGCACGCAAACGGACAACAGTGCATATCGCGAGACCGTATTCAACGTGCGCAGATTAAGCACTTGAATTTAAAGCATTTATATCCACAACCATAATTAGAAAGTGTTATCAATCAAAATAGGAATAACATTCGGGCATTTAATTGTAAAACATGATCACGATTCTCACCTGTTCGCTCAACTTCAGCATAAATAACCATGTTGCCCTCCGCGTGTCGGAATGGGCGTGGCAAAGCAAAACAATAATACAAATTATAAAGATTATAACTATGCAATTATTTCAGCAGTAGTAGTCATTGTTCTTGTAATTGTTGGTCTCGCGCTCAGAGGGAACCACAGCGGCCTTTCCGGCGCCATGACGAGCGGCGTTGTAAGCGCGGCCTCTCATTGGTCAGAGGCTCCCAAAACAGGCGCTCTGATTGGTCGGAAACGTTTGGCCTCGTGGCTGCACGCGACCGTTCGAGATATCAAAAGGGGGAGGGGGTAGTTCAAATGAGCGAGGATTAATGATTAAAATTAAGTAAAGGATCGGCGGGACCTGGTCCGGTTAGTTTAACAAACTCTTTAATTGTCACGCGAGACGAGTCTGTGTAGGAAATTTCTGCTCGTTCGGCTTCGTAGATCCGAAGATATTAAGCGTCAAAGATTGAAGAAGAATGGTAACAGACAACACAGCAAATTGAATATAAGTGTGTAATAAATATCATACAAATATCTAGCAAATGCTACGATAAGACAAAGGTGATTTGAAGGGTTTTCACGCTTAACATTGTCATCCTTGCACAATTCTTACATTGTTCTTATTCAAATCATCATAATCAATTATCATCGCTGGTGGCGAGATGTTATCTCACGCACCTGGTACGCAAGTAGGTCATGAGTTCGATCTCTACTCTGACGATGTCTGTTGTATATTTGTAGTTTGCGTGTCTCTCTCCCCCGTGGTGGTTGCGTGTGTTTGTATCCGGGTCCTCCGGTTTTGCCCTCCCCCATTAGTCAAGTTGATTTTATTTTTGATTAAACACGTGACACATTTCTGATACAAATCTTCCACTCAAAGTGCCATCATGCATTATATGATTTGGCTGCTACTATAATTCCCACATATGGTGATGATAAGCCACTTGGATGAGCTATCATGTGTGACCAAAGAGATAATAGATCAGTAGGCTTTACCTGGTAAAACAAACACAGCGTGGTGAGAGGATGTGTGATTGTTGGAGCACAACATTCAATCGCATAACATAGAAAATTACTTTCTTTAATGATATGGAGATTTGCCCCTGACGTATTTTCCAACTGTGTCACTTCAGTCTGATTGAAACGTTACCATGCGAATGTGGTTGTATTTATGAACATGAAGTGAAATCATCAACAGCCATGATCATTTCACTGCTGGATGAAGGCTTCCGCAAGCTGTAGCCATCTCCCACGGCCTTGTGATGCCACGGCTGGTCTTGCCCCTGCACCTGAGTTGATCTCATCATCCCGTCGACTTGGTGGTGGTCATCTCAAGAGCGATCCATTCCTTGGCTGCCACTCCATCATTCGTCTCGAACATCATCCCTCATCCCTTCTATCCACGATGTGCGCTGCCAAAGCCCGCTGACTTTTCTGAACAGTTGAACGATGCGTGTGTTCTCGAATCTATGTGCTCCTCTTCCAGATTAAAATAAAATGACACGACCTCCTGTATACTCTCGCCTGATATGCAGGAGGTCGTGGGTTTGATCCAGACGCTGACGATGCCTGTTTATTGTTTGTGTTTTCATGTCCTCCCCGTGGTCACGTGGATTTTATGCTGCTATAATTTTCCACGCGTTAAGCCACTTTCATGAACTATCATTTATGGCCAGGTTACTTGTGAAAAATATATATAACTCACTGGGCCTTACCTGGTAAAATTACAAGTAAACCCGTAAAAACAAAGATTTTCACTCTAAATCCTTTATATGCGTGGCGGCTAGAGTCCTCTCGTCCTCTGGCTTGAGATGGCTGCAATCTATGGGTCAGATGATTGTCTGCCAGTATTAAGCAATTGGTAATTAAATATTTAATTTGTTTTCCCTAAACAGTGTAAAATTTTGGAAAAAAAATTCACGATAATTAATTGTCACACACAACGAGTCTGTGTGGAAAATGTCAGCTCGATTGGATCACGGGAAGTGGGGTAAAAAACGAGCGAAAGATTTGCACGGTCCTAAGCAAGCAAGCGAACTTAATATAAAGGATTTAAAATATATTCGCCTGTGGAGGACGCGGGGATCGATCCCACGACCTTTGGCATGGGAAGCGAGGGCGCTACCAACTGCGCTACTCCGCCACGGCCTGTGAAGGGGTCACGCTCTGGGCTCCTATACTGTGACGTTCAGCCAAAGCCATGAATGAGTTCTATTTGAATAAATGTAAAATATTTTTTTTTGCCTAAAAAATGTAAAATTCTTGAATTTCTTTTTTCACGAACATTAATTGTCTGTCACAACGAGTCTGTGTGGAAAATGTCAGCTCGATTGGATCACGGGAAGTGGGTTAAAAAACGACCGAAAGATTTGCACGGTCGTAAGCAAGCAAGCAAGCACGCAAGCAAGCACGCAAGCAAGCAAGCAAGCGAACTTAATATAAAGGATTTAAAAAGAGCTTAGTTTCTAGGATTATGTATGTTGTACTTATTTCACAGCATACGTAGCCAACCGTGCTAATCTGAAGTGCTAATTGTATAATAGAGGGCCTTTGTACAGATTTTTGGAATACAATGTTCACAAGTTAACGACCCATGGCTGCGTAAGTTATAATATTAACTATATATATTATTTGGGTCTTTCGGGAAAGTCACGTAAATAGGTTCAATTTATAAAAAATAAAATCATTTGAACCTATCCACGTAACTTTACCGAAAGACCCAAAGAATTTAAATTCATGCAGTCACGAAAGTTTTAAGTTAAGATGGATTATAATTTAAAGCCACTGTCAATCAACCGCTGGGTGAGAGTCTTCCCTTGTTTTATCCTTCATGGGGGCTTGATATCATACTTCACAATGCTGGTCAGTATGTGCTCGATGTCCAAGTACCTGGTGTGATGTATAAATATCACCACTTGGGAGACAAAGGCGGCCGATTGTGGCGCTTGCCACCCACTTCCTCGTGTGCCATGCCGGCCTTCATAGGTGCTCACTAATGGGACTTGCCCCCACAGTATGTTAAAGGCTATACGGGGATCTTTGCCTTTGATGTCTGAACTAATCCTGAAGGGCGACAGGACCGGTTCAGATATCACTCGCCACCGATGTTAGTCGGGGCTGAGAAATTAATCCACACTGCTGGGATTCACAGTACTCCACGACTGCCCCACGATAATATATAAAACAACAGTTCAGGTAATGTACAGACAATTGCCCTGTTATTGTTGACTAGCATTCTATAGATTTAACCTAAAGCTCATTGCTGTCAATGCGAAATTAACATGCGATGATAGTAATAATGATGTTTAAAGAAGCAGACAACGGTCGTGAAGATGTGTTTCAGCTGACACCGCCTGCTTTGGAGAAAACCAATGACTCAACGTACATTTTAAATGCCATTAAGCTGACTCAAACGTATTTCTTATATTCATATATAGCCACGCTTTAGTATCGTTGCCTCTACCGCGCAGATTTGCAATGTGTTTGTGCTGCGATTAAAATAAATAAAACTCTATCCTTCCCCCTCAATATGCTAATCAAGCGTTGGCAATTTATAAGCCTCTATCAAATGAGGCGCACTGAAGTGTAGGATCGTGCAAGCGAGACTGATTGCTCAGCGCTGTGCATGATCCGTTTTCGGGTCATATTGCTTTGACGAGCCAAGCACGTTTGTAATTTTGTGTCGGTGTGCGTGCACGTGTACATGCTGCTCCTGCTGCTGCTGGATACATGTGTATATGTATGACTGTGTTGTATGTGTACACGTTCGCCCGCATGCTCCCTGTATGTATGTATGTTGAACTTCTTTCGCACCGTACGTAGCCAACAGTGCTCATCGGAGGCGCTTGGGAAGGACAACAAACTAAACACAACAACCAACAGTTCTAAAGATACGAGTTGTCAACTTAGTATAGCAGTGTATAGTGTATAGTAGTGTAGAGTGTAGTGTATAGTCGTGTCTAGTGTAGTGTGTAGTGTATAGCGATGCGGTAACCGTCTTTGTTTGATGGATAGCTAAAATCCTTGATGATATGTCCATTCGCTACAGTATGTGTGTGGTGAGTAGTGAGTGAGCTGCACTACGAACCCGGTGACCTGAATAGTTCAATTCCCGCTAATGAACAATATAACGGTGGCAGATATTTAAACCGTCCATTCTTGGGCCTCCCCTAGGTCGACTCAGCCTTAATTGAATACCTTGTTTGGTGTGTAAACATCGCCACGAGGCAGACAAAAGTGACCGGGTGAGGTACTGGACACCCACACAGTCACGTGCTGTGCTGGCCTTCACAAGTACTGCTCGCTAACAGCACCTGCCCCAAACGTCGATTAAGGCAATATGGGGGATCTTAGTATGTATGTGTAATGCGGGCATAAACGACCTCCTGGAAGTGACGTCATGGGGGGAGGAGTTACGTCACGTAGGGGAGAGGGGTCAGGTCTATAAGGGAAGAAACCGGAAGGGAAGGGGAGTGATCGGAGACTGGGAAAGTGTGAGGCCACGCAGGGCGGAGAGTGAGAGAGAGAGAGTGGCGAGATCGCCACACACACGGACCCCGAGGATCGGCACCGTCGGCCAACGGTGACCGACACCGGGGCAGCAAGAGCAGCGAAGAGACTGCAGAGAGCAGCGGGTCTGCAAGGGCGGAGTTGGGCAGCGGGGGTCTGCACGACGAGACAGCAGCGGGTCTGCTAGGAGGGAAGTGGGCTACTGAGCGACAGCAGCCTGGGGCTGCAGAGCGAAGAGTATAGGGGAGTGCCGTGAGGGAAAAGAGATCGAACCCAAATAAAGGACACAGGACAGAGGAGAAGCGTCCGAGTCTTTTATTACATATGTATGTTCAACTTACATAATGGGACCTCCTCTGCAGGTACCAAAATATGAGAAGAGGTTTTCTCCTTTTTTCTGGCAACAAAGCAGGTGTTAGGATGTTAAAGCACCAAACTGAAACCTTTTACAAGGAATCATGTCTGCATTAACCACAATACTTGTGGTCAGAATGCAAACAAAACACATACTCTGATAATATATGCATTGTCCTTGAATCGGATTGGTCCATACCAGAGACAGCTTTCTTTCGAGCCTCGTCTCAAAACGGTGTTAGACCAGAGGACGCCAACAGGCGTACGACAGGCATATGAACGTAGCCAACCATGCCACGTATATGTGATTATTTGTGTGCTTGCCACTTTTACAGACACCTTTGCAATTTCACGGGAACAATGACAAATGAGATGTGATGATCTGGAATAGTTTCCACACCTTGCATTGTTTGTATTGTCCCACTGAAATGGGTCGATATCGCCAGGCATGACCAACAACGGCAATCGATACAACTGCTATACGCGTCTGGTCTTTCTGCGGTTTTCCCACTCAACGGTCAAGATGTTGATGCTCACACACCTCGTCAAAGTTATCTGCCTGCGGCCAGATCCTGAACCCTTCTCCACAGTGGACACGTGACCCCCACGAGAT
This sequence comes from Lethenteron reissneri, assembly GCF_015708825.2. NCBI lineage: Eukaryota > Metazoa > Chordata > Hyperoartia > Petromyzontiformes > Petromyzontidae > Lethenteron > Lethenteron reissneri. The sequence continues at coordinate 1,238,911 of NC_083819.1, forward strand.
CTGGTCTTTGGCCATCCCCTTGGTCGCTAGACTCGTGGAGACCACTCCGATGCCATCTCGCACGTATGTCCTACCCAGCAAAATGTGTTCTTCCTCCTCACAACTACAATACTTCTTACTTGCTGTGACTCCTTCGGACTTCCACATCGCTTACCCTGTTTTGCCACAACATTCCTCGCCTCATCCGTCTCATCATAGATATGTACTCACATCGATTGCCTTCTGAACAGCTGACAAGCAATATTTTTAGAAGATAATTGGCGGTAAAAGTGACTGCTCATTTGGCAATTTCTTTTCACCACGTGTATTTAATCAATTTACTTGCTCCATTCTGACTATCTTAAGTAATCAATCAATTTCGGACCAGATGGCGTGCCAGTCATACCAGTGGTGGGGTTCAGTCGTGTAGCGGGTAGCGCTACGATGCGCTACGAACCCGATGACCCGAGTTCGATTTCCGTTCTCGGCCAACATCAGTGACGATTGTCTGAACTGGTCCTGGGCCTCCCCTATGTTAATTCAGCCTCAAATGAGTACCTGGTGCGGTGTGTAACCATCGCCACTGGAGAGATGAAGGCGATCTGGCGTGATGCTGGCCACCCACCCCCTCGTGTACCGTTCCGGCCTTCATAGGTGCTCCATGACAGCACTTGCCCCAACAGTCTGTTAAGGCTATACGGGGGATCTTTGTCTTTGGGGGTCATTGTAGGCGGTAATCTTGTGACGCACGCCACCACAAGCAGATGAAAGAACATCTTTGCAATATATATATTTTTACCGAACACGCACACAAAACGCAGTGCACATTCAAGTGGTGAGGTGAGGCACATGTGGCAATTGAGTTGAGCTTGTCACTTACGTAAGTGTATCTTCATTGTCACTCGATGGCCAAGACCTGCATATTTACAAAATACGACGAGTGAAAGTGTAATAAATTTAAGGGGTGGTCGGGAGGTATGGAAATTCATATAAGGGGAGAGTGGCAGGGAATGTATGTGTGTATGTATGCTGAACTTCTTTCGCGCCGTACGTAGCCAACCGCTATAATAGGAGGTGCGGGGGGAGGACAACAACAGGAGGGGGATTAGTGTCTCAAGTCGGTTGGTGGTGGTTTTGGGGAGCGTTTGACATAAAGCGGTGTCAATATTTTTGGGAATTCTGACATTTTATTGCTGAGTTTATTTGAGCTGAGATGCGCTCATGCGAATTTTTCCGGTTTGCCATGGAGGGTTGGCTCTTGTGGGGATTGTATGTGTCAGGTAGTGCACATGGCGAGGGTTCTATTGGGGTCAGTGGAGATGGGTGGAAACAGCTGCAAGGTACTGTACGAGGGGAGGTAAGAAAAAGGGAAGTAGAAGACGGTGGAGTCTGCTGGAAGAATCTACCGGGGGAACGTGCTGGAAGTTACCAGGGCGTGGCCGAGCGGGTACATAAGGGGGAGCGAGGTCCGCGATCAGGACTGAAGGACGACTGCAGGTGGATGACATCGGGGCCGACTGTTAGAGATCTGCATGGTGGAAGCCATCAAGAAAGACTGTCCGAGATCTGCATGGTAGAAACGATCAAGAAGGACTGTTCGAGATTAATCTAGTGGAAACCACCGGCACTGCAGATAGGCATAGCCTTGTGAAATGTGTTAGTCGTACTCTGGCTTTGTAAATACGTTATTGCGAAATAAATCATCTAGAAAATGGAACCTGCGAATGAGCTTCTTTACATTTCGATGTCTAGAACGTTGAAAATTTTTTGCACCATACATAGCCAACCTTAGAGGATCGATTGTCCCACCATGGTGACAGCAAACATTCCAAGTGGGGTAAGTTAAGTCAAGCCCGGAGGTTTCATGCCAAGGAGGCAAATGTGGTGGCATCAATTCTATTAAAACCTTTGATGCCTGTGTAGTGTCAGCAAAGTGGGAGACAAGGTTTTTCATGAGCACCTTCTTTATGAACACCTTCAGGTTCACAGGCTCGCCCTCACGCTCTCTCTAGTCATCTCGCCCAGTCTTAACACAACCCTGACCGTGTAACACCGACGGCGCCGACCGAGACGGCCAACAACTATCCGGCCGCGCAATATCTAGCGAAGACGACGGTGACGAGTCCACTCCCAGAACCGGCAGCCACGAGCTCCCCGCTCTCTGCTGCTTTTATGCTCCCAGCGCGGCCTGGCTCCGCCCTGGCCATGCCTCCCTTCTCGAACCCACTAGCAGGTTCCAGGGGCTTCCAGATGGGGTCTTCCGTGACCCTTGCCCCAGTTCCTCTGCCGACACACAGCCGTGTATCTGCTCACCGGCGTCTGTGCTGTTTGTCCACTGCAGTTGACGTTGCTGGAAAACAGGCGGCGCTATTACACTACACATGGAAACATTTTCTGAATTTAATCACGAAAATAAATAGATTCAGATTGTAATTATTTCTGCAGGATGGGTACCTTGTGATGGTACAGATGTTATGGAGTGGAGTTTTTAAGTTACGACCATGGTTTCAGAAGTCGCAGCACAAACATATATTATCGGTGTATAATGTTCATGTTACGTGAACAGGGAACTGCTCGAAAACGGGCAAAAATTAGGGAAGCAACATATTGTATCGTTCACAAGTTGCATTTTTCATTTGTTGAGTAATTTAACCAATTACACACCACCTAGGCTACAACTACTAATAATATTGCATCTATAGATAGTGCTATGCCTTCCAAAAGTCCTTTCCAAAGCATATGGTGAAGACTTGAAAACATATGGTACCACATACGCATATGTATGCGTATTCTCTTGAGTAATTCCTTCTTCCTTCCCACGTGACAACACAACCCTAAATGTAATTGCCCAAACCTCTTTCAGCTCAGTGGGGCTTGACAAATACAAGGCAATGTTGTTGTATCTTTAGTGAATTGTGTGCGTACTCTCGCAATGGAACACTAAAGCTATGCCAACGGGTTTTTATTCTTTGAAGATAGATAGATAGATCGTTTATTGTCATTGTCACCAGTACAACGAAATTTAAAATGCTCACCAGTCAGGGCCTCATTCATAAATTTAAATTAAATAAAACAAGAAAATAAAAATAAAATTAAATGAAAGATAATCAATTTATACTATATATAAAAACAGCCCAAGTATACCCACATACCCACATAAGGTTACATTTTGTCATTGCACATCTCTATTTCACAGTCAATTGTAAACGCTATTACTTAATAATTAATTAGCATTATTGAGTGTGGTGATCGCTGTAGGATAAAAGCTCTGTTTGAATCTGTTTGTCCTTGTTTTGACTGATCTGAATCGTCTGCCTGATGGCAACAGCTCAAACAGTGAGTGTCCAGGGTGAGAAGAGTCCATAATTAAGTTTCTCTGCTTTTTTGATGCAACGTGAACTGTGTAGTGCTTCCAGTGTGGGGAGATGGCAGCCGGCGATCTTTTGGGCTGTGTTGATGACCCTCTGGAGCGCTTTCCTCTGAGCCACTGTGCAGCTGGTGTACCATACACAGATGCAGTATGTAAGAATGCTCTCGATGGAGGCTCGGTAGAAGGACACCAGCAGTTTCTGTGTGATGTTATTATTCCTGAGAATTCTCAGGAAGTAAAGTCTCTGCTGGGCCTTTTTCAGAAGCTCAGTGCTGTTGGCGCTCCAGGTCAGGCCCTCCCCAATGTGGACTCCCAGGAAGCAGAAGTCTGCCACCCTCTCCACACAGTCCCCGCTGATGATTAGTGGTGGAGTGTCCGTTTTCTTTCTCCTGTAGTCTATTATGAGCTCCTTGGTCTTTGCGGTGTTAAGGAGCAGGTTGTTGCCCCTGCAGTATGCTGTCAGCCGCTCCACCTCGTCCCTGTAGGCAGACTCATCCCCCCCAGAGATGAGCCCCACAACTGTGGTGTCATCAGCAAACTTCACAATGGTGTTGCTATGGTGGACGGCGGCACAGTCATGTGTGTAGAGGGAGTAGAGCAGGGGGCTCAGTACACAGCCCTGGGGGGAGCCGGTACTGAGGCTCAGGGCTGTGGATGTATGACGGCCCACTCTGACCCTCTGTCTGCGGCCCGAGAGGAAACTATATATCCACATGCAGGTGGAATGTGGAATCCCCAGGTCGCCCAGTTTTTCCACCAGTTTGTGTGGGAGGATGGTGTTGAACGCGGAACTGTAATCCACGAAGAGCATCCGCACATAGCTCCCCTGCTGCTCCAGGTGTGACAGTGCAGCATGTAGTGCTGTGGCCACGGCGTCCTCCGTGGATCGGTTCGCTCTGTAGGCAAACTGGTGGGGGTGAAGGTTTCGGGGCAAGCTTCCTATGATGTGACTCCGGACCAGTTTTTCAAAGCACTTCATCACCACTGGCGTGAGTGCTACTGGCCGGTAGTCGTTGTAGCTGCAAATGTGGGTTTTTTTGGGCAGCGGGACTATGGTGGAGGACTTTAGGCAGGTTGGTACGGTGGACTGTTCCAGAGACAGGTTGAAAATCCTTGTGAAGACTCCAGCCAGCTCGTCAGCACAGTCCCTCAGCACACGTCCCGGGACGCCATCAGGTCTTTATTCAAGCATCCCATTGTGAAATGCTGCTACCAAATATAAATACATATTCAGGGTCATCTGATCTTTATCTCTCTCTACTTTAAATTTGGGTAATATCCCTCTACTCCAAAACTAAAATTTCTTATTGACGTTTCCAGTGATGCTTGTGAATCACGCATTTCTATTCTGTTGCCAAGGCATTCTAGAAAATTGTTTTCAAATTGTACAAGAGCCAAATGCTTTTATACACACAAGTGTTACTACGAAATGCCTTCGCTTCTTCGGTCATGGTAATAGTCACGGTAACAGTCACAGTAACATCGCGAGCAATGAATTAACAGGCAATAGTCTACTCTTTGGTTCTTTCGTTAAAGTCATGTAAACCATCATCAGGTACAAATTTTTGAGCAAACAAAAATAATGAACTTGGAAATGTAATGCAATACGACGCAGAGAGTCGGCCAACACAACAGTCAACACCCCACCTGGTTGATTACGTTCCTCCAAAGATTGCTAAATTTGAGAGAGAGACAAAACATAGACACACAGACAGACACACTAGCAGAGAGAGACTCACACAGAGACAAACAGAGAGAGACACACACATAGGCACACAGAAAGACAACGTTTCTGTGTCGAAGCCTTAAATAGAGAGGGGGGGGGGCAGAAGGGGAGTTGTGTGGAATTCCTTCCCAAAGCGGCTGGAGGAGAGACAAGAGTCTATTACACAATTATAAACGAGACTAGCGTGTAAGAGGAACGTTGCGGTAAAACATTTGGCGAAATTGCACACAACGTATTTTAATAATGCGTTGCAATACAAATCTAAGCAATACTTTTCCATACATTTTTGTTCGACTGCACTAAATAGGTCCCATAGTGTCCATCGACTGTTCCTGCTGAGAACATCCGGGCAAGCCAGTTACAATTGTTTCAAGGGTGTTCAGGTTGTTCACTTAATTTATCAAAAACATTTTCTTCTTCCAAGTTGAACACTTGAGGCATGGCCATTTTCTTCACCTTCAGTGGCTTGCAGTGGCCTTTCCGCTCCTCTGTCCGTTGCTTCGTCTTTCCGTCTCAGTCGGCTTCCGTTCTGGTCAGACGTTGTCTAATGTTTTCACGTCTGGAGAGATGGTGGTCTTCCCTCTCCTCTTATCCTCCTCCTGTGTTTCCTCCATCACCATCCCCTACAACCAGGCCCCCCACTCATCCTGGGCACGTGTCCAGAATGTCACCGTTTTCTGTACTTGACCTGACCTCAGTAGCCTGGAGTCTTTGTCCACGCATGCTCGTTACATCATGCTCTTGATAAGAACATTTAGGAATACTGTATTCTGGAATGCTTTTTATTTGGAGGGTAGTGATTCTCCGTATTTTTACTTATTTATTCAGCTCTGATAATGCCACTTACCTTGCTTTAGAGGTATTCACAGCATGTTAAATACAAATTTGACATATTATTTTAAACCAAATAGGTTTGTTTTGGTGACTAGCAGGGTTTAAAAAAAGAATATGACGAGAAGAATAATATATTGCAACACCAGAATAGGGGATTAACTGCATGTAAATGCATTGTTATGAGTGGTGTGTAATTGTTATGAAATGACTTCCAAATCTGGACTTTTAATGGCCTGAAAATACTTTAAAATTTCCCTGGACAGCTACTCCAAAAAATAGGAAGAATCCTGGGAAAACGAGGACAGGTGGCAACCCACGTGATCAGGGGGGAGATCATCAACTCAATACACTTGGCTGCCCGGATTCTAAACCAGGTTGTCAGCAATGGCAGTTCAGTGGTCCGACTTCTGAGCCATCAGGGCCACCTAAGTCTATTCCTGTAAGTAGATCTCACTTTTATGTAGCACCATTAACACCAACACACAGCGCTTTACAACACAATCCCAGTAAAAACCCTGAACATTTAAACTAAGAGTAAAACAACCCTACACCGATAGATACGCACGAGGAAATAAATGTGGTTTTCAGGCGAGCCTTAAAAACCTCGACTGACGGAGCATCCCTAACAGACAGCGGCAAGGCATTCCATTCCACAAATGAGGCGCTTGACTACTGAAAGCTCCATCACCCAATGAATGCAGATTTGTCCTCGGTACACTTAGGGTGCACGGATTTGGTGGACTCAAGTTACTGGACAGCGGCAGCATATGGTTTCAGCAGATTTCCGAATATAATGGACCTACTAACCATTGCTAGAACTTTCCTCTGGCAAAAAGAATGGGAAAAATAAGGTGACAAAACTGCTGAATGGAGCCAGCGAGGAATTATCCCCGGTGAGGAGCTTGCATCTGGCTCCACTTGCAAATAGCTCACATGGCGGTGCCTAAACAGACTGAGAGTAGGTTTCGGCAGATGGAACTTTCTCATGAAATCATAGGGCTTCTGTGCAACTGAACAATGTGCTTGTCAGGAGAAAAAACCCACGGATCTTCACCTGAGATGCCCTGCAGCACCCACAATGCACCACTCCTCAAGATTTGACAATGCCAACACCAAAAGCGGTGGCCTGTGCAGAATGTTGGGGAGAGACTCTAGAGGTTGATTGGGAGACACGAAGAAGAAGACCAACACTTTCATGGACTTGAAGGCCAAAACAATAAAGTGAAATTCAATCCTCGTTTCTACTTGAAGCAAATGCATGGAACGAAGATTAGGTATGATGTGCTCATATTTCCTCACTGCATACAAAACCCGGGCCAGCAGAGTTCTGGACGAGCTGCAACAGATTAAAAACATTGCACCACTAAACAGGGCATTACAGTAATCCAGTCTTAATGAAAGAAAAGCATTGTACCACCAGTCCCATAATGCGGCATTGAGAGCATTGATCAAATGCGTGAAATAGTTCACAGGTCAAAGAAGGAGACCTCAGTCAGATTTCTTGCATGACACTCAAAAGTCAAGGTGGGATCGAAAACTACCACGAGGTTCCAGACCTTACATCATCTGATATTGTCCATGTCATCTGCATGCTAATCATGCCACTAATGGATAAATATTTAAATCACTATTTTACACATAGACTGTCATACCCACTCATAGCTTAACATGAACATTGTGCAGGGAGCAATAATCATTGCCTTCCTAAACCTAATTGGTATGTACTCATTACTGTCAACCACAGGAACCTAAAATTGCCTTTAGATTAAGTGTGGCATGGTGAGTGAAGTGATTTTCTATATGAGTGTCAAAAATGGCAGAGCATATCTCTAGAATTTTTTTCACGAAGTATTGCTGTTAGTAGCATAATGAATCCATGAAAAAAGTAGCGAACTGTGACGTCAAATTTAGAGCGAGCACTTTCATATGGAGTTATCATCATCAGCCATGACAAATCGGCTCCTGCATGAAGACCACCCCAAGCAATCACCATCTCTCACAAGCTTGTTATGTGATCCAATTAGCACCTGTGCATGGGCTGATTGTATTGCTCCATCTCCTCAGAAATGTACGCTCCGATGCATCCCATTTCCTGGGCTACAGCTCTGTTATTAATTTTGACCACTTGCCAACATCAAGCCGACTTACTTTTCTTCTGCTATGTTCCTAAATATCAAAATGTGTTTCAATGTTCATGAATACCAACGTGATTAGATATGGTAAATATACGTTCGACGTTCCATTCGGCGGAACCCTTCCCATGCCCTTTCAATTATGGCTTTACGACAATAAAAGCGGACATCAAACAACCCAAGTTGATATGGGGGACCGCATCGGAGGTTAGACCTATGAACCCGAACATATTTTCGGAGTTACTGACAAATTAGCCCGTGTTTTGCAGGAACAAAACATTCAAGTGAGATTTAGTACGGTACACAACATTCAAAACTAATGTCTTGTACTACAGATTAACTACTTAAGTTATCAACAGAAGGTGTATATTGGATTAATTTCTATATAGGACAGACGGGACGTAACATTAGCGAAAGACTAAAAGAACACCAAAGGAACATTAAATTCTCCCAAACACAGTTGTCAGCAGTGGCAGAACATGCTTGCCAACAAGGACTTCAATTTATTTTTGCTAACGTTGAAGTGTTATGCAGAACTAATTATTACTGGCCAACACATTGCAATTCCTTACAGGTGAGTCACATGCTAAGTGGCTGATTAGTGATCTATTACATAATTGCATACACCCCTACCCCCGCCTCTGATCTCGAATCCTGATGGGGTTCAACAACGATGACATCATCCTGCACTATTTAAGACCGGAAGTAGGTGAATGGCTTCACTCTTCTGGCAAATTGCCCGATGATGCTGGATGTAATTTCCAGCGAAACGGCGTACTACTCAAATTGTAAATGTTGTGGATTCACTCTTCAACACACCGGTGGGCTAAAGTAGTGACCCATTTTTTACTAATTGGCCATGTTGGGTGGTGGAGGGTTGCGACACATTTATAAATAACTCGATCAAACCCAAACATCTTTATTATGAATAGTAGTAAATACTGTACAGTGCCTTACATTAATGCCTTGTGTCCATTTCTAAAATTTATTCAACTCTCGGCAATGTTGTGTGGGTGTGCGCGCTTGCGCATGTTACAAAATCTATTTTCATGTAAATGTGACATGTATCATCAGCGTTGGTTAATCCACTGCAAGATGAAAGCCTCGTGAAGCTGCTGCCACATTTCAAGATCCAGCGATGTAATAATCCACGTGACAGCTGCACACACGTTACGTTCATCGCTCTATCTCCTTGGACATTGTATTATGTACGTACATTGAAATTATTTCGCACCGTACGTAGCCAACCGTGATAATCAGAGGTGCCGAAGAAGGACAACAAGGCACACACACAAAGCAGTTGTAAAGAAATACGTTTTCATTTTAGGACATTATGTTTAAAACTAAATTTAATTCGTGGGCAACAATACTGTACATCACTTCATCAGCCGAATACAACAGGTCTTCTGTTAAGATGCAGGTGAGAAAACATGATGCACATATCACAGGCGTCTTGCAGTGCTATTTTCATCAGGTCTGCCCTCGTCTAAAATTAAACATCATTTCTTGATACGACAGTGTTGGCAGTGGCGCACAGGCACAATTAACAAAAAAATGCATTTGTCAATAACACTGACCTTTGAAAGTAGTGTTATAATAGGCAACGTTTCAGGCAATGACTCTTCTTCACGGCACGGAGAAGCCAAAGAGGTGTGTATCGGTGTCATGGTCCAAATTAGCCAAATTAGAAAAATCCGAATGGGCATAATCAAGAGCGACATTGCCCCCCTACTGGCAGGCTAATGCCCAGTTGCCAGAGCCGTGTCCCTTTGTGCTCACAGCGACCGCTGTCAGCAGGCGGTCCATTCGGATAAAATGAAGACAAATTACAGTTGGGCATTCGAATGATTGAGTTGAGATGGGATTTCAGGTGAATTTTGCACCTGACAAATGCAAAATGATTAAATCCGTAAGGTCATGAAAAATTCCTTTTCAAACTAAATCTTTTTTTGAAGGAAAATTCTCAAGGTGTCATTTGCATATTTTTGACGGGTTTAAACAAGATATTATTTATTTAATCAACCGCGGTTCTCACTTATGATCACTGCAAATTTGATCACTGCATGGGGCCTAATTCCTATTTCATTATGCATTCAAACATTTTGCTGAAAATTGCTCCAGACTCCAATTTACATTTTTTTCCACGAGCATTACTTTTTGTTGTTGTTAAATTTACAATTTTTTTGTGCACCAATTTTTCTCCTCTAATGTGTCTCGAGAGAGTGGAAAGGCTTCGTTTCTGCTTGGTAAACAAAATGGATAAATGGTCGTGGAGGCTCCGAGTGGGAAGCCCATCAGGCTTGGGTGTGAACGCCGTAAGAGCAATGCTGCTGCTGTTGTGTAATGGTTGGCACGCCGGTCTTGTGATCGAGAGGTGACCGGTGCGCTCTCCGAGTGCGGTGGTTGATACAATGGGGCGAGTTTCATGAATCTCAGCCGAGCCTCTGTGTTACACAATCACAATTATCGAGAGCCAATCTGCGTGTTTGTTATCAATGTAATGTGTTCACTGTGAAGGTCTGGCATCCAAATGTTGTTTTTGTTATGTAACAGCCCACCTTCCAATTGTATTCACAGGAGCAGTAATTTGTATTCATAACCACGTTAAGTTGCGCCTTGGCTGGTAAAATATAAACTGTTTAGATTAGTTTATAGTATTGAATAATTAGGGTGCTTGACATTTTCTGAAAGATGAATTTAACATATCTCATTCACTTGAATCATGACACTGTTTAGGGCTGCTGGCGCGTTGCAGTCTTCAATGTCAGGCTGACTAACGAAAGAGTGATGAATGTTCACTTCAGATTGTCGCGAGGACAATTTGACATTGCTACCTGCTGCCACTTTCTCGGAGATGTGGTTCAGAAACGTGACCAAATAACAAAGTGGAACGATAGCTGAAATGTGCACGAAAAAGTATCGAGAGATGCATGCCAGGAAACATTGCACGGAGAAATGGAACGAAGAACACGTGGATTATGAAACGTATGCGTGTTAAAGACATAGAGCGAATGGAATAGTTAAGATTGCTGAAGGGACTTGGGCAATGTAAGTAAGTATGTTGAACTTTTTTCGCACCATACGTAGCCAACCGTGCGATTCGTAGGTGCGGGGGAAGGAAGGGCAAGAGGACACGTCACGAGGGAGGGCGATGGCTGAGAGTCGGCGATTATAACCGAGTGGGAGCCAAGTGGTGACACCCGAGAGTACGTCCCCCGAGTGAAGAGGAGGTGTAGAGATGACGACATCAGCTCGTGTGCAGGTGCTGGATGCTGTGGGATCGCGAGAGACTGCAGCAACTTGGGGGAGGCCTTCATCCAGCAGTGGATTGACCATGGCTAACGATGATGATGATCAGACAGGCTTCATTGGACAGAAATTAGACTGTTTCAGTGAACAAAGATGTCCTCTATAATGCATTGCACCAATTTATTTAGAAATCAAATCTAAGATCTGTTGAGCAATTAACAATGCGTCGCACAAATGCAACACGGTATGTTTATGCCGGGTGATAGCAACATTTTATTGGACGTAGAGGTGTACAGCGCACTCCAAGGCCACGACCGGAGAAGGACACAAACAACAAGCACAACGATATGAGAGTCAAGGCAACTATGAGACAAAGATACACGGCGAGATTGCGAGTTTTCGCGTGGGTGCTGTTCTGGCGATAAGGAGAGCAGTGCCACTGGTAACTGTGCGAGTGAAATGGAGCAAGTTGATGAAAATGAAACAAAAAAAATCTCATGGCTACACGCATTTAAACCATGATTACACGTTTATCCATTTAAAGTGCGATAACATGTTATATTCTTGTCGACATCCCACACCAGATGAGTAATAGGTATGTTACTCTTTGGTTCTTTCGGTAAAGTCACGTAGTTAAAATAAAACAAAATAAAACAAAATAAGTACGTTGCCTGCAACGTACTTGCCTGTAAGCCCTGGATGCTGAGCTCAGGGAGAGGCAGGTCCATCAACATTGTGCAGTAGACTGAAATAAAGGTCAACAGATAACACCGCTACGAGATCTTGGGACAAATTAATTGCGACCACCCGAATACAGATGCCCATTCCTGGCCTGTCTGAGTGAAACCTGAACTCGCGTCAACCCTCCCCGCCACGTTCGCCGTCATGAGGAATCAACCCCACTGAATAGAGACACATTTTGAAAAACACGTGTAATGTACTGTACATATATAGCTCCTTGTTAAGGCTTTTAAAAAAATGGGGTGCAAATTAACACGGTGGATGGCTATTTCTTTATTTTGTCACTTCAATGCTAAATCCTGGAAATTTCATTAAACATGATTTTTACTGAAATCACTAAACGGCAATCACATTATTACTTGCGTTGTGTGTGGAGAGATATAGATATATGTTTTACATTTTAAAATGTCTGTTCAGCTGCATTGAAATCCAGAAGATTCAAGGACACGGCATAATTTGTTCACATCTTTGCATTGAAATGTGGTGATCATTAAGCGTGCGGAGAGCAGCGATGCAGTTGTTCGTGCACGAAACTATTGAAACCTGAGTTCATGTCCAGGCCATGGCTCACGTTAGTGACGAGCGACTTCTGAACGGATTGTAGGGACTCCTCCCGTTCTTAGTCAGCCTTCCGTTTGTTAACAAGGGAAGGCAGAGACAGATACACGTTGTCAAGGAATAATTGTCAGCCAGAGGGGTTTTAACTCTCTTCAGTGTTGATGTAAATGTGTGTTTTTTTAAACTTGAAATGATAGGCTTCCGCATACACCATGGGCTTTCGATGCAGTGGTAGCTGCATAGCCTACAAAAGCGAGACGTAGGATTTCCTAGGATATTTGAAATTCACGTATCGTATTAGTCAATAATTACTGCGGAAATATATGAATTACATATTTTCATGCAACATGCATTGCGAAGTATCCTGTAATTAAGAATGTAATTATATTAGAACTTCCATAGTAAATCTAATTAACTAAAAATGTGAATAAGCAAGCTCTTTTATGTGGTTCGTGTAACCCTTCTCGAAGCATTGTCCATTAATTTATTATTTGAATATTTCTAATTTGGGATTTGATAATCAGAACACAAAGCCCCTTTCTGTGGAAAATGGTGTTCATTAAAAGCTTTCGTTTCTTTCTGTGTCCTCTAGCTCAGCACTGGAGATGAAGTTGCATGCATGAATACGTTTGGTTTTTTAGCAGCCTTATTATTGCTCATACCAACGTATTAAATATTATAGGTGCTCGATTCAAGTATATATATAATTTATTTATTTTAGGATCCCACACGTCATTTGCCAAGTAACCGTCCATCCGTCCTTCCCAGCCACCCAGCCAGCCAGCAAAACTTGTATCGCTATAGAGCTCCGTCTCTCTCCACCTCTCTCTTGCGCCATCTCTAACTGTATATCCGATGAACGTGTGAATTTGTTTAATAATTAAAGACGAAACTCAATCAGTCTAATTCATAATTACATTGATCAGATCCAGATAGATTTGTTTTAACCTGCTAATGACTAACTGAGATCCGATTTATATAAGTGTATGCTAATGTAATTACACGGCACACTTTAAAGTGCGAGAGTAAAACTGCAAAGCTGTGGTAACAAGAAAAAACCTCCAACATGCACGACGGGATAACACTCAAACCGTCATCATCACCACCATTATCATCACCATCATCACCACCATCATTATCATCACCATCATCATCACCACCATTATCATCACCACCATCATCATCATCACCACCATCATCATCAACCACATTGGGTGAATGGTTCCCCATGTCATCACGACTCCCCCACTGACACCACAGTCCATCTCGATCTTACAAATGAGCGACTCTCGTCCCTCTATTTCCGTGGCGGGAGTTCGGTCCTCTGGCTGCCACGGTCTCCCACCATGGGCCATCAGCCCCTTGTCAGGAGGTGTCCTGCCTCATCGCATATCGGTGAGCAGTATGCACGTGCTACGTCGCTGATTTGAGTTCATTACCAGATCCGACATACTGACAATATATCACGGCGAGTAATATGCACCCATGTTGAGAAGGTTCCTATTTTAAGGTGTAATGCTACGTTGCTTCTAATGATCAAATTCACCTTTTCCAAAGAACACTCCAACCGTCTCTCGTTCGCTTAATTTTCTCGTCATTTTCACCCCAACGCTGTTATTTTCCAGCAGTATCCCTCCAACGATTCCTTGTGTTGAGCTAACTCGTTATACTCGCGTCGTCTCTTGCTCGTGCTCATCTTGAGCCCACCTTTGCAGCATTCTTTGTTAACTTAACTCACCACGTATTATCACGTGGTAGTTTGTCCCAAAATAGTTTTACGCTAAGCTATTGCGTGTATCGGTACAGTCGTGAGATGCAATTGCTTTTAGACACTTCGGTAAATCAGTCCAAATGGCCCAAATAGTTTATCTTACCTATCGAAACGTGAAAAATCGTTCCTTATGGTGAGACAAACAGAATATTTTTCTCTCTATCCAGGTAAGAGTGCATATTTACTTCCCAGTAAACAAGAAACGTTGGGCCAAATTTTAGTCCAATGGTTCACACCACATGCCACTGTTGGCCCCAAGTTGGGATGATTACTTGGGTAAGCGTTTGCTTTGTTTCTCAACAGAGGCATGGATCAAAACAAATTTGGCATCGTGAAAGTTGCTTTGTTTCTCAACAGAGGCATGGATCAACACAAATTTGGCATCGTGAAAGTTGCTTTGTTTCTCAACAGAGGCATGGATCAACACAAATTTGGCATCGTGAAAGTTGCTTTGTTTCTCAACAGAGGCATGGATCAACACAAATTTGGCATCGTGAAAGTTGCTTTGTTTCTCAACAGAGGCATGGATCAACACAAATTTGGCATCGTGAAAGTTGCTTTGTTTCTCAACAGAGGCATGGATCAACACAAATTTGGCATCGTGAAAGTTGCTTTGTTTCTCAACAGAGACATGGATCAACACAAATTTGGCATCGTGAAAGTTGCTTTGTTTCTCAACAGAGGCATGGATCAACACAAATTTGGCATCGTGAAAGTTGCTTTGTTTCTCAACAGAGGCATGGATCAACACAAATTTGGCATCGTGAAAGTTGCTTTGTTTCTCAACAGAGGCATGGATCAACACAAATTTGGCATCGTGAAAGTTGCTTTGTTTCTCAACAGAGGCATGGATCAACACAAATTTGGCATCGTGAAAGTTGCTTTGTTTCTCAACAGAGGCATGGATCAACACAAATTTGGCATCGTGAAAGCGCAGCAAGGGCAACGAAGCAAACGAGGTATTGCATTCTCACAATCATTAGACGCTCTGGAATATAAGAAGCACTTCAAACTGTGGCGTAATTTCTAAACAAACTATTTTTTTCTGATTAAACACAGTCCTCAAAAAGCCGGGAAACGAGAGTGTAAAATTAAACGTAACGATATATAGTGTGGACGCTGGATAAAGAGCATCGTTTTATTTGGATAATATGGTGTTGCTTTGTAGATCGCTCAAATGGAAATGGTTATGAAAGTGCTGATTTAGAACTGGAAGAAATGGCTTCTGGGAGATCATTCTGACCCTGCTGGGGTGTCTTCGATTCTCTGGGTGGTCTAAACTACGAACTAAACTATATTTAATTGTACCAGATAAGGCCCACTGAGCTATATATTTCCCGGATTGTAGAACGTACTCTTGTAGTTTTTTTTAAATAGTGTGAAAAAATGTTGTGATTTAAATTCAGACGAATACGGAAACAGCTTACACAACATTAAAATGCACTTAACGACTGCCAACAACACAGACGAATACACCGTATTAGCAATGGATAGCAAACATTATCATAAACATAAATAACATGATATGAGGTGGATAAACGAATGTTTGGTCTCTCTGTAGAGCTTAGCATGTACTCTAACGGTAATGTTAAATAGCTATGCAATTGCACGGCTAGGCATTCAATCATAATCATTCATTCCTACAGTGCTAATTGAGGAAAATGCACAGAGCAATGTTTATCAAGATGGCAATTTACCTGTGTTGGGAAATGTTTTTCACGTAACAAAGGGATGCAGATGTTGTTTCCGATAATGACACTATCTTAGCGGTGATCTGCCAAGGCTGGTTTTAAATGTATGTTAGCAATTCGCTACTTAAATGCCTCATTCATATAAAAAAAAGTAGTATCCGCTTCACGGGACATATAATCCCTCTAAAATTAAACAAGACATACCTTACAACTAATTACACGTTAATATTATCTTAATGTCTCTGATATCCTCAAAAATCATTCGTATTAAATAATACTCCTATCCTGAGCCAGTTGTACAATGTTAACAACACCGCGAATGCACGTGGCTCGGACAGCCGTGATGTCATTCTTCTCAAGACGATACAACAGCAAGTTCACAATATGGCACTACTGCGATATACGTGTTCTCGTAACTTTGTGAATTCGTGTGGCACTGGCAGGAACCCGCAGAACTTCCGCGAGCAATGTATGACGAGATCAGAGCGCTACTTACTAATAATTATCAGTAAGCTCTTACACTTTCACACGCACACACGAAGATACTATTGGGGCAAGTGCTGTTAGCGAGTAGCACCTAAGGAAGGACCGCATTCCACACAAGATGGTGGGTGGCCAGCACCACGCCTGACCGCCTTTGTCTCCCTTGTGGCTACTCATTTGAGGCTATGCGCTTATAAACCTTGATTGAAAACTCACTTCTTTGGAACTGCTTTTTGTATTTAATTTGTTGTCCTTCTCCCACACCTCCGATTAACACATACGGTGCGAAAGAAGTTCAACATCCATACATAATAAAATGATGCTTCACAAAGCGGACGAAGCAGGTATTGTGGACGATGTGTCGTGGTATTGTCGTGTCGCGGGGTCTCCAATGTAAAGCTGGCTGCTGACAATGTCATCGATATCTTGGGTTCAAGCCCCTACCGAATGGTAAGCAAAACAAACGGTGAAACTGGTTCTCAGGGGGGAGAATTACATTTTCTCTGCCTACTCAGCAATAAATAGACAACACAAATATGCGTGCATGTTTTAAATGACATTTGTAATTGTTTTTAAAAATCAAGGATTGTAATTTTTTTATTCCGAAGATTTGAGGAGAACCACTCACTCATCTGCTTGTTCCCTCATGGCCGACATTGTCACCAGTTTGTGTATCCCCTCTCTTCCTGTCTAGCAACGCGTGCTGCTCAAGTCCACTCGCTTTCCCTTGGCGAGCGATCAATGATGTGCTTTCTCTAATTTGAGTTCGCTGTCTGATCCACGTGTTATTGTTTATGCCTGTCAGTGTAATCATAAGCATGCAGTAATCCATGCTTCTCTGTGAGCATTTCAGCTTTAATTCAGTTTTGTCAGTGTGTTCACGTATGATGCCCATTTATTTTGCCTAAATGTATCTCTTGCACAACGTTCTATGCTCGCGTGTTCAGTAGTTTCGACTTCTGAAGCCTCCTCCTTTATATCTATAAACAACATCTCCTTTCCTGATATATGTGAACATATTAGTGTTGGCTATAGTCATCTGCAAATCAAAAACGATCCTTAAATTAGCTTTACCACTATGCCGGGCATTGGAACGATGGAGATTTTGTCGTGGTACTTTGTGATGCTGAGGGTATTGAAGCCCACCGGACTTGTAGTCGGAGCTAGATGCCACACAAGGCACTTTTCCAAGTCTGTGTGCGTGGTGTTACAGAATGCTGCTAAGCAGTGGGGAAGAGGCATTGATTAAAGCTGCGGTGTGGAGTTCACCGTTTCCTCTGCTCACCCGAGCTCCCACTCCATCCTCCACCTGGGATCCGCTAAGCACCCTAAATTGCATATTTCAGAGAATCTCGATAAAAAAAAGACACGTGACCACTCCTCTTCCTCCTACACCGCTGCCCTTGAGCACAATAAGAATCTTTAGATAATACATTAACGTACGCACCTTGTTGCTGTCATACACAAAACAACATGATATGGAAGGCTAAATCCCTTCCATGCCAAGTGTCTATAGAAGACCATGGGAAATTGCTGCTGCATTGTCTGTATGTATATACGTACGGTGCGAAAGAAGTTCCACATACATATGTTCGTTTTCGTTTGTTCATTAAACTTGTTTGCGCGTGACTGTTATTCATATTTATATTGAGCGAACCTTTGCAACCTTATTTATTAAGTTTTTCAATAATTTCCTATCTGTAATACATTTTGGTTGTTATTACGACTTTAGTCAACGAATACCAAATGGGAAATACTTTATTTTACTAGCATCTACGTCTTTATTCCTCCAATTCATTTTCTTTGGAAAATATCTTCTTTTGAAACCGTGGTTCACTGATAAATGTATTTATTCACCAACACTCTTTTCAGGAGGACCCTGATAAAATTGGGATGATTGGACAATTATATATAGGGTGCTTCAAAACAATGTTACCTCTTCTGAGAATGTGCCTCCAAGCTGTGGAGACCACCTGGAGAAGATTCCAGGGAAGTGTTGACAATGATGACTTTTTGAAGCTATTAACATTACATTTGTTTTCACGTTACAGTGTATTATCCGTTCTTTTTCCACTAAAAACGAGAGTGACATATAAGTGTTAACATTTTTCTAAGCACCCTGTATATATGTGTCTGGCTTGTTTTATTACGAGAGTGGAGAACCCAGGGGAAATTCACCACACTGGGTCTCTGTGATTCCATGGCTTTTGTGTGAGTCTGTGGGCTTCTGTTTGCGGCAGTTCCTCTGCGTGAGTCGGTGGGTCTCCCGGCGTGAGTCACGGGGGCGAAACGTTAACTACCTCGCCTGGTATACAGGAGTTCATGGGTTCGATCCTGACGCCTGCTGTATATGTGCAGTTTGCATGTTCTCCCCGTGGTCACGTGGATTTTTCTCCGGGTCCTCCGATTTTCCCGTCCACGGGTAGAATCAACATCACCCTTTGAGAGCTATTTGGCTGCTACACATTTCCACGTGATACGCCACTTCGTCGAGATATAATTTGTCGTTTCTGAAAAAGAGTTGTATAACTGAGACGGCTTTACCTGGTACAATAAAAAAATAGTTGAATTACGAGTCTCTGTGTGCGTCTGTATCTTCATGCCTGACCTTCTGGTTTATATTTCGTGAGGAGCTTGGGTGATTCTATCAGTTTCCACTGAATAATATTACATTGAATCATCTGAAAATGCCACGTATCGCAGTGTTTAAAATTGATATATTTTCGAGAATGTCAATGCTTTCCCAAATTGAGCCTTGTTAACGTGGTCAGTTGGCCCTGTAAATTGTCTGTTGTTTGATTCCCATTCACCTTAATGACTCATTTATGAATGTGTAATGAGGCTAATGCGCCTAAAATCCATGCGTAACTGGACATATCCACTTACCTCTTCCGTCACAAAATTGTTGCAGAAAAGGGGATATAAATAAGGTCTACCTCAAGAGTATTATGGTTTTAATTGACTAATTACAATGAAAATTGTACTTGGCTTCTGCATCCTGTCAAATATGGAAATTACATTAAAATATGAAAAAAATGTAACAAATAACACATTCGATCTATCGCTGGATTTGCTAAAGTGGTAAACGCAATTTTATGTACGTAATTTTAATATAATTTAACACAACTAATTTTAATTGCTGGACATGTTCACTTCACTTCCTTTGAATAAAGTGGCTACACTTTCAATTAATGCTTTTTTTAATGTTTTTTTATTCAAGCAATATCTTTCTACCAATTTCACGAGATAGCTGGTTGCATAAATCAATCAATATTAATATATATTCCACATGTTACATCAATAAAGACATATCAAGAACGCTCTCTATATACAATGAAATGTGCACAAATGCCCAACACTTAGTATGTAACACCTACAAGACAAATAGTTTACTTTACCGATACAATGTTCCCTGAGCAATGCAATTAAAAAAGTTAAAGCTTACAATGAATGCATACATTAAAACACCAATGACTAAAATCAAGGAATATGGCAGCCATCGGGACTGAGCGTGCCAATATCAGCATGCTCACGGCGTTGACAGACTGAGCAAATCAATAAGGCTTTGTCCACCACACACACACACTTTGGAGTTAAGGTATAATTTATTTTACAACGAGATGAAATAAACCCATGAAACAGCATCACCTCTTTTGCACGGGTGATCTGGGTTATATAATGAACAACTTAAGAACACCATATATTTTTTTACATTTGAATTATAACGAGTGTAAACTACATACACCGAAAAAAATAACAATTTGAATAGGTTTCACACAAGGCGCTAACATTTGGAAAAAAAATCGCACAGTAATTTTCACATATACAAAAACACAATCAGCATTGAAGTATTGTGGTCCCTTGGTCTGAGATGACCATCAACGTTGTGTTTGAGTAAACGTGACCGACTGACAGCAGCGGTGATGAGCACTCATGAGCACAGTGGAATCACAAACGCTCACTGCTGCAAAGTCTCCCTCTGGGGCCGTACATGCGAAGTCCCCACATCCACACTATGTCAACAAGGCTCAATACTAATATATAAACACCCAGCCCTGTCATTCTGTGACTGTGATTAACGCGGCACGGATTGGTTGAAGTGCGTCACGTGACCATGAGCAAGCAGCCATCCAGAGGTGCGCCCCTCCCAAACGTGTACGCCCCCCGGATTGGTTGAAGTGCGTCACGTGACCGCGAGCAATAGACAGGTGAGTGACAGTGAGGCAGAGCCGTGCTCGGTCCACTGCTGCCCTGAGGGAGAGCCGCGCTCTCTCCGCTGCTCCCGAGAGGGAGAGCCGTGCTCCGTCCACTGCTGCCCTGAGGGAGCCCCGTGTTCTCCACTGATGGCTGCCTGAGGCTCGCGCTCCTGGGGTGCGCTCCGTCGCTTTAAGATGTTCTGCGTTCATATTTTGTTTGTTGCGGTTGCACCCGACTCAAGAGCCGCATGGCTCACAGGGCTATACCTAATCAATGAAACTTGAAACCTAAGACCCCTTAAGAGCTTCAAATAATCCTGACAGTTCTTTCACTGATTAATAAGTAATATCTCTTAGAAGTGAATGTCAATATCACAACTAAAGTTTAGATACATATTCACATTTACAGTAAGTGACATCACGGGATCGTCAAAAAAGATTTTTTAGAGTGAAAGTTTTAAGTGAAAGCCGCGTAAAGCCGCTCTTATTCGACTTGTGAAAAGTCCTCAAGTACAGCGAAGCCGTTCGATTTTTTTTTTTTATCGTAACTCACCATCAGCCGTGCATTCGATAGTCTCTCAAGCCATTAAGTAAATAAGTATAACCCGTAAAAACAAAGTTTTTCACTATAAATCCTTTATATGCGTGGCGGCTAGAGTCCTCTCGTCCTCTGGCTTGAGATGGCTGCCACCTATGGGTCAGATGATTGTTTTCCCTAAACAGTGTAACATTTTGGGATTTTTTTTTCACGAACATTAATTGTCTCGCACAACGAGTCTGTGTGGAAAATGTCAGCTCGATTGGATCACGGGAAGTGGGTTAAAAAACGACCGAAAGATTTGCACGGTCGTAAGCAAGCAAGCACGCGAACTTAATATAAAGGATTTAAAAATATATTCGCCTGTGGAGGACGCGGGGATCGATCCTGCGACCTTTGGCATGGGAAGCAAGGGCGCTACCAACTGCACTACTCCACCACGGCCTGTGGAGGGGTTACGCTCTGGGCTCTTACACTCTGACGTTCAGCCAAAGCCATGAATGCGTTATATTTGAATATATGTAAAATAAAAAAATTTTCGCCTAAAAAGTGTAACATTTTGGGAATTTTTTTTCACGAACAATAATTGTCTGGCACAACGAGTCTGTGTGGAAAATGTCAGCTCGATTGGATCACGGGAAGTGGGTTAAAAAACGACCGACAGATTTGCACGGTCCTAAGCAAGCAAGCAAGCACGCAAGCAAGCGAACTTAATATAAAGAATTTAAAAAGTAGTTGAAGGTGAGTTCTTTAAAAATGTAATCTGACACGGTTCTAATTACATTAGTACTGTAGTTTTTGGGCTGCTTAAATCCACTGTTGGATTAAGGCCCACCCCACGCTGTGCGAGTGGATCGTAAGGATTTACTTGCCCAGCTTGTTGGGGGGCGCCGTGGGCTGTGGTTGTTGGGGGGCGCCGTGGGCTTGTAGTTGATCGGGCCTGCCGCAGGCACCCCCGCACAACCACATAGCCTAGTTAAAGATATATTGAACTTAACATAAAAAATATATATAAAATCCAACTTTAGCAAAGGAAAGTGACTAAATTAGGCAAGCAGAGGTCATGGAGTAAAATATGATTTAAAATGATACATAAACTAAATTGAACAATAGTCAATCAAAACATTTACAAATTTACGTCAACCCTGTTGTGTTTCAGTGGCTGTGCACTCTGACGAGGAGCTGAAGAGCGGTGCGAGGACATCGCCCAGCAGAGGAAGTGCTGTCACCAGTGCTCATTGCAGTGTCTCACGGTTTGAGCCCGAGGGCCACCCCGGTTAATACTGCGGTGTGCATTGAGCAAACGTCATTCGAAACGGGTAGACCATTGCGGTGTCTGGGGTCATGGTACGAATTTACAAAATTCCGAAAAATATCCGAAACCCCACTCAATTGGATTATAGCAATCATTGCATCCTACTGGCAGAGTAGTGCCCTCAATTGCAGGCCAGGTGCTGTTAGTGCCCACAGCTGCCACTTGGGGGTGCCCCTTGAGATGTTTATGCAAGTCGCTTGTTGCGTGTGAAGTGTCAGCGGCGGCTGCCGGGGGCACGACCATCGCCCACCTCCGCGCGGCACACGCGTGACGCTACCGTACTACAACAACAGCAGCAGCATATGTCAAAAGGACCACACGGAGAACCTGTGGAGATGGTGAATTGCAGTGTTTCATCTTTCCCCTTCACGCTGGAACGCTGCCCCGCGCTCTCTTCAGAGGACATGCCAGCGACACACCGTGCTCCAGCGATGGCGATGCACCTGCTGTTACGGTCGTACCATCCCAGATCCCCGCGCTTCCACAATGAGTGTAACACTAAATAATGTCCACTTCGTTGAGCGCTCTGAATTTTTTTTATTAACTCTGTCCGCTGCATTCAACACTTTCTTAACATTTGATTCAAGGCAACGCGTCCTCTGGCATATTCACAACTGTAATTACTTTAAAAATAGCATTATTTGCCTCAAAGAAACCTCTATTATGGAACATTATTTCAGATCACAGTTATGTTACTTTGACATTCATTACACATTACACTTCATTTAACATTATCTAACACCGGTAGCAATACAGGTCAAGTGGGTAGAATGACAAAGATTTGAATTCCACCTCCAAGAGTTGCAGATAAAAATAACTGAATGATGCCAGATTCCTCCTTTTATTGTATAAACTTAGAGGTCGCGGAAACTTAAACTATCAACGGTTTGCTGCTTAACAGCCAATCAGAATATTATATTCCCATATTTTTAGGGATTATCAAACAAAACTGCGTTTCTCAGTGTTCGGAGCTCAGAACTTTCTAGAAAGAACTTTCTAGAGAGTACGTTCTAGAAAGTACTTTCTAGAAAGTTTTACAGAAAAACCCGTTACGCTGTTTCGCCTGTAATTCATAGACAACAATGACACACATGTTACTCTCGTGGCCTGGGGCACCCCAGGGCCCAATATCAAAAACAAACATTTCTCCTTATCAACAGAGCAATCCGCCAATCCCTCGCCTCCGAAGTTCTGTACCGTTACCAGATGGGCACCACATCACGTGAAGTGTCAGAGGCTTGCTGACAAGAGGTCACGTGACAGACCCAGGTGCCATGCGTTGACTGACTGAGTTGACTGGCAGGTGCATCACTTGTGCTCCCCAATGTGCAAACTTACTACGTTTTATCCACCCGGTCCTCCATTGCTGTGTGCATCGCTCCTCCGCCCTCCACTGTTGTGGGATGGCGAATGCCTCCAAATGCCCAGTAGCATCCTTCACGAGCCTCCTCCTCCACGTATATGCACTAAAGATACACGTGATGATCAAAGGCAGCCAGCCTGGACCAAAATCTTTATCGTTGGTCAAAGCGCGTTGTGAAGGCGGAGGGCCTGGACTGGTTCTGATGTCACTCACGACAGATGTTAGCCATAGCCGAGAATCAAACTCAGGTTACGGAGTTCATCTCGACAATTACGTCTCCCATCTACATCACCTATAATAGCACAGTGCACTTTCAGTCCAGAGTGAATTTGTTAGAGCAAGTTTCTGAACCCCCCCAACTTACATCTGTCCACACAGCAGCACAAATGGGTAGACCACAGTTCGGCTGGTCATGTTTGGTGGGTCAAAATGTGGCTACGCCTGCCTCCTCCAAGCGTGCACGAGTGGGTCAAAATGTGGCTACGCCTGCCTCCTCCAAGCGTGCACGAGTGGGTCAAAATGCTCCATATGCAGAGAGGCTCTCCAGAGCTCTGTGCCTTTTCTTTACCACCTCTTCAACGGGCATGAACGTCTGCGTCTCTAAACGTTGCTTTTGAAACTTACAGATTGATAATGGCATTTTCAATTACGAATTAAGACGTGTAAGCGAGCTAAGAGAACCCACGCATGAAGAATGTCAAACACAATTGGAGTGAAAGTAAAAATATATAGAAAGTGACAATCTTGACTGTTGTCCTTTGACAAACCAGCTTCCTGATTGATACTCCCTCGGGCACATTGCCCCAATTCCGGCTTAATTTCCAGGTATCTTAATGCTCATTAACAAGTTAGATTTCCCGTTAATCGAAATGGAAATACAACTTCTCAGCAGCATGACTAGCGTGTAACGCCACACGTAATATAACCAAAGGAATTATATCGACGTAAAGACGCAGCACTGCAATTATTTACTTATTCCCCTCTGACGGAAGGGTCTCCACTAGAGGGGGCTTTAGAGAGCCCTTCTAGAGGGCATATTGTCCTGCTATTCCATACTGGCCAGACGTCCTGAAATATGTGGGAGCACCCACTCTTTTTCAACCAACCAACTAACTCGTTACATCGATGAATACTGCCAGGGAGTTAAAAACTTGCCCCGTTGTTCCAACTGCCGTGCCGGGAGATTCAACCGGCGACCTCCGCTTTGCCAGGCCACTGTGCTAAGCGTTAGACCATGGCGGGTTTTTCGACGAGCAAGAAATATTACAGATGTTTTAAAATGCAACGAAGTCAAGCAAAAAATAAATGCCATTTTGCTGATATAATATAAAATTAAGTGCTGCCTTGGCAAAAAAATTCACAGGTAATTTAATAAATGTCATAAGGTGCTTTTTCCTTGAACAGGCTGTGAAATGCATATAAATTGTCGAATTAAATTCAAATCATACGTGCGCTAAACACTTTATCAAAGTACTGTAGCGGGAAAGGCGTGATCAGATTTCATTGTGGGGGAAAAAAACGACGATTATCCTCGCGGTACATAAAAATGCTAATTAGTGATTTTGCGTTTCGCAAAAAACCTCTTTTAACGTAATAATAAAGGTTTTTGGGTTAGATCGCATAAGTATAAATGCGTCGTAACCCTCCACCACCCGACACGGCCAGTAATGTTTGTCACGTAAACAGAGCATGCCAATTCGTCACTAGTACAGCACACCAGTGTGCTTGAGAGCAAAGCCACAACATTAAAATCTGAGTTCGACGTTTCGCCAGTAATCACAACTAGCTTCATCAGGCGACAGCCAGATTTGTGGAGAAATCCTCCTGTTCCGTTCCTTAAATAGTGGGGTAGATGTGGTGACATCACTTGTGAGCCCTTCTTGAGCGAAGTGGGAGGGGGAGATTAATGAATGTGAATATACATGGCAATGGGGATCCATTGCCGGTTGGGTTATTATATGGTAATCAACGAACATTATGCATGCACACAATTTTTTTTTGCCTGCTGTCGATTGCGTGTACTAATTACTTGCGAAACGTCGTACTCTGATTGTAAATGTTGTGGCTTTGCTCTCCACCACACCGGTTAGTGCTGTATTCGTGTAGAGATGTACTTCAGATATGCCACGGTAGGAGGCCTTTGCAGGCACGGGGATTACTCTACTTGGGTCAGGACAGCAACAGGCTGCCTGACGCACAACGCTGAAGACGAGGGTAAGACGATGTTGTAGATGATGACGAAGACTTGACGGGACTTGACGGGCTCCAGAGGTCAACTCCAACAACGGCCCCGAGTCCTACCCGGGTTCCCCCTTTTATTCCGCTATCACAGCCTCGCTCGCCCTCGGCTATGCCCTCTTTCTAGAACCCTCTAGAAGATTCCCGTACCCCCTCCATCACCTTCTCCCCCCCCACATCCCTTCCTTCCGCCTAGCCCCTCACCTGGTGGCCGACAGGGTTTCTATGGCAGCCGAGCCCCTTTTTAAATCCTTTATATTAAGTTCGCATGCTTGCTTGCTTGCTTGCGTGCTTGCGTGCTTGCTTGCTTACGACCGTGCAAATCTTTCGGTCGTTTTTTAACCCACTTCCCGTGATCCAATCGAGCTGACATTTTCCACACAGACTTGTTGTGCCAGACAATTAATGTTCGTGAAAAAAAATTCCCAAAATTTTACACTTTTTAGGCAAAATTTTTTTATTTTACATATATTCAAATAGAACTCATTCTTGGCTTTGGCTGAACGTCACAGTATAAGAGCCCAGAGCGTAACCCCTCCACAGGCCGTGGCGGAGTAGTGCAGTTGGTAGCGCCCTCGCTTTCCATGCCAAAGGTCGCGGGATCGATCCCTGCGTCCTCCACAGGCGAATATATTTTTAAATTCTTTATATTAAGTTCGCTGCCACGCATATAAAGGATTTATAGTGAAAAACTTTGTTTTTACGGGTTATACTTATTACATCCTTTATATTAAGTTTGCGTGCTTGCTTGCTTACGTGCTTGCTTGCGTGCTTGCTTGCTTGCTTAGGACCGTGCAAATCTTTCGGTCGTTTTTTAACCCACTTCCCGTGATCCAATCGAGCTGACATTTTCCACACAGACTCGTTGTGCCAGACAATTATTGTTCGTGAAAAAAAATTCCCAAAATTTTACACTTTTTAGGCAAAAACATTTTATTTTACATATATTCAAATAGAACGCATTCATGGCTTTGGCTGAACGTCAGAGTGTAAGAGCCCAGAGCGTAACCCCTCCACAGGCCGTGGCGGAGTAGCGCAGTTGGTAGCACCCTCGCTTCCCATGCCAAAGGTCGCGGGATCGATCCCCGCGTCCTCCACAGGCGAATATATTTTTAAATCCTTTATATAAAGTTCGCTTGCTTGCTTAGGACCGTGCAAATCTTTCGCTTCCCGTGATCCAATCGAGCTGACATTTTCCACACAGACTCGTTGTGTGTGACAATTAATTTTCGTGAAAAAAATCCAAAATTTTACACTGTTTAGGGTAAACAAATTAAATATTTAATTACCAATTGCTTAATGGTGGCAGACAATCATCTGACCCATAGGTGGCAGCCATCTCAAGCCAGAGGACGAGAGGACTCTAGCCGCCACGCATATAAAGGATTTATAGTGAAAAACTTTGTTTTTACGGGTTTACTTGTTGCCATTGAATATGCAGTCCCACCTCCCCTCGCTTCTCTCATCTCCTTCCATGTCTCCTCTCATCCTTTTCATTCCCAATCTTCTCACTCTCTCTCTCTGTCCCTCCTCCCTGTGCCCAATCCCGCGTTCGCTCCTTCTCCCTTCCGCCCCCCAACGGAATCAACTTCCCTTCTCCATGAAGCAGTTCCCCTCCTGAGCCTCCTTTCATTCCTTTCTTAAAGCTCCAACCTCTTCTCTATTGTCCATTCCCTTCCCTCCCCCTATCATTTCGTAATACCCAAGTACCCCTTTACGGCGGTCACTCATTCATCAATCCGTCCACGCTCCTGCCATCTCAATAACACATTTATGTCACCGTCTCTTAAACTACGTCCAGTGCCTTCAGGGAAGGCGCTCCTCAAATGTCAAATTAGAGTGGATAGTTATCTGGTGAGATGGGAAGAGAAGCGACTTGAGCAGTCGTGTTTTCCTAATCCACTTTGGCGGTTATGTTTATAACGAGCTTCATGATCTGTTTTGCACATTACCATTCAACTGTTCCACAGCAGCAGCTTTAGTAGGAACATATCTCCGAGCAATTTTCTGCCTGGGAATTAAGAATTTCTGCAGAATGACGAACGCGTGAGAAAGAAAGAAAGAAAGAAAAAAACGTCTGGCACTGCAAGGAACGCGAGAACAATTTTCACCAATGTGGACTGAGTCACAATGTAAGTGTCTCTTATCTTGCAGCGACATATTCCAATCATCATCAGCCATGGTGAATCCACTTCTGCATAAAGACTTCCCCCATGCCATAGCGGTCTTGAGCAATCCCGCGATGCAGCAGTAAACCAGCACCCACACCTGTAAGTCCTCTTCATCATTCCATATCCTCGGTGGACGTGCTCTCGGATGCGTTACATCCTTCGGCAGCCACTCCGTTACTGGTCTTGTTAACCGTTTATCATCTCTCCTACCAACAATGTGTCCTGTCCAAGTCCACTGTTCGAAAGTAAAAACGTCTCTGATTTGCGTTGATCTCTCAGTGGTATTCCCAGGTTGCGTCTATCCATGCTCCTTGTGTATTTTTAATTTTTTGTTCCATATTGTTCCTCACCGTATGTTTTCGATCCATGTGTCATCTACTGATTTTACACGTGACAAAGAAACGAAGAGTCTACTAATCCACTACTACTACTGATTCGTAGGCACATTGATATCTTGCTCGCAACTAGTTCTATCTAAAAAAAGATACTCCATTCTCTTGTCTGCCTCTTTTATAATTTTTTTTTATCCTTTTGCATCTTCAATCATTTCCCCAGATATTCGTACTCTGTTTTTATTTTCCAGGTCTCCATCCAACATTTGTCTCTTCTTGAATTTTAGTGAACTTATTGAACGTGACTTTTGTTTATCGTATGTTTATCTTTAGTTTCGATGTTCCATCTTCCTTAAGTTCTTCAATCACGATGAAAATAGGGTTTTCCCCTTTATTCTGGCAACAAAACAGGTGTTACGATGTTAAAACACCAAACTGAAACCTTTTACAAGAAATCATGTCTGCATTAACCACAATGCTTGTGGTGAGAATGCAAACAAAAACATACTCTGATAATATATGTATTGTCCTTGAAACTGATTGGTCCACACCAGAGACAGCTTTCTTTTGAGCCTCGTTTCAAACGGTGTTAGACCAGAGGACGCCAAAAGGCTGGACCAATCAGTTTCAAGGACAATGCATATATTATCAGAGTATGTTTTTGTATGCATTCTCACCACAAGCATTGTGGTTAATGTAGACATGATTCCTTGTAAAAGGTTTCAGTTTGGTGTTTTAACATCTTAACACCTGTTTTGTTGCCAGAAAAAAGGGGGAAAACCTCTTATCATATTTTGTTACTGGCAAAGGAGGTCCCATGATGTAGATTCTTCAATCACATCTTGTGACTTATTAATTCGCACTCATTACACACAAAGTTCTCGCCACAAATGAACCACAATACCTTACTGATCTCGTGAAGGAGCATAACCCATCTTACGAACTCTGGTCATCGCCACAGTGGCTTTTGGCCGGCCATGGAACAGACAGTCACTGCATTGCATGCTTTCAGATGCACTTCTGCGGCCGTCTGGAACGCTCTTCCTTCCGATATTAGAAACCCACTGGAGCTATGCATTTTTAAATCTAGATTGAACACTAATTTTTTTTAATCTGCTTTTTGTGTTTACTTTGTTGTCCTTCCCCTGCACCTCCGATGAGCATGGTTGGCAACGTGCGATGCGAAAGAAGCTCAACATATGTACATTAAAATGGGTCATTAGAATGAATACGTCATCAGCACATTTGAGATGGTTAATGCTTTCACCATTGATCCACGTGTTTTTATTTCTCCAATCTACTTTTCATAAAATACCGCATTGTGTCACTGAATGAGTAGCCTTGAAACCTTTGATTCCTCTACCGCGGTATATGTATTGTATATGTATTGTATAAGTACTTTATATGTATTTTTTTTACGTTTATGTTTCTGTCCCCTTGCAATGTCAATGTAGCCACACTTCAACTCTATGACTGTTTTTTTCAAATAATTTCTACATGTGCTTTTATTATTTATTAAGGTCCGAATTTGTGAGAGCACAGTTGACCACTTCAATTCAATTGAAATGTCTTCGCAGATTCTTCACAAGCTGGGCACAATTGGATATCAATTGTCTTTCACGTACTCTGATAGCATGTATATGGTCTTACATAACTGGGAGACCAAACACTCACTCAACCAATCGGCAAATTTTGTGAGATGCAAATCATCAAGCGTATGTCACGGATGACTGTCCAATACAACTCGCATATGCCGGTGGAACAAGCGGACTACCCCACTGAGTTACCACCCGAATGCCGTGGAATGGCTTAAAAAGTTCAACATAGATTTGAAGCTTTCGTGACTGCAGGAATCCATACTCTTTGGTTCTTTCGGTAAAGTCTAACTCCGTGACTTTACCGAAATAACCAAAGAGTAAGTTCAACATACAGTTGTACCCTGGTGCTTTTTCAAAATGCCATACAGAAGTAAGACATAAAATGAATATTTGTTTATCTGGCCTCTGAACAATATAACATGAGAATTAAGGTCCTACATCATCATCATCGACATTTGTTAATCCACTGCTGGATGAAGGTCTACTTAAGCCGCCGTGTTGTCTCGAACGGTGTTTGCGATGTGTCATCATTTCTCCATAATTTTCAATTTCAGAAACCACTGGAATGTTTCCGCCCATATCTATTTGAATATTGAAAATGTATGAAACATATATGTCACAAGGCATTCTGAATAATGTCCCGGTGCAATTTGTCCTGTTGCCATTTTTAACGAATATGTATATTGTCAAGGAGGACTTCAGCATTGGCATTTGCCAGATTTTTGAACCTAATTGAAAAAAAGCAGATACGGTGTAAGCAGGTGACTCAGCTAGCCCTTGGCCATGGGACATGAGCCACTGGAATCCTGGGCTTGAATTAGTGCCCTAGGGGCAAACCCCCCGCCCACCCCACAACCGAAGGCTCAGTCCCCTGGCCCTTCTGATATAATTATTAGCCAAGTCAAGAAACGTTGAGAGCTGGAGCACAATGCACGCTAGACGACAAAACCACAGCGTACCGTTAGTTATTCCTTTTGTTTTGTGTCTAGTTTGTTGTCCTTGCACCGCACCTCCGATTATCACGGTTGGAAACGTATGGTGAGAAAGAGGCTCAACATACATACTTACATAAGCGTTTACTTCGGTTTAACACGTAGGCTTTCGCGACCAATATGATTCATAATAAAGTTATTTATAAATGCGTCGTAACCCTCCACGCTTCAACACACCGGTGGGCTAAAGTAGTGAACTATTTGTCTTTGTCAACGTGACACTTTTTTGCTGATTGGCCGTGTCGGGTGGTGGAGGGTTACGACAGATTTATAAATAATGCGATCTAACCCAAAAACTTTATTATGAATAAGCGTTTACTATTCGTTTAAACTAGGGGTTGTCAACCTGCTGTTCCGAATCTGAAGGTTGTGGCTATTTAGGGACTGCTTCGTGTAACGTTGTTCATCAAGGACCGCCACCGTCTCGTATTCACCACACAGTGCATTGCGGCTCTTGAAATATTAAGTTATTTTATTTTGACCGAATTTTTTAAAAAATGTCTCGTTATTTTGGTTTCCAACCCTTGGTTCAAACCTTGACATGGACTGTATCGTGCCCCCCCACCCTGAGTCTTCGTATGCACGCATGCGCCTACCCCCTGCCCCAAATACCCCCCCCCCCCGCCTCTTTATAACAAGGTTATTATATAGGGCTGGTTTGAAACTTGGCAATCAAATGTGATAAAAAAAAACTGTTTCTAAAATGTGGTGAGTCTTTGGCTGAAGTCTAGTGACTGATGACAACGTCACTTGCCATATTTCAACTCAGGAAATTAAATTACAGAAATTTGTAGTGTTATTTTCACACTAGCCTTTTGCCCGTCCAAGGACGGGTGTATTGCAGTAAATCTGAAACTTGCAAGCAAAAAGCAGACCGAGACGTGATATTTATTGCATACATTCGTGTGCAATTTGTAAGGCCGCGGTGACACAGACTTATTTCATTTAAAGATTATAATCCCTTGTTCATCATGACGTCCTTTTTATTTCGATGTCTCAACAGCGTCACGGAGATCGCGTGACGTGAGGGTTCTGTCTTTGTAGTGAGGGTTGTCAGTTGACACCGAGGAGGGGGGAGGAGGCGTCTCACCCCCCCATGTGGAAATTACGTCATCCGCTAATTATTATTAATGGGGTGGGGGGGGGTGTCCATTTGGAGCACGTCACCTGTTCATGATTATTAATTAGGGGGGGCTGGTCGACGTGGATTGACGTCATGCGCGGGACACACAGACATTCTTGGCTCATTATAGTAGTAAATTATGGGCATACAAAATGCCATGTATGTAATTATATTGTGGTTCAATTTTGTTTACTTAATTTCTTACTTTAAATTGTTCCTAATTATTATTGTACTCCTCTGCTTTGTTGAGTTTGAGCTCATTTGTTTTGGC
The DNA here is from genome assembly GCF_015708825.2 of Lethenteron reissneri. Lineage (NCBI taxonomy): Eukaryota > Metazoa > Chordata > Hyperoartia > Petromyzontiformes > Petromyzontidae > Lethenteron > Lethenteron reissneri. The sequence continues at coordinate 1,271,582 of NC_083819.1, forward strand.
ATGCTTGTTTTAATCTGCTTCTCTCTTGAAAGATAAACTGGAGGTCTCATTGGGCTCCCACGTGGTTATAAACTAAGGTCAATAACCACACTCTCAACAAGGTGGATCAGAATATTACGAAGAGACTATACGACTAGTTCTGTTATATCATCTTTTTTTGGTGAAAATAGTTTTTTGCTGGACAAAAGCTTATTACAAAGCGTGAGCGATAGGGGAGAGGGCAGTACACATATTCCGCGGACGACAAGCCCGAGACCAGGTGCCCACGAGGTACGGGAAGGGCAGAGCGATTGGGCTTACTGCCTGACTCACGTGGGGGCAACAATCAGGAACGTGGTAGCTTTAGGGGATGGGAAGGAGAGGGAAGGGGCAGGGAGGAGGGAAGGTCATATCATCTTCTTAAATCTACTTGGTTCTTTCGGTAAAGTCACGTAGAAGGGAAGTAATAAAAGAATAGAAATAATTCTCACGATGTTTCGGCCACAACGCAAGCAGCCGTCCTCAGGTGAAGAACATGTCTGTCGATAAGACAGAGTCTAAATGACACGTCTTAGGCTTGGAGTGTCTATTTAAGCTGTGAGGGAGGAGGAAGAGAGCCTTGAGAAAATAATTTGCATTTGAAGAGGAATTTAGCATATTTATGGGAAATGCAGGAATGCGAATAGTGATAATTGTGAAATGCGTGGGAGGTGGACGGGGGGTTTTCAAAGTCATATTATGTTCATGCATTATGCAGGATTAGCAGCATCAAATGGAGGGGGCAGGGGCAGCACCAACAAAGGGAAGGAATGTGAATAGTATGCAGCTGCAGCAACCAAACAACCACGTAAAAAACTAAAGTATAAACTACATAGTATCATCAGTATGCCAAATACACTCTGAATAAGCTGAGCTACCAACCTTAAGTAATACATTACAATTCTAGGTCGCAAAAAATATAATATGCTTCCAGCTAAACTTTTAAAACGTTTTCCTTACATCACACGGGTAATACATTACAATTCTACGTCGTAAAAATTATATCATATGCTTCCATCTAAACTTTATTCTCTTACATCACACGAGTCTACACCATACTATATAGTGCCATGGAATTGGTGGCCGCACTTGCAGGCAACTGAATCTTCAATGCGCCATTTGTGCATCAGGTTGCCGCATCGGCCACATGGCCCTGTCCCGATTCGGTTGATGGTCGAAAATTGGCGGCATGAAAGGTTGAATCCGAGAGGTTCGACGGTAGGGTCCTGTATGAGATGTTGAATTTTGATGTCGGCCACAGTCCAGCCTGCTGGGATCCAGAAGGGGTTTCATGATTTTAGGAAAACAGGCGGCACTGGGTTTATATCCCGATGTATGGGAAGGTGCGGGTTGGCGAGTATTTTTTGGCTGTCCCGGTTGGCCGCTGTTTCATGACGGATTTGTGGCAGAGCGATGTGGGTGAGCACCGGGGGCCACTGGGGGGTCGGCGTCGACTTCAGCGTACATGGGATAGCCACGCATTGCAATGTTCAGTTGCGTGTCGATAACTCGAGTGTGAGCGCTGCATCTCCGCACAGGTGAGCAATGCTCTCCTGTCGAATACACGAGGGCGAGCGTGGCAGTTCGTAGTGTTTGCACATCACAGGCCCAACTAGTTCCCGCCAGTTTATGGATAATGTTCGTGCGCGTATTTATCTTGTTGTTCAACTGCTCACTGTGTCGCCTGACTTTGATCATGCTCCACTCCTAGGTATTTCGGGAGTGGGTCGTGGGTGATGTTTGACCACAAAACTCGATCTTCAGGGTACTTTTTGCTTCAGCTCTGTTGAGATGGAATGCTGAAGACACTGTCTTGTTTGTATTTGGCTTAAGTTGCCAGGAGTAGAACTTATCTTTCAATTTATTGAGGTCCATGTTCAAGATGTCTTGAGCTGCGCTGAGTGTCGTTGCTTGGCTGGCCAGTGCTGGATCGTCCACGTAAATTCACTTGCAGCTTAATGTGGCCGGCATGTCACTGGTGTAAAGATTAAATAGGGCCAGTACTAATACTGACCGCTGCGGTAGGCCATTTAGTAGCGTTCATGGGACGGCTGACCTGGTTTCCAAGATGGACGCGAAATTGCCGGTCGCTGAGCATACTGGCGATGAGGCGAACCGTTTTCTCGCACTTGGCGTTGTTGGGGAGTTCAAAGAGGAGTCCTCGGCACCAGACCGTGTCGTATGCAGAGGACAAGTCTATGGAAGCAGCCGCTATTTTCTGTTTATGTTGAAAGCCGGCTTCGATGTGCAATGTCAAGGTGAGGACCTGGTCACAACAGCTTTGTTGTGGCTGAAAACCTGCCTGCTCAGGTGGTATGGTGGCTTCCAAGAGAGGAGAGAGTCGAGCTGGCAGTACTCGCTCCAGCAGCTTATAGGCTGTGCAAAGAAGAGATTGACCTGTAGCTGTGCAGGTTACCAACAGCACTTGCATAAAACCGTGGCAAGTGCTGTTAGCGAACACATTATGAGGGCTTGCACGGTGCACCCAGTGGGTGGTGTGGCCAGAACCATGCCCGGCCGCCTTGGTCTCCCCAGAGCTCATGTTTACACACTGCACCAAGTATGTACTCTATGCATTTGAGGCTAAGTCGACCTAAGGAAGATCCAGAACCAGTTAATATATCTCCACCGATGTTGCATACCCTTTCACATGCGCACACACAAACACACAATGACCACGGTTGATTTTATGTCGAGATGCTCTCAGAACAGAAACTACATTGCTTTGACATTTCATAATTATTTGTCAAGTAGTGCTGTCATTTGTACCCATTGCGGTCACACTCCCCGCACGTATGCCAATGTGACTCAGCACGAGCGTATAATTTAGCACAAGTGTAATCCCAATGATATTTTCAGTGCAGTGTGCATTGCATATACTTCCTAGCCTAATAGAAATTGAAGGATATAATTATACTAGCCTTTTGCCCGTCCAAGGACGGGTGTATTGCAGTAAATCTGAAACTTGCAAGCGAAAAGCAAACCACGATGTGATATCCATTGCATCCATTCGTGTGCAATTTGTAAGGCCGCGGTGACACAGACTTATTTCATTTTAAGGTTATAATCCCTTGTTCATCATGACGTCCTTTTTACTTCAATGTCTCAATAGCGTTATGGAGATCGCGTGACGTGAGGGTTCTGCCTTTGTAGTGAGGGTTGTGAGTTGACGCCGAGGGGGGAGGAGGCACCTCGCCCCCCCCCCATGTGGAGTGACGTCACCCGCTAATTATTATTAATGGGGGGGGGGTGTCCATTTGGAGGACGTCACCTGCTCATGATTATTAATGAAGGGGGGATGTTCGATGTGGAGTGACGTCACCCGCTCATGATTATTAATGAGGGGTGGAGGGGTCCATGTGCAGGATGTAACCTGTTCATGATTATTAATGAGGGGGGCTGGTCGACGTAGAGTGATGTCACGCGTGGGACACACATACATTATTGGCTCATTATCGTAGTTAATTACGACTAGACAGAAATCAAGAGTAGGAGGTGTGGCAGGATTTGTGAAAACTTACCTACCTTGCAAACTCACTTTCCTTCTCATTGCCACTTGTGTAGTGTTGTAAAGGACGGACTTATAAACTTCTTTATGGCACACACTGTCCATTGTCTTATTACACAATCCCTATCACACAAAGGGGTATACGGTCCCCTCACCCGTTACCCTGAGGAGGTACAGCCTCCGGACCTTGTACAGCTCCACGCTCACGCTTAGCTCCTATTCTTAGGAGGTACAGCCTCCGGACCTTGCAGGCTCTCTAATCTCCCTGCTATCCCAGCGTCCTCTGGCTCCCCGACCACTGGTTACACTGAGCTCTAGCTCTGATAAGGGTTGGAGGGCTTGGTCCAGGGTCCTAGATGTCTTCGGCCGACTTGGGTCTTTGTGTAGCAGATCTGGCCAAGAACTCTCAGCGCTCTGGCTTTTATACCTGTTCGTGGTCGGGTTGTCCAATCCCCGGCCACCTTGTGGAACCCTCCGATTTGTCCTTCCAAATCTGGCGTTTGGATCCTACCTCACTCCATTTGACCCTGAGCGTTTGATTGAGCGGGAAAACCTAGTTTACGATCCGCTCTCTCACAGCTTGCGAACAGCGAGTAGTTATCACCACTACACTTGCATCAATTCTTATGTTCTGTTCAGCCTTTTTCTTACTTCTACGTTTGTCACTCTTTGTGTTCAACTATAAATTTTGTAATTTATACTTTTTTGATTTAACTTGTTTCTTTCTTGACTTGCTTTCCTTTTACTCCACTTTGCACTCCTATCATTTTTTTGTCTTGTTTGCGTTGCAACTTAAAGACATCTGCAGAAAAAAGAGCTTCATAGCTCATCGGATTTCTCCAGGATGAATTAAGATTCTGATTTAGATTAATTGCGCCGGATTCACATCGATCTGCCAAGGTTTGCGCGCCTCGATGCAGAATTGATGTGTACGTGTGTACGTACGTAATGCGTGAGCAGGTCAGAGTACTTTTGGGAAGCTGAACTAGATCGTGAAAAGTAACGTAACAATGTGTGTAACGAATAACTTGCTTGAATGAGTGCGTTACTAACTGCTGCGACGTCTGGTTTGGGAATTTGGCCCTTCATGAAAAACGCAGAACCAAGACTTTAAAGTGAAGCGTCGAGAGACGCATTTCTCACAATGACATTGAGAGACGCATTTCTTACAATGACACCGAGAGCACCGCTTGACCAGGACGCGTCGCTGTAAGGGGAATGGCGGCCCACGGTCAGGAACAACGAGGGACTGATTGCCAAGGAATGGAATGCTTTTGAGAGGAGGTTCAGCGAGGTTGTGAAGCGATGAAACCAGCTCGTGTGCAGGTGCTGGATGCAGTATTACATCGCGGGTTCAACTTGGGGAAGCCCTTCATCCAGCAGTGAATTAACCATGGCTGATGATGTATGGAATGCATGTTCAATACTATTATCATTAACATCAAATTGCGTTGGTGATTGCCTTTCTGTGTGCAATTGTCTTTATTTTGTCAGTCTGACATGGCCTAGCACATCTGCGGAGTAAAACTATATTCCTTGACATTGTAGAAGTGCTTTGTCTAATGATTGTAGAGTTGCAGTATCATTTACAACGTCGCATATCTGGCTCACTCCTCAGATGAGCATTTACGTGGTGCTCATCTCATGTTTGCAGGCCTGAACCAGTGTCATAATTTCCACATTCCTACGGCGGGGGTGAGTCTATCCATAGGATAAGTGCTGTTGACTCCCGCGCAAGTGGTAAAGTGGCACTGCTTTATTGACCCAGGAGGGATAATAGGCTGAGTGGATCCCAACCAGGATATGATCTGACAACCTCTCCATTGCGAGCCGCTCGCTGTAGCGCTGAGCCAACTGGCCGGATGGGGACCGAGAGGTGCAGGCGAATGTGTGAAGGTGTGGGATGCGTGAACATCTATCAAAAATTACAGTCACACCCTGCATGAATTAAATTAATGAATGGAATTATTTAAATAGTTTAACTGGGATCGATTGCGTGAACGCATCAGTCGGACAAACGTTGAACGAACTGAATGAAGATATTCGCAATGAATGAACAATTGATCGACTCAACGGTCGGGGCAGATGTGTATCGGTCGGATGTGCGACGTTGCGTATTCTAACAGACAGGTCGAGACGTACAGCCAAGGGGCACGAGGCTACAAGTGCTCTGTCTAATGATAAAAACATCCACGCGGGGTGGCCAAGTACAGGTGCGTGCTTACTCAAGGCGTGACATTCAGTCGGACACGTTGCGTTACCATGGAAATTCTTTTGTCCTCACCCGACAAGGCTCTCGGTTTCTAAGAAATATAGTAATCGGAATGTTCCCATCCCAGAAAAGTGAGTGGGCACTTCTTTCCCCCGACGGCTGATTGCACCCTTGGTTTGCGCACTAACAAAACGTTGTGTGGAGCATTTGCATACCTCCCTTTTGCGAAAGCACACGTGCAAGCGTTGTACATGTACAGTAATATTATTATGCTCGTGAGTATACAAGGTGTTTTGAGAATCAGTTACCGTTGTACTTTCTCATGAATACTCGAGTAGTCAAATAGAGCTCTCTTAGATCAGTGCCGTGCTGCGGTGAGTGATGCACTGCGCTCCATACCCAGTGACCTGGGTTTTATTCCTGGTTAACGTGAATGATGAGTGACATTTGCATCGTTCCTTGGACATGCCCTTAACCAAACCGCGCTGACCAGAAAGGTGAATACAATACAAGTGCCGGGCTTCCCTTAGGTCTACTCGACCTTAAATGAATACCTGGTGCACTCTGTAAACATTATCACTGGGAAGACCAAGGTGGCCGGGAGTGGTGCTGTGCACACCGCCCCAATCGCTACGTGCGCCTTGCCAACCGAAATAGGTGCTCGCTAACAGCACTTCCCAAAACAGCCTATGTAAGCTTCACGAAAAGTATTTGTTGTTTTAAGCAGGTCAACATCATATCTGGCTTCGATGTGGTCTACCTTTGCTGACAACGCTGTGGAACCACCTACACGGCAGATGAAAGGATATTATTCCCATGGGTCGATAACACTCAAGTTTCACGTTTGCGCATATGAAGTGAACACTTTTTGCAATGGGTTTTTATTCTGTGATGTTCCTTTAATTGCATGTGTGTGGCTGTGGTCCTCCCAATAGCCACAGGCTTTCCGGCATTTACCCCAAGGTGTGCAGATGCTCCCACTCCCAGTCGCACTCACTCGGTGAACAGCGGTCAGCTTTCATCACGAGAGTCGTCGGTTTCAAATGAAAACAGACATCAATAAGTCGTTTATTATATCTATCATCTGTGACACATTGTGTCACAAATAACATCTGTGCCGTCGCAATATAGCCATGATATAGAACCTAACCTATAATCGAACTTAACATAATTTCGCATGCCGAGACACATTATTGGCGCCAATAATATGCCCTGGGCAGCATTCATATTATTGATACTTTATTCAGTATAGTTGGGAATTGTTTAAAATTACATGACATTATTCGGCTTCCCAATGTCGCTCCAAAACTGTGTAGTTCCCTGCAATTTGTATTGAACAACATGCATCAAGTTTCAATACGGGCCCTCGAATACTGTGATTATTAGTTTGAACGTGAACCAGACACACAATGGTTAGAAACCATGGTCTCAAACGTAGCAATATATTGATGGTCGCAGCCCATTGACCAGTTTGTTTTTTCACTCAACTTTGCTTCCTCCAGTTGCGTTTGCTTAAAGTGTCTGAACATATCGAGTGGGTGACATGATGTGGACGAATTTCTTCGTGTCATCTCGTGTAGCTGTTCTTTTTTTGTTGTGGTGGTGTTTTATTTTTGACGCATATGTTTCATTGAAGTCTTGGTTTGTGAGAGCTTGGTATATGAGCTCAGCTGAATTATAAATCTATTAGTATTTCACATAATATGATTGATATTACCATATATCAAAACCTCTCCAAGCCATCTTTGAAAGAATGAAACGGAAATTGGGACATGCTGAAAAGGCTACCAAAATATCTCAAATAGATGTCATTGTAAAGCTAAATAATAAAATGTTATCATCATGCCAAAAAGCAATGCTGACAATATCGTCCCCCGTCATCGCTCGAAGTCACGCCGCAAGCCCTTTTGGAGCCATGCGCTTAACCTTCAACCCCGATGACGCTTGGAGAGCTGAGTAGAATTCAAAATAACTAAAAAAAACAACATTGCGAAAGATCCAACGCAGAAGATGTGTCATCATCCACGAGCCTCAAGGTCCACTCTAAAACACGCATGAAGCATCGGCCAGTTTGCCCGGCTACTTTACGAGGCAGATGCGCGGGTCTGTGAGCACGGCAAACGGCAAAAAGACAACGGGCATGCACGCACACGTGGCGTCGCGGTGAGGAATGAATTAGGTGCGCGTCTACCAGAGGATTTGCCTCCCAGTACGAATTTGTCGATGTGTGCTTGTGAAAACGTGCAGTGATATACAGCGGACATACTAATCTACATCAGCGTACACAATGTGGGGTGTTCTCATGAAAAACACAAAGAAATGTAACGCGCCAATTCAGCAGTGAAAACGCATTAGGGAATAAGTTATCTTTAATCTCTCGTAATCTGCAGTGATTGTTACCCTGACCTTATGCATCACAAAGGAAGTGTTTTTTTAGTTTTGAAATCCACTTAGCATTGCTGCCAAGTTTCATAATTATGGGTATTTTTAATTTCTAAGCTTAATTTCTAATGGAAATTTGAAGCAAATTAAGGATATTTGTCCTTGCTGTGAAACGATCAGCATAAATTTGGCCTTAACATCTTTCTGTAATACAGCACAACATCACATATCTACCTCGCTGGGGCCTGGGATATAGTTTGGCATGTGCAGTGGTCACAGTTGTGGATGTCCACATGAAATGAGAGTTACACAATGCCGAACAATGGACTTGGGGGTGCGCTGGCTTCATTGGTCAAGGCAGGTATGTGACGTTGCACGTCGGTGCATTGTTCCACAACGAACAATGCTTTCTCCTTCGATTTCCTTCCCCCGCAACTCCAATTAGCACAGTTGGCTACGTACGGTGTGAAAGAAGTTCAATATACATACAATGTTCCCTTGAAGTAGGATGCGTCAAAGATAATCAATATTTGATATGGGAAATATAATGTCGTGACATACAGGGAAGTGCTTGCATTGCCGCATGCATGTAAACTAACCCAAAACTCAGCTTCGTGTTATAGATGCTTTGTTTTATTGAATGACGATTTTCCACAATTGTTTGCCAATGACAGCGATTACAATAACATTTGGTATTGTTAGTTTGCAATTTTGTGCCAAATTTGAGCAAATTCAGCTCCATACACAAGATTCGTCTGAGACTATAATTGGTACAACTTGTTTGCTAAAACAGATAGTTTTGAGAGTATATAATAGTTGTAGGTGCAGATATTTCTTTATAATCTTAAGTGATTCCTCTGGCTGCATTCGATTTTGAAGTAACTTTGACCAGATAGTGAGAAATATTTGAAGAGATTTTATAATTCATGCATTATATTTTGAGCTCCAAGTTAAGCATGTGTATGGTCAACATTGAAAATTGGCTAAATAACTACTTCGCCAAAATATAAATAAAAATTTCAGTTTTGCAACATATCCTTTTAGAACACTTTTAAGTTTGTAATAACTTGAATGGACAGTGATGCAGTATTTCAACACTGAGCTACCAACCCAGGGAACTGACCACGGGCGCTATCCATTTTGCCAGCGTGCAATGTTTCCCTCACAGTGTGCCGACTGGCACCACGTGCAATGTTTCCCTCACAGTGTGCCGACTGGCACCACGTGCAATGTTTCCCTCACAGTGTGCCGACTGGCACCACGTGCAATGTTTCCCTCACAGTGTGCCGACTGGCACCACGTGCAATGTTTCCCTCACAGTGTGCCGACTGGCACCACGTGCAATGAATGTGTCATTAGCCCCTCTCCATGGCCCTGCTTGGCCCCAAGTCAGATACACATTTTTTTTATTAATCTTACCTATCATGGTTTGCTTCTGGCTCACCGTGTCAGTGTGCTGTATATATGCCTTTTCCAAAACAATACAATTAAGAGTGATTTGCCTATTTTTAATGTAATAGTTTTGTTGACATATATCTGGATTTAGACGCGTTCTAAAAAAGCGCAGTGACGGAAGGCTGTGAAACTCCTCCCTTGAGACAAGAAAGGCCAAAGGGGGCAACTCGTGCTGCTTCAGCTGCCCCTCACGCAAAGGAGACTCGACATCTGGGAAGTTCATTGTTCACAAGCCTTGGCTTGGAAAATGTATAAAGTTTAAAGTGACCACTACCGCATAGGGATACTTTCAAACATCATGGTATTAAACGTTAAATTGATGATAGCATGTACTGTTATATGACGATGCAGCTCAGGTCAAAAGGTTTAATATGACCATTTTGCATATTTTTATTCACAATTACTGTCACGCATCTGGGTTAAGCATGTAAAACTTAATGATAATGCAAGGGGTACAACCAAAGCCACACCCGACCGCCTTTGTCTTCCCAGTGGCAATCTTTACATGCCAGACCAGGTATTCATACTTCGACTGAGTCAACCTAAGGGGGGAATAATAACCCGAGCAGATAACTGAACATTAAGACTGCGTTCATTGAGTGAAAATCGAACTGGGTAAACCAGGCTCGACAGAGAGGTCGTTCTCACGTCACATGGCTAATCTCGAGGCCAGCTCCTACGAGTCAAAATATATATTCAATGGGCAATTGAGTGCAGCTGAATGCTCGCAAGCCTTGGGATGACGTTCGGGGGAAGAGGGGAAGTATGGCCGAGCTGCTAACTGCTGACGTCAGGGTATCCAGGCAATGATAGCAAAGGGTCAACTTCGACTAACCAGATGCATGTTCGAGGGGCGTGATAGTGAGAGGAGCGTTGGGCTCTGTCTGATGTGTCTTAGGGAAGAATTCCCTCTATAGCAGGGCACGAACATCACACGAATCAGCCTTGCAGAGGCAAACTCCGGGGTGTGGCCCCTGTAATAAACCGCGTAGCGTTGCGTCTTGCAGAGGCAGACTGAATATCGCTGAAAGTTTTATTCTACGTTTTTCCTTTTATTTTTAGTCACTTGCAGAGTCAAGGACTTCGTGAAGTTGTACTGTACTAAGCTAAGAGTTGTGATAAGCTAAGAGGTGCGTAAAGGAATTGTATAATACTGCGATAAGCTACGACGTGTGAGAAGTTCAGTGTAAATTTGAGTCACGCACCCTTATCGAGTGTGCATGACAATGAGGGTGCTTCACACTTCAAATGTTCGTCTCGCACTCCCTCTCACAGCCACTCTATTCTTGGACTGGAAATGACACGCAGACGCACTTTGGCGGTTTCAATGCAATCGATGGTTATGTAACAGGAGCTGCACGGAATTAAAAACATGTTTTTTTCACACACACCGGGGTAGTTCTTGATAGTAATATTGTTTGTAAAGCAGACATTATGCAGCATCATGTCCATCAGCCATGGTCAATCCACGGCTGGACGAAGGATTCCCCACGTCGTCAGCACCCAACATGGTTCCTCGTTGCCACGATCTATGTCACTCCTTCGCATGAGCTGATCTCACCGCTCCATCTCTCCAGTGGTCGCTCCTCTCTGACGTTTTCTTCTTTGGCTGCCATTCCATCAGCAGCCTTGACCATCGGTCTCCAAGTCCACTTGTCTCAACGGTCAATACGATGCCATCTACGCTGCATTCGTGTCCTGATCCACGTGCTCCCCTGTCTGTTGCTCAACGCGATTCCCAGAAATTGGCCCCTACGTGTTTCTTTACATTATTTTTAGTTTGCGTTCATGTTCCTCATCCACGTGTGACGTCTGGTCATATGCATTGATTGCACACTTGCTTTTTTGGGGGTTCGTTCCTGTGCAAACGTTATATCCTCAGGCCTAAAGTTTATAGCTTACCATACCAGATACCCATTTACTGCATATTAAAACCTAGGGGAGGCCCGGGACTGGTCCAAATATCACTCATATTGTATGTCACACACGCACACACACGTCTGCCACGTATTAACAACAATCATATCACAATGACATAATTTCCATATCACACAATGCTGCTGGTGTGTCATATTTTCAGATAATCCCTCCCCACCCACCAAAACAAAAACCTTGAAATAATTTGAAATTCCGTACCTCCACTGAATTTATTATTTTCTGAACCGAAAAAAAAAACTCAGGACCAACTCCTGAGGTATTTAGCAACTCACAACTGTGGCATCCCTAATAACCCAAAACTATTCCATGAATTAGCTCAGCTACTGTGTTTTTTGTTTTATTAAACTTCGCCTACACACACTTTCGCACACGTTGCTGTGTTCCATCTTGCAAAGTCACTGAAATAAAAATAAAAATTTGCATTTTTTACGAAGAAAAACATTTGGAGACAGGACATAAAAGCATTGAAAATGTGGATTCCAAAACCTGGCTGGATCCTCCCTCAACGAGAAGCTTGAGACCCAATGAGACTTTCCTGGGTAAACAATAATAATGATGATATATAACAACAATCCAACTTCATACACCCATCGGCTCCCAATATCTCTTCAGGTCACACTCCAAATGAGTGTGCGGGTGTTTGTGCCTGTAATAGGGAGCAGAATGTTCGTGGCTAGTGCACTATGCTATAAACCCGGTGACCCGAGTTCGATTTCCGCTCAGAGCCAACACCAATGACGATTATCTGACCCGGTTCTGATCCTCCTTGACTTAAATTAGTACCTAATGCAGTATGTAGTAGATGTATGTTCAATAACAGCTCTTGCCCCAACAATTCCTTAAAGGCTATAGGAGATCTTTGTCTTTGGATCGATTCCTGGCCAAGTCGACGATCAGTGATGGTTATCTGAGCTTGTCATGGACTTCCCGTTAGGTCGATTCACCTTCGTGAGATGTGTGATACCTAGAGGTGTGGAGACATCAGCACTGGGGAGACAAAGGCATAGGTGAGAACACTTGCTCCAACATACTATGGAGGCTACACAGGGGATCTTTGTATTTGCGTCTGGGTATCAGCATAACTATGTTTAGTGGTGAGAAGACGCCCAAGAAATGTTGACATCAAGAGAGTTCTTCCCGCAAAATTGTAGACTAAATTATAAATAAAGTTAAGATCAATATTCATGGGATGTTTGGCAAACGAATAGCAGCCACACCGTATCGAAATCTATTTTTATGACCTATTCAGTCGTCGTTCCCATCTTTTTGGCGTCGTTCACTGACTGACAAGTCAATGATAAAGCAGAGGCAGCAAATATGCGAGAGAATGCCTCCCCAACGTTGCCTATTGCATCGTTCACCCTTGCATGTGTAAGACTGGGTGACTTGTGACACAGCAACATTGCGTGAAGTAAGATTGAAGCATTACTGCATTACGGTTATTCCAAAGTTGTGCTTGCAATGAGCCGCAGAGAGCTTGGTGGTCGTACTCAGCAATGAATTGCACCTCCACAATGCAAGTGTAGTGACGCCGACACAAAGAACTCTCTCATCGCGAGTGGACCATAACACTTCGCACTGGCACAGATATTCGCGTGAAGGCGGTGGGTGGACGTGTACATCCGAAACTTGCCAGCTCTCAGACAAAGCAACTGAATGGCCCAATGAATTACGACTGAATATCTAAAGGGCTGCTCCCCTTAGGCGATATGAAATAAGATGAATAGCACTAATCCAGCATTGTCAAGGTCCTGGCTAACGATGCCACTTTGTGGTTATAATCGGTGATATTTTTGGGGCAAATTTGCCATTTTTTATAGCACACCAAATAATTTATAATTAAACTGGCTTCTCAAATCATCAACAACACCACATTAACATGCATTGTTACTGAAACTGGTTTCATCCAGCTCTGGGCATTGATAGCGTGGTTTGATTACGACTCTGTATCACTCCTCCATCTCTTACGACCACAGTGAACGCTCCCGTGAACTTCATTAATTAATTCCGACACCCAAGTTAAGAACTCAGTTTACCAGACTGGCCGATTCGTCTCATCCACCAGTCTTCAACCGCCACACAACAACAACAACACTCACTCACTCTGCGCACTGCTGATCACAGAACTCACTCTGTGCACTGCTGATCACAACTCACTCAGTGCACTGCTGATCACAGAACTCACTCACTCTGTGCACTGCTGATCACAACTCACTCACTCTGTGCACTGCTGATCACAGAACTCACTCACTCTGCGCACTGCTGATCACAACTCACTCTGTGCACTGCTGATCACAACTCACTCAGTGCACTGCTGATCACAGAACTCACTCACTCTGTGCACTGCTGATCACAACTCACTCACTCTGTGCACTGCTGATCACAACTCACTCTGTGCACTGCTGATCACAGAACTCACTCACTCTGTGCACTGCTGATCACAACACTCACTCACTCTGTGCACTGCTGATCACAACACTCACTCACTCTGTGCACTGCTGATCACAACACTCACTCACTCTGTGCACTGCTGATCACAACACTCACTCACTCTGTGTACTGCTGATCACTCACTCACTCTGTGTACTGCTGATCACTCGCTCACTCTGTGCACTGCTGATCACACTTAATTGTCCGCTTCTTCGCCCACCCGCTATTACAAACCTTGCTCAGTCAGACGTGTTCCCTCATGCCTGCTACAACTTTGAGAGTGTGCTTTGTCGCTCGCGGCTATACACGGTGTGGGCCCTTCGGTCTGTGATCAGAGACTGTCTAAAAAAATGTCTTTTTGAAACCCCCTCGATAGCCGAGAACGATACAATGTGTGCCACACTCAGAGCCCTCCTCACGAGGGGTACGGCGAATCGGGGCGACTGCCCCGGGCCCCGCGCTGCGGGGGCCCCGCGGCTCCTACGTCACAGTGTCAGATGTTAAGACTGCCGGTTTAGTTTGAAGGGGGGGGGGGGGGCTCACACGGTGGGAGTTGCTCCGCCCTCACCATGGACGGCCCGAGGCACGAGTCATCTTCCATGAGGCATTCGTCTAAAAAAAAGTGACGAAATGCTGACCGCGAGATTGTCCAATGGCAGCGTCTCATCTATTGTCGTTACTCCATGAGTAAAATGTAATGAGCAAGAGAAATAAAAAGCGAAACCTAACGGAAAGTGTTTTGTTCTTGGGTAAGTGAATTGCGGTTACACGGAAAATAATCAAGACATCATACAATTACATCGTTTATTTCCAATTAAGTAAGCTGACTACATTGTGTCTAGCAACGTACAAACATCAAACACAATTAGTCCAAATGTATAAATGTGCAATCAGTACATTTTGAAGTGAGCTTGATTGGACAACTATAACTCATTGACCTTCAGAACATTGATTTGACGCCAGACAATCAGTAATCACTACAGCAACGTTTCTCAACCACGATTCATTGCAGATGCTCTGCCAAAGTTTAGTGTGTGTAGATATTATATCTCTGCATGGAGCCATTGAACGAAGTGGATTATTATGCTCAAGGTACGCGAATTGCAGCATACACACATGTGAGACTGGACTATGGATACAGAATAAACAACACTAACAAGACCTCGACAAATGAAACGCCAACAAGGAGGAGAAATTATCCATTCGCATGCTTCCCACAATACTTTGTAGTTCTCCCTCGAGAGTATTTGATTAGCAGCACAGAAGCTGACGGGGTAGCTGTCAAAGGCAAAATGCATTTCCACATTTGCAAATTGTCATTCTCGCGCTAATTGGGCAATGCATCGATCGGTTTGCCCGGGTAGCCCTAAAGGCAAAACAACTTTAAGATAAATATTGACTTAAAGCTTTCGTGACTGCAGGAATTCATACTTTGGGTGTTTAGGTAAAGCCACGTAGATAGAAAAATAATACAATTATCACGACGTTTCGATCGCAACACAAGCAATCGTCGTCAGGTGAAAAATTATCGCGAGAGAGCTGCCGAGGCAGGAGACAATACAGCGTGAGAGCTGCTGAGACACAAAGTGATATCGGCTTGAGATGGGCTCAGCCCAAAGGATAAGTGGGCGGGGCTAAAGGTGGAATTTGCATGTCAATGTAAGATCGGTGATGTACCTCCACGACGACTATGCAGCTGTGGAGGTGGCCATTGTATTGTGAGAGATTAGCGTGTCAATGTAAAACTTTAAGCTACCATATAACTCATGTTGGATGGTGTTTGCGAACGCCATCGTGACCCCACGGGAGACACAGACGAACACGATGCACGGGTCTATTCCATTGACGCTTGTAACCGCAGTGTTAGAGAGCATCAACAATGTGACGATAAAAACATCTCACATTCAGGACCATGAATCAGCGGTGGCGGGGTGGGGTGTGAATCGTTACATATCTCGTGTATAGAATGCATTGATTATTCACATTTATATTGAAATTAAGACATTATATATTCTTAGGTTTGTTTTTCGGTAAAGTCACGTAGGTAAAACATCAAAATTAATAAAAATAAATAAAATAAAACAAAAATCACGACGTTTCGGAGGCAACACAAGTCTCCGTCATCAGGTGGGACCATCACAGCCGGATTAGCTGCATCAAGTGAGGCAATGATTCAAGATGTAATCCCTTAAAAAGCAAGTTGAGGGGGAGGAGAGGGGGGGGGGAGCTAATCAGAATGTGGTAGCCAATGAATGGAACGTATCGGGAGGGAGGGGGGGCGGGGCTCAAAGACGGCACGGAGTGCCAACGTACAACGCATCGGGAGGGGGGGGGGGGCCAAAAGAATGCACGACGGCAATGCGTTGGCGTTGTGCAACAGCAACAGCGCCCACGCCGTCGTGCATTCTTTTCGCCCCCGCCCCCCCTTACCCTCCCGATGCGTTGTACGTTGGCACTCCGTGCCGTCTTTGAGCCCCGCCCCCCCTCCCTCCCTCCCGATACGTTCCATTCATTGGCTACCACATTCTGATTAGCTCCCCCCCCCTCTCCTCCCCCTCAACTTGCTTTTTAAATCCTTTATATTAAGTTCGCATGCTTGCTTGCTTGCGTGCTTGCTTGCTTACGACCGTGCAAATCTTTCGGTCGTTTTTTACCCCACTTCCCGTGATCCAATCGAGCTGATATTTTCCACAAAGACTCGTTGTGCGAGACAATTAATGTTCGTGAAAAAAAATTCCCAAAATTTTACACTTTTTAGGCAAAAAAAATATATTTTACATATATTCAAATAGAACTCATTCTTGGCTTTGGCTGAACGTCACAGTATAAGAGCCCAGCGCGTAACCCCTCCACAGGCCGTGGCGGAGTAGTGCAGTTGGTAGCGCCCTCGCTTCCCATGCCAAAGGTCGCGGGATCGATCCCCTTGTCCTCCACAGGCGAATATATTTTTTAATCCTTTAGATTAAGTTCGCTGCCACGCATATAAAGGATTTATAGTGAAAAACTTTGTTTTACGGGTTATACTTATTAAGGGATTACATCTGGAATCATTGTCTCACTTGATGCAGCTAATCCGGCTGTGATGGTCCCACCTGATGACGGAGATTTGTGTTGCCTCCGAAACGTCGTGATTTTTGTTTTATTTTATTTATTTTTTTATTAATTTTGATGTTTTACCTACGTGACTTTACCGAAAAAAAAACCTAAGAATATGAATCCTTGCAGTCACGAAAGCTTCAAATCTAGAACATTATATATTAACAGCACAAGCAATGGAATTATGTACCGTCTGGGTTGCAGTAAACAGAGTTTAGGAAAACCTGAAAGGAGGTTTTCCAGCCACATAGTGCATCCTTACATTCTTACATACTTTCGACTTTGTCGCTATGTCAGACGTTTCGCTCCACGGGCTGGGGGCACCGCAGGCTTGGAGCGAAACGTCGGAAATGGTGCAGGACAGCACGTGGGGCAAACTCTAAAAACAAATCGGAGAGAGCTCCACAGCACAACCGTGACAAGCTACGCAGTCGTGGTCCACGTTCACAAATATTGATCAACCGCTGATGATGATGAGCAACAGCTGCTTAAATGCATAGAGACAAGTGCATTGTGTATTCGTAGCGATGATAAACCAGTATCACAGGCAGTGCTGTCGCTTTACATTAAACATAAATTTTCACACTTTATATTCATACCACTGGACTTTGACAAATACACATGCTTATGCACACTTCACAGGTGATTTGTTTATTTTAGAAAGATAAAAAAACACTGCTGTATACCAAAAATCTGTATTCTGCTGAATGATAGCATGAAAACAGCGATATTAAAACCAGCGGACTTCTATTGAAGAAACACCACCCTTGTGTTAATCCACTGCTGGATGAGGACCTCGCCATGCCGCGTGGACAGTGACGGATGTTTAGACCATACTTCACCACTTATTGTCAGTACAACTGAATTTGCTGCACTGTCCGATGCTGACCACCACGTTCACTCGGCAAATTTGTTTTTATACGTGAATCAAATCGCGACAATTGAATTGCACGGGGGGGGGGGGAGGCTATGGTTGGTACATTAGAATCGTAGAGATTCAATATCACCCTTGTGCGTGAGTCACCCCATTCAGCACACTATCCAGGCTCAACTGTGCCCAGATTTTGCAAGATGTGATTAGACGAGGCGCAGTCCCAGATGATTTGGTCATAGTCACTAGCTTTGTACAGCAGGCTCGGATATAATCGGCAGAAGGGATGGTGAGAGTAACAACAACAAAACGTCCCATTGAGGCGCTGGCGTGAAGTGGCACCTTGCTTGCAATGGCAAATCGACAGCGGATTCTCCAGCGGGAGTACGAACCAGCGTAGGCGTACGGCAATAGTTGGTTGGCAATGCTCATCCGTGTGGAAATTGCCACTGTATACAAAGTAGCTTGTTCTCATGATCAGCGCCAAATTGCTCGTTTGTTGAATTAAATCAGCCAGGCTCACAAAGCGGCCATTCATGCTGCGCATTATTCTCACGACGCTCTGCGTGTCCATTTCACAACTTTTAAATGAAACGTATGCATGTTACGTAACCGTATGCACTGGCTCTGTATTTAAAGGCTTCTTCGCTGTGTAGAATGGCAAATGTTGAACACATCAGTAATCTCATATTTAAGGAAATGTTCTCGCATGTAGTTTACGCTAGCCGTTTAACGCTCGCACGTAAGCCGAAACATTAGTATTTGAATTGCTGTCCGTGATCTATATTCGGTGGTGGTTCATCATTAGGGCCCAGCAGCGCCAGGACCAACTCGTGACAAAGGGAAATACAACCCTCGACAATGACTCACCTGGCCACTGACATCACGCACCTGGCCATTAATCGCTTGGCGTTGCTCATTCTGTTGCTGCTGCATTGGCAGTGGCGCGCACGCGACTATTAACAGAACACTCACATTCGTCAATAACACTGCAGCCTTAAAAGAAAATCATAACACCCAACCTCAACTGGCTTCCGTGTCCCACCAATTTGTCCAACGGGCCACCACTGATAACAATACATGCATGTCCACTGATAACAATACATGCATGTCCAATGATAATAATACATGCATGTCTATGTATTTAGGTATCCTGTCTTGTGGGGAGCGAAAGTGCGGCAGTTTGCGCACTGTGCGACGAACCTGGCGACCCGGGTTCGATTCTCGCTCACGGTCAACATCGGTGATGATTATGTGAACCGGTGCTGGGCTTCCCCGAGGTGAACTCAACCTCAAATGAGTACCTGGTGCGGTATGTAAACATTGTCACTGGAAAGATAAAGGTGGCCGGGAGTGGTGCTGGTCATCCCACCCTCGTGTCCCTCTTCGGCCTTAATAGGTGCTCGCTAACATCACTTGCCCAAACAGTCTGTTGGAGGCTATTCGGAGGATGGTGGCCTTTGTATTATGTCTTGAAGACCACACATCACAAGGCTCTTAGACGATCTAAATTTGGGAGTTTTAACTCGACCAACTTTGACTTGCCTATAGACTGGAGTAGTCATGAAAACCACGATGCTCTATTTGAGAAATGGAACATTCAGTATCAAAATTAAATCTCTTCACCCAAACCAGTGACCTCTTTGGTCGCGTTATTATGTGGCTGTCATGTACGTGTCACTCAACACCTTGGATAACCATTGCAAGTGAGATGTTCCATCTCAAGGGACTTTCCATGTTTGACATTTTAATAAGTAAAATATAATACAGAATCTCTGTCTCGTCGCGTATTAACGATGCAGGACATCATAGCTGTGTTACACAAGCCCACTCTCTTATTCTACATAATACCCTGTCCTTATCACTTGCAGTGGAAACCTACGATCACTGGAATGTGTTCTACATGTAAAACGTTCTGTTACGCGTTTAAAAACCAGCATCTCAAGCAGCGGCGAGCAACGACTCCCACGGGCTCATGCCACTTGACACCAAGACAAACATATTTAGTGTAAGCATTGTCATTGTACGGGTCAATTGCGTTTCAGGTTGTCTCCAGGTGGTGTTGTTTTCCGGCTGCACCCCTGTGTTGTTCAGCACGATGTGCGACGTTTCGCTCCGCGTGCCGGGAGCTTCTTCAGGAACGATTCGGCTCCTGCAGAAGCTCCCAGCGCACAGGGCAAAATGTCTGACATTGCCGAACAAGCGACACGACCCGAAAACACATAGTCGAAATACACGGCACAAGCGAAAAAACCTACGCAGAAGTAACGTTATCATCAATTGCAGCCATAAGTGGCATCGAGTTTTACCCACGATGGCTCAGCCACTCCGCGTGTGTATGGGCTGACCTGCAAGCAAGCTTAGGCATTTAAGCGGCAATACCCTGTATCAAATATCAATGTCAAACGGTGAATATAAAAAAATACTCTCACTGCCCTACAAGGCCCACAGTGAGGTATGAATGAGGCCTTTCTGTAAACAACATCTCAAAAGATTACCGACACTGACCCTGTATCAAGACCATGCACACGTTGTGCTGTAGAATGTAAATAACTTATAATTCTGACATTTTGATGCAGCATCGATCCAATGATAGATGCACTCTACCAGTTTCTAATGACACTCTCTTTACTTGTATTCCCAAACAGGCGGGTTGAATATTGCAAATGCGATGGCTCCATATCTTTCAAGAGTAGAGAGTTATAAGATGTATAAATGTGTTGTAAATGATATTGGTGGGAGACGTGTAGAGGCTTTGAGAAGCAAAACAAACCGTGTGTTCTCTGTAAGTCACCCTGCAGCGTCCCTGAACAACCACAGCCTGCGGCGGCCCTGAACAACCACAGCCTGCGGCGTCCCCCAACAACCACAGCCTGCAGCGCCCCCCAACAACCACAGCCTGCAGCGCCCCCCAACAACCACAGCCTGCAGCGCCCCCCAACAACTACAGCCTGCAGCGCCCCCCAACAACCACAGCCTGCAGCGGCCTCCAACAGACTGGTCAAGTAAATCCTTACGATCCACTCGCACAGCATGTGGTGGGCCATCATCCAGCAGTGGATTTAAGCACCAAAAAAACTCGAGTACTAATGTAATGGACAGAGCATGGCTCTCCCTCAGGGCAGCAGTGGACAGAGCACTGCTCTCCCTCAAGCCAGCAGTGGAGATCACGGGGGTCCCTCAGGGCAGCAGTGGACGGAGCATGGCTCTACCTCTCACTCACCCGTCTCCTCTGAGCTGCATGCGATTGTGTGTGAGTGAGAGTGAGCTGTGTGTATGAGTGAGCCGTGTGTGAGTGGATGGACCGTCAGCTTCCTCACTGTGACTCACCCGTCTCTTCTGTTCTCTGATAGTCACCCTATGGTGTTGGGGGAAAAGCTGCCCTTAGTGGAGGAGTTTAAGTACCTCGGGGTCTCTTTCGCAAATGACGGTAATTGGGAGCGGGAGATCGGCCGGCGGATCGGTGCGCTGTAACGTTTGGTGGGAGTGATGCGGGAGCTGAGCTCTCGAACAAAGCTCGCAGTTTATAGGTCGAACTACGTTCCTACCCTCACCTATGGCCATGAGCTTTGGGTAATGACCGAAAGGATGAGGTCACGGGTACAAGGAACCAAAATGAGGGTCCTCCGTGATCGGGCGAGGAGATCGGGAATCCGGGAGAGCCTCAGAGTCGAGCCGATGCTGCTGCAGATCAAGAGGAGCCAGTTGAGGTGGTTCGGGCACCTTGTAAGGATGCCCCCCGGTAGATTCCCCCTGGAACTCTACCGGGCAGCAGCAGCACGTCCCACTCAGCGAAGATCCTGAGGCTGGCCCAAGGCACGCTGGCGATGGGACAATGTCGCTTGGCTGGCCTGGGAACGCTTGGGAATTCCCCAGCAAGAGCTGGAGTCTGTATATAACAGTGTAGTGTATAGTGTAGTGTATAGTGGTGTAGTGTATAGTAGTGCAGTGTATAGCAGTGTATAGTGTAGTAGTGTATAGTAATGTAGAGCTAGAGTCTGTCACCAGGGAAATGGAGGTCCAGACCGCCCTTCTCAATGCGCTGCTGCCAAGACCCTCACCAGGACAAGAGGATTGAGACGTAAACGAACGAACCTCCTCTTGATAAATGCATCATCAATCCAGACGGTAGCTTACAGCAGAGTGCTCCAATAACTAAAGCGTTTCAGCTCAATGGCTTTTTTTAATTTGGTGACAGATGGGTAAAAATTGGCAGAGTTCCTAAATTCATGCTGAAGTGCGCGCAGTTGGTATGGAATTGCCACTCATTCGTGTTGATTAATTGTATGCATTTTTTAAAATGTTGTTCGTATTTAAGAGTAGCAGTGATATCTCCAATGTCTGCTAATATCACTATCCTCTCAATATTGGCATTAAAATCGAGCATCAAACAACCGCAGTAATTACTTTTAATTTCACGTATTCATTAAATTGGCAAGTGTGTCTCATAGTCCGGTTTACAATATTAATTACAAACTGTGTTCTCTCAGCACATGCAGAGCACGTAATAGTTCGTTGTGCACATGGGTGGAAAATATCTCACCCCGAGCTTGACGATTCCTCAGCCCATCGATTAAAATCGATTCTTACGCATGCAATATATGCATTAAATCTGCTACGCACTCAATCGTAAATTGAGTCAAATGTAAATTGAGCACTCAATTGTGGGTTTGCTCTCCAATACACACAACTGGTGTGCTGTAGTAACAAAATGGTACGTATTGTCCACACTGGCATAGCCAGTGGGGGGGTGGGGTGGCACGTGCCCCCCCCCCCCCAAAGGTCCGATTGAAATCTCTAATTTCGATCAGATTATTGGGGTTTATTAGTAACTAGCGGGAAGTACCTGGCATTGCCCGGATCAAATTTATATTTTAAAACTACTCTCAAAAATATAACAGCAGTGCATACTGACTGTGGTGGTACCTGCTATTATTACAGCAGTGCATACTGACTGTGGTGGTACCTGCTCTATAGTACAAAGTGCTCACCTGACAGAGTGGCGTGGTGAGGCCGTGTCCCGTGCAGAGCCTCCGGTCTCGCCTAGATTATTCAGCCGGCCGAGATGGCACCTTGGCAGGCTGGGGCTGGGCTGCTACCCCTGACCACCCCCCCCCCCTCAGCCACGATCTCCCCGGCCGCTCTGCAATAATATCTACGACCCATAGTGGTAGCATCTAGCGACTGTATAGTAGTAATAACTGCACGTATCAGGGTGGGGGGGTATCACACACTGAAGAATAAACATCAGCGTTTAGTGTATTTTTATAGCATTTTTAACATTGAAAGAAAATGTCCCCCTCACTCCCACCGAAGGTGTGCGACTGGCCATGGGCCGTCCCCCCCACCAAAGGTGCGTGAGTTGGTATGGTCGTGCACGTGTAATAAATAAATAAAAGGGCAGCACACAAAAATCGCACTAAATTGCTAATTAAACTAATTTTAAGTTGACGGATGTGGAAAATGAATAGCGCTTGCTAACCGCGGGGCTTACGGCGTGGTACCTGGATTTTTTCTTTTTACGTAAACCCCACCGTTTGAGAGTCAAGCGCAGGAACACCCACAGACCTACACACAAACCCCGCCACAAACCCACACGCAATTTTTGACTTTTATATATATAGAAGAGAAGATAGAAGATAGGTAAATCTGAATTTTGCGACCCCCACTGCCACTTGTGTAGCATATTATTACGTGCCAGGGACACTATGAGATGATAGGACAATAGTCTGAGTCCATAATTGGTAATAAGTAACGCAAAAGCAGTTACAAGTGACTCAGAATTGTGCGCAGTTGCGTACACAGTACAAGACGTCCCTGAAAGCATCAACACCTTCAGCGAACGCGATGTCGATCGCACACGGTTCGAATTCGACCCTCGATCGATGGCTGCGCCATCGCCGCACACGCGTCGAATAAAAAGCAAGGGACAAGTCCTTACTTACTAACAACTCCTATAATTTTTAGTTGCTGGAGGGGTTGCCCCCCCCTACATGAAAATCCTGGCTCCGCCATTGATTGTCCACGTGATAAACTTTACAAATTGGCTGTCGGGTGGAGGTGGTTTTATGACACACATCCAACTCAAAAAATGTTTTCTTATGAACAGCATTGGTCTGCGAGAGCATACGCGACTGTTTACATTTCAAAAGAATGTGTGACCGTCAGGCTACTGGAACAAGACAGGCCGAGATATGATGTGAAAACGAGGGGAACCAAATGAGCCAAAAAATAAGAATAATGACCTGAATCGTGACGATTCGTCGAGTCACTCGGAGGGTGAAACATTAAATGCCTAACGGATACACCGTGTATATAGTGAACACGGCAATGCCAGTTGTAATGTGCACACTGATGTCAAATGAGAGTAACATACTAAACGTTAGCAAATGCATACTCCACAAAATCACAAAACTGGTACATTCAGAGATGTGTTTTAACTTCTAATGTGATATTAATGATGCTAACATGTTATTGAACATGATTATTGCAATATAAACTTTACTGATTATAAAAAGAGATAATAAAGTATTGAAAACGGTGATGGTGTAAATATGACAATCATAATACTGGACTGACGATTATAATAATCATGACAATAATGTTCAAATGATGACAATATTTTGAAGGCAATGATCACAAAAAAAATTATGATGATAATAATAATAGTGATGTCGACGGTCGTGATGGTGCCAACAGCAAAAAACAAAACAACAACGACCCATCGGACATTCCTGACGCAGCTTGCCCAAGACCTCATGGGAACTTATCCCCGCAGAGTGATGGGGAATGAAGTTCGCGTGCTGGTCCCGGTCCGGGCGGGGTGAATTCCGGCATCTCGCCCGCGCCACGCGGCCGCCGCTCCCGGGGGGCCTCAGCCCGCCCGCCACTGCTCCCGGGGCTGTCTTCGAGCGCGGCCTCGGCCTCGGCCTCGGCCACCGCCGCGGCCAGTCGCGCCGCCGCGCACGACGAGCCCGCCGACAGGCTGTAGACGACGCCGTGGCTCGGCTGCGGCGTGTGGAAGCGCGACGACTTACTGGACAGCGAGCTCGTCCCCATGGGGCTGCGTGACATCGAGCGGCCGCCGCCTCCGCCGTGGCAGGACGCGGCCGCCCGCGCCAGCGCGGCCCTCTGCGGGCGCGCCAGGCAGAGGCCGCCCCAGCAGCGGTGGCGGACGGCGCGCGCGAACTTGTGGTGCAGCGACGCGTAGATGAACGGGTTCCAGCACGTGGAGCTCATGGCGACCCAGTGGCAGCACAGCTGGATGACGTTGAAGTAGCGCTTGCTGACGAGAGTCACCTCCGGGTCGAGATCCCGAATGAGGTTGAACACCTGCGCCGCGCCCACGGGGCGAGAGTCGTCCTTTTGTAATGTCACGTTTTTTATTTTTTGGGGGGGGGGGGGGAGGGTTCAGTGTTGCAACTGGCGAGGCGTTAACTCGGCGGCAAAGCGAACTCAAAGCGAGCACTTGATGAGTGTTGCACTTTATCGGCCACAGCGAGGTACAAGAGCAGCGTCTGCTAGGGATGACACCGTGAAGACTGACCGAGCCCAGACGTATTCGTCAGTCAGCACTCTGCCTATCAAAACTGCCACACACTGTAATAAAGTTGAACATAGCTATGCACTGTTGAATCATCTAGATTGAAAACTCATTTCTTGAGAACTGCTTTTTGTGTTTAGTTTGTTGTCCTTCCCCCGCACCTCTGATTAGCACGGTTGGCTATGCATGGTGCGAAAGAAGTTTAATATACATGTGGAGTGAGCGACTTCCAACACACGTCTAGTTGAAGGCTTCTTATTTATTAAGAGCACACGGGGCAATACACTTGGTAACGCGGCTACACCCAGGCTGTCCAAACATGCAGCCCATCTCCGTCCTGCGCCACGCTGGCTGGTTGACGAGCGTAGCGGTGGCGATCGAGCTGGTCTTGCAGAAGCACAGCCACGTGGTCGAAGACGAAGAGGTGACGGCAGTGACGCAACCAGGACCCAGACCCCACGCTAACAGCCCCGAACCAGAGCTTCGGTGCTGTTTATACCTGCCTGGCGCGGCCGAGCGCCACCTCTGACCACGCCCCCTTTCCAGAACTTTTGGGTTGGTTCCAGGACGTTCTCGACTGACTCTGCCCTTGACCTTTACCCCAGATACGCCCCTTCATAATAAGGCATTATGTAATGCAGCTATAACCGCAATGACCCTTACAGGCCGGCAGGTGTCACCCTGTCATTACACTTGCATGCAGCACAACACCAGTACCAGATCTCTGTAGATTCCCCACTTGCACACGTGCCAATTCCCAGACTGTGGGTCAAACCTAGACAGGTCGCAACCATTGTGCATACTAGCCTCAGAAACATCAACCACGTAATGTATCTATGATCTCCCCTCTAGTTGAGGCACCTTCCACCAGCAGTGGTGTATATACATATGTTAAACTTCTTTTTTACCGTACGTAGACAATTTTGCTTATCGGAGTTGCAGGGTTGCGCCTTTACTTCTGCCAATGCAGTTCCTACATTTTTATTTTAAATTAAGCAAAGACAAATATCCCCCGTGTAGCCTTAACAGACTGTAGGGGCAAGTGCTGTTAGCGAGCACCTATAAAGGCCAGCACGGATACACGAGGGAGTGGGTGGCCAACACCGCAAGGCTGAGTCGACCTAGGGGAAGCCCAGGACCGGTTAAAATACTCGTCACTTTTTGACCGTGAGCATTAATCGAGTCACCGGGTTCATCGCACAGTGCGCTAACCGTTCACATGCACGCACGCACACTTTGCGCATACACAGCCTTCACCCCAACTGTGCAATTCGATCAAAGGAAGATGTAGGTGTGTGGACGCAAAGATTGATAATTACAGAACCGTAATTACAACAAAAACATCTGGCTTGCCCGCCGTGCATTTACAAGCTTTCATTATTCGTTTTATTAAATCACTTAAGCCGCACGGGCATGCGCTCTCAGGTGGACTATAATTGGCTTCTGCTGGGGCACAAGCAAAGCTTGGGTGCTTGGATTAAAGCGTGAGGATAGTACTGCTTTCTTCTATTATATTGACTAAAGCGAGTGTGTTGTTTTTCTTCATCCAGAAAATATTACCAAAGGATTGAGTCACTCTACATAATCTTGATGTGCAATTAAATGGGAAGTAGCGCAAGTCTGATTGTAATAGAACCTTTTTCCTCGGAGGGCCTCAACCTGAACCTTGCGATTCATTTTCGTGGCAGTCTCGCTTGGGATGTGTAACCAAATCTAGATTGATGTGTAACCAATTTGCCGAGTAATTTGAGCGCGAAGGGAAAACCAAAGCGAGCTGTAGGAAACCCACACATAAATAAATGACGCTTACAAATCCCGTACAGATACGTTAGCAACCCACTGATCTCTCCTGCTGTGTAGCATGCTCCTTCGCCTTACAGCTGGATGTGTTATGTACACGATGAACCACCGACCTAACCTCCAAAACACGAGATAATTGGCTTGTGAGCAAAACTACCGAATTCATCATCAGCTGAACTTTTGTGCTTTAAGATATTTTGAGAAAGAATGGAATACTTGTACCAGACAGATGCGCCCGTACATGTTTTAATATAATTATATACTATTGAATATGTATAAGGCGCTTGCTTAAATGCCTCGGCAACTCGAAGTGCCTTTCATCATTATCTCAAACATCTGATAGGGCACCCTGAGTGGCAGCTGTTATTGTGCTGCACAGGGTGACTCATCAGCGGCCTACAAGTGCGCATTCGTCTGCCAGTCGGGGAAGATAATTGCTTCATTGTCATGCCAATTAATTGAGTCGATTTTTTTGAAAAATCTTGACATTTCTACCATGACACCGGCAAAAGGATGGACTCTGCGTTTCGAATCGTCTTCTCTCGTATGGCTGGTGTAGATGCAGAGAAAAAAACTACAATTTCACATTCAGGTGGTAAAGCCAGATAACTGCATCAAAAGCAGCGGAGTGGTATCGCTGTGATGTCTCCTTCGCATCTGCGGATCGTGCATCGCATCATTATACGTCGTACCGTCTGTTCTGGATGACCGCAGTCGCACACTACCGCTGGAGAGTTTTTAGTTTTTAATTTGTGCGTCAGGTAGCCACATCTACTTCCATGGTTTGTGCGGTGGATGCGGTTTAGGGTGGACCATGAGCTTCGTGGGAGATCAAACCCAGGGGTCTTCTGCGTTGGGTCTTTAACTCGTTTCAAATGACATGAGGGGATCTTTAATGTCCACTGTGAAGCAGATGGTGTGTTCCGCATATATGGTTCAATAATAATAATGCAGATTATAATGTGCGCAAATTTGCGGACGTCACGGCCGCAACTCAGAGGCGCGGAGCCAAGCTCAGAGTCACTCAAAAGTGAGGTTGTAGAGGTGAGTTTTTAGGTGTCTCTTGAAGGAGACAATTAAGGTGATGCTGCGAATGTGCAGAGGGGATGGCGTTCCAGACTGTTGGGGCAGTCACCGAGAAGCGCATAGACGTGACCATCCTGGATCTTGGCATCAAGAGGAGGTCGTGAGTCGCACTGCGAAGGCATCTGCCACGTGCTGTGCTGCAAGTCGTCAATAATAAAGAGAGGTACGGGGGGCAGACAGATGTGAAGGCATGGTGGCAGAGGCAGGCGATCTTGTATGTGACCCTGCTGGTAGCCAGTGGAGGGCATGGAGACAGGCAAGTGAGTCGAGATGGGGATGAGTGCAGCCAATGACGACGCGTGCCAGGTTGTTTTGTAGTGTTTGAAGTTTTTTTAGGTTGCCAGATGAGGTCCGGACTAGGACGGAGTTGCAATAGTCGAGGCAAGATCCAACGATGTAACATGCCAATGTGTTGGCAGTTTCAGTGGAAACCAGAGGACGTAGGTGTTTGAGAGCCTTCAGGTGAAAGTTGCATGAACTGATGATATGATTGGTTTGACAGTCGAAAGATAAAGTTGAATCTAGGATGACACTGAGGTAGCTGAAGTGATCGGTGAACCTGATGCTGTGACCAAAGATGTGTCTGTGTGTTGGGAGCACGGATGAGTTGAGACGTTGCCTGGTACCTAACATGATGGCCACGGACCTTGACGGATTATGGGCAAGGTTGTGTGCAGAGAACCACTGTTGCAGGGCAGTGGTACATTCCGAGAGCCTCTCAAATCCAGACGCATTGGTAGAATTGATGGCGGTGAACAGAATAGTGTCGTCCGCGAGTCTTTCGAGGAGTTTAGAGAGGTTCGAGAGATTAGTGATGGGACAATAACTAGATGAGTCATCCAGATCGAGACTTGGTTTCCAGGCCAGATTTCAAGTCGGATAGAAAACACCCCGTAGAAAATGAGGCATTTGCGATGTTCCTGATCATGATGACGAGTTCCAGAGCACATTGCTTGAACAAGGAACCTGGGAGGACGTCGAGTGGAGATTACTTCATGTGAAGTGATTGAATCAAAGAGAAAATGTTTTTTGAAGACACCGGCTTGAACGTGGTTAGAAAGGTGTCTGGGTGAGTGCTTTCAATTTCAGAAAACGGGAGCGGGGTACGATGGTGCGATGTGAGGGAAGACGTGCAGGAGCTTGCGATGGTGATCAGCTTGTTGGTGAAGTAAGTTTTGAAAGAGGTGGCAAGTTTCAGTGAGGCCAGGGGATCGCTAAGGTGAGGGATCATGGTGCTACCAGGATGTAGAAGATCCTTGAAGGTTTTCCAAGGATGCGTGGTTTTCTGGTAGCCATTTTGATACGTTCTTCAATGTAGGAGGAACGAGAGGATACGTTCATTAGTTTTCTGCAGACAGCTCTGTAGGCAACTCGGTCAGCAGGAAGACCACTCTGGGACGCGATCCTTTCAAGGCGCCTCCTGATTCGCTTAGCAAGGATGGCGTCTCTTGAGAGCCAGCAAGTGTTGTGGAAAGGCTGCCTCGTGGTTCGTTGTTTGAATGGAGCCAGCTTGTCCAGCACCTCTCTCAGGTCAGGTTCTAGTTGAAGAGCACAGACAGTTGGATCTGATGATGGGGATAACATTGAAGGCAAATTTGCGAGGAGGTGCTGTAGAGTGGAAAACTTGATACCCTTGGAATTACGGGAGTGTCGGGTGATTTTGATGGTGATTGGCTTTGGAGGTTGAAGGGAAAATTGTATGAGGTGGTGGTCGGATTAACCAGTTTAGAAAATTCCCAGTCCAGTGATGCGTCAATTGTGGTCAGGTTCCAGAACCAGGTCGAGCATACTCTCAATATTTGTTGAGGAAGCACTGGTGGGGCCCGAGTTGGTGATGACCAAGTTATGGCAGGCCAAGGTTGACTCGAGGTGGCTATCAATGCAGGCTGGGGTATTGCCAGGGCAATTAAAGTCTCCAGTAAGCACGAGCCTCTGAGATGGGTTAGGAATGAGGTAAATACATTCGGAAAGCTCATTTAAGAAGGTAGTGATGCTGCCATCTGGAAGGCGATGGATGGAAATGATGGAAAAGCACTCGGGTATTAGTAGTGAGGGACACGGACTGGACCTCAAAGGTGGCGGGAGCCATCGGTAGATCGAGCTCTTTAATTTTCAAGTGTGCATTGTAGATGACCGCTAAGCCAGCACCCCGCTGGTTAGTTGCGCGAGGTTTGTAAAGAACCTTGTATCCCGGAGTCTGGCCTGCACTAGGTCTCAATATTAAGCAAAAGGTCGATGTGATGGTCCGAGATGGTATCGTGAATCAGGGCTGATTTATTTGTAATGGAGCATGAGTTAAGTAGGCCAAGGAGGATGGGTAAAGGTGGATGTGAAGATCCGAAGAGGTACGGCATCGAGAGATCAGAGGAAATAGCTGGTTGAAGGTTGACATGTGAACAGTGGCCCCTACCGCCTCTGCAACCACGGTGTCTCTGACGTTGACCTCGAAGAAGCCTGAGGCCAGAGAGCGTCCTCAGGAGCGCGGATTCCAGGTGCAGATGATGAAGAGATGGTGCATGTCGAAGCCCTATTATATCAACCCATGCTGTACCGGTGGTGGTGATGGGGGGGCCAGTATTCAGGTGGACTCCAATCAGCGGCTGTGCTGCACGGAGCAGCAAGTCCAGGTAGAGGTGTCCAAGATCCACTCCGTCAGCATGCGCTTCCCCGCATGTGGCGGGTGCGTACACGCCTACGTGAACACTCGTTGAGCACGTACGCGGGCGGAAACGACCACGCACGTGGCCAGAAAAACACGAGGTCCAGTGGAGTAGCTGACCACGCGCTGTGCTCCAGCTCGCAGGTGATGCGGCAGGGTGGACGAACCTTGCCGAGCTCCCATTCACTGGTGGTGCTGGGCAGCAGTCAAACCCGCTCTCTCGTGTTGAGCAGTGGACAGTCTGCGTCACGTTCCCACTCGCTGGTGGTGTTGAACAGTGAATGGAACACGTCGAGCTCCCACTTGCTGGTGATGCTGGGGCACGCCAAGCTCCCACTCACTGATAGTGGCAGAAGAAGTCCTTGTGAGGACGTCGCTGGCAGGAAACGGACCCGGGGCGGCTGTTAAGCCGCACGGCATGAACAGCGCAGCCAGCGTCCTCCAGCCTCGTGCGTGGGAGCAGCAGGCCTCGTTCACCCGCACAGCCCCTCAGCTGTGCGAGGCGGCAGGTAAGCCGGGCTGTGTGACACCGAGGCGGCAGGTAAGCCGGGCTGTGTGACACTGCAGCAGCCGGCATGTGTCAGCTGTTGCAACGCCACGGGGCGTGTGCAGTGTGCGCAGAGGCAGGCGGGGTTGGAGGCAGGGTTCTGCCACCGCCTCGGGAGCCGCCAAAGTAATACTGAGGAAAATAATAAAACAACATAAATAATAAGAAAGATGGAGTGAAAGATGAAAGTAAGAAGAGCAGGGGATAGTGAAGAAGGGCGTGGGTAAGGTACGAGGTGTGGTAACAGGAGATGACCAGTGGGAGCGACACGGGACGGCAGCCAGCTGCTGCGGCGCTGTCGCCATCTTCAGTTTAAACAGCCGCGGGTAATAACCGCTGGGCCCAAAGGTCCGCCACACCCCGCACCCCGACGAGAAACAGAGACGAAGTGACAAATAATAGACTAGAGTAATACTCTTTGGGTAAAGTCACGTAGATAGAAAAATGGAAAATAAATCACGACGTTTCGATCGCAACAGAAGCAATCGTCTTGAGGTGAAAAAGAAATTACAGCAGGCGAACTGCTGAGGCAGGAGAACTATAGCGAGAGAACTACTGCAGCAAGAGGCTATAGAGGTTCGAGATGGGTACAACCCAAGGGGGTAAGTGGGCAGGGCTAGAGATGGAATTTACTAGTAATAAACCTCGGCCATTGTATTGCTCGAGATTAGCATGTCAATATGGTAAATTAACCACCACTACGGAGAGATTAGAGATTAGCATGTCAGTCTGTTAATGTAACCCCTCGACTACGGTGCTGAAGAAGCCATTGTATTGCTAGAGATTAGAGATTAGCATGTCAATGTGAGATGGCTCCCGCAGCAGCGGCTGTGTTAATGAGAGACATTCAGCCCATTTAACAACGAACGCGACCGCCCCAAAAGGGAGAAGCAGCTATGTTAGTGAGACATTTAGCCTGTTAATGTAAAGACATTTAACAAGGTAATGTAACTCAGAGAGTCGGAAATAACTGTTAACATCTGCAGGTAGGATGGAAGCATCACAGCCAGTTATGACTTTATCTGGTTAATAACGTCCTTCCAATGATTGCTCAGTTTGTACCCATCTTCTCAGTTGAAATTGTGTCTGTGTTTATATATCTGGATGGCTTCATTAACAAATCTTTGTTGATATCCAGTTGGTTTGCATAGTCCCTTCGTCTTGGAGAAATCAATTTCGTGTGTGCCCACAGCGTTAAAACAATGATCAGCCACGCAGAGGTATTAGTCCTACCGTATTTCAGATCCCCCTTGTGTTCACAAATATGGCCTGAGACATGTCGCTTGGATTCCCTCGCGAATCATATATACCATAATCCCGCATGTCCTTTGGACATGACGGCTTTATGGTATACATGAATCCCTCGTTACTAGCGAGGGATACGTTTCTAGAGATGCTTGTGAATAGCAAATTAATTACCTTAAATAAATACACCAGCTTTTAAATCATGAAAATTATCATAACACCCAAAAACATGTTGTTAGTTATAATAAACATAAAATAAATATAAAAGTATCATATCATAGTTTATACATGAACTTACCTTTATCTCATAACTTTCTCTCTCATCGCTTTACCTCACTTTCTCCTATCACATTCTCTCGCATCACATTATCCCTCATCACTCTATCTCATCACTTAATCTCTCTCTCGACGCACTCGTGTAGAGTTCCAGATACGATTCGCGGATAGCCAAAATCGCGGAAAGCAAGTTGTTGAATAACAAGGGAAGACTATAATGCCTCCTACACTCCATCAGTCCATATTTTTGTTGGTCATCCTCTGCCTGCCTATGTTTCCTTCCACCAAAGCATTGCCATTGTTTTTACAGAATCTTGTTTGGTAGAAAGAGACCCAAAAAAATGTTAGAATAAAAAATGGCAAAAGTCGTGTAAAGTTCCAGATGCAATTCAGTTCGGATAGCCACATTCGCGTTCATTAAGTTTGTGAATAACCAAGGAATAATGTACATGCGTGTTTAAAACAAATATTGTACCTGCAAAGGTAGCCAGCAGAGTGCAAATGTACCCACGGACATGACGAGCAGGCGGAACGTCTTGCGACGCTTCTGGTGCCAGGTGCGGCGCGCGTTGACGGTGCAGTGCGCACCGCCGGGAGGCACCCGGCCTCGCAGGGTGAGCGAGATGGCGCAGTAGGAGGCCGACACGGCCAGCAAGGGCAGCAAGTAGGACACGATCACCATCGCGCACGAGTAGGCGAGACGCTGGTCCTCCAGGCCGGTCCACAGCTCCTCGCACACCACAATCGCCAGCTCCGACTCGTTGGTGTTCTGAAAAGAACAATGATGATAACAGTGATGATGATGATGATGATTTGCACTTGTGAATCACTGCCGCCGCAGTGTTCGCTCGCTCTCGTAGACAGAGGAGTAATCGGAGGAGCGCGGAGAAACCACGGACAGACGAGAAGGGGGCCACGCGATGAGGTGACGCTATCCACAATTGCCCACGTTCTGCGGTCCTCAGTGTGTGTAGGTGTTATCGGCCAATTGATGAGTATACACACGTGGCGGTAAACCGGAGAAACCCGTCGCGTGCGAGGAGGAAAAACTCTGTCCCATGCAGACGAAACAGGTGGAGTCCACATTGCTTGCGGTACCGCCATCTCCTGGCGAGCCAGGGTTATGACGCCTGATCGACGCCCCACGGGACGGGAGAGTTTCACGACATTTGTGCGGTGATCTACCAACCGTCGCTGCTTCCTCCACAGTGCGGGATTGCATGCAGCCGCGTGCACAGCCACCAGCGGTGAGACCCGACCCAGTCAATCAGCTTCATCCCAGCAACTATATCTCTAAGCGCCGTTACTCGAATATTGCGACAAACAACAACTGATACATTTACACTAAATTATATCTTCTGCCATACCCCCTTAGGTGAATGTTTTACGTACAACTACACTTTTCAGCAGCTGATATTAATTACTCTGTAACACAATACACCTGAATATAATGAAGGATAGCATATTTTCAACCAATCAAACTTTCTTTCAATAGCACTATTCGTGCAAACAAATGCAATACATGGTGCTTTACAGGCATCAACAGTAACAGTGACATTGTAGGCGAAGTAAAATTACTCAACAAATGTTTTGCAAAGACGTAATAAAAAAAAGAACACATTAAGAAAATATTAATTTAAAGCAAGTTTTAAAAAGTACGTTTTTAGATGTATTTTAATAGTGCTTAATGATTCTGAAGCCCTCAGTTCCCCTGGCGTGCTGTGCCACAGGTGAGGACTGTACACACTAAAAGCTGCTCCTCCCTCGGTTTTGGTCCTGGCCTTTGGGACGACTAAAATAGCAGTACAAGACGATCTGAGGAATCTTGTTGGTTTCACCACTATTTTAACCCGGTAAATTACAAGAAAGCAACCATTGATCAACTCCTAATTGTTAACTCGGTCCGTCTGCGTGGCTGTCCTGATAATGTCATCGATCCGACTCGCGGGCAGCCCCAGATCAGGCAGCGCGTCCACGCGAGGCCTAGAGGCTCTTTGCTGAACACCTGATGGATGGTCTCAACCTCGACTAGAAACCGATCGTGCATTGACTCAATAACCACACCAAGTGTTTCGATCAGGACCAACAGATGGCCGTGTTGCCATCTGTTGGTCACCGCACAGCCACTGATGACGTTTTGACTGACGACGACAGTTTTACAAATCTCCGCGTCATCCGACAATGCTCACGTCGAGCGCAAGATGTTAATTCTGTGCATGAACGCGCGAGCATCCTGAACGCGAGAACGCGTCCTGAACGCGTGAACGCGTCCTGAACGCGTGAACGCGTGCTGAACGCGTGAACGCGTGCTGAACGCGTCCTGAACGCGGGAACGCGTCCTGAACGCGTGAACGCGAGAACGCGTCCTGAACGCGTGCTGAACGCGCGCGCGTGCCGTCCACGCACGGCAGCGTGCCGCGGCTGCGCGCTGGGTCACGAACCAAGCGACGCGAGTTCGATTCCCGCTCACGGCCACCAACACCGGTGACGATTATCTGAGCCGGTCCTCGTCCTCCTTAAGGTCGACTCAGCCTCAAATGAGTACCGTCCTTGGCGGCCGGGCGTGGTGCTGGCCGCCCACCCCTTCGTGTGCCGTGCCGGCCTTCATTGGCGCTTTTCGATAGCACTTGCCCCAAAAGTAGGCTAGACTTTACGGGGGATCTTTGTCTTTGTGTACTCGACTGGGCACTTGACAGAGGGAGGAGAGACGCTCACGACAATGAGCAGAACGCAGGGCGCATAAACAAACAAACAGCACGTTGTTGCTGTGCACCTGCCAGTGGTCTCAGTCAACACATAACCTCCTGCCAGCGAGCCTTCCACAATTTGACGGGGCTGCGAAGTGCACCTAGCCTGGCACAAACGCTGTGACGACGTGAACATCGCTTAGTGGCGAATATCTGAAGTGGTGCTGAATCTCCCCGACGTGAATTCAACCTAGAATGAGCACCTGATGTGGTGTGTAAACACTGGCACTGGGGAGACAAAGGTGGCGGGGCTTGGTGCTGGTCCTATATGCCACCCGCTCGTGCACCCAGCTGGCCTGCCCAGGTCCTTACGAGCAGCACCTGGCCCAACAGCCCGTGTAGGCTACACGGGGATATTTGCCTTTAGTGCGTATTCGAGTGGTGTGCAAGTGCGTAGTGGCATGTTTGTTTCTGAAAAGTCTCACTCCTTCACATAATGATTATGAAATAACAATGGAAGACGACAATCGTAATTACGGTTATTAACACAAGTTCTGCCCCATTACATTGGCGGTGCGTAAAACGTTCTCCGGAGTAAATGACCGCAGTGCACTGAAAACGCGCGCCATACGCATTGTCGAGGCCCACGCAGCACATTGATTGCACAAACTTGTGGCAGGCTTCGGTTGTGACTGTGCAGTGCGGCTGAATGCTCTTCGAAGCTCTAATAGATCCGTACATGAAGCGCGTGACGGCACAGTGCGTCCAAGGGCCAAACAAGACGACGACATACATAAACAAATACTATTCTAAAGTCTCAAGTGATTCCGCTTCTCAAATTTGCATTGCGGCATTGGTCCTCATCTCCTGCTCACTGCCATGCAGAGCCACGCAGGTGGCTTTGCGGCACGTGGCAAACCTGCGGTAACCCAGCGGTGTGCAGGCGGCAGCGAGCGTTGGTGGGTTGTACCCGTGTTGGGAAACTCTCTTCGCGTGGGCGTCGAGATCCCATACCCTCGCTCGAGAAGGCAGTAGAGCAAGTGAACTAATTACCATCTGCTATCCATCTGTACGGGGATAGAGGGCAGCCCAGAGTGTAGCCCCCTAGCGCAAGTCGAGGGTTTCCTCCGGGTTTGCTGCCACTTGTATAGTAAACAACTCAGCATTAATTGGCTGCACAAATCTGAAAGTAAAAACCCAATGCAGGACCTCACCTGAAAAAATAGCGACTTTCTTGGATACATCGTCACCATCAAATTGTAACTATCATGAACACAGCGAACAGAAACCGATAATCGCCATGTCGTCACAATTGACATCGTGTCGTGAAGGTGACCGATGACAAAAGCGGCTGAGCCCGGGATTTGCCCACCTGCGGTTCTTCGGTGCGGAAGTCGATGTAGACCGTGTTGACGGCCGCGGGGCAGGCAAGCGCGGCCGAAGCGATCCAGATGAAGCCCGCGGTGAGCGCGCACGACCGCACGGCCACGCGCCTCCGGATGGGGTAGGCCACCACCACGTAGCGGTCCAACGCGATGGCCGTGAGCGACAGCACGGACACGTGGACCGTGGCCGGCTGCAGCAGGGCCACCAGGTAGCACAGCAGGGCTCCGTAGACCCAGCCCCGGGGCTCGAAGGCGAAGGCGGCGGAGATGGGCACGCAGGTGAGGCACACCAGCAGGTCCGAGAGCGCGAGGTTGCCCAGCAAGAAGTTGGTGGCGTTGTGAAGCCGCTTGGTTCTGGCGATGACCAAGATGAGGAGGAGGTTGCCCGACACGCCGACCAGCGTGAGCAGGGCGTAGAGCGGGATGAAGATCGGCTTGAGGGACAGGAGCACGAGGAATCCCTCGAAGTGCTCCTGCTCCTGGGAGAGATGTTGAGGAGGCGTCATGCTCGGATCTCGCGGAGTCACAACTTGGCTGACGTTCATCGTTGATTGATGCCGCCTCGCTGCCAGACAAACGGACTGCCGCTCGCTTCCGTGGTGAATAAATTGATTTGCTGCCGAGAGCGATTGATGTGTTTTCGTCTGTGTTTTTTTCTGAGATGATTGTTGCATTAGATTGTTGTCGTGTTACTTAATGAGCTGGTTATTTGTAACACGCGTGATTTTAATCATATATCGAATGTTATTGTCGCCTTTTGTTTAAGTATCTGTATATTCGATAGTTTGCATTGTACATGTATATTAAGATGATGAAACCCGTGGTAGCCGAGATTCACACACAATGTGCGTTGTAGCTAGAATTCAGACTGCAAAGACGACTCCGACCTATTTTATCGAGTACACAATTAGGCGAAACACCTCTACCCTCGTCCCACACACGCAATTGCTAAGCCAAAGACTCACGAAACAGACAGCGAATTATTCCAAACACCAACATTATTATTTGCCGAAGCGTCCCTTGCAAAGTGTTGATTTTTTTTTGTCTCACGTCTCATTAGGTTTTACGCAAAATACAAATTCAACCTTTAACATTACAATTACTTAATATGCACATAAATATTGCACGCTTATATTATCTATGCAGATTTCACAATAATTATCATTATTATTCGGTGATTCATTCCACGTTCCGAAGATGCTCTGGCTACAGCACGTGCGTGTTTTTTTTACTTGGCAGTGAAACCGAAAGGGACGATTGGGTAGATGGTGAATGATGAACGAAGCGTCGACGCGACACGCAGAGAGAGCGAGAGAGATAGACGGAGCTGATCCGCTTCAGGGCTTAAGGATTTGGACTCCCTCCGCCGCCTTGTTCGCCTGCTGTACCTAACCTCGCCGTCCACGCTCTCCTTTTATATAGCAGCCACACACACGCACACCGAAGCACGCAGAGTGGCTGCGTATTTGGCGTGCCAGCGAGCTCCTATATTACGCGGGCGTACGTCCACTCACCACGCACGCATGCACGCCGCAACAATGACCAGGGCTGGTACGGGACACATGCAAAGCCCCATCAAAGAGTTTCACGTCTTTGCTTGGAGGGTCCCTGGCATCCAAGTTGCGATGATTGGTGTTGTATTTTCCAAAACAATTATTTTTCGGTTAAGTAATTTTTTTCTGAGAAGAGGTTTTCCCCTATTGTCTGGCAATAAAACAGGTGTTAAGATGTTAAAACACCAAACTGAAACTTTTAAAAGGAATCATGTCTGCATTAACCACAATACTTGTGGTCAGAATGCAAACAAAAAAACATACTCTGATAACATATGCATTGTCTTTGAAACTAATTTGTCCACAACAGAGACAGCTTTCTTTCGAGCCAAGTCTCAAACGGTGTTAGACCGGAGGACGCCAAAGGTGAAATATGGAAAATGTGGATCGTGACGCCGCCACGCAATGGCATACTCTTGCGAGTGCCGTCACGGGATCTTAAACGCGCAGTCATAATAACCAGGGCGGCCGCTGGGATTCGAACTATGAAGCTCTTCAACAATCAGGCGAACGCGGCTCCCGCTCGGCGATGTCACCTGGGCCATGTCACAATCTAAAGAGTGCTGATTGGCGATGTGGTCTCTCTCTCTCGTTTATTTAAGTCCAGTAATTCGTGGGACGCATCTGTCACCCATACAAGCTGCACGCTGTTAATTGAGATTATAATCAGAAGCACGTGCAGCATTAATAATGAAATATGCAGGCAATTTAGGCGCGCTAATGAGCAAAATGTGTCAAATATCAAGAATTCATTATGGCGTCAAGTCTCCCTGTGAAATTGCAAATGTTTTTTTTTGTTATACACACGCAAATAATGGACAATTTGGAGGCTAACCGAACAAAGCAAGAAATTTGGATTCCGAGCGGGATTGTTTTGTTGTAATACCATCCACCCCATTCACAATATCAAAAATGTTCCCGAAAATAAAAATAAAACATAATGTAAAATACAATCATGTGCCTCTCTTGTAGACCACAAAACAGCATTTGCCTCGGTGGAAATTATGCATTTAAGGCTGACATATACATGTGTGGAATAAGGATTGTTTGAATAGTTGTGTTGTTGCATTCCAGGTAACCGAACACACGCCTCGTAAACAAAATATAACATTCTAACATGTTGAACGAGAACCAAACGGATCTGTCACAGTGGCCTAGTCAATGTTTAGCACATCGGACTTGAAATGCAGAGGTCGCCTTCTCGATTCGATCTCTCCACCCAGCAATATGAACGGGCACGCCACAGGGAGTGGATGATCGCGGGTCGTGGGGTAAATGTGTGGGTATGTTCAGCTCCAAGACATCTAGTCACCGTAGACATAGAAAACAAAGCCCCTTGAGAGCTCCCTCTCGTTGAGGCCCTTATGCCTGCAGGGGCGTGAGTGAGGGATTTCAGGTGCTGCGCCTTAACCCTTTGCCTGAGAAACGAGGACCAATGTACCACGTGGTGACTTGTGTGTTCGCACGTGCTCACAAGCGCATTGTGAGCACGAGTTCAAAAGAACTCACAAACACCTTGTTGTGAAAAACCCAGCGTAGAATGTCCCTGAGTTTTATCTTCCACGAAGCTCATGGTCCACCCTAAACCGCATCCGCACAAACCATGGCAGATGCGGATACCTGATGCACGAATGAAAAATTAAAACTCTGCAGTGCGCGACTGCAGTCATCCAGAACAGACCGTACAAGATAGAACGACGCGATGTCCCGATCCACAAATACGAAAGAGACAGCACAGTGATAACACTCCGCTGCTCCCGGACGCGGTGATCTGACTTGACAAACCGACATGTGAAATTGTAGCTGTCGCTCTGCATCGACATCATCAGCCATACGAAATAATAAGAAGCACATTTATCATTGGAAATGGTTATCGGTTTATTGTTTAGAAACACGAATATGGAAATTATTGAAACCATTTGTAGATACGAACCCGCAAGGATGAGATTTGTATGAAGAAAGCAACAAGATTATCGTAAGAGTCAGGCAAGGAGATAAGCTATCACCAAAGTTAATCAACGTGACATTTAGCCGGGCGGTCGTGGATAGCCACGTGGCCTGTGATCCCGCACTGTGGAGGCAGCAGCGACAGTTGGTGGATCACCGCACAAATGTCGTGAAACTCTCCCGTCCCGTGGGGCGTCGATCAGGCGTCATAACCCTGGCTCGCCAGGAGATGGCGGTACCGCAAGCAACGTGGACTCCACCTGTTCCGTCTGCATGGGACAGAGTTTTTCCTCCTCGCACGCGACGTGTTTCTCCAGTTTACTGCCACGTGTGCACACTCATCAATGGGCCGATAACACCTACACACACTGAGGACCGCAGAGCTTGGGAAATTGTTGGCTCTGGCTCACCACCAGGCTGATGCATTCCAGCTTCGCTATGGTTGAAATTATTATAGAGTACTATGTTTATTTTTTGTTAAGTCTGCCTGCCTGCCACGAACGGACGCATGGACGGTCACATCCCCAAGACATGCAGGCTGCTACTTATTATTGTGGTATTTTCTGAAGATCGTATCGACGAAATAAATGCTGCACACATAAATGGAGAGCCCAATAACCATCTGCGCATGAATGCATCACGAGTTTATATACGGCTAGAGAATTGAGTGTTGCTCTGAGACGAAATGAAGTGTAGGCTCGTGCGTGGCAGTGCAGATAGCCTGAAACATGTTCAGGTGTGCAGTGGTTGGTTTGCGTGTACGAGTTTATGTATGTGTGTGTCTGTGTGTGTGTGTTAACAGCACTAACAGTAACTCGCTAACAGCACTTGCCCCTACAGTCTGTTCAGGCTATACGGGGGATCTTTGTTTCTGGTGGTGAGCGGTAGTGTAGCGGTTAGCGCGCTGCGCTATGAACCTGGCGATCCGGGTTCGATTCCCGCTCACGGCT
This sequence comes from Lethenteron reissneri, assembly GCF_015708825.2. Lineage (NCBI taxonomy): Eukaryota > Metazoa > Chordata > Hyperoartia > Petromyzontiformes > Petromyzontidae > Lethenteron > Lethenteron reissneri. The sequence continues at coordinate 1,313,170 of NC_083819.1, forward strand.
AACACCAGTGACGATTATCTGAACCGGTCCTGGGCCTCCCCTAGGTCGACTCAGCCTTAAATGAGTACCTGGTGCGGTGTGTAAACATCGCCACTAGGGAGACAAAGTCGGTCGGGCGTGGTGCTGGCCACCCACCCCCTCGGGTACCGTTCCGGCCTTCATATGTGCTCGCTAACAGCACTTGCCCCTACAGTCTGTTCAGGCTATACGGGGGATTTTTGTTTCTGCGCTACGAACCCGGCGACCGGGGTTCGATTCCCACTCACAGCCAACACCAGTGACGATTATTTGATTCGGTCGTGGGCCTCCCTTAGGTCGATTCAGCCTCAAATTAGTACCTTGTGCGGTGTGTAAACATCGCCACTGGGGAGACAAAGGCGGCCGGACGTGGTGCTGGCCACCCACCCCTTCGTGTGCCATGCTGACCTAGATAGGTGCTCGCTAACGGCACTTGCCCCAACAGTCTGTTCAGGCTATACGGGGGATCTTTGCCTTTGTGTGTACGCATGAGCAAGCCAAGAATGGGAAGAAGGGCGCCAGCCCCCCGTCCATAAATTACGTCACGTCGATTTTGGACGACTTTTGACCCCCCCCCCCTCGTCACACGGCGTCACAAAAGTCAGACCCCCCTCAAATATGACGTCACAAAGCTCTGCCCCTCCCCCCCAAAATAAAACGTGCTTAAAATCGCTTTAAACTATTGTCATTGTAGTGCGTATGTAATGCGGCGCTGCACTCTGATGTTGTAGGAGAAAACATTTATTAAAACGTATATTTTATTAAGTAGAACGTGTTGTGTATATATATTCCGAGTTGCGCATTTTGATGTGACGTCACATTTCTGAACCCCCCCCCCCTCGTCACACATCGTCACAAATGTCTGACCCCGCCCCCCCCCCCAGGTGTGTGACGTCATTTATGGACGGTTCTTAATGCAATTGTACGAACTATTCCCCCGGTGCGCGCGTGTTCTGCCCCACTGCAGCTATGGGGGTATGTTTACATATGAACTTCCTGATACGATGGTGTTGAGTTTGGTCACGTGACCAGGAAGTTACGAGTAAAGGGTATCTAAAGCACGAGGCCAGGCAGGTGTGTCAGCCATTACACGGAGTATAAAATGGAGGAACAATCAGCGTCTCAGTGAAGACGGGTGCATCTGTTCATGGCGGGACTTTAAGAAGCATTGTCTGTAAGTTCATTTATGTTCTTATAATACTGGGAATGCTGTTATAATGTTAGAATTGCCGTTATGATGCTGTAAATGCATTTATAATGCTGTTAAATTGTTATGATGAATATGAGGCCTAGTTAACAATGAGGCCTGCCACTTGCATTATTGTGAATGTTATTTGTAGTTGGATAAATCGATCCAGACTTGTGCCCATGTAACTTTAATGCGTTCTTGAGAGCAAGGATGAAGAAGTATCTCATCCACAGTTCAGTGTTATATGCAGCTATGTACATTTAGGCTGCAATACGGTGATTACACAAAGTGTGTGGGGGCCGACGTCCACCCCACCGCCCTCGCTGGGCAGGTGGGGCACGACGTCCGCCCCTTCCACTCCCTCCACCACATCGATCAGCTCCCACCGGGCCCCCGCCAACCAGGTGATCGGTCCCACGCAATTGCTCCACACACAAATCACAGACACCACACCGATGCTCTGTGCTAACTTTTATTTTGCGGGGCAAATGCACACTACCTGGGCGAATATTTTGTGAGAAGCGCTTAGCCTACTGCTGAACAAGTGCCCAGTCACTCACGCGTCCTACCACGTACCTCGAAGCTGTACTCACGGCTTCGCACGGACGCTGTGAGAGTCGGAGGGACAAGGACGAGAGAAAACTTTATCTATCTGCCTCGTAGCGGCACTCGCTGGCATCACACGGATGCTGCGAGCCCAGAGGTTGAAGATAAGAGCCCGAAAATCGTCCCAGGCTACTCTTTTTATTCTCTTAACTTCAAAGCCTGGGGTGACGTCGCGGCCAATCGTGGGGTTACCTGCGCCGCTACTCACTTGTATCCTCTCTTGCATGGCCTAATCCCCTCACTTCAAAGGCCCGGGGTAACGTCGTACTGCGCGGCCAATCGTGCGCCTACCTGTGGTTACCGCCCCCTGTTACTGTGTCCTTTGTGGAGTGCCGCGGTGGCGGCGCCGATCACCTCTTGGCGAACAAACACCCTGCGAGTGTGATTTCGGTATGGGGGCCGAGATGGGGTTGGTAGTGGCGCTGAGATTCTCCTGACCTCATGCTCTTCTTGCTTAACATGCCACCCTCAGTCCCACCCGATGTCGTGAATAACTCATTGCGGCTGGCCCAGTAAACCTTTTCTTTTTGCGCCAATACAATTTTGAGCCAACTCAGGGGCACCGCAATGTGACCTGTCCCTGCGGGGATCGGTCAATTTCCTGGCACCGGGAAACCGTGGGACTTTCCTCCTAGGGACCCTTCAGATTAAAACCCCTTGCGCTAAGCGATCCCCTGCCAGGACACAACGTGTGTGCGATGCGTGTGTGTGCTCAGGGTGGGGGCCAGGGGGAAGTCGTGGCGCTGGCAGAATTTCTCCACGGCCGTGGCACCGCATGTAATCTTATTTAACACGGTAGCTTATTCTCTTGTATAGCTATTCAGTGCTAATGTAGGTGCCTGGTCCATCCAGGACCTATAGTTGAGATTCATGTTATCTAAGACAATGTTATGATGCAGCAGTGTTCATTCATTGTATCGATATTGCAAGTATTAACAGATGCTGTATTTTGTGCTGTGTTTTTCTCGTTTCATTCATTAAATACGTTGGAGTCGGTTGTTCACCCTTCAATACCCAGCCATGTCCCATTAGAATCAGCTAATGCCTCTCGCTTCTCTCATAGAGAAAGCCACGACCAGCCAACAGTGGTATACAACATCCTTTCTCAACCCATAATTCTCTTGCCACCATGGTCTATTTTTGCCAACATTTTCGTTCGTTCTTCACTTGGCTACCGGTGCAAAAAGGTAATTTTGCGGGTCTTGCTGTTACGTTAATGGAACGTTACATTTTTCTTTTTTAAGAGACGCTGTGGTGTAAATCGTTATCAAACTCGACTTGTAGTCCATTTCACAGCTTGGTGGCTGAAGCCATGGGCAAGATGTTATAATCCCACGCCTCTGTCCACCCTGCTAAATGGGCCCAGGCGTGGGTGTAATTACTTCTCTTCCATAATGCCTGGCGCTGCATGGATGAGTAGAACAAAATATCCTCTACACAGGCTGTTCAGATCTTATTCTGGCGGAGACCCTTCCACCACAAGTGCCGTGAGCGGGCCTGTACCTTTGTCGTTCATATAAAATATATTGTATATAAATATTATTGTATATTATTTGGCTTCACGTGAAGCTTGAGTTAATATCTGACTTTATTACTCAATGGTGTTGGTTAAGCACGTTCTCACGGATATGTTTTATTTTATTTACAAAAAAACTTCTACTCTTTTGAGTCTTGATTGATTTTTCTTCTGTGTGTGTCCTAAAGGTCAGCTCAGCTGAAGCTCTGAGTGCACTGTGAGCGAGGTTAGAATGTTAAGTGGCCGTCTTTACGTTGCCCTGCGTTCCGCGTATTCCAAATCTCTAAACACGCACAGCGCAATGCCAAACACGCGCGCTATTCACCAGCATGGACACCCCCATCACTGACTGCTGCCTCTCGATAAAACAATTGATACTCCGAGCACAATTTGTTTAAACACACCACTTTAGGATTTCCCATTGTACATACATTGTAATATTAACAATTTATGCACGCACCTATGCGATGATATACATTTAAGGACAAACATGATGAGGCTGGGTGGAAGGGTGGGGGTGGGCACGTAATTTTGTATTCATGAATTCCTAGGCTAGCCTCATGGTGGATATACGTTGGTATTTTCCAGACGCCACCTGCGTGTAACTGGTCGTGCAGGGGTTTGTGCGCAGTCCCCGGCCAACCCAAGTTCGATTCCTAGCCACAGCTAACATCAGTGGTAAGTAATAATTGAACCAGTCCTGCCCCTCTATTCCTCCTCACCCCTTGACTAAACTCGAGCTGGTCAGCGTGGTGAAGTATGGTGTAGACTATACCGAAATCAGGATTTCGTTTTCCATGAAAGTTCTTGGTTTGAAGGGAGAAAAGGCAGAAGCGGTGGCACAGTGGTGAGCGCACTCCGCTTGGAATCTCACGACCAGAATTTAGATTTTCGGCCACGGCTAACATCAGTGAGTCACGAATTATATATGAACCAATCTGGGCACCTCCCCATTTACCCACGCGCCCTGACCAACGTGATGTCGTATGATCAAACAACATCCATGACCAACGCCTTCATCCAGTAGTGGATTAACTTTAAGGTGTTTTATAACATTAATATATTCTGCTCAATTGGATAAAATGGGCAGGCATAGCGACTCTGCAGCTAAATCTTAACTTAGCATTCTACTCAGCAGAGGTATGGTAAATCATAAATATAAATTAAAATGGGACCTTTTTGCCAGTATCAAAGTATGAAACAATAAGAATAGGTTTTACCAAATATAAACATTTTGCAAGGAATCAAGTCTGCACTAACCACACGTACTTGTGGTGAACTTACAAACAAAACATGTTCTGATAATTATATGATGCATTGTTTTTTAAACTGATTGGCCTACACCAGAGACAGCAGCCTTCTTTTAGGGCCGAGTCTTATCAGTGTCAGGCCAGAGAACGACATAAGGCAAACAGTAATAGGATAATGCACCATCAGATCATTTATGATCCATAATAGAGGTTTTTTGGGTTCGATCGCGTAAATATATAAATGTGTCGTTAAAACCCGCCACCACCCGACACAGCCAACTAGTAAGGGTTGTCTGCATTAACCACAATACAGTACTTGTGGTCAGAATGCAAATATAAAACATACTCTGATAATATAGACATTCATTGTCTTTGAAACTGATTGGACCACACCAGAGACAGCTTTCTTTCGAGCCTAGTCTCAAACGGTGTTAGACCAGAGGACGCCAAAAGGCCTCTTAACACCGTTTGAGATGAGGCTCGAAAGAAAGCTGTCTCTAGTGGACCAATCTGTTTCAAAGACAATGCATATATTACACTCTTTGGTTTTTTCGGTAAAGTCACGTAGGTAAAAAATAAAATAAAATAAATGAAAACATGACGTTTCGGAGGCAACACAAGCTTCCGTCTTCAGGTGGAACCGTTACAGCCAAAATCACTGTATTAAGTGAAGAGAGCTAATAGAGAAACGCGACTATATAAGGTTAGAGTTCTACAGTCGTGAGTTGCTTTTGAATGTGACCGTCTGACATGCTGACGACGTGTCTGGCGCCATCGCAGCTGATGCTGCCACAGAAGTAGGGAGTTAACTCCCTCACCTGGTATACAGGAGGTCGTGGGTTGGATCCCGACCCTGACGCCTGTTGATTTGTTCTCCCCGTGGTCGTGTGGATTGTTCTCTGAGACCTCCGGTTATTCCTTCACATTAAGAAACGCGCGTTTCGAGTATTTTCCACGTGATAAGCCACTTCATTTGGCTATCTGTGGCCAGGTCACTAATAAATAAAAATCTATATAGCTCAGTGGGCCTTACCTAGAAAAATATATATATATCTATTTAGTTTTAGTATTCCAATGTCCCAGCATGCCCCCCTGCCCCCCTATACAGAGTTCATCGTTGGTCAATCTCTCAGTGGAGTGGATATGCAGGATAGAACATAAGTTATGCTGTTGGAATCTGCATAGCTGTCTGATTTGGTGCCTATACTGTATAGGGCCCAGGTCTCAGACCCATTCAACAATACAGATATAACCACTGCATCAACTTTACCACTCTTGGGGAAGGTGCTGTTAGCGATCACCTATTAAGGCCGTCTGGAACAACACACGAGGGGGTGGTGTGGCTAGAACCCACCGTCCGTCTTTGTCTCCCCAGCCCTAATGTGTACATTCTGTACCAGGTACTAATTTAAGGCTGGATATACCTAGGAGAGGTCCAGGACTCGTTCGGAAATTTGCAACTGATTTTGACTATGGCTGGGAACGAACGCAGTTGGCTGGGTTCGGAGTGCAGTGCTCTAACCACCTCCCCACCGCACTCCGCTGTATATATGGATTACTTCATGAACGAATAATGATCAAAATTTTATTGCGGATGGCTCACACGAAATTGATTTCTCGAAGACGATGGTACTTTGCAAACCTACAGGCTATCAACAAAGATTCGTTCATGAAGCCATCCATATATACAGGCACAGACACAATTTCAACCAAGAGGAAGGTTATAGATTGAGCAATCATTGGAAAAATGTCATCAACCACTTTGGGTCATGACTTGATTTGTCTTTTCTTGTCAACCTCTACCGTCAGCAGTGTGGGTGTGTGGAGCGAGGTGCAATGCTTTGATTGGTGTAGACCTACTGCCGGTGTCTGGGCCCTCTCCTACATTAACATTAGCTGGCCCGCCCATTTCTAAACTTTTAAAAACAGCTCTTTGATTGGTGTAGACCTCCTGCCGGTGTCGGAGCCCTCTCCTACATTAACATTAGCTGCCCCGCCCATTTCTAAACCTTTATAAACAGCTTTCCCTCAGAGGCTATCATCCCTGCTCCTGATGATGACCGCTTGTGTTGCGATCGAAACGTGGTGATATTTGTATTCACTTTATTTTCATTATTTTATTATTATTATTTCTATATACGTGATTTTACCGAAATAACCATATAATATACATTTATTAATGTTGTGCACAACGTGGGGGTGGCCTGCTGTGACAAAATTACCCAGAATATTCACCCGATCTGGTTAGATCTCGGAAGCTAAGCTGGCAGTGGATCATAAGCACAAATAATAAAACGAAACAAAAATTGCACATTTCTCAATAACACTGGCCTTAAAAGGGAAGCATAATATGCGACGTTTCAGGCAATAGCCCTTCTTCATAATACATAACCAGAGAGACCAGAGAGATATAACAAATAATAGTTGGAGACCACTACACACTCTGGGGTCTGATAAACATTACATTTTTTTATTTGATACTCCTACTGATGCTCCTGCTGCTGTGGAGTGACTCATGCAGCCAGCTATGGCTACAGGGTTTGGGGTATAAGTTGTTTGTCGTTTATTGTGAAATTTCGGTCACAGTTCCTATGATCACTGTTACGTTGCTTATGGCTTTATTTTGGTGATTTCGAAAACGTGTTGTGGCTTGGCCATGTTTGTTTGTTGTAGTACGGAATTAGAATGATGGCTTTAATCTAAGTTGTCTTTTGGTTGTTGTTGTTGTTTGACTTGCATCCCACTGGGATTTTTGCATAGCGTTGGTGTACGGTGCTTTTTTTCTGGAAGACTTTGCAGTTTTTTCCTGGATTTTTCTGTTTGCCCATAGTCACTTTAAGATGTTTCTTGTTCATGTTTTTGTTTTTTGTTTGTTGCTTTTGCACCCGATTCAAGAGCCGAATGGCTCACAGGGCTATACCAAATAAATGAAACTGAAACTATCTCCACCAACCTGCACGGAAAAGCGCGGTGAGGCTACGCATGGTGAAACAACCCCCCATGAGATGCACGGCATGGAAAAGGGCCTCATCCAGCAGTGGATTGGCAACGGACTGTGCCAAGTACTGTACATTACGCTGCCAGGACACATTCGTTAGTGCGTTTAATCTGAGATCAGCAGTCCTATCACATAGTGGCGCTGTAGTCCAGAAGCAGCAACACGTGTACGCTTTGCAGTCAGATTTGAACAATGATGATAATTTACAGCCCTTTGTGAATCTTCCTGGACATCATCGGATTCCTCCAGTATGAAGACATATTCTGATTCTGACATTGCTGGATGAAGGAATGATCGGGCTCTGTCTTCATCACTGCGCGTCGTCGGTGGCGGGTGGTGAGGTCAGCATCGGTTCAGATACCACACTCCCCACTAATGTTAGCCGTGTCCTGGAATCAAACTTATTCATATTGAAGCGTACTCCATTGTCTTCTTTAGTACCGTCTTCAATACTTTCTTGCAGTTCATTTTCATGTAATTGTTGCCAATGAATATGTTGTCATCTAAACCTGAGATGGTTAAGATTATAAAAACATTTCTTCAGACCTTTATTCGTCCAATCCAATTTTTGGAAAACATTCTCACGTGGCTGTGAATGACTTTGGCGAAAGCGTATCTCGTGTGACTCACTCACTCACTCCCACTCTAACGCGTAATATATATTCACATGTCACGCAAGTCCCGTGTTTCTATTCCATTTGGGTAAAACGGTTGTGATTCCATTTTTAGATCACCGGTGCTGTGAGAACTCGGACAACCGCATCCGTTCCCCGCGAGTCGAAATGCCTTTTCGTCAGAGCCTAATAAAGCTCAAAAGCCACCAGACACGGACAAAATTTGTCATGAAAATAAAATGATCATGCAATAATAGTGTTGAAGAGTTACGCATTTTGTGTAAAACATCGATGGCCTTGAGAGTGCACCGGTTAAAACAGACCAAAGCCGTAGTTTGTTGGAGAAGGAATGCATGCCAGTGGCTGTCAGCGTCAATTTATTCGGCGTTGCTTTCATATTCAACAAACTCTAAGCACAATGGTATTTGATATGCATTGCTCTTTTGCAGCACGTGATTGCCAGGATGGATGCGATCAATCGCAGGGACACTTTTACTAAACCCGGCTGGCTTATGTGCTCAGTTGACCATTTTCTGCTCTCAATGGTTTTCATGACTAATTTTTATATCGGAAATAATAAGGTGAACGGTTCTGTATTTTTTAAAAGTCAATGTTTTCTATCGACCGTTTGAATGAGGTACAATTTCACGATTGAAGCATTTCATTTCTGTGCAAGCCGTTAGGAAATAGATCAACTAAAGTTTGTTCACACCACTGGCCCCGCATATTTTACAACGTTCACAGCGATACTGTTTGGTCCAGGGATTTTACCCCTTTTTGGTTTTGTGAAGGGCACTGTTTACTTCTCGATATTTTATGTCTGGAACTTCCTCCTCTTCATTAGATTTCTTTTATTTATTTCGGGGGCTCTTTGCTTTTTTTCTTTTTGCAATAGAAATCTACTTAAAAACACTCCACTAATTTTTACATTCTGTCTGCATCATGTGTCATGGAGGTTTCATTAACCTCCTTGAATTTATTTAGCACCGTACGTCGCCAACCATGCTAATGGGAGGTGCGGCGTACTGCTCGGCGGGTGGATTGAGTGAACCTGTTCATCTGTTCAACTGCCGCGCTGGCACCATAAACCACTGACCTCTACATTTGCTGCGACCTCAGGAAGTTCGGCGTGCGAATTATTCCTCCACGGTGTATGTACAGTGAGGGAAAAAGTATTCGATCCCCTGCTGATTTTGTACGTTTGCCCACTGACAAAGAAATGATCAGTCTATTATTTAAATGGTAGGTTTATTTGAACAGTGAGAGACAGAATAACAACAACAAAATCCAGAAAAACGCATGTCAAAAATGTTATAAATTGATTTGCATTTAGTAGTCGCACAGGGACAGCTGCCCCTTTCAAATGTGTTGAGATGAGACGTGATGTAAAGCGCTCCGAGGCCCCTTGACGTCAAGGTCGCCGTCTCAAAAACAAACAATTATTTTTACCATTCTCTTGCACCTAATTTTTAACAAGTTCAAGGAGGTTGATGAAACCTCCAAAAAAAGTTCGTTGCAAATGAAATACTTAACATTCACCATTGGAACCTCCTTTGCCAGTAGCAAAATATGATAATAGTTTTTTTACCCTTTTATCTGGCAACAAAACTGATACCTTTTTTACAAGGAGTCATGTTTGCATTGACCACAATACCTGCTGTCGGAATGCAAACAAAAAACACAACTCTGATAATGTATGCACTGTCCTTGAAGTTGATTGGTCCACACCCGAGACAGCTTTTCTTAGAGCCCAGTCACACATGGTGTTGGACCAGATGACGCCCAACATTCACTCGGACACGTGGCAGTGATTGGTAAATTATTTGCTAGAATAACACTAGTCAACTCGAGTGGTAATGCAATGAGGGCTCAGCCTCTTATACCAATGAGATTCCATCCTGGGCTCTGGCTCGTTCCGAAGGCAGCAGCGGGATAGTGACGTCGACTTGAGCTCCGTTGCCCGGGCGACGGAGTTTGAAGATCGGCAAGAATCTCCACCTGCACCAGCGCCACTCACCACACTTGACGTAATTGTACACCCGACGCGGCTGCAGAGAAATGCTCGTGGAGAAATTGTCTGGCCGTGCCAAGCAGGACTCGCTTGAGTAAATGTAATTGGCTTGTTCTTTGAGGCTTTATCCTGGCTTAGTAAAAGGGCACCACCGCATCTTGTTAATATGTAAGGTTTTTACGTTTTTTTGCTAGGTTTTGTTCAAAATTATCGCCGCACATTTATTTTATGTTTGTATATCCGGGCCAGATCAAATTGAGATGATGAGTCTCAATTGGTTTGAGACGATAAGACTCAATCAGATCAAACTGGCTCAATGTGGATAATCAAAAACGTATCTTGCAATTACATGATGACTTATGTTATTGCCAGCTATACTAATAAACTAAAGTAATATGCGATGTTAAGGAAGCATGATTAAAAGTAGACAAAATGGCAGTGTATTCATGCTCAAACACTGTGCTGGGTTCAGTGCCTTAAGACAATAATCAACATTTCCCATGGCCGAGGACCTGAAATATATTAATCACTCCACTGCTGCCATGAACGTCGCCACTAGGGGGAGCTCTCCCTCTTTCCAGTTATGCGAGACTTCTTGAAAGGGGTTTCCCACCTTCGGTTGCCGGTTCAAATATTTCGTCGACGAATCGATTGAAGCGACAAATCGTGCCCCCGCTCCAGTGCCACCACACCGAGCTTGCCCGCAGAGTTTGCCACTAGTGGCTTCCAACAGGCGTGTGCAGCCTCACCTTTGTCACGCTTAGCATGGTAATCCCAGAGAGATGAGAATCACGATAACAATGATAATTTGCAGTTCCCTCCCACCGTCTTTCCCCAAGTTGTCCTCATCGATTACACCTTCAACAGCACTGTTTGTCGCTGGCCTCTTGGAGTTTTGGGCCTTTGCGTCCTCTGCTCAGGAACTGACAACATAAACTAAGTTGCATACAGTTATTGGTCACGGAAAGAAAGATCACATTCAATTACGTGTTCAGTACTTTAAAATGAAATTAAAAGGCGTTTGAACAGGAACAATTCTAACTCTAAATGTAGGTTGTTTAGCCAGATGCCCTGTGAAGGCCTCCCAGTTGGGCCAACGTTGGCAAGTGTTTGGAACCGTTGGACTTACGTTCGCCCAACATCGGACCAAACTTCCACGTCTACTTGGGTATTCCTCCGTTTCCATTTGGACGATATCCTGTCAACTAAAAGGGTTTTGCAGTCGCTCCAAAGATGCTCGGCAGAGAAACTCGCACGCTCTGGGGAGACGGCTGTTGCACGTTTTCGCGGCTGCAGCGTACAGCTCTCCGACGCGTTATCGGCTGTGTGTTCTTGTTATATGTCACCGTGTCTGGGGGGTTTCGCTGCACACGCTGCAAACTTCCGCAGGAACTGAAAGTGATTTCTGAAGAAGCTCCCAACACGTGGGGCAAAACGTCGGACATCGCGCAGAACGACCAGAGAAGCGCATCGGAGAGCTACACCCTGGAGTTTATGGACAATCAGCATGGGCTTTACCCTTTCTGGAAATAAAAACAAAAAACAGTTATTAAGATTTCGATTTAAAGCTTTCGTGACTGCAGGGATTCATCTTCTTGGTTCTTTCGGTAAAGTCACGTAGAAGGGAAGTAATAAAATAATAAAAATAAAACATAATGAAATAATTCTCACAACGTTTCGGCCACAACGCACGCAGCCGTCCTCAGGTGAAGACCAGGTCTGTCGGGGAGACAGCGTCTGAAGGAAACACCACCACGCTTGGAGCGTATATTTAAGCTGGGTTGCTTGCGTTGTGGCCGAAACGTCGTGAGAATTATTTTATTATGTTTTATTTTTATTAGTTATTAAGATGTCCAAAACACCAAATAGGTACCTTGTGTGCACATCTCTGGGCCCCAATGATGATGCTGCTCTTCACGGACGTAATTTTGCATTTTCTAACGTCAGCCTCCGTACTGGTCGTGATCGCCTCTTTACTGTGCCTGGATACTCACCGAGGAAATGAAAATAGAACAAGTTAAGACTTACACGAGAAAAAACAACTCGTAGTCAGATGACTGCTCAAGATTATTTTGATAGACAGAAAGAGAAGGAAGGCCTTGGATCGGGGAACAAATGCAAATCCGAGATATCAAATTGACCGATAAGCGATCTAAAGTGGGCTTTGGCAGGACATCGCTATAAGTGATGATGACTGATGGACAATATTGAGGACGGAATAACAGCAAAAGAAGAGAACACACCCAAGAGAATGCCAATGTCGAGATGGAAATCTTCCGGTAGTTGATCGGCGATGTTGTTGATGATGATGATTATTATCCTTGGTAAAATGGTCCAATTACTGTATTGTAAGCACGTGTGTGCGTTCAATGGCCAGTCCCTAATTACTGACACAAGTGAAGTGAATGTGATGACATTCAACATTGGCACGAGCCGACGAGAATGCAATTTGTCACGTAGTGAAGAGTTGCACGCACTGCAGTCGGCACGGTCGCCAATGCTGCCAACCGACAGACGAGCGCGGGTGATTTTCATGGAGGCGTGGGTCGGATGAATGCATGGCTGGAGTGTGTGAATAGGCATTCCGAGCGGATGACACCGTGACTACAACTGGTTAATTGCTTTGTTATTGTCATCGCCATTCATCGGGGCTATGCTAGGCTTAACGGCGCGGTGTGTCGACGCGTGGTTTTGCAACACATACGTAGTTTGGGTGAATGGCACACACACGGATTATGATACTGTATGTGTACTGTGGGGTGGAGTGCCGGTGGGTAATTCCGTCACATCATGCCATCGGATATTGCTATGCCTCCATTTGATATTACATCTCTTACCACTTTAACATCGGCCTAGCCTTGCTCTCTGTGTTAGTTTCTACTTGTTCACGTATGCACAAATGAGTATTTGGCTGCTATAAATTTTCGGACGATAAGCCACTTCGTTGAGCTATCATTTGCGGCCAGGTCGCTTCTGAAAGAGAGCTAAATAGCTCAGTGGGCCTTACCTGGTAAAATAAAAAATATATAGTTTAGTCGTTTTAGTTTACTATTTGTGGGTGCAGTGGTGGTCGAGTGGTAAGGGGACTGCGCTAATAACCCGACGATCTGAGTTTGATTACTGGCCATGGGTTACATGAGTCCCGAGTGACGTGTCGAACCGGTACTTGTCCTCCGCCTTCTCCACCAGTGTGGCGAACTTTGGTCAAATAACCACAATTGCCCATACGGCTTGGGGTTCATCATACAGTGGATCGACAAGGGATTGCAGGCTATTATCGTTATATACATTTCACCATATCTTTAGTTAATTTTTAGGTGAAAGTGTTTTTTTGTACACTCCCAGGGTTGCATATATATTATAAATGGGATCTAGCTTATTAATATATATATAATTTGGGTTTATAAACCATGTTAAAACCAGGAGTATGTGTAGACGCTACACATGAACTAGCTACATTCAATCTTTTGGAGGGAAGATCAAGTCACACGGACACTGACCAGTGACTGAGCACACGCAGCAAGTAAAACACCACGTGTAAAGAAGGTTAAAATTGGATAACATAGTAAAAACATAAAATGTTGCCACGCAAGACTTCCATTCTTTAACGTGTATATCCGGGGCCAGATTCAAATCAGCCTGTCCATTCCCCATGGTTGAGAAAATTATCACAATTTTAAAAAGTTTCACCACGTGGTAGGAAGTTATCAGTAGTCTTCATCGTAGAGTGTTCCCCACCATAGGAATGTGGAATTGCCATAACCGGCTCAGAATGGCTGATAGACATTAGCGCCACCCCAGTGCTGGTTACGGCAGGTGGGACACTAACTCACGTGTCGGCACGCGCGCGTCAGTTCGCCTACGTGAAGGCGTTGGTCTTCTGCAGTCCAATGGATTCGGCACAAGACACAGGCATCTGGGTTTGATTTCAATAATAAGGAAGGCAGCGCCCATTGCACTTGCTTTATTAAGCATTCTCGATGCCGTGTCATATTTCGGAGGCTCATGTGTGGGGTTTTTAGGTAAGATAAACACGTAAAACCTCTTCACCTGCATGCAAGTATCTTTATTTACAAGTAAATCAAAGTGCCTCTAAGCTTAAAAGCTTCTCAATGAGCTTTGGGTGGTGCTCATCTTCACCGGTGACCCTAACCCAGAGGTGTAAACTCCACATTCCCATCGCAGGGCGAGTTTATCCAGAGGACAACCGCAGTTAATTGTCCACCACGTGGTGTAGCCTCATTTTCCCGACTATGGAGAGAGAGCACCAAGAAAGGCCAGACAGTCATTTTCTCAATGCAAGTGGTTATGCCGGTGACTTTGTCCAAATTTGACTTATTTCCAAGATTGTCCACAAATTACTTGATTAGGTAAACCCACACAGATCACCTCCTAAAGGCAATTCTTTTCTTCGAAAATCACTTCTAAAAGAACTGCTTTTGTGTTTCGTTGGTTGTCCTTCCCCCACACCTACGTACGATGCCAAAGCAGTTTTACATGAAGACAGACTACGCATTTGCAAGCCAGTGCTGCGTGTACATTGTGCCGCATAGGGACAGGTGCCACTGGGAGCCCCCTCGGCGAGACTTAGGGCATTGAAATGGTTGAGTAGAAATGTGAGGCACTTTGAGAATCTGAGGCATTTAAACACCTGATTAAAGCAAATTCTTATTCTTCTTACAATAAAAACAAATACTGTACACCCACATGGTTCGCATACTTTCATACAGTGATTTCCACAATAATTTACCCATTCAATGTGTATACAAGTCTAGGACAAGAGCATGTGATGTAAATCACAGTGTATCATCAGCATAATCAAACCGATTGCGTACGGAACACTGCGAAGTGCACAAATACATTGTCAATTCGCCTGCTACTCCGCACTGAAACATCAACACTGCGCACAGACATTCGAACGTAGGCAGTGGCATAACCCGATTGGCATGGCGGTGGTGCATGCTTGTTAATGCAGCGCCGTGGAGGCGAGGGTCGGTGGATGGCACAAATGTTGTGAAACTCCCTTCCCGAGGGCGTCGAGGTGTCAGACCCTGGCTTGCCTCTGGGCTGACCTGTGGTCAATCACACGTGTAATAGTGCACTCTGTAGCAATACGGGAACTTAAGAAACCATTTTGCATAGCTATGGGTAGCCGATTGCGTTTTATTATTATTTAAGACCAGGCGATGTTGATCAGAGATTGGACCCAAGCTCCCACGTGCACAGAATAGGATGAGGCACACCACAAAAATGTAGATTTGCGGGCTATCTTCTGGACCGAGAAATTGAGCTGCGGTGTTCTGACGTGGAAGGGTATCGCCGAACGCTATTGCAGATGCACAATTGCCCTTCTGAGAGGACTTTTGATTTCAGGTTTTGCCGTTTCACCCCCCCCCCCCCCCCCCGGTGCTCAGCCGTTGTCGAGTCGCCCACTTCTCCGGAAGACAGAACACAACGCAGAGTTTACTCATCGTCTCCGAACTTTGTTGTTGTTCTTGTCTGTTTAGCCGACCTGAAGAATTCACGACGGGAAGAGAGGGGGCAGGGCAGACCGGCTACAACTGTGCGGGATAGAGTGTTTCCCCCTCGCACGCGTGGGTTTTCTCTGGGTGCTGCAGGTTTCCTCCCACATGTGAAAACTCACTACGCCTCTCAGTCGTTCTCTCTCCACTCGAGTGAGCGAATAGTGTGCGGCTCGTTACAAGTTGAAAGCCATTATTGTTTGTACACGTGATGAAATATCCAATTCTCACCCCACAGCACCCTCCCTCTCCGTAGCCCGACACCTGGGCCACGTACAGCTCGTGAACAATGGTGCCAGTTAAACCACGTGCTGGCCAGCCACACAACTGAACATAGGGTTGGGTACACAATACTAGGACATGCCGTTCGCTTGGCAGCCCACGGGAGTCTGTTACAATGCGTGTCCCTACACATTTCGGATGATCTGGTTCAGCACTGCCTCAACTTTGGGTGGTCACACCGGAACCGTTCCGTGGGTAGAAGAATATCTCATCGTACCAGCAGAAGGGCGAACTGCATATACTTCACTATACCTGGAAAAAATAAGACTTTTGATGTCTGCCATAATTTGAAAAAATGACTTAGTATACGCTATATTTTTGGGAAATTAACCAATAGAAACGTGGCTCCCAACTGGCTGACATGCCGACTTGTCGGCTGGTGCTTTGCTCACCTTGTGCTGCACAGTGAAAACAAACCCTACAACTGCACTCTCGATGGGTGGCGTTACATTACAGGGGCAATATAAAAATGCAAGTATTCTTGATTTGAAGCTTTCGTGACTGCAGGAATCCATACTCTTTGGTTCTTTCGGTAAAGTCACGTAGGTAGAAACATATGCAAGTATTATTTCCAAGACAGCTCGCTGAAAAGGAGAACGTCCTTGGGAAAAGCAGGGCCGGTGGCAACCCGAGCCTGCACGCCCATGACCAGAGCCGTGCTCTGATTGTGCCACGTGTGACCCCCCTGCGAGAATTTGGCTCCGTCCGCGGAAATCCAACGCTGCGTCTACAGCTGCCGAATCTTCGTGATCCCGGGCAGCACGTGACAGCAGTCGCTGCCACGGTCACGTGCACGTAACAGCACTCCCGTGTATCTCTATGAGTCTCTATACGGGTTTATTACACGGTCCGTAGGTTTATTATACGGTCCATGGGTTTAGTATGCGGTGAATAGTGTGGGTTGTATGGCCACAATCACACTACTGTCTTAAATGTATCTCGATGTATCTTTAGCAGTCAATGTATCTTTTTAAAATTGAAAACTAACTTCTTTCAAACTGATTATTGTGTTTTGTGCGTTGTCCTTGTTCCCCACGCCTCCGATTCGCACGGTTGGCTACGTACGGTGCAACAGAAGTTCAACGTGCGTACACATAAAATAGCACCACCACAACGACGTGCACGGGGGTCTGGTTTCACAGGGCGTGTCACACGATGGACACGGAGGAGCGCCCCTTGCTGGTGTAAAGCCACCATTCGGCCGCAGGGAAATATGGGAAATGTGAGGAGCGGCGAGCACAGGGCGAGGTGGGTCGGATGGTGTTGGGCGAGGTGGAGAAAGGGGGGCCAAAGGGAGGCGTGAGGGTGTTGACGGATGCGCTGTTGTGGAATGCCGCCTCCCCAGATCGCAATCCCTTTGCAACACGAACAAGTGCTTAATTGTTTGACCACTGTGCAAGACTTTACTCACACACGAGTGCGTGGGTTCCATCGCGACAGCCCGACCCCTGCTGTATATCTGCAGTTTGCGTGTCTCTCTCCCCGTGGTCGCGTGGATTTTTCGCCGGGTCCTCCGCTTTTTCCCTCCACATTTATAATCAACATCAACATGCGTTTCAACTTTTAGCTGCAATATATTTCCAAGTGATAAGCCATTTCGTTGAGCTATCGTTTGTGGCCAGGTTGCTTCTGGTAACATGAAATTAGTTGAATATTACTTTAATGCTGTGCTTGTTTGCGTGAATTGTTAATTGCGCCCCATGTTGTTATCCTACCCCCACACCTCCGATTCGCGGGGTTGGCTCCATTCGGTGCGAGCGAAGATGGACATACGTGTGGGGTGTTTATATTGTAGTGCTGGAATGAAACAGTTTAACAAAGTTCAATAGCACACACTGACGAATACAGAGGGGGAGTGTAAGACGAATACTTCTCAAAGCAGCACCGAGAGATGCACGCTCTGGGAATTACGCCGAGATACAGATTGAGGAGCGCATGGCTTAGAAAACAAAACCAAAATCAGAGGCGAAATATCGACTGTCTTTTTTATTGAACCCAAATCAGCAGTCACAAAGGAGGGCACGCAAACATACAAGTAAAGCCAAATATTGACTGTTCTAGATATGAACTGGGCTTGGGGAGTTGGACACATCGTGGCTCGAAGGGCTTATGGATTATGGACGAGACTGGTGAATCGGCAGCCAAGATAGGGAGCGACCACCACGGAGATGGAACGATGAGATTAGTTCCTGCACGGGAGTCAGATGGAGTGTGGTATTTCCGGACCATGAGGATGGTGACAGTGTGGGGACGTCTGCATACAGCAATGGAAAGACCGTGGCTGATGGCGATGATAATGAAGAATTGCGTTTACTTATCGACGAAAACCTTATTGATGTTGGATTTCCAATTTACTTTTTTCGTAAACACTATTCGGGAAAATCAGTAGAAAATATGTAAATGTGTATGCGCTTCATGTTTTATTGAATAAATATTATATCAGATGCAGTGCATACATTTTATATGCGAGGGACTTCATCCATCTGCATAAGCTTATCAGGGTTATACGGCGAAAACAATGCATAAATCAGTGTTCATGGTGCCAGCAAAAGTTGAAAGATAAAGGTGCAGCCCTGAAATGATTTGCTCAGGTCACTGCTGGCAGAAGGGCCTCCACGAGAGCAAGCTCAACAGAGCACCACTTGAGGGTATTTGGCCTACTCTTCCACGTTGGCTATACGTCTTGGATGAGGTGGGAGTATCCACACTCTACCCATCCGCACGTGCCCCGCTGGTCGACTAACTGTGGTGCACCCTTGTCTACTGCTGGATGGGCAGAGACGGGAGCTTCTCAGAGGATATTGAACCAGCGACCTCAGGATTGCAAGTCGAGTGTGCGAATCATTACGCACAACGGGCAGCATGATAATACAGCTAACAGATAATACATCTCCATGCTCTTGTGACGAGTGCATTTGGTCATCTATTGTGCTACATTATGGACATAAGCAGGGCGTAATAATAATAATCCCAGTGTCACTGGCCAATGTGCATGCCGGTTGAGTGGCATCCCTCCCTCGACCACCCAATTCCTCATCCTCAAACTGAACTCCCATCTATGATTTGACTTCTACGTCAAAACATTGATCATAAGCCATACATCATTTCGGGCGCTTGCATAGTGGTAACACCTGTGGCTCACAGCAAGAAGTGGCTGTGTTCAATTCCAGACTTGGGCGACTCTCTGTGTGGAGTTTGTTCTGCCCCTGCTGTTCTGCGTGGGGCTTCCTCCAGGTTTTTCCTGTTTCCTGCCACAATGTAACTAGTATTGGACAAACATCCCAACGCTGAAAAACGATCGGCAAATTACTCAGTTGGGATTACACACACAGCAGCAGCAGCAGCATCGCCCACGTACTGCGAAACCACTTGGCAGGACCCTCCTTTGCAAAGAGTCTTGGGACTCAGCAAGGCTTTCCTGGTAAACAAGCGTAATACAACCTAATCAGACCCCGTTTGCCCAGTCTATCAATATGATCGGCCATACCCATGCGAACGTGACCATCGTGCCTGCCTCTCCAGTCGCAGGTATTTGTTGTTTGTGTGATTGTTGCCTCCCAGTCGACGCAGCTCACCCAAGAAGCCGTCGTGTAGCCCCCCCCTGACTCCCCCACCTGGGTAGGCTGCGAACCCTGGCGACACGAGTTCGCTTCCCGCTCACGGCCAACACCAGTGATAACGATTACCTGAACCGGTATCCTGGGCCTCCCCTAGGTCGACTCAGCCTCAAATGTGTATCTGGTGTGGTTTGTAATACAAATCGCCACAAGGGAGACAAAGGCGGTCGGGCGTGGTGCTGGCCACCCACCCCTCGTGTGCCATGCCGACCTTCATAGGTGCTCGCTAACAGCACTTGCCCCTACAGTCTGTTAAGGCGATAACGGTGGATCCTTTGTCTTGTGTCCCCCCTCTCCCCCCACCTGGTCATTTACTCAACCACACTGACCAGTGTGGTGAAGTATGGTCAAACAGCCCTTATAAACGTACTTAATGAGATTCATATAGCGCCTTTACCAAGGCGATTTACAGCAATTATAAAATCGTACATTGCGTGACAATAATTTGAAATACAGAATCGGGTTTTTGTACATGGTGCAGTTTTGATGCAGCTAAAGCGACATGGATTGATAACGACGGGTTGCGATAGGCCTGGTCGTAGTTGGGGGGCGACAGAAAGCTCGGGGGCTGAAAGTTGATCGGCCAACATTGCACTGGGAAGACAAAGGCGGCGGTAAGGTACTGGGGCCAGGAGGGAGAAGAAGCAGAAAGCTCAAGACGTTCATTAACAACACTTTACAATAAATAATAGTCGACGTTTTGGGCTATGGGCCTTCTTCAAAGCACATCATGAACGGGAGAAGGGCCGTGGCCCAAAAGCGTCACCGATTATATATTATTTGTTCGTTTTAAGGCAGTGTTCTTGACATATACATTTAATGTTTTTTGTTCTTCACCAAATCATGTCAAGAACTAAGCAATGAATTGTCAAGGGGCCGTGAGTTATTGTTGTTGACTATTATTGTTATTATAAACCCACAAAAAAAACATGCACTGACTTTTCGATTTAAAGCTTTCGTGACTCCAGGGATTCATCTTCTTGGTTCTTTCGGTAAAGTCACGTAGAAGGGAAATAATAAAATAATAAAAATCAAACATAATAAAATACAATTATGTTTCTTCTTGGTTCTTTCGGTAAAGTCACGTAGAAGGGAAATAATAAAATAATAAAAAGAAAACAATTGTATTTTATTATGTTTTATTTTTATTATTGTATTATTTCCCTTCTACGTGACTTTACCGAAAGAACCATGAAGATGAATCACTGACTTGTTCGACTTTCATGGAGGTCCCCGCTCTGGCTCCACCATCGCCAGCCTCGTCATCCAACGATAAAATCCGCTGCTGTTCGCGGATAACGTTTTGTTAATCGGCGAGTCTAAACCACGTTTTCTGCAAACGGGCTGGCTTCGAACTTTTCGATGGAGCGAAGGGTGGAGATCAAAAGTGAGAAACCCAGGGACGTGTTTGTTTTCAGAATGGAAAGACATTTCGCGGAACAATATGTGGTTTTAAGATTTTTTTTTTCCCACTCACTTTCCTTTCTGAGTGCGACCCGCGGTGCGGGAATGCAGCCACACAGGGTTTGAAGGAAAAGTTAAAGAATGTGTGCGTGTGTGTGTATATTGTGTATGTTTGTACTGTACGCGTGTGTATGACAGGCAGCCAAAAACGTTTGGAGAATAACAAGGTAAAGGCGCCGCCCTGCAATTGCTTGCTCACGTCACTGCTGGTTGGAAGGCCCTCCGCTAGAGGGAGCTCTGGAGAGCCCCGTGAGAGGCTATGTTTTGGCCTACTCTTCCACACGATTCCAGGCGGAGAGGAAGAGGGGCGGGGTACCCACACTTGACCTCACCGTACGCAGCCCGCCAATCGACGCACTGCGGTGGACCCATTAATCCTGTCAGGTGAATAAAGGCCCAGGGAATTGATTGTTACCTCACACGTGTGTGCATATTAAATATACCCTGTGTATGTATATATATATACATATATGTAGTCCTGGGAATGCTCTTAATCTGCATCTTTTGAGAAAGACAAGTTCGGAACCACGTCAACTGCTCCCCCCCCCCCCCCCCCCCGATTATGGCACAGATCAAACTATTAATTAGGAGTTAACGACGTGAATGGAGCCTCGCGTAGCCAGCAGACGTGCAACGTTGGGTCAACGTCTGCCGGGAGCTTGGCTATGGTGGAGCTGCATCCGGCAGGGGTGGAGGTCGTGACCTCTTCTGGCTGTCACCCTGGCGGAATATCGCGCACGAGCAAAGAGAGAGGAGCGGCGATGAAGATGGGAACGTGGAATTGGTAGAAGAATGCCAGTGATCTGATGCACTGGGAGCGTGGATTGTTTGAACGTCAAGCAGGAGGTTGCCACGTGCCCCGCCTAGCGTAGCGAGACGCTGCGAGGTACGGGTGGACAAGGATGTTGGGGAGGCAAAGCGGTGTCCTGTCGACGAAACGACAGCGGAGAGCATCATCAAAGGTGGTCCCAGCAGGCGACAGACTGCCACTTGTCAAACTCGGAGGACAGCCAGTGCATATATAGAGAGAGTCACGAGTCACGGTTACACGCTCAACGTCCCATCACGGTGATGAGGATACAGACGCAGTCTGTGAGCGGACGCGAATGATACTCGATGCAGAAAATCGGAAGGTATTTCCCCGTTACCGTGGGCCACCTTGGAATGGCAAACTTTGCTTTGCGAACACCTGGTTCCAACATGAAAAATTAGAAAATTTACCAAGAAAAACCACGTGATTGTAGAAGACACTGGATAGATTACATCCTATTAAGTAGAGATACACGAAACATCCATAATATCGTTTTTTTGGGTTGGATCGGGTAAATATAAATGTGTTGTTAAATCCGCCACCGCCCGACACAGCTAATTAGTGAGGTTTTGTCATGTAAACAGAACACGTGCCAATTCATTACGAGTACAGCACCACCGGTTATTATGGATGGCGTTGGTCGCGAAAGCCTGCGTGTTAAATACACGAAACAGTTTGATAAATTCCCGCAGCTACCCAACAGTGGAAAGGGTGCATGGACGCTCTCGAAGAGAAGGAAGGGAACTCAATGAGACGGAACACAGAGGAAGAGGGAAATGCAAACGAAGAAGACACGTTGCCACGGCAACACAGACAGGAAGGCCGGGAAGACAGAGGGAGTTGATGGAATGCCTTGAGAAACGAGGAAGGGCGAAGGTGAAGAAGCGAAGTTGTGAATGTGCCACAGAGTCTGCCACACGATGTGCGTGTGGGGAGACCGGCCGACAAGATTTTATGACCTCAATGGTGACACCGATTCCAAAGAAACCAAAAACAAACTGACATCTCAGACTTTAGAACGATACGTTTGATATCTCACTCGTTGAACGTTATGCTGAACATGATTTGATCAAGGATCCACGGCAAAGCAGAGGCTTATACTGCAATAGACCAAATTGGGTTTTCGGAAGGGATAAGGAGCAAGGGAATTGGAGTTATTAGAAAAATCTAGGAAAGGATGTTGGCGTTTAACCGATAAGTTACACATTTGTTTAATTGATTTTGAGAAAGCATTCTAAAGGGTGAATTTGATTATCTGGCTCAACACGCTCAGTATGATGAGAGCGGATGGGAAAGATCATTATTCATGTGGATTGCAGCCTTGTACATGGGCCTAAAGGCAACAGTGTGAATGCTCGGAGGCGAATCCGGTGATGTAATAATTGGAATTTAAACTAAACTAATTTACATTTTACCACAAGGTAAGGCCCACTGAGCTGTGGAGCTCTTTTTTCAGAAGCAACCTGGCCACAAACGATAGCTCAACAAAGTGGCTTGTCATGTAGAAATTATAGCAGCCAAATACTCTAAATGCACGTTTCTAAATGTGGAGGGAAAAACCGGAGGAAAATCCACGCGACCATGTGGAGAGACACGCAAACTCCACATATACAGCAGGTTTCAGGGCCGGAATCGATCTCACGACCTCCTGTATACCAGGCGAGGTAGTAAACATCTCCTAGCCACCGTGGCGAGATCTAAACTGGAGGTGTGGGACAGGGGCGCTCATTATCGCCGACACTGTTCGATGTCGAGACGGTGATAGAAGAAGTTTGACAAATCCTGATGGAAGGAAACAAGATCGGAGGACAAACATTAAGGTCGAGCTGATGTACAGATGACGGACGGGACTAGGAAATATTGCAGAACGGCTTCACAGGTCTCAGTTTACGAGGTAAAAAATGAAGCAGCGGGAGATTTTTTTGGAATGAAAATAAACATGGGAAAGACCAAAGTAATGAGTGGCTCAAAGAAAGAAGGCAGATGGGTGAATATGTATCATTGTCGGCGAAGTGAAAAAGTTCTGCTGCTGAGGTAGGCTTGTCCTTACCGATGGAGAGAGTTCTGAAGAAATCAGAACCAGAATCGCAATGGCCAAGGAAGCCTTCAGAAAGAAAAGGGGACTTTTAACAAAACGCTTTGAAGGCAACTTGAATAAAAGAATAATAAAGAGTAACGTTTCACGTGTGCCTACATGTGCTTGGGAGATGTGGACAATACGAGAGGAAGATACAGTGATTGTAAAGAGGTTATTTTCGTCTTCATGTGGACTTGAAGGAGAGCTACCGTCATAAAATGGACAAAAATGAAAAACAAACGACGAGGTGCTGGCGGGAGAAGACGGTTAAAGTATTCCATAAATGTAGGAAGCGGAGAAATGCCTGGATTGGGGTACGCAGTGGTGAGAGGGACCGGCATGTTGACGGAGGCGATTGGTAATGTTGTTTTTATGATGATGGATGATATTGGTCGCGAAAGCCTCTGTGTTAAACGGGGGTGATTGTGTGTCGAGTAGTGAGAAGGAATCAGCTGAATGAGGTGAGCGAGCGAAGATTATTTGGGTAAGGACCAAGAAGGGCGATGCTGACGACGTGCGTATGTACGTTGAACTTCTTTCGCACCGTACGTAGCCAACCGTGCTAATCGGAGGTGCGGGGACGAGGAGAACAAACTAAAGTCAGCACGCAGTTCTGAACAAGTGAGTTTTTAATCTGATTTAAAAGTGCGTAGCTCCAATGGCTTTCTCATATTAAATAAATGTAGTTTTCAATCTGGATTTAAAACACGAATGTGCAGACAGATGAAGAGAGCAGAGGAACACGGAGGAGAGAATTGTAATGACATGTCAAGATCGCGAGAGATGGTGATCGCCTGCGGGAGGCCTTCCTACCAGCGGAGCATCATCACCATGGCTGATGATGGCTGATGATGATGATGAGTGGTGTCACAGCATTTAGACGTTACACTACGAACCTGATAATCTGAGTTTCATTCCTAGCCGAAGATGTCTCGAGGTCAACTCGGTCTTAGATGAAGGAAGCGGTGCGTAAACACCATCAATAGGTGCCCGGGAAATGTTATGGTCAGACCATTCCGTCGTTTACCACGCCGAGCTTTAATAGGTGCTCGCTAACAGCACCCTCCAAACAGTGCTTTCGTCTAAAGGAAACATCTCTGTACGTGTACTATCGGGTTTGGCAACAGACTCTTTAAATATGAATTTAGAACGTTCGGTTTGCTAAGAAAATCCACTTAAAGCGTCGTCTTATCTCGCGAACGAATCGCAAAGTTATTGCATTACTGCATAGGGGCTACAGGTGTGTGTGTGTGTGTGCCTTCGCATACATTTCCAGCATCGACACAAATGTAGCCTAACTGGCACGCTATGTCTATCACTGCCCGTCACTTAGTCGCCGTGTGACTATACTCCGTTCTCATGTCTGAGGTACGACTTGCGCATTTCAGTTTTATTTCATGTGCACGCGGCTTATGGAATGGTGGTGCGGACAGAGACAACGCCTGGCCGTCTGTGTATTCCCATCGATGGTGTTTACACGCTGCCCGAATCGACACGTTGAACACATCATCCGTGTTCGTTACGTGACAGTACCTGAGATGCTACGGATGCAGTAGGTGACCGTACACAAGCATATGTCTCCCCGACAGACCTGGTTTTCACCTGAGGACGGCTGCTTGCGTTGTGGCCGAAACGTCGTGAGAATTGTCTTATGTTTAATTTTTATTATTTTATTACTTCCCTTCTACGTGACTTTACCGAAAGAACCAAGAAGACGTACTCAAGCATGTTGGGGCTCTCGAAAATTTGCTCCCTCTCTACATATGAAAACGCACTGCACTTAGTTCAACGACTCTTTGTCGGGGTGGGGGGGGGGGGTCTTGCATTGGGATGTTTGGCCGACGCCACTGACACTGTGTGTGTGTGTGGTTTCAGCTGTGGCAGGAAACCGTCGAGCGCGGAGGAGATCCAAGCAGGCCAGGGGGAGAACGCGCGAAGTTCCACGCACAGAAAGAAAAGTCACCCGAGGCAGGGATCGAACCCAGCGCTTCCTGCTCCGAGGCGCGAGTGTCAGGAGGAGGCGTTGACACGCTGACGGCCGGGTCACCTCACCCCGCTCTCAGCACTCATTGGCCAAATTATTGTTTCATCTTCTCTGTCCCCTTTTTTAGTTTCTCCCACCCCCCCTCCCCCTTTGAGGTCACGACGAGGTTGTTCTATGGATCCGCTCGTTGACACCAGGTGCAGCGAGTCTTTGGTAAACTGTTGTGTTTTTCTCTGCTTGCGTCGTTAACAATATAAATTGTACATATTTAAAGTGGCTGAATACAAATGTGTTTCATTTGCTGCGTTTTTTGTTCAATAAAAAATGTAACAAAAAATGTTTAAAAAAAATTTGAGCCGTGACTATTGAGCACATCACATCATCATCATCATCGTTCACATAACAACATCACATCTCTGTTTCCCGCGCCTCCGATTAGCATGGTTGGTTATGTACGGTGCGAAAAAAGTTCAACGTACATCTCAAAACGCATGTCAAACAACCAACAGTATCAAGGTAATGTTAAACAGAGGAGAAACTGTCTTGTATGCGACTTTAATGCGTCTATTGTCTATGGGAGCAGCAGCAACTCGTGGCCTCACTATTGGTTCAATTATTCCCCCTCTGTCATCTGCAAAAACATTTTTTTAAATGAAATCGGACATTTGAACCTTATGGCGGTACCCCCGGGTACCATAGCACCCCGGCTCTCGCACAATGTCCGTGATGCAGTCACTTTTAGTCTGTGTTGATGGTCGGCGATGCGGCAATCGACTCATCTCGACGAGCTGTACACGATGCACCACCATGGTGGTTCAGCGCAATCGTCCTCGCTGCGTTTCCACATCGCGGAGTGGCACTGATTTCGGATTGATTGGTACCCCAGTCGCGGAGTTAAGTACACCCCTGGAAAAAATTGTGTCCCAGAAATAAAACATTTAATTGCCTCGCCCATTTTGTATTATTTGGTTACCCAGGGGTACCGCCATGAGGATCAATTCCCCACGATTTATTTTCACGATACGAGATGAGAAGCGTGGCAAATGACTCAAATTGGCTGCAATTATCCGGACTGTTCCCCCCCTCGCAGATATGTGAAGTAAATGTCAGTGGATAACCCCGGCGGGGAATATGATCCGCCTCATTGATCCCCTGCATCACAGCGGATACGAGGGCTCCTCCTGCATGCTGAATTGCCATTGGCCGTATGAAAAGTAAAACGAATGGAGAACCACAACTTGCCGAGGCTTCAGAGACTCCCCGAGCTACGTACAATGATATAACACGCGATAAATACCGGCTGACACTGAAACACGTGTGCTTGCGTGTATGGAAATAAATATGTTTATCAAATGCACCTTTTTAGCCCACGTTTGGATGTAGTACGCATATCGAGACATTGGTATGCCGTTGTTTTTGGCTATATAATTCTTAACTGGTGGCATTGATTGAAAATATACTTGAAGCATATATATTTATTTATAAATGCCTTGCAATTAATTGAAAGGAACACATCTGGAGCAGGCACCTGAGTCACGAATATGAGTTCAGGAACTGAATAGAAGCTCCCAGCACGTGGAACGAAACGTCGGACTTCATGCCGAACAACGCCCGGCACGACCTGCAAACGCTTTAGAGAGGCACGCGGCACACCCGTGGACACCTACGCAGCGGTATAACTCCAAAGTTACTGTAAGAAACAAAACAACAATGATATCAGAATCTGTATTTAGACTTGAGGAATCCGATGAGCTATAAAGCTCTTTGTCACAGATGTCCAGTAGGGGCGGGATCAGCGAGTTACAGCAGCAGCAGCAAACACGACAAAAACATTTATAGGAGTGAAAAATAGAGAAAATGGTAAGAAAGTCACTGCATAGAAATACATTATAAATACATTATATAAGTCTGTTTCATCAAGAGTGGGCAAGGCAGCAAAAGCAACAGACACAGTCCCAGACCACACCAAGATAACGCCACACAGCAGGAGTCCC
Source organism: Lethenteron reissneri (assembly GCF_015708825.2). Taxonomy (NCBI): domain Eukaryota; kingdom Metazoa; phylum Chordata; class Hyperoartia; order Petromyzontiformes; family Petromyzontidae; genus Lethenteron; species Lethenteron reissneri. Next base: position 1,341,123 of record NC_083819.1, read on the forward strand.
GCAATACAATGGCACACTCACATTGGACGATCGATACACAGGTAAGGATCAAATCACATTTGAAAATGTGACCGTATCCAGCAATAATCTTCTGCTTCAAGATATAACACACAAAGACAAAGATCCTCAGTGTAGCCTTTCACAGACTCTTGGGGTGGGTGGCCAGCACCATGCCTGGTAGCCAATGTCTCCATAGTAGTAATGTTTACACATCGCACCAGGTACTTATTTGAGGTTGAGTCAACCTAGAGGAGGCCCAGGACCGATTCAGATAATTGTAATTGGCTATGGAACGAGATATCAGGATCTGAGTGTAAACTTTTTTAGAATGGGCCTTAAAGCCTATTTAAACGCTTCCGATTATTAAATGTTTGGTAATTTTAGTAAATGATTTTTTAAAATGTATTTATGATATTATTGTCATGCAGAGTGTCTGCTTCTGCTGTGTTCTGTACAGCGCTTTGAGATACTTGATGAAAAACTATGCATGTAATCATTATTCATGGAAATCGAACTCAGGCAATTAGGTTCGTAGCGTGGTGCACTGACCGCTCCAATCCCGATGTAACACACACACACATACACACATAAACAGTAGCCACATACACACACGTACACATCAGCAGGCCATCAACACACGCAAACACTATTGTTTATTCGAGAAGAGGATGCAACCTCGTGCGTGGGTAATCCAGCCAGCACCATTACACCATGCGCGTGGTCGTCGTCTGCCTGCAGCCTAAATGCATGCACGGGGAGAACATGACGCACCACGGGGGGCCCTTGACTCGGCTCCGACAGGAAAAGGGAACACAAAAAGTCTAAGGCCTTCGCCTCGGACAGAAAAGCATCTACTGGTGGGGGCTTTAGAGAGAGGCCCCTCTCGAAGCGACTTTGTCCAGCCCTTCGCGAGAAGCGGGAGACAACCCCCCCCCCCCCCCCACTTTGGGGCCCGTCACGCGGTTACCTTACTATCGCCAACCCGCGTGCTGAACCCCGTTGATGCTGCTGGGGGGTGAGGGATAGATTTCAGAAACTTTGCCGATTGTTGCAATTGTCACGCCGCCCAGATCGCACCGGAGCGCGGGTCCCAGAGTGATAACCACAAGGCCAGAGCAGCTTGCTTCTCCATAATCCCAAGGCGGAATACTCAAGGGATGTCCAATGGAAAACTGGCCATCCCCATGGCCCCAGAAGGTGATAGAGGTCTGGCACCGAGTGCGTTTGTGTGGTTTAGTGTTGACTTAAAGCGTTCGTGACTGCAGGAATTCATATTCTTGGGTCTTTCGTAACCTATCTACGTGACTTTACCGAAAGACCCAAGAATATGATTTAATGTTCTTTACATATCTATTCATAAAGAGATCTCCTGCTATTTGTATGAGGCTGCAAGCTTTACTTATGTATGCCACCGACAAAGTATAAATATATATAATGTTTTGAAATATCCCAAATCAAGGGTCAGTTGGCCGACTGTAAAGTTACGTAACAGCAAGAGGCATAGCGCAAAATCTCGGGATGTTTGAGAGTAAAAACTAAAATCCGCCAAGCACTGGTTTCTCAAAATGTAAACATGCAGTGGGTACTAAACCATAATCAATCTCTGCCCTGTATGCCATGCGTAGTCTTGTACAAGATCAGATTTTTTAATAAGGTTTTGTTTTTCTGTGTGATGCACAATTGTGAGTGTGTGTGTTTCTCGGCTCAGCTACATGCCCTTATTATAAGCCCCAAGCAGCAAATCATTCCAACTTTTTAAAAGTCACATGGGCAGGAAATATCCCTCCATGCCTTCCAGAACATTGAGTGGAGGGACGTGAAGGGGAAAGAGTCCCATACTGCTGCCTGCGTTTTTACGACCGTACGGTACAGTTTTCCATGTGGTTTGAGATTGTACTGCTTGTGTTGTTCAGAAACGATGTCCGATGTTTTACTCCGCAGACCGGGGACTCTTCAAGACCTTCAGGAATTGGAGAAGTGAACGTCATCGCTGAGCAACATGCACGGCACCACCCAAAAACACATCAGAGAGACGTCCTGTTTGGGATATCTGTTCAACTCCTGATTGAATATTATTGATCCCAATCCCCATTGCAATAGAAACATGTTATCTGAACAGAAACTCAGCGGGCTGAAATAAAGACATCGATTGATGTGTTGACGACACGTGAACACCGTTTACTGCTAAATCAAAACACCCACACGCGGTTGAACTATACTTCGCAGATAACGACACGTTTGTAAAGCAAAATACTGGCAGCTCCATTGCGTGCAGACTCCACTAATGCTAAGGCATGCAACTGAAGCGTGCACCGTTTTGGCCGCGTTTACCAGCTTCGTTTATCCTGCCAGAGGACATTAATTTGAAACTGCAGTTTTGTTCAGCTTCAGCAGTGGGCACGGTGTGGATGTGCACTGTTCGAAGCTGCACATTGCCCGCTATTGTCTTTGTAAGCCCACGACATGAGATTTAAAAAACAAGTCCTTATATTATTTTTTCAAAACCACGTGGTGCCCATCGCTTTTGGGGGCCAATTCACTGTTGCTGTGACGAGCTGAGTTCATCACTACGTCCTCAACAACAAAACAACCTCTGCCTACGTCTGTAAAGTGGCAAAGCCTCGCAGCCAGATGGCGCTTACTGGACTAAATTAGAATCAGAACATGTATTTATACTCCAGGAATCCGATGAGCTATAAAGCTCATTTTCACAGATGTCCAGCAGGGGCGGGTCAGAAAGTTAGAAGACCAAACAATACCAGCACACGATAGCAGTTCAGAGTATATGAAAGGTAAGCAGAGGAAAGCTACGGTATACATTTCAGCACTATTCACGGTCCATCATGCATGCGTGAAAGTGCGTGTCTGGGTGGAGTGGTAGCGCAGTGGTGGTGCTCTGCACGAGAAATCTGATTTGATTTCCTCCCACGGGTATAACATTAGCGGTGGTTACCCAAACTGGTCCCTGGGGGTTCTCTGGGTTGACTCAGCCTCAAATGAGCACCTTGCGCAGTGTGTAAAAAAGGCGGTCGGGCGGAGTGCTGGCCACGAAGTGACCTTAATAGGCGTTCGCGAGCAGTGCTTGCCCAAATAGCCCGTGTCGCCTACACGGCGCATCTTTGTCTTTGTTTTCCAGTAATCGGTGCCAACTGGCAGAATCTTTCTCTGACAGTTTATATGGCTCAACCCACGGCGCATGCCGATAATTTAATCGGCTTGTTGTTGTGATAGACTGTAGGGGCAAGTGCTGTTAGCGAGCACCTATGAAGGCCGGCACGGCACTCGAGGGGGGTGGGGGTGGCCAGCACCACGCCCGACCGCCTTTGTCTCCCCTGTGGCGACGTTTACACACCGTACTAGCTACTCATTTGAGGCTGAGTTGACCTATGGGAGGCCCGGGACCGGTTCAGATAATCGTCACTGGTGTTGGCCGTGAGCGGGAATCGAACCCGGGTCGCCAGGTTCATAGCGCAGCGCAGCGCGCTAACCGCTACACCACCGCTCCCCACTGTGTGTATATGTGTGTGATATACACACGCGTATATAAACACACACAATACCGTATTCAGAATCCCAGAGTTGGTCGTTTCGCACTTTTGCAGGCACGCTGTACAAGATAAAAAGGCAAGTGTTTAACTTGTTTTTTTTTTAAGTCACAGCAGCCGCCACGAGTTCTGGCCTAAACATGCGCCCAGCGCATTCCTGCGGCTGGAGGCGGCGGGCTGGACGGCCGTCTGAGCTGCGAGTTTCCCGGGGGCCACGGCAAGGGGAGGGTTTCACAGGCACGAGAAGCGAGAAGGGTTCGAGAAACAAGAGATTTGGGTGGGTTCTATAGCATCAGGCTGTCGTGGCATGATACTTAAGCAAATCAATAATTAGCTATTCTGTTTGTTTTATGAAGGCCAGAATAAATTAACACCCTACCCCCGGGACTTTATTTTTGTGAGAAGAAAACTACTTTAAAACACATGCCCCCTGCCAATCCACTGCTAGATGAATGCCTCTCCGTGCTGTGCCAGTCATGCGGGTTCTTTGACCGCGCTTTGCCATACGGTGAAGTCGGGTCGGGGGTTTGGGGTGCAGCTGGAACCGGTTCGAGTTTCAGGTATCACTCGCACACTGATGTCAGCAGTGTTCAGAGATCACAACTCAGGTGGATGGGTTCATAGGGCAGTGCGGAAACCACTGGTATTTTGTTGCTATTTACCAATGTAAATACGTTAGAATTTTTTTTTATATATATGAGGATCGCCCCCAACCCCTTTGACAAAAGTTTCAAGAGCCTCCTCGGATTGAAGGCCACTTCGCAGTGCGAATGCGGTGAACAGCGTCGCACGGACATCCGAGTGAACACCTGTCCACATTTTGTTGCACTCATTTCCCGAAAACATCTCTGGAAATTCACTCCGCTTCCCTCGAAGTTCTTGACCGGATATGAAAAATTGTCTCTATGATGTTCCGGAAAATACTTTGAAATTCCTCCGTACGACATCACATCATGCACCACTTCACCACCACTCCATCCTTGCTTTTTGTGGAAGAGCTTTGCTATGTTCCGGTGCTTTTCAATTTGTCGTTGTTTTTATTATCGTTATTTGTGTACGTACGCACAAGTCGATGTATGTGCTGAAGTGATTTTTACTGCGCTGTGGGCTCGGCTAATACCAATGGTGAGTCACAGGTGGACTCGAAAACTTATCAACCTGCACTGACCAGCATGGTTAAAGGTAATCAGACAACCCTCACCATGAACAAAAGAAGTGGAGAGACATTCATCCAGCAGTGGATAAACACATTGCTGTAAATTATTGTAGATCTATATACAGTATATCCAATCGAATAATTATACAACCGTATGATGAATATCACATGACTTCTTGACTCGTTGCCATCATCATCAAGTAGATATTGTATACATCAATTGGATTCACTAAGTGTTTGTGCTGTCAACATGCCCTGCCAAAAAGTACACATTGTGCCTTTGTTCCAATTTAATTCCAATTGTGCTACGGTCGGCATGTTGTGATATTAAGTGTTCAATCAGAACTCTTGAGAGTAGTGAGTGAGTGCTTCAGAGAACGGCCCACAAGAAGCATAACATTTCTCAGAACCCCTGACATCCGTTCAAGTGATTGTCTTCCATCCACAAACTCGGAAAAGCACTTTCCCTTAGGACCTGCAGTGCAATAAATTAAGTCTATTAGGTGGAATTTAGCCAGTTTATGTGGAACAAAAAAATAACTTCATAGCATATTCTTTGGTTCTTTCGGTAAAGTCACGTAGATAGAAAAACAAACTCACGAAATTTCGATCGCAACACAAGCAGTCGTCATCAGGCAGAGAGAAAAGGGGGGGGGGGGGTAAAGCCTCTAAATGAAACTGTTTAAAAATTAACCCGTAAAAACAAAGTTTTTAACTATAAATCCTTTATATGCGTGGCGGCTAGAGTCTTCTCGTCCTCTGGCTTGAGATGGCTGCCACCTATGGGTCAGATGATTGTCTGCCAGTATTAAGCAATTGGTAATTAAATTGTTTTTTCCCTAAACAGTGTAAAATTTTGGTAATTTTTTTTCACGAACATTAATTGTCTCGCACAACGAGTCTGTGTGCAAAATGTCAGCTCGATTGGATCACGGGAAGTGGGTTAAAAAACGACCGAAAGATTTGCACGGTCGTAAGCAAGCAAGCACGCAAGCACGCAAGCAAGCAAGCGAACTTAATATAAAGGATTTCATAAAGGTTTAAAATGGGCGTAGCCCAAGTGTCATAAGGAGTGGGGGATAAGAGCCGTGGAGCAGCATGAATGTACGAGCTCGAGCTGAGCGGCGAGCTGCGTAGTCCGCCTGATGACGCCCGCTTGTGTTGCGATACGTGACTTTACCGAAAGAACCAAATAATATGAATTCCTGCAGTCACGAAAGTTTTCAGTCAAAATTTAACTTCATAGCATGTTTTTTTTAAATCCTGTATATTAAGTTCGCTTGCTTGCTTGCTTGCGTGCTTGCGTGCTTGCTTGCTTGCTTATGACCGTGCAAATATTTTGGTCGTTTTTTAACCCACTTCCCGTGATCCAATCGAGCTGATATTTTGCACACAGACTCGTTGTGCGAGACAATTAATGTTCGTGAAAAAAAAACCAAAATTTTACACTGTTTAGGGAAAACAAATTAAATATTTAATTACCAATTGCTTAATACTGGCAGACAATCATCTGACCCATATGTGGCAGCCATCTCAAGCCAGAGGACGAGAAGACTCTAGCCGCCACGCATATAAAGGATTTATAGTGAAAAACTTTGTTTTTGCGGGTTAATTTTTTTAAAGTCATTTCAGACCAGACTGAGACTAAACTATTTAAAAAACTTTCTTTCATTTTACCAGGTAAGGCCCACTGTGCTATATAACTCGTTTTCAGAAGTGGCCTGACCACTAATGATAGCTCAACGAAGTAGCTTATCACATGTGGAAATTTATAGCAGCCAAATACTCTCAATGCGTGTTGATTGTAAATGTCGAAGGAAAAACTGGAGGGCCCGGCAACGAATGCACGCGACTACGGGGAGAGAGAGACATGCAGACCCCAAATATACATGTGTCAGGGTCGAGATCGGACCCACGACCTCCTGTATACCAGGCGAGATAGTTGATATCTCGCCGCTGTGGCGCTCCATTAGCTCTGGTTAAATCACTGGCAGCTGAAACCCAGCCGATTCAAATCCAGAAGTTCAGCAGGATTCTGATCACTCAGACACATGGCCACCTGTCACTTATTGTTCTGAATAGAGACTGTGGTGTCTGCGGAGGGATGTGGTTGATAATCTTGTCAATGCTTTTACCATCTTATCTTACTTAAATAATATGAGTGTATTATAGTATAGGCTATTGCCACTCGAGACTTTACGGTGCAACGTGTGTATGTGTTGTACACGTATTAATCAGTATTGCTGTAGAAACTGTGCCAATACTTGAGATCTTGGGTTTGAACGTGGACACCCACCTGTTTTTAATATGAGCTCTCAAATGTAATGTGTTGATGGTGGTCACAGCCCGTTCACCAAATGCTGCACAAAAAAGCCACCGAATTACTTTTGGTTTTGCACGAGATTTAGCTGAATTCTAGTTCTCAAAATGTAATATATATTTGCTGTTTTGTGGCAACAAACAATCTTGTGTGTAGAGAATTAAAAGCCTCTTGAAGGCTTTTATTAAGTGGAGGAATTCTACCAAAGATATTTTTCTGCGGGCCAATCTCGAATGCACATCTATTTGTTATTTCCAAAAATATGTTTTCATCTTATGGCAAAACATCAAGAGCACCCTTGAAGTAAATTGGGAAAAAAGACCAAACATAAATCAATAAAATCGATGTTCTAGGGTAAGTGCAGTGACCCTATAGTGAATACGGTGTCACCACCACCAAAGTTACACGACAAGATTTGCTCGTAATAAAAAAATAATCTGACAATCATACGCAAGAGTGATTGAGATATTGATACACTTTCCTCTGAAATAATCCATACACCAGATCAAAACCACATCTATGACACTCTACAGGTTCATCCACTGGCTGTTTAAACGTGACTAACATGTAGCAGGTTACAAAACTATAGTAACTACATTATTTATTTCCGTGGCCAACTGTGTTTACAAAACTAAACCCCACACATATGAAGGCTCGTAAAATTTGATGATTTATTTTGCATGACCACCTCCATTTCCACATTTATTTATTTTTTACCCACGGTGAGCCCCACAAACCCAGTAAGGCTTCATTATATTTCCTTGAGTAAAACAGAAATCCGAGAACAAAACACCTTCTCCACTCATTGGAGGAGAGAATTATCATACTATGTCCACAAGACGGGCCAGACACCTGCTTTCTGTACTGGCTCCGATATGCAAATATTTTGCCATCAGTTTGATGTTTTCGTACACACCGGGAAAGGCATCACGCTGCGGTTCCTGTCGGGGCGGTTGGTTGACTCCCGCAGGTGGCTCATACAATTCAGAGCGCAATGTGCCAGCACGGCTGAGTCCCCTGGGTTTGCGTCCAGGTCTCAGCCACCTGCGATTGAAGAGGCTTTGAGTGGCGGATTGGTGCCAGGAAGGCGCCACGTGTTGAAGCAAAAATAAAATGTACTTGCTTTGACTTGTCAAGTGTAGCGAGTAAATAGTATCAGCACTGATAACCAATTACTGCTTGCAAAAAAAACACAATCATTATAAAATTATCTTTTCAGTGAATTCGGCTTATTTAAAGTTCTTAAAATTAATTTGTGGTGGAGACATGGGTTAGCCATAGTAGTGGGTGCACCGCTTGTTTGCAGAAGTTTGCGGTTCGTATTCCAGAAGGCGCCCTGGTTAATAACACAGGCTTATTGTCTTTAAAAGCAGTAAAGGAGTGGGTCATTGTGTGCTGGCGTGAAGGTGCTAATTTCATCAATGTAAAAAAATTTGCCTGCAATTTATTCAAATTACTTAATTGTAATGGACGTAGCAATCATATCGCTGTTGTTTTGTTCTGACTTTATGTGAACGAAAAAAAAACAAATTCGCCTGTTTTCTCATTGAAAATAAGTCACAAAAGCAAAGTTTGTGGGGAATAATAGCTAGTTTCTGTACATTTAGGCATAAGCAATTACAAAATAACACTTACTACCCAGGAACAAAAATTGTGTTACATAGTGTTATATTGGTGTGAGGGTGAACACATTTGTTTAGCACTCACACCAACATTTCATCGCTGAGTGTATCACTTGGTGATGCTGCTGCTCCTGCTGCGTTGGCAGCGGTGTGGATGCCCACGAAAACAAAACTGCGCGACACATTCATCAGCAACAGTGTGTGGTGTCAAAAAGAAAAAGAAAAACGTGTACAATAGGAGATGTGTTGGGCAATGGCCCTTCTGCACGGCACACGGACAGTAGAGGTAGCAACTTAACTAAGAGCGCATTGCAATTATGACTGTTTTATTTGACTCGATTACGAGAATGGCTGAGTGAAACCACAGACTTCGACTGACACTTGACACTTGACACAAACCGGCCACCTCGACAAAGACTGAGGACTACGAAATAGTATTTTAAAAGTAAATAATAAATCATTTAAAAACTAAATTAACACTGGTGTTTCTACACAAGCTTTCGGTGTACTGTAAACATAACTGCTTGGTTAGGCAAAACCGCGCTTTGCTTGGGGATGTAATTGAAATGACAGCTGTATTGTTTGAGTAAGACACCCTCCAATAGCCCAAAGCTGCGAGGGTGGGGTTCATTTGGTAAAATGCCACAGATCTCAGACTCAGAGAGCCATGCCACAGATCTCAGACTCAGAGGGCCTCGCTTGGGTTGAGGCGTGGCCGGGTGAGCCTCACGCTGTCGAGAAAAAGATGGCTCTCTGGCCACACTAAAGCTCTTCAAGCCACTGTACATTTTGTGTTATATTTGTAGAAGGTAAAGGTGCAGCCTTGCATTTGCTTTCTCATGCCACTGTTCGCGAAAGGGTCTCTATTAGAGGGGCAAGCTCTAGAGAGGGGTTTGGCCTACTCTTCCACGCTGGCCAAACAGCTTGGAAGAGTTGGAAATAGCCACACTTCATGTCATCACACAAGACCTGCTGATTGATTAACTCTGGTTGTACCCATCTCTGCTGCTGGGTGGACAATTGCAATGGAGCTTTGAGAAGCCTGAAAACTTTGTTTCAGCTGCCGCGCCGGGAGATAGAGGCGGCGACCATGGGATTGCAAGGCCTGTGCGCTGCCAACCACTAGACCACGGCAGCGTATATTGTAACTGTAAACACCATCGAAGAATTTACAGTGCATTTATATAACGAAGCTAAGTTACGAATGCACTTGTTAGTAATGTTTAGTGAGCTGCGGTGGCACGCGCTCTTGTAAACCAGCCACTTGGCCAATGGTCTAATTGTGCGTTCGGTTTTAAAGGGGCCGTGGTACATCCAAATCCGTGCAACTGCACGCCATCGCCCTAGGGCACGATTTACCACGACGCGGACCTGGAGGTGCTCCCCAACCGAGATGGAACCAGTGAGTCATGGCAACCCCCTCCCCACCCCACGGAAAAAAAATAGAGATCAGGCGCAAATAGCGAAAAACACACGCATGTGATGCAGGTCACAAGACAGGGCACAAGACAAGAACACACGCATCATACCAGCGGCCAACCACACCACGAAAATACCATGCGGTCTGGCCATGTGGCTGCAGAAACTGGGGCGACAGAACGAATGAAGCCGCGTGGACTAATTTGAGGCTTTAAACGGCAGGCCCTGGTTGACGCATTGACGCCTCTCGCAGTCCGCGCGTCGGCAGCGTTCGGACGATGCCTCGCGTCACCATCGTTTAGTCGCCCATGCAGACAAAGGCGGCCTTCCGTGCCCCCCCCAACCCCCATTTAGCCATATCGACTGTTGGTGCTTTTGAATAAATCACCCTGATTGCTCGCGGTACCCCCCCTGTCAAACTTCCACAGGCTCGAGCCTGTGCAGGACTTGAATGGGAGACCGCCAGTGCATAAAATGGGTGCAGTCGGGGTTGTGAGCAGCAGGGGGGAGTGCAGAAAAATACATCGCCGTTCTGTTCTCCCGGCACATTCACGAAAGACAAAGATCCCCCCTATAGCCTCAAGAGACGTTTTGGGCAAGTTGGGTGGGTGGCCAGCACCACGCCCGCTCGGCATTGTCTCCATTGTGGTCATTTTTTAGAAGCCACACCAGCTACTCATTTGAGGCTGAGTCGACCTAGGGGAGGCCCAGGACCTGTTCAAATGATCGTCACTGGTGTTGACCGTGAGCGGGAGTCGAACACGGGTCGCTGGATTAGTAGCGCAGTGCAGTGCGCAGTGCAGTGCGCTAGCCAGTGCACTCCTGCTCCCCTGAGCGGCGTGGTGAAGTGTGAGAGAATTAGCCTCATTGCCTGCACGGCGGGGGGGAAATGCGTTGAGAATATTTGGCTGCTATAAATGTCCACTTGATAAGCCACTTCGTTAAACTGTCATTTGTGGCGACGTCGCTTTTGAAGAAGAGCTACATAGGGCAGTGGGGCTTACCTGGTAAAATAAATCAACAAACATTGTTTCGTTTGGTTTTTGTCCCTCATACAGCAGTGGCCAGACATGCGGGCTGTACACGTACATGCAGACTGTCGGTGCAAGCGCTCTTAGCAAGCGCCTAGTAAGGTACAATGAATGGTGGCGAACCCAACATGACGCCTCTCCGCAGTTGTCTCTCCAATGGGGATGTTCGCAAGAAGGCAGCGCAGTGCCGATGTTCATGCGGCTCGTCAGGTGCTCGTGCTAGAAGTCATATCGTCTGCTGTTCAGCTTCATGGCCAGGAATTGAACCCGGGTTGATGGAATCACGGACAACCTCGTGCGCGAGGCACATTGACGAGGCCCACGTGTACGTGGAGATCACGCGCGTGATGCGCGTGTGATCACCTGTTGGCAAACGGGAATTGCTCATCGCTCATTTATATTGAGATGATGGCAAAATGCAATTAAATGAGCGCATGAAGAAACTTGCCTCGCTGTCACGTGTAAAGCCTCGTGGACAAACGGTTGTCATTTAAAGTAAATCAGTAACCCTCAGAGCCTCTGGGTGGGTATAGCGCCAAATGCTACGTAGTTTTGTACACGTGTCGAGGCGACGGGGAGCTGCAGTGTTGTGGTCAGCGCACCGCACTTCAAACGCAGCCACCCGAGTTCGATTCCTGCTGATGGCCAACATCAGCGGCCGGGCCTGGGCTTCCCTCATGTTGGCTCAGCCTTAAACGAGTGCACGTCTCGGTGTGCTGTTGACGACACGACCCATTGGTGCGCCGTGCAGGCTTAAAGAGCTGCTCGCTAACCGCACTTGTCCCAACAGTCTCTTTCGACTATGACGGCGTCTGTGTATCCGTGTGTTTGTCTGTCTCTATATATGCGTCAATGTAGGCTATACGGCGGGGATCTTTGTCTTGTGTCGCAAGAGCGTAACCGGTTTACGTGAATGTGTGCATGGGGGAGAGTGGGAGAGAGAGAGAGGGGGCCGATGAGTAATATATCATACTCTCTGTTTACTTTGGCCAGCACGTGGTGCTGAGCTGACGGAATGGGTGTGGTCCTTTGTGTAACTCCACATCCTCAGAGATTGCAGTGTGGCGGGGAGGGGGTGAGCAGTGGATGCACATGGCTATGTCCAGTGACCGTGTCCACATGTGGACACAATATTACAAATGATAGCCAAATATTATTTAAAAAAACACATAAACGATCGCGTGAAGCAATAAACTGCAAACCAACCATTACCGAGGGCACATACTTGAGGTCCAATGAACAGGCTCCCTTCACTGCAGGCGACATTTAATGCTGACATCGAAGGAAAGGAAATCAATGCAGTATGTATGTTCAACATCTTTCGCAACATACGTAGCCAACCGTGCTAATCGGGGAAGGACAACAAACTAAACACATAAAAATCAGATGACATATACCTACTGTGTTACCACTTCACTCAGTGAATATATGCAACGATATAATAAGAAAAATAGCTGGCATGCGATTCAAACAATGGGTGCGTAAAAAAACCCCATGAGAGACATTGAGGTTAGGTCCAACTCTGGCTGTGACCTTTACTCAACCTCAAACCCAAACTCACCTCCAAGACTCGAAGTCGAAGTGGGGTTTCTTGCCCAAGCGAACATCAAAGCATTGCTGCTCCTTTCCAGATTATAACCCTGGGCCAGTGGTGGAAATTCCTCATTCTTATGGCGGGGGCGAGTCTCTCCATAGGACAACCGCCGTTAACTCGCCCCACATCGCAGTAACCAATTTTATCGACCCCGGAGGGATGATGGGTTGAGTCGATTCCCACCCGGGATTTGAGTTCGCGGCATTTTCATTGCGAGCCGCTCACTTTGATGGCTGAGCCACCTGCACCGGTTCCAGCACGAGGCCCTCTCCGACCTGTCAATGCCCCCCCCCCCCCCAATCCTCGTTCCAAGGTTTAATGCTGCACTTGCGACTTCTTGCGATGTGCCAAATGGTGCACGCCACAATGGGTTTCTGATTGTAACTCCAGCAAATCAGCCTGTGAATCGCTACAAAGTATGATTAATTCGCTGTGCATTCTTGCCGGTTACTGTGTGCATGTTAATGTGTGTATTTGTCTATGTGTGTGTCCGTCTTTGCTGTAGCCGGTGGGGTTGTACAGCGGGTAGCGTGCTGCACTACTAACCCAGCAAACTCCGTTCAATTCCCGCTCACGGTCAACACCAGTGACTATTATCTAAACTGGTTCTGGTCCTCCCCTAGGTTGACTCAGCCTTAAAAGAGTAACTGGTGCGATGTGTAAACATCGGCGCTTGGGAATACAAAGGCGGCCGGGCGTGGTGTTGACCCCCCCCCCACCCCTTTTGTGCGTCGTGACGACCTTCATAGGTTCTCGCTAACAACACTTGTCCCAAGAGTCTGCGAAAGACTACACGGGGGATCTTTGTTTGTGTATTTTGGTTCGTTGGCCCCTCTCTTGCCCCTTTTCACACCCAGCAATTCCCTCCAGCCCGCCCCCGTCCTTCCGCCCGCGGGCTGAGCCGTTTGGCGCGGCGAGAGGGCCCTTTGCGGTTGAACTGCCCATGCTTGCCACTTGCCCGAACCAGGCACTGTAGCATCCGTGGTGTGTATCTCTCGACACAACGCTACAAATCTCGTGGAATTAGAACAGTGCACAAAGCCCTAACTTCCGGCTTGCTCAACGTTTCCAATCAGCACACGCGCACACACGTGTACTTTTTTGGGGTTTATGGACCCAACAAATGCTCTTTTTAACTTTTGACCACCCACTCGCCGTCACCAAATACAGTAAAGGCGTTTTGAGATCAACAGCCCATTACAACGGGTGCATATACGGGCCCCGCGCTAAATTATTCCAAGCTATCAATTCCGGTTCAATGATTCTGCACTTGCTCTATTACTATAGTACTATACCGCCTTCAACTTTTATGAACGACTGGGTGTTTAAGGTTAGCGATTGTCGTATTATTTGGCTGTATAGCAAATGAAAAAATACAATTACTTTACTATGCAAGTAAAAAAAATTGTGTTTGAATATTTACGTGTTTTTTTATTTAGGGCCCCTTTATAACCTATGCTACAGGCCCCACATGCACTATCTTCATCCGGCACTGATTAACTGCCCACCCTCGAGTCAGTGCGGTCTCACGGGTATTCTATAGATGTTTGCATATCTGAACTTTATACTTACGCGCCTATACCTTAGTCCCCAGAAAGTCGGATAAGTGGCGTTGTGACTGAATATACAAGAGAATGGCCCATGCCTGTGTGTGAAGTGCCCGACTTAATTTGTGGCATTGGCAGGTCCATATCTGAAGTGATAGCCCCGACTATTGTAACACGATACAAATGATTAATTTTCCTTTGTTTTATATAATTGATTATCTAAATAAGACCCATATCTTAAAGAGAGGCTCGTTGCTTATATCTGGCAATTCACGGCCATTGATTGAAGTAACCCAGTAAATATGCCAACGTTGGGTCCATGATTCTGACCACGTGCTGACGTTGGTCCAACGTTGCATGTTTACTGGGAGGCCCGACTCTGCTGATGAGACACTGTGTCAAATCAGCTCCAGATTTTGGTTGTATTGAAGCAATGCTTGGCTATAACATCTGGAAATCCACCAGTATTGATTCAAGCAAGCATGACTCGAATAATTCTGCCACAAATATGCACTCCAAGAAGGTCGTGACGCTTCTGGTTGTATAAGAGGCACTTTTATTTGTTTTACTGTTATGTTTTACGTAGAGAGAAAGATATACGATCGGAGACACTGTCTGCTTATCTAAATTGTTATTTTAAAAGAGGCTTATGAAGATGGATTACACACTTTTTCAATGCAGAGTTTTTTCTTGTGATCAATAATTGCATTTTTCATTAAAACTTTCGTGACTGCAGGAATTCATATTCTTTGGTTCTTTCGGTTAAGTCACGTAGATAGAAAAATTATAATAAAAATAAAGTGAATAAAACTAAAAATGAAATAAAAATCATAAAAAATGAAAAACCATTAATGTAGACTGAAGCCTGGTTCTTAATAGGAGTGATTGTACTGACAGTCTATAACGTAGACTGTAGCCTGGCTATTAAGTTTGGTGAGTGTGCTGGCAGTCTATAGTGTAGACTGCCAGTACACTCACTCCGATTAAGAACCAGGCTACGGTCTCCATGAATGGTGTTTGGTTTTTTATTTTTTATTTATTCACTTTATTTTTATTATTACTTTTATATCCACGTGACTTTACCGAAAGAACCAAAGAATATCAATAATTACAATTAAATTAATTATAATGGCTTAATAGCAGGAACACGAATTGGTGTAATTTATATATTATAATTAACATCGTCATCACCATATATTCTCTATGTTCTGATGTGGTGTAATGGTTTGGGCACTCGATTTTCAATCCGCAGCTTGTCTTTTCATTCTCCAGGCGTGGCACTTCGAGTCCACCTGCCACTGTCCACCCAGTAAAATAACGGGGTATCACCACCATTAGTTGATTGGCAGGTCGCGCGCGTTGGGGTCAAGTGTGGTTACTCGCAACTCTTCCAAGACGTCTGGCCCGTGTGGAAGAGTAGGCCAACATTACCCTTAGAGGGAGGGGTTTCTATAGCTCCGTCTAGCCGAGGCCCTGCCAGCCAACAGTGGGGCAAGCAAGCACATGCAGGACTGCGCCTTTAACCCTTTTTTCAAACTTCTATACTTTATTTTTAAACATAGGTCCGCTGGAGCTGGGTTTAATTAGACAGCAAGAGGCCAAAGTAAACGCAGCTTGTGGAAGCTTGATCTAAGTCCCTGGAGTAGCAGAAAAGAAGTGGTCATGAGAACATATTATTTATCGGAAGGAGCTTGGGTCGGTGGTGGTTTGGGGGGGGACGTCAGGTGCATCGTGAGGTGAGATCGTTGAGATTAGTAGGAACGAGGGGGCTTTTACGATGGCTTCGCACGTGCTCACAGTGAGCGGCGTTCCGGTTTAAATTCTGGCGGATCGCTGCGCACAGGCGTTTCTCTCTGGCAATTACGCCAGAAATTAAGTCAGCGAACATTGGCGTGACTGGCTCGCCCCGTGTACTTATGTCCTGGCTTTGACTGCGAGCCAAAAGAAAAAAAGCACAGCCCTTTGTTCGTACTTGTTTGTAAAGTAGAGATCTTACCAGTCGGTTCAGCTTGGGGAGCTGATCAAACGCGGCCACGCCGAATGTTCTGACACGCCTCGTTTTACACGGCAAACTTGTGTCGCCCCGTTCCCTTTCCAAATGCTGCAGAATCCGAGGAGCAGAGGCGACGACTTACAGTTGTTTTTTCACCAACGTATTAAGAGGTTAGCTCTTTTAATAGAGCCACATTGAAGTGTTAACCATGAAAGCTGATATATATACATCATTACCTGGTCATTGCATGTCATTTTGTGTAGATATTGAATTAGGGTTAACTAGCGCGTATATAACTTCATATTCAGTTTATCATCACTCGCGGATATTTGAGAACGTTTATGGATCTGTCTTTAAAGACTGACTGCAAACGAGCGTCTTATGAGCGTCTTATGAGCAAATCAATCAGAATGTTCCCGATCCCATCAGATATCTGAAGCTAAGCGGGTTGTGATCTCGGAGAGCGCTTTCGATGGGTGACCCCCGTGCATAACGCGGGGTGCTGTGGGGCGACGTGGTGGGCATTGTAGCAACATCAATTATTGTACTCTACCTTACTCCAACGTCTATGCTCCCCGCCTTTAAAAACTTGCATTGACCCAGCGTGGTGAAGTATGGTCATATAAACCCCCCACGACTGGTACGACGCGCAGAAGCCCTCTTCCAGCAGTGGATTGACAAAATACCGATGTACGTATCAACACACTCACAACCTTCTCTCGGTCTCTTGGGACTTCATAACATGTCCACTTCATAAGATGAGTCTTGCACGCTCGCCTGCAAATGTATTATAAGGCTGTGAAATCAATGCCACGTGAGATGTCACGCCTTTGACACTGTCATATGCCTCCGTGTGCTGTTGCCATCATCCCTGCAAGTGCCCCCCCTCCCCCCAATACATCGGTGCTTGTGAACGAGCAAGAGGATAATTTGCGAGCCGTGCTCTGCTCACACCTGGCGCAGTGGGAGCGCGTGACGGGGCCGTGAATCATCGTGCCAATACGACGCGCGGTATAACAATGGGGATATGTTTTGGGGGAGGTTTGAAGACGCGTCCATTAGTGTTCGAGGGAGGATGCAACCGTCACTCAACAACACCGTTGTATCAAAATGAGGGGACCTTGTTGCCAATATATATATTTTGATACGGGGAAAAAAAGGTCCCATTCTCGAGCTGCTCACCCCAAGCTACAAATGCTCGCTGGTCTGACACTGGGCCCTAAATAAGGCCGTCTCTGGTGTAGGACAATCAGTTTCAAATACAATGCATCACAGATTAATTATCAGAGTATTCATAATAAACGTGTTTGGGTTAGATCGTGTTATTTATAAATGTGTCGTAACCCTCCACCACCCGACACGGCCAATCACTAAAAAAAAGTGTCACATTGACAAAAGACAAATAGTTCACTACTTTAGCCCACCAGTGTGTTGAAGAGTGAATCCACAACATTTACAAAAAAAATTGAGTACGCCGTTTCGCTGGCAATTACGATTTAAAGGTTTTTATTAACTTCTCAACGGGTACAAGGAAAACCAAAGAGAGTACTGAAAACCACTCCTTCCCGGGCGCCCCGGTTGGCCCCTTCGAGTCTCCGTCACATCCGCGGGCTCCACCCACATACAATGCAACAAAAAAGCTCGCCGCCATAACGCACACCGCCCCGTTCCCCTTATTCACATTCATCACCACCATTCACCCATGCGCTGCTCCATCACATCGCCTTCCCCCGATCGAACACGTACATTCCTCGCCCACACGATTTAGCAGGCCGGCTAAAATGTGCGTGGCCATCCTTCACTATCCCTTCCCTATACCCGCCGGTCCCCTCGCTACCCCACCCCGGGTAGGGGCCACTTCCACTTCACACCTGCGGCCTTGTATCCCAGCCTAACCCGGTCTACTTCCATCACCCTTTCTAGCAACCTCCTCGCCCAGTAGCACACCTCCAACGGTGATATAGGGGACCCATCCAACTCTTTTCTGCGAGCTCCCCACAAGGCCTCCTTTGTCGCGCCTATTATGGCCCACGTTCGATCTCTGTCATCTCCCCGCACCTGCGACCGTTCTTAAATAGAGCAGCAGCAGGGTGATGTCATCATTGAACTAATTCAGGTGCAGTGATTTGAGGCGGCGGGGGGGGGGGGGGGGGGTATTGTAATTATATAATAGATGAGTAATCAGTCAATTGTTATGATTAGCAATGAGTTGTAGATGAGTAATTAGTTGTAATGCGTATTATTTAATAACTGAACCCAATTACTACGGCCACTCAAGTTCAGAAATTAAAGGTGAGGGGGGGGGGATTGTTTAATAGATTAGCAATCAGTGAATTATTATGATTAGTAATAAGTTGTAGATTAGTAATTATTTGTAATGTGTGTTATTGTAATTATATACTACGTTAGTAATCAGTTAACTAGTATGTGTTTCCCCTATAAGGAATTGTGATACGTATTATTTAATAATACGCTTCCAGGCCGCACTAAGCCTGTACCTGTCAGTGCGATTAAAATATTTGTCTTTTGTCAACGTGACACTTTTTTACTGATTGGCCGTGTCGGGTGGTGGAGGGTTACGACACATTTATAAATAACGCGATCTAACCCAAAAATGTTTATTATGAATAATATTGGTCGCGAAAGCCTTACGTGTTAAACTTATCAGAGTATGTTTGTTTGCATGTTCACCGCAAGTACGTGTGGTTAATGCAGTACTTGGTCCCTTGCAAAAAGTTTCTACTTGGCGTTTGAACATCTGAACACCTGTTTTATTGCCAGAAAGGGTATTTTTCATACCGTTGTATCAGTCCACGGTGCTATGATTTTATCCTTAAAACACACACAAATTCGTATTCAAGGTCCAGAGTTGATTTGCTGCTCAAAAACACACATTCCTGCGGAGGGAGCTGGTAGGAACGTTGGGTTTCTCGGTCAATGGGCAGGGTCAACGGCGGCGTGGTGTATTCCGCAAATATGCCCGACTGTGAGGGCGGGCACAAGCCAGCGTGAGTAGGTTAAACGTTGAGTTTTATAAGGGCACCACGGGGTGACCAGCCCCTCCCCACCCAGCCCCACCCCTCCCACCCAGCCTCTCCCCACCCTCCCCACCCAGCCCCTCCCCACCCCCCCTCTCCACCCAGCCCCTCCCTCCCCACCAGCCCCTCCCTGCACGGAGGTTCCTACCAGTATAACATTGAGGCGTTGCTCATCTTCTGTTTACGGCCCTAAGCCACTGGAGGAAAATCCACATTGCTATGGTGGGGGTTAGTCTATCCAAAGGACGAAGCCACTGTTGACTTCCCCACAAAGTGGTATTCATTTCAGCAGCCCGGACGGATGATGGGCTGAGTCAACCCCTAACTCGGAACTTGCAATCATCGCATTAAGAGTTGCTCGCTCTACCGCCGTTAAACTGGCCAGTTGGCTCAGTGGGTAACGATGGCAAATAGCGGTGGTGCAGTGGTTAGAGCTCTGTAATATGAATCCGATGACGTGAGTTCTATTCCCAGCCACGGCTAACATCAGTGGCAAGTGATATCTGAGTCGGTCTGTCCTGGCTCCCTCAAGCCATTCTTTCAGTAACCTGCACTCATCAGCTTGGTGAATTATGGTCAAACAATTCCTATGACTGACACGGCATGGAGATGCCTTCATCCAGCAGTAGATTGCCCATAGATCAGTATTTTTTCAGAGGTGCGTCATTAAGTCTCGAGACCCGTGAGTCTATTATTGGCCGATTCTTTATCCCTTTTCATCTAGCAGGGGATAATGGATGTTTGATGATGTGTGGTGATGAATTCACGGGCCTTTGTCGACCCACTGCTGGATGAAGGACTCCCCATGCCATGTCAGTCATGCGGGTTGCTCTGCCATACTTCACCACGGTGGCCGGTATTTGTTGGTGAAGGGGACTGTTGTCACCGGATTCATTGCATGGTATGCTAACCACTGCACCACCGCTCCACCCGACGATGGATATATCATCACAATTTCTGAACAAGTGAGCAACACTTGATAACGGCTCTACCACTTGGTCAGAGGGCTTCATTTGTCACTCGATATTTTCCAGAACGCTGTCACGCTTCGCGTAGGGACTAATGTCGTCAGGCACTACCACGAGAATACAAGGGGCGCCTTTCCATAACAACCCGATATATTATTGCACCCTACATTCAAGCACTGTCATTTAAAGACATCTGGCAACCCTAAAAGCTATGCATACAGAACCATGGGGACCACATTCGGCGAGATGGACGTTTACTGCCAAAAAATAACCGGCGTTCCGGAGTGTCCCAACTGATCTGAAGCACTGCGTGTGCACAAGTCCAGTGTGGTTTGTCTTGAGAGAGAGAGAGAGCCTCGTTTCTCACCACGAGAAAGTGCCATTGGTAAGTGCGAGCTCTATAACTGCCAAACGAACACGTCATCGACGCCAATACTCATTTAAATGTTGGGGGGTGTGGGGCGGTGGGGGGCACAGGCACTGAACATTTGTGACTGCGTGTTCACAACTTGAGAGAGGACACACACAGCACGCAGCACAGCACTGCGGGGTGTGGCGTTCCTTGCATTGGCAGCTGCTGACCGAGCAAGCGGAACCCACAGAAACGGCTCCTGGCCCCATCACCAGGGCGGGGCGTCGGGGGGGATTACCACACGGGATGATGACGATGGTTGATGATGATGGGGGAAGGGAGGGAGGGAGAGAGAAGAGGAGGAAGGTTCTGATGGTAGGGCATTCTGAGTGTAGGGTGGGGCATTCTGGGTGTAGGGTGGGGCGTTCGGGGTGTAGGGTGGGGCATTCTGGGTGTAGGGTGGGGTGTTAGGGGTGTAGGGTGGGGCATTCTGGGTGTAGGGTGGGGTGTTAGGGGTGTAGGGTGGGCCATTTTGAGTGTAGGGTGGGGCGTTAGGGGTGTAGGGTGGGGCATTCTGGGTGTAGGGTGGGGCGTTAGGGGTGTAGGGTGGGGCATTCTGGGTGTAGGGTGGGGTGTTAGGGGTGTAGGGTGGGGCATTCTGGGTGTAGGGTGGGGCATTAGGGGTGTAGGGTGGGGCGTTCGGGGTGTAAAAGGATTGGAAGAGGGCAAGGCCCTCAGTTGTGGGGGTGGAGGAGGAGGGGAGGGAGCTGTTGTTGTGGTTCGGGTGAGGAAGTGGGGAGGTGGCTGTGGCTCGTGAGGAGGTGGATGAGTGTTCAGTGTACGTGGGGAATTCACGAGTACAAGACGGGGCAGGCATGGAGACGGGCGATATCTCGATCAACACATTTTAGTGAGGTGGGGGGGGGGACATTTGACAACAGAGCTGCACTGTTTTCTACCTGCGTTCTGAAAACTCGCCTTACCAGTTTAAGTGACCAGCAGTCACGTTCCCTCTTTTGCTGTCGGTAGATTGAACTCTAAATTAGCCTCTCCGTGTCCCCCACAACCCTGCACCGTGCACACTCTGATCAACAAACTTTTGCCAGGTTCCACCTGACATTACAGAATTTGTCCCCCTACAATCTTGATGTGGTTAAAGATCGGGTTGAAAAAAACTAGAAGGGATAACTTCATGTGCATCACTTGGTGTGTTATTACTCAATTCACAATACACTGAGACTTTTAAGGTCCCGTGCCAGATTCGCGTCACCGCCGCAAGCGGCGAGAGCAATAAATGGATGGGCCGAATGCCGGATGATCCTAGTAGCACAAGTAGCTACATATGTAGTTGCACAAGTAGCTACATATGTAACAGCTACATGTGTAGTAGCTACGGGCCCCGCACTTTCAAGGGCCTCGCACTAAATGTATTCAAACTATCAATTCCGATTCAGTGATTCTGCACTTGCTCTATTACTATGGTACTATACCTCCTTCAACTTTTTTAGAACGACTGGGTGTTTAAGGTTTGTCGTATTATCTGGCTGTATAGCAAACGAAACAATACAATTACTTTACTATGCAAGTTGAAAATGTGTGTGTTGCGATTACACCACTGTGATAATTAGGTTGTTTAAGAAATTAGTGTTGATTTCTTAGCTGTTCCAATACGTATTTCCCTGTTTGTTTCCATAACCGAGTAAGACAAATGAGATTATTCCGATA
This sequence comes from Lethenteron reissneri, assembly GCF_015708825.2. Taxonomy (NCBI): domain Eukaryota; kingdom Metazoa; phylum Chordata; class Hyperoartia; order Petromyzontiformes; family Petromyzontidae; genus Lethenteron; species Lethenteron reissneri. The sequence goes on from NC_083819.1 coordinate 1,363,433, forward strand.
TGAAGCCAGCCTGTTCTCCATCACTAGGTACTGTTCCTAAGAACCGCAATGAGGATAGAAATGTTTCAATGTGATTTTTTTTTCAGAGAACAGTAAGTGGTTTTACTGATGACAATTTTAAAAGGCGTCGTCTGAAATTATATCCAATTTTCATCTTAATAAACAGAAGCTGCTAGTCCTCCACACAACATCCCCATTCCTCGTGGTCTTTGGCTGCTACGATCCTAATATCGGAAGGAAGAACGTTCCAGACGACCGCGCATCTGAAAATGCGTGATGATGCAGCGAGCGTCTTTGTTCGATGGTTACCCAATCTTACTCCAGCATATTAACTGATCTCATGGCTCCGCCTCCACAATGTTCATCCAGTAAGACGCGTTCTCCCCTCCGCAAACGAAATCCAATTTTAAAACATGGATGAACATACATGCTGTAATACTTAAATGCCGGTTGCAAATGCACTTATTCAATTACGTTATGAATTCGTACATTTTTTCCCCTTTGTACTTTTTTTCTCATTGGACGAAAATCAGTAAGAGTACCCACATAACAGAGTGGGTAGTTCTCAAAATCAAGATGGAAAGGCAAGAAGCCTACTTTCTTTAAAAAGGGGATTAGCTGCAGCCCTACAATGTCTAGCTCACGCTACTGCTGGTGGCAGTGCCTGCACGAGAGGGACCTCCTGAGAGGTCCTAGAGTGGGCATTTGGCCTACTCTTCCACATTGGCCAGACATCTTGGAAGATGTGGGAATGCCCACACTTTACCCGACCACATGCAACCTGTTGATCCACGACCTCTGCTGTGCCCACTTAGACTGCTGTACAGTCCAAGGACATTTATAATCAACGCACAGTGTGGTCCAGATGTCTTGTGACCTCCAATTAATCGACTCCTAACTTTTTTTCCCCCTTTGCACATTCATTTCTGTTTTACATAAACCTTACTTACAGAAATAATATGAAGTATTGCAGAATTAAAGGTGGGTCACAAGACATCTGGACGACCCTGTCCGTTATTTCAACTGCTGCGCCAGCAGGCCGCACCGTTTATCTCTCGATTGTGACGTCAGTGTGCTACCCATTACACTGACTCCCACATCGCAGGCGATTCATTACCCCCCTTGAAGAATGCACGTGGAGGTGATTCATCAACTCCCACCTTGCCCAGCTAATGCATTCGAGATGTGAGCCACATCACCGTGGCCTCAACGGAGTGCCGCATGTATGTCCGCTTCTATCCCCTCGCAGTTGAGTGTGGTACCTTTATGAATATTCTCACACTTTGGTGAAATGCTGCGGGTTGCTTTTCAACGCCTTGTCCGTGTGTCCCCGGGTGGATTTAGAATGCCTCTCGTGACTTTTGCCGTTTGCCAATAAGTGGCAATCATGGGTACAAACAAGCGGTGTGGGTGAGTCAGTTGATGCGGGCTGTGGTGGCGGTGGTGGTGGTCGGAGAGGCTATGCGGCGATGGCCTTGTTTGTCCCTCATTGTCAGCAAACAGCAGCTTTGTGTACAGGATCACGGTCTGACGGTGGGACTGTTACTGATTTGTCATGTTTACAAACGCACGCCGACAAAAACACGGCAGGTTTCCCTGGCAGCAGGCGCCCGCGCGCGTCACGCTGCGCCTGCCCGCGACCTGCTCGTTGTGGTGGAGACCTGTGCATTCGCGCAATGTCGATACACATTTTTCCACCGCAGTTTCAAATGTGGGCATTTTTTTCTCTACAGTTGTGTGTTTCCCTGAAAGTTTTTGTGATTACACATCGTACCCGTATTATTAGTAGAATGATTATGAGGAAACTGCCAATCGTTGTATTGGTTATCACACTTGTGCTGGAAATCTAGGGGTCGCCGGTTCGATGAACCCAGCTTCACCCAGCTTCATCCACCACAAGTGACCAGTTTGGCTGGCCACTTGTTGTGGACAAAGTGGGGGTCTCGCCAGAGTGGAAGAGTAGGCCAAAATAAACCCTGTTTTCATCGAGTGGAGACCCTTCTGTCAGCAGTGGCATGAGCAAGCGATTGCAGGGCTGCACCATTACCTTTGACCGACAGTCATGTGATTATAATAGTTTTATCAGACCACGAAAATATATATTCATGCCTAGATTGTTGTCTGTGATTGCTCCATGTGGTCTGGTCAATGCAATGCTTTATTGAATTGAGGGCTGACTCTGTTAGATTATAGCTAAACCTGGTTTGACAATAAAGTAATAAATCAAACTTGATTTAATGTAGTACACTTCACAATAATATAAATACGACATACGATTGCATGTAATCATAACAACTGGTATTCTAGACAAGTATTGCAGTTTTATTATCAAATAAAAGAGTGTATGTGAAAGGTTATTATTTTTTATATTACGCGTGTTTACCCAGGTAGACCTCACTGAGTCTAAGGAATATATTTTTCAGGAGGGTCCTGAAAAGTGTTTGCAGTAGGGGGCGCTGCCACTGTATGCAATCCCAACTGAGTAATTGGCAGATAATCTTTCAGCAATGTCAATGTTTGTCCAATGCCCGTTACATTATGCGAGGAAATGGGAGAATCCGGAGGAGTTCCATCCAGAACAAGGGGGAGAACACACACACACTGCACAGAGAGGAAACCGAGTCGGAAATTGAACCCAGGCCTCCTCTTGCTTCGAGACCCGAGTGTTACTACGGCACATTTGAGATCCAGGATTTGAATCCAGAATTCAGATTCTCAAGTGCAGTGAATGTATGGTCTCAGCCCGATCAACAACGACTGAACGGGAAAAAAATCCATCAAAGTTGTCTTCTTCACTCGAATTTGGGAAAAGGAAAGTGTCTCTAAGAAATAAAAATGAACGTTTTAATTTCATTGTAATGTGACAAATGTCTCTATAGTAGGGCGTTTGAGAAAGTCGAATGCCTGGTGTGAACGGGAGGCCACTCGTAAGTGTCTCAGGAGTAGTTTTGTGACATAATCCTTCTAAGACTGACTGATACGAGTCGATGCGCCACTCTCTGAGAGTTCAGACTGCTTACGCTATTGCCTCATGAGATGATGCTAAGAACACAACTGAAATGAACAATAGAGTGAACCATGTGCATGGCCTGTGAATCAGGCGACAATACAGAATACAGTATTATTTTATATATGGGGTGGCCCATTAATAGATGTCCTACTGAGTTCTGGTAATTGAATATTGTGAACGTGATGGCTCCATATAGTCCAGAGCGACCGAGAAGGAAGGTGGTAGCCTCTGTTTGTGACTCACACACAACGTCTATTCCAAACTACTACGACTATTTTATTTGCCAGGTAAAGCCCACTTAGCTTGCAGCTGTTTTTCAGAGGTGATGTGGCCACATGATAGCGCAACAAAGTGGCTTTTCATCATCATGTGGGAAGGTAAAGTAGCAGCCAAATAATCTAAATGCATGTTTCTACATGTGGAGGGCGAAACCTGAGGACCTGGAGAAAAATCTACACGACCATGGGGAGAGTGAGATCACGCGAACTCCGAATATACTACAGGCATCGTCGAGGTCTGGGATTGAACCCACGTCCTCCTGCTTAGCAGGCGAGGGTGCAGACGCCCAGGATATATTTGGACATGCACCACCGCAAAGGAAAACAATGTACACATTGCAATGGAAATTCGGACACAGGTTCTTTTAAAATGTACAGAAAATAAACAGAGCGGAAACCAAAAGAGCGGAGACGGGTGTGGTCACATGTACATGATGCCACGTTTAGCAGCCCCCCATCAAAATCGATAATTGTGTAATGTCTCCGTATTCTTTAAGTGAGGTATCTGTAAATGTACAACCCTGTAGACGTGCTATACTGCACACAGAGCAGACACAGATTACGTCTATAACGAGCCAGGCGGTGGTGCCGATGCTGCACGTGGCCTGTAATCCAGACCCGTGGAGGCAGCGAGGGTTGGTGGGTAACACAAACGAGCTTTTTTGCCCGTCCAAGGACGAGTGTATATTGCAGTAAATCTGAAATATTCAATAGAAAAATTGTTCAGTTCATGATTATTAATGAGAGGGTGGGGGGGTTGCCCCATGTGGAGTGATGTCACCCGCTAATGGTTCTTGGGGAGGGATGCCCCATGTGGAGTGACGTCATCCCCTCATGGTTCTTGGGGAGGGATGCGGTATGTGAAGTGACGTCACCTCCTCATGGTTCTTGGGGAGGGATGCCCCATGTGGAGTGACGTCACCCCCTCATGGTTCTTGGGGAGGGATGCCCCATGTGGAGTGACGTCACCCCCTCATGGTTCTTGGGGAGGGGTGCGGCATGTGGAGTGCGCGACCTTCTTGTGCGTTCGTGTAAATTTCCACGCGGGCATGAATATTAATTAAGGGGGGGGCTCTTTTGCAGTGACGTCACGCACGGAGGTAGCACTGTGCTGCGTAGATTCTTTTTTTACCGTCACTTTCTGTAAAGAAACGTCGTCATATTTGAAGCGACTTGCAGAATAAATGATTTAATTCAGCTCCATCTTCCTCTGCGTTCGTGTAAAAATCCACCCACTCATGAATATTAATGAGGGGGAGGGTGGGTTTATGTGGAGTGACGTCACGCGAGGGGTGGGCCTCATGTGGAGTGACGTCATGCGCGGGACGGACAGACATTTCTGGGTGATTATAGTAGGTAATTCATAATCAACGTTTTTGGGTTTGGATCGCGTTATTTATAAATGTGTAGTAACCCTCCACCACCCGACACGGCCAATCAGCAAAAAGTGTCACGTTGACAAAAGACAAATAGTTCACTGCTTTATCCCACCGGTGTGTTGAAGCGTGAAACCACAACATTTACATTTATAAATAACGCGATCTAAGCCCAAAAACGTTGATTATGAATAATATTAGTCGCGAAAGCCTACGTGTTAAACTGATAGTAGGTAATGTTGCGATACTCCCTGTGCATGTCAATGTGCCACATCGTGGCTCTCCAGAAGGCAGTACAGCAAGTGGACTAATCACAATGGTTTCCATCCGTATGGGAACAGAGTGCTGCCCATTCACACGCGGCGCGGGTCTTCTCCGGGTTACCTGGTTTCCCCCCACACGTATAAACATCATCAATGGGCTGACTACTTTTACAATAAAAATAAACCAATGCGCAGACCCACCTGGAAAAGGAGTCATATGACTCATCGTGGCTTTGCTGGATTAAGAAGTAAATTATTATTTGGAATCTAACTAGGCCAGAGTGCATTCAAATTAAACTTCTTGTTAAATGCTGGTTTATATGAGCACAAAAACACAGCAAACATTCCAACGTATGAACAAGCAATAGGTATGAACATGACTGGAACTTCCCTTCTCCAGCCTGCACCGGCTAGCATGGTGAAGTATGGTCAAACAACCCCCGTGATCGACGCAGCGTGGGGAGGGGGGCTCCATCCAGCAGTGGACTGACAAAGGCCTGCCAATGATTGTGCAACAGGTTTTCGTCTGTACGGTGACAGTGTAGGACGCTGCCAATATAAAGTTTTCATTTACAAAGTGATTTAAACAACATTTATTTATTTTTCATAACAAAAGCTAATCGTGGCGAACATAGACGGAAATTAGCTCCGCTGAGGTTTACAACTATATCAGTCAAAACACTTTGCGTGCGGTGGGGGAAACGGTGCGGTATGACCATGCGACATTGAATAGGAAACCACAGAGAGAGGTCAAACCCGCCAATCCAAATATGACCCGAACAAACACCTCTCAGTACCGCATGCAGTGTTGGTATTCATCGGTTTTTATTGAGGTCGGAGCTGCACAAGAAACATCGTCAACAAGAGCGAGAGTGCCGCTGCGTTACCTGGTGCTGACCGTTTTGCTGTAATTATCACCAGGTTAGAACCCGCTGTGGAGCGGCGGATAACGCACTGCGCTATGAATCCGGGGACTCGTGTTCAGTTAGGGGCCAATGGTCGACAATCGTGGAAGGCGATGTCTGAACCGGTCCTGGTTGTCACCGCCTTCACCAATCCACTTGCCAGTGTGGTGCAGTATGGCAAAACAGTCCCCGTGGCAAAGGGGCTGTTTATTATTTTATTATGAGAACCCATTGAGAGCGCAGGTCTCTTCCAATGGAGACCTGGATTGATATACTCGTACAATGCGGTACCGAATCTACACGTACAGTCCGTAATAATCATCGAGTGCATTTGTGGCTCGCACCATTCTTATGCTGGAAGTCTATTACGAGGCTGCTGCTACGTTTCTCACAGTCCACAGTCGTTTCACAGTCGGGAGCATTGTCGTTGCATGCAATCCCATTTGACCAATTTGCAAGTGATTCGTCAAATTTGGTCAGGACTGCCTGCCTGCCTGCCTGGAGCAGCAAACGTCTGCAACAAGCAGCGGACGCGCTACTGCTGGGCCCCCAAGTCACCGTCAAAACTGCCATTGGAATTCGATATTTACAGGTATGCGATATTTATAGGTATCACCCAACACTACAAGGTGACCAATGGATGCTCGGACAGTAATTGATCCTTGACTCCTATCGTGAATACCTTTGAGTGTTGTTACCCTTTCGTATGAGTGAGTTTTCCTTCAGGTTTCTCCTACATGCCGAACATTCACTCGTAGATTTGCTCTTCAATGCGTTTTGGGATTGTACCACATGTTGCTTTGCGTGACGTCAGACAATTTGCTCAGAGCCACTTCAGTTGTAAAGAGGTCGGACATCATGCCCAACAGCACACGCATGTTTGTTGAACTTCTTTCGCACCGTACGTAACCAAACGCGCTAATCAAGGGTGCGTTTTTGCGTCTTACATGGTCTTAGATGTAAGACCCAAAAACACGTTGGAGAATCATACAGCATGAATGGAATTGTCCAAAGTTCTCAAGACTCAGTGACGCTTTGCTGGACATTATTATAATATACTTGAGGTTAAGTTCAAAGTTCATCCACATCAAATGAGCACGGAGGCCCTTCATGCGACTATTTTACATTCCCATGGTGGAGGAAACCTCAGCCCTGAGGAAGGAAAGGCTGAGTTGATCTCCAATCTCCGACCAGGAGTTGAACTCTTTTTGGCTTCCGATTATGAGTCAAGGGCTTTAATCACAGCCCCGCCCGGTCGGGTGAATGTACGGTGTGGTTTTTTTTCTCAGACATTCCAGAAGTCAGCGGCGGTAAAGTGACTCAGGGATCATAGGCCCGTGCCGGTGCCATCAGCGTGCAGGTGGTGCAACTGCATCGGAGCCATGGGTTCAGAAGGACTCAGATGCTGCCTGGCTACAGAGGTGGATGGAAATTGAACAAGGGAGCCGATTTCATTCCTTGCATCAGGGCTCATTCGAACCACGCAATGCCACTGCGTACCACTGAGATCCTGCGTTTAAAATCTGGTTTCAGCCACATGCAATTAAACTGCTTCCCAAGCATAGTGAGTTGATGGACTTAACCCATGCATTAATGACAGCACAACAAGTCTAAATGAGTTTAATTTGCTCTGGCTAAATGCTAGCATTGGGAATTCAGATAAATTGGTGCATCTGCCCTGTGACAACATTGCTGTGCTGCAGAGTAAGTGGAAAGGTGTGCCCCTTGTTCGAGTATAAAACAAAAACGAATACTATCACTTGAATATGACATCTGAATCAGGTCTGTAAAAAATGAACCCGTAAAAACAAAGTTTTTCACTATAAATCCTTTATATGCGTGGCGGCTAGAGTCCTCTCGTCCTCTGGCTTGAGATGGCTGCCACCTATGGGTCAGATGATTGCCTGCCACCATTAAGCAATTGGTAATTAAATATAATTGATTTTTTCCTAAAAAGTGTAAAATTTTGGGAAAAAAAATTCACGAAAATACATTGTCACGCACAAAGAGTATGTGTGCAAAATGTCAGCTCGATTGGATCACGGGAAGTGGGTTAAAACACGACCGAAAGATTTGCACGGTCGTAAGCAAGCACGCAAGCAAGTGAACTTAATATAAAGGATTAAAAAATATATTCGCCTGTGGAGGACGCGGGGATCGATCCCGCGACCTTTGGCATGGGAAGCGAGGGCGCTACCAACTGCGCTACTCCACCACGGCCTGTGGAGGGGTTACGCTCTGGGCTCTTACACTCTGACGTTCAGCCAAAGCCATGAATGCGTTCTATTTGAATATATGTAAAATAAATTTTTTTTGCCTAAAAAGTGTAAAATTTTGGGAATTTTTTTTCACGAACAATAATTGTCTGGCACAACGAGTCTGTGTGGAAAATGTCAGCTCGATTGGATCACGGGAAGTGGGTTAAAAAACGACCGAAAGATTTGCACGGTCCTAAGCAAGCAAGCAAGCACGCAAGCAAGCACGCGAACTTAATATAAAGGATTTTTAAAAAACCTGTGTCTGCAGGCCATTCATCAACACGGGGTGATGCACCTCGTGGTCACTTCCCCGCACCTCCGATATTAGCACGGTTGGCTACGTACGGTGCGACAGAAGTTCAACATACATGGCCTGACACCAACAGCACAATAGGAATGTGAATACAAGAAATACAATCTTACGTAAAATCCGCCGCGTTCTACTTTTCTATCGCTGCTACGATGGTTACTTTTCCCACGAACGTCACTCATCCCCCCCCCCCAACCGTGTTCAGGACTTAGTCTACCAGGCTGACTGCATCATCATCCCATCCACAGTGTCCATCCATCACACTGCTGCAGGTCACGATGCTTCCTTTTCTGTCTCCTCCCTAACACGGCTCCACTTTGGAATTTCCTCGCAACGTGAATTTACCAAAGTCCTCATCAACATTACTAAATTCAAGAAAACGTGTTACGCTCCCATCTTTTACACCTTCAACAGTGCCGTTTGCTGCTGTCCGCGTGGCGTTTTGGGACCTTTGGGCCCTGTGCACAGCAACCCGTGATTGAATAAAAACACTTCGTCTGAGTCACCCAAAACAGGACTCCTCAGCCCGAGGTCTCGCAGCAAGCCCAGCCCTGAATCTCTCATCACAACCACAACCACCACCACGCCTCGCCAACTCTCTCCACCCCCAACATCCTCCCCCACCCCACCCCAACCACCACCACCAACACAACCCTGCTCCCCCAACTCACCCATCCCCACAACCCCATTCATCCACTCCCTGCACCAAGTGAAAAATAGAAAAAAAAAGACTCCGAGCCACACCCAGCCCCGCTCCGAAGCGAGGAAGTGGCGTGGGTGTTGGGTGAGTGTGGGGCATCGTCGTCTGTCTTGCGTTCGTGGCTCTCTTAAAGCCACACAGAAGCGACGGTCCACTCTTCTCGCGTGAAGTTTCGCTCTGCGTCGAGTAAGCGGAGCTCCTCAAGTCTGTTGCCTGCTCACTCCTTCCCTCTCCCACCTCCCTTCTCGTTCCCCTCCTCCCCACCACTCTCTCAACTTCACTTTCTGCCGCTTGCCACGTTATGCTCTCTCTATATCCCTGCTGATGCTGCTGCTGCTGACGGCGCTATAAATAAGTAAAGCAAGTGGCGACTGCGCAGTTCTATTATTCTATACCGTACGTGCGTTGTTATTCTGTGCTAAAAATCTAAACAAAAGTGTGTGTCTGTTTGAACATGTAAATGCTTGCTCAGTCGTAGCCACAGACCCCTCTAACGCTTCGTAATAATTCTATCGCAAATAACGCAGCGCAGACACTTCTCGCCACTTCGCCGGAGGTGGTGCTGCTGGGGGGGGCATCAGCCCGCGGCGTCCGTGTCCCGAGTCGTCGTCGCTGCGTCAATTTCTCGCCTCGCCCTCTCCACCACCACCACGGCGAGAGCGCGAGGTATCTTATCCACGCACGACCAACCACCTGGACGCGGGACACTGCACATTTGGACATCTTCTGGCGGGCTTGCCTCGTGCTTATAAGCCGAAAGACATCTCCCTATCAGATGCAACCCTTTGCTGTTGTTGTTGTTGTTGTTTACAAGTTGCTTGAGATACGTTGGCTCGCTTGTTATATTTGTTGGGATGTGCGCGCTAAGGCAGCTGTCAAAAGTCAATTGAAAATGCGGTTGCTGTTCTGTATACCAGTGATACCTTAGGCTTCCTCGTAATTAGCGTAATGTCATTTCAGTTACCTAGGCGAGTCTCGCTGAGTCTCACGACTCGTGTTCAGGAAAAGGGGCTTTTGCACCCACCGATGTCTGGCCACAGCTGTTCAGGATGAGTGTCGTGGGACGGATTGTTTAGTCGCAAAGGGGGACCGGAGAGATCCCGGAGAAAACCCGCGCGCGCACAAGGGGAGGCTGGTAACGCCCAGAGCGGCCAGCAGACAGATGAAAGAATCAGTTGCTCTCAAGGCAAGTCGATTAGCGTTCATCACAATTCTGTCAGTGATGTGAATTCCATATTATCGTGGCGGGGGAAGTCTTTCCATATTCCTCGAAGGAAGTGGCCAAATATGCCTCCCTCCCCACCCAATCCAATGCAGGGACCTCTTTAAAAACGAGTGAGACGGAACGGCGATTCTTTCCGTGGATACTTTGGATGATTAGTCTTAGTCTCGCACGCATGGAGGGGTGTAGAGAAGGGACGTTACACAGGTTGCATCCCAAGTGTCAGGGGAGTCGGGTGGGGCGTGTTGGATGAACAGGTGTGTGGCTCTCTTCTCACCTGTATAGCGTTACCTGCCCTGAGGCGTCCTGCTTTGAGCACCACGTGCCAATGTGCAGCTTATCTGTGTAATTCTATCCTGCCCGGTAAATATGTCCCCGTACGGCAAATGTTTGTGTTTGCGTGAATGCAATGCGTAAATAGTGTCGTCTTGTGCAGGCTATAGAGGCTACTCGTTAAGAGTATAGGCCAAAGGACAGGTAAGTTGTTTAGTTGGGTAAACATTAATGCATTTTTAATGCAATTGAAAGGCACGTAATTGCCGAAAGTAGTTTAAAGCCTTAAAATATTAATATCAAGTAACTTGATAAGTTAATTCCCCATGCATACAGCTATAGAGTGGGGGGATATCGAATTCACCGTACAGTACTTATATCGCAGGCGTATTCCTGTATCAGTTACATTTATTGTTGGCTAAACATCGCATAGGGGATAATAGGCGAGGTCCAACGGGGTTATCAAAGGCCGCGTGTATTGTACTCGTTTAATTATTCTGTGGCTGAATCGTGCGAAATTCTGGTAGCTTGGGGAGGCCATCATCTTGCAGTGGATTGATCATGTCTGATGATGAGTTAATAAGTTAATAAAGACCACGTTAAGTTGACTTTGTTTAACTTGTGAGAACTCAGAGGTCGGTATAGTCCCATTGGCAGGAGTGGTTTGGGCCACCAAATTACTAAACGTAAAACCAATGAAATAAAGTTATTGCAATTAAGTAAATATACATCGGAGTGAAACGACGGCATATATTCTGTGACAAAAATCTAGAACTGCTCAAATTCAGCGGGGTGATTCAGACTCCCAGACCATTACACAGGAGTCTCCCCGGCCACTCCCTGCACGTGGGTCTTCATGTTTGTGTAAGACCATTCAGAAACACAACATATTTGTGGTCAGGCTTATCGATGGAGGGGGGTAGGATAAACAGCTTTTGACGCGTGCTATCGAAGTTACAGTTTTATTCGGGATTTGAGCGAGTTTATTAACAACAAAAAGACGACGCTTCCGTAGCATTGCATTGCTGGGGCGTGGACATTTTTTTTGTTACACGTGGTTTCCATCTAAAAAAAAAAACAAGTTGTACGTTCGACCGTGAGTCCTGACACGTACCGATGTACTCCCTCCTCCCCCTCCTCGCAGCTCGGGGCCGCTGCCTCCTCCTCCTTCCTTCGTTTGTTTGCCAGACGCTCCGATCCGCCTCCTCCCTCCCAAGAGTGCTGCCTGCAGCAAGCGAGAGAAGGGGAGGGGGAGAGAAAAGCCCCCCCAGCACGGTAAGCTGCACGCATACTTGCCACATGTGCTCAGGTCGCAGTGCGCTAGGGGGCGGGCGGGTGGGTGGGAGTGGAGTGAAGAGAGTTGAGTTGTATGCTTTGGATGGGGGTGTGGAGGGAGTTGTTCAGTGGCTTCAGAGGCGGTGGAGAGTGGAGAAGTGGTGATTGTAGGTGTGGTGTAAGGTGGGTGCGGGTTCAATGTGGAGCCCAGGGACATTAACTGGGCGTTGGCTCATCACTATATGGCAGCATTCACAAATGGAACATTTAAAACGCTCCAGTAGCAGTTTGCGACTGGTGGTCATCCAGAACAGACCTAACGACGTTTCACGACGCAACACCCCGATCCACAAACACGAAGGAGGCATCACAGCGATGTGGCACTTCGCTGCTCCTGACGCGTCTATCTGGGCTTGAATGTGAAACTGAGGTTATTGCTCTGAGCCTACATCAGCAGCCATACGAAAGAAGAAGCATTTAAGTCTGCTAATGAAGAGGTGTGGTGCATGCACCATCTACCTTCTAGACACTCTTGATTCATTCTTTCCGCAGAGATTTTTCCCCCCCATTTTTAATAAAAGTGTTACCATAAATACATTTTGCAATATAGGCAAGATGGCTAGTTTAGAGATTTGTTTTTATTCCCACAGCTGGTAAAAAAATCCCGATAGCTTGGGGCGAGGGTTAGGCGGGTGTGGGGGTTGCCCTACTTCCCCACGCTGGTCAGTGTGGCGCTGCATGCTGAAGGCTAAAACCAGAGAGCTGTTGAGATATCACTCAGCGCTGATGTTCGCGATCACTGAGAATCTCTCTTGGACCAACTGGAGGTGTAAGTTACTTTAAGCAGAATACATCTGTAGTTTGGGTGTACTCGCTGCTGCTGATTTATGCTGCTGGAACTGACTTGCAGATACACAACTTCGCTCAGAAGCAGCAGCAGCAGAAAAAATGTAAACATTTCTGCGAAGTCGGCTGTGGAATGGCAACAGATAAAATGCGGTTGCGAAGTAAAAACAAAGGAATGAATTTGGCGAATAAGGTTGCATTTTCGTTTTTTGTTTAGAATGGAGCTCGACAGTGACCTCTTGTGTGGGGCCGAGAACGATCGCTGTACAGTAACAATGTCGCATCTCTGATTTAGCCGGGGTCTCTGATTTCGGCGGATGTGTGAGACATCGGTCAGATACGCGAACGTCTGTAGACAATGACATTGCACGGCGTGCAAATAGGTTACGAGACAAAAATAAAGTGCAAACTGCTTTCAACTTGAGAAACTGCTCCGAAGTAACACTGTGACGTACGTGCATCGCTATGCAGTTTGCATGATAGGACCAGAAATATTCCCCAAACAACATTTTTGTTTAAAGCAAAGGGAATTCAATGGAGAGTAACATTTCAGGACCTCTGCTGTGCAAGTCACGATCGCCGGCGATGGGGACGACCCTGAGTTGCGCTTCGCCTGCGCGCGGGCTGCCGCTTTCATTCGGTAACCGTCGTGGTGGACATCGCAGACACGGGCACGGACACAATTTCCTCGGCACTCGGTTAATTGGTCTGTTAATTTGTCTGTTAATTTGTCTGTTAATTTGTCTGTTAATTGGTCTATTGATTGGTCACAGTGGCTACGTGGCGGTCGGATATGCGACCTTTTTATACCCTGCCCTCGGTGAAATGGGTTTGCCGCGTGGCACGGTGGCCACGTATAGCAGCAAAGCGACGCCTCAACAGTAGCGGCGTGAAGTCGTTGCAGGGCATCTGCTACGAGGCCAGGGCGTGGCATGGGTGGCGGAGGACATACGACTTTTTGAGAAAGTCCGGGTGAGGGAGCAATGCAGGGTGGATTGGGTGGCATTAAAATCGAACCTGCTTGCCAAAACGAGGCCCAAGCATGCAGAACGTTTAGAAGATAAAAACACATTTTCAAAGGGAAATAAATATAAAAATCTGGAAAAGTAAGTAGGCGGACAGGCAGATTTGATGGACAGACAAGAGGCAAAAAAAAAATTCGGGGCAAGAATGAGTGAACCCATTTCCCATGAACGGCGTGATTCATGGGCTACTGAATTCTGAGTTTACAGTTGCATCTGCAATAGCGGCCGTTATGACTGTGTCCTGAAAATGTCTTGAGGTTGTGACTCGTGCTTGTGGCTTGTGTAGCAAGCGAGAGACCGAACAAGAGCACATTCTGCAGTGGCGGATGTCCACAAAGTGCGCTCAGAATGGCAGTTGAATGCCTGCAAAAGGGCATGTGAAGAACGCGGGGGGCTCCCTTTTCGCCAAAATGCCACCACAATGTTCTTTTTTTTTCATTTTGTATAATGGAAACGGGCGACTTGCTGCTTGGAATTCTCTGAGAGTTCGTGTTTGCACAGTGAAGAGGCGCTTCGCATGTCCGCTTTAAGGATCGTGTAAACACGCCGTCAGTTTCGGCTGCGATGACCACCCCCGTCCGCCCCCCCCCCCCTCACTTCTGCGTGGTGCACGGCGTTGTGTTGGTGGTGTGTTGGTGGTGTGTTGGTGGTGTGTTGGTGGTGTGTTGGTGGTGTGTTTGTGCTGGTGGTGGTGTGTTGGTGGTGGTGGTGTGTTGGTGGTGGTGTGTTGGTGGTGTGTTGGTGGTGGTGGTGTGTTGGTGGTGGTGGTGTGCTGGTGGTGTAGTGGTGGTGGTGTGTTGGTGGTGTGTGTGTGGTGGTGTGGTGGTGGTGGTGTGTTGGTGGTGTGGTGGTGGTGGTGTGGTGTTGGTGGTGTGTTGGTGGTGGTGGTGTGTTGGTGGTGGTGGGGTGTTGGTGGTGCTGGTGTGTTGGTGGTGCTGGTGTGTTGGTTGTGTTGGTGGTGTGGTGGTGGTGGTGTGTTGGTGGTGTGGTGGTGGTGGTGTGTTGGTGGTGTGTGTGTGGTGGTGGTGGTGTGTGTGTGGTGGTGGTGGTGTGTTGGTGGTGGTGGTGGTGTGTTGGTGGTGGTGGTGGCGTGGTGGTGGTGGTGGCGTGTTGGTGGTGGTGGGGTGTTGGTGGTGTGTTGGTGGTGGTGGTGTGTTGGTGGTGGGGTGGTGTGGTGGTGGTGGTGTGTTGGTGGTGGTGGTGTGTTGGTGGTGGGGTGGTGTGGTGGTGGTGGTGTGTTGGTGGTGGTGGTGGTGGTGTGTTGGTGGTTTGGTGGTGGTGTGTTGTTGGTGGTGGTAGTGACAGACTGTGGCGAGCCTCCTCGCTCGTCCCCCCGCCTACAGCCCTGGCCTCTCACAATGAGCTCGTGTTGTGCTCAAATTTTCTAAATTATGTAACGTGGACAAAAATGTAAACTGCACATAGTGTACGCGGCGCCATGGCTCAGCTAAAGACCTTTCTGGAATGAACTAAACCTATTGCGAACTATTTATTTCGTGAGTTTGGTCAAGTCATGTCCTGACTGCATAGCTGCACGTGTGTTTACACGTGTATATCGGAGCATCAATAATCCCCCCTTAGCTACGTAAATAGTTATGCTTCAGAGTTTGAAAACGTTGGACAGTGAACAGATTTTAGTGCGGTTTAAAATGTGGATGGACGTAACATTGTTATTTTGTGCGGGGTCTTTGAAATAAAATACCAAGTATAGTGTTTGTGCCATTTTACAATCTTATGCAGGAGTTTTTAAAATAGATGATTATAATGCCAGATTATAATTCCAGACCTGAAAGCAAATATATTTTGATAATCGGTTGAACCTCAGCAGAACGAGAACGATGAAATGCAGTAAAATGAAAAAAATATCCCTGATTGAAAACAAGTTGTTGGATTTATGAAAATCAGTGGCTTTAATTAAACATGATTCATCCGGCATTGCAGGATGAGATCTGCAGATGGGATTGAGAGAAATGTCTTGAAGGGCTAATTAGTTGGCCCTTCAAGACAATTCGTTGTATTCCTTTGCTGGCGAGATGTGTGCAGCATTGCAAGACCAGAGAGCGATAAGTTTGACTTGACAAGAAATACGTCCGTGAGACATATGAATAATTAACAGAGACTTCTTTAGATTAAACGTTCAGGAAAAGATCCCCTGTAAATGCCCTGCTAGTGTACCGCACACCGCACGAAGGAGTAAGATATGTTCTTCAGGTATGCCATGCATTTGGCGTATTCGTCTTACTTGCTATGATGCGGGCAGTCAATTTGTCATGTACTTTTGTATACTTGAACATTCTTGTAAACACCACCGCGGCGGATAAGATATATCTATGGCAAGGCCACAGGATGAGCTGGCGTGCGAGGTTGTCATGACCCAAATCATTCCGTTCGCTTGAAGCATCCTGCGTTCCTGACGCTCTTGCACAAGAACAACACCGCGGTCACCAGACCCTCGTCGTCGGTGCCCATTGATGAGTCTCCCGCACGTTCCAACTTGGGCATTGCGTGAGCGGTTCGCCCCCAACGGGGGCACATCCTCGGTGTCCCGGCTGACAAAGCCGTGCGCAAGTGATAGATTCATGGAGACCCCCCCCACCCCAGCACGCAACCCCCGCCCCCCAAACCCCCACCTAAGGGAATTGTGTTTTCCAGCTCTAGATTTACACGGGCAATGTAATTCATCAGCTGTCCCCGCATTGGCGTCAAGTGTTTGTAATCACTTTCCATGGCTGCGTCGTAAAATATCGGCGGTGGAGGAAAAAAAAATTGCAGGTGCAGAGCCACATTTGCGGTAAAGTCTGCGAGTACCTCGTGCAGCCCTAACAATTTCTTACGCCGACTGATGGCGAGAAGCCCCTCTCGGAGGTGCCGCTCACTCTTCCACAATGGCCAAGACGTCTTGGGCGTACGCACTGTATGTGTGAACCTCTTTCGCGCCGTACGTCGCCACCCGTGCCGATCGGGGGTGCGGGAAAAGGTGTGAGTGTCCACACTTTACCTCACCGCCACCCACCTACCAGTAGACTTATTCATATGCATATGTACAGACAGTACATTATAGCATTTGAAATGTAAAATAAATCCAGTATCCACATGGAATGCCATTTTATGCATCCCAAACCCGCCAGCATAAAAAAATGGGACTTACACCTCGCAATGAATACATTTTCACACGTTAGTGCATTCCAGAATGTATAATGAGTACCGAAGAGTAATTTATTATAATGCAATCCGTCGTTGCTTCTTCGCGGATTGGGTTGGGGTGCTGGTTCCAGAGATAGAGATAAGCCTTGGAATTCGAGATTGTTGGCTGTGTGCTTGTTTCTGTGTATGTGTAGAGACACTACGAGTAGGAGGCACTCTTGATTATTAACACGGCATGATGGTAACACTTGGTAACTACGGCTCCCAGTAAGGACAGCTGGTAGGCTGCCTGACTGGCGACGCCGAGACGGTGAAGACCCCAGCAGCACAACGGGGATCCCCCCACTCCAAACGACAGCCCCGAGCTCCCCTGCCGGAGCCCCTCTTGTACTGTCACGTGGCCTGGCTCCGCCATCGGCCATGCTCCCTTCTGGAACCGTCTAGCGGGTTCTCGTTGTGACCCTTCCGTACGTGACCTTTCCCGAACATCCCTCGGGTCTATCACGTGGCCTGCTGTCCGTCAGGGCTGCTGTGAGCTGGCGCTCCCCTCCCCTGCCAGCAGCCCGCGCTGTGCTGCTACGTGACCGATTGTATGTCACTACATATGTATGTATATAGAACTTTTTTCGCACAGTACGTAGCCAACCATGCTTAACCGGAGGTTCAAGCTTTCTGCCGACATTGGTGTGCGGTGCCCATTTGCCTGTCGCTGCGGTAAGTGAAGTTAGCTTGGCAAGACAGCAAAGAGCACTGTATTCACATACTATGGAGAGGAGGAGGAGGAGGGAGGGATACTGCCGTGGTATAATGGTTGTCACATTGGATTTGTAATCTCAAAGTTGCCGGATTGATCTCCCGGCGTGGCAGATGAGTACAGCGGTGCAAGTGTTATTCAATTCCCCTGCCTCTGTCCAACCAGAAGATTAATTGGGGCAACACCGCATGTAGTTGATTGGCAAGTTGCGTGGTGTGGGGGAAAGCGTGGATACTCCTGCCAGCTCTTCCAGGATGTCTGACCAGCGTGGAAGAGGGAGGCCAAACTTCCCCTCTAGAGGGCCGCTCTAGAGCCCCCTCCAGTGGAGGCCCTTCCGCCAGCAATGGTGGGAGCAAGCAAGACCCCAGAGTTGCACCCCAACCTTTACAAAGTGAATTTTTGATATAGAATAAATAAATAAATAACATTGGTTCTCGACATTAAAAAAACTTCAGGAAGCCCTCCCACAGGCCTCAGACATGGGTCGCATAAACATTCTGAATTTTAAATTCCATAGCTATCGGCTTCCTTGCCTGACATTTGGAAAAGTGCAGCAATTAGTTGTTTCCCCGCCCCCCCCCCCCCCCTGCAAACCCATTTTAAAATAAGAGCAGACTTGCAGTAAATATACTCCGCATTTGTGAGTGTGTTGGTGCATGGATGTCTCTTACATCTTTGCAAACTTGTTTTCCACACAAAGGCTTGTGTGCACTCGCTTTACACACGCCTTAAGAAGAACACTCCATGTTGTTGTTAGTCGTTCAGGAGCCGGGTTCCTTTTTAACCATAGGGTGCATGGGAATACCAAGACGATGATCATGCCCACCGAAAAATTATGGAATTCAATAGCTGTCCATCACTTGGCATGGCGTGCTATATTTATTATCTGATGTACAAGCCAGGAAATTGAAATCCAACCACACAAAAGGAATTAAAGTTTTTTTCCTGCCGCCCAGATATAGTTTCTCCCGGCAACTTCATGCGTAGAAACTTGACCCGAACATTAATACTCGTAAAAATATGTATTCATGCTAGAAACTGTCAGGTATAGCCAAATACAGATAAAAGGCCAAACATGGTCAAGTTTTTAACAAACCACAAATTGGACTTAACTTGGCAACACAAATTTAAAGCCAGCAAAGTTCTAGCATACCAAGTGCTGCTGCCGAGTTCTGCCTCTCATCAAAGTTTGCATTCAGTTGTACACTTTATGCTTCATTTGCATATGAGGGTGAATTTAGTTGTTTTTGTTATATAAGGGTGTCCCAGAGGAATGTGTATCGGATCTCCCAGAATGCCTTGATTTGTGTTGCTTCGGCATTGGGATAACACATCGAAGCCAGTAGCAGATAGCACATTCCAGCATGTCCACATTCCACACTGAGTCTCAACCACCCATTTTGTCTGTAGCCTCTGTTGGTTGAATGGTACACGTTTTCAAGAAATATAATATTACACAATTTGGTGGTAACACTGTGGCCTTACAGAAACAAAGATATAATAGGTGACATTTCTGGCACGTGTGTTATGAAGCAGGGCAATTGCCCGAATCCTTGCCGATCATATATTTGTTTTCTTTTAGAGCACGGTAGATCACCCGTTTCCTGCCGTCCTCAATCCACGAATGGACGAAGGTTTCCCACATGTCATATTGGCCATTGGGTTCATTGACCGTACTTTGTCGTGCTGGCCAGCACGGGTTGATCAAGCCAACCAAGGACCGTTCCAAACATCAATTACCATCAATGTTTGTCGTGGCCAGGAGTCGAACTTGGGTGGCCGGGTTTATAGCGCAGCGTGCCATCACCGCGCTACAACCGCGGTCGGTACCGCTGCGGTGTCTGCATTTAACTTGCGGGTACAGACACGCGGATTTGTAAACGGAACACTCCCAGACACTCCCGCACGTGTCTGTGTGCTTGACCCACCACTGGTACAGTAGTTAATCCTCCCTTGGTATGGCGCAGACAACACCACACCTTGTCGGTGTGGGGTGACAGAACTGGTCTGTACTGTCCAGCCCTAACCTGTCTGGTTGAGCTGCAGCAATCTGTGTCAAGCAGCTCAATTGCATTACATTTATTTAACTTGCACGCTTAATGACATCACGTTGCCATCGAACAAGCCACGGTAATGTAATGTCTTGTACAATTTTGCTCCACTGCGCTGAACAGACCTCACGGTATCAAAGGGAGGGCCCCTTACTGTACGTGACATCAGGCAACCGAGCAGCATCTTTTTTTGACAGCCGTACCTTCCTGATGAGACGCTGAAAGTCAAAACTGGGCCAGAAATTTGGCGATGAAATAGATTCTGCCCGATCGTCGCATTTGATGGACTTAATGTAAATATTATTTCAGCAGCACCTGATGAAACACGCTGTCTGTAACCAGGACTTTAGTCTGTAACACAATACAGCAAAAACAATGCAATTGCAATTCAGTGTGGATAATAGTCGTTTTCACAGAAACTGCCTTATTAGTGGTTCGCGGATAACATAAGTTTTACCGTCGTATTTTTTTTTGCGTTACAATGCACTTTGGTAATGTTCCACAGCTTTACCGGGTGGCCATGGGAATGAAATCATTGAACCAAAGTGGCCCAATGGAGAGCCTGTGAGCAACGGACACAGCTGCCTCATTTGGGCCCAATCGCCCTCGTGGACATTTTTTCAATTCCTCGTGCGCAGTGCAGGGATATATTCGCTGCAGATAGAATATCTGCTCATGACTGTTCACATTTTCACACCGCTTTTCTGTTGCCTAAAAACGCTTGCCATTAGGAGTGCGGGTCAATTGGCAACAACAGAGCATTCTCAGCATAGCCAGGTTGTGTTTTGAAATGAGCTTTAGAAAATATAGAATACAAAAACTTCTCCCATTCCAAGCAGGTCTGGAAACTGTCTAAAGCTAACTTGCATGATGTACTTGATTGATACCGATGTGGATTTATAGAGTTATGTCTTGGTGCTCTTTCTGTAAATTATCCCTGTGGATTTTTCTTTATGAAATGATGTCACGAACACTATGAGATCTCTTTTACCAGTGGCAAAATATAATAGTAGGTTTTTACCCTTTTAACTGGTACAAAACTGACACCTTTATTCAAGGCATCATGTTTGCAATGACCACAACACAAGTAGTCAAAAAAGCAAACAAAAAGAAGCAACTCTGATAAGGATGATAATATGCACTGTCCTTGAAGTTGATTGGCCCACACCCGAGACGGCTTTCTTTAGAGCCTAGTCCCCATTGGTGTAGGGCCAGATGACACCAGAAGCGCGTACAAATGTCACGAACGTTCGGTTGGCTCTGTCACTTAGCCTGCCGCTGAAGTGCCCGCACTTGTTCTGCAATGTTGCAACATGCAGCAAACGTCGATGTGCCTCACAATATAATTGTTTATATATATACATCAAATAAAGACACAGTCTCATAACGAGACTTCAGCCCTAGGGCTGACCCGTCTTCAAATATGAATTGTATTGAAGGTTGTTTGTGTAAGGCTGTAGATTATGAAAAATCGAAAAGCGACAAATTTGAAACATCAATCTACATTATTTACAGCGCTGGAAAAGTAATAGGTTAATGTTATTACTAAGATTTGTAGGTAGGGAAAAACCGCCCCAAATCATTGCCAGAATCCTGCCAATGGTGCGAGAACTAAGATAGTTGCCCAAATGCCGTTGAGAAGACCATGTCTGGTCACACAGCAGATGCAAGTGGTTCGTTTTCATTCTCTTTGTTTCTCTGAAAGTGTGAATATGGCCACAAATATCTAGAAGATGCTGCGTGGTTTGCTTTTCAATTTCCTTTTGGAATTGCAGTTCGCCGAAAATATTTGGGTGTATTAAATATGAACATGTGATGTGTCTTTTTAAATATATATTAAGCTCCCATCACGTAACACTATTAACTCGGCACACTTAGAAATGCAATAATATCTTGCATAACCTAAGTCTCTTCACTAACAAAAGCCATTTGGGTTTAGCATATGGCAGCCCTTTGTCAGTCAGATGCTGATTGAAGGCCTCATCATGCTGTGCGAGTCAAATATTGCAAGTAATGTTTTCGGAAGGGGCATTCTTAATGGATACGTGAACTATTTGTTTTATTTAGCAGCTAAAGCGCACTGAGCTATATTTTCAGAGGTGACCTGGCCACACATGGTAGCTCATCGAGGAAATGGATGATATCATTGGCGGGATCACCCCCCCCCCCCCTATAACCTGCTGCATTCCAGGCGAGGGAGATAACATCTAAACGACTTGCGGGGTCTATAACGGCTTGCAGGATAGTTTAAGCGTCCTAAAAATAAGTTACCAGGGTGAATATTAACTTTTTAGGAGTCGTTTTTTTTTTACAAAAAGTAATGCATGTGAACATACCTCTTCGATAAACTATATACAATTTAGCAATTTCACGAAAGCCTAATTAGTACAATGCAGTGCAAAACAGCACAATGTCACATCCAACTTGCTCCGTGACGGTCCCAGTGTGCAGCACGACCAGCTTAATGGATGCCACTGAAGCGCAAGCCGAACTTAAGTGTCGACTTTAGAAGTACGATTGAGGTTTTATTTTAGCAGCAACGCGGTACAAACGTGCGCGCCGGCGACGTTTCTGCAAACGTTGCGCGCACAAACACAAATGCGCAGAAAGTGTACGTTTGAAAGAGGATGTTTAAAATATTCACTCGATTTTTTTCGTGCGTTTTTTTTCATTTTGGTTCTCGCCCCGCACCCCCCCCAGTAAGTTTCTACCATTATTATTGTTCTGGTGAGAACTTAAAAACAAACACAGTCAGCCAAAGGGCCTGGGGCGTGGCCGTGTGAAAACACCGCACTGCCACACGACGGGCAACTCCGCCACGGGCAACTCCGCCACGGGCAACTCCGCCACGGGCAACTCCGCCACGGGCAACTCCGCCACGGGCAACTCCGCCACGGGCAACTCCGCCACGGGCAACTCAGCCACGGGCAACTCAGCCACGGGCAACTCCGCCACGGGCAACTCCGCCACGAGCAACTCCGCCACTGTGGCACGGATCTGTAAATTCGAGCTTCTTCCATGTGGAACAAAATGGGGCCGTCCAGACGAACGTCCACGATTGGTGCCGATGGCCCCACTCGTGCGCTCGGGGTGACATCTGTTGTCACATTCTCCTCCCAGGAATAGGCAAGGGACGGGGAGGGAAGAGAGGATTGGAGTCGGACAAATATTAGCGAAGGGACGTGAGAGGGGGCTGGGTGGTTGAGGTTCTTGCTGCTGTTGAGTTGAAGAGCAAATTCCGAGAGATGTGGATGTTCAGCTTTGCCAACTTATTGGGTAATCACGAAGGTTACATTAGCAGGGCGCAGTGCTTCGACTGTGTGAATGTTAAAGGCTATAAATAAGACGTTGAGTGTATACGAGGTATCGGGTTCAGTGATCACACTCCACTAGAAACCACTGCGACCTTAGTTGGCTGCCTGGCCATAGATCACATCAGTCTCAAGTGATAACTGAAGCAGCCCCCCTCCCCCGTCAACCTACACCGACCATCATGGTCATACGGTGTGAGAAGGCCTCGGTCCAGCAGTGGATTGTATGTATGTTGAACTTCTTTCGCACCGCACGTAGCCAAACGCCCGAATCGGGGGTGCGGGAATGACAGAGACGTGTAAATTATTTACATTTTAAAAAGCACACTGCATTGATTGTCATCGTGAAGTATAATCAACCAGTAAACCAGTATAGTGACGAGAATGACCAAACAACCCCCATGACTGAAAGGCATTGGCAGACGTTCATCCACCAGTGGATTTATAAAGGCCTTCAAATTGTGTTATATATCACTTCATTGCTTGCATACAAGAATCTCTACGCTGGTTTGAGCGATCAGAGCATTTGCGTGCGTCTGCAATGTATCTCCCGTCAGTCACTGTGAGACTGCTTCGTCTCTCCGCTTTGCTGGCTCCGCCACGTGTGCGCGTGTCTGTGTACTTGAAGGTATCCATGGGTCCCACATGGAGATGGGAGGTGTAGCATTGACGTGCCTTTCCCAGGCTTATTATAACAACCGTGTAAAGTTTTGATACACACTTGTAAACATTCTGAGTTGTCCTGAAATGTATATACTGTGGGGACTTTGTACAGAAAGCAAATTACGTTTCCATCAATCTACCACGCTACTCCAATGCACGTACAGACTTGGTTCTCTCTCCTCCGCCCTCTTTCCCGGACCAACTCACAGCACCCCCCCTCACCACAACGAAGTGGCCGCGGGGGTGAGGAATCAATCTGGTGCCCCATAAACGCCATGAATGGGATTTTATATTAATATCTACTTTTTCCCATTTACCTTAACGAAACGAAAACAATTTAACGAGACGTTATGCATGTCAGCTGCAGCTGGGGCCATCTGTGCACAAAATGATTTGGGAGCTGGGATTCGGAATGTGTTTATTTTGGCTTTGTTTTTGTGTTGCATGCTGCCTTGGATATCTCCTTTTGAGGGGGTGGGGGGGGACTTTGAGTTGAGCCCAGTTGTAAAATATCAATATATGCATCCGAAACTGCAAAAACACAACCCAGTAGGGCGAATGTGCGTTTGTGTACAACGCCTTTGTCGCACTCCAAAAGCACACGCTTTTTCACGGCGGTAACGCCGATGTACAAAAGGGATATTGTTTTCACGGTTTCAGAGCGAGTGATGCGATGTGCCTTTGAAGAGTGTCACTGAAATGGGCAGTGGTACATTCGTTTTGAATGGTGAGCATTTCCCGTGCCAGTGTTTACGCGTTTGGCACGCAGCCCACCAGCACCGGTGCATTTAGTTTGGTTGAAGCCCATGTATGCAGCTGTCCATTTAGACACGAAACATCATCTCCAGCTTTGGTCACCGTTGACACGGCATTGTACGGCCAGCAGAACCTTTGTAAGAACAACCACGCACAACCCACGGGCTCTCCTTTTTTTACCCACAGAGTATTTGACATTTGAAGCTCGTAAAACCACAATTGTGCATTGCTCTCATGGCAATTTTAAGCAATTTCATGGCGTAATTTGCATCCAGCCGGTAATGCGGTGTGATGATAGTGCACGGAGCCTTTCCGAGGTCTAAATGGGCATCTCATTGTCCTTGGAAATAACAGCGGTGAAATGTCGCTACCCATTGAGAAAAGCCACGGTTTTGCCAATTGCACATTGCGGAGAGGGTGAGCGGAAAAGAGCGTTGGTGGGAATGGGTTTGGTTGTCGTGAGAGCGTAGATTAGGGGCAGCGTGTTTGGAAACGTCGGGGAATGGATGTGACCTAAACGTGCCACGGGTTGGGATTAAGCGAGCAAGTGATGTGCCAACTTTCCTCATCGCCGCAACGTACTGTCGTGCCGGTCGCCCAGATTTGCAATCGAGGGTCATCCGATTGAGACACTGCAAAAGGAAATTGTATCACGATTCGTAATGGGGCAGCGGTGGTGGCAGTTTATTTGGCCAAAGTGTTCGGAGTGGGTGTGGTGTCTGGGGAGTCGGGGGGGGGGGGACAACCCACGTGATGAGGGTGGGGTGCAGGGGGGACCGATGTGCTGGGGTGGTTAACCACAGAAGTATGAAAGGCCCCCCTCGGGTAACCCTTTGGATGCGGCATGAAAGAATTACAAGTTGGAACTGGTTGGGGCAGGGGGACAGAAATCCTGGCATCGGATGATAGCGAATGCCACCGAGAGAGAAGCCCAGCGGGAATGCACAGCGGCGAGTCGTACACGCACACTGGCCCTTGACTGTGCAGAGGAACGGCGAGCGCAGCTGCTTGTGCATGTGTACGCTTGTGTGCTTGTGTGCGTGGGAAGAAGTTGTGTGGGACATGAACAGGGCACGGGTGGTACAATGCCACCACTTTTATCGTCCACTCGACACCAACGTATGTGTCGCCCTCATTCGTCGTACGAACAAGAGGGGGGTAACGAACCACATTTATTTATCTATCCCAAGTGTGGGATTAGAGGTTGGTACACTCATCTCGCTGTAAGATAACCTGGGCTGTGTTCCAGCATTTACAAAATCCTGAGGTCTGCCCAGTCACCTTGACCTGCAATTAATTCTAGACCTCTTGTGTGTTTTTTTGTCCTCGTTCAATGCATCCCATTGTTATCAAGTGGCAAAATTACCAGGCAATGAGTGCCCACTGGTGCAGGCAGCACCACCGGGGGGAAGGGGGGTGGGGGGGGGCAGACCCACTCGAATCACACCGGCGGCTGCGTGTGTGGTGAACGTTTCAAGTTCCCATTTCGGCGAACAGAGAGGGCCCTGTTGGAGCGCGCGGCAGCTTCCTTCCCGTGGGTCGCGCTCGGCGAGAAAATCGGATGAAGCTCTTTATCTCGCCCAGGTCCCCTTTGTCGTCAGTCGACTGCTGGATGGAGGCCACCCCACGCCTGTAAGCACTGGGAATTGTCTGACCATACTTCACCACATTTGTAACGGTGAGGGTTGGTGAAGGTGTTGCAGGTGGCCGGGGGCATCCAGTACTGCTCAAGATGTCACCCGCTAACGAATGTGCAGGGTTCACGAGCGCACTGTGCTAACCACTGCTCCACCACTCTCCCACCCCTCCCACCTTTTTATCTTTAAATGGGGAAAATTAGGTCCTAGCAACCCATTCAAAAATCCCTTTCCTGTGTTTAGAAGATAGCTGGGAGGGGGGGGGGGTGTTTGCGTAGAGCTGAAATGGTGGCTGCGGCTTGGGGCGCAGGGGACGCGTGATCGTACGGGACTCTCTCCCGGGTTTGGCCGGAAGTCTCGGGCACGGTGGTGTGCGAGCGAGGGGCGTGTGCGGCATCACGCACACGCCCCGGTGGTTTTACGGCTCTGTGGGATTTGTAACCTCAGTCTGCAATAGAAAATGGAAATGGGGAAACAAAAACCCACTCGCCCTTTTTATAGCACGAACCATTCGAGTATAAACAAACAATGGATTTATAGTTTTGCGCTCGGTCTGACGGGATGGAAAATTGGTGGAGGTTTGAAAGGGGGGAAAAAACCCAGAGCTTCCACGCTTTACACAAACGTAACAGCAGCAACAACAAAAACAACTACCAACCCCTCCCTGAACTTGCCTAAACACCCGCAAGTTAACGGGGCATCCCTGCAGTGTCTCGCTTAAACCATGGCTGGTGGATTGGCCTCCACTAGACTTTGGGGGGCTGTAGAAGAT
Source organism: Lethenteron reissneri (assembly GCF_015708825.2). Taxonomy (NCBI): domain Eukaryota; kingdom Metazoa; phylum Chordata; class Hyperoartia; order Petromyzontiformes; family Petromyzontidae; genus Lethenteron; species Lethenteron reissneri. Next base: position 1,390,262 of record NC_083819.1, read on the forward strand.
GCGGAAGTACCCACAACTGTCCCCACCACGCGCCACCTGCCGATAGACCGACTTTGCCGTTACCCATTTCAACTGCCGCTGCCGGGAGATCAAATCGACGCCGGCGACCTCCGGATCGTGAACTCCGTCGTGCGAAACCACTTCCGCACCGCATCTCAGGCGAGGGCGCTCTCCATTTTAGCGCTCGCAAGTGAGATTTGTAGGAATGAAATGAAAATCGTAGCTCGCCAAAGTTATAACATTCCATTCTGCCCTCCGCAGAGGGTATGGGATCACCTGGCGGGGGGCCTGGGGGTGGCGTGGCGGAGTGCGCGTGGGCGGGTGTGGAAAAGGCTGTTGGCTTGAGCGGAGCGGCGCACATCTCGCGCTTGTTCCCTACTCGGCGGAGGAGGGTCGGCGGGATGGCGAGTGCCCGGGCGGTTAGGGTCCCGCAACTCCCCCGGGCTTGCATCGCCACTCTGTTAACACGCTGCCTTCTGCTTGTGGATCTGGACGCTGACAGAGGAGGGCGCGGGGTCGGGATTGGAAAGTGGGAAGTTCCCACTCGGACGACAACCGATTGACTCATTTTTTGCAGTGGCTTAAAAGTAACGTGGTGTGGAGTTCTGTCTTGTGCAGCTCCTTTGTCTATCCACTGCTGGATGAAGGTCACCCTATGCCTGTTGGCCTTGGGGATTTTGACCATACTTCACCACACTGGTCAATTGACTGTTATTTGGAGCTGATCTTGTTTGTCCTGTTCACATGCCATAGCTGTATATTTATATATAACTTGTAGCAGCATACCTTCTATTGTTGATGTGAACGGGCGACCTTCTGTATCACATCCATCACCAACATGCGCTATCTACCACAATGCCCACATCTTCCTGTGCTAACCCTTCATTATCTTTGCAATCGAATAGAATACAACAAACATTAGCCAACTGTAATGCAAAGCCACGGGGTGGAGCTATGGCGCAGTCATTAGCACACTGCGCTATGAACACAGTGACCCAAGTTAGATTCCCTGCCACGGCTATAGTGTCAGTGGCGAGTGATATCTGGGCAGGACCGGGACCTCCCGCCTCCAATTGACCAACTTGCACAGAGACGGGCGTGGTGAGGTATGGTCCAACAATCCCCGTGAACAACGCAGCATGGGGATGTGTTCATCCAACAGTGGTTTTGCAACTCAATGTAAATGCGAAAAACGTGCTTTATTTTCGTGGAGTTGCACATTCATTATGTTTGTGTCAAGTGGGCATTCTGGTCCGCTGTTTACGCTGACCACATGGGGTGAGGGGAGGTCTTGTAAGCGAGAAATAAGTTGTGAGCCACTGGCCCAGAAGCATTACTTGAATGAGAGTTGACCCAAGGCAACTTTTCATTTGACATTTTTTACACATTCCGATTTTTAAAAAGAAAACGTATCTCTTGACTCGGCCAGTGTACTGCCACAACAATGGGCTTCGCCTTCCGACAAAAGTGCAGTTGGATTTTGTTATGCAAAGGAAGCAAAGGAGATTTCTAGATTAGCCTCTCCCGCCTCTGCGAGCATGTATCGTTACCTGCAGAGCGATATTATCGTCGAGGCTGATATGGGGGATCTCAAAGACGCCGACATTACACCCACGTGTGAGAGTCTCCAGGTAAAAGCCCCCCGTACAAACCGTCTCCTTATGAAGCGTAGCTTGAACTCTGTCGCTTGTTGCGATGGCCAGTGTGGGCCCTTTGTAAATGCGGTCGTGAAGTTCGTAGCGGCAGTGTCCATGACTTCAGTCCGGAGGATTGGAGAAGTGGGCTTGGTGGGAGGCGGAAACCGCACGTTGCTTGTGAACTGCCCAACTTGAGAATACAGTACAGCAAGTAAGGTTTCTGACAGGATAGCTGTGGTGGCGTGTTGTGTGCATTCTCTTTAAGATGGCATAATTTGAGTAAAGAGCCTGATAATATCGTCGCTGTTTTGAAGTTTTGCCCATTGATCTTTGTATAATTTTGTTGTTTAAAGCTCTTATACCAAAACCCGTATGCAACTCTTACCAACTACAACTTTTAATTTGTGCCGTCGATCGCTGGCGATTGGAAGTTGTGGGCCCTCTGGGCCAGTGCTCGCCCGACTTGGTTTTAAAAAAGAAAAGTGGCGATGGTGGTGGCGATGGTGGCGGTGGCGGCGGCAGTGGTGGCTTCCCCCCGCCCCCTGCAATATACAAACATTGACTTTGGTAAGCGCACCTGCTTGGCGTAGTTGAAATTCCATTTTTTCCGTAGTTCGGGGAGGATTCCAAAAAGCGACTGGCTCTTTCAACAGAAAGCGTCTGGCTGTAATTCTTCCGGCCGAAAGCAGTGCGAGAAATACGCACGAGAAGATAGCAGCCGCACGTCCACGACGGGCCTTTGCAAAGGTCTCTACTCTCCACGTGGCATTGACGCTCTGAAAGTGCTTCGCAGTGGCTCAATAAAAAAAACGGTTTTATATAATGCCGTTCACTGGATTGGTTCCCATTTTGGCTCCTCCTGAAGGCCGCATTGTTCTGCACATGCTCCAGTTATATCCTCAGAGGTTACCCCCACACTGCGCATTCTAGAGAAGGAGCAGATATTTGTTGGTATTAACAGTGGACACAAAGCGGTTGGCACTGGCACGGTGTGATGCTCAGCACACTGAACTCGCAACTCAAGAGGTCGGCGGTTGGATTCGATCTCCCGGCGCGGCAGTTGAAACAGCGGTCCAGGTCTCTTAAATCCACTCCCAACCACCGCACCACCCCCCGTCCCTGTCCACCCAACAGTATAAATGGAGACACCACAGTTGGTTGATGGGCTGGTCGCGTGTGGTGGGTTAATGTGTGGATACGCCTGATCAGCATGGAAGAGTAGGCCAAATAACCTCTCGTATAGGCCCATCATCCAGCAGTGGCATGAGCAAGGTATTACAGGGCCGCACCTTTACCTTTCTGCAATAAAGTCCATAAACATGCACAGGTCAGTGTTATTTAAGCTTAAAGTAATTTCATCTGATTTTATTGCTGCAATGACACTACGTCACTAAGGCTACGTCAGCAACTGCACACCACGTCTCTATATTCACCTTGTGTTGAGAGAAAATAAAGGTGAGAAAACGAATAGACTCCAGAATGGGGCCCCGGTATGTTTGGTAAGAACAATATTCCTCATACCAAGCAAATCCTGCGCTCGCTCTCTCGACTGTTCCAGGAGGGATCCGACTTTTAGCATGTGGGCCAATTCCTTTTGAGTAATATTTTTTCGTGTGCCAAGAAATCCGGTTGCCGAACTAAAACACATGCATTGATACCAATGCACACAGGTTAGTCGGCCTACTTGCTGTGCGTTCAGCAAAGTCAGGCTTGTTGATCAAAACCAGTACAGAGTTTGCCTGTTTACACAAATTCTGCTTGATAATATTGGTGTGCGAATCCCAAAATAATTATGATAATATCATATTTTAAGTTGTATTTGGAGACTTGGGAGGGCACAATGAGATTGTGCGCGTACTTGCTGTTATGCTCTTTTATATGTCACCACATCTTTGGCCTGTACGTAGGCCGTCAACCCTTCCCCATTCAGAGACGTCTGCAAGTTGCCGGGTGGGTGTGTCCCCCGTTCACCGCCGAATCTGCGAGCCGTTCAGCGTTGATGTTATTTAGAGAGGCGTAGCGCCGTTGTTTTTAAAGACATTGTGCTCACCGCGGAGAAGTGTAGCGACACGACCGCACTCTATTATAGCGTACACGTACGTCATCGGAATGCGAAAGGGTTAAATGGACGCAAACTCACGACCAATCCGTTTGGATATGCCCTCTCCTCTACCTTGCATTTCACCTTCCACCACCCCGACCCCTAGTGGATATCATGGTACCCCAATAACACGCCGCACCCCCGCCAATAGAAGCATTGCTACGACACCAACCAGTGGGTGACTGCATGTATGCATGCGAGTGATTGATTACATATAAGTGTACTGTTTTCATATCGGGGATTAAACACCGATTCAAGTGTTGTCCCACTGCCACTGTCCTACGCTGGTAAACTTTACATTTTTGCAAGGATAAAAAGGGGAGGGGGTGCTAAATATGCAAGTAATTGTGAACGCACCTGGGTGCGTGCATGACGTGAAATAATGTGCTTGTGAAAACTGCCCGTGGCACTAAAATGCTTTTGATCGCCAAAAAATCCGGGCCCATCGAGTGCAAATGCGAGCTTTAATGAATTGTTGGCAAATTTTAAGTTCACCTATCCATCATGCGTTGCCTTTTAGAATAGTTGCGGTGGATAATGAATTTCTGCCAATTGAGCAAAAGCAATGTAAGTCCCATTCACGATTCCGATGCATTTTTTTAAAATGGACATTTTTGCACTCGCCACTACCCAGCTCCTCTACACACAACAAAGAGGAGCCGATTGGAATGGGGTAAAAAGAAAAGAGAGATAAAAACATTTAAATTATATATCGCCATCTTCAATCGGGCTGAAAAAAAACCCCAGCAGCAGCGCAGGGGAAACGCAAAATGAAATGCCGTCGTAAATTTTAAAGAAAGCCACGATGAAAAAAATCGCCCATTGTTCGGGGAAAAATTCCATCCAAATTCTTTTAATGTGGAAAAGGAAGCGAGGGTACGTTGCTTGGCGCTTCCTGCACCGTGCGTGTGATGTAGTGCCGCGTGTGGGAGCCGTTGACGTGTATTGTTAGGAGCGCTTCGTTTCCCGTCTAGCGGTGGTGGGAAGGCCCCGGTTAGACACGCCAACTTCTTCCCGAGTTCAGCGACGCACCACCGTGGGGCAGCCGCCACGCTCGCTGCTCACTTCCCCAAGGGGCTGCCAGTGCAGGGGAAGCCGTGAAGGGGGGGGGGGGTCCCTCTCACCGGGGGCTCGTGCCCGTGCATGGGGGGAGGGGGCCGCTGCTGTTGCGTCTCGCGCAACGCACCACGAACCCGGTGAACCGAGTTCCATTTCCAACCACGTTGGACAACAGTGGTGATTATCTTCACTGTTTTCTGGCGCTCTCTTAGGTACACTCAGACTTAAACGTGTATGTGGTTTGGCATGCAATAACAAAGATTAGGCGGCCGGGCGTGGTGGTGTAGCCCGCACCAACCGGGCTTCTTCATAGCTGCTCACTCGCAGAAACTGTCCCCATTTGTCGGTCGAGGCTATACCGGGGGGGGGGGGGGGGTGGAGCTTTGCAGGGGCACGCACGAGTGTGGGTCGCTGCGAGTGCACGACGCAACGGGGGGGGGTGGGAGGGCGTGCGTCCGTGCCACGCGGCCGTGGCCTGTGCGGCGGCTTGGTGAGTGAACGTGCGAGGTCCGTCAGGGAGTCTCCCTGAGTGTAGGCGTGCGGGTGAGTGTGCAACTCGGTTTGTGAGTGTCGTGATGTATGAGCGCACGGCTGCACATGACCTCGTAAGTCTCTTTTATTTTTAAACAAGTATGTGGAATAAAATACAGAGGGGTGGGCAGCATTGGTCATGTAACTGCCTCTAGAATAGGTTAAGCAATTCCAGTCATTGCAGTTAATCTCTAAGGTTTGGCTTTTGCTGTAAATGCAACGTGTGGGGAGGTACAAAAGCAAAGCCCGATTTTGTGCACGGTGTGTCGGGGAAAAGTTTCACAAACTTGACCCAAAGTACCACGCCACAATCCACTGTGGCTCATGCAGCAAGTTGCAAGCTGCGAGAGAGAGAGAGATACAGAGCTTCTGTGGCTATTACAGATTCTACAGTCCCTGCTCAGTAAGAGAAGCTAAGCCAATCTTGTCAAGAGCCTCGCCCTTATCGCCGCGTGTTGAGTCGAGATGTGTCGTCCTCCCGCTTGCTTGCGCCCGCTCCGAGCTTGCACGGAACCCGCCGCTCGCTTCTGTGTGCCGGCTTTGTGCGCACTAAAGTGTCTGCGTGTGCTCATCACTTCGACACCTCTGCGCCCGCGTGCACGGGTGCTTGGCATGCCAACACCGCAATCGCCTTGTCATAATACGTCTCGCGTGTGCGTGCGGGCGTGCACGCGCGCAAGGAAATATATTATTTTATTATTTGTTTTTATATTTTATGGGTTTTTCGGTAAAGCCACGTAGATATAACAAATAATTATTATTTGTTGTTGTTGTTGTTGCAGCCCGCGTACGGGCGTGCCCAATGGTGCGCGTGCGTTCGCATGCATGCGTAGTACACACGTCGGAACGGGTCCCGTTAACGCAGGCACACGAGGCATTTGGGAGGCTGCGTCGAAAAGTGGCGTTATAAGAGCGCGATTAGGTCACGCTCGAGAGATGCCGGTGGGGGGGGGGGGGTGTAACGTGTCGAGGAGGTGCTGCCACCGCCGCACGGCTTTCTGAAGTGTATCTGGCTGGAACGGGGGTTTAGTGGCGCACGCTCGTGCAGTTGGGAGATACCATCGCTGGCAGGAGCCACCAAGGAATCCTTGATGCGTAGTCGCACCACGTGCCCCGCCGCAGCCATATTTCTTGAGAAAAACCCGCGGTGACCTTTCTGGAATGCCGCACTCCCCAACGAGAGGGGGTGGGGGTGAACCCCAAACACGAGGCACGAATCGTGGGCGTGGAGCCAGCAATTACCGTGAATTCTGTGTCCATTTGTTTACGAAAGATTTTCTTCTAATTGTTTGTGTATTGTCCGGGGTGGATGTTTTCGCTATGCGATGTGAATCAGTATTAACAAGGCGAGGTTGGAGTCGGGGTGGTTCTTCCCGTTTCTACAGCCACTCCTGTAAAGTGCCTTCAAACTGTGATCGGAGGAAAACTTGATTAGGCACGGCTGACCTGCATTGTTGAAGGCCGCGGCCACCTCGTTCCATCTGCGTATCGCCCCCAATTCGGTTGGGGGCTCTGCGTGCCAACGCCGCGACAACAAGTCACCCCGCGGTGTGTGTGGGGGGAGGGTTGTTTCTTCGCAACGCGTTTGTTGGATTTCCATTTAGCGTAGCAACTTGGCAGGCCGAGGGAGAAGAGGATGCGGGGTGCGGAGATGGTAGTGGAAAGAAAGCAGGAGGGGGGGGCACAAGAGAAAATAAGCTGAAAGTAGGCCATATCAGGGTCCACACGTGCTTCTGTGGTGATTATTATGTAGGAGGTGCCTATTGCACAGAGCCCCTTTAACCTGTTTATATGGGGCTTAAAGTATGCACATCTGCTCCCCAAATGGGATCCACGTGGAAACAAAGCATTTTCCAGAAGTATAGATTTTTTAAATATATGTTGCTTATTTTTGGTGGCGAAGGCATTTTACATTTCGTTGCAGTTTGTTAGCTCGCTTCGACGAAGCGTGCGCAGGCCTCGAGGGCCAGGCTTCGGTGGTTGGGGCCTTTCGGGTCTTGTAGCAACGATTTGCTTGACTCTTGCAAGAGTTTGTTAACTGCGCATATTTGTGAGGCTTTAGCCCTGAAGCCTCCTCTGTGATTAGCTGAAATGTGCCCAGCGTTGGGTTTTTTTTTTAAAGGCTTTGCTCCGGTTTTCGGGTGTGGCCGATGAGTGAGCTGTATGACTCGTGTAAAGTAAACCCCATCTCTCACTCATCCGCAAGGTGTTTGCACACATGCAGTGAAGGAAATAGACAAAGCCTTAGGCCGGTCATCATCATTAGCCACGGTTAATCCACTGCTGGATGAAGGCCTCCTCAAGCTGCCACCATCGCTCACTATCCTTCGATTTAACAATCCACTAGTACTTTGCAAACAAACCCACCTCATCACTCAATCTCCTCTGTAGATGTGCTAACGGTCGCGTTCCATTCCTTGGTAGCCACTGCATCATAAATTCTTGACGATTGGGGTTGGCTTCTTCCAGCGATGTGGCCTGCCCCAAGCCCGCTTTGTTTTATTAACATTTTTAATGATGCCTTTAACCTGTGTGTCTTCTAATCCAAGTGTCCCTCTCTACGCCTCTCTCTGTAACATTCCAAACTTGCATCTCTCCACACTTCTTGGCAGCAGAGAGCAGTTGAGCAGAATCCATTCTCCCCCTGCCTTCACCAACACGCACTGACCAGCTCGGGGAAGTATGGTCAAATAATCCCAACCACCCACTGCGTCGCGTGCAGAGGAGGCTCTCATCCAGCAGTGGATCGACAAAATGGCTGAACGTGTAGATACCTATGCTAATGGTTACGTGAATTACAATGGGGAGCTCTGCACGTTAAAGTGCATCCATTTATGTATCAACGACAGGGTCGTGTGAATCAACAGCATTCCTTGTTTGGTTCGCATTATGAAGAAAACGTGAGCCGTGTTGTTTTCCCAGTCCGTTTGAGAGTCGGCAACGATAGGCGATGTTAGAATCCGTCACGTACACTGCATGGCGATATACGCTTGTTATTTGACCTGTGTTGCCTGTTATCGCGCCATTGAGACAATTTGATAAAACTTTAATTCTGCCAAACTCTTTAATAAGAACATGGAATCCGTATGTATCTGTGAAGTGATTTGCTTTCCACGTGGCACCTGCTTTGCGTCGATTTTAATTAGTATGTCTATGAAATATAAGGATCTTTGCACGTGTAAAGCAAGCAGCGAAAAACATTTCCCCGTGTTTCCCATTTGACGGCGACCGGTTCACCTTTCCGCGTGCATCCGTTATCCAGTTGTGGAATGTGGCGAGCGAGCGGTAGTGAACGTCGAAGCACAGCGAGTAACAAAATCATTGCTTTGCTTGGAAGGAAATATTTATTATTTTCTACCATCGAATCAGCCACGTGGGTGTACACTCATAAGGCTTGCACCGTAGAAAAAATACGCCTTTAAGAAAATGGACTTCGTGAAAACGGTTGAGAATATCCAAACCATATGCCGCATCGCCGTTTGTTCTTGGCTCCTAATGCGATGCACATGGCCACGAAAAAGGATTCATTTGACGAAAAATTTAGCTGAAATTCCGCGTGAAGAGTTGCAACCGTTGACGGAACGAGGTTTGTGGTTTTAGAATTGTGCCCCCATGGCAGGGGACGTGGGTGGTTGGTGTTGATCGATGAATCTCTGATGTCCGAAGAAATGTGGAGAAATGGTGACGATTGCAATGAGGCGTTTGCTGCTTCCCTTTCCTCACCACGAGTCTGTCTGAAGTGAATATTTCTCTCATGAATATGTGCAGGTCATTAATATACAAACACAAAACACTCTGCTTGTTGAGTGAGCGGCTCGCGATGCTGAAGGTCGCGAGTTCCAATCCAGGTTGGGGTTTGACTCGGCCCATCAATGAGTTCCACTTTCAACAGTGGTTGTCATGGACAGACTCGTCCCCGCCATAGGAGTGATAAGTACCCGCCACTTGCTCAGGACTATCGGCAGGAGATGAGCACGTATGCCTCAAAGCCCATTTGAGTCGGAAATCGGTTCGACCATGTGACTGCGAACACGCACAATTTACTAGGACAAGAACGTGTCTCCCGCATATGCAGCCTCGATAAAATTCTGAGCGCACAATGTCACAAGTTCTGATCACTGTGGGATGTTGCCAAGTAGCATTGGCATTTTGAATGGGGCATGGTGTAGGCATGGCTGGTAACCAACTTTGCTGCCGGTAAAAGGCCTTTGCTGAGTGGCATGAATTGCAGGAGTGACAATCGAACTGACCCATCACGTCCAAACACAAAGAACCGATGGGCACATTGCTGCGTTTGGGAACACCCGGCAGCCAAAATCGCCCCACAAAAAAAACAACCCCGTTGGCACATTTCATTTTCTCTCTCAACACTCCACCATATGGGCCACTCGTTGAAATCACGGGCGGTGTAGTGTTCACCATTTCTTCAAACGTTGCTTTGATGCCAATGGCCTTGAGCAAATGGAGTGCTTTGTTGAGGGCTGAACGAGAGTACTGTACCGCTAATTGGCCGAATGCAATAAATTTATGTAATAATCAGTTTGAATGAAAACATTTTTGCCGCCGATGACTCATTCTAACACGGCTCTTTGGCGTGGTTCAGGGTGGTGCCGCGTGTCGCTCCGCGCAATTTTTAATGTTTCGGTCCACCGTGCTCGGGAGCTTCTTTGGCAAATGCATTGAGCGGCTCACATCCTCCCTTTGCTCGGGCAGACATCGGACACCGGCACAGCGGTGGAACCACAAGAGAGAGAGTCAGGCGACACAGCCGCGGCAGGTGATACGGTGGCATCGCGCGTTCTAACACGTTGACTAAACTGCGACTAAACAGGGCTCGGTGGTGGTTGGCATTCCTTGCTTTTTGTTGGCCTGGGCGAGGCCTGGCCCTGGTTCTTCGATCCGGCCACGCGCGCTTGGCAGATGAAAGCAGTAGACGGGTGGTCGCAGCGCACGGGAGGGGGGTTTGGGGCGATGGCTGTGTGCGTGTCCGGTCTCTGTCCATGAGCATGAGCATGAGTCTGTGCATGCGGTGCTTGGCCGCAGATGGACCTGAAAGAAAAGGTGGCAGACAGAGGGGAGGGAAGGCTGTGCGACGCCGCTGCCACCGCTGTTGTAGCGACGTTGATGCGACGTTCATTTCATTCGTGAATTTCGGGCGATGAAAATTATTTGTAAAACAACCGTTGCTCTGGGCGTGTGTGTGCGTATCTCGGGCACATAGAAACAGAATGACACTCAATTCTGCCAGCCGGAAGTCGGTCTTCCGCATCGGCGTTTTCCAGTGGCGTTTGCTTGTTTCGACTTGAGTATCATCAGCAGGATGTAGCCTGTTCAACAAATGCTGCTCCTACTTTTTAGGTTGAACTTTCCACGGCCGGGCGTGGTGCCGGTCATCCACCCCCCAACCCCCTCAGTGTGCCATGCCGGCTTTCATAGGTGCTCGCTACAACGGCACTTGGCCCAAAAGTAATCTAGGGCTATATGGGGGATCTTTGTAAATCCGTGTCAGGTGGTCTCTTGTGTTTGGGCTGCAGTGCATGCATGTCTGGTGCGTGTGCTCACCTGTGGTGCCAAGCAGTTGTAAGGCTACGCTGGTGTCGGCACGGCGCGTGACGAGTGTAAGTAGTTGATGGAATACGAGCGCGCATATTGTGCGTGTCACCAACGGACGTACCATGGGGTTGTAACGGCCTCACCGATACGAACGAACTCGTGGCACGCTAATTTCCACTTTGGAGTGTGCACACGTTTGTCCCTACGCGCTTATTAAGTGGTTAGGTACGTGGGGAAAGTTGGTGCCTTTATTCGGCTGTCATTAGTCCCGCAGTCACACATTTTGAATGATCTCTACCTGTTGACTGTCATTCCAAATATGTTTTGTTAATTATTGCGGCAGGGAAGCTTTAAGATCTTTTTGGTTTATGCAATCGGGACAACTTGTTTGGGTGCTTGTTTAATGTACGTTCGTAATAAAACTCACACAGCTGAATGTGTTTACTCAAAGGGGCCGAGGGGAGGGGTTGAGGTAAAACAGGAGTTGCTGGCGGAGCGAGGGAGGAGGTTGACCTCGGAGTCTGAGAGCTTCTAGAGAGACCTTGGAAACCGCTTTGTGTGCACAGCAGAAGGAGAGGTTACTCGCCTCGCGAAGCAATTGGGAAATCTGGCCCACAAACATCGTAAAACCAACAAATGCCATTTAAATGCCCTCCCGCTATCTGAAGGTCGCAGCAATAACGCGATCGACTCTGCGGACGGTGATCACGATGGTCACCGTGTGTCACATGTGCCATAGCAATGTGAGACTTTCGTCAACAGCACGTATTCAGTTTCCACCGTACAGTGACGATTGTGCTTCATGTTAATATTCCTTTATTGCAGGTGCAGGGATGGCAATTATAGGTCTACTGTTGTAAGCAACCCACTTGTTTACCGAGGAGTTGCCTTTCATTTTTTGGGGGGGTGGCGGGGGGGTGTGGCGGGGTAGGGGGGTTAATAGGGTGCAGTGTCTGACTCAACTGAAATGGGGTTAAATTTCCCACCCAGTGTAACTTGAGGTTTAAATTCTAGGTGCGGAATGCAAAGCATTTCTACTTATGGGAATGCTTCGTCAGTGACCTCGGGATCCCGCCGTAGCAGAGACTTTCGTAATCAGTCAAGAGATTCGTGCCACCTCCTCCTCCTCCTCCTGTATTCTCCCTGGCAGTGTCCCAGCTCCTCTTGACCCTCTGTCACTCCACGAATATCCCCGACTCCCTCCCGGCTTCTCTCGCTCTGCTCTCACGCGTGCCCCCTCTCGGACCCCTCATCAGCGCCGCGCACTTTCAAGCAAAAATCGAACCTCGGCAGCAGAAAGCCCAAATTGTCCTTAAATACCTTTTTGCCTCTGAAACATTGTGCTGCTTGTTCCAGTTAATTTATATATATATAAACTGCACACGCGCCGTGGCTGTTGGCTCCGTGTTGTACAATAATCGCGTGCCTGTCAACAGGTGGTGCTTTCGTATGGTTCCAATGCGTCTCGAGTCTTACGGTGATTAATGGGGGGCGGGGGGGGGCTGCAGTTGCGCAACGGCGCAGTCCTCGCGTAACCTTCTTACCGACTCGTTCCTCTGTCTGCCTCTGGCCAATACTTATTCATACAATTTTTAGTTGTTGTTTCCGTTCACTCAAACCCATTACGTTTTATACGGAGGCAGAATCGCGCCTCTCTCTACCTTGCCACAATATGCCTCATGGATGTACATCATGCCAAATACTTAACACACTTCAAAGGAGAGTGCCATGGTGCCCAGCAGCTCCGCAAGGGAAAACGCTCGAGCCAATTGCTTCCTCTTCACACACTTGGTGTGCCTTTTAAAATGTGGATCACAATGCAAGATACAATGTCTCGCTATATAATCAAATGAACAACTTTAAAACAAGTGTCGGTTTTGTTTTTCTCGTTTGCCTGACTTTTGGAGAAACTAAATCGCAGTGTAAGCGCTACCGATGTGTTTCTGCCGTCGTACCGCTCGCTTGTTCGGCAAGATGCCCGACGTTTCCCTACACATCCACATGCTGGGAGCTTCTTGAGGAACTTGGAGTTCCCGAGTTCCTCAAGAAGCTGCCAGCACGTCGGCTGAAACGTCGGACATCTTGCCGAACGACACGCGGCAAAACCCCTAAAACACAAACAAGAGCTGCGCAGCACAACCGCAGGAAGCCTATGGGCGTAGCAAGCGGCAGTGGATATTAAAGAGCATGAGGCCCTGTGTCACACTCGTACGTATTCATGTTTGGCAGAGGTGGCCACAATGCCTGGTGATCCAGTGACTTGAATGTGGGATTGTGAGATCACAAATAGATGGGGAGGTGGGCGGTCGTTGTGTGTGCCACCGTCTTGCTACCTGTAAGACAAGATAGTTGCCTGTAAGGGGGCAGCGATCCCAGCAGGTGAACTCTGCTGTGGCGGTTTTCTCAGGAAGTTCGTTTTTTGGTTGCCCTCTCTCTTAAAACATTTTTTGAAAATAATAATCCAACGGTCTTGACCAAAATAAAAAAACCACCACAATCGGGGAACCTGTTGACAAAATATCCTCGGGAACTCTTGCGTCGTCCCCCAGTTTGACAAAGAATGATTTCAGCGATCTTCCAGCCTTGAGTCCACCACTGTGTTTTTGTATGACCGCAGGAACACACGCCTGGGTGTCACGATGACTGTCTCGATGGCTACAGTGTGGCCAGCAACGCCCAACCAGACAGGCAGAGCAAGCCCTTCACCCCAGGGGACAATCTGTCACCAGTCCTCCCCACACGAGCGTGCGGCCCAGCCTTCCGGCCATGCCGCACAGTTGCTAGTGGTTGCTCATTGATTTCGCTAAATGTTCTCATGCGTCGTGTTTTTAAAGTGCAGTTGAACTGAATTCAGTTAACCGTCTTAGTCAATAGTGCACCAATGTCCAACATAGTTTAGACGTGGTAATCACCCATGAGTGGATAAGAAACTGGTGAAAAATATTCCATGTTCATGTGTGCATACTGGCTTACAAGAACAACAGCGGTCATGCAAAACTAAGTGATGGTGAGGTCATTACGGCACCTGTGCCAGGTTAGGTGCACTTTGAGGGCACGTGAAGTGTTCAGGGTTCGCTGCTGGCAGGAGGTGCCGGGACAGATTCTGGTGTTACGGGTTGACTGGATTATATACGCGTGCAATCGCACACACGCACACGCATGCACACACACGCGACATGTCGTATTATGCCCCTATACCACCCCCACCAATTTGATTGTAATGATTTGGAGTCACAATTCCATTTAAGTGTCCCGTCTATATAGTCATGTTTTTTTTCCATATTTGTACAGTTTTGTTCTCAGCATTGTCTAAAATGTAACCGTATAAAATTGGCATGAGCCCTAAATTGCCATTTCACACGTGCGTCGTGATTGTAACAAATCAATAACTTGGAGTTGGAGCGAAGGAATCGATAACAATTTAAATTTACTCTGTTTTGTGGTTCATTACTTGGGTTCCTTTAAAACTGATGGCTACCTTCGAAAGCGAGATTCATCTGATGATAATGTCGTGAAGAACGTCATCATCATCAAGCGCCACACATTACCTCCCGTCCAGCAACACATGTGCGAATGGAAGTGAAACTCTCTCTCCTTGTTCTCCGGTCAGTCGAGTGTTGGACCATTGTAATCGGTCGGGTAATCGGTTGCTTAAATAATCGGATGGCCCAGCTCCGGAGTAAATCGGTGGCTCATTGTGTCACGTGCCTAACGCCACAATTCTCGGCACCATCTTGGGCCACGTGGTGGCAGTTGGGGCCCAGTGGCTCATCTTGATGAGAAAGAAGCAAAGCTCCACTTTGCCTTAGGAGATCAACGTTCCCCTTTTCCTGGTACACATCGTCACGTAGCACGTAGTCCGTGCCATAAATCAAGTCTAATCTCACTTTTGTGTCTCTGTCTGAGTTCGAAACCACCCAGCGAATTCCTTAGGTTGCGATTCATTTTTGTCGTCTTCTAATCGCTCCTTGTCACTCAAATGTGACTTGCACGACCCCACATGGGTGACTAGATTTGTCTTGCCATTGTTATATTTAGTTGTTTATTTTAATTCTTCAAGCAAAGCGCAGCGAGAGACTAGGCAATGTTCCACGGGAGCTGATGCATAACAGTGGTGGTGGAGGAGAGGACACACCCAGTCCCAAAGCAATCGCGTGGGCATGACAGGTCTGCCTAGGAATGCGATTCGTCTGGAGTTAGACTGCTGTACGCTTTAAAGCCTGAGCATCGTCGCAAAACATATTGTAGAGTGCACTAAGGCACATCAAGTCTGCGTACGAATGCTTCGTGTCCTCTCAAGCGGTTTCTGTCGTTGCTTTGTGATCTCATGGCCCGTACACAGGGGCTCTCGCTGCAGTGGGAGAGGCCCTTCTGCCAGCACTGGTGTGAACAAATACTTGCAGGGCTGCGCCTCTACCTGCATGCTTTACTCATGCATCGATTTACAATATAGCTGTTTAGTGTAGTCGCATTATTCGTCGTTCAAAGCGGCGATGGCGCCTTTAACATTTTTCACCAAAGACCTGTAAGGGAAACTTTGCAAACATGTTTCGATTTTTTAGACCGTTTTTGTGCAACGTGTTTTATGCATGCTGGGCTACACCCGCACCGCCAAGATTGGAGACTGTTCTCCACGTTGGCGGTACTTCTATCGCCGCGTGCAGATCGGTTCCGTAGTAGTGTTGTTGTTGTTGTTGCGTGCTTGTTGTTGCCTGTAAGGTGAGCGGGATGGGCGCGGTGTTTCGCACGAGATTGAAACGGCGTCTTGTGTTCCTGTCGCTTATAGCGGTGGTAAATTGTCTCGTGTAAACTGACTGTGCGGTACTTTGCATTTAAGGGAGATGTAACTTGTCGGGTATCCGCTCATTCGGTGTAGATTGTATCGGTGCACTACTGTTGTGCCCGATCGTAAAATGAGCTCATGGTAGGAGCGGTGGGAGCGGTAGGGCAGTGGTTTGTGCTCTTCGCTGTGAGTCGGCTTTGCCTGCCACGGCTAACATCCCCGCTAACATCCCCGCTAACATCGCGGTTAACATCAGCGGCTAACATCAGTGGCGGGCGTTGATGTCTGATCTGTTCCTGGGCTTTCCCCTGCTCTCGCCAACCCGCAGTGGACCTGCGTGGAGAAATACGGTCAAACGAAACCCCCCTGGTGTTCGACACGGGGGGAGAGGCCTTCATCTATTACGTGACCTGCAGAGGGCTATAAAAAAAGTGTTATGATAAGGTCAGCTGTCAGTCGACAACAGAGCTTGATAAACAGTAAGCTGGCAAAGGTTGAAATGTGAAAAACTGTGGTCAGGAGTTTAGTGTTTATGTTTTGCTCAGGGTAACTTGGTGGGGCTTAGTCGCTTGGGCTCATCTTGGTTCTACAAAGGCATGCGGATTGCACTTAACAATTTTAGTCCTGTGTTTGTGTTCAAAATAGCACTGTTTTTGATGAATGCAAATGATATGCAGTGCTATATTTTACGTGAAGCCAAAGTAACAAAAAAATGCAAGTCGGACTCCCTGTTCCTAATGAACACTTTTGTGCAGTTGGTCACCATGAGCCGATGGTGGGATTACACATTAGCGTGACTATGGGCAATCTGTCCATAGTTATACCGCTTCGTGATCTTCCACAGAGTGATACTCATTTTAGCGTTCATAGTTGGAGTCCATCCCCATGTAGGATTTGAACTTGCAACCTTCTGATTGGTAGTCGAAGGCTTTAACAACAGCGCCACCTGTCCGGATGTGGCGCTTGTAATTATAACGATTACTAATGTTCAGCCCTTTGTCTCAACTATAAACGAAACATTTTTTTTAGTTTACCAGCTAAGGCCCACTGAGCTATGTAGCTCGTTTTTAGAAGCGACCTGGCCACGAATGACAGCTCAACGAA
This sequence comes from Lethenteron reissneri, assembly GCF_015708825.2. NCBI lineage: Eukaryota > Metazoa > Chordata > Hyperoartia > Petromyzontiformes > Petromyzontidae > Lethenteron > Lethenteron reissneri. Next base: position 1,407,030 of record NC_083819.1, read on the forward strand.
GTGGCTTATTATCACGTGGATATGTAGAGCAGCCAAATACTCTCAATGCATGTTTCTAAATGTGGAGGGGAAAGCCGGAGGACCCGGAGAAACATCCACACGACCACGGGGAGAGAAACACGCAGATTACAAATATACAGCCGGCGTCAGGGTCCGGATCGAACCCACAACCTCCTGTGCACCAGGCGAGCTAGTTAATATATCGGCACCGTGTCACCCTTGTCATTCCACTGCTGGATGAAGGCCTCGCACGCTGTGTCTGTCTAGGCTCTGCGTCACCACGCTGGTCCGTGTGAGTTGGTGAAGGGGGTACCAGAACCGGTTCAGATGTCACTCCACACTGATATTAGCCCATGGGTGACAATCAAACTCGGGTAACCGGGTTTGTTGCACGCACTACGCCGCCGATCATGACACCACCACTCCGCCCCGCCCATGTTGTTATCTTTCCATGTAAATGCAGTATCCCATCTCCTTGTGGATAGTCTTCCGTGTGGGTTACAGATCACATATTACTTCATCAATGGTCCAATAATTAAGTTAAGAAACTATAAAATATGTTTTTTTACTTTGAGATCGTATTTTGAACCGCCATCGCAAGCGCAGACCGTATTGCATAATTGAATGCCGTATTAATAGGAGTGTCTGACCAATCAGAATTACACAAATAACTGCAAATATTTTTTATTCAAACTCCTCTCATCGTCGGCCCTATTTTCGCGACCCCTATTATCCGCGAGAGCTGTATGGCCCCGCGAGAACTCCCATGTCCCACAACCATCTTCTTCCAGTCACCTGCACATTGTATGCAATGTTCAGCTGCTTACCTTCTGGCCCACCCCGACTGGACGCGTATGACAAAGAGCTTCATAGCTCGTCGGATTTCTATGGATGAGTAATGGATAATAACCCCACGGATAATGGGATCCGTGGCATCGCCCCCCCCCCCACATCATCACGGATGAGAGGGCGTTTTCCTGCGTGCAGTCATCGCGCGGAGTCCAAAACAACTGCCACCCCCCCGCTCCCCAACCGTGCATGTGCGTGTTTATTACACGTCTGAGTGTCTTGCTGCATGAGCCAATTGTAACTTGAAGCACTGGGAGACACATAAATCCGAAATACTGTCCTCCGAACCAGTAGGGCTGACAATGCTCTGGTGCAGCCTTACAATCCGAATGCCCTCGACCCCCCCTACACACACCATGCAATAATGATCGTGTGCGCACACACACACACACTGGGTGTGGCCGCCACGGATGCTTAGAAGTTCCACACCCTGTGTGCCTGCTGCTATTGTGACTCGCTCCTCGGGGCATCTGTGACAGCCAGCTTACCTATGTGTTGAGACTCGAGTGATTAATCGTCGCCACACATGCAAGTAACGTCTTGCACACGATGTCATTTAGGCGCCTCCGATTAGCTTGGCTACCGTACGGTGCGAAAGAAGTGCAACATTCATACTTGCATACGTACATTGCGACTACATTGCAACTTTGGTCGTAACGAGTTTTCTTTTGTAAGAGTCGCATATCGCAGCCCTTGTTCATCGTGATTGCAAAACTACCAATCGTAACAGCTCCCCCCCCCCCCAAACACCTCTGTGGTTGTTTAGAAGTAGCTCGTACACACACACGTGTACACACACGCACGTGTACACACACACACGTGTACACACACACACACGTGTACACACACACACACGTGTACACACACACGCACGTGTACACACACACACGCACGTGTACACACACGTGTACACACACACGCACGTGTACACACACGTGTACACACACACGCACGTGTACACGCACACACACGTGTACACACACGTGTACACACACACACACGTGTACACACACGTGTACACACACACACACGTGTACACACACACGTGTACACACACACACACGTGTACACACACACGTGTACACACACGTGTACACGTGCGTGCGTGTGTGTGTACACGACGTGAAGGAAATTCCACACGAGTGCGTGACGAGCTCTCTCGTCCGCCTCTGTCTGCCCAGCAGCATAAACGTCTATCGACATTGTCGTCGTGCGTGGTGGTGGTGGAGTAAAGTGTGAGTCCTTCCATCTCTCCCGAGACCATCAGGCCAAGGCTTGTACGAGTCGAGGCCAGAACTGGCCCTCAGTGGGCACTCCGCTTGGTGCAATCCCTTCTGGCCAGCAGTCGCGTGAGCGAGAAATCGCAGGGCTGCGCCTTGACTGCTTTTACTGCGTCCCTTTTACACTCGGTTCTTCGTGTGGCACAGCTGGGTATTTGGCCCACTGACAAGAAAGCAAGATGTCACATGGCCAATCATTCATCCCTCTTCAAACGCTTCTCAGCTTGGCACACAGAGCCGTGATTATTTGACTTATTATCAAGTCCTGTTTGAACTAAAAGGCGTGCACACCAAAACTTGCAACACGAAAGAATGCCGAAAAACATCACGCTGTGGATCAACCTTAGCGGCCACATGCGCGCACACTCCTGAGATTTCTCGCTCGGGAGGCCCATTTGACAAAATGCTGCAAAGTTGGCCCCAGCCGCACCTGTCCAGCTTCTGAAATTGCTACTGCGTACACAGCTGACGCACACAGGTGATGTACACAGGTGACGCAGGTGTTCCCAATCCCTGATTAGAACTCGTGGCGGGCAGCTGCCTGGCTTCAGGCAGAGCTGTTGCTGCTTTATGAGCAGGTGCCTCCAATCATTGTTTTTTTGTCGCTTTCTGTGCTGTTGCTTGAAAGTCCAGTGAAACTGTAGGTCATAATATAACCTGTTTGAGCGAGTGTGGAATTTGTAAGTTCTCCCCCTGTATTGCACGGGCTTCCTCCCATATTTCAATACAAAAAAACGTGGATTGCAACTGGTCATCGGCCAAACATTCCAACGGTGACAAATTACCTCCAAATGACTCGCTTGGGATTGCACACAGCAGCATTGCCCCCTGCCGCGACAAGTCGAGAGGGACGTCCTCCATCCAGAGGATGTCCTGCCTCCTACCACGTGATTCTTTGTACCTCCTCCGTCACCTTCTTGGCCCATGCCGCGACTTGTGGATTGCCGTAATCTTAGTTGGTCGGGCTTTGGGGCCATTTGACCATACTTCCCCAAGCTGGTTAGTGCTGGTTGGTGTGGAGATGTCTACCCTACGAGGGAATGCACCGCGGTCACCCAGCTAATTACAGTGCAGTTAAAGGTCAAGGTGCAGCCCTGCAATTGCTGCTCGTACTACTGCTGTCGGAAGTGCCTCCGGGTGACCCGAAAGAGCCCCTGTGGGAGGGCAATTTGGCGTCCTCTTGTGCGCTGGTGGGACAATGTTGGGGAGAGGTTGGAGTGCCCGATTGGGGAATCGGTTTTACGAGACGGCGACCGACGGCTTCAACCGCGACTAACGCTCGTAGCCGCGTGTTGTTCTTCAGTGCGTTTTGGCGCAAGGCGGCACTGGAGTCGGCACACGCACGGGGACTTCCTGACCGAGGCTAGCTGCGTGCGTTTACGGCCGAAGAACTCGATTGTAAAGCATCGTGGAATGCGAACAGGATGTTTTGCCCGACCTACGCGCGCCATGCTGCCACATGGCACAGTTGACGCATACACGCTCCTTAAAAAAAATATATAACTTGCAGCAGGCTTAAAACAACATTGTTATAGTACCTGCTATTAAAACTTTTGTTTTAGAATCTACGAGCATAAAAAAGAAGAAAAACTACGTTTACGAGCAATCGTTTGGTGTTCTGCTATTTTGGAAGGAGTCCAGAAAGGTCTGCATGGTTCGTTGGCCGACGGTTGGCTACTGCAAGTGTTGTGTTTTGTAAGGGAGAGCTTCCGTGGAGTCGTCGTTGTTTGAGCGATGGACTTGCGCGGTAGATTAAATGTTGGGCGATACTCTTCACTATCCCCCCCCCCCCTTCTGCATCCCCTGCGTCCCCACCTGACTGTCCACCCAGCGTTATAAACGGGCAAACCACGGTTCGCCGCTCGGCAGGTCGCGCGCGTGGCGAGCTAAAGTGTGGGTGTGCTCCCATCTCTTCCACCTCCGATCAGCATGGTTGGTTACGTACGGTGCGGAAGAAGTTCAGCGTACGTACGAGATGTCTGGCGATCGCCCAAGAGTGGGCCGAGATGCTCCCTCTAGTGGAGTCCCTGCCACCAGCAGTGGTGTTAACAAGCAGTTGCAGAGATTCACATTTCCCTTGTTTGATTGTGCTTGCAATCTGGTTATTCGCAGACAGGTTTGGTGGGTCAAGTAATGATGCAGCCACATCCACCCGGGGTGAAAAGATGTGCCTGTAGTAGGCACCCCGCACCTCCGATTAGCACGGTTGGCTGCGTATGGTGCAAAAGAAGTTCGACGTACATATGGCGGGTAGGTTTTCCGACCAGTCCATTGTATTTGTTTAGATTATCTCCTCATGTGCGTGGACTTTCCCCAGCACTCCGCATGTAAAATACACATGGGGTTGACTGATGTTTTAATAGTTGAATTAAGACATGATCATTTTTACGTCAACGGGTTAATAACGAATGTTTACTTTGCTTGGCGTCTAATCTTAGGACGTCATGCAATTACGGGTTACACTTTTTAAACTCGCAAACATATTAATGCAAATTAGGCTGAATGTTTGATTTCCGCCCACGATCGTATCAACCTGGAATGCGACCGATATCGTCACATCTCGCAAGCTAAGCAGAGCGGAGCCTGGATAGTGCCAAGATGCATGGAGCAGTGTGCTGTGGGCTGCTGCGGTGCTACGTTGTGGGCATCCAAGAGCAGCGCGAACAAATCCGGCGCAGAGGATCGCCGGATCAATTCTATCTCATTGGTGCCCAGTGGTATAATAAATGGCCTATAACCAGCAGTTGATAGTCACGTCGCATCTGCTGCTGGGCAAAAGTGTGGTGAAGCGTGGTTAGAAATAACCACAACGATCCTGCACGGCATGGGGATGTCCTGGATACAGCAGTGGGGGATTGAAGTCGTTCCCGTTCGTGTCCACCACCCTGTTTACTTTCTCAAGTGAGAGCGGCGTGGAAGAATCGCGGTGTGACGATTCTCTCCCTTTCAACAAGGCCAGAGGAACTGGTTTGAGCTTTGAGATTACACGATGTAACACGATTTCTGTCCCTGGGTAGTAAGTGTTATTTTTTTATTGTTTATGCGTCAAAAGTATAGAAAATGGCTATTATTCCCCACAAACTTTGCTTTTGTGACCGGGACTTTATGTGAAGGAATGACACAAATGCACGTTTTCTCATTGAAAATAGGTACATTTCAAAATATCAATGTCCTGGTCGCAAAAGCAAAGTTTGTGGGGAATAATAGCTATTTTCTGTACTTATGAAGCATAATCAATTCGGAAATAACACTTACTATCCAGGAACAAATAGGTTTTTTACACTGATATCGAACCATTTTTTTACGCACGTGCTTTCTCCGCTGGTTTTATTCCCCCGCTGGTTTTCTTCCCCCCGTTGCGGGAGTCTTAAATGTGTTGTGCATTGGCGGTGGAGGCTACAGGGAGGAGTGGACCGTGGTGAGCTTGGGGTGGGACTGTGAGGGTGGTGAGAGAGCTCGCAGGGAGCGGGGTTGGGAGAGATCAGAAGTTTTTGGAGGAGAGTAAGAAGTGTGTGGTGGTGGGGGTGAGTGGTGAGGGATGTGATGGTGGGGGTGAGTGATGGGGGGGGGTGAGTGGTGAGGGTTGTGGTGGTGGTGAGTGGTGAGGGTTGTGGTGGTGGTGGTCGTTGGAGACTGACTCGTGCTTGAGCCACGCCCGCTGTTTATAAAATCCCAGAGATCCTGACATTCATCGGAAAATGTCCCAGAGGCATCCGCGCACATGTGATGTTTGTCTTTTTTTATTTTTTTTATAAGATTTCTGCTGTATGCATGCATACCAGTCGCCATTTCACACAGCACTCCACAGCGTGCCTTGTCTCACAAAATGGCGTTGCAACCATACGCAGATGTGTGGCTTTTTTTTTTAAACTCCTTCTTTCCTTGCCGTTCGTTCCACAAACCGTGAGGTTCTTCTTCCTATTAAGCGCGGTTCATCGGCCAAACGTTGGTCTAACAGTTCCAAGCACGTGACAACTTAGGCAGTTTTTTTTTACTGGGGTATCCCTCAGGCGTTTGCGTGAGCCGAATTTCAGCTTGGCCGACTTGCAATTAAGCATGAACCCCTGACCCCCCCCTCAACTCGGCGTGAAAGATTCGTGCCAAATCACTTTCCGAGCGGCACTGTGCAAGTCTTAACGAGCGCCAGCAGAAGTGAACGCTGGTGTGGCCCAGCGTGACACGATGCCTGCAGAGCCAGCTAGTAAGGGGGTTTACAGGATACATGCCCACGACCGGTCATGCAATACCCCAGAGATGGGACGAGGAGGCAGAGTGAGCGGACAATGGAAGGATCCAGAAAGGAAAAGGCAAAAGTGCCGTTCTGCAGTTGCTCATGCCACCGCTGTTAGAAGGAACTCCACTTGAGGGTACTTGGCCTTCTCTTCCATACATCCTGGAAGAAGAGTTGGGTTACCCCCGTGTTACCCCGGGAGACGCGACGTGCCGTGCCTATCAACTGTTAGTAGTATACCATGTATTATGCGACCGCGCGCCAAGGAGATGGAATTCAACCGGCGACCCCTGCACTGATTGCGTGTCTCGTGTGCTGACCGTTACGCCACGGCACCATCACAAGGACACGGTGGTGTATAATAATAATAATAATATCAAAATCGGCAGCGTACGACCGTAATGGGTGTCCTTCGTGGTGGCGAAAAAAATTGAATGAGGAAAGCACCGCAGGAAAGTTCTCAGGGCTGGCATTGTTGTTGGACGTGGAATGAAAAGAAACGACTGCATTGTTCACAGATTGCAGGCCGGCTACCTCACCCTGTTCACACGGCGTGGTGTAAACAAGGACAGGTTTTTTTTTTTGCCTCCTCTACCGCCTCCGTTGTGTGGACCTAGACGCATGAATAGACCGTCTCCGCGTTTATGAACATTATTTTCACGAAATATATATAAAGATCCGCGGCCCAGAAGTTACCTTGGATTGGTTGCCCATGTTTGCTGCATGCCGGACGTTTGTGTGGTTGTTGCGCACACCTCTGTGACACGGAGCGCCTAGGAGGCAACAAGGCCTGGGGGGTAGATCGTGTGGACTTGTGAACCTCCCAAACTTGCTCGTCAGGGAGATGGCAGTACAGCAAGTCGATTCTTCCTTTCGATTGCCCCAATATTGTACTTGCGTGGGTTTTCATTGGGATACTTGAGTTTCCTCACACGTGAAGCCAAAACATTCGTTGATTGAATTGACCAAACATCCCAAACTTTTTAGGACACACCTGGAAAAATGAGTCTCGACACCTGGTGAGGCTTTCATGGGTAAATAAAAGGCATTAGTAATGTAAGTGCTGCATCTTTTGACAAATGTTCTGAAAATGTAAGATCCATTTGGATGGCCATACTTTAATCCCAAACATAAGGGACCATTTTTTTTTTACTATAAATGACGTGCCTTTTATTACTTTCTTACACAACTGCTGGCAGAAGGGCCACCACTCGATTAGGGTATTTTGGCCTACTTTCCCATGGATGGGCAGATACTTTGGAAGATGCAGGAGCGCCCACACTTTGCCCCACCACACGCAACCTGCAGGTGGACCGAGGGACTGCATCGCTGCTCATGCAGCCCGTGTTTTATTTGATTGTGCTTGCGTGTGCACTTTTTTCATTTGTGTTTTTACAAGGAACCTTTTTTTTTGCCCAACACTGCCAAAAACAAATACTGGGCAGATTTCAAAATTGGCTCACGTATTTGGGCACTGTTTGTCTATTCCAGGGCTGATTGTGTAAATGTTCAGACTTAAGTGGCAGTTTGTAAGGTAGTTTAAACATTAACAGGTAATGGCTTGGCACCAATTTTATTATCATCGAAGAGACTCAGAAAACAAACCGGTATTTTTAAAGGACTTTTTGCGCTACACTGGACTGTGCCGACACTACAAATATCACCTCAATTTATACTGCAAATGATACTGCGGGGACCATGTTGGGCGCCGTGCAGCGACAGTGCTTAGGGAGATGAGGTTTGTAGCCGACGTTGAAGCAGCAACATCGTCTGGGAACCAGTGTGTCGAATGTCAATCATACTCGTGTCCCAAATGAATCGTCGCAATCCGGTGTCGCGATTCAGTTTGGGAATCTGTCCCCTCTTGTTTGGATACCGCCGTCTTTGCTACTCGATTTTTCTGCGCCGTTCTGCAAGCCCATTTAGCCTGAATGTAATATTCACATATCGTCTTCTTCTATATAGTGTGGAAAGATTGATTTGAAGCTTTCGTGACTGCAGGAATCCATACTCTTTGCTTCTTTCGGTAAAGTCACGTAGGTAGAAATAAAATAAAATAAAAAATATTTCTACCTACGTGACTTTACCGAAAGAATCAAAGAGTAGAGTGTGGAAACATTGTAATTTCTTGAGTCTCACCGGCAATTCCCTGTGTATTGTGAACATAATTGATACATTTCTGTGTGATTACACGTATATAAAAGGTACAGGTGCTGCCCTTTAATTACTCGCGCACACTGCAGGCGGTGGAAGGGCCTCCGCTATACAGGTAGCTCTGTAGGGTATTCTGCCTACTCTTCCACACTACTGTACACGTAAACAGCATTCCTCAAGTGCTTGCCATTTATGCACGCACATTATCACACTACTCAAGAATGCGAGTGCTGTTTTGTAGGAAAAAATTATAACATTTCTGGAGGCTTTTGGACCCTGGCAGAAGTTGAAATTATTCACGTTAGAGTATAGTGGCGCTTTGAGGTTTTTTTTTTTGCCAATGCAGGGTGCCACTTTAGATGAATGTGCCATGTGGGTTATGAAAAGGTGGGGCTGGCAAGCCGCTCTTGTCAACTGTTGGGCGGGTCTCGTCCTGACCCAGCGGTCGGTAATTCACCCAGGCAGCTGCCGAGTGATTACACAGCACCCTCTGCTGGGTACAGTCGTCATCCTCCCTGGAAATTCTCACATTTTAATCCGTGGCTCGTAAAAGAGGGATGACCCCGATTTGACTCCCTTTAACGTCGTTTTGCAAATACGTCGCCACTTTATTATTCGCACCGCTAGCCAATTTGCGTCGCCTCGACACATGCTCATGTCGCTGACGGCATCGTCCGTCCATTCTCGTTGTCCATCGCCTCTCAGCCTTCGCCACCACCACCGCCACCCACTAACTATTACCCTGTACATCGCTTCTTTGATTGACGTCGTTTCGATATTTAGCGTCGCACCTTTCGGGAACGCATTCTCCCTCGATGTAAACCACCGAGGTGTTACTGTACTAAACTCTCAATTTGCGAAGTAGTATTCGCAATGCCAGTACATCTTCAAATATATTTCTATCGACTGTTGTAGATTGTACAAAATGCCGGTAATAAGTGAGCTCTATCTAATGCAATGATTCCAATATATTTTAGACCGTGTCAACATTGGGGCGACCCAGGTCAGGTTCATATTATATTTGTTCCTGATGATATATGTTGTGCACGCGCACACTTAACCGCGGAAAATTTCATCTTGTACTTGAGCAATAAGGCGGCAGTTTTAGCGGGCAGTTGTCACATGTAGTTTTAACAGGCTTCACTCGGCTGATTATTAAAGGAAAGAGTTGGGATGCCAGACGCAAAAGACTTATTTGGAGATGGACAATTTACACAGATGCCGAGAGTTCGTTTTTTTTTTCGCATGGAACGAAAAATTTTTCACGTTGTCAATTACCCGTGTTTTTTAAAGTGCAAAATGTTTTACCGCATCATGGGTCTCTCACGTGCATTCGTGCACACGTGAATGTGTGTGTGTGTACGTAAAGAAACACGCATTCCACAAAAGAGTTATCAGCCTCGTGTGATCACAAACACCTTGAACATTAACAACGCACGAAAGGTTTTCGTTGCGAGTGCAAAAGCTCTTGGCCTGCACATGCATTCATGTATGCGTTGTTGTTTCCAGCCGGTCGTAATTTTTTCAATTGCGATGTGGGTTTGGTCATAATTTAGGGAATTGGAATCATCCATACCCAACCGTAGCACATAACAAGGAGTTAAATATAACTATACGCCCTTTAAAGATTTAATTTGATTATGTTTCTGGCGGCAAACTGCGATGTAACACGGCGTCTGTGTTGACCTTATAAATACATCGGAGAATTGGACGTGAAACAGATGCATATCGAGCTGACGCGGATCGCAGCATTTGCATGGGGGCTCGGCAACAAAGAGCGTCGGTGTTTCCACAACGATATGTCACGCGCACGGACCACATAAAGTTAATAAGGCACGGAAGGAACGCAGATGGCGGCGGGTCAACATGCGTCGCTGCCGTGACTTCACAAAAATGTGTGCGTGACGGAGCCCGGGTTCAGAGGATATGCCACCCCCTCGCGCGCGGTGAAATTGGAGCGATCGCCATTTCTCAGTCGGCCCCAATCAATGAACGCTACTGTGTGCGCGGGAGTTCGGTTTTTTCTTGTTGTTTGTAGCAAGGTCCCACGGTTGTAGCGAATGGATTTTGTGCCCCCAAAAACATCACGCGCCCGTACTCTTCGCTGAAAAAACGAGCAAACATCCCAGCCAACAGTGACCGGTCGCTGTCTGTGCAACACCAGACACACCGAGACGCCAAAGTGATGCAGAAAAATGTGACTCGGCCAGTTCAGGTTCTCGATCGCCAGCGAGAGGGAGACACGATTGCTCAAAGACGTCTTCGGCGGGTTGAGCCCCGAGCGATGCCGCTATTAAAAAGTTCAATTTGCACCGACTGCAAGTCCACGCCCGTGATGGCAGGTTTGGTGGTGACGCGAGCGATCCGTGCTGCTGTGTGTGCGTGCATGGAGGAGTTCTGGTCTCGCCGGTGCCAAGTTGGATGTGTTCTGTGTCTGCCTCACAGATAACTCAAGTGGATGCTGGGGACGAGATATGAGGACTTCTGAATCCTAGGCTGCTTCACTGTCAAAGTTCTTTAAGGTAATAATAAATACGTTTTTATTCAGTTCTCGCTGCTGCTGCTGCCGTATGCAAAGCTGCAGTAATTGTTCCGCACTGTTGTGTATTACGTGTGTGTGTACTGTGGTTGAGGGTCATGCCAGTTGGTGACCTGGAGATGTGGATGCACAGAAGTGGACGGTAATCCATTTCCCTTCCGTGCAAATGGCAGCAGAAGGATTTTTGAGAATAGGATTTTTTTTTCGTAAAAAAGAAAAAAAGGATGTGCACACATCTAACGAGATTTGGCTTCATTTTGAAAATGCAGTTCAAATGTACTAATTGGATTTAGTACAGGCTCTTCGCATTGTCGTCAGCCTATGATCTCCCCTGGGCTGCCAATGCCTCCTGGGTCTCGACCACCGGGACACCGTCCCTTCCCGTGACGTCTGTCCGGCCTCATTCCATTCCCTTGCATTATTAAGTTAGTGTAACGTATTTAGCATGCGGCTTTTGGCTAACCATTGGACAAAGACGGTCACTGCATCGCGCGCTTTCACGTGCGCTTCTGCGGCCGTCTGGAATGCTCTTCCTGCCAATATTATCAAGCCACTGGAGCTATGTACTTTTAAATGATCTAGGTTGAGCGCTCATTTCTTTAGAACTGCTATTTGTGTTTAGTTTGTCATTCCCCCACACCTCTGATTAGCATGGTTGGCTACGTGCGGTGCGAACATGAATACGGATATGTCCTGCTAATTCCTGTTTTTGTGTAATGCCAAGCATGCACCTATCCTTGCTTCTTCATGCACTGTTCAGCTTCAATTCTCTATTTTTGTTGTCGATGTCCATGTTTCTGATTCCTGTGTCATATCAGTAAATGTACGCTGGTTAAACACCCTCTTTTTTATTGCCGTTTTCATTGTTAAGTTAAGTTTTTTTTTCAGCAGCACTCCGACCTGCCCTCATATCCCTCTGCGTGGACTCGTATGGGTTTTCCCAGTTGTCCCTTCGGTCGAACTCTTCAGTCATTTAGCAAACTCTTGTTGCACCTGACTCATATTTATCTTGAACCCCCCTCGCATATATACGCAAGTCATGTTAACTGGACATCCGCGCATAGCGTGCCACTGAGCGAGCTCCCGCTTGACGCGTTGAAGATTTTGTACGTAGCGCACACATAGACAGGCACGCATTGCTGCTGCATCTATATGCGTGTAAGCGCTAAGCGCTAATCGCTTAAACGCACACCGTATTTGCAACGACAGACCTTGGCTTACCTGGAACGTGTATAAATTGTGTACGAGGTACACCATCACAAGGCAATGCTCGGTGCTGGTCACAGGGGCTGTTTAACCATACTTCACCACGCTGGTCGGTACAGGATGGTGAATTTGCGGAGGGTGGGAGGAGGACGCGGTGGTTTGTGGTCATTTGTAGAGTATTTGCTATAAATCTTAACACGATAAGCCACTTCGTTGAACTTTTGATAAAGGGATATATAGCTCTGTGGGCCTTACCTGGTAAAATAATAATAGTTTATAGTTTTTAATAGCTTCGTCCATATCTAGCCGTGGCTGGAAATCAAACTTGGTTTGCCGGCTTTGTAGCCTTGATCCTGGAGAGGTTCTCCCTTCATCCGTACCTCTGATTAGCACGGTTGGCGATGTAGGGTGCGAAAGAAGTTCAACATACATAAATCCAGAATTCCTTCTCACCCGTGCGTGCGTGGATAGGAATCTACAGGAGCCCTGCGGGGCCCTCGTGGGCAGCGAGCGGCACGATGGCGGAGGGAGGGGACGGCTCGGAGAGCGTGGTGGAGATCCTCCTGGAGGGGGATGAGGGCGTGTCGTCGCGCGACTTCAGCATCGACGGCGGCGGGAAGCGCGGCATCTACATCAAGGAGCTGGACAAGGAGTCTCCGCTCGCCAAGAAAGTTCGCCTCGCCGAAGGTGACGACGACGATGACCCGGCCGTCTTGAACTCTTGCCGCGTGCAAATTCCCATCGTGCCTGATGAGCCACTTTGTTGAGCTATCATTGTGGCCAGGTGGCTTCTGAAAAAGAGCTACATACAACTCGGTGGAGCTTGGCTGGTAAAATATAAAAAGTTTTTAAGAGCTCGCTCCGTATCACTTGCCGCCGGTGTGCGTTGTTAGCCGTGGCTGGGAATGGAACTTGAGTCGTCGGCTTCGCAGCCTTGATCCTGAGAGGTTCTTCCTCCATCCAGCAAACCGTCTCACCCGTGTGCGAGCCATGTCGATCCGCGTACAAGTAAAATAGGCGTTCGCCGCTCGGCTTATATTTGCTTTCCATAATATTATTTAAGGAAGAAAGCTTTGGACCGGTTTCATCACCGGGCTTATTAAACTGAATATTATTGATGTGGAAATTCCACAGGCCGATGACTAAATCATTAAATGTTTTATGCAACTTCACAAAACATGACCTTAATGACAATTGACAACAACGTTGATGATAATGGAAATGGCAAGAGATGAGTCACGATCGGGAATGGTCGGCATTGTTGGATTTTCATTTATTTACATTATTCATCCCCAATGTAACCGCCGCTTTTAATCGCTTCCCCGTGTATCAGCAAAACTGACGCTCTCTTTTTCTTACTCTCTTAACGCTGCAGGGGACCAAATCATCTCGGCGACGGTCTACTTCAAGGACATGAAGTACGAGGACGCGGTGCGCTTCCTGTCGCTCTCCGAGCACTACACGACGGGCCTGCGCCTGCGCCGCACCTCCGGCACCACCTCGCCCGCCGGTTCTCCCACTGGCACGCTGGAGCACCCGTCCCGCAAAGTGGCGGGCGGCTTCTCGCTGGAGGGCGGCTCGCTCGGGGGCGTTGGCATTGGGGGCGGCGGCGGCGGCACGGCGACCACCGTGGAGTACAGCATGCACGGAGCCGGCCACCCGCGACACCTGGAGTTTGGCGGCGCCGAGTCCACGTCCCCGACGGCACGCGACTTCAACTTTGGCTCAATGAGCCCGACGGGAGGGGTGGGTGCCCCGGCGTCGCGCGCGGAGGTTGAGCGCCGTGGTGGCTGTGCACGTCGCCGATAATGGGGCGTCCTCGCGAAGCTACGAGACGTGTGTTCGGTTCGTTGTCCTTCCCCCGCGCCTCCGATTAGCACGGCTGGCTACGTACGGTGCGGAGGAAGTTCAACACGAATACGTACATGATACCTGTGCAGTGGCGATTATAATTATTATTTCGAGCACGTGTTCTAGTCGTGCCATTCTTTAGCATAAGGATATCACGAAATTGCTTGCTTTCACAAATGAGTCTGCCAGTAGGGGGCTACGTTGCTACTTGGTCAAATTGAATAAATTTGGTTTTATACCGTAAATTGAAGAAACGAGTGGCCGACTGTAAGAATATCATGTGATCCGTAACATCCGCTGTTGGCGTAGACAACCACATGGCCTGGTGGAGGTTTTATAAGTTCACGGTGCACATGTTCGGCCCGGTAGGGTTCTTTTCCCCAACGTAATGAAAATAGTATATTCAAGCACACACACGCGCACGTGTGTGGGATGCCCCCGTTCACGATAAGAATAAAAACGGCCACACATGCGTGCAATAATAAATCGGTGAAGAAGCCCCACACACTTGCAGATATACCATAGTGCCTAGGCCAGTGGGTCAGTGGGTCCCCAAACCTATGGTGCGCCTATCCCCGGGGTACGTGCAAGTCTCTGGAGGGGCGGCGGGGGGAAGGGGAATGTGCGAGATGATGTTCACAATAGTGGTGGTCGCATAGGGGTCCACGGTTCAATTGTAGATATTTAGTTGATTGTCATTAAGGTATGTGAACTACTTGCCTTGGGTGTCAACTACATTTTGTATGTAATTAAAATGTAGTTATTTTACAATCGTGTGGCGCATGCACGGCTTCACCATTACATTTTTGTGTTTAGTTTGTTGCCCTTCCGCCGCACCTCCGATTAGCACGGTTGGCTACGTATGGTGCGAAAGAAGTTCTATGTATACCCCTGTGCTTGAACTGTTTGTGCGGCTCCGTGTGAACACCCTCGTCGTTTTTTTTGCCATTTACCCCGCCCTCCGCAGAGTGCCAACAATGAAGAGTATACAAAGATTTTCGAGAAGAAGATCAAACCTCGTCTGTCCTTCGAGGATCTGGATGCGAGTGGGGGTCCAACAGGCGGATCGGCGTTTGAGCACGGGGTATGATTCATGAGACTCGCCGCTTCGTCGGCGCGGCCAGTATACAAGCGAGCGCACAAATGGCAAACGCAGCGGCGCTGTCACCTAGTGGCATAGCGCGACTACTACGCTGCACAGAAGGCAGAATAACAATTAGTACGGTTATTTGCAATTACTAATTATTGTTCCAAGTTTGTAAATGATGAATATTACACTACCTTTTACATGCCAATATTTTAGTTGTGGGGTTTCCCCCCTGTATTTATAGTGCAATGATTGTTACATTCTGAACAATGAGTTTACAATTACATACTTACACTCAAGGTCCTTGAATTCCTGTACTTGCTAACAGTCGCTTAGTTAAATGTGGAAGCATATGAAAATAGTACGTTTGTGTTTTCATTTCAGATTTCTACATCTCATAAAGGAGCATCCACTCATGCAACCACTGTACTCTTCAAGGGCCAAAGAGGCTCAAGGACCTCAGGAGAGTTTGACCCAAACATGGAACACACATTCCAGAGTGGAATTAGCTCATCCAGCTACTCGTTCAGCAGCGACGGTGGAAGAGTTTGTCCAGACTTTAAAATAAAACAGGAAGCAGAGAACGGTGATCACAGCATTAAGCTCAGCGGACCAACGATAAAAGGACCAGATGCTGGCTTTTCATTTACATCCAAGACATTGAACATTTCTGGCCCAAGTGTTCAAACCGATGCATCTGGTCTACGTGAGACTGATGCCCACGGCAAGGGTGTTGACTTCTCTCTCCCCGGTTTTGATACACGATCACTGGGAGGGAAAGTCTCTGGAACAAAAATAACGACGACGGAAGTGAGAGATTCGAGTTTCCAAATATCTGGCGCAGATATGAACCTGAATGTGAAGAAGCCGAAAGTAACTGGCGGTATGGAGATAGCCGATTCAAAATTAGATGCCAAGACCAAGTCGGCCCAAGTGGATGTGAATGCTCCTGGTGTGGAAATTCCTGGAAACCTGAACATAACCACAATGAAAATACCAAAGTATGAAGTAAGCTTTCAGAAAATGAAAGGATCGGGAGCTGACGCTGGAACGTCTGCAGCCTTTGAAGGCACTGTCAAGGGTACGTACATTTTTTGTTAATTCGTGCAACTCAAAAAGGAAACTTGAACATGCAGTAGTTCATGTAACGTGTCCAAACTAAACATGCCGTTATATCTTCACAGATCCGAAAATACATGGACAAGATGGAGACTTCAGCATCAATCTTCCTAAAGGAGGAGGCATTGATGTATCTGCACCAACACTGGACTTTGATGCAAATGGACTGAAAATTCACAGAGATGTCAAAGCACCAAATGTGCAAATGAAGGGAACAGAAGGCAGCATCAAGGGTCCAACAATTACGATGCCACACATAACGGGACCCGATGTGTCTGCTAAAGGTGTAGATGTCAAGCTGCCAAAGGTAAAAGGTAGTATTGATGTGTCTGGATCTAAACAGGAAGGAAATATTCAAATTCCTACCACTGATGCAGGTTTGAAAGGGGCTGATGTCAACATTGAAGGTTCTGATGGAAGATTTAAAATGCCAAAATTCAAGCTACCAAAGTTTGGCATTTCTGGTCCTCAAATTCATGGACCAGATGCAAATTTGGGTATTGATATCCCCAAAGGTGATGTTAATATTTCAGCTCCTAAAATGGACATGAATGTTAAAGGCCCCAACTTGCAAGGGGGTTTTTCTGTACCTGATGTAGACATGGAGGGACCAGATTGGAATATCAAAGGCCCAACATTAAACATGCCAAATATTTCAGGGCCCAAAATATCTGGATCAGATGTTAATCTCGAATTTAAGAAATCAAGCGGAAAAGGAGGATTGGGTGTATCTGGACCAAAATTTGAAGGTAATGTTCAAGTGCCAGGTGTCGATTTAGATGTTGAAGCACCTGATGTAAATCTTCAGGGTCCAGAAGGTAAATTCAAATTGCCCAAAGTAAAAATGCCATCATTTGGTTTTTCAGGTCCTAAAGTCCATGGATCTGATGTAGATGTAGATGTCAGTCTTCCCAAAGGTGATCTGAATGTATCTGTTCCTAAAGTGAACGTTGATGTCAAAGGGCCAAAACTGGAAGGAGATATGTCTCTACCTGATGTCGACATGCAAGGACCAGATTGGAACATTAAAGGGCCCAACATAAAAATGCCACATATTTCGGGACCCAAAATATCGGCTCCGGACCTTAACTTGGACGTAAAAATGCCAAAGTTTAAAGGAGGGGTTGATGTATCAGGACCGAAAGTAGAGGGTGATGTGAAAGTTCCGGATGTTGATTTGGATGTTGAAGCACCTGATGTAGATCTCCAGGGACCAGATGGTAAATTTAAATTTCCTAAAATGAAAATGCCAAAGTTTGGTTTCTCAGGACCAAAGCTTCATGGACCTGATGTAGATTTTGATGTCAATCTTCCCAAAGGTGATATTAATGTTTCTGCTCCTAAAGTGGACATTGATGTTAAGGGCCCAAAATTGCAGGGAGACGTCAAAGGGCCAAAACTGGAAGGAGATATGTCCCTACCTGATGTAGACATGCAAGGACCAGATTGGAAAATTAAAGGTCCCAACATAAAAATGCCACATATTTCGGGACCCAAAATATCGGCTCCGGACCTTAACTTAGACGTGAAAATGCCAAAGTTTAAAGGAGGAGTTGATGTGTCAGGACCGAAAGTAGAGGGTGATGTGAAAGTTCCGGATGTTGATTTGGATGTTGAAGCGCCTGATGTAGATCTCCAGGGACCAGATGGTAAATTTAAGTTTCCTAAAATGAAAATGCCAAAGTTTGGTTTCTCAGGACCAAAGCTTCATGGACCTGATGTAGATTTTGATGTCAATCTTCCCAAAGGTGATATTAATGTTTCTGCTCCTAAAGTGGACATTGATGTTAAGGGCCCAAAATTGCAGGGAGATGTCAAAGGGCCAAAACTGGAAGGAGATATGTCCCTACCTGATGTAGACATGCAAGGACCAGATTGGAAAATTAAAGGGCCCAACATAAAAATGCCACATATTTCGGGACCCAAAATATCGGCTCCGGACCTTAACTTGGACGTAAAAATGCCAAAGTTTAAAGGAGGAGTTGATGTGTCAGGACCGAAAGTAGAGGGTGATGTGAAAGTTCCGGATGTTGATTTGGATGTTGAAGCGCCTGATGTAGATCTCCAGGGGCCAGATGGTAAATTTAAATTTCCTAAAATGAAAATGCCAAAGTTTGGTTTCTCAGGACCAAAGCTTCATGGACCTGATGTAGATTTTGATGTCAATCTTCCCAAAGGTGATATTAATGTGTCTGCTCCTAAAGTGGACATTGATGTTAAGGGCCCAAAATTGCAGGGAGATGTCAAAGGGCCAAAACTGGAAGGAGATATGTCCCTACCTGATGTAGACATGCAAGGACCAGATTGGAAAATTAAAGGGCCCAACATAAAAATGCCACATATTTCGGGACCCAAAATATCGGCTCCGGACCTTAACTTGGACGTAAAAATGCCAAAGTTTAAAGGAGGAGTTGATGTGTCAGGACCGAAAGTAGAGGGTGATGTGAAAGTTCCGGATGTTGATTTGGATGTTGAAGCGCCTGATGTAGATCTCCAGGGAACAGATGGTAAATTTAAGTTTCCTAAAATGAAAATGCCAAAGTTTGGTTTCTCAGGACCAAAGCTTCATGGACCTGATGTAGATTTTGATGTCAATCTTCCCAAAGGTGATATTAATGTTTCTGCTCCTAAAGTGGACATTGATGTTAAGGGCCCAAAATTGCAGGGAGATGTCAAAGGGCCAAAACTGGAAGGAGATATGTCCCTACCTGATGTAGACATGCAAGGACCAGATTGGAAAATTAAAGGGCCCAACATAAAAATGCCACATATTTCGGGACCCAAAATATCGGCTCCTGACCTTAACTTGGACGTAAAAATGCCAAAGTTTAAAGGAGGAGTTGATGTGTCAGGACCGAAAGTAGAGGGTGATGTGAAAGTTCCGGATGTTGATTTGGATGTTGAAGCGCCTGATGTAGATCTCCAGGGACCAGATGGTAAATTTAAATTTCCTAAAATGAAAATGCCAAAGTTTGGTTTCTCAGGACCAAAGCTTCATGGACCTGATGTAGATTTTGATGTCAATCTTCCCAAAGGTGATATTAATGTTTCTGCTCCTAAAGTGGACATTGATGTTAAGGGCCCAAAATTGCAGGGAGATGTCAAAGGGCCAAAACTGGAAGGAGATATGTCCCTACCTGATGTAGACATGCAAGGACCAGATTGGAAAATTAAAGGGCCCAACATAAAAATGCCACATATTTCGGGACCCAAAATATCGGCTCCGGACCTTAACTTGGACGTAAAAATGCCAAAGTTTAAAGGAGGGAGTTGATGTGTCAGGACCGAAAGTAGAGGGTGATGTGAAAGTTCCGGATGTTGATTTGGATGTTGAAGCGCCTGATGTAGATCTCCAGGGGCCAGATGGTAAATTTAAATTTCCTAAAATGAAAATGCCAAAGTTTGGTTTCTCAGGACCAAAGCTTCATGGACCTGATGTAGATTTTGATGTCAATCTTCCCAAAGGTGATATTAATGTGTCTGCTCCTAAAGTGGACATTGATGTTAAGGGCCCAAAATTGCAGGGAGATGTCAAAGGGCCAAAACTGGAAGGAGATATGTCCCTACCTGATGTAGACATGCAAGGACCAGATTGGAAAATTAAAGGGCCCAACATAAAAATGCCACATATTTCGGGACCCAAAATATCGGCTCCGGACCTTAACTTGGACGTAAAAATGCCAAAGTTTAAAGGAGGAGTTGATGTGTCAGGACCGAAAGTAGAGGGTGATGTGAAAGTTCCGGATGTTGATTTGGATGTTGAAGCGCCTGATGTAGATCTCCAGGGACCAGATGGTAAATTTAAGTTTCCTAAAATGAAAATGCCAAAGTTTGGTTTATCAGGACCAAAGCTTCATGGACCTGATGTAGATTTTGATGTCAATCTTCCCAAAGGTGATATTAATGTTTCTGCTCCTAAAGTGGACATTGATGTTAAGGGCCCAAAATTGCAGGGAGACGTCAAAGGGCCAAAACTGGAAGGAGATATGTCCCTACCTGATGTAGACATGCAAGGACCAGATTGGAAAATTAAAGGGCCCAACATAAAAATGCCACATATTTCGGGACCCAAAATATCGGCTCCGGACCTTAACTTGGACGTAAAAATGCCAAAGTTTAAAGGAGGAGTTGATGTGTCAGGACCGAAAGTAGAGGGTGATGTGAAAGTTCCGGATGTTGATTTGGATGTTGAAGCGCCTGATGTAGATCTCCAGGGACCAGATGGTAAATTTAAAGTTTCCTAAAATGAAAATGCCAAAGTTTGGTTTCTCAGGACCAAAGCTTCATGGACCTGATGTAGATTTTGATGTCAATCTTCCCAAAGGTGATATTAATGTTTCTGCTCCTAAAGTGGACATTGATGTTAAGGGCCCAAAATTGCAGGGAGATGTCAAAGGGCCAAAACTGGAAGGAGATATGTCCCTACCTGATGTAGACATGCAAGGACCAGATTGGAAAATTAAAGGGCCCAACATAAAAATGCCACATATTTCGGGACCCAAAATATCGGCTCCGGACCTTAACTTGGACGTAAAAATGCCAAAGTTTAAAGGAGGGGTTGATGTATCAGGACCGAAAGTAGAGGGTGATGTGAAAGTTCCGGATGTTGATTTGGATGTTGAAGCGCCTGATGTAGATCTCCAGGGGCCAGATGGTAAATTTAAATTTCCTAAAATGAAAATGCCAAAGTTTGGTTTCTCAGGACCAAAGCTTCATGGACCTGATGTAGATTTTGATGTCAATCTTCCCAAAGGTGATATTAATGTGTCTGCTCCTAAAGTGGACATTGATGTTAAGGGCCCAAAATTGCAGGGAGATGTCAAAGGGCCAAAACTGGAAGGAGATATGTCCCTACCTGATGTAGACATGCAAGGACCAGATTGGAAAATTAAAGGGCCCAACATAAAAATGCCACATATATCGGGACCCAAAATATCGGCTCCGGACCTTAACTTGGACGTAAAAATGCCAAAGTTTAAAGGAGGAGTTGATGTGTCAGGACCGAAAGTAGAGGGTGATGTGAAAGTTCCGGATGTTGATTTGGATGTTGAAGCGCCTGATGTAGATCTCCAGGGACCAGATGGTAAATTTAAATTTCCTAAAATGAAAATGCCAAAGTTTGGTTTCTCAGGACCAAAGCTTCATGGACCTGATGTAGATTTTGATGTCAATCTTCCCAAAGGTGATATTAATGTTTCTGCTCCTAAAGTGGACATTGATGTTAAGGGCCCAAAATTGCAGGGAGACGTCAAAGGGCCAAAACTGGAAGGAGATATGTCCCTACCTGATGTAGACATGCAAGGACCAGATTGGAAAATTAAAGGGCCCAACATAAAAATGCCACATATTTCGGGACCCAAAATATCGGCTCCGGACCTTAACTTGGACGTAAAAATGCCAAAGTTTAAAGGAGGAGTTGATGTGTCAGGACCGAAAGTAGAGGGTGATGTGAAAGTTCCGGATGTTGATTTGGATGTTGAAGCGCCTGATGTAGATCTCCATGGGCCAGATGGTAAATTTAAATTTCCTAAAATGAAAATGCCAAAGTTTGGTTTCTCAGGACCAAAGCTTCATGGACCTGATGTAGATTTTGATGTCAATCTTCCCAAAGGTGATATTAATGTTTCTGCTCCTAAAGTGGACATTGATGTTAAGGGCCCAAAATTGCAGGGAGATGTCAAAGGGCCAAAACTGGAAGGAGATATGTCCCTACCTGATGTAGACATGCAAGGACCAGATTGGAAAATTAAAGGGCCCAACATAAAAATGCCACATATTTCGGGACCCAAAATATCGGCTCCGGACCTTAACTTGGACGTAAAAATGCCAAAGTTTAAAGGAGGGGTTGATGTGTCAGGACCGAAAGTAGAGGGTGATGTGAAAGTTCCGGATGTTGATTTGGATGTTGAAGCGCCTGATGTAGATCTCCAGGGGCCAGATGGTAAATTTAAATTTCCTAAAATGAAAATGCCAAAGTTTGGTTTCTCAGGACCAAAGCTTCATGGACCTGATGTAGATTTTGATGTCAATCTTCCCAAAGGTGATATTAATGTGTCTGCTCCTAAAGTGGACATTGATGTTAAGGGCCCAAAATTGCAGGGAGATGTCAAAGGGCCAAAACTGGAAGGAGATATGTCCCTACCTGATGTAGACATGCAAGGACCAGATTGG
The DNA here is from genome assembly GCF_015708825.2 of Lethenteron reissneri. Classification (NCBI taxonomy): domain Eukaryota; kingdom Metazoa; phylum Chordata; class Hyperoartia; order Petromyzontiformes; family Petromyzontidae; genus Lethenteron; species Lethenteron reissneri. The sequence goes on from NC_083819.1 coordinate 1,429,517, forward strand.
AAAATTAAAGGGCCCAACATAAAAATGCCACATATTTCGGGACCCAAAATATCGGCTCCGGACCTTAACTTGGACGTAAAAATGCCAAAGTTTAAAGGAGGAGTTGATGTGTCAGGACCGAAAGTAGAGGGTGATGTGAAAGTTCCGGATGTTGATTTGGATGTTGAAGCGCCTGATGTAGATCTTCATGGACCAGATGCTACATTTAAAATGCCTAAAATGAAAATGCCAAAGTTTGGTTTCTCAGGACCAAAGCTTCATGGACCTGATGTAGATTTTGATGTCAATCATCCCAAAGGTGATATTAATGTTTCTGCTCCTAAAGTGGACATTGATGTTAAGGGCCCAAAATTGCAGGGAGATGTCAAAGGGCCAAAACTGGAAGGAGACATGTCTCTACCTGATGTAGACATGCAAGGACCAGATTGGAAAATTAAAGGGCCCAACATAAAAATGCCACATATTTCGGGACCCAAAATATCGGCTCCGGACCTTAACTTGGACGTAAAAATGCCAAAATTTAAAGGAGGGGTTGATGTGTCAGGACCGAAAGTAGAGGGTGATGTGAAAGTTCCAGATGTTGATTTGGATGTTGAAGTGCCCGATGTAGATCTTCATGGACCAGATTCTAAATTTAAAATGCCTAAAATGAAAATGCCAAAGTTTGGTTTCTCAGGACCAAAGCTTCATGGACCTGATGTAGATTTTGATGTCAATCTTCCCAAAGGTGATATTAATGTTTCTGCTCCTAAAGTGGACATTGATGTTAAGGGCCCAAAATTGCAAGGAGATATCAAAGGGCCACAACTGGAAGGAGATATGTCTCTACCTGATGTAGACATGCAAGGACCAGATTGGAAAATTAAAGGCCCCAACATAAAAATGCCACATATTTCGGGACCCAAAATATCGGCTCCAGACCTTAACTTGGACATAAAGATGCCAAAGTTTAAAGGAGGGTTTGATGTGTCAGGACCCAAACTAGAGGGAGATGTTAAAGTTCCAGATGTTGATCTGGATGTTGAAGCTCCTGATGTAGACCTTCATGGACCAGATGCTAAATTTAAATTTCCGAAAATGAAAATGCCAAAGTTTGGTTTCTCAGGACCTAAGCTTCACGGACCCGATGTAGATGTAGATCTCCCTAAAGGTGATATCGACATTTCTGTACCAAAAGTAGATGTTGATATCAAAGCTCCAAAACTTCATGGTGGTGTTGATGTGCCACATGTAGATATTCATGGTCCTGAAGGGAAAATTACAGGCCCAAAAGTGAGTGTGCCATCAATTGACGTGCAATTGCCAAAGATATCTGGCCCAGATTGTGACCTAGATGTTAAGCTGCCGAAGGTAAAGGGTAGCATTGATATGACTGGTCCAAAATTAGAGGGTGACATTAAAGGACCCCATGTTGATGTTGATGCTAAAGCTCCAAATTTGAACATTGAGGGGTCTGATTCTAAATTTAAATTCCCCAAATTTAAAATGCCAAAGTTTGGTTTTTCATCCCCAAAATTCCATGGACCAGATGTGGATTTTGACGTAAGCCTTCCAAAAGGTGACATCGATGTTAAAAGTCCAAAGGTAAAGGGTGGTATTGATGTATCTGTGCCCAAAATAGAAGGGGAAATGAATGTTCCTGATGTTGATGTGAGTTTGAATTCACCTGATGTGGACATTGAGGGAAAAGATGCTAAATTTAAGCTCCCCAAAATGAAAATGCCTAGCTTTGGAATATCAGGACCTAAATTTCATGGACCAGATGTAGATTTGGATCTTAGTCTTCCAAAAGGCGACTTAGATGTTTCTGTACCAAAAGTAGACATTGATGTAAAAGGCCCCAAGTTTGAAGGAGACATTAATGCACCAGATATAGATGTTGAAGGTCAACATGGCAAAATAAAAATTCCGAAATTCAAGATCCCATCAATGTCAGGACCACATATTTCCGGTCCTGATTTTGGCCTGGATTTAAAGATGCCCAAGTTAAAAGGAGACATTGATACATCTTTGCCAAAAGTAGAGGGTGATGTTAAGGTTTCAGATGTTGATGTAAATATCAAAGGTCCCGATATGAACATAGAAGGAGCTGATGCTAAATTTAAACTGCCTAAAATGAAAATGCCTGACCTCAGTTTTTCAGGCCCCAAAATCCATGCACCAGATGTTGATATGGATCTCAGTCTTCCAAAAGGTGAAGTTTCTTTCAAAGGGCCAAAAGGGCATGGTGATGTGTCTCTTCCAGACATAGACATTGAGGGACCGGAGGGGAAAGTAAAAGGTCCAAAGATCAAGTTGCCTTCAATAGCAGGACCAAATATATCTGCACCAGACCTCAATTTAGATTTGAAAATGCCAAAATTTAAGGGTGGAATTGATGTATCTGGACCAAAAGTAGAGGGTGATATAAATGTTCCAGATTTTGACGTGGACATTGAGGCACCTGATGTCAACATTGAAGGCCCAGAGGGGAAAATTAAATTGCCAAAAATGAAAAATCCAAAGATTGGATTTGCAGGTCCTAATATAGATGTAGATCTAAATATCCCAAAAGCTGATGTTAGCATTTCTTCCCCTAAACTAGATACGGACATAAAAGGGCCAAAATTAGAAGCTGATCTATCTGGACCTGATGTAGATATTGATGGATCTGACTCAAAATTCAAATTGCCTAGATTTAAACTCCCAAAATTTGGATTTTCAGGTCCTAAAGTTCATGGTCCCACTGTAGATATTGATGCTAATATTCCAAAACCTGACATTGATTTACCTTCTCCAAAAATAAAAGGAGAAGTTAAAGGACCACGTGCAGGAATTGATGTGAGTGCACCTGATGTCAATATTGAAGGACCAGAAATGAAAATAAAAAAGCCTAAATTCAAAATGCCAAAGTTTGGATTTTCTGGACCGAAGATTCAGGGTCCTGATATAGATGCAAATGTTGATGTGAATCTACCAACAGCTGATGTTGATATGTCTTCTCCAAAATTTAAAGGAGATATCAAAGGATCTGCTGGTGGACTGGATATTCAGACACCAGATGTCAACATTGAAGGTCCAGATGCTAAGCTGAAAATGCCCAAAATGAAAATGCCAAAGATTGGATTTTCAGGTCCTAAGCTTCACGGACCTGATGTAGACTTAGATCTCAGTCTCCCAAAGGGTGAAATTAGTGCATCTGCACCGAATTTAGAGATAGATGTTAAAGCACCAAAAATTCATGGGGACCTGGATGTTCCAGGAGTGGATATTGAAGGACCAGAAGGGAAAATCAAAGGTCCAAAAATATCCATGCCTTCAATTTCATTGCCCAAAATATCTGGCCCAGACCTTGATTTTGATGTGAAAATGCCAAAATTGAAAGGAGGAGTTGATGTATCAGGACCAAAAATTGAAGGGGGTGTGAAAGTACCAGATGTGGATGTGAATGTTGATGGTCCTGATATTAATCTTGAGGGACCAGAGAGTAAACTCAAATTTCCAAAAATGCCCAAATTTGGTTTTTCAGGACCAAATATTCATGGGCCTGATGTAGATTTTGATATTGCTGCACCAAAATTAGATATTAATGTGAAAGGGCCAAAAATGGAAGGACATGTGGATGTACCTCATTTGGATATAGAAGGACCTGAAGGGAAAATAAAAGGCCCAAACATGAAACTACCTTCAATGTCGGGACCCAAAGTATCAGCTCCAGACCTTGACATGAACATAAAGATGCCAAAGTTTAAAGGAGGGGTTGATGTGTCGGGACCAAAATTAGAGGGAGATGTCCATGTGCCAGATGTTGATTTGGATGTGGAAGCGCCTGATGTAGATCTCCATGGACCTGATGCTAAATTTAAATTTCCTAAAATGAAAATGCCGAAGTTCGGTTTCTCCGGACCGAAGCTTCATGGGCCTGATGTAGATTTTGATCTCAGTCTTCCAAAAGCTGACGTTGACATTGCTGCACCAAAAGTAGATCTTGATGTTAAAGGGCCAAATATAGCAGGAGATATTGAAGCACCAAATCTAAATATTGAGGGTTCAGGAGGAAAAATTAAAAGCCCCAAATTCAAAATGCCTTCATTTTCAGGACCAAAAATATCAGGTCCAGACCTTAACGTAGACATAAAATCACCAAAGTTTAAGGGTGGAGTTGATATGTCAGGACCAAAGCTTGAAGGTGACATCAATATTCCCAATGTTGATTTGGATGTTGAAGCGCCTGATGTAGATCTCCATGGACCAGATGCTAAATTCAAATTTCCTAAAATGAAAATGCCAAAGTTCGGATTCTCAGGACCTAAGCTCCATGGACCTGATGTCGATTTGGATCTTAGTCTTCCAAAAGCTGACTTTGATATTGCTGCACCAAAAGTGGACATTGATGTTAAAGGACCCAAATTGCATGGAGATATGTCTCTACCTGATGTAGACATTGATGGACCAGAAGGAAAAATTAAAGGTCCAAAAATAAAAATGCCAGATATTACAGGCCCCCAAATCTCTGCTCCAGACCTTAACTTGGACATGAAGATGCCGAAGTTTAAAGGAGGGGTTGATGTGTCAGGGCCAAAACTAGAGGGAGATGTGCATGTACCAGATGTTGATTTGGATGTGGAAGCGCCTGATGTAGATCTACATGGACCAGATGCTAAATTTAAATTTCCTAAAATGAAAATGCCAAAGTTTGGATTCTCAGGACCTAAGCTTCATGGGCCTGATGTAGATTTAGACCTCAGTCTACCAAAAGGTGACATTGATATTGCTGCACCTAAAGTAGATGTTGATGTTAAAGGGCCCAAAATCGAGGGAGATATTGAAGGACCACATATAAATGTTGAAGGTTCAGGGGGAAAAATAAAAAGCCCAAAATTCAAAATGCCCTCATTTTCAGGGCCTAAAATATCAGGTCCTGACCTAAATTTGGATGTAAAAATGCCAAAGTTAAAGGGTGGAGTTGATGTATCTGGACCAAAGGTTGAAGGTGACATCAATGTTCCTGACGTTGATTTGGATATTGAAGTGCCTGATGTAGATCTACATGGGCCAGATGCAAAATTTAAATTTCCTAAAATGAAAATGCCAAAGTTTGGTTTCTCAGGACCAAAGCTTCATGGACCTGATGTAGATTTTGATGTCAATCTTCCCAAAGGTGATATTAATGTTTCTGCTCCTAAAGTGGACATTGATGTTAAGGGCCCAAAATTGCAGGGAGATGTCAAAGGGCCAAAACTGGAAGGAGATGCATCTCTTCCTGATGTAGACATTGAAGGACCAGATTGGAAAATTAAAGGTCCCAACATAAAAATGCCACATATTTCAGGACCCAAAATATCAGCTCCAGACATTAACTTGGATGTAAAGATGCCAAAGTTTAAAGGAGGGGTTGATGTGTCAGGCCCAAAACTAGAGGGAGATGTGCATGTGCCAGATGTTGATTTTGATGCTGAAGCTCCAGATTTAGATCTGCATGGGCCAGATGCTAAATTTAAATTTCCTAAAATGAAAATGCCAAAGTTTGGTTTTTCAGGACCAAAGCTTCATGGACCTGATGTAGATTTTGATGTCAATCTTCCCAAAGGTGATATTAATGTTTCTGCTCCTAAAGTGGACATTGATATTAAGGGCCCAAAATTGCAGGGAGATATCAAAGAGCCAAAACTGGAAGGAGATATGTCTCTACCTGATGTAGACATGCAAGGACCAGATTGGAAAATTAAAGGCCCCAACATAAAAATGCCACATATTTCAGGACCCAAAATATCAGCTCCAGACCTTAACTTGGATGTAAAGATGCCAAAGTTTAAAGGAGGGGTTGATGTGTCAGGACCAAAACTAGAGGGAGATGTGCATGTGCCAGATGTTGATTTGGATGTTGAAGCACCTGATTTAGATCTTCATGGACCAGATGCTAAATTTAAAATGCCTAAAATGAAAATGCCAAAGTTTGGTTTCTCAGGACCAAAGCTTCATGGACCTGATCTAGATTTAGATGTCAATCTTCCCAAAGGTGATCTTAATGTTTCCGCTCCTAAGATGAACATTGATGTTAAAGGCCCAAAATTGCAAGGAGATGCATCTCTTCCTGATGTGGACATTGAAGGACCAGATTGGAAAATTAAAGGTCCCAACATAAAAATGCCACATATTTCAGGCCCCAAAATATCAGTTCCAGACTTTAACATGGATGTAAAGATGCCAAAGTTTAAAGGAGGGGTTGATGTGTCAGGCCCAAAACTAGAGGGAGATGTGCATGTGCCAGATGTTGATTTTGATGCTGAAGCTCCTGATGTAGATCTTCATGGGCCAGATGCTAAATTTAAATTTCCTAAAATGAAAATGCCAAAGTTTGGTTTCTCAGGACCAAAGCTTCATGGACCTGATCTAGATTTAGACGTCAATCTTCCCAAAGGTGATCTTAATGTTTCCGCTCCTAAGATGGACATTGATGTAAAAGGCCCAAAATTGCAAGGAGAGGCATCTCTTCCTGATATGGACATTGAAGGACCAGATTGGAAAATTAAAGGTCCCAACATAAAAATGCCACATATTTCAGGACCCAAAATATCAGCTCCAGACTTTAACATGGATGTAAAGATGCCAAAGTTTAAAGGAGGAGTTGATGTGTCAGGACCAAAACTAGAGGGAGATGTGCATGTGCCAGATGTTGATTTGGATGTTGAAGCACCTGATTTAGATCTTCATGGACCAGATGCTAAATTTAAAATGCCTAAAATGAAAATGCCAAAGTTTGGTTTCTCAGGACCAAAGCTTCATGGACCTGATCTAGATTTAGATGTCAATCTTCCCAAAGGTGATCTTAATGTTTCCGCTCCTAAGATGGACATTGATGTTAAAGGTCCAAAATTGCAAGGAGATGCATCTGTTCCTGATGTGGACATTGAAGGACCAGGATTGGAAAATTAAAGGTCCCAACATAAAAATGCCACATATTTCAGGACCCAAAATATCAGCTCCAGACTTTAACATGGATGTAAAGATGCCAAAGTTTAAAGGAGGTGTTGATGTGTCAGGCCCAAAACTAGAGGGAGATATGCATGTGCCAGATGTTGATTTTGATGCTGAAGCTCCTGATGTAGATCTTCATGGGCCAGATGCTAAATTTAAATTTCCTAAAATGAAAATGCCAAAGTTTGGTTTCTCAGGACCAAAGCTTCATGGACCTGATCTAGATTTAGATGTCAATCTTCCCAAAGGTGATCTTAATGTTTCCGCTCCTAAGATGGACATTGATGTTAAAGGCCCAAAATTGCAAGGAGATGCATCTGTTCCTGATGTGGACATTGAAGGACCAGATTGGAAAATTAAAGGTCCCAACATAAAAATGCCACATATTTCAGGACCCAAAATATCGGCTCCAGACCTGAACATGGACATAAAGATGCCGAAGTTCAAAGGAGGGGTTGATGTGTCAGGACCCAAACTAGAGGGAGATATGCATGTGCCAGATGTTGATTTGGATGTTGAAGTGCCCGATGTAGATCTTCATGGACCAGATGCTAAATTTAAAATGCCTAAAATGAAAATGCCAAAGTTTGGTTTCTCAGGACCAAAGCTTCACTGGACCTGATCTAGATTTAGATGTCAATCTTCCCAAAGGTGATCTCAATGTTTCTGCTCCAAAAGTAGACATTGATGTTAAAGGCCCAAAATTGCAGGGAGATGCATCTCTTCCTGATGTAGACATGGAAGGTCCAGCCTGGAAAATTAAGGGTCCCAACATAAAAATGCCACATATTTCAGGACCCAAAATATCAGCTCCAGACCTTAACTTAGATGTAAAGATGCCAAAGTTTAAAGGAGGGGTTGATGTGTCAGGCCCAAAACTAGAGGGAGATGTGCATGTGCCAGATGTTGATATGGATGTTGAAGTGCCTGATGTAGATCTCCATGGACCAGATGCTAAATTTAAATTTCCTAAAATGAAAATGCCAAAGTTTGGATTCTCCGGACCTAAAGTTCATGGGCCTGATGTAGATTTGGATCTCAGTCTCCCTAAAGGTGACATTGATATTGATGCACCTAAGATAGATATCGATCTCAAAGGGCCAAAATTGCAGGGTGATGTTGATATTAATGCTCCTTCGGTCGATGTTGAAGGTCCCGAAGGCCACCTTAAAATGCCCAAAGTAAAACTACCAAAGTTCGAGGTAAATCTTCCAAAAATTAAAGGCCCAGATTTAAACCTTGATGTAGGTTCTCCAAAAGCTGACATCGATATATCTGGACCAAAAATTAAAGGTGACATGAGAGCTCCTGACATAAATATTGATGCACCAGATATATCATTAAAAGGACCGGATGTGAAAGCTAAAGGTTCTAAGTTCAAACTTCCAAAGTTTGGTCTGTCTGGTAAAAAACCTTCCTTATCTGATATTGACATGGATCTAAAATCTCCTGATTTTGATGCAGATGTAAGTCTCCCAGAAATGAATGTGTCTGGCACAGCAGGGGGACATTTTGATGTAGAGTCCCCAAATTTATCGGCTGAAGGGCCTGATTTTAAGCTTAAAAAATCTAAGTTCAAGATGCCGAAAGTTGGATTTACTGGCCCCAAAGTCAAAGGATCAACCTTAGATGTAGATATGAGCTTGCCAAAAGGGGATGTTGACATTGCATTTCCAACAATTGAAGGAGACATTAAAATCCCAAAAGCTGATTTATCTTGTCCAAAAATGAAAGGGGAATTTGAAGGTCCAGATATTGCAGTGAACACTTCGTTACCAGACATTAATGTTGAAGGTCCTGATTATAAATTGAAAAAGCCCAAGTTTAAAATGCCGAAGTTTGGATTTTCAGGCCCCAAAGTTCAAGGCCCAGACATCGATGTTGATCTTAGTCCTCCAAAAGTTGATCTCAATGCACCAAAATTAGACATTGATCTTCGAGGGCCAGAATTTGAAGGGGAATTTTCAGGACTCAATGTAGACATAGAGGGCCCAGAAGGAAAAGTTAAGGGTCCAAAGTTAAAGAAGCCTACCTTGGGATTCTCAGGACCAAAAGTATCTGGCCCTAACCTTGACATGGATGTCAAAATGCCAAAGATAAAGGGAGGTGTTAATGTGTCAGGACCAGCATTAGGTGACATTAATGTTCCAGGTGTTGATTTGGATGTTGGTGCTGCTGATATTGATGTGGAAGGACTGGATGCTAAGTTTAAACTTCCTACTGTCAAACTTCCCAAATTTGGGCTTTCAGGGCCCAAATTGGATGCTCCAGATGTAGACATTAGTCTTCCAAAAGGTGAGATTGATGCATCTCTACCTAAAGTAGATATTGGAGTTAAAGGGCCAGGCTTTCATGGGGACATTGCAGGTCCACATATGGATATTGGGGGACCAGAAGGAAAAATCAAAGGTCCCAAGATATCTGGACCAGATGTTGATTTGAGTCTTAAAATGCCAAAGATGAAGGGGGGCATGGCCATATCTGCACCAAAAATAGAAGGTGACATTAAGGCTCCTAATATGGACATTGATGTCAATGCACCTGACATGAATATTCAAGGCACAGATTCCAAATTCCATCTGCCCAAAATGAAAATGCCCAAGTTTGGCTTTTCAGGACCTCAAATACATGGACCAGATGTAGGTGTTGACCTAAACTTACCAGAAGGTGGCATTGATGTTTCTGCACCTTCGCTAGACCTTAATGTTAAAGGAGCAAAAGTTAAAGGAGACATTGATGCACCCAGTGTAGACATTGAAGGACCGGAAGGAAAAATAAAAGGTCCAAAAGTTAAAATGCCTACAATAGATATTTCGGGACCCAAGATCTCTGGACCAGATATTGATATGGGTCTTAAAATGCCAAAGATAAAGGGGGGTATGGACATATCTGGACCAAAAGTAGAAGGTGATCTTAAGTCTCCAAATATGGGTATTGATGTCCATGCACCTAACATAAGCATTGAAGGACCAGATTCAAAATTCCATCTACCCAAAATGAAAATGCCCAAGTTTGGTTTCTCAGGTCCAAAATTAGAAGGACCAGATGTGGATGTGGATGTTAACATTCCAAAAACTGACATTGATATTTCTTCACCAAAACTGATGTTGACATTAAAGGGCCAAAACTGGAAGGAGATGTTTCCATACCTGGTGTTGATATTGAAGGACCAGATGCAACATTTAAAATGCCCAAAATTAAAAAGCCTAAATTTGGTTTTTCAGGTCCTAAAGTTCATGGTCCAAATGTAGATGTGGACCTCAGTCTTCCAAAAGGTGACATAGACATTGACGTTAAAGGTCCAAAAGTGAAGGGTGATGTTGGTGCACCGCATTTGGATATAGAAGGCCCTGGAGGAAAAATCAAAGGCCCAAAGTTTCAAATGCCATCGTTCAATCTTTCTGGACCAAATATATCAGGCCCAGATCTTGATGTGGATGTTAAATTGCCAAAGGCAAAAGGTGGTGCCGATGTGTCTGGTCTGGAAATAAAAGGAGATGTCAGAGCACCAGACATTGGTGTGAATACCCATTCGCCAGATTTAACTATTGAAGGACCTGAAGTTAAATCCAAAAAGTCTAAATTTAAAATGCCAAAACTTGGGTTTTCAGGCTCCAAAGTTCAGGGCCCAACTGTGGATTTAGACTTCAGCCCTCCAAAAGGAGAATTTGACATGTCTACACCAGGAGGAGATTACGATGTTAAAATTCCAAACCTTCATGGGGATACACCCAAAGTGAACATTGAAGCACCCAAAGTGAACATTGAAGGAGGAGGAGGACAATTCAAAGGTCCAAAAGTAAGCATGCCTTCTGTAGCAATTTCAGGGCCCAAAATATCTGGTGAAAACCTTGATGTGAATCTTAAGATGCCAAAAGGTAAGGGAGGTATTGATATATCCGGTTCAAATATTGAAGGTGATTGGAATACAGGAACAAATATTAAATTTGATGCAAATGCCCCTGATGTTGATATTGAAGGTCCTGAAGGGAAGTTGAAAATGCCAAAAATCAAATTACCAAAGTTTGAAATAAACCTTCCACAAGTGAAACAACCAGAAGCAGGGGTAGGTGTTGGCTCACATGATATAGATGTATCTGGTCAAGTGAAAGGAGAAATTAAAACCCCAGAAGGTGGAATACATTTACATGGGCCTGATGTGAATATTGAAGGGCCAGATGCAAAGCTTAAAATGCCAAGAATTAAAATTCCCAAATTTGATGTTAATCTGCCCAAAGTAAAAGGTCCTGAAGTTGATGTTGACCTCCAAAGTTCGGACTTTTCTGGACCATCATTTAAAGGTGATGTGGATATGCCAGATGTAAATGTCAGTATGGATTCCCCAGATTTTAACATTGAGGGTGCAGAAGGAAAGGTGAAAAAGGGCAAAATGAAAATGCCTAAGTTTGGATTTCATGGAAAAACAAGCAAGCCAAAATCAGATGTAGATCTTGACTTGCCAGAAGCTAAAGGAGAAGTAGAATTTTCATCCTCCAGAGTAAAATTCAAAGGACCTAAAGTCAAGGGTGGAGGTGATGGGTCATTGAGTAGTTTTGATGATGCACATTTATCGGTAAAATCGCCCACTTCAAAAAGTCCAGGTATTGGGATTTCCTCTAAGGGTTCCTATACCATCGGTGGATATGCATCTGGTGGTGCCGAGTGTGACCCCACACTATTAGGCGTACATTCCGGTAGCTCGGACCTCGCTGCAAGATCGAGCAATGGCCAAGATGATGCCGACGGGAAAGGCAAAGGTAAAATAAAATTGCCAGGATTTTCGTTTGGAACTAAGAAAAAGGGCTCCGCAAACATCTCTGGAAGCAGCGAATTTGACGGATCTGTAGAGGGCGGTTCCTTCCATTTTGGCGCGCCGGAAGTCCGAATGTCCTCGTCAAACTCCGAGCACGACTCCGATTCGGGTGCGGCAGGTTCAGCAAAGCTGCACCTTCCAAAGATTGGCTTCAAGAAGCCAAAGGAATGAGCAGTGATTCCCCTGAAAATGTAGTAATAGCATAGGGTTACTTGCGCTCATCTGGTCCTGGTTTGTCTACATTTGGAGAAACTGATAACCTAATAAATCAATTTGTAAATACAGAAAAATCTATAAGTATCGGCATACCTGTTAAGTTATCGTAGTTTTTTTCCTCTTAAACACCAATTCACGTACTCACAAATCTATAAATAAAATTTCGTTGTATTGTCCAAGCTATGAATTTGTTTTGTAATTGAATAATAGAAAATACTGCGAGGGTGATTAGTTCTAAGAATAAAATGTGGGAGCCTCAGTTATCCGAAGACAGAACCCCTGTACAAATGGTCCACTTATTATTGGCTGTAGTTGGTAATGTAGTGTAGTTTTTAGAAAAGTAAGTTTGTACATTTATTACATGCTAAGATTTTCTTCGTGGATGATTAGTATTCGACTTGTTACATTTTATTATTCGCAAAACACATTAACATCACCTACTCGTACAATATATTGTAATAATGTTGTCTTTTTTGCTACGAATAACTTTTAATACAGCTGTTTCGCAGGTGTGTTTTGGCAGTTCTGTTGGATGAAAATACAAACCCTTTTTAAAGCAGCTTTCAACTTGGGTCTCAGCAGATGCTAAATAAAATGTATCTTAACGCAAAGGGTTATTTTTACAAGGCCTTGACTACTGTTTCCCTCCAGCCCAAGGGTATCTACTTTTTTAGTTCTGCCTTTTAAGAGACGAATGAGAACTCTCCACCTGTTGCAACATTACTCCCATGCAAAGCGGGTGGGGAAAGCAAGGGTGTATATAACATGTGAAACGTTGAGTGGATCCACCCGATAATACGAGGACCTTTTCAATGTAGTGGGTCACGCTGATAGATTTGCCAAGGGCTTATTCCAAAGATGTCTTCATACTGTGATCTTCATTTTTAAAAGCAACATTGTGTTCTTCCTGGAAAACCTACACTTTGGCATACATTCTTAACTTTAGAATAATAAATATCGGTCCAAACAAATCCTTGCAATTTAAGGCTGTACACTTCACAATTTTAAAAGATTAGTTTGTTGGTGTCCATGGATGTTGTGAAGGTGTCTGTAGACAGGATAAGTATATTCTTGGTTCTTTAGGTAAAGTCACGTGATAGACAAAAAAAATCGCAACACAAGCCGTCTTCTCCACCTGAAGAAGACCGCTTGTGTTGCGATCGAAACGTCGTGGGGTTTTTATTGCTTTTAATTTAGATTTTGTTGTTGTCTATTACGTGACTTTACCGAAACAACCAAGAACATGAATTCCTGCATTCACGAAAGTTTTAAGTCTAAGGATAAGGCGAGTGGCACGTTTGATCGGTTTTTATTTCTAAATGTGATCGACAGAACAATGTTTTTTTTCACTTTTAATATTAATAAAAAAAATGCTTATTACGTAAGCTCTTCACTGTTTGTGTAATGGGGATGCTTATTTGTTATTATTTTTTTGTTTATATATATTTGCACTTTGTTTATTAAATTACTGCTTCTTGAACTGCTTCGATGGTTGGACGTATATTTTTTTAAGTTCTTTCATATTCGCTTTATGGAACATTTTTAGTAACCAAATCACAATATAAGACATTGGGGTGTATGGTGTTTTGTAATAGAAACAAGTATTTTGCCTTGTTATATTTTTCTTAACTGAATAATGTAGTTTTAATCGACTTTTTTTATGTGACGTCCAATATTCCACCCAATTAAAGCAGTTGCAGTCGGTAAGGAGGTGTCTTTTATGAATGTCCAACGTGGCCTTAATGCTGGTGTTCAATGGTGGCTCTGTAATTAATTTTCTGTAAATATTCCTGCATCACTCATGTATTGGGGTCTTTACCATTAAAGAGAAGCATAATTACACTGCTGTATTGTCTGTTTGTTGACACTTGTTCACACATCTCGCGGTAGTTTAATTGAGAAATCCCTTTCATAGTTTTATGGGCCAAAGCTGACGTTGTTACAACCGTTTTATTTATTTTTACCCAAAAAAAAATCACTTATTGGTACCACCTGAGGTGGCAAAGTCTAGTAATGATTTTTGTAATCCTCCACGTGTGTGAGACATATTCTGATATGATAACCTTTGCAGAGTGGCAGCTTAGTTGCAGTTACCATGACTTTTATACCCATATCCTATGACAGGCGTCCGGAACGATGAAATGGGCATTATGACTGAAAAACTACCGAGACCAAAGCCAGTTAGGTCACGAACTGGTCTTAATTGGTTTAAATACACAATGAAAACACACGATAATAAGGAATACCATAGTGAGGTAAGGAACTACTTGGATATTATAAACTTTGTTTACTTTGCGAAGTTTGTATAAAATCGTAAAAACGAACTTTATTAAATAGAAAAAAAAGTTTTTATTATTTAATCAATTATTAAAGTTATTGGTAATAATTGTGTGCATGTTATGAAAGTTTACAATTTACAGAAGCAAAATATAAAAAAAAAAAAATTGACAAACTGAACAAAATAACTATTTTTGCCTGTAGTAGCTGGCCTGAAATAATAATCTTAACAGGTACAATGAACAATACATTGAGGGTAAAGTTAGCACTTTAGATATCTTTACTGAACAGAAATAATACAGAACCACCAATACTTGCCTCACCTGCCAGTAAAGGATCATGAGCAGACAAGCTGCTAGAAACAGAAGGAAAACAGATGGCACCAATCTCTTCCAGACTTAACTAAGTCACTGACATTGAAGAACAAGCGTGAATAAATGCAAGAATTTGTATGAAATACATGCCTTGGGGACAAACATCCATTTTGTAAGTTATGTATTGTCTTCATGAACAGCAGAGGTGTTGGAATGTTCTATTTGTAACGTCTGGGCAAACAGGCGTGATTGCGATAGGTGCAAAAACAGGTTTCCTGCGAGAAAAAAATAAACAGCTGCTCATTTGCAAAGGTTATGTATTATTTTACTTCTGTTGGTGTAACAAATACAATGGCACCATTGAAGTTGTGCCACCTTGGCTGGTACCGATATTTAATGTACTCAATTATTTATATGGCTTATGAGTAAATTATCTGATAACCCATTCCTAAAATGGTTATCACGTAATTCACCACCGTTGGCCACACAATGTTGGAACCACGAAAGGTATGCCACCTCCTCGGGTGGCACCGGCAAGGGTTTGATGTCTGGTCTGAGATCGTGGACTCTTAATGAGCATAGCTTGCCACGTGTGTTGTGACCTCACAGCGTGTTCTGGCCTCTGTGACGACACCGCGCTGTGCTGTGAACACCCGTGCGCTTTGTGCACCCGGACCTGACCGCTTATTCAGTGCACTTAGGGGCCGTCCATAAATGACGTCACGCGATTTTGGACACTTTTTGAACCCCCCCCCCCCCCTCGTCACACGGCGTCACAAAAAGTCAGACCCCCCCTCAAATATGCCCCCCCCCCCCCAAATAAAACATGCTTCAAATCGCTTTAAACTATTGTCATTGTAGTGCGTATTAATGTGGCGCTGCACTTTTATGTTGTAGGAGAAAACCTTTATAAAAAATTCTATGTAATTGAGTAGAACGTGTTGTCTATATTTATTTAAAGTTGCGCATTTTTATGTTGACGTCACATTTCTCAAACCCCCCCCCTCGTCACACATCGTCACAAATGTCTGACCCCCCACCCCCCCCCCTAGGTGCGTGACTGTAATTTATGGACGGCCCCTTATCACCGTGTGCTTTGTGCACCGTGACATCACATCGAGTCTGGAACAGACGGTGCGTGATATTCCTATTCCTGTGGTTAATACACCAAGAGCAAGGACCAGGGTTGCACCCAGAATCTCAGCCTCCGGCTCCAATCTCCAGAGCAAGACACCAAAAATTGCCAAACTGCTCCAGCTCTAGGGCCCAGGCCGGTGCAAATCTTTCTATTCCACGTATGCCAAAGGTGTCAACGTACGAATCCGCTTGCTAACTGCGCATTAACGTACCCGTACATCGCACAAGAGTATTTTTATGAAAATGCAATACGCCCAACTCGTATTCAATGGGAGAAACAGCACACTGAACTGCCCTGCTTGTCATGTTCAGTCTTTTAGTTCAGGATGACCACAATCGCATAAAGCTATACGATTTATTTCCCAAATAATACTACGTGAATTACATTACAGGAAGAAATGTATCAATAAATCACCATTTTCAGCTCCGTGTTCATCAACTCCAGGATGCAGTACTCGCCATGCCACGTCATAGTATGTAGCTATATTGAACCATACAGGTTGTTGTAAATATAAATGATGAGGTTCATGTGGGGCTGGGAATTGAATGGTCGCCAGGTTTATAGAGCAAAAAATAACCCTCGACAGGTGTAGAGCATCTACATCTTCCTTGCAAGATAATGGATCACAACAATCCTAAGACGGTTTGAATCGATAACATCACGTGGCCAGTGTTTGCCATGTGGATAATCACACACGTTCCCATTTACAATCAGTGCTGGTTGGCAAGGATATTCAGATACTTCTTGGAACTGATGGTAGCCGTAGCCAGGATTTAAATTAGGTAAATGCGTTTCTATTGCATAAACCACTGCACCACCATTCCCTCCATAAATAGACCAGGTTCCAATTTATTAATTAATCTATTTAAAGTTAAGTTCATGCTTCATTAACAGAATTAGTTAAAATGAGTTGAAACTCACAGAATGCAAAGTAGTATTATTGTGAAATATACTTTATTCAAACAACCAGTCCACAACATGACTCAATTTTAATTTCTCCACAACAGTGCCTTGAGTTTTATCTTCATCTAACATAATGCACATACAAAAATAGCTTTTATTCAATGCCGATATTTACAAGTAGCATTTAATATATAGTCCCTACACATAATCCCGTGAATTTTACGTCACTTTGAATAAAACAAGTTAATTTTAACATTTAGCCTTTGTCAGAACACGCTATTGCATTCCTTTTAGGAATAAAGTGTATGGCTGCCTAAGTTAGAAGGCGTAATAAAGGCGACTATCAAAAGTTCCTCCAATATGGATTTTCATAATTGTACAATTTGTCGTCTCTTCTACTGCCGGCAGTCGAAGCAGAAAACAGCATCGCAGTGGTTGTTATAGCTACACACACACACACACACAAAAAACATGTCAGACAATCAGAAACATTGCTTGCACGACCACAAATTCAGTCACAGACACACATGTACAGCCCTTTGTCAATCCACTGCTCGATCTCGGCCACACTATGCGGGTTACAAGGCATATTTTACCATTCATCACCACACCGGTAAATGTGGGTTGGTGAGGGGCGGGGGGAGTACAGTACAACAATGGATTCTCCTGCACTGCCCTCTACTGCCCACCTTGTGGTCCTGTAGCAGGGTGACAAAGTGGGCAGTAGAGGAAACTTTGAGAGCTTGTGGGATCTATCACATTGTGGGTGATTTGGTGACAAGTATTGACATTACTTGCTTAATGGCAGTTGTACACCGTTACATGTATATACACACATACGAGCAGGTAGGTGAGAACGATTATAGCTACGTGGAATGGTGTCCATCCCTATAATCCAGCAGTTTAGAGGCAATGGTTGGGTGGATTCTGTACGTTTGTGAAACTTAAGCCTGCTGGGCTGCGGGGGGTGGCCAGGAGGTAGCAGCATTGCATCTGGGTACATGAACTCGTGAGTATGAAGCGTTCAGTGTTAACCCCTCGTATATTCAGGTTTTCGCTGAGTAATGCAGCTTCTTCCCACATTAAAAACACTTCTCCAAAGAATTGGTAAAACATCCCAATGCAGGATCCTTCTTAAAAAAATGTCTTCGTATTTGGTAAAGCTTTACGAGACATCCATGGTGGGGGGGGGGGGTCAAAGGGAGGCCCTTAAACACTTATTTGAGAAGGCACTGCATACGACTTGCCTCGTCTGTCAAACAGTTGAAAAATGGGTAAACGGCCTGGCCTCTTGTTCCACGTCAAACCACGGGAACTGTCATGCCCAGTTACACTTATGAAGCATGTGCCGCTATTAAACTGCTCCTAATGCCAGCAAAACGCACAAGGGGACGGTAGGGTCAAGACGCCGCACACAACCAGTGCCGACACACGATGGCACCTCCGTGAAACCTGCTTCCATCGCCCATTTGCTGACATGTAGAGTTGCAACGCTCTGTGACAGTTCTGAATGGATGCTACATCATATAAAAGACACAGAAATAAAGAAAATGTTACGTAGCAACTGACTCGACGGCAGAGCACACTGTGCAGAAGGTCGATGCGCAGCCGATGCACAGTTGAGAGCAGTTCCGGCACACGCGGCGGTCGCATCGGCTGCACCGGCCGTGAACCCCGTCGGTCCGCGTGCACGTGCTGCACACGAGGTGCGTGCTTGCTGTGTTCGCAAACAAGGGGTCAGAGATGCGGGAAACATGCAGGTGAGCATGGTACAGGTCCATTTCAAAAACACACTCTTTGTAACAATGTTGTTACAATGACAAGCCACTTTTCATCATCATCCAGGCTCTGGCACTACTAATGAATTCCAAAATAGTTTTTCTCCCCATAACAGACATTCTTTGCATTGTGCCGACCCAAAAGCAGTCCTTCCAATTCAAACTTAGCGAGATTTCAGCTGATGAAATATGAAGGAACTCTCTTTCTTTTGTGTACGAGGGCTGAGGGCATCGGATTTGAAGTTCGGAACAGCAGTGCCTCACGGCCACTCTGCTGGTCCAGCATCAGCAGGGGCAGTAATCTCGGTCATTAGCCAAAACATCCCCGACGTAGCACCCTCGAAAACAAGTGCAAGTGTATTTATTAGGTATAGCCCTGCGAGCCATTCGGCTCTTGAATCGGGTGCAACCGCAACAAACAAAAAACATGAACGAGAAAACATCTTAAAGTGACTAAGTGCAAACAGAAAATCCAAGAAAAGACAGCAAAATATTGCAGAAAAAGCACCGTACACCAACACTGTGTGCAAAAATCCCAGTGGGATGCAAGTCAAACAACAACAACCACAAGATAACTTAGATTAAGGGCTTGAGACCATCAGTCTAACTCTGTACTACAACAAACATGGCCAAACCAAAAAACTTTCCGAAAATCACCAAAACAAAGCCATGAAAGCAATGAAACAGTGATCATAGGGAACTGTGACCGAATTGTCCAAAGCCATGCGACTCAACGCAGCTTCTCTGCACGACGTTTTCATCGTTCGCACAATCCCAACAACCCACACTCACTCTGTTGGGCGTCGACCGGCGGCTTGAGCAGAAGCTGCCCCCTGCTGCCCAGGTACATCTGGCCCCGGGTCGCAGCATCCCCGGGTCGCGGCACAGTGGCACCACTCTCATCAGGCGCGGCGCAGTGTCCCTTCTCCCTCGGGGACGCTGGGACCCCCCCGGCGGATGCCAGGGGAGGATCCGCACTCGCCGCCTGTGCCCCGGCGAAGAGGAGGCTTTTGGTGCGCTCTGCAACAAAAGTAATGGGGGGGATGGGGGTGAATGCGGCATTGCGATCTGTAGCTCGCTCGTCGCGTCGCTTGCCGGCAAGTGTCACGTATACAGGGAGCTGTCGAGGCTTAAGTCTTCCACGCCGGCCAAACGTCTCCAAACAGGTGGGGAGTACCCACATTGATCTGCCGATCGACTGTGGTGAACGACTGTTCTTCACCTGAGGACGGCTGCTTGCGTTGTGGCCGAAACGTCGTGAGAGTTATTTTTTTGCTTTATTTTATTATTTCCCTTCTACGTGACTTTACCGAAAGAACCAAGAAAACTTTTATACTTCTGGTTGGTTAGAGACGGTGTGGGGGAGATGGAAGATTATTGCCGATTATTTAAACTTCCGCTACCAGAGGTAGAACCGCCGACCTTCGGATGTGCTGGTTATTCACACCACGGCAGCATTTAACGCGCGAACTCATATTAATCAGAGAGGGGATACTGAAAGAAAGCCGCGAGAAAACAACCATAACATCAGATTTAGCACTACATTAGTACAGTGCGCGTACAGTGCGCGTACCATACACGGCCTGCATTCGCTGGCGGGACTGCGCGCCCTCGTTCAGCTGCTTCTGCGACACGTGCGTCTTCCACTGGAGCGGCGCGCAGTCTCCGAACGGATTGGGCCGCTTTGGCATCGCGTCGTGTCGCTGCTGAGCGCGTCAAGAGTCGCGATGATGGTCGGTGGTTGTTGTTGTTGTAAACTTGAGTCAGGGGCGCGTGTGGCTCCGCGTCTCCCGCGAAAAATAACTTTAACGTCGTGACGTCACCGTCGCCCCGCCTACGCTTGTGGGCGCTTTATTTATTTATTTGCTCGCTGCCGGTGGACCACAGCGTCTGAAAGCTCACGGCTCCGAGTTTTCCCAACCGCAATTCAGTGTCCGAGGTGGCAAGAAGACACGGGGTCATTTGACGACAGATGCTGAAAATAAGTTGTGTTTCTGATTGGTCGCCCGTTGCCCGGGCAACCACGTGCGTTTGTTGTCCGCTGGTCTTCACGTGTGTGCACATCATCGATGGTTGTCTCTTTTTAAAACTTAATTATTATTTTTTACCCTCTGGTTTATTAACGACAGCTGGTTTGTAAGTACGGTTCTGTGCGCGTTACATTGTTTCTGTTACGTGGCTTGTTTGTGTGTCACTGTCATTAATATTGATCGAGTTTCACAAGCTGTGTTGCCAGCCGTGATCGATCCACTGCTGGTTAATATGATTATTGACTTCGGGGTAAGTTCGTCATCAGTGTTGGTAAGAGTTGTGACCTGCAGTATAGTGTGGTTGAGTACTTTTGATGCTGCTAATCCTGCATAATGCACGGGCATAATATGACTTTGATACCCCCCGCTCACCTCCTACGCATTAGCCATAAATATGCTAAAATTCCTCTTGATATGCAAATTATTTTGTCAAGGCGCTCTTCAATCCACCCCTCCAAACCAGCTTAAATATACGCTCCAAGATTGGTGGTGTTTCATTCTTCACCTGAGGACGGCTGCTTGCGTTGTGGCCGAAACGTCGTGAGAATTATTTTATTATGTTTTATTTTTATTATTTTGTTACTTCCCTTCTACGTGACTTTACCGAAAGAACCAAGAAGATGAGTCCTGTGGGTTAGACGGAACAGGTAGACCCAGTCCTGAACATGGGTCAATGTGTCCGTCGTTGATTTTTACTTATTATCATTGTTATTGCAATTATATCATTAACTAGTGCTAATGTGCAGGAAAATCAGTGGTGTCATATTCAATGCACAGTCGTTGTTCATCATGGGCTGCTGTCCCATGGCACTTAGGTGGTGCTTCGAGTTCAGTGCAGTACTTCATCACGTAAATACAATACTTAAAGAATTCGTCCTGCCGTCATCAGCAAAGGTTGACTTTGTGGTGTATATTAAAATTGGAATGGCTCAATATTTAAATGTATTTTATATTGTTGCTTTAATTTGAACAGAATAAACTATCAATACATCTCACTACACGTAGGCTTTCGCGACCAATATTACGTAAATGTTGTGGATTTACTCTCCAACACACCGGTGGGCTGAAGTAGTAACTATTTGGCGTTTTGTTTACGTGGCAAATCCCTTACTAATTGGCTGTGTCGGGTGGTGGAGGGTTTCGACACAACATTTATACTTACACGATCTAACCCACAAACCTCGATTATGGGCATCTCACTACATCTTGACATTGTACAGCATGGTCCAGATGTCTTGTGACCCGCAATTAATTGACCTCCAACAATGTTTTGTATATTCATTTCAGTTTTGAATATACAATACTTTAAACAAATATATTACGTTTTATATAATTAAATGGGGGCCACAGGACGTCTGGACCACCCTGTGCAGTATTTGCATACTATACAATATATTTCGATTTAAAGCTTTCGTGACTGCAGGGATTCATGTTCTTGGTTCTTTCGGTAAAGTTACGTGACTTTACCGAAATAACCAAGAAAGAACCAATAATATACAATATATTGTAATAAAACTGATTTTTAGATGTCCAGGCTTACGATTTAGATTTTGTTAATGTATTAACACATTCCTGCGGAGGGAGCTGGTAGGAACGTTGGGTTGCTCGGTCAATGGCCAGGGTCAAGCCGGCGTGAGTAGGTTAAACGTTGAGTTTTATAAGAGCACCACGGGGTGACCAGCCCCTCCCCTAGCCAGCCCCACCCCTCCCACCCCCCACCCAGCCCCACCCTCCCCACCCAGCCCCTCCCCACCCTCCCCACCCAGCCCATCCCAACCCTCCCCACCCAGCCCCTCCCCACCCTCCCCTCCCCACCCAGCCCCTCCCTCCCCACCCAGCCCCTCCCTGCACGACGGACGGACACAATAATCCACTGTGGGCTGGTGTAACCAGGAGGTTCCTACCAGTAATATAGTAATGCATGCACTATTTTGCACATACACTATACATCTGAAGTATTTATTGTACAGTATGTAAACATAATATAGTCAGAGTTGAAGCAAGCAGCACATTGTAAGGGCAATGTCAGAACATAATATGACGGTTTCCAACGCTGTTTGAACTGCAACCGTGGTGAATAAATGAACACATGTATGAGTGTGTTATTGCTCAGAAATATCGTAATTATACCTTAGAACAAGCTTGCATTCTCTGCATGTCATGCTGTGATTCATGTACAAATTTAAATTCCAAATTATCCACTGCACTGCAGTATTGCATCGTGAATTACCAAGCATGCTTGTGCTTTCATTGAAACATTTTTATTTTTTTTCATAAATCCCAAAGAAATACCACTGAAGAATAAATAAAATACATTTGTGAAAAACAACAAGTGCTGTTAACCTCGCACCAGTGCGAGGACCTAGCGGCCACGCTTCACGTGTGAAATATTAATCTTGCAGACCTGTTGCCCTCTGACAGACAGAGCAGTGGAGCATGGAGCCCGGAAAGTGCATTCCGAACAAATTTGTGGCGACCCACCCCTCGTACATGCTTCCCAACCGGTACCGACATGCAATACTTCAAAACCCTCGTCATTCATTCTGCACACAAGCCACTCCACTCATTCGTAATTGCTGCAGCCCTCCTGTACAACAGTGGGAATCGAAGACGTTGAATATTTTGCACATTCTCAATGAATATAAGTTGGAGCCCATGTCTGTTGGTAGTCCTCAGTCAGTGGTATAATGTCAAATTTCCATGGTCAGGGCCTGTTTATCTAGAGGACAACTAGAGCACATGGCAGCCAGCAAGTTCATACACTTGTATATATTTTTGTAATTCTTTAGTAGTAGGGGTAATAATGCATGGATTAATTAATTTGTTTTTATTATTAGATTATTCACGATACTTGCATAAAATTGCTTGTGTGAGAATGATGATTATGAGTAATTATTCCCCAAGTATTTACAATGTGATGTATCACAACACATTCTTTAAATCCCAACTATGATATTTCCCCTTGGTCGCTGACCAATAACTTGTAATGGCTTTAATTGGGCGTTAATAAACACCTGTAAGGTTTATAGGGCATGGTGTGGATAATACCCTACATCAGTGGTGGCCCGTGGGTTGCGTGCAGGCTCTGGGGCCCCTCGTGGTGGCCTGGTCTCGGCGTGTCTCCGGGGAGATGCGTGGGGTCACAATGAGTACACAAGCACAGTGTCAAGCTCACGGCCTACTGAAGTGATGGAGGGCCGTTTGTGTGGCCCACTAACTCGTCTGGTTTTCCCATATACTGCCCTACATGCATAAGCAACAACTACATCAGTGGCCAATGTTAAAATGTGTTTACAGATTGTGGCTTGCATACATGATTCATTGTTTATAGTGCATGCTAAAAAGTTTTACAAGGTTTTAACATATATAAACATAATGTTTATAATGTAATAGATAATTGTAGAAATACAGTAGCAAAACATGAGTGGTGTGTATTGTGCTGTAGGTTTGCTCAGGTGAATGGGGGCCCCAAAACCCCAAGCGTGTTGGGACGTGCTGAGCCACGCAGTGCCCCCCAGCCAGATGTGTACGGAATCCTGGACACTTATCGCTGGATCACCACCTACCGAGAAGCCTACATGCCACACACAGAGGTGTGGTGTCTTTTACAACAATGCAGGCATAATGCTGATGTTAGTTTTGCCGATTTGACCACTGCTAATGTGTAACAAATGTTCGTGATGACGTTACTCAATGTTCATACGTGTGCATGTTTTGTGTATAAAAAGTTACATCTTGGTGACATACGAGTTTATAATTATTGGGCAGACAACATTGGGAAAAATATGATACGTAAAGACATTTATTGAAAGTATATAGCGGTTGAAATAGTGAAATACACGTGAATGAGAGCAATTAGGAGTTTTGTAAAACGGGAGTTTTATAATGAAAAGGAGCATGCCATTGTGCCTTGAGGTGTTTTAGTGCACACCGCAATCAGAGACACTTGACAAATAAAATGGAACTAAAGTAAAAAAAAAGTCTGCTTAGAAGATTGGAGAGATGCAAATCGTACAATATGAGACCGAAATAGGAACAAATGGATAAAGGAACAAACTAATCAGAAATGTCATTAAACTCTTAAATAAGTGGACTTTGGCAGAACACATGGCGAGCAGCTGTGATGCCTTGATGAACATGGTGACAGAATCGCAGCCAAAAGAGAGAGAGAGAGAGCCTGGGAAAATGACTACTGTGATGGTAGAGTGATTGAATATCTCAAGCCGGATTGTGGCATCGCAAAACTATGAGGGATGATGCCAGCCTATGGAGGCCTTCATCTCTACACTGTCACTCAGGACATCCAGCAATGGATGGTCAATTACTGATGATGATGATATAACTTAATATGACTTGGTGAATTGTCTGTGTTGTGTCGAGATATCTGCATGCTTGTGTTATGCAGTGTAATTGATGTAAACATTTAAAAAAACCTCTTTGTTTTGTTTGTTTGCAGGGACATTAAAACCGAAGCACTTATCATAATAAGTTCATGGATGAGCTATTTGGCTGTCAAACCTAAATATAATTCATAACCAATTTAGGATACTATTAAAGTGAAAGCTCTCATTGCTATACATACACTATTCCGTTTACTTTAGCTGTAGAGATATTTTGTTAATTGTGGAGCAAAATAATGAGCAACAATTTAAAATACAGATGCAATAAGAGATAAGGAAAGTCACATGCAGTGCCACTTTCTGCATTATTTTATGAAGCTGTTGGTACGCCACAGAAATCTACGCAACTTGATTATTGTAAAGGGGCATTTTCACTTTGAATAGCATATGATCGGTCTTCTGGATGATTATGGGCCTTCTGGATGTTTTACAGCAGCATTTTTGTGAAACGCTGAACCAGTTTCACCTTTCTGATTCTCATCAGCAGTCATACATGGTAAATAACAGTTGTTGATTTTTACACTGCAATATGTTTGAAAAAGCACATTAAAACAATCCCTTGATATTCTTCAATCGCATTTGTAAATTTGTTTTATTATAATTGAGTCACATTGCTCATGTTTCCCGGAATATGAGTGTATACATTATTATGAAATGTTACATTTACAAAGATGTTGCATGCCTAAAGACTACAACATTTTCAGTGTTTTATTTGGGGCATACACAACAGTTGCTGGTGTGCTTTATCATGCATTTCTTGATATCTGTCAGGAGGTGGCAGTGGTGTGACACTCAAGCTCTCAACATCGTGGGGCGGTATTGATATCCCCGTATCAGTCACATTATATCCCATTGCAGTAGAAACATATTCACCTTTTTTGAGCTGCTGAAATATGAAAACCCATCACTGTTCCATGCATGAGACATCCTAAAAGTTAATTCTGGAAGCCGGCGAGTGAGATGAAATCCCTGCTGTCTAGCCGCTGTCCCATATATCAAACCATCCTGGAGGCTGGAGCATCTGCTGTGAGCACTGTCTCCACAATGTCACAGGTCAAAGATGTGTAGCTACAGGTCCAAAATGAAGAGGCACTGACAGCAATGCTGAAGAAGAATATTTAAAATGCTAAATCTTCCATCTAAAAATTCTTATTTTTTTCACGACAAAAATATAGGATTTTTTCAATGCCACCTTTGTGCCTTAAATCATTCTAAATTTACATGACTTTGACCATCGAAGACAAAACACCAGCGATTAATTTGATTTTAGAACTCACCCTAACAACAACAGCTGCCATTTTCCACGAAGTGGCTGTGACATCACCACGGCGCCTGTGCCAGGCCAGGTGCACTTTAAGGCCACGTGAAGTGTCGAAGGCTCTCTGACAGGAGATCACGGGACAGACCAAAGTGCCGTCGGTTGACTGACTAAAATGACTGGCAGATGCTCCAGCTGTGGCCCCTGTTGTGCCACCTTGCTGAATGTTAACTCTGCTCGTTGTCAGCGTCACTACTCTGTCCTCCGTTTTTGTTGGAGGACGACTGCCTCCAACTGCCCAGTAGCATTTTTCACGAGCCTTCTCCATAGAGGCCAATCTTGACACAGCTGGTACCAGTATTTGGCAAGTCCACTCATTAGTGTGTGCGAGGGGCTGGTAACCCCTCGACCTGGCACATTATCCCAGCACCATGATGGAAACACTGAAATGAACTCATCCCAACGTGTACAGACAAACACACAAGGTTACTCCCTTTATGAGCAAGAAGGTGGCAATGAACAGTTCTTTCAAGCACTCCTTTTTTCGGGTTCCCCATTTAATGCGTGAACAGCCATGACGAATCGTCCCATGTTATTGGGATCGTTCGGACAGCTTGAATGGACCTGCGGGCATGCCTTCATAACAATGCACCCCACACTAAAGGTCATGACCTGCAGGAGGCTTAGTCAATTTGGCAGGATGTTGGCATATGTTTTCGATGTGACATGGGGTGCCGAACCATTTACTGATAATCAGCAGCAGCTATGATCAATCAACTGCCAGATGAAGGTCTCCCAAAGCCACCACCATCTCCCACAATCGAGTCAACTTCTGCATACGAGCTGATTTTATCACTCTATCTCCTCGGTAAACTTCCTTTCAGAACCGTTCCATTCAACAGCTCACACTCTGGCACTATTCCATTAATAATATTGCCGTGTTCTTTTTATGGAATGGACATATATGTTTGGGTATATCATGTGCATGTTTATTTGCCTAGTATTGTATGGCATACGTGTGTCGAAATGCTGGTGAACTTGATTAAAATCTGTATTGTGTAGCTGGCATATGCAGGGTGACACTGCCATCATCGGGGCCTCATTGTAATATATTTTTTGTATATCAGCAGTGTCTCCTGTGAAAGTGCTGCACATGTAAATTATGCATGGTGTTTGTATACACTATTTATTTAGTACGTATATATGCACATACACAGTCGGTGATACTTAATATTAGCTGGATAATGATTAAATTATCTTTCAATTCAATCGATTGTCACTATTCAGGGTCACAATTCAATTCAAATATAGATTTTTTTTTTGCATGCCCTGTTTGTATTATCTGTCTTGTTGTGCTTCATTCATTTTATTATACTAAAGTTAACATTTGCATAGAATTCGCATGAATCATGACTTGATTCTTAACTGCAACATTCTACGTAGAGTGAGCATGATAATTTATTTTAACCGGTGAATCGCCTTTTTTGGCGAATGTGGTATACATAGTTTAGTTTGCATTGTATTTGTAATTGTTAATAATCGTGTTTAATTCATTACATGAAGAAAAAGTTTGCTCAAAATGCTATTAATCACTAAATATATAAATACCTTCACCAGCCCACACTCACTGTTTTGGTAAGATATGGTCAAATAATGACTGACATTGCATAGGAAGGCATTTATCCAGTGATAAATTGACACAGGGCGGTACATTAACATTATTTATGTAAATACGTTAATGCACAATTATGCACACAGCATGGAATAATAAATCCGCATTTTGGACTGAGAAATGGCTAATCTTTCAATGTATCATTAATATATCCATTTTTTTTATTACACATCCATATGAAATGAGAAATGAGTGCATCAGGTTTGTATATATTTTTATTTTTTTTAGCAGCAATCATGTCCATTATTTATGTCTGCTCATATATCTGGAATGATAAGAGATTCGTATCTGAACGTTGTTTAATGCACCAATATATTATTGTACATGCTGCATAGATAATTCCACCATTAACCGATTACATGTGTAATTAAACATGCCTGTGTGAATCTGATTGTAAGAAAATTCGCTCGGCGCTTCGCATATATTGCTAGAATTCTCATGTTTATCGTGGTAATAAAATAAACGGAAAACGATCCAAACAATGACTTAGCATTCAACAGTTGAATTCAATTGTGTTGGATATAAGGTACAAACATTAAAAATTATAGATGGGATTTTATAAATGAGCAACACTAATTGTCATGGACACCACCTTGTTTGCATGGAGACATTGCCTTTGTGTGTGTGTACGTGTCACGCATTGGTCACCTGACAAGATAGAGGTGGAAAGTGTGCAGCCTGCAATTGCTGGCCAACACCTATTGCTGGCAGAAGGGCCTCCACAAAAGGGAGCTCTAGAGAACCCCTCTAGAGAGCATTCGACCTTCTCTTGGACCCTGGCCAGACACTTTGAGAGAATAGTACCCACACTTTACCCCACCGCACGCGACCTGCCGATTCACTAACTGCAGCGTACCCATAATTGCTGCTGGGTGGGCACAGAGACGGTGGGGAGGTTTAAGAAACCTGCACATTTCAATTGCCGTGCTGGCAGATCGAATCAATGACCTCTGGATTGCAAGTCAAGTTGTGCTAACCATGACACCGTGACTGCATTCACGTGACTGTAGTCACGTGACTGCTTTCACGTGACTGCATTCCCGGTGTTAATTCGCCATCCTAAAAAAATGAATCCTTGTCTTTGTGCAGAATGACATTGACGGGAGTGAAATATTTGTTTAGCAGTCCCAAAATAAACTGCTCCATTCTTTGTTTTCAAATGAGGTCACCGAGGCAATACAATGCACAAGTTGCAGTCCACTACATGTGAATGAGCTAATAAGCAATGACATTTAGCGCTCTTGCATTCATATCAAAAGGACTGTTATCCCCCCTTGCATTGCCTTCCGTTTAAAAATTCATGGCAATATTTTATTTAGTTTTTTTTTATGATGGAGAAAAAGCATGTTAAATTTACAGGTTTCATTTTTGCAAACTAAATCAGTGGTGTCACAGCTGAGCCTTTATAATATGACCTTTGGGGGTCACTGTGAAAGCTCACGTGGGTCCTAATGGCAGCCATAGGCACACAAGAGACACACTCAATAAGCACCAAGCAAGAGAAACATTGGCCTATTTTGCTGGGTGACAATGAAATAACCCTGTAAATAAAATATGTTCCATACCATGGCTTATTGATCCAGACACGGTCACAAAATAGAGGAGTGAGAACAATGTCATTGCTTTTAGAGGACAGGTAAGGACATACTGACACTTATACGTGAGTATTTGTGATCACATGGAATTGTTTATACGACTCAGGCACGCTGCAATACACCCTAATGCATATTCATCATAGCGGAAGTCATGATTTCACCGACACATTACATGAAACTGCAACCATACAAAAGAGAAATAAAGTGTGGGATTTCTAGCTGGATTTGCCCGTGATTCTGAATATAATTGGTCACAAAAGAACAGTGATGTCTCTTTCAAAGTGCACGTGTATGTGAGAACCTAGTGTGTGGTGAGTGCAATGTCCTACAATTTTTGCAGGCGGAGTGCAATTTTTGGACATATGCACTGTTGTCAGTGGATACAGTTAAAGGTGCATCCCCGAAACGTATTTCTTACGCCACTGCTAGCAGACAGACCTCCAATCGAGAGCGCTCTGAATAGTCCTTTGAGTGAAGAGCCTCCCTAGAGGTGATTTTGGCCTACTCTTTCACGCCTACAACTTTCCTTACTTTGCCAAATGCGACCTGCTACTTGACTCGTATCTGAACTGAAACTGATGTGCCCTTCCGACAGGTCGTCTTGTATTGAAATGAATACGTGGCGATTGCATCACTGCTGATTATAGAGTCAAGACTAATTATAACAAGCTAACTATTTAATTATTTTTTATTTTACCAGGCAAGGCCCAATGAGGTAAAAATCCCCTTTTCAGGAGCGGCTTGACCACAAATGATAGCCAAACGAATTATTGGTCATAAACTACTTTTATAATATAAATTAATTCCTTGGATGGAAGGGAGCTTTAGTTTAACTAGTCTGGCTGCACCACACGAATGATTTTTTTTTTGCCTGTGGCTACTATTCTTAGCCAATTATAGGTTGTACACAAGTTAGCATGTCATGTTAAGATGTAAAAGCTTGCTTCATCTCATCAATATAATCGGATTACAGAGAAGAGTGCTTTAATCCTGAAACGCATTGCCAACCAAAGAGAAAAGCACATTAAAGTTACATTTTCAGCTCAATTTGGAACACGACAAGAGGTCTTTTTGGGATTAACATTAAATTAAAATGTATTTCCTTCCCGTATATATGATATAAGTCTAATCATAGGGAGTCTATGGATAAGTTTTAAATGTAATTGCTACTGATGTTTACACAATGTAATTAGAGACATGAACAGCAGCTGTTAATATATCGGGGATGCCACCGTTGTTTAGTGGTCAGCGTACTGAACTTTCAATCCCAACGTCTCCCCATACTCTCAACGTCTCCTCTCAACGTCTCTCCAATCTCCTGGCGCGGCAATCGAATCAATGGTTTGACAGATTAAATGCCCACCCCCACCCGCCTCTGTCCATTCGGCATTGTAAACGAGTTCCCACAGTTAGTTGATCGACAGGTCGCGTTTGGTGGGGTAAAGCGTGGATACCCCCCATATTAATGCGACATCAACAAAAACACGAGAATCTGCCGATTGCATGATGGTGGCGAGCGATGGCACGTCTGGCGCTTTGTGCTCAATGCGTTTCACGCCACGCCCGAGTAATAATACCGCCAATAATAATTCGTTCAAGAAAGCGAATTAAACACCTTCGCAGCCAGTGTGTTTAAATGACTCTGCTCCGCTACAATTTACCCTAAATCACACCGAACCTGTTCAAGATTCTTACGATGATAACAGTAAATCCCAAAGGCTCCAACAGCCAAAATGAAAGCAACTTACAGAAAATCTTATAAGCAGCGGGAGAAACGTCCCAAGCCGTCCCGTCTGACTGCCTTGTGACAATAATAACACAGATTTGCTCCAAGCCAAGAGGTGCAGAAAGCATTTCAAATGCATAAACTGCTTACTCTCCCACTAAGTCTCATAAAATGTCTCCACCGCGTGTCAAGATTGACCCACCGCTAACAAATGTCCCATCTACTTCTGCTGCCCTGCCTTCAAGCAGCTGCCATAGCGATATGCACGTGAGGTTAGGCCAAGCGCAATGATGTTTTGTAGATGCAGTGTTGATGAGTGGTCCAATGTAGAGCACACCAACCCACTCTTATTTAGTATACATATGTAAGGTAAATGATCACAGCTATCGAGAGAAATTATGGTAAAATAAAAACACTCATTGGGTTGCCATCTGCCCTGATACCGCCATATGGGTGGGTGTGTTATTATTTGACAATAATAACGATAATATATTTTAATATGGGAATGGTTCTCTTAACGTGTTAAGATGCTTTTTAGGAGGATTCTGCACTGAATATCGATTTACATTTGACACGTCTCAACAACGTACGTAAATGTATCTAGGTGAAAGGAGTCAGCTGTGGTTCCCGTGGTAACGAGATGTTTCCAATTGTCCTGGCTATCCCGGAGCGGCAGCCATCTTGGAAAATGTGCAAGTATTCCTGGGACAATAAAAGTCCACTTTTTTGTGAGTTGTGTAATAGTACGCTACTCAAGACAATGCAGTTCACATGCAGTTCCGCTTATTCCAGTTTTGTGAGATTTGTTTTCTTCCAATTGTGTCCCAATTATACTCATCAAGGTACCCTATTTTTTTATTTTCGACATAATACGTAAATATATAGTAAGTCTCTAATAACATTAATTTACACTTATATAAAGTACACAATGGTGTAACTTCTAATAATTGTAATGCAGTTCTGTACTAGATAGATTTTTCTATCTTATTTCGAAAACAGTAATGACCGCTGTTCGTTACGTGTGTAATGAGGTGGCCACAATGATGATGTGTATGTTTACGATGTGATATACTCACATGCGTGCCCAGGACCAAAGCACATGGACTTCGCCCGATCCTGTTAGATCTCGGAAATTAAGGAGGCCTGGGCCTGGATAGTGCTAGGATGGGTGACCGCCATGCATAGAATGGGTGCTGTCGGCTACTGCAAAGCTACCTTGATCGCAGATGGCAGCATTGCAGCAATATCCATCCATCGTTGTGCTGCCGTATATTGCCCAAGGTTCACCTGTTCAGGCTGGCATGAGGGACCAGTTGGAGTACAAGTTCTGCCTCTGAGTTCTCGATCGAAACAATGAGTGGGATTTGCGACATATGTGCGCATTATAAATTGTGTTTATTGTGGTGTTGGACTGCACCAAGGGTGCGCCTTGTCTCCACTCCTGTTTGTGATGTTCATGGACAGGATATCAAGGCGCAGCCGAGGTGTGGAGAATATCCAGCACGAGGGCATGGAGATGGCGTCGCTGTTTTTTGAAGACGACGATGTTCTCCTGTTTGGATGAGGATCAGCACC
The DNA here is from genome assembly GCF_015708825.2 of Lethenteron reissneri. Classification (NCBI taxonomy): domain Eukaryota; kingdom Metazoa; phylum Chordata; class Hyperoartia; order Petromyzontiformes; family Petromyzontidae; genus Lethenteron; species Lethenteron reissneri. The sequence goes on from NC_083819.1 coordinate 1,462,169, forward strand.
TCCGAATCTGAGGTCATGGTTCACTCTCGGGACACAGTGGATTGTGCTCTCCAGGTGAGGGGGAACGGCTGCCCTTAGTGGAGGAGTTTAAGTATATCTGGGTCTCTTTCGCGAGTGATGGTCAGTGGGAGCGGGAGATCGGCCAGCGGATCGGTGCGGCGTCCGCAGTGTTGCGGGCGCTGTAACGCCCCGTGGTTGTGAAGCGGGAGCTGAGCTCTCGAACAAAGCTCGCGGTTTACAGGTCGACTACGTTCCCTCCCTCATCTATGGCCATGAGCTTTGGGTAATGACCGACAGGATGACGTCACGGGTACAAGGAACCAAACTGAGGGTCCTCCGTGATTGGGCGAGGAGCTCGGGAATCCGGGAGAGCCTCAGAGTCTAGCCGATGCTGCTGCGGATCGAGAGGAGCCAGTTGAGGTGGTTCGGGCACCTTGTAAGGATGCCCCCCGGTAGATTCCCCCTGGAACTTTACTGGGCAGCAGCAGCACGTCCCACTGGGTGAAGATCCCGGGGCCGGCCCAGGGCACGCTGGTGGGACTTTATTGCTCGGCTGGCCTGGGAACGCTTGGGAATTCCCCAGAAAGAACTGGAGTCTGTATATAACAGTGTAGTGTATAGTGTAGTGTATAGTGGTGTACTGTATAGCAGTTCAGTGTATAGTGTAGTAGTGTATAGTAATGTAGAGCTAGAGTCTGTCGCCAGGGAAAGGGAGGTGTGGACCACCACTACTCAACACGCTGCTGCCACGACCCTCACCAGGACAAGCCGGCTGAGAAACGAACGGACGAATGATAATTTTACTCCAACATCTCTGCTCCCCACCTTCACTGACTCCCACTAACCAGAAGTGTGGTTGAACAGTCCCCACGACCTGGAAAGATTTGGGAATGTACTCATTTCGTAGTGGATTGACAAAATGGGCCTTACATGTCCATGCAGTATATATGTGTATATGTGTGTGTTCCTATGTATAGGTAGTTTTGTTAATATGCATTGCATGCGCCTGAAATATCGGCCGCTTACTTGTGTACGGATATATCTTACAACAGCAGTGCATTAGCTTGAGGCATATTGGACAGGTTTGTTTATGTCAACCGAAAAAAATAACCTTATTGCACACTGTACCTTTCAAATGTATGTCCACGTGCAGTTGCTTGCGCTCAGCAGGTTCACAATGCACCACCGGGGAGCCATGTATAGTTGCGGGGCATTTTTGTTATGTTTTTAATGAAAACAATTCATAACCTTTGTGTTTGCCCCCATAATAGCCGAAGCGCCTCGCGGAAAAGCGACCGCTCATCGGCTGTGCGCCGTCTTGAGAGCGTAGTGATGCACACCCGCGGTAGCACGTGCGAATTGTGTCGTGGCATTTTTCCATATTCTCCGATCGTAGTCGAGCGTTGTAGAGGTGTTTATAGAATGCTCCCCGTGCAGGCGAATGGGTATTGGGAATGATTTTCGTTTTATTTTTTCTGTTATTAGGTTTCATGAAGTCACGCGATTTAACGCGGATGTGCGACAGTTGGCTGAGTAGAAACATCATATTTTGAGTGGATGTTTAAGAAGACCATGTGAAGATTAATAAAAATATTTACCAGGTTAGGTATTTTTTTAAGTATTGGGCCTTATCCAGCCCGAATTATTTCAAGCTAATAGTCATCCTTTATTTTTGAAATGCTAAATAAGTCTTTAAAATGTCACGGCTTACACCCCACCAAAGACAACATTTGACCCCCACAGATCTACGCACGCACACACATTAGCATACGCATAGACTCACCTAAACAAAGGCAAAGGTCCCCCAGCAGCCTATAGAGACTATTAACGAGTGCAAGGGGGTGGTGTGGCCAGCATCACCCTGAGCCTGGTGTGAATGTTTACACGTTGCACCACGTACTCAATGCGAGTCAACCTAGGGGAAATTATACCACACCCCACTGTTATTAATCATCGGCAGGAATTTAACTCAGGTCACCGAGTTCACAGCACAGGACGTGGATTGTGCATTGCGTGCCCTTTGTGCATGAATGGATGCAATTATTTATTTATTTGTCAATGCAGCCTCGATATCGGACAATATAATCAGCGTAGTGAATTGCAGGCGTTCATTCAGCAACACTCCGAAGGAGCTTGGCTTGTGCCTTAACGAACTGCCTAGACGCTATCAATTTTCTCTTTGTTCTTAGGCGGTTGCAAATGTCATCGTACAACATTGCCTATGTTTTCCCAGAATTGATTTGGGCCCCATCACAGAAAATATATATATATTTAAAAAACAATCGATAAGAAGGTCTGTTGCTTTGGAGTAGACTGTGAGTACAAGTACTGTTAGTACTTCATTCAATGTGACCAGGTCAGTGCAGCAAATACATTGTTGTACTCTTCTTATATGCGCGCACATCTTTGTTGTTACTCTTTCATGGACCAACACTGTCCAGCATGGTGAAATATGGTCAAATAACCCGCACGACCCGTATGGGATTTGGGAGGCCCGTTGTCCAGCAGTGGATTGTCAAAGGGCTGTGCATGTGCATTTGTGGGTTAAAGAGAAAATTATTCCGTTAAAAAATTGGCCAGTGACCCAGAAATTGAAAAAGCCATGTCATGCCACTGAGCAGAATATATTAAATATTGCAAGCAGAATTGGAGCAAAGCAATACAATATGTAAGCAACATCAATATAGATATTTTAAATTAGATTTGCTCTGACTTTCAAACATTTGAATGACGAAAACAAAAGCATTGTATTTCCCTGTTTAAATGACTGTAACTGAAATTGAAACGGTGCTGCATGAGGAAGTCGTTCTAATGTTAATTAGGCTCTGGCAAGACGAATCGTTAAAATGGATGATGGCCGGTGGTCCATCGTAATGATGGAGTGACAGCCAAGGGATACAATGTCTCTGATCGCTCCGTTGACTAAGGGACCGTCCATAAATGACGTCACACACCTAGGGGGGGGGGGGGTCAGACATTTGTGACGATGTGTGACGGGGGGGGGGGTGAGAAATATGACGTCACATCAAAATGCGCAACTTTAAATAAATACTGTATAAACAACACGTTCTACTTAATTAAATATACTTTTTAAATCCTTTATATTAAGTTCGCGTGCTTGCTTGCTTGCTTAGGACCGTGCAAATCTTTCGGTCGTTTTTTAACCCACTTCCCGTGATCCAATCGAGCTGACATTTTCCACACAGACTCGTTGTGTCAGACAATTATTGTTCGTGAAAAAAAATTCCCAAAAGTTTACACTTTTTAGGCAAAAAAAATTTATTTTACATATATTCAAATAGAACGCATTCATAGCTTTGGCTGAACATCACAGTGCAAGAGCCCAGAGCGTAACCCCTCCACAGGCCGTGGTGGAGTAGCGCAGTTAGTAGCGCCCTCGCTTCCCATGCCAAAGGTCGCGGGATCGATCCCGCGCGTCCTCCACAGGCGAATATATTTTTAAATCCTTTATATTTAAGTTCGCTTGCTTGCTTAGGACCGTGCAAATCTTTCGCTCGTTTTTTAACCCACTTCCCGTGATCCAATCGAGCTGACATTTTCCACACAGACTCGTTGTGTGTGACAATTAATTTTCGTGAATTTTTTTTTCCAAAATTTTACACTGTTTAGGGAAAACTAATTAAATATTTAATTACCAATTGCTTAATACTGGCAGACAATCATCTGACCCATAGATTGCAGCCATCTCAAGCCAGAGGACGAGAGAACTCTAGCCGCCACGCATATAAAGGATTTAGAGTGAAAAATATTGTTTTTACGGGTTTACTTGTTAATAAATGTTTTCTCCTACAACATCAGAGTGCCACATTAAATACGCACTACAATGACAATAGTTTAAAGCGACTTGAAGCATGTTTAATATATTTTTTTAGGGGGGGGCAGAGCTTTGTGACGTCATATTAGATGGGGGGTCTGCCTTTTTGTGACGCCTATTGACGAAGGGGGGGGGGGGTCAAAAATCGTCCAAAATTTCGTGACGTCATTTATGGACGGCCCCTAAGTAGACGGAGCGATGCAATCAGCCCGTGCATGCGGTACAACCCAACCATCCCGCAGTAGGACGCATCTCCTAGGCTATTTGCAGGCCGGAAGCCATGCCTCGGAGTTTCGCCAAATTTAATCCGGCAAAGATGTCTTCCTGTAAACCACTGGATGGCACGCGCTCACTATTAAACCTGGCCAAATAGGCCCCGTGCAGCCAGCCACCCGCGAGATAACCTATTTGTTCCCTTGTAACCCGATTTGAATTCCAACAACACGTCAAGACGCCCGCTGCAGTAGCGTGTGCTCACGCAGCGCACACATATCGAGCTCGTCCTTGTATCGCTGTCCATCCGCGGGCTCATCTTGAACCCTCGGTGCTTGTAGCGCTCATGTAGTCGATTATGCGGCACGCTCCGTGTTGCAGTGCGCGCCCGCGTGTGCGCCCATGCTTTGGAGGGAAAGGAGGGCGATGGTGCTACGCTACGGGGTTGGTGTGATGCATATCATTGGCTATCTGCTCTGACAGCTGTTTCACGCTTCGCCGCCAGCCACAAACCACCTGATAGCAAGGCTGTTCCTCACTCTCGCTGTCTCTGCCTTGCCAAAGTAAGCAGCTTGACCGCACGCCGGCACCGCCCGCACCGCCACCCCCGCAATTATGTCGGTGTTATTGCGCGAGGTGGGATTAGAACAGGTGAATACATAAATTGGCAAGCATTCTTGCCGGACGCACATGTTAATTGTCGCTTTAAGCCAGAGAACCATTCCAGCAGGGACCTGCAAGGGTGCAATTTGTTTGCTTAATCTACAAACAAATACGTGGTAAATTTGACACACGCAAAAGCAAACACGTGCTGTATGTGAAAAGAAATACAGTTTATTTTATAGTAAAAAAAAATCTCACTGTGCTATGAACCCGGTAAACTGAGTTTAAGTCTCAAACACGGCTAACATCAGTGAAGAGTGATATCTGTATCCTTCACCAAGTTGTACTGACCTGGGTGGTGAAGTATGGTAAAACAACCCCCGTGTCTGATGCGGTGTGGAGAGACCTTCATCCAGAAGTGGCTTGACATGGGGCTGTACATTATAATTGGTTGTGAATCACTGTACAACTATTAGATATGCTGTTGTGCTTACTACCCTCATAAACTCCTGCCATGTGCGCAGGGGTTTATGAGGGCCAGCTACCGAGACAGGCATTGGAATGATCTCCACAAGTCCGGCGACCTTAGGCCAGATAGTGGGAGACGTTCAGGGCAGACCAGGGAGGTCGCGTGTTTACTGTGCTCCAGCCGCAGGTTCCGGAGGAGGGCAGAAAGCGTTGGCGAGGTGCGGTGGCAACTCCTACGGCTTAGGCCTTGGTGACTTCTTGATCTTGATTTACGGTGTTAACCCAGAGCTTGTATTCATTATCACAGGAGGATGAATCTGTTCAAACCTGATGGTGAGTGCGAGATAGGAATCATAGCCGTGTCTGGGCTGAGCTGCACACTCAGGATGTTCACGGTGCCTTCTGCTTTAATGAGAGAGAGAGAGGACAGCAACAAGGGACGAAACATAAGGTTAAAGAAACCCCAGGTGTTTAGAAATTGCTGCTGGTGGTAAAATACTATATTTAAAATCCATGACGCTGGGATTTTGTGGGAGCACTCGACCGAAAAGCAGCACCAACAAGTCGAATGTAGAATCCAGAAGCCTGACATCCCCATGGCTTGAAATGAGCGCGGTCCAATTTATCATCCGGGGTAGCAATCCAGACATTTTTTGCCCGTACGCAGCAAGGGGAAGACATTATAGAGAACTAATTGTAAGCAATTTTAAACCCACAGGGTTAAGCGTCCTGTACAAAGCGCCGCATTCCTTTCATAGGATTTTTAGACGTGCAAGGACATTAAGAGACAGAAAGAGGGAGACACGGATCAGCGAACATATGCAGGTTAATGACGTAATTCAAAATGTAAAAAAAAAGTAAGTGCCCTTGTGAAGGACGCATCACACGGCTAGAAGGGATGGTGGCTGTTGAGCAAGAATAGTAACGGTGCGGTAGCGAAGGAATGGAATGCATCTGGGAGAAGGTCCACCAGGAAAATAGAGCGATGAAATTATGTTGTATGCAGGTGCTAGGTGGATTATTTTACAGTGCAGGATTGTAAGAGATGGTAAAGGCTTGGGGAGGCCTTCAGACAACATTGGCTGATGACGATGATTATTCATCGGAGGTTGTGTAAGAATTGCACATTACAATGCAGTAGTAGTGGTGTTATCACAGCATTGCAATTTCAGACTTAAAAGGGAGCACATCCTGGGTAGCCACCTCATTATGAGCATGCTGCATGAATGATGCAGTGAGCCGGCAGCCAGCGCAGACTGAATCTGGGCGGCACAGGTGTGGGTGGGTGGTCATATTCGGCATTGAAAGGTTTCCAACACCAGAACGGGCAGAGGGCACCTGCGAACTATCCCGTCAAGACGATGGAGGAGCACACACAATATCAGGAGTCTCCAGAGACGCTGGACTTCAGAGATGATGTGTTGCCTCCATAATTGATTTTGTTTATTTGAACACTGCTACAAATCTTGTTGCAATAATAATGTCAATGACTTATCCAGGGAAACCTTAAGACGTTTGGAGGAAGGTCCTGCATTTGGAATTTTTGACCAATTCCTTCGTGTGTGAACAGGCCACTTTGTCAAGCCACACGTGTGCGAACCACTACGGCCACCCACCCCACCTTCTTAACGAGTGATTGCCACATTCTCTTTGGTGGAGCGGTGCTGCGGTGGGGCAGGGGATTTGAATGCATTGTGCTATTAACCGGAATGTGGCCACCTGCGTTTGATCACCAGCAATGTGCAGAAACAGTGGAGGACAATATCTGATCCGGTACCAGGTCCTGCTTCACAAGCCCCTGATGAAACAGCACGATGAAGTATGGTCAAACAACCCCTACTGGCGACATGGTCACTGCATCACACTTCTTCAGATGCACTTCTGCGTCCGTCTGGAACGCTCTTCCTTCCGATATTAGGAAGCCACCGAAGCTTTGCACTGTGAAATCACCTAGATTGACGACCTCATTTCTTTCAAACTCCTTTTTTGTGTTTAGTGCGCTGTCCTTCTCCCGCATCTCGGATTAGCACGGTTGGCTACGCACGGCGCGGAAGAAGTTCAACATACGCACGTGCACTCGTGGGGAGGACGACTTCATCCGTTGAAAATCTGGAGGTGCGCATACGCGCGCCCGCCAAAGGCTCTGATCCTCACTGCACGAGACGTTGCCGTGGATCAGCGGCGAGAAACGCTCCGCTCGATGTTCAACAGGGCTCTTTCCTCCGCCGATGCAATCGGCACGAGCGAGCGTGCAGCCCGAAGTGGCTTCCAACGCGGCGTCGTCCCCAGCTGAGTGGCAACGATGATGCAGACTGATCACGGCCCCGCTCGGCGCAATCGCGGGCTGCTTACATTTGCATTTTGTAATGCTCGGCCACCCATGCTGCTTTTTGCCTGCCCTTTATTTCTATATAAAAAATGATGTGCAGAACCATATATATGGAAATTAAAGTGACATTCGGTAAAATAATAAATGTATGAAATTGTAAGATAATAATGTATTGTGGAAGGCCCTTACTGGAATGGTGACTAATTATTCGAGTTTGTTCTGCCAATGTAATGTCTCTGCCAATTATTTACACACACTCTGCTCGTGCAATAACGATGTGTGTGTGTTTTTGTGTGCACAAAGAGAGGGCAACGATTCAATTTATAAAGCCACAGCGTTGACGTCGCATTTCAATGCCATTAGGACACGTTAAATTACATTCCGTTTACAGACTTCTTACATATTTGCATCAAAACACTTATACGGTTTAAGAGGTCCTTCTGCATACAAGCGACAGTGGATTAAAGTCCTCATTAAATGCAGAATTAATTGATTTCCCATGGGGATGGCTTTGGCTGAAACGTTGCTTTTCAAGTTGTTGGCCATTTGAGTTACTGTTAATATTGACCGTTGTTGGCTCTGCTTTGTCCCTTGCTTCTTGTGTCAATCTCGTGTAACGCCGCAGAGAGCGTGTAACGCGTACATGTACCAATAGTATTCACCGTTAGCTCGTACGATGCTGTATCTAAAATTGCCACGCTTAATATACGAGTGACGCCAGACTTAGGCTGTGCTGCACAGGACTGCGCTCGGCCGTGATGCATGTGATCTCTCACCCTCTCAATGCTGACCCTGCAAAACTGTGTCTCTGCTTGGTTTAATGCCGTCAGCACTTTATATCGACAGTCTTATATATCTCGTGTCAACCCTCTATATGTGTAATTGCGCGATGTGCGTCATAACCGCCCTGCTCTGCTTATAATCATCATCGTCAGGCATGATCTATCCACAGCTGAATGAAGGCCTCTTCACACCGCTGGTCTTTGTGATGCCACAAATCCATCGTGCACCCGCACGTGAGCGTATCTCATTGTGAGATCTCCACTGTGGCTATCGTCCCAGGCACGCTCTCTCCTTTGGTTGCCGTTCCATCACCAGTCTCGTCCACTGGGCATCATCCCTTCCAACGAAGCCCACTTACTTCCTTGCATGGCCCATTTTAATCATCAACTATTGTCGATCTACTGCTGGATGAAGGCCTCCCCATGATGCCGCCATGCCTCGTGGTGCAGCGCTGCTGCCATCCGTCTCACTCCTGCACGTAAAATGATCTCATCGCTCCACCTCCACAATGTGTAATAATCTCAAGTTGCGTTATGCTTTTTGAAATGCGTGGCATTGGAAGGCACGTAAATATGAATGCAATTGTACAGCGAGAGTGACTGCTATGACGTATTAACTTGCAACGGTATTAGCTTGTAAAGTTATGTCCTCTAAATAATAATGGAAGTTAAATATTTAAACGTAATGTAATTTGCATTTCGCATACAATTCTTTTTATTGCACTCACATTTAGAAACATAATTTTGACATTTCACAATCGAGAAATGCCTTTGCCACAGGGCCATATAAATCACACGTGTTGAAACTATGTCGCTACATTCGTTGATACTCTAAAACTATCGGGCGAAACAGTTTTATTTTTGTGTTACTCATTGATTTACATTGCAGGTAATTAATTTTGGACTGAATCTGTAATTTGCTGAATTAATTATTGGCACCATTCGGTGAGAGGTTGTTAGAAAAAAAGCGAGCCGTTTGCGTGGCGATGTCTGTAATTGAATCATCTCAGTGTTGTTGAACATGAATGTGTGCGCTCATCCGTGTAACATGGGCAACTGTCCCCCTGCCCGGCGACACATTTTTTGTTGTCGTTGCGTTAATCGCTCCTGTCATTGGAATTCGCTGACGGTGGAGTTGTATTATGACTATTTACTCTTATTGCTTCCGTTCCCCTGCCCCCCCCCCCCATTACAGCAATGTAAAACATATTTAATGTTTAACAATATATTGTTTAATGTATAACGGACAACGTGCAGAAAGCAGCATCACGTCAGTGAAGGGCATTGCATTTAAACCTTGACCTTCAGTGCTCTCCGATGTGTTTTCGGGTTGTTACCGCGGGTTGCTCGCCACGTTGTTTCGACAGATCGTTCCACGTGCTGAGAGCTTCTTCCCAGCACACGGAGAAGCTCCAAGCACCTGGGACGAAACGTCGGACATCACGCCGAACCAACACGCGGAACAAACCGCAAATTCATCAGGGTGCTCTACAGCACAACCGTGACAGCCTACGTGGTGGTAATGAACTTCATCGCTGTGTTCATTTTATCTGCGGTATTTTAACATTTCAGTTTCAAATAATAACAGTAATCCCAATTTACATTCTACACATTGAACAGGCACTGGAAGAGCTCTTAACACGAATTGTATTATTCCTTAACACGAATTGTATTATTTGACCCATGTTGCTTTCCTTGAACAATAAACATTACATTTAAAATGTCAGAAAATAATAATGAGTTATGCTAAATATGCTTACGGAGAGAATGCAGACTGTATGCAAATGTGAGTGCAACACCAATGCCTGAAAACTCCACTCGTTAAATAAAAGATGTGACCCTCAGCATCATTTTTCTTTCGAAAAGAAACACTTTTACTGGTAGGAACCTCCTGGTTACACCAGCCCACAGGGGATTATTGTGTCCGTCCGTCTGTCATGCATGGAGGGGCTGGGTGGGGAGGGGAGGGTGGGGAGGGGCTGGATGGGGAGGGTGGGGCTGGGTGGGGAGGGGAGGGTGGGGAGGAACTGGGTGGGGAGGGGCTGGGTGGGGAGGGTGGGGCTGGGTGGGGGGTGGGAGGGGTGGGGCTGGGTGGGGAGGGGCTGGTCACCCCGTGGTGCCCTTATAAAACTCAACGTTTAACCTACTCACGCCGGCTTGTGCCTGCCCTCACAGTCGGGCATATTTGCGGAATACACCACGCCGCCGTTGACCCTGGCCATTGACCGAGCAACCCAACGTTCCTACCAGCTCCCTCCGCAGGAATGTGTTTCACATTCTTCAGTCCCATGGCTGCTCAATGTTGAGAATGCATGATCTACCCTGAGTCGGTGAACAGATTGCATTGCAGATTTCATGGCTGAGCAATGCGTGGCATTCGAGCAGCCTCTACGTTTATTAACAATAATTTCCTCCGGGTGCATCCAAGAATGAATTTGCCAGCAGCAACATTCTGTCGTGGTAATTCTTGCAAAGCCTGCCGATTAAATACAGGCCGTTGGCCCATCTGGACGAAGATGCCCGGGATAACCTAAGTGGCAAATTCCCATAATTTAACCCACGATTTACACATTTTTCAAAGTGAAACGAATTCTCGTACAGTTATCGGCGCAGCAATGGAATTGGGCTAACACAAGCGGTACGCGAGCAGGTACGGGTAAAGCCAGATTAACGACGCTGGTTCTCTTGGCTAAATCATTCCGAGCGCTTGCTAAACATTGCCTTCCTTTTCTCGCTGAAAGTCCACTGCTTAGACAGAGTTCTTGTAGGGGGCGTTCGTATTGCACGTACGACGACGCCGTTTTAAAATTGGCAATTGAGTGGTACAGTGTGTAAGTGGAAGATAGCATTTGTAAATTAAGAGTCTGCATGGCGCACTGCAATGGCGGTTTACGCGTTACAAGATATTTTCCCTAGTCCCCTCCACCACCACCACCGCGTGCCATTATTCTCAAAGCAGCAATTGATCTGTTAGCCCAATGTGCTACAGAGGCAATTAGAATTGGCAGAATTGACGCCCAGAATTGAGGACGAGGGCCAGTCGGGATTGACGGGCGCTCTCCGCGAATCCATACCTCAAGTAGCCCCGTCCAGCCGCCACCTCTGTGCTCCCCACTGGTTCATTAAATGTCCATTCAAATGCAGCTCCGAGGCACCAAGGGATTTACTAAAGAGCATCCAAGTGGAAATTGATTCCAGGGAGCAACAAAAAAAAAGCGGAGGGTAAAAAAAAGCAACTCAGAAAGTGTATGGACTCCTTAAGTGTTATGTCCTTTTAAGTACAGTACTTGGCTGCCATGTGTATTGCTGTCCTGGTGTAATGGTCATCACAATGGACTTACAATTCGATTCCTCTACGTAGCAGTGGAAACAATGGGGACAGTTTCTTAAATCCGTCCTGGCGCCTCTGTCCATCCGGCGGTATTGTTGCGAACACCCACAACAGCGAGTTGATCTGCAGGTCGCTTGCGGTGGTCTAAAGCGTAGGTTGCTCCCACCTCTTGCAAGACGTGGGTACAAGTAGGCCAAATTAGCCTCGAGAGGAGTCCACCAGAGCTTTCACGAGTGGAGGCCATTCTGCCAGCAGTGACGTGAACACGAAATTCGAGGGCTGAGACTTGACCTCACGACTATCGTTGTAAAGGAGGATGCCGGATTTTGGTCTGATGTACGGTTCAAGAGTTGTCAGGAAACCAAGGCTCTGAGTAATTGATGCTGAAACTTACAGCAGTACAATTTTTTAGGAGGGAGGGGGGTGTTATTTCCAATCTAGAGAGGGTGTAAATGTGACCAGGAAGAGCCAATAGATGGCGGACGGATGGATGTGTGAACTCTTCCTCATTTCCAAAGCATCAAATGTGACTCGGTGAGCAGACAAGACAAAGTCTTCTCATTGTGACCAGGGTCTCAAGCAGCCAATCGGAGCATTTACTTTGTGCAAGATAAACCATGAATTTCACCCACACGCACAGTTAGTTATAGCTGGCGTGATTTTGGCAGCGGATAACTGACCTGGCTACATTATTCATAATTAAGGCTGTTGGGTTCGATCGCGTAAGTATAAATGCGTCGCAACCCTCCACCACCCGACACGGCCAATCAGTAAAAAATGTGTCACGTTAACAAAACGCCAATTAGTCACTTGTTCAGCCCACCGGTGTGTTTGAAGAGTGAATCCACAACATTTAGAATTTGAGTACGACATTTCGCTGGTAATTACATCCAGTATCTTAGGGCGATTTGCCAGAATACGCGTTAAACTGGCTCAACTAGTTCAAATTACGACAAAATTGCCTATGACAAAGTCCTGTCAGAGCTCTGAAGTTGACCAGGGTCGATCCTGAATTGCGCTCAGATGGGTGTTAACCAAAGCACAGAAGACAGGTGAAATAGGTGCTGTGATCAGTAGGGGGCAGTGCAGGGAAACGCAGTGTTCTGTCCTCCCTTCACCTCCCAAAAAAACAACTAAAAAACACTCACGGCCAGCAAAGCGTCGGGAGGCCCTTATCCAGCAGTTGATTCACAGGCAGGATTTAGATGTTGAGGTGCCGTAATCATCAGCGGTTTGAGAATGAATGGACACAATTTTTGTGGCTTAATTCTTACTCAATAGTCACGATGCATTGGTGTTTTTAGTAGCCCCCACGAAACTGAAAGTCATGTATTCGTGAACAGTATATTATTTAAATAGTATAAATTAGAAATTATACGTTCCTAAAGAAAATACTTTAAGGTATCTAGAACGGAGGTGTCAATCGTTAGTTAACTTCTCTGCCGCAATGCTAACTCGTGCACTGTGAAACGTTGGGCCAGGCTTCTGTGACTCAGCACAATGGAAGCTATAAGCAATCTAGACAAACAGCCAATTTAATTAACACTCAGATCACATCTTAGGTACAATACAATTAACATTTATGTAGCGTCCAATTGCATCTTCAGACAGTTTACAGGAAACACAACGCGTTTAAAAAAAAAAAAACAAGGCAAAAACATTTGAGCTCTTTGCAAATGACAAAAAAATAAGTTTAAAGTCTTAACCCAAACTAGGGCAACAGAGTCGCAGCCACACAAAGTTAGAATGGAAAATAATTCAAGATAGCAGGAGTAGCTTGAGGAGTGACCTCCCATGGAAACACGGTAAATGGTTAGTCTTATAAGAAGGCCTTTAACCATAGCCACAGCCTTCCTCGCCTTGCTTTTATCTCTACATGCATATATTTTAATATGTCCAATGGCAAATAAAGGGCAATTCAGGTGTGCTGTTTTTACAATATGTATGTTATTGTATTTGTCTAACAGCTACATTATTGACCTGCAACTCACATCATTAACACCTCCCCAGGACATAATTTAATTGTGCTGCATATGTAATTTTGAGGAAGGCATTGCCAATTGAGCCACTTAAACAAAGAACATATTTGATTTAGAATAATCTTTGTGGCCAGGAGGTGAATTAAGGGGTCGTAATGCAGTCACACACTCCTCCAATTAAAACGGATGCTTGCAGTTGAGCTATGTAAGTGCTTCCTATGTGTAGTCATCACAACACCATTATCGGGGCTTAGTTATTTATTGTATTTTCCGGATAAACCGTGGTAGTATGAAATTTTGAATTGTATTTTTTCAGCCAGTAGGATTTTTTTAGATTCTACGTGAATATACAGGGGCACATAAGGTAATTTATTTTGACGATGTAAATCCAATAACAATAATATGCTGATATGATCTAGAATCATAAAGTAAAAATACAGTTTACACAAACAACTTGCATTATTGGACAGCTCCTGTAAAATATTTGTATTCATTTCATACAATGTACATTTACAGCCTTTATCTAATAAATACTCTGCTGGATTAGTGTCACAGGAGTTGTTTGACCATACTTCACCATGCTGGTCAATTGCTCGTTGGGGAAGGTGGAGAACACAGACGTAGAGTGCACCAATGAGTTTTGCTGCACTCCCCTCGACTCCAAACCCACAGCGCTCCGACAGCCGAGGCACCATCCCAGGCCCAAAGCCTGCTTTAGCCTCTGAGATCTGGCAATATAACTGGTGCATTCTGTATGTTTTGAATATTGACTTTTCATATATTCCAGACTATATTTATAAATATATATTTACAGTTTTGGTTAATGTAGCAACTAAATTGAACCACATCTCAAGATGCTATAAAATACGAAATCCAAACCAGATTTAGGGAGGGAAAGGTTTATTATAATGAGGAAATGCCCCATAAAATATATGGGTTTCCATGACCTGTGGACTGATTTGTGATGGCCACATTTTTTTGTTTTAACATCACTGAAGAACTAAGTGTGTTTAGAGCTGGTGTTCGGCATTGTTCTGAATTACAGGCAGGAACAACAAAAAACACGTTAAAGCCATACAGCATCCATATTGTTTCCATTTGTATACATGCCACTTTTTCTCCTGCAGTTTCATCACAAGAAATGTTTACCAAGTAAAGGTGCTATGTGTTTAGCCTGGCAGCGTGAAGTATAATATACATTGGTGACCATATGCAAGGAGCCATTTTGGTTGTCATTCCACCAATTTTATGGACGCGAAATGGGCAGTTTTTCATAAAAAAAATCATTTTGTACGTAGCCAATTTTCCACACAAAAACGCTCCAATATACCAAAGTTGCAAAATGGTCCAAATTTAACAGGGTGAGAGAGGCGTTAATGTGAGGTTGGGGTGGAGCCAACGATTGTGAAAAGTTTATTATCTTACTGTATTCATAAACGTACCACCGTTGGGCCAAATCAAGTCAAACCGTGCTCTTCGGTGGGCATGTCTTGCGATAGAGAATGCTGGGAGCACGTGACCACCCATTCCACCACAATCCGCGCGCGTGTCGCCTCCAAGCTACAACGCATCGTTTGTGGAATTAACATCGAGAACTTTCGATCCCGTCATTGAGACAGGGCTGCGGTCACAATTCCCTTTCAAGGTTGTTTCCTCCTTTGAATAAATGTACAGCCACGAGGATGAATGTCATTAACGTTGCACGTTATACCATGCCACGTTGTTAAAACAGGACAGGATGTAGCCTACCTCTTAAAATGTTCTTTCCAGTAAATCCGGATCAGAAAAAAAATCATCCTACTTAATTCCCACGAGCACCACCCACCGAACGCAATAGAGAATATATATAGGTCGGGATATCAACATGCACTTGCTTGCCTGAGGGGCGCCCGTGATCTTCTTTTGCTCAAATAAGCTTAACTTTTAAAACCCTCTAACAGCTTTAGTCTTCATGGGATTCACAGCACGCAATAGCACGAAAGTATTATGTCACGGACGAATGTGTCCCTAAGGGAACCCTGAGCACACACTTGCGTGCACACAAAGTGCTGTGTGCAATCATCCCTAAAGCCAAACGGTCTGGCTGACTCGGCGTCGGTAACGCGCGCGTGTCCCCTACGTTCATAGAGGCGTGCGAAGTCGTTACTTCCACGTTATTTCTGTGTGAACCATCCCAGTTCAGTGACATCGACTAGGAAGGCTTCAGATGTGAGTCAATATCAGAATCACGTCACAATTTGCGGGGCTTGAGACATGTTTAATACATTTCATATCATGCACGTGACATTCATTTGAATCTAGTCGACAATCCCTCAGAGAATGACCGCAGAAGAGATTTTTCAGATAACTCCTGACATTATTCAGGTGGCCTTTTTATTATTTTTAATCAGTCGGTACCGCACTTTCCCAAGTGCTCTGCAAAGAGATTTTGGCATGACATTCAAACTGATATTTTTCATTTCGCAGAGCTGGAATTTAGCCAAACCTAAAAGTGCAAACCCAAATTGAATTGAGCATATTTTTTTGGGTGCCCTCATTGGTTACACTTGAGAATTCGGTGTAATCACGGCGGCTGTCTGGATATAAACCCATGATCCCAATGGTTATGAGCTCATCGCTCTGAACTCTGAGCAACCCAGTGGCCTCTCCAGCCATTATTTTTTTTAACAGGAACTGATGGTTTTGGGGCATCGATTAAGGACCACGAATGGGACCTTCAGCCTCTGCATAACATTTATTTGTAAAATCAACAACGTTAAGCATTTCATATGTATTTGTGTTCCCACATTAACATATACACATCGTTACTAAGCCTAATTTCATCTTAATACGATGTTTGGTTTGCGTGCTGCTTTCTCCCAAGTCCTTTTTGTTAGCGTGACCGAAATTAACGAGCTAGTAAATAGATCAATAACCGTGCCTGTCCTGCACGCCTGACCTGCCACTCTAAGTATCTATGAGCTTGATTAGCTCAAAAGAGAGCGAGCCTGGGTTAGTAATGGGGTCTCTGATTGCTTCATTACGCAGCTGTCAGCGGTCGCCCCGTCATTATTGGCCGGCCTCAAGTGGCTCCCACAAAGCAGGTCGTGTCCCCTGCCACTCAGTCGGCACTCGGGACGAGAAGCTGGCGAGTGAGCCGAGGACTGTGAGTGGGGTGAGACAAGTGGAGGGCTGGGGGGAGGGTGATAGGGGCATGGTGTCTATGAACCCTGGGGTCCCTGCGGCTGAGAGGGCCCCTAAGCGACGAGCGAGGATATGTTAACCATCGTCGCCATCCCCTTTACGGGCCGTGGTCAATCCACTGCTGTATGAAGACCTCCCTCCCCAAGCCGTCGCCATTACATATTGACAGTGACGTGATCTAGGTGAAGGTGAAGGTGCAGGCGGATGGGCCTTCACTGGAGGGAGCCCTACAGAGTCCCCTCTGCAGGTAGAACGATGAGAAAGTTGATGGACCGTATAGTGAATTACTTAACATTATACTGCACAGTGTAACAAAGTAATGTGAATGAACCCGAAGGCAGTTAGTTTATTTGAGTTTGCTATAATGGCAGTTGATAGCAATGGTGTAACGATTTGCCCCGATTTCAATGCAATGAATTGCTCCTGTTCATGATCATAATAAAGAATGGTGATGATCCTTGGACAGCGCTTGCTTAAATGCCACATCAAATCTCACCTCAAACAATTTCAAGGGCACCCACCCACCACAATGTGACAAAAGACAAAGATCCCCCATGTAGCCATAACAGACTGTTGGGGCAAGTGCTGTTAGCGAGCACCTATGAAGGCCGGCACGGCACGCGAGGCGGTGGGTGGCCAACACCACGCCCGGCCGCCTTTGTCTCCCCAGATGTTTGCACATCGCCACCAGGTACTAGTCGACCTAAGGGAGCCCCAGGACCAGTCCAAATGACCGTCGCCGGTGTTGGCCGCGAGCGGGAATCGAACCCGGGTCGCCGGGTTCGTAGCGCAGCGTAGCAGCTAACCGCTGCACCACCGCTCCCCAACGTGACTCAAGCCCCATTGTCGCCACGTTTCGTGGCGTGGTTACGTCCGCGTGCGATAGCCACTGCCGGGCTGGACAAGGATGGGGTCCCCTTTCAGCAGCTCCCAGCGAAGGCCCCCTCCTGCTCCCTCCCCGAAGGGCACCCCTGGAGTGTGATGCAGGCAGGGGCGGTGGGGTTGAGGGTAATGGGAGGACGCGTACAGAAACGGCACGGGATGGGACGCTTCAGAATCGTCGCGTGCACCTTATAAGGCCATGCCGGTTGGTGGAGAATTAGCGGTGGAATGCGTTCGTTTTTTCGAATGTCAGGGTATATTTGTATGCCCCCTCCAAGATAGTGTCGACAGTGAGGGGATGGATGCTGCCATGTTGTGATGATTAGCGGAACTTAGCGACGCACGGCAGGACTTCTAATCGAGACATCTCCAGTTCCATCTCCCGGTGCGGGAGTTCAAACAACGGCGCAGGTTTCTTAAACGTCCTCCCTCTTGCATCTGTCCACCCAGCAGTATGAATTGGGGCATCGCAGTTGGTTGATTGTCCAATCGCCCGCGGTGAGATGCGGTGTGGATGATCTTGCCGATGTCGAGACTTCTGGCCAGCGTGCAAGGGTAATAGTCAGAATATTTACTCACACTGGAGGAATCCGATGAACTATAAAGCTCCTTTTCACAGATGTCCAGTAGGGGCGGTTCAGAAAGTTACAAAAAACAAACAAAACAAAGGCACTACAGGAGTGAAAATTATAGGAAAGGTGAGCAAATCACAACACACCCATAAGGTAAACTTTTAATTTTACCATGTAAAGCCCACTGACCTATTAGCTTCATTTTCAGAAGCAACCTGGCCACAAATCATAGCTCGACGAAGTGGCTTATCACGTGGTAATATGTAATATCCAAATAAAAACCGGAGGATGCGGAGATAAAATCCACACGACCACGGGGAGAAACACGCAAACTCCAAATACACAGCAGCAGGCGTCAGCGTCGGGATCGGGGTCGAGCCAACTTTTTCACACCTGGCGAGGAAGATGACATCTCACCACCTCGGCATCCTCGAAGGCAGGGCTCCCTAGAGCTCCCTCCAGTGGAGGCCTCCCTGCCATCAATGGCATAAGCAATAAATTGTAAGGCTGCACCTTTGCCGAGATAGAGGGAATGGATGTATGTGTTTGTTTGCTCTTCTTGTTGGGATGATTTTTTGTTGATGAAGCTTTATGGAATGTATTACACGTTCAAAGAGGGAGGTCGCGTGGAGTGGAGTGAGCAATGTACATATATTAGACCTTCGCCTGAAATGTGTGTGGATGGGTGTGCGTGAGTGAGCATGCATTGGCCATGTAACAATGCTTCAGTTCCTTGATTAATATTTGTTTCTAAGCTCAATGTACGTCTGGAATTGTGCATATGATAAGCCATTACGTACACCGAATGCACACTAAATTCAAAGTAAATTCATGTTACACAAACACCAATGCAGCGAGTAACATTGGTCGCAAGAGACACCAAAATTAGAATAATTACAAACAAGATGTAAAAAAAATTCAGCATTATTTTCATTGTATGTACTTACACGTGTTTACCCTGTAATGCCTCACTGAGTCTCAAGACTCTTTTTTAAGAGGGTCCTGCCAACATGTCGCAGTAGGGAGCAACGTTGCTACGTGCAGTCCCAGGTTGGGTCATTTTCAGGTAATCTTTCAGCACTGGGATGTTTGGCCAATACCAGATACATTTGTACGGTTTATTTTTGTTCATAGCTGGCTGATATTATGAATGATCAAAACTCAAATAAAATACAACGTAACCGGTTTTGAGAAATTGTGAATTATTTCCCATGCAGTGCGCACTGGTTGGACTGTGCATTAATTCCCGTTGATGATTGATTTACAGTTGGGTTTAGCTAATCTTGTGACGGACGTCCAAGCGTCAAACCCCTCTCCGTTTTGTCAATCAACACATGGTGCTGCGTTCAAGCCACGTGGCTTTGGCTTAAGTGACCTCCGCTTTCAGACAAGCACTCACTGTGGGAAGCCCATTGTATGTCAATATTGGACAGAGAACCAATATAAATTCCACTCGACAAAAATATATGTCCTACAAGCAAAAAATATATAGGATCGTAGCATGTCGTAGAATAAAAGTATACACGGATCAATGCTTGAGTTTAAATGCCCTTCATCAAACGTGAGAAATAACATGAAATTTGTGCCTGGTAGGTTAATGTGATTTATAGCTTCTGTCTATAGTTTGTGATTTCAAAAATGAAATGAAATGTTATTGGGATTTACAATTGCGTTTTCAATGAAGCAGACTTGCCACTAACTTTAAAGAGGAGTTGCGATGTTGAAAAAAAGCATTCGACGTTTCAGGTTGCATTTATTTTCCATTTTGTTCGTTGTCAAATTGTACTTCTTGTCCTAGAATTATTTTTGCAAAGAAAATGTTTTACTAGAAAATAATAGGCAATGTTGTGTTCATTTCGAGGAAAGTACACTCCTGCCGCAACAATACAAGACATCCTTATGAGTGCAAAAATCGCTCAAGTATATTTAATAAGGGTTATTTCGCATGCTTATTCAGATATCTTTCAAAGCAAACAAAAGTGCTAAATAATAACAGCAGTAATTGTACACATCTAGAAATGTCATTAACGTTTTTTTGAAGGTTGTAGTCTTCAAAGTGTTGCTCATATTTATAAAATATCATTATTCCTAATTATATTCTAATTGTGTAGTAGATGTCTCCATGTCGTGCGATGTGGAAATTTCCATTCTGATCTGTGTCATTGTACCCATTTTCCCACTGTTATAAAACAGCCTCCACAAGATATATACAGCGCTAGCATGTGAGCAACATAAAAAAGATGAGGCCAAATATCCTTCAGTGGTGTATGATTCAGCAGTGCTAAGCTTGAGGTCACCCAGCAGTGGATAAAGCAGAAATCTAGCATGTGTGCAGCATTATCCTCTACATTATCCAGACCTATAGATTCACACGGACACTCAGTCTTACATGGAGACCCATAGACTCACATAGAGACCCATAGACTCGCATAAAGATGCATAGACTCACAGAAAGACCCCGTAGACTCACAGCGAGACCCGTATACTCGCACAGAGACCCATAGACTCACAAAGATCCCTTAAGATGACATCACAGAAAACCTACGTGTTAAGCCTATGTGTTAAAAAACAAATCACGTAACTGCTAAGGTGCATGCCAACCACCCATTGCCGCTCTGATTGAGATCATCAGAGGAGGAGGCAAATCTGGCACGTGTTTACAAGTTGTCCGTCGGAGGTCTCTCCAATCGCTTCATATACGTGAGGTGCTGCACCTGCTCGTTCGCCACTTGGTCTTCTCCAAAGTAAATACTGTCAGAACACATTTGTCCGACTTATGTTTGGGCACTGTTTACAAATTTCTTCTGTCAGGCGGTTGTTTTTTTACGCCGATTTATATTTGCCTCATTTCTGTAGTTGTGTTTTGCACGTTATGGCTTTTGCCATTTTGGCGACCTAAGGTCACTCTTACAAACGAGACGATCCTTGTTTTTTTGTGTGTAATATTTTACCAGGTTGAACAAAACAAACTTGGAATGTTGTCAGAAGGGCAAGTGTATGACCGCGGCGAGATGCATGACAATTGTGATCCTTATTGACAGCTTTACCGAGTCTCCAGTCCCGAACAACGATGAAGGATTGCAGCTCAGGTTGTGAATTACGTGCCAGGAATGGGAGATATGAATTGATTTATCCAGAGGCAGTGAATAAAATATAAAACGGCGGTTTTCAGCCCGTGGGAGGACGGCCCCACAGGCTGCGACGTGGCTACAGTGCAGGATAAATGTTTAATATCCACTGGGAACGTTGCCACGACAAAACACACGAACGTACAACTTGAAGCAAATGTCTTACAAACACCTCTGGCAACAGGCGTGGGCATGCGTGGACATGTGATGTCGTCATGTGGGGGTTTTGGGGGGCGGCGGGGGGGACAAGTGCTCTCGATTGGTGCCCACCGTCCCAAAAAGGTTGAGAACGACTGATATAAAACGCTAACGCAATACTGCGTAAAATGGAAGTGTCTGAGCGAATAGCTCTTCTCATTTGAATGCCCAGCTGTAGTCGAATTGAGTATCATTCTCATTGCTGGGCGGTGTTGGCTATGCACGTGGCTGGTAATCCACCACTGTGGAGGCAGCAGCGAGGGTTGGTGGGTCAACACACACATGTTGTGAAGCTCCCTTCTTGTGGGCGTCGAGGAGATGTCATGCCCTGCTTTGCCAGCAGAATGCAGCTCAGCAAAGTGTGGACTAATATCAGCTGTCCCTTGTGTGTGGGGCAGGAGGTGGGTGTCGCCTGCTCGCATGAGTGGGATTTCTCTGCGCGCTCCGATTTCCTCCCACGTGGATAACAAACACTCACACATTGGCTGAAAACATCTTAATATATGGAGAACTGCAGAGCAAGTGTTGGCTTTGTAATGCGCATTAGGATTTTAATTCGAGCGGATGTTTGGTTCACCGCTATTGTTTTTCTTTCATGAATTCATGGCCCCTTGAGCCTCTTTGGGCCGTAAGCTTTTGCTTAATTTGCCAATTCCCTGGCGCTGCCACTGCTCTGAGCTTACTCGCTGCTTCACCACAAACGCCGGCAAATAACTGTCACACTTTGGGGCGATGTGTGTTTTCTTTAGAGTCGGTCGGGAAAAAATTGGCCAATTTGCAAAAAAACACCGTCAGCTTTGGACGATTGCCTTGGTTTTCCCATTTAAGAAAATAATAAGAGTCCTTATGGGGCTCATACACAAAGCCATTAATGTGGTGTATGAAAAAAATATGCTCTGGAGAAAAAAGGTATTTTTCAAGTTAATGCTTTTGGAGTCGGTCTCATTAGAAATGATATAACGGTGAGTTTAACAAGTAGTTAAAGGTCAGATTTATCTTGCACCCCTTCAAAGAGCTCTGGGTGTAAATTTACTAAGGCAATACTTGTATAGAATTACAATATTTACTATTGACGAACTGCATTTAAATGTATCTTCCCACAGTTAATCAGTTCTTAGCATACACAGGGCATGTCATCAAATAAATAATCTTGAAATATATTGCAGGAATATTATATTATTGCCGGCTATATATATACTGTCATAGTATATGTGGGCATGTGATGTCGTATGTAGATACTTAACATTACTCTTTTTATTATTTGGGTATTTCGGTAAAGTCACGTAGATAGGTTCAAAGAAAATAACAAAACACAAAGAATATGAATTCCTGCAGTCACGAAAGCTTTAAGTCAAGAATTACTCTTTTTTAAATAGTACAACTTTTTTATTCAATTAATTTATCTCAATGGCAGTAAAGATCACATTACACGTCATGGTGATCTGTTGAAAACTATCATTGCAATACTTTTCTTGTAATGGTACAGTTGTCTTTAAAATTGGAGCATTAAATCTCATTGCCTCGGAAGTGTGCATGTGCTTATGGATCGGAGAGAGAATTGTGATATAACAATAATGTTTTACAAAGCTTCCTGCGGGAGCGCGTACGTACGCATGCAGCGGTTACAAACATAACGCAACAAAAATTGCGGATTTCGCTGCCCTCATTGATTTTGCATCGCTTGAATCAGATGACTGCTAAAAGCCTCTCAGTTCCACATCCCTATGGGTATACCCATGCGAGGTCGTCGGCAAACCTCGATCAAGGGAGTATGATTTCATCGCCGGTCATAAATCCTAGCAGGAAACTCAATACGCATTTTTTTAAGGGCCTGCTGTTACTGCGCACCTCGTGGAATCAATTAAGTGTTGTGCTCTTTGTCAAATAAAAAAAAACATGGGCAAGAGACACGAGTGGCGGGTTCACTACAGCACAGTACCAGTGTCGTTGCAGCGCAAAGCTTGATTTCATGCTGCCAGTTTTCACTTGGCACGCGGCACAAGCGGACAATGCGGAATGACCCTCTGTGTGTGTCCACTCGTCGTTGTCCTGCGCTGTACGTGCCCTGCGCGTGCCTCTTCTGATGAAGTGGTCCTCGACACAGACAGGGGCGTGCAGCCACCGTGGGTTCTGTTGGTGTCAGAACATCACCAACATGTTTAGATCTGGATAAGATACAACCACAGCGTTTAAAGCTGTGGTGTAACATGATGAGTCCCACTGGTCAGCACACACACAGCATGCACACACACACACAGTCAGCGTGCACAAAACACACAGTGAGCATGCACACACACAGCATGCACACACACACACAGTCAGCATGCACATAACACACAGTGATCATGCACAGTACACACACACAGTCAGCATGCACACACACACACACAGTCAGCATGCACACACACAGCATGCACACACACACACACAGTCAGCATGCACAGTACACACACACAGTCAGCATGCACACACACACACAGTCAGCATGCACACACACAGCATGCACACACACACACACAGTCAGCATGCACAGCACACACACACAGTCAGCATGCACAAAACACACAGTGAGCATGCACAGGACGCACACACACAGTATGCACAAAATAAACACACAGTGAGCATGCACAGTATATACACACACACAGTCAGCATGCACAACACACACACGCACAGACAGCATGCACAGCACACACACATTCACCATGCATAGCACACACACACTTTCACACAGAGCAGTCAGCACTTCCTTTACAACCGCTTTGAACAAATGAAGAGTAAGCACAGAAACACGACGGTGTTTGTAAGTAGGACAGCCTCCACCTCCCACAGCGTCTGTGTGCCCCATGATCTCAGACCATGTCACCTGTCCTCAAATGAACAAAAACTCAACACATGTGTCAATAACACTACCTTAAGTGCAAACACAATGTATATAAGGCGACAATGCTTGTGCATCAGAGTTTCACCACATAATGTATCCTCAGATTAGAATCAGAATATGTATTTAATACTGGATGAATTTGATGAGCTGCAAAGATAGTTTTCGCAGATGTTCCAGTAGATCGGCATTCGCTGCTGGTCAGACCCCTTAGCATGCTACAGCATCTGTCAATTGGTTAGGTATCAAGGTGGCTACAAGTAATATCCCTTCGTAGGCACTGGCCTTTTATGAGCACTCTCATTTTTTTCCAATTGCGGAACACGCAGTCATGGAATTGGCCAAACATCCTGGGTAAAGGGCATGCGTGTGTCTTTTAGGTGATTTGTCTTTGAGGTTAATTGTCTTTGAGGTTAATTGTCTTTGAGGTTAATTTATACTAAACTGACACTAAGCTTGCTGTACAGGTTCATAACAAGGATATGCGTTCTGTTATAAATTTCAAGAAATATTGTATACACCTCAAGCAGGAGTATAAATGCATGGTGGCCAAAAGCTGGGCAGGTGGCTGAGCAGGAGAGTAGTTGGCTCGCAATCATAAGGTCGCACTCAGTACACACAAAGTGCTTGCCACAAATGAACCACCAAGACCTTGCTGATCCTACCATGGAGCATCAACCACCATCATGCAAACTCCGGTCATCCTCGCAGCCGCTATTGGCTAGCCATCACGCTCTTTCAGATGCGCTTCTGCGGCCGTCTGGAACGTTCTTCCTTCAGATATTCGGAAGCCACTGGAACTATGGACTTTGAAATAATCTGGATTGAAAACTTATTTATTTAGAACTACTTTTTGTGTTTAGCTTTGGATCTTTCCCCCGCACCTCCGATTATCGCGGTCGGCTACGTACGGTGTGAAAGAATTTGAATGTGTGTCGAACTTTTTTCCAACCGTACGTGGGCAATCGTGCTAATCGGAGGTGTAGGGGAAGGACAACATACACGCAAACAATTGGAATGACGCGAGTTCACATACTGGTTGGGGTTGACTCAACCCATCATCCTTCCAGGGAGATAAAATTAGTACCACCTTCAGAGGTAGTCAACAGTTGGCTTACCTCCACCATGGAAATGTGGAATTTCCACCACTGGTGGAGGACTTTCAATAATCGATGAGCACTGCCTCCAAGCTCATTTGATCAAGAAATCACTTTTGACTATTGCCATGCAGAGCAAAATTTCACGAAGGAATTATTTTTTGCAGTGACATGCTCTCCAATTTTTATTGAGCTCAGCTCCATGACGAATCCCTGAGCCGAATACAAAAGCAATAACCATTCTCCCAGTATAGGAATATCGCTAAACCCTCACTCATGGTGCAGCGTGGCCTTAAATGGAAGGTATTATCCATGCTATTAGGGGCTTTATGATATGCGCGCAGTGTAAAATCCTCAATTACGAGTGACACACATATTATACACACACGTGCGCGCTGCCAATCCAATGCGGTCCCCATCTCCTCTGATGCCGTTCATCCTCCCCTGGTGCCGTTGCGCACCGAGCGCAATCGACAGCCGACGGCGGCTGACGGCGCGGCAGGCACGGGCGTCGCGCCACGCGCAAGCTCCCGCCGGCAGCAGCGGCGGCATCGGCATCGGCATTGGCCGGGTGCTCCGCTCGCTCGCTGCATCCATCTTCTTTAGCAGGAAATTGTTGAAAATGATTTTGCGGTAAAGGCCAAGATATATCGGTGCGCGAGCGTGTGCGGCAAAGATTCCCCCCCCCCCCCCGTCCGTCGTCCCCGTGTGCTCCGCACGCGCGTGTGGGGGTTGTGGGGAGGTCGCGGAAGGGAGGGGAGGGAGCATTTCTTGACCGTGCTTTTTTTTCACGCTCCCCAGATAATCGTCCGTATGCCAGTTGTTGCCCTGTGGATATTTGGCGACCACAAAAAATGTATAAGAAAAGCAACATATGTTCATCGCAGACCTCGCAATAAAGCCGAAGCAAGAATTTTTTTTTTCGCAGAAATGTAACAAGAAAAGATAAAGGTGCAGCCTTGCATTTTCTTGAACAGCTCATCGCTGGTAGAATGGTCTCCTATTGGAGGGAGCTCATGGCATTTGGCCTACTGTTCCACGCTGGCCAAATGTCTTGGAAGAGATGGGAATACCCACACTTCAACCCCATAATGTGATCTTCTCATTGATAAACTAACTGTGCGTGTACACGTTTATACTGCTGGATGGACAGAGGCAGTCGGGATTGGTGGGGATTTAAGAAATGTCCACTGTTGTTTCAATCACCGCGCCTTGACAGATCGAACCGGAGAATCCTGGATGCAGCTTCCTACGTTTTCAAAAACGATTGTACATTGTATGGTACTGTCTATTATCCACATTGGGTAAATGCCATGCCATGGCTTTTACGAACAATTTCGAGTGCAGAGACATAGCCTTGGTGCGATGACACAACGCGCCACCTTCATTGTGGTTACCAAATTGTCAGACGCGTTGAGCGTTGAAAGAAACACAAAAAAAACAGGTCTGTTGTTGATGCCGGCTTACCGGCTCGACGATGCCCTCCCCGCTTGTCTGTGATGCCTTCGCCCGCCTCTGTTGTCGCTGTTTCTCGTCCAGAGCAAAGCGAACACTGTGCGCACGTTGCAAATGTAAATTGTTACGACTACGAATTTCAAATGTCTCCACGTTCTTTTGTTTTGCTGCCCACACGCGAACATATCAATCGTATCCATTGAATGAGGATTATAACTCACCAAAGGTGCCTGATTAAAACAGAGAAGATGAAAGGCTAATCCTTTCTTCTATGTCACCGCCAGATTGGCCGCAATATAAGGGCACGTTTTAAGGTTCATTTCGCTCAGTGCTACAGAAACCTGCATGCCTGTTCAGCACTCACGTGAAACAAAGAGAGATGTGTCCAGTCTAACCCCTCCCCCACCCCCCCCCCCCCCCCCGATTTAAAAAAAATAATATTGCTGCACATTGCTTCGACATTTGTGATGCCCATAATCTAGCAGCAAACATTCCCGCAGCTGCATTAATGTCAGGAGGCGATACTGGAGTCACTGCTCTAAATATTCAACAGTTAGCAGCCAACTGATTCTGAGCTGGACAGCCTGAGTCGAACATCTGGCCACGGCTTGTGTCAGTGGTGAGTGATATCTGACCCGGTTCTGCTCCTGGTCCATCTCAATTCCACCCCAATTTACCAACCTGCACTGACGAGCGGAGTGCAGTTTGGTCAATCAATCCAGCGGCGGATTGACAAAGATAAATTCGTGAACAAATACGTTGGCGATCCCGGATTGGTGGTCATGCACAAGGTGAAGTAACAGCAGTCTCAACATATTTGCCAATAACACTGCCTTAAAGGAAAATTAACATTTCTATTCGGCGACATGTCAGACGGTGGTCGTCTGTGATATGCTCTGAAGAAGGGTCATTGCCCAGAACGTCGCCTAGTTTATTCAGTTATTATTAAACGTGTAAATGAGGTGGACCGCACTCTCCTATGAACCCAGCAGCCTCAGTTCAATTCCTGACCATGGCTAACAATGAGGAGGTATACATCCTGCAGTGGATTGATAGTGGGCTCCAAGTAATTTAATCATATGTAAAGGCTTAAATATGCTTCTAGATGTGTACATTTTTCATCATCATCATCGTGTAATTGATATAAACTTCATATCCTACATTTTACTACGTAAAGTAAACATGTAAATACTCCTGCCCAGTGCACACGCACACACACACACACAATGTATACACGTCAACGTTATACACACGAGAAGGTTGTTTATATTTGACCAACTCACGAATAAGATCACCTATTAGTTACATTTCCTACATACTGCATAGACGTTAACAATAACATGACGAAATTGCTGCCTTTCTGGAGTGCATGCATAGGAAGTGACAGCGAGCAGAGGGAAGTGAAAGAGGGAGAAACACGACTGAGGATTTGTTTTTTAGCATAAACCCTTGCATGCATCATGTCCGCTGTGGTGGATAGCGATGATTTACATGATACAGGATGAGGCCAATGATGTAGCCCTCTAATTATTTGCTCACGCCGCTGCTTGTGGTTGTACCCAACAACAAGAGTGAGTTACCGAGGCAGTTTGGCCTACTCTTTCACGCTAGCCAGACTTCTTGCAAGCGTCTTCTTGGTTCTTTTGGTAAAGTCACCTGAAGACGGCTGTTTGCATTGTAGCCGAAACGTCGTGAGAATTATTTAATAATGTTTTATTTTTATTATTTTATTATTTTCCTTCTACGTGACTTTACCGAAAGAACTAAGAAGATGAATCCCTGCAGTCACGAAAGCTTTAAATCGAAATTTCTTGCAAGCGGTAGAGGAGTACCTCCACTTTGACCCGCCACACGCACTGCAAGCTGCCCGCCTGCCTGTGCGTGTAACCCGGCTACGCCGCTGCGTGGACAGAGGCAGGGAGGTACTGAAGAAACCTTCACCGGTGTTTTTTTGGGGGGGCGACTGCTGGATTGCGAGTCCAGTGTGCTGGCAACGATTCCACCGCGGCAGTACGTACGCGTGTTGAATTTCTTTCGCGCCGTACGCAGCCAACTGTGCTAATCAAGTATTCCTTGATTCATCTTCTTGGTTCTTTCGGTAAAGTCACGTATAATGGAAATAATAAAATAATAAATAATAAAACATTATAACATTTTTATTATATTATTTCCATTCTACGTGACTTTACCGAAAGAACCAAGAAGATGAATCCCTGCAGTCACGAAAGCTTTAAATCGAAATTTATTCCTTGATTCATATGACTTCAACAAAATCATTTGATAGTGTTCTTTTGGCCGGGAGGTGGTGGTGGGGGGGAGTGTCCACAGACTTGTAAAATCACATTTCTTTAAATGATCTTTCTCTTGCAATAATTCATGCACGAGAGGGGGTTACAAGCTAGAGGAACAGATTCTCATCCAAACCCCCCGCCCCCCCACCTATTGATGTGGCTTCACTTCATTTGGCGGGGGGGGGGGGGAGTGGGGGGGGGGGCTCCTTGGTTCGACGTAACCCCAACGTGGATTGGGCGGCCGAGCGAACGAGCGGCCTGCGGAGCTATGGGAGGGAGCTCGCGACTGGGTCTCTCTATGGTGGGATTCGATTTGAAACAGTAATAGGCCGCTCTCCACCCCCATGGGAGCGTGCTGCTGGGCTGGGCAGATAAGGTCCTATTCCAATGCCAATTGGTATATCAAATGTACGAGAGACAAAGTTTGGAGCAGAAGGCTTTCATGGGCTCCTGATACCGGCGTCAATGTTGACGGAAATGCATTTCTCTTCCTTTCTGGCGTTTTAAATTCGCGTTATTTCCTCGCTTGACCGTGCGCTGCGCTGATGCGGCGAGCGGTAAACAAAGCGCCATAGAAACACATTTTACAATGAGAGGATAAAAAATCGACCCCCTGTTTTTTTTTACCTTCCTTTATTTATATTTTCAACAACGCAAACAGAGAGAAACAGAATCAGGGTAAAGGCGTCACAACCCTTGAATGGGCAACGGTACAGACTCTCTAATTAAAGGTTATAGGAAGTACACGCATACATTCGAGGGCTTATACATGTGTGTGCAAATCCACACGCCGCATGAGCACTTTAATACAACATTTACAGAGCACAATATACCTTCAATAATTGACATTGCATTTATATCATAATAAATAATAATGACAGCCACTGTCAATCCACTTTCAGATGAAGACAATCCCCGTGCTTTGTCAGTCGGGAGATTGTGACCATACTTCACCACGCTGGCCTGTGTGGGTTTATGCAAGGGATGGTGATGCAGGAGGGGCTGGTCCAACAATGGTTAGAATGTGGGAGTCATGAGGTCACCGGGTTAAGAACACGGTGCGCTAACCACTGTGCCACCGCTCCCGTCGTTGCATTTTAATTACACCAATTATGTAAAATATGGATTTTTACACCGCAGTTCAATTGCACAATTATGTAAAGTTGTTTGTGTTAGGCAACACTATATGCAAGGATCGCAAGCTTTTAGAAAATCAATGCGGCAAAGGGATTTTTAGTTTAACATCTGTCGACTGGGTTCTAAATGTCCCCGTTATAAACACACGCCCAGAGGTGTGCAGGGAAAAGGGCACGCTCGGTGCTTATAAACTCGGCCCGTATTGGCGCTTTAAATATTAACAGGCGCGCGTGTGCCTAATGCTCAATAACTGCATGGGCAAACCCCCTGGAAACATTACAGGAACACATGATTGGGCTTTCCACGGAGGAAACTGCCGTTCCACAAACCGCACCAGCTCCTTAATGAACCTAAAGCGTGCACATCATTTGGCTAGAAAGCCTAAGCCCGTGGGACTTAGCCACGGCCTTCCTTTGTGAGCCGTGATGGCTCCGGATGATGTTACCAGATGTTCGCATTGTCACCGATAAGCGCAATCGCGCAAGGAATATCCAAAGACTGGCGCCGTCGTGGTTTAACAGGCGGCTTGCAGTCCGTATATTCACTCCCGAGAGCGGTTTGTCTTATCCATTCACCTGCAGAGAGCAAATGGCATTTTTCTTTTTATATCAACCGATAAAATGACCGCTGCAGGTACGTTTACCGCTGCATAGACAAATCAACCGGGATTGCATCCTATCTTGTAAATAATAATAATAATTTCAACTTGTAACGCACACAGGATTCACCCACTCTGGAAGAGACAGAACGTACAAAGTGGCACGAAGAACCAAGGGCAGTGGGAAAGGCAGCCATGCAGTGAGCCAGCAATACATTCCCCCACAAGCTCCGCGGTCGTCTATAGATGAAGGTGTTGATGGTCACTTAACGAGTGTTTACATGCGGGAGGAAACCGGACCCCTAGAGAATAACCCACGCATGCGATGGGGGCAAGATTCGATCACGTAGAGATGGAACAGATGGTGTCCACATTTGCTGTACCGCATTCTCCTGGCAAGCCAGTGTATGGCACCTCCTGGACGCCTACAGGAAAGGAGTTTCACAACGTCTGTGCTGTGATCCACCAATCCCTCGCTGCCTCCACAGTGCTGGATGACAGGCATGCGCCACCACCGCCTTGGAAGCTAAGCAGATTCGAGGCTGGACAGTTGAGGGCAGTGCATTGACATTAATTATTTTACCGTACTGTACTCCGTGCCCCGCGAATCAAATCAGCGCCAAACCCAGCAAGCCTGAGTTTAATTCCAGGCCATTGCTAACATCAATCACAATTTCACATTAGAGGCATGTTGAGCCCTAGCGTTGACCGCCCAGCGACTGAGCGGTGTGGTGAAGTGCGGTCAATAAACCCACACGACCCGCGCGGAGTGGCAAGGCCCTCATCCAGCAGTGGATTGACAAATGGGACGCGCCGTGCACGCGGCGTATGCGTGCACACATTTGCAATGGTTTGTTTGACGCGGGGACGATTAAAATAAAGGTTGAAGATACTTCATTGGAATAAAAGTGTACAGGTAATAATTACAGTCTGCCTTCTGCTGTTGTAATGGCCCATTTTCTCTCTTACGGGCTATAAGTTAGCAGGCAGATTTATATCTGCCATTAAACTTTTAATTACACTTCATTTAATTCGGAAACGCACTTCAGTACATAAATGCATAGATTGTACGATGTGCATAGTGGCTCGTCGAGTTAATTTGGCGCGACCCCTTTGATTTTTTTTTTAAAACCACCCTTTAATATATTCATTTCATTAGGGCCATTTGCTGTTGTTGCACACACGATTCGTGTTTGATGGTAATTCGCCCGCCGCTCTGCCTCCCCGTAGCAGCCAAACGAGTCTTGATGAGGAGGGGACTCGGAAGCGAAAGGGCACGTCTACAGGGGGAGCCGCGGGGACATTTGCTAACATTTGTGGAATACTTATCAGTCGCGTGCAAATGCCGAAGCTGAAATATAAATACTGGAAGCAATAAAGCATCTGAGTTATATCTCACTGGATATTTTCCTGGGTAGCTGCAAGATGGGAGTACGCATGAGCTAAGCATCCACAGCCATGGCGAGAGACATGCCCTATGTGGCGTGCTGGGTGCAGACATATTCTCTGGGTTGATGACCGAGACCTGGGCCACATGAAGCCCTGGTTAGAAAGATGTCTTAGCGTAGGACGTGAGTATTTTCTATAATCCTAGTGTTACCTCTCTCCGTCTCGCAATGTAATTCCAGGCATGCTTCATCTGGTTACAGCTGTGTGCAGTATGCAGAACCTTTCACAGCAATCTGCTCCAAGACACTTCAGGTTAGATTTGCATCTTTATGGAATGGCAAAAACACATCACATTGGCGATTTCCTTTACAAGGGTTTTGAAGACTAAAACAATTGCCTTTGATGTAATTCTTGCTTTGTAAATTGGTAGCTGGTAAAAGGGTTGAAAAATTGCCAGCCTACCGCTTAAATGGGTAGGGTCGGTGATGGAGACATTGGCCACATTTAGACCAAAATCAAGATGAAAAGCAATAACCGTCAATTTGTGAATTCTCACGCGATGGAAATATACACACTCCCGTCGTCGCATATAGAAGATTTCCTCGCTTTGTGTGGTATTTGTATTCCAAAAAGGGTGCGCAAAGCAAAGCTGCATGAGACAACTACCTACCAAGTAGTGCATACAGTACATGCAATGTTGTCCCACGTCCGACCACATAACCGTATATGAGTGAATTCCAACCGCACAGAGCGAATTTTGGGTAGAAATTGGTTAGCCGCATACAAGCGAAATCAAATTGCATAAAGTGAGGAAAACGTATATGTTCGTAAAAACAACTCTATAGGATGTATCCTATGAATGATTCATACATATTTCATACATTTAATTATATATATGTATTTGGTGCATACTGTACACATCAACACATTTACAAACGTAAGCTTGCGTGTTCACATTTTTTGTCACGTGGTATTTACACAAAAAGCATGAGCACGTTTGCTCAGAGTTTAATTAGCAGCTAAGCATAGGATCATTCATTGATTTACATTTTTTTCAATCAACGATGACACTCGCAATGCATGCATCAAAATGTGACCAAAAAATCAATTATATTTGATTTATACATGTTGTATTTAATTAGTTCATGTTAACCCTGCAGCCACTAGAGCCTTGACGTGCAATAATAATAATACAAATTTCAATGTGTAACGAGGGAGAAAGACGCAGAGGCACGAGGAAGTGCCGACAAGTAGGAAGGCAGTCAAGGCTGCGAGCCACCAACAACTGTCCAAGCTCTGCAGTCCTCTAATTATTCAGATATTCTCAGCAAATTCATGAGTTTACATGTGAGAGGAAACCGGAAGTGCCTGGAGAATCCCCAAGCGTGCGAGGGTGCAACACTGCATCTCATAGAAATGGAACAGACGGAGTCCACAATGGCTGGACTGCCTTCTCCTGACAAGCTCGGGTATGCCACCGATGGTAAGGGGAGTTTCGCAACACGTGCGTGATCCATCCACCCTCGCCGCCACATTGCTAGGTTACAGGCTTAGCCACCATCATCAGCCATGGTCCATTCACTGCTGGACGAAGGTCTCGGCGCACTGCCACCATCGCTCGTGGCCCTGCGATGTAACACTCCACCTTGCACCTGCACGCACGCTTATTTCATCAATACATCTTCCCCAGAGGACGTCCGCTTGGAAACGAAACATGCCTTGGCTCTCGCTGTCATTAGTCTTGATCCTCCCACCGTCCCTTCTAATAACGTGTCCTGCCAAAGCCCACTTATTTTTCACAAACAGTTTGAACGATGTCATTAAACTGGGAATAGTCGCTGGTCAACGTGTCCCTTCCCCCTTTCTCTCAATGCATTCTCTACATGCCAATTAATTAGTGACTGTAGATAAAGGTAAACCCCTGCAATGTCTTACTGACACCACTGCTCGGGGTCGGGCCTCCACGAGAGAGAGCTCTAGAGATCCCCTCTAGAGCTCCACCCTTCCACGCTGACCAGACGGCTTGGTAGAGGTGGGAGTGCCCATGTCCTATCCAATCACACGCGACCTGCTGATGAACCACCGTGTACCCAATTCATGCTGTTGGAACTTGTGATCATGTGGCAGGGATTGATTCGTAGCTAGATCTGATACCGGTACTGTCTTGGTGGTAACGTTATTACCCCTGTTTTGGCTCGCGGAATCGCGTCGCTGCCCTACGTGGGGGAGATTTAAGAAACCGGCCCCGACATTTCCACTGCCGTGCCGGGAAACTCGAACCGGCGACCTGAACTGCAAGTCGAGTGGGCTCACAATGACACCCACTGGTAGCATCGCTATTAATTAGCCAAGGTTGAAAAAAAAAACACACGTTGAATTATTTAAGGTCAGATTGTACAAATTACACTGCAGTGAGTCACACACGAGACGGTGGGAGTGTGTTCCTAAAGGCTAATATGTAAAAAGAAAAAGCAAACACGGTGCTTCTAGCACAGACCAGACACCGTGGGAGTCAGCCGAGGAGAGCGATCGAGATGGTCTATAGGAGGGGTGAGGAAGGTTGACAAGAAACACTGTTGCGTGATGGCAATGCAAGAATAAAGATGTTTTAACAATTTGAATCTCTGCGACTGCTGGCAGGCGAGTGGAGGCTGTGCACTGGTTGTTTCCAGACCAGTGCTATGCAGCTCTTGGTGGTGACTTCTAAGGTAGATTGCCCTGTGGTTTGGTGAGAGATGGTGTGTGCATTACAATGATGTCGCTACAATCTTCTCATCACAAGCTTGATTTTGGGGGCCAGAGAGCAAGAAGCAAGACGCTTTGAACTGTTTATTTTTCTTTCACTACACACATACTGTGTAAACTCACACATTTTAATCATCTCCATTGGCAGCCAGGAAAACAAAAATCTACATTCCAATCTACATACCAGTCTTTCCCATAGCATCATTTGTCATGATGATTATCATTATTGTCAGCTACGGTCCATCCACTGCTAGATGAAGCCGTTCAGCTACACTGTGCCCATCGCTCATAATCCTACACCGTTGCTACGATCCATCGCACTAATGCGCATGAGATGATCTCGCTGCTTCATCTCCAGGGTAGTCATCCTCCTCTCGGGCGCATTCTCTTCTCTCGCCTGCCAACTCATTCTCATTGTCGTCCGTTGGCCACCAACTCAAACAGTCGATGACATTCATATTCTTGGATCTTTCGGTAAAGTCACGTAGAATTTTTTTTTTATTCTCACGACGTTTCGGCCACAACACAAGCAGCCGTCCAGATGTTGTGGCCGTGAGAATTGTATTATATATTATTATTATTTAATTATTTCCCTTCTACGTGACTTTACCGAAAGATCCAAGATTATGAATCCCTGCAGTCACGAAAGCTTTAAATCGAAATTTAAGTCGATGGGATGTCTCCAGTTTTTGTTTGTTCCTTAATCCATTTCTCAATGTAATGTAATTCCAAGAATGCACCTCTCTCCACGCATTTTCGCAACATGTTCAGCGTTTTAGCTCCATTTACTCTGCGAGTGCCAATGTCTCTGATCCATATGTTATCGCGGCCGCTATGCACCGATGTGGAAAAGTTTTCTGAAGGCAACATTCGCATGTCGCTATTCACAATCAAATGAAGTTTGTTTTCCTCTGAATCGCGTGTCATCGGAAGACTCATCTGTACATAATCGAATAAGCAAATTGTTCTTCAGTCGATGAGCACACATTGCACACACAGGACCTTGGGATATATTTAATGGACACTCTCCGAGCTCTGAAATCTGTACACGCACCCACGTGAATGAGTAATACGTCAGTGCTGCATTATGGCTCTTGTCATTCATTCCCAGACACATGGTCTATATGCAATACATTTATCTGCCTGATAGCTTTGGAGAAATGTGTACACTGTGTGTCGCAATATTGATGGATTTTTTTAAAAATTGCTTTTGCCATTGTCCTCCTCATCGTAATAATGCCCAAGTCCTGAAATATGTGCAACTATGGAGGTCCTGATTTAAAATAACAACCACGTTTATCTTAAGGCGCGTTAAATTGTCGTTTTTCATGGTCAAATCCAGTTTTCCCAAACCGCGTTTCATAGGAAGACTCATGTGTACATAAGTGATTTGATCCTGGGTGACCATATACTACTACACACAATGAATTTTGGATATATTTAATGGCTATTCTACGACTTCTGACATCTGTATACACACCCATATGAATTTCAAATAAGGACCACAGTAGCAACCCGTAAACATTCTTCGATCGGGATGAGACTTCACGGTTTTGCATAATTCAACAACAAGAAACACTCCCAATCATGAAACGTGTTCGAAAAATAAGGACCACCATAATACACACTTATACAGTCTGTGCAGACACTTGCCCTAATTGGCTGTTATACGTGCCCTTCCAAAGCCCCCAATGTCAACTCATCATAGCTGGAAAAACAATGAGCTGCGATGACAACTCACTGTGCTCCCATCACCTGCATCTGCTACACGAAATTAAAATGAATTCGAGCCTCGTGAGAATTCGGCCGTGGTGCAAGGGGTGAAGCACACTCGACTTGCAATCCAGAGGTCACCGGTTCGAACCGATTCTCCCAGCGAGGCGGTCGAGACAGTGGGGAACGTTTCCTACATCCCATCGCCGTTTTCCCACGCAGCGGTACGGCAGATCGCGTGCGGTGGTGTAAAGTGTGGGTAACTCCCACCTCCTCGAATATGCCGAGGTAGAGTGGAAGAGTTGGTCAGATGCTCTCTAGAGGAGGCCCTTCCACCAGCATTGGTGTGAGTAACATCGGGCTGCACCTTCACTGGTGTACATCTTTAAAGCCTTGTCCCCGATCAGTTATCTGATAATTGAAATATTGTTTCTCAAGCTCCACCAGTCTCCCCTGTCAACAATCGACCTTTCACACTTTTTTTATTCTCTGCTAATCCAAATCTAAACTGGGGAACGATGAAATGCGCTTTTAATGCACTCGATGGATACCGACATCTGGAGCAACGGGCTTTGAAAACACCGGCGCTTGAGAATCTCCGACAACTTCAGCAATAACCCGACAAATCTTGATTGCAGCCAGCAGTTTCACTCGACAAACCTAAAAGTTAAATAATCGTAGATCCCTATAACTAAAAATTCAGTTTACTTTTATCGATACAATACCTATGGAGGATGTTTCACACACCGTGTATATTCATAGGGGAGTGGGTGGAGCAGTGAACGAGTAGCTTGGTGGTTAGCACAATTCACTATGAACCCGGCGTTTGGATCCCAGCTCAGGCTCAGTGATGAGTGATATCAAAACCGGTCCTGGGTCTCACTACGAATCCTTGAATCAAATGTCAAACAGGATATTTGGTGAATCTCTATATATGTTTTCATGAATATGCTGCTTGGGGCAATACACTTTAGCTTAGTTTGCTTTTTTCGAGCACCACCACTGCCTTCATCCAGCAGTGGATCGACCCGTGGCAGTACATTATTCTGCTTGTACACACCAGGGTCTGCATTTTTTCGTGCATTTGTGATCATCGCCTTCTCACAATACACAATAGAGGCTGCACGCCAACTGGTTTTTATGCCACACAATGGTTTTTTTTAACGTGGAGACGCCTACGGTGACTGTCTACGTTGTACCCGGCAGATGCGGACAAATCTATGCATTTAAAATGTTATGACATTTTCTCATTGTTAGCGCTGACGCCACCTTCCGGGACACGCATTCTGGGACCGTCCAATTTTGGGGATTACGGTCGACAGGCATGGTGCAATTGCTTAAAACTTACATCACCAAACACCAGACGTCACCTTTCACTGCGGGTGCTGCAGCAGCGCACGTTACTCTGGAGTCTGCCCCAAACCGGTTTCGTTATACAAAGTCCATAACTCCCTGTGGCGTTGTGGACTCATGAGTCATGTTCTAGCAACTGCTGAATGAAGGTCTCCCCCGACGTCGTCCCCATCCCACACGGCGATGCGATGCCACAGTGCACAATGCTCGCGTGTGCGGGGAGCTGGTCTCGTCCCTCCCATCTCCGCTGCGGCTTGTAGTCTGTGGCGTGTTCGCTCCCTTGGCTGCCATTCCATCACCAGTCTCCGCCACTGGCCATTGTCCTTGCTCCGTCGTTGTCATGTTTCCTGGAGCACTTTTCCCAACGGTCAATGCGACATACTCTTAGGTTTTTTCGATAAAGTCACGTAGGTAAAAATAAATAATAAAATACAAATAATACAAATAATATAAATAAAATTATGAATCACGACGTTTCGGAGGCAACACAAGTCTCCGTCATCAGGTGGGACCGGTTCTTGAGACAGTAAATCTAGCTGTGACGGTGCCACCTGATGACGGAGACTTGTGTTGCCTCCGAAACGTCGTGATTTATAATTTTATTTATATTATTATTTGTATTATTTTTATTTTATTATTTATTTTTGCCTACGTGACTTTACCAAAAAACCTAAGAGTATGAATCATTTCAGTCACGAAAGCTTCAAATCTAGAGTCAATGCGACATCTGTGAAGTGTGTTTGTTCTTGGATCCACGCGTTTCACTCCGCATCAGTCGAACCTACTGGGTGCTCCGGGTGTCCTGGGACCCCCATTTAATTATCTAAATACTACATGAGGTGGCAAAACGTCAGTGGCTCCAATTTCATCGAGTGGCCATGAACAGTGAACGTTTTAACCATTTTAAATGAGTAGGGGTATCAATTAATTAACTCTTATCAGCCAAATAATTAAATTGGTTTGTCTAAGGATGTGCTTTCTACCTTAGGTATTACCAATTTATGCTCGTGATCATGGACTACAATGCTCAGATTGTGTTGTTATGTATCAGAGGCTGTGTTTTTGATCCATATGGCATCTAATATTTACTGGTTAAACATGTTATACTTTAGGCACAACGGTAAGTTGCTCCATCCTGATCCTGCTTCTTGATTTCATGAACTGGATCCTGACCTGCCAACAGTAATTCACCAAGCTATGTATACGAATGTGTTTCCAAGTTGTGACTTTTCAATGAAATTTTGTTGAGAAAACTTGTTGCAAAATTATATTCAGCTCCACTTTGCAACCCTCTTTGTTATGCTCTTCAATAAATTTCTGTAGATCATTTACCCACGATCCTTAGGATGACTATGTCATTAACAAAGCACAGTTGGTCGGTACGTTCACCATTTATCTTTGCACATTTTATTAAATGTTTGGAAAAATTTGCAGGTATAGTTTTGAATCGCCTCCGTGAGCACAGTTCCTTATCTGCCTCTGCTTCTTATTTGTACATTGTTATTTTCTAACATGCAATCTCAGTTGTCCACGGTTTTAATCAATTCTATACATATTGTATGTAAAGTGGAATGATGGTGGACATAGGCAAAGAAGCAGGACCAGCTGATGAAGTAAAATGTGGACTCCTTCACGAAATGTTTACGTGGAAATGTTACAACTCGATCATGGAAATATGTCCAAATTATTATTTTGTTCACAAGTGGAGACATTGATTTAAATAGTAACTGTCACATTAGCCTCTTTTCACATATACATATTTCGAATATTCAAGATGATTATAGAGACCCAAACACTGTAATGGTCAATTATAGGCCAGCCAAGAGACCAAGACAGTTTTACCAAAGGCTTTTGTTTTACCACCATTGACCATACACATACCGTCAGATTCTAGAAAAGGCAAATGCATATTAAATAACATTATTCCTGGCTTCCTTGGACCATCAAAAGGCATTTGGTTAAGTAGAAACTGATGCAATTTTCAAAGCTCTCAATAGCCAAGACCAGAATAAAAATACAAACAGAAATCATAACAAAATAATTTACAAACATTCCAACAACAAAGAAACAAATACACCGTCAGTGCTGCATCATTTTCCCCAAGTTCGATTCCAGGCCATGATTAATATCAATGGCAAATTATATTAGAACCAATCCTGGGCCCTCCGTCGTGAGTGTGCGACCACAGCCTACTCCGTTAGACTATTGGACACATTGCTCCAGTATAAATAAAGATTCTGATTCCTGGCCACGACACACCACATCGAGTATCCCTCTCGCTGTGACTCGTAGTCACGGGACAGCTCCCGGTCCACCAGCGACCCAGAAAATATTCCGCGAACCCACAAACTATTTATATTATTATTATATGTTAAGCCGCGTGTCGCTCGTGTCCTTGGTGGAATGAATTGGCTGTGACGTTGTTTTCTGGGCCCGGCTTTTGGGGGCAAGGAAAAGTCATGAATCTCGCGTGTGAGCGGTAGGTGGCGCGGTGGCTGGGCAATGAATTCGCGTTCCCGTGCCCCCCCCCCCCCCCCGTATCTGGGCCATGTATCTTCCTCGTTCACCACCATCATCATCATCTCCTCCATCAGCACGCACACGCCAGGCACTGCACATCAGTCAGGGCCTTGTGACTCGGCCGCTGTGTACAGATGTAATGCATTCTCACTGTGGTGTGTGTGTGTCTCTCTTTCTTCTCGGGATTGTGTTTCGGACGTGTGTCGCCTACCGTATAACGAGCGGCTATGATCAAATCACCCGAATACGCGCCCGAATTTGTCAGATCTTGGAAGCTGGGCAGGATTGAGGTTGGTCACTACAGCACGCGAATGGTGACTGCCACGGCTTACTAGCTGGCCAGGAGATGTAAGTGTGGCTTTCTCCAGGTTCTTAGCTGTACACCCACATGCCACTCAAAACGGGAATTCGCCAAGCATCCGAATATGGGACCCTCGTGTAAAATACGGAATTATTATTATCTCGTGAAGCTAAGCAGGCTTTGAGG
The DNA here is from genome assembly GCF_015708825.2 of Lethenteron reissneri. Classification (NCBI taxonomy): domain Eukaryota; kingdom Metazoa; phylum Chordata; class Hyperoartia; order Petromyzontiformes; family Petromyzontidae; genus Lethenteron; species Lethenteron reissneri. The sequence goes on from NC_083819.1 coordinate 1,503,338, forward strand.
TTGGATGGTGCTTGGATGGGTGATAACCCATGCGTGCCAGCTTGTCATAGGCGGTGCCAGGGCTGTGATACGTGCTGGCCAGCAAAGCGTGGTGCAGCAAAAGCAATTGTACTGTAGTTCTATGCTCCCATGTATATGCTGCTCACCTTCAACCCTGGTCAAGTATAGTGAAGTAAGCCCCACGCTAACCACGGCGCCAGCACTCCTATATGCTGCAATGTGAATACTGCGCACGAAAACACATGCAATAGCACATCCTGTTGTAAGAAAACACGTTTTAGTCCACCGGCGTTATTACCTTAATCTGCAGACATAAATGCGTGTTATGTTTTCGTGAATGCTTCTCGTGACAAGAAGGAGGAGACTCTGGTGGGCCAGTGGCGAGTGCACTGCGCGTGGAACCCGGTTCACAAAGTTCAATTCCCGCTCACGGCTACCGTAATTGGCGAGTGATGTTAGCCGTGACCGCTCTCACCGGCGTGGCAAAGTCCTCACAGAAATCTCCCTCCCCTGAGGGAAAGACGCCCCATGTGGGACAGGCCTTCCTCCGGCAGTGAATTGGCAACATGGGCTGTACGTTATGAAATCGTTTTCGTGTCCGCGAGATAGGTTATGTACTGTACGTTTCTATTCAACTCGGATTGGGAGCAGAGCATTGCGATGAAACGAAACCACGAATGAACCCCAATGCGAATGCAGGTTGGTGCTTTTTAAAAAAGTGATTTGTTTACCTGTAATATACTTTGCACTCCTATCGTGCTTGTTGTATTGGTTGTCGTAACGTTCTGACCTGCCCATAACTGGACATCTGTGAAACAAAGAGCTTTAGAGCCCATCGGATTCCTTGGGTATAAATCAATATTCGGATTTGGTGCCGCCGCGCGTACAAGATCTCGGCGTGATCCATCGACCCCACCTTCACGTGTCGCTCTGTCGATCACAGGCAAGCGCCACCGCACTGGCGTCACGTGACCTCCGCGTGCACGGGTTCCAGCGCCGCGTAGCTGACGAATCCTCCATCCCAAGTTGCCTTCCGTTCGCCATAATGAGGAGTTGATGAATTTCGTGCGACGCCAACTCTCCACTCTCCTCCCCTTGCGCCAGACAGCCACTGTTTGGCGCAGGGCTTCATTCTAGTGGTGGCTGTCTGGGTGGGCGACCTGAAAGGTATTGCTGCTCCCGGCACACCATGTCGAGTATACCACTCGGTTTGGCTGTGGCTACTCGTTGTCACGTGCCCACCTCTGTCCCTGCGGGTGAGCGCACCATCTGTTCCTCGCGTAGTATCCATTGCTTTGCGACCTCGCAGATGGCAGTGAGGCGGTGATCGCCAAGCAGTTACTTCCATTGCACGTTCAGAGCACTCTCCAGAAGGTCAGGGCACGGCTTCTCAAACCACGTTTGGTAGTTCTCTGTGCACTGCATTGCTCACCCTTGTGTCGTACTTACCGCTGGCTTCGATTCTCGAACGGGCAAGCGGAATGGCACCCGCGTTCGGCAAACAGCGCCACGGCAATGTGACGAGGCCGTCCTGAGCGCAACGTTGCCGCCGAGGCACGCGCGCGTCTCTTGAGCGTACATTGCCACCCGCACGCGAGCCGCTGGAGCAATGCAATAAGCTTTGCGCCCGACTCATGCCTGGGCGACAAGCAAATGACGCGAGGGCGTTGTGATGGATGTGCAACGCCACGCAGATTTGTGGATTTTGACCGTCGGTGCTCAAGCCTTGGAGTAGAGCACGTGCTTGTAAATCGGCGTGTACGCACGATGTAGATTGCCGGCGTGCCTCCTCTCTGCTGCTGCTGTGAACACGAAGGTGTCCCAATGCAGACATTGTGTCCTTGTTATCTTTGTCACCGTGCAACATACGGCGCGCGCGTGCGTGTGTTTTATGCGGCTGATTCGCATAACAAAACAGGTATAGGCGCAGCCCTGAAACTGGTTGCTCACGCCATTGCTGACAGAAAGGCCTCCACTCGAGGAAGGTCTAGAAAGCCCTTCTAGAGGGTATTGGGCCTACTCTTCCACGCTTGTCAGACGTCTTGGGAGAGATGAGAGGTCCCCACACTTTACCACACCACACGTCACCTGCCGATAGACTACCTAATTTAATGCTGCTGGGTTGACAGAGGCAGGGGTATTTAAGAATCATGCCCATTGCTTTAAGTGTAGATCTAATCGAACCCGCAGCATAGGGCAGTGCAGCCAAACAATGATTGTACTCTACTTCTATGTTCCCACGTCTATGCTACTGCTGCACATGTGCATATCCATTCCAAATCGGGCACGAGTGGCGTGTCTCATTGCAACGGCACAAAGGACAGACCATTTCTGGAACCGCCGCGCTCATACGAGAGATAAGAGTGAACACTAATACTGTAAAACATCCTTTATCTTTGCCACAACAAAGAGCATCTACAATATTATGAAAGCCACAGATCCTCTATAGATGCAAAGCGTCGGTAAGTAATGCTGTGCTTTATCTTGAAAAATCTCGTCTATTGATTTTTGTTCCCCTCGAGTTCTTAAGCGTCTTTGAATTATCGTCACGAACGCGATTCACGTGAGGCTTGGCACCTAATTCCACACTCGTGACTCGGTCCGGGAAACAGCGGCGCCTTGGTTCGACAGTAAGCCTCATATCGAGTTGTTCATTGTTAATGCGCTATGACTTGGATGCTGCTACGGGGCTGTGTGTGCAATGGCGAGGAGCACGGTGGGCTTCCAATTCAGAGGTCGTCGGCCTGCTCGATCTCCCGTGGCGGCAGTTGAAACAATAGGCACGTTGAAACAATAGGTACGTTGAAATAATAGGTACGTTGAAACAATAGGCACGTTGCAACAATAGGTACGTTGAAGCAATATGCATGTTGAAACAATAGGCACCTTGAAGCAATAGGCACGTTGAAACAATAGGCACCTTGAAACAATAGGCACGTTGAAACAATAGGCACCTTGAAACAATAGGCACGTTGAAACAATAGGCACCTTGAAGCAATTGGCACCTTGAAACAATAGGCACGTTGAAACAATAGGCACCTTGAAACAATAGGCACCTTGAAACAATAGGCACCTTGAAGCAATTGGCACGTTGAAACAATGGGCACGTTTCTTAAATCTCTGCCTCTGTCGAGCCGGCAGTATATATGGGTGGGTGCGCCACATTTCGTCGAGCGGACAGGTCGCGTGTGGCGGGATGAAGTGTGGGTACCTCCACCTCTTCCAGGGCATGCTGGTCAGTGTGAAAGAGGAAGCCAAATGCCCTCCAGAAGGACTTTCTACGGCTCCATCTCCACGCACTCTTCTGCAAGCAGTGGCGTGATCGATCATTTTCAAAGCTGCGCCTTTACATTGTACCTTTAAAATAAGGGTAGTTTGCCTGCAATGTAATTTCTACTTTAAAGCGACTTAACGACACCGCAACTGAAGAATTATTTTTACAAAGCAGTTTGAGGACACGCTTATCCCAGAGAGACGATGCATGTTTAGTTCATACGGAGGCGGTTCGAGGCAGAGGAGGAGAGGAAGGCGATGAACAGAGGCAAGGGAGTCGAGAGCACGGAGAGAGGCGGAGGCAGCAGGCCAGGAAGATCAGCCTCATTGTACGGATACTGAAGTTCGATTCCAATTACGAGGAATTACAATGCACGCGCGATGATCAAAAGTCGACCCTAAAGACTCTGCGATATAGAATTATTCACAAGATAAGGCTCGTGTGAGTTGGCACCATAGCTCACATTCCTTATAAAATTAATGATAATAAAGGTGGCGATTTAGAACCCTATGTCAATCCACTGCTGCGTGAAGGCTCTCACCACGCCGCGTCGTTCTTATGCTACGTTTGACCATACTTCACCACGCTGGTCAGTGCGGATTCTTCAAGTAGGTGGCCCCATGACCAAGTCAGATGCCACTCGCCGCTGGCGTTAGCAACAGCTGGGAATCAAACAGAAGTATACACCCGGGTTCTGGAACATAAAAATAATAATAATAAGCCTCAACAGACGTAGAGTATCCACGTCTCACAAGACACAATGGGTCACAATGGGATCGTAGATGGAGCGAACAGATAACATCACGCGGGCAATTTTTTGACACGTGGATCATCGCGCGCTCTCCCACTTACAAAAACGTGGGCGTACGTCACGAAACGTACATCTGGAGGTCATTCTTAACTTTTCCTACGATGTAAGGCAACTCAATCTGGAGTCCCGTGGCCATGACATTCAGCGTGTTCCGCAATGATGTTACCCACCGACCCCACATGATGCACATCGCATTCAGTGCAAAGCAACATGAGCCAGACAATTTCTCCGTATACTCTACACAGCATTGCAGAGCGTTCTCTGCGGTCGATTGTTTTGAATATTTAAAAAAAAATGCACAAAAAATAATGGCAATTGCTTACCCTCGACAGCCTTACTCTGCGTCTTGTTTGTTTTTCTTCACGTGGGTTTCTGCTACATCGGGGTGCTTGACCAATAAGCATGACTGGGTGACTTCACGTTGTAATTAAACGCAGCACGCGGAGAAATGTCGGCACGCATTCGAGGTGACACTCAGCACTGCCATCTTCTGGCCGTCTCGCAGCATCGCCCCACGTCTTCACAACTCACGACAAGGGGGTTTGGTGGTGACTCACCCTCATCCAAGCACTGCACGAACCAGTCTCGAAGCCCGCTTAGCTTCCGAAATCTATCCAGATCGGGCGCATTCCATGTGGCTTTGTCCTCGGCATTTGTTGAAATTGCACGTTACTATAGGTACGTGTCATTTTTTGAATAAGTACCTTATATACAAAATAATAACACCTTGCATTTACTCATGAAAGCCTCAGTGAGTTCCAAGACTCTCAAGATTATCTTAAATTCGGGTCCTGCACTGAAAAGCTTAGTAATTTCAATTCGTGTTTTGCAATGGGAAGCAAATGGGTATGGTATACAGTATTTGTTAGTAAATGCTGTATAGCATGAGCTTCAATTCCCGTGTGCGTATTCACGCGTTGGAGTGGTGGCGCAGTGATTAGCACATTGCACTACGAACCCGGCTACCTTCGATTCCCGACCACGACTCTCTTCAGTGGCGAGTGACATCTGAACCGTTCGTGCTCACACAGCCCCTAACCAGCGTGGTGAAGCATGGCCAAACCCAGTAAGACCGATGCGGACTGGGCATGTTCTTCACAAAACAGTGGGCTGATAACAGGACTGTACATTGATATAAGTCATAACTCATAATTAAGACCATAATTCAAGGACCTATTTATATTGAAGCGGTTTTTGATAATAATTGATTTTGTTGCAAACTAATCTTGTGCTACGCTCGGCGCTCCGTAACACACTCGGGCCGTTCTCATTAATAACCGCTTGGTGCCACCACGAAGGAACACGGAGATATAATTAGCAATCAATGTCCACTCAATAATGCCAAATGTGCGCACGCTCGTCAGATCTCGGAAGCCAAGCGCGGCCGGGCCTGGCCAGCATTTGGGTGGGGAGGCCGACTGGATATGGCAGGAGGTGTTCTACACTTGGGCTTCAAGGTGTCCGGGAATTGGTGGTTCAGCTGATGGATGCTTGATTCTATTTGTGCTTTAACGTGTAAAGCTTTACCACGTCGTGTATGCTTGGTTAGGTTTCTCTCCGGGCTCTACGGTTTCACTAATCACTGAAATTCGGCGAGAATGCAAATTGAGTCGGACTCTCCCGAAAAAAAAAATTCTCGACACTCAGTGAAGCTTTTTTAATGGGTAAATAAAGAACATTTATAATGCTCGTATTTAATTAGCTTGACGTGCGACTGGTGGGTCAATTCTGATAAATTGCACACTTGTGAAAAATAAACCCCGCAGTAATGCATTGCTGGAGGTACGCATCAATGAACAGAGGTCGCTCGACAACAATTGAACCAGCCGAGGTTCACGTGCGACTTCACGTGGAGGATCAGAATCAATGCCGAGGAGGTTGCCATGGGAGGCCCACACGTGCAGCGTGCGTGAGGCCAGGTTACCGATGCAGACGTTCCAGTGGACACCCAGAGGTCAACGACCAAGGGGAAGACTGAGATCCAGATTGTTGTGGCGATGCTTGTGATTTCGGGTGCCCATTGTGCAACAGCGAGGAGCGAAGTGCTGGCGAGATGTGGTGGCATCAGTGTGGCATTGGCCTGCACAGGGAGACGCTTGTGCATCAGCAGACGCTACGGACTGCGTGATCACGAAATGCGCTACTCGCGACGCCTCGTGGTTGCGCCGCGGGCTATTGTTTGTTTGGCGTGGACTCCACGCCGCGGCCGTGTGCATGAGACTTTCCATCCCCCCCCCCCCGCTTCCTCCTCTCCCCAACAACAACGACACCACCACGGCCACGACTCGCGTCACCCACCACCACACCCACCTACCCAGCCACTCGCTCACGCATCCTTCCCTATAGCAGGGCCGCCCCCACCGCCACCGGGTCCAGCACCTAACTCCCACCTCCCCCTCCTCCTCCACCCCACCGCCCCAGTCCTCCCCATTCCTGCCTTACTCCCCCCACTCCTCCCCCCAAGCCATCGCACGCGAGGCGGTGCCTGTGTGGGACTCGCGCCGGGACACAAACGTGATGGCCGTGATGGCCGTGAGTCGTGCGGCGGCTGCGCGATGTTGCGCGCTCGGCTATTCAAGTTCGTGGCGGCGCGTCAGCGCGGGTACAGCGTGTGGCGCTGTGCTGCTCTAGAGTCGGGCTGTAGGACGCTTGTGTAGAGAGAGAGAGAGACGTACCGATACGCGCGCGTGCATACCTGATCGACTCATTCCGTGAGGTTTTTTTTAAGGACTTGGGAATTGCTCCGATTCCAGCGCACACTCTCTCTCTCTCTGTCGCTCGCTCGCTCTCTCTCTCTGCGTATGGCGTAATAGTTTAAGCGAGCGGCAAAGCGACGCCAGGGTGGCTGCGTGACCGCCGCGGTGTTCTGCGGGCGGAATGGTGCGCTCAGTAGCGCCGCGTCGCCGCTCCTGCAGGCAAGCATAGGGCGCAGATCGTGTGCGGGGCAGCTCCTCGGCTCGCTGCGTGGCGATCAAGGCGAGACACCGCCCGCCGGACCGCGCCTTGGGGGCGGCGCTTTATCTTGTTCACCTCCCCCCCTTCCTCTTGTGACAAGTCAGCTGCTCAATATTTGTTCATTTTCTCGTCGTTTCAATATTTTGCGAATTGAGCGCAGCTTGGATGAGTGTGCGCCGTCGCCCACGCTCCGGGAGGGACCCTCTCTTGCAGTCGCCTCCTGCGCACGGACGAAGAGGCGCAAAAGACCTGGACCTTTAAACCATCATCAACATTCACACACACGCGCGGACACGGAGAGGCAGGCACACGTGCGCACGTACACTAGCACGCGCCTGTGCACTTGAGCATGCTGCTCGCTGCGCGGTGACTCGAAGGCGGTGCTGCTGATCCACGTGCACTTCTCGTCCGTGAAACGGAGCGAGGAGGTCTGTTATTGTCGTCATCTACACCGTGGCGATAGAACACACGTAGAGAACACGCGCGCTACACGCGCTGCTGGCAGGGGCGATGCTGCGTCTGTAGCCTGCACACACGAGGCGCGTGGCGGCTTCTGGAGGGGTTTATAATCGCATCGAGAAGGCAACCGAGACAATTTTCTTTTTTTTTAACCGTAACCCCAAGACAAGACGATGAAATCCGTGTCGGTGAACAGAGACGGGACGCAGTACGCATCGGAGACGAGGAAACCGGCGGTAAGTTTGTGTTCGCATTTCACGGCGCGCACTCCACATGCGGCAAACGAAAAGCAATGCAATGCACAGCCCTTGCGTGAATCCACTGCTGGATGAAGGGTGCCTCCTGCCGTGTTGCTCGTCGACGGTGTTTGGCTGACTATACTTCACCACGCTGGGTTGATGAAGGGGTGAAGCGGTGGGTACCGATTAAGATATCACGGTCACATTGATGTTCGCCTTGGCTCGGGCTAGGCTGATTCTTAATGCACTCCGCTAACCACTGCGCCACCGCTCCCCGAACGTATAGGCGCAGCGCTGCAATTGCTCGCTCACCCCGCTGGTGGAGGTAGGGCGCCTGCCAGAGGGAGCTCTCGAAAGCCGCTCTCGTAGAGGGTCCGCAAGCAATGCGTCTCGGCGATGTGGGCCGGTGACTGTCGATTGCCATGATGAGTCTTCACGGCCGTTGTGTTTGTGTGCGCGCCGCTCATTGCCAAGGAAGGCGCTCTCTGAACGGCGCTTGTGCAGTCCACAGCGGCGTTGCGCTGTGCAACGTCGCCTGCCCGTGCCGTTGGGGCCTTGCGCTGTGTGTGTGGTGGCTACGGCACTCCATGGCATCTCTGTTATTTCCGAAGATGTCCTGAAGCAGTTTTTTTGCAAATGAATGTCAGCGAACGAAGCCCGACGACATCGCTAGGGGATACGTGTACACTCTGTCGTATGCAGCGATGTGAGGATCCGTTTGAATGTAATAAAAAAATGTGTTTTTTACATCGTCTTTACGCCGCTCTCCCTCCCTCTCGCTCCTCATCCTATCTCACGTGAAAATGAAATAAATCTTCCGGATCGGCCCAAGTGGTGTTGTGAGCACACGCTTCAACTGCCATAGCGAGAGGACAGGAACGATTCAACCTTGTAAGCAGTTGGAGTCCACCGTGTTATGTGAAGCAATCCAATTGGTTCTATCCCTGCACAAAGCAACACTTTAGCCCATAGAACACTGCGCTGCAAGGGAAACGATAATAGGGGCACATATTGGGAAGGCATTGGCGTGAAACGTCGCCTCCTGTAGACGTTTAATTTTGTTTAGTTTTTTTTTGCTGTTATTTGGGCACTGAGCACAGATTCTTGTTCGCGGTCCTCTGTTGTTGAGAGCGCTCTGTGGCGAGAGTGCGGATGGGGGGGGGGGTGCCTCGTCACACCCGGGTATGACGAGCGCGTGGTCTATGCGGGGCTCCGTCCAGAGAGGGCGGCTGCTGTTTCCCCAGAGAGGGCGGCTGCGGTTTCCCAGCCGCTGCGCGGACGCGCGAAGCATTCCTGAGCAGTCGCCCGCGAATGCGCCCGGGAGAGAGACAGATTTCAATTCCCGAGCGTTTGTTGAATCTCCCAGAGTTCTATGCGTTCGCATTAAATTATTCATCGGTTCATCTCGAGTAACGATCACCGCACATGGATTTGCGATTCAGATGTATGTTGAACTTCTTTCGCGCCGTACGTAACCGAACCTATTCGATCTTTCCGCGCGGCAATTGAAACAATTGGATTTTTTTTCTCCCTGAAATAGTCCACCCCAACACCCCCACCCTCTGTATCACCAGCAGCATAAATGAGGGGACATCATAGTTCGCGTGCGGTGGGCTAAAGTGTGGGTAACTCCCACCTATTACAAGACCTCGGGCCAGGGTGGAAGAGTAGGCCAAATACCACCCAGAGGGGCCCGTCTTGAACTCGTCTTGTGGGAGGCCCCTTCTGCCAACAGTGGCGTGAGCAAGCCGTTGCAGATTTGCCCCTTTACCATTTCGCCCCACTGATTGCCACCAAGTGAAGCACATTCGCGTGACGCTCTCGAAAGGGCTCCTGAGCTGAGGTTTGGCACGCAGTGTCTAGGAATACATGGACATTACAAAACAAGAGGTAGCATTTGGTTCTGGAGGTTGATCGGTTTCACTTATCGGGCACGGTCTTCCCTAACTTTCTAAAACTCCAAGCCACCGCTCCACACAGCAACCCGAGATCCATTCCCCGCCATGGCCAACATCAGTGGCGAATGAAGCATTTCCTGCCCCCACCACCTACCCCTCACCTACCCCCTCACCTACCCCCTTACCTACCCCACCACCTACCCCACCACCTACCCCCTCACCTACCCCACCACCTACCCCCTCACCTACCCCACCACCTACCCCCTCACCTACCCCCTCACCTACCCCACCACCTACCCCCTCACCTACCCCCTCACCTACCCCACCACCTACCCCCTCACCTACCCCCTCACCTACCCCACCACCTACCCCCTCACCTACCCCCTCACCTACCCCCTCACTTACCCCCTCACCTACCCCACCACCTACCCCACCACCTACCCCACCGCCTACCCCACCACCTACCCCCTCACCTACCCCCTCACCTACCCCACCGCCTACCCCCTCCCCTACCCCCTCACCTACCCCCTCACCTACCCCCTCACCTACCCCACCGCCTACCCCACCACCTACTCCCCCACCTACCCCACCACCTACCCCCTCACCTACCCCCTCACCTACCCCCTCACCTACCCCCTCACCTATCCCCTCACCTACCCCACCACCTCCTCCCTCACCTACCCCCCTTTTCACCAACCCTCAATGACCTGCATGGCGACGTATGTTCAAAGATTCCCCAAAAACAAAATGCACATAGATGCCTTCATCCAGCATTGGATTCATCGATGCAATGCTATCGATTATCAATGAACCAATTGATTTGTCTGCGTGGAGTCCGACCATAAAACCGGTAAATAGCACGTTGAAGCTCGCTGATGCAATATACAAGTGTATTTGGCGAACTAGCAATTGATTCCTAGTTTACCTGTAAGTCCATTGTGAGTCAGAGCGATTGGAAGAGGCCTCGAACCGTAGCGTAACTTGATAAATGGCTCTGCTCGAAATGTCGAGTCCGGCTTTAATTGTTGCACGCAGAAGACACGAGCGCTGTTAATTTGCAATTAATTGCGGCGTCTCTGCGCGGCTCGCTTCGGGAGCGTTTCTCCGTCCTCTCATTCCCCAGAGGCCTCGAGCGAGACTCGGCGATAGAAACGAGAGGGCGACGATGGCCATGCCAGAGCGGTTGTTGGTGGCCTCCTGCGGCCACGAGGAGACGGGCCACGCCAGGGAGAGAGACGAGCACGTGTGTTCCCATGTCCTGGGTGGTGATTGTGTGTTTCGCGCTTGTGCGAATCGCTCAAATAAATAAACAAATAAATAAATACCCTCGATTAATTCCTTCCAGGGGTGGGGGCGCTTCCTCCAATTAATGGCAATTAGCACAGCAGGCGCGTAGTTGTTCAACCAGCCCGAACGTCATTTATTCATTTGTGTGTTTCCGGAAAATCCTTGAGTGCCGTCTTTTAGTGCGAACTTGGAGAGGGGAGCACCAGCAGGCGTGTGACTTCTGTGTGATGTCGCAGTGATGTAGGTGTGATGTGGTGGTGATGTAGGTGTGATGTCAGTGTGATGTATGTATGATGTCGTGGTGATGTAGGTGTGATGTCAGTGTGATGTATGTATGTGTGATGTCAGTGTGATGTCAGTGTGATGTGGTGGTGATGTAGGTGTGATGTCAGTGTGATGTATGTATGATGTGGTGGTGATGTAGGTGTGATGTCAGTGTGATGTAGGTGTGATGTGGTGGTGATGTAGGTGTGATGTCAGTGTGATGTAGGTGTGATGTGGTGGTGATGTAGGTGTGATGTCAGTGTGATGTATATATGATGTGGTGGTGATGTAGTTGTGATGTGGTGGTGATGTAGGTGTGATGTCAGTGTGATGTATGTATGATGTGGTGGTGATGTAGGTGTGATGTCAGTGTGATGTATGTATGATGTGGTGGTGATGTAGGTGTGATGTGGTGGTGATGTAGGTGTGATGTAGGTGTGATGTCAGTGTGATGTCAGTGTGATGTCAGTGTGATGTATGTATGATGTGGTGGTGATGTAGGTGTGATGTCAGTGTGATGTCAGTGTGATGTGTGTATGATGTCGTGGTGATGTAGGTGTGATGTGGTGGTGATGTAGGTATGATGTGGTGGTGATGTAGGTATGATGTGGTGGTGATGTAGGTGTGATGTAGGTGTGATGTAGGTGTGATGTGGTGGTGATGTCAGTGTGATGTAGGTGTGATGTAGGTGTGATGTGGTGGTGATGTAGGTGTGATGTCAGTTTGATGTATGTATGATGTGGTGATGATGTAGGTGTGATGTCAGTGAGATGTATGTATGATGTCGTGGTGATGTAGGTGTGATGTCGTGGTGATGTAGGTATGATGTGGTGGTGATGTAGGTATGATGTGGTGGTGATGTAGGTGTGATGTCAGTGTGATGTAGGTGTGATGTGGTGGTGATGTAGGTGTGATGTCAGTGTGATGTATGTATGATGTCGTGGTGATGTAGGTGTGATGTCAGTGTGATGTATGTATGATGTGGTGGTGATGTAGGTGTGATGTCAGTGTGATGTATATATGATGTCGTGGTGATGTAGGTGTGATGTCAGTGTGATATATGTATGTATGTGTGATGTCACTGGTGAGTCTGCTAGGGTGTGTGTGGGGAGAGCAACATTTGGTTCACCGGGTGCCATGCGACATGATAGCTGCAGTGGTCATCTCACAACGCACACCCACCCATTGTATCGATTGCGGTTCGTCGCCAGGTGCCATGAATTCCGGTTACACCGGCACTGTCGCTGGAAATGATTGAGCAAGGATGGTGCTTAATTCCCATTCTTGGCCCAAAATTCCACTTTACCCCCGATTACCCAGCTCAGATATGCATTGTGTGCACTCCCACAGCAAGTCGACTGGACACTTGTGGGACAATTTAAATAGCCAATAAGATATGAGATTGCTTACTCCAACGTGTAACTGAGACCCAAATATTGCCCGCTACTGCTGATGCCCGTGTGATTATTGATTTGCATTCACTCCTGTGTTCTGTGCATCGATTATTCCTGTTCTCTGCGGTTGTGTGTAGATGGGTAACGCATGAAATGGTCTCATGGAACTCGAACATTTATAATATTATCCGTGCCTTTCTGCATGTAAGAAGAGTCGCCTATACGTGGCAGAAATGTCATCCTATTTTCCGTTATATGTAGATGACTATGAATTTCGATTTAAAGCTTTCGTGACTGCAGGGATTCATCTTCTTGGTTCTTTCGGTAAAGTCACGTAGAAGGGAAATAATAAAATAATAATTTATTATTATATTATTTTATTATGATAATTGGTTCTTTACCCTTCTATCTGGCAACTGGCAAATGAGGTCCCCATAGTGTTATTTTATTATGTTGTATTTATTTTATTTTATTATTTCCCTTCTACGTGACTTTACCGATAGAACCAAGAAGATAGATGACTATGCTTTATAACAAAAGTAATTTCCTTGGATGTACATGAGCAGCCTGGTTGTCAATTCACTGTTGGACGAGGGTCTCCTAGGCCATGTCGGTTGTGAGGGTTCCATGCATTCCTCTGTCCACGATGCCCATAGAACCTGGTATTTGTGCATGGTCGTGGTGACCCATCACAGCATTACCTCGGCTCAACTCTGCTTAGCTTTTGAGGTCAGATGGGACCGGGCACATATCGAATGCTTTGGTCATAGACAATTTCCATGGATAATCGTGGGTAATAGCTTCCACCAATCGCAACTCCCCAAATCACCACAGATAACAGACGCTTCACTGTAATTGCATTCCCAATGAGGCGGTGTGGGATTGAACGAGCCCAAGCTATTGTGCTACGGTGTCGCGAGGCATTTCTTCGGCACGCAGACATTAATTCGTGTAATTTCGGTGACGTAATGAAATATGTCAATCTTGCTGTGTGGCAGCTGAAACGGCTGGCAAGTTTCTGAAAGCGTGGTCTCTCCCACCTCTTCAAAGACGTCTGACCAGCGTGGAAGAGTAGGCCAAGTTAGCCTTGAGTGGAGGCTCCCGAGCGCCCTCTAGTGGAGGATCTTCCACCAGCAGTGGCGATGCCAAGCAATTGCAGGGCTGCACCTGTACCTTTCACTTCTTAGTTTTTTGTTGTTGCGAGCTGGGCAATTTTCTGACGAGACAACTTGCATTTGTGGAGCAGCGTCTAAATGCAGCCGCATCTCAAGGCGCCGTAAAGCAACGGCAGCAGCGTGGGACACGGACAACGATATTCTTGGTTCTTTCGGTAAAATCACCTGAAAGGGAAATAATAAAATAATAATACAATAATATTGTTTTATATTTTTATTTTATTTTATTATTTCCCTTCTACGTGACTTTACCGAAAGAACATGAATCCCTGCAGTCACGAAAGCTTTAAATCAAAACGCACAACCATGTTAATAAGGAGACGTGGCTGCGGCTTGACCTTTCTAAATATTAATTTGATCAAACTTTCGCCACACGCGGACAAACAGGCGTCGTCGGATGGCAGCCAGCCCCACGCGAAGGCCGCCGCCGCCGCCGCCGCCGCCTCCCCGGACGATCGCAGCGGCCTCCGGAGGCCCACGCCGGAGGGGGCCGGTGCCGTGCCGGGGGCCGGAGCGTGGGCCGGCGAGGAGGCCAGGGTGGGGGGGCCCCCCCCCGCCTGGTGCGCCGCGTGCGGCTCGCGCCAGGGGGAGCCGCGGAGGAAGCTCGCCTCGCCCGCCAAGGTCAGCCCAGCCCGTGACCCCTGCAGCGTGTGTGTGGACCTTGTTCAAAAGAGTGGCTTGTGGGGTGTTGCAGGGTTCGAAAGAAACTCAAAATCGGAATATTGATGTTATACTGGAGGAATCCGATGAGCTATGAAGCTCTGTTTCTTCACAGTTGTCCTGTAAGCAGCCGGGGCACGACACGGTCGATGGTAAATAAGCGTAAAGCAAACGTTGAAACAGAACGATCCGACTTCTGATCTCGCTCTCTCTCTCTCTCCCTGAATGTATGAGCATAATCTCTGACGCTCATGGCGTGATCGTCACCGGCGTTAATTATTGTTGACCAGCAGTGTTTGACTTGGCTATAAGAATTCAGAAGCGGGGCTGAGCCTTAAGCAAGGAGGGAAAGGGTGGGGATGGGGGTGGGGTTGGGTCACATCTCCCACCAGCCTCACCAGGACTCTCAGTTTCGGCAACTGTGCGAAATCGTGCGAAGTCAGAACGACATTTTTGTCCTCAATATTGTTTTCGTCGCAGGCCACATAAGCCGGTATTTTCCAGTCTCTCCGCGTCTCTTCACAAGGGAGAATTGTTGGTGGTAAATAAAGTTCGGTTATCAGCCATTGTCTATCCACTGCTGGATGAAGGCCTCCCCCATACCGTCACCACCCCCCCCCTAAACGGGCCAGAGCTGCTGCCGTCCGTTTCAGTACCGCCCTTGAACTGACCTCATCGCTCCATCTCGCAAAAAAAAACCTGGATTTATTATAAACGTAGAGGAAGAAATAATTCTGTTCGTGGTATAGACCTTCTGTAAACACAATCTACACACGCACACACACACCGAGTGAAAAATGGGATTCCAATGATAACATTCAATTGTGACTTAAGTCTAAGGTAGCCTGTAACACAGTGAAGGACTTCAAAGGAAACACTTTAAACCCTTTAAATGGGGTAGGGCATTGAATGCTATCTCTTAGAAAAATTGCGTTGATTTTTCATGTTGTTATCATACGCTCGTATTAATGGTGCAAAAATATTGGTAACTCTCTGTATGTATGTATGTTGAACTTCTTTCGCATCGTACGTAGCCAACCGTGCTAAACGGAGGCGCAAACTCTGCAAATAAACACAACATAAGACGGGCGTTCCGTGATGGTATTTGCACACTGCACGGTAATGTTAAGGGCTGCAAACAAATTGAAGTCCCGTAATCTAACACCGTTAATATGCCGTGAAATATTATCGTCAGCTGGCCAGCGAAGCACCGCACAAAAAACCTAACGAGTCGCTTCGAGAAAGTTTCCCAAACGCCTGCCAGCGTAACCCGGCACGCCCCGTCTGTCCCCGTCTACAATTTGCTCCCCATTCAGATACGAATCAACGTGTTCCACGCTGCACGCGCCCGATGATTGTTAAACACGTCACACGCGAGGCGACAAGCAATTAACACTTTGCATCACGTGCAAAACGCACACACACACATGCAGCACCTGCATCGGCTCTCTATTCGCGCAGACAGCTTAATTGCTCAGAGCATCACATGGGAGTTGTTTTAAAATCATCAGGTGCGTGCAGCGTGGAATGACTTAATTTGAATGGGGGGGGGGGGGTAATTTGGTAAACGCAAGTAGCGCCGACTAGAGCTTGGGAAATCCTGCTTTAGAGTAACCATTCCATTTACAACATCAAACGCGCCCTTCATGAAACTGGGTGGATTCAACGACGTCCCGTATCACGCTCCGCGTGACTCGAGTGTTCTTGGCGAACGTGTCATTGCAGGCGCGCCAGCGTGTCAACGGCCCGCTGAAATCGCGTGGAGTCTCAACTCACGCTCGTGTAGACGCACCCCGCCGCACATCTGTGCTCCGTAAAATGTCCCTTTTGGCTCGAGTGGGGGAGTCAAAGCATCGAGCCAGTGCCGCTAATAATCTGGGTGTGAATATGTTCAGCCACCTGTGATTAAAGCGGGGTCTCAAGTGTAGCGGTGATCTCATGGTCTGGTCACCAATGGCTGCACAACAACAACATTGGGTTGACTTCCACGCGACACACAGCCATGGTTTGGATAAAAGGTTGCTTGAGGGGCTCCTCTCTGAAGTAGTTCTGTGATATCACGTTCCGTGGGGCCGTTGTCTAATATGATTGTTTTGAATGGATATACTATTATCCTCTCCTGTGAAACTACTGCAGAATGTGTCTCTGAAATATTGTGTATTCACTACAGCCTTACATTGCGTGAATGGCGCCAATACCAAATGTACTTGCAAATTGATTGAGTCCTGCGGTCTTTCGTGCGATGTTGCAGCAGCCCTGCGAGTATCACCTTCCCCCACCAATCGAGCACTTCCACTTTGACCCCCGACGAGTCTACGGACAACTCCCAAGACATGGGTTACAATTGTCTGGCACACACCTGACCAGTTTATGAGATTTAATAATAGTCACGATATATTTATTGACAGTGATCATTTGTGTCATGATAAATGTTAACACGGTGGAGCGATCGGTGGCATAGTTGTTAGTGTGCTGTGCCATGAACCTGGTGACCTGAGTTGGAGTCCTGACTGTGACAAACATCAGTGGGAAGTGATGTGTGCACCTGGTCTGAGCTCACCTGCCTTCACCAACCTGCCCTGACCAGAGTGGGAAAGTATGGTGCAGCGACCCCTGTCTCTGACAAGGAATGCGGAGGCCGTGATTCAGCAGTGTATTGCAAAACGGGCTCCGTATAATTATATATTAACATATATTATTATTGCTATGTTTGGGTATACAGTGTTTGGAGAGTATGTGGCATCATTATCCTTCTCTACGGAGTGAGCTCTCACTTGACTTCCGAGCATTCCTTGGAATCCCGAGCAAGACCCAATTGTGTGTCTAGACATCGGGACAAAATTGCCCTGCAGGCAAAGCATAGCCAGTGCACTAACTCTACGGGATTACTTTTCAGGATATAATACAATATCGTTGATCTTAAAAGCGTCTCAGAAATCGTAATGCAATATCAGAATGGTACAGGAAGCGTCTCTCGATCCAAACAGGGCACCCAGAGTGCCCGATGGCACACGTTAATAATCAAGAGCCCGCACGGCTTAAATTCCCCGGTGAAATGTTTGTTTCTTGGTCCATGATCTGAATTTCCATGTTTTTTTTTACATGCAGGATGATTCAGTTGTAGATATCTCACTAAAACACCACTGCTCCCGCCAATCTCAGTGCACTTCTTAAATTGTTATATTTTTAACACTATGATGGAGCCATCGCGTACACAATATCCAATCACCATTCCATAATTAAGGAAGTGGGCTAATTAGAAATCAGTGGAGTAGTTAGAATTAGTGGGGTATCTATGAATGTTATATTTTTCTCTCTCTCTGCAGCAGTGTTCTCCATTGCAAGGCCCATGGGCCACTGGCAGCCTCTGGTGGCCTCTAGTGGGGCCCCTGATATGCGTCCCCCCACAATACACAAAGAGTGACCCCCCCCCCCCATCATCATCGTGCTGCTGTCAAACCCCAACGGTTTCAAATGTGTGATGATGTCTTACAGGCGAAAGTGCTCCCCCTCTGAAAATATTTAAGAACACCCCTCTACAGACTATATATATATATATTTGTGATGAGATGACGACGATGATGATTGTCATCATCCAATGTTAAGCAGGCCACAAACTTTTGAACATTTTACAGAGGCAGTTTTTCCATAATGTTGGGGCAACGCAAAGCAAAAAAGCCCCTTTTGAAGAGATGCAGCGTAAGAAACAGATGATAGCGGGATGAGTTTTGAACGTTGCCCCTAAAAGCAAGCAGTCGTCCTCTCGGAAAACCCCACGCTGTGTGTGTCTGCCATCGAAATTCTGTCGGACACATTTAACTTAGCCCCCACTCTATTGTGCATGCAATCTGCTTCTCTCAGCCACAGCATTAAAGGCAGCGCCTCCTCGCATGAAACCAAGGTGGAGCACTATTCATTTTAAATCTTGTCTATAAAATGTC
Organism: Lethenteron reissneri; assembly: GCF_015708825.2. Taxonomy (NCBI): domain Eukaryota; kingdom Metazoa; phylum Chordata; class Hyperoartia; order Petromyzontiformes; family Petromyzontidae; genus Lethenteron; species Lethenteron reissneri. Next base: position 1,521,695 of record NC_083819.1, read on the forward strand.
TGCGGTTAATAAATCGGCCTTCAACGCATTCCTGGTAATTCACTATGGGGAAGGGGGGGGGGGAATTATATGTTTTTTACGTTATGTTTTTATATATTATGGGGTTCGACTGAAAAGGAATTAAAGCAACGGAGCCGCAGACGGTGTGCTTATCGTGCTGCTGCTGCCGCGTGGTGGTGGCGGTGGTGGTGGTGGTGGCGGCTGTGGTGGTGGTGGTGGCGGCGTAATTGAGGGCTCGGTGCTGTGAGGAAGAAAGCGCAGCCGCAGCTGTTTCCAGCCACATACTTGAGGGCCGAGACGTCATGACGAGATGTTGCTCTGTGTTATGTGCCCCCCCCCCCCCTCCGCTTTTCGCTGCACACCTTAAAAGCAAAACATGCATGCTACGGGTCCAATTTGTGTTGAACAGGAACAGTCAATTTCAACAATGCCGTGGGTTTTCTGATGGAAGGGGGTTGAGTTGTTTCCCGACCACTCTCGATCGTGCATAATGGTCGCCACTCTCGGCAATTGGCCAGAGTTTGAGATTGTTTTTTTTGGGAAGTAACCAACAGAAGCCACTGACGGGGGGTCCACCTTACTTCTGTGTTGATATATTCCAGAAACTCACAGAAAGGTGAGCCGACATTTGTTGTTTTTGGCAATTACGTGGGAGGAGAGGGGGCCTCTTAAATGCGGGAGCCCGAGCAGATTTGGCGAAATGTTCTGGTCCCCAGGATTGACGAAATGAGGGCATGTTGAAGATGGCTGCAACGTGAGCCACTCGCGACGGAAGAGCATGGGACGGAGGGCAGAGCTGGGTGGGGGTTGAGGGGTGCTTGTGATTTGGTGACCCAACCTCAAGCAACATTTCTGCTGATTAAATGCTCCTTTCACAGCATACACGCCACCTGGCACGGGCTGCATTGAGCTCCAATTTCATCGGTAAAATGAGCCAGTTGAATTTTTACAGGGCATCCTGTGTGTCCGATGAAATTAATCGACCGATTGTTAGTTTCGTGCGAAATTCGCACCGACTTCTTTGCCGGCACCAGGCCACTGTGCCGCGCGTCATGTTCAGCAAATTGGAGTTGTGCTCACCCTCATATGGGTTAGCGCGCGTGAGGTTGATTCTAAAGTAAGATAGTCCTTCTTGATTTCACATCGCTTTTTTTTTGTTTAAATGTATACTCACACCTGGGTGGCCAATGGGTTCACAAAGTAGACCGTTGTGCTCTGTTTAGCGATTGTTATCTGCCCTCTGACCTCTGATATATTATGTAATGGGATACTTTGTAAAACGGCTAATTTGTGCAAACATGCAAAAGTCTGAAGACTTTTCAACGCACACCACCATGTCCCATTAACGTGATGTGCCCATTAATGTAATCTGCACATTTTCTTTTTTATGTAGGCCACAGCTAAGAAATCATTCCACAAAGTTTTAAGAAGTGATTCTGGGATGTTTCAATGTATCAAAACTGTTAAATCCAGCTTTCTTTTTACCTAATGTTGATGGCAACCTATAATTGATTGTCATGATTGTGACCTTGACCGTGGTTCGCATTTACAATTAAATCTTCATACTGCAGAGGGAACATGATAACGAGTTTTGATCTGGACTAACAAAGTGACACGGGGAGGGGGGGGGTTACAGCGACCAATTGGGGAACTCGCCACAGGCTGCACTGATGCACTGTCTAAACTGCTTGTGGGTAGCAGAAGTTCATTTTAAGAATTCCATCCCGTGAGTGGGTAAACGGTGACCGTGGAGTCGGTTGCAAGACCATCGGAGTAAAACGCTACACGGTGAATTTTATAGCCAGGCCACGTGTGTGTGTGTTGAACTTCTTTCACACCGTACGTACTCAAATGTGCTCGTCGGAGGCAAAAGGTGGCCAAGAAGCTCTCCAGAAAGCGCGGCTAAGTCTTGTTGCGGCGACGTTGATGTCGACTTGACATTGATGGCCGCCGCTCGTTGTGGGGATTTTGTAAAGTGCCCGGCTCTCCCGTCCTGTCGGGATTACAGTGACGCCTGTGCCGAGTGAGTGTTCGGCGGTTAATACCACTGCGTGCGTGGTTTACCGCACTATGATTTCACTGCCGAAGCATTTCTGTTGTTGTTTTTTGTGCAACCTTTAGGCAATCACAACGGTAGCTTTCCCTTCACATACTCAACCGGTGTCTCATCAACAGAGTGAGCAGTGTGTGGCTTTTAAGTCTCCATGAGTTTCTTTCATACACGCAGGGTCACGAAAGGTCTTTGGACGCCCCCAGGCAATATGCAAAATTAGGTCCCTTCTGAGGCCTAGCTTGGCTTTTTCTGAGTCCCTCTTGATATCTGAAGCCTGTGGAAAACTACCCCACCTGTGCCCCCTCTCCACGAGGGTTGCCAACTCCTGGGGTTCAAACATCCACGTTTCATCATGGGAAGAAGAATATTTAGCAGAAAAAAAAACTATTTGCAAACTATTTTTATAAGGCCCACTGAGCTAAATATCTATTTTTCATAAGCAACCTGGCCACAAATTATAGCTCAATGAAGTGGCTTATCACGTGGAAATTTATAGCAGCCAAATACTCTAAATATACGTCTCTAAATGTGGAGAGAAAAACGGATGGAAGCGGAGAAAAATCCACGTGACCACCGAGAGAACATGCATGCTCCAAATATACAGGGTCAGGGTCGGGACTGAACTCATGGCCTCCTGTATACCAGACGAGGTAATTGAACGTTTGCCACCGTGGCTTCCCACGAAGAGAGGAAGAACTAGATGCTGCAAATGCATGATTCTGAGTTGTGTATTATCACACAACTGACAACACAACAGGCCTCCTAATATCCCTGGAAGACTTAGAGATGTCCTAGTACTGCAAACTCAACAAGAGGACTATGCTCAGCAAACTGTGGCAATCCTACACTCTACAAACATGTCAATGCCCAGAGCCCACATTTTTAAGTTAACTCAGACTGAATACTTGTGTTCCTCTAACAATAGTAATAATTCCGATTTAAGGTGGGTACATTTCTCCATCAATAAGGATACTGCCGTGGCGTAATGATTAGCAGACTCATCTTGCAATCCAGAGGTTGCCGGTTTGATTGTATCTCCCGGCCTGGCGTTTTAGTTAATGGTTAAGTTTTTTGTAAATATCCCCCCCCCACCCCTGTTCACCCAGAAATGGGTCAACTGTAGTTAGTCGATCGACAGGTCACTTGCGGTGTGGTACCTCTTAAACGACATCTGGCCAGAATACCCAAGAGAGGGGCTCTCTCGAGAGCTCGCTCTACTGGAGGCCCTTCCACCAGGACTGCCGTGAGCGATTTCAGGGGCAGTACTTTCCCCTCTACCCTTGCTGCCACCGCCGTTTTGCTCTGGGTGACTCAGTGAGTCCTGCGCCTGCCCCTCTCCGTCACGACTGTGTTGTGAAAGCTCTTCACGCACACACTGCCTATTAAAAAAATGGAGAAAACCCGATGGCCCCATTGTTGTATTTATTCCTGGTATTTTAAATTATTATTTTTTTTGTATGCATTTTTGGAGTCGCAATTTCTTTTGTAATCTGTGTATACAAGTGGAAAGTTCAAGTTTTCAAAGAAAGGGAGACGCCTGCCAAACCGCGTGCCTCGGAGTTTACAGGGTTCATTAAAATCCCACTGAAAAAATGCGCCGAAATGCTGGGTCCCCCTCCCAGCCACGGCGATTTTAAGCTGCGGCGCTCTCGCGGTTACATCTCAAAGCGCTGCGAAGCATATTTCCTGATATTCAATCGTCGAGCCATGGGCGAACCCCACCCCCAGCGCAAGGTAAAACAAAATCTGACTGCACAAATCATTTGGAATGCGCATCGCCAGTCTATTGCCACTCAAAGTGAAGGACAGTGCCAGGTCCGCCTCTGCGGGGCTGATCAAGTAGCATCTCGGCCCATCGGCGGCAGGTACGGCTGCCACACCGGCTCTTGGGGATTCGGCCTGGGTGGTCTCCCTTTCTCTCGGGCAGAATTGCACTCTCGTGAATTGCACCCGTATCAGGTTCATCTCTCTCCTCTTTTTTTTAGCTTCTTTTGAATAATGCTCCAGGCAGTTCCGCCTTTTCCCAAGTCCGCCCGTTTTGTTCCGTTGTAGGGCATCACGCGTAATTGCCGTCTGCGAGTCTACGGCTCGCAATTTTTTTTCTAATTCATCTATTCTTTCGGTCTTTGCTGCTGCTGCAGCTGCAGCAGCAGTGCTGTGCTCGTACAGTGCCGTGCTCCTGCAGCACCGGCGTTCTAAAATCCGGCCAGCGACGATGAGTGTTCCACGCTGGAGATGGCGGGGAACGTCAGTCATGGGTGGAGAGCAGAGGAGTGGGGCGGGTTGGAATGAGTGTGGCGTTGGATTCCAAGTCAAAATACAGAGCAAACTTGCACCTGTACAGAACGTTTTCTGGCAGCTCTTGCCATCACAAGTTTTGCGCTGTGTTTTTTTAAATTTGTGTGTGTTTTGTGTCACTGTTAGACGAAAGTAAAACGTTTATATGCACCTGTACCTACCTTTTTTCAAGTTACACTTTCACTGTTTTCACTTGTGTTTCGTTTATGACAGTCAAATGTATTAGTTGTGCGATATTCGTTAAGAACCTCGTCCTCGTTTTCACTATTTGACGTTTTTTGTTGTTGTTTTGTTGTTTGCTGTGCTCACGCACTACAGTGATTACAGATATTCCTCGTGAAATAGCTGTGAAACTGGCTAAACAGAATCATCCTAGGAGGGCCTGGGTTCGATTTTGACGCTAACGCCTGCTGTATATTTGGAGTTTGCATGTCTCTCTCACCGTGGTCGTATGGACTTTTTTTCCGGATCCTCCGGTTTTCCTATCCACATTTAGAATCAACATACGTTTAGAATATTTAACTGCGATACATTTCTACGTGATAAGCCACTTCGTTGAGCCATCATTTGTGGCCAGGTCACTTCGCTTCTGAAACAAAAGCTATATTTAAGTGGGCCTTACCTGGTAAAAAAAAACATAGTTTAGGTTTAGTTTATCCGTGTAGTAAACCAAAATAATTAAATATAGTCACAAAACTCCCTCGTGCAAAACCCGGTATGCCCCGTAGCTAATTATGAACACGTGTGTCCTTGGGAGTGGTGGTGGTGGACTTTGCTGCATGTAGGCGAATGTAGTAATTGCACGCCTTTTACATTTTCCGACTGCTTTGTATACACTAGGAAACCCCTCTGGATCGCGCTGCTGCCAGCCACGGACACTCTACCCTCATTACTACACATTTAGTGCAAGAGTTGGGTTATTAAAACGTTTTTTTTTGTTGAATCAGCAAGCACTAGTAATTCCAAAATAATTATTGGTAAATACATTTAATTGCAATGACAATGTTTGAACCCACTTCGTGTATAATCTGCTTTTGTTGTTTGCACAGAATGTAGTTTGATAAAAAAAAAAATGCTGTTTTTGCAGTCCATTCGTGTGTAAAATAGCGTAAGGTTGTTCGCATGCTTTATATTTCTGCAACGTGAGCATAGAACCCTTGTGGCGTCCACGACCCTTATAATCCAGCGGCATTTTCCTTTCGTCACACGATTGGAGTACAGAGTGAAACCTGAAAGATCTGCACACTCCCCTCATGCACGACTCATTATCATCCACGACGCCTGGTATCCATTAACCCCAGTTGACTCGCAACTACTGCTCTATTATCATTATTACCTGCGCGGTGTGTTTGTGGCTATGAGGAGTTGTGTGGAAATTTAGATCCATATCCGTGGGCAGGAGATCCATAAGTGGTCAGCGCACACACTGTGTTCGGCCAATTAATTATCCAATTTTTTGTATATACTTATAGGAGTCGCATGGAGAATTCATCCGATTGTCTGCAATGATCCACGGGTGAATGCAGATCAGTCGAGTTATTTTCCCCAGATAAATGGAGATATTAGGGTCTTCCCCAATAGTGCCACCTACATAGGCACAGCTATGAAAGGTTTTGCTGCAAATCCAAACATACATGTGCGAATGAACCGTAAAGAAAAAGACCGAAAAACACCTGACGAAAGCATAACGGAGAGGAAGGAAAATAAAAACTGTCATGTGACAGAAAGTAGTTTATCAAATACTGTTTTTTTATGTCTGGCACATAAAAAATTGGAGCAGCACCATATTTTTTTTTTTTACCGAAGCAAATTGATGCTGCTGGCACGGCAAGTTTTTGATTCATCGTCAGCGTGTGATGTCGTTTGGATCGCACGCACGCACGCACGCACGTACTCACGCACGCACCCATCGGTTTGCCCAAAATACTCACAAGCAGCTGGCAGCGCCTTGCGGCGCGTTATCTCCCAATCACCCGGTCAATATCGGATATCGCAGAAGTGTGAGAAGATTTTATTTTAAGCACGGACAGGTAGGGGCTCCATGAAAGAGCCGGTGCAGTGCTATTGATTGCATGCTCGTTTCATACACGGCCGGTTACGTGTTGCCAGGGGTGAATTGCAAATGTGCAAAGTGAAGCCTACAAAACCCAAACCACTTAATGTGACATTTCGAATGCTGTTTATACTTTCTGTGTGCTATTACGAACAAAGCAAATTGCTGCGATTCAACACATTTGGGGCGGAAGGACTTTCAAGCCTGGCACATCTCGCTCTAGGTGCCAGTGCTGAATTTCAGTCGCAACCGTCCGGAACGCCATTCGGGGAATTATTCTGGCGCGTCACATCCATCTCAACGTTTTTTGCATCTCGTTAGCAAAAAGCTCTTCGTAGGATTTTAGGAATATCGGGTACAATAATATAATAATATTATGGCTAAGAGTACCCTTATACTCCAGTGGTAGTGCCTTGTGCGGATAATCCATACTCTAAACCCTTGGTAGATGCCTGTTTCCATTGGCTCCACCGAGATGCAACGTCCCTGCTCTCAATACGAGAATGGAACCCCCAATGGCTTAATGTCAGTAGTGTGGGGGCAGTACAAAAATGTCAACATTGTCAGCGTCCGCATCGTGTTTCATTTACACAATTATGAAATGTCACCAGCGAGATCGAGTCCCAGGAAATAATAAATGAGCTCTGAATGGTTAACTCACATTCTCAGTGCTGATAATACGAGGAGTGAATGATGCCCGTAGCATTTGAAGTGTCCATTTCAAGTGTGATTACAAAATGTTTTTTTATTGCAGGTAAATTAAATAATAAATATTACTGCATTCTCCCGATTATGAGATGCCCTATTTTTTTCCTGCATTTTAAAGTTTCCAGTGTCTTATAATCCGGAGAGTACAGTGATGTTTTCCCAACCTGCTAATTAACGTTTTAGTATCAATTAGCAGGCATTATTCAAGAACTTTGCATACGATTTTCCCAGTTGCATCCAATTGTGGAAATTAATTCGCCATCTTCCCTGGCTTCTTGTACCTAAAATGTCCCCAATCAAAACATATTCTCTTTCTGGTTTTCTCATTACATGCCCAAAAAAAATTCGTCTTTCTCTAATTACGCTTGAAAATTTATTTATTTTGTACCTGCTATCTTTAACACATCCATACTACCCGTCTTGTCTGCCCATGACATATTTAACGTCTCTTTAAGACTGCATTCTTTTCATTTACTTACGAGAGTATATTTAAGTTGACTGTCATTCATAATGATTGATTTGAGTTGGTACTCCAGCGGAGGTTGAAGAGACTTGGTTCCTGGACTGTTGTTAAAAAAAAACTGATCTCATACATTTGTTGACTCATTTTCCCACAGTTTTATGTTGGTTCTGTGAGTGTTTTTCTAAGGAAAAGCCTGGATTGATTATTTTCGACTCTTGATGATTGCCATGCACAAACTGCCGGTCACCGGATTACTTGGAAATGTGCCCAATATAGCCACAGAAAGTAATTCTAATGACACGCTGGATGGAAACTTTCCAAACCGTGTTACCCGATCCAATTACGACGTGTGTGTTGTTCTTAATCAGAGTGACTAAATGCACATTGGGCTGTCACAGACGTAAAAATAAACTCTGCCTGACAACGGTAATGAAACACAGCACAAACATGGTTTTCGTGGCAAATGATTACTTATTAGAAGTCATTTTTTAGGGCCCTCATTGTGGCTGATGATAGTTTTATATCACAGGCTACAGGCGATGGGGAGCATATTCACCGTACTGTTACAATTCGACGAAGAGTTCCATTGCGAAGTAACCTAAGCTGCACTCTGGACTTACAATCCAGAGTTTGGCCGGTGCAATCTCCCGGCACTGCGGTTGTAACGATGTGGCAAGCTTCTTAAATCCACAGTCAGCCAATCGGACAGAATAGCCAATATAGAGGGGCTTGGCTTCCACCAGCAGTGGCATTAACAAGCAACTGCAAAGCACCTTTAGCTTTTACTCTTTCACGTATTTGTGGCAGATTTGGTTACAAAGCCGTAGAGAAAGTTTGTAAAGGGGATTATTGAGCGTTTCTTCGCAGAGTGTGGATGTGTGCACCAAATGTTCGGGTGAGCCGAAGTGGCCGAATTAATCGAGTTGGTGAGTTACAAGAAGGGTAGGATGGACGGGGCCCTGTGGGGTGAGTCCGACAGATTTACACACGAGTCCACACAGTGGCAAAGTCGGGTGCGCGTGACAGCTGCCTCGTAGTAGTGACGGCAAGAAAGACAATCTGCGATATATTTTTGGCAGAACTCGGTGGAATTTTAATCAGGCTAAATCGAGCACAAGGCTTCAAGTTTTTTTTTTTATAAAAGTGCGTGTGATTTTTTTCATTTGCCTGGAAAGAGAACATTTTCATATCTCATCGACTATCTCCATTTGGAGGGTTGAAACGAGGCCTATTGATAAAGCGGACATGTTTTTATTAAGCGCACAAATGACATTGGGAATTTTAGACTCATGGTCGTTTAGGATAGATATATGGTTGTTGGGGTGGAAAAGTGAAAAGTGTGTACAGTTACGTGTACTGTACATTTTCTGAAAGGTCCTCCCACTGGGCGTTGTAGTAAAGCAGATTGAGGCTGATTTTTTTTTTTAAACCGGCGACAAAAAATAAAAATAATCAATCAAATCGATGTAAATAGAACATCCTTCGGTCCTCGTTGGCACCGCTTTAATTAGTAAAAAATGTGAGCCACATCTAGGCCTATGATTTCCGGCCAAGTCTCCCTCCTCGTATCTAAATGTCATTCACTTCAAGTCGCTTTTTGGCACTTGAAAAAAAGAGGGAAATAGTAAATCGAAGCGGTAATGCCTTTTGTAATTGGCAGAGCATCCATCCATGCTTTATGTGGCTTCGTTGGGTCTTTTTTGCAAAATATCATCCATGTCCTTAAAATGAAAATAAACCCAAAACAAGGCGTTTTCGCACAGTTATGCGTGCACCAACTCCCGTATTACCACCATGCCCAACCCAGGCAATGCCACCAGCCCGACATGTCTTACAAACCCAATCCGTCAAACCATGAAAGCGAAGCACTTCATATCAGCAGATACTCAAATAATCAGCTTCAGTCTCCGAAGACAGATATCGATGTGTGCTGTGACGGACACAGAAGACTGATACAAGTTTAATTTCACCCCCCCTGCCACACCCGCCCTGTTGCCAGCTTGCCTGTCTCTCTCCATCCTTCCTATGTTTCATCCTCCTCTGAGGAGTAAGTCAAAAATATACTACGGCATCAAGATGCTCTTATAATTCCTCGTCTCTTAAGAAATTCAATTTCAAGTAGAATGCAATTGCTTCTGCCACTCGTAATGATTAAAAAAAAGCATACTCTTTGGTTATTTCGGTAAAGTCACGTAGATATAAAATAAAATAAATGTAATTAAATCACGACGTTTCGGACGCAATACAAGCGTATGTGACTTTACCGAAAGAACCAAATAGTATGGATCCCTGCAGTCACGAAAACTTCAAATCTATATTTTAAAAAAGCACTTCATGATGAAAGTGAGGTTTTATCATGACCTTATTGGGCCTTTTCGTAAAAAAAAAACTTTTCAACTGACATTAACAGCAAAATTTCATTCGCTATTTCCATCTGTCTACCCATCTGGGGACACTGACTCTCATGAAGATGATCCAATGCGATTGAACCTTTAGCATGAAGTTGTGTTGCTATTAGAGACTTAACCTAATTGAAAACTGGCCAAATTGATCAAAAGGGTTGCCCAAAACCTCGAGACAAAACCCCAGAGTATAAAGGACCACGGTATTTGTAAACATTCAAACGCATTTTTCACATCCACATACCCGTGGCCTTCCATACGACAGACACCTGCTGGAATCCGTGAAAGCACACAAGGGTCCCCATCTTGTTTATTTGTGAGTTTAAAGTCATCGTTTATCCAGGGAGAGTCTCAACAATCGTTATTTAGGCTCCTGCTTGGAATGTTTTGAGCCACTTTTTTTATCGTGGAGCTTTTATTTCATTTGGGAGGAATTCCCGGAAGGCATGGAGGGAGAAGCCCGTGAACACGGGAGGGTAAGACTCAACTATTTGGACGGATGTGTCCTGCAACCTTCTTGATGTACTGCACTCTGATGGTTGTCCACCTCTGGATGAAGGCCACGCCGACACTCCCTGTGGGTTTCTTTTACCATCGTTCACTGAGCTGGTCAGTGTGCCTACCGTGTGTACGTATGTATGTACGTGTGTATGTGTGTATGTATGTGTGTATGTGTGTGTGTATGTATGTGTGTATGTATGAGTGTATGTATGAGTGTATGTATGTGTGTGTGTATGTGTGTGCATGTGTGTGTGTATGTATGTGTGTGGGGAGCGGTAGTGTAGCGGTTAGCGCGCTGCGCTATGAACCTGGGGACCCGGGTTCGATTCCCGCTCACGGCTAACACCAGTGACGATTATCTGAACCGGTCCTGGGCCTCCCCTAGGTCGACTCAGCCTTAAATGAGTACCTGGTGCAGTGTGTAAACATCGCCACTAGGGAGACAAAGGCGGTCGGGCGTGGTGCTGGCCACCCACCCCCTCGTGTACCGTTCCGGCCTTCATAGGTGCTCGCTAACAGCACTTGCCCCTACAGTCTGTTAAGGCTATACGGGAGATCTTTATCTTTATGTATGTATGTTGAACTTCTTTCGCACCGTAAATAGCCAACCATGCGATTTGGAGGTGCGGGGGAAGGACCATGAACGAAAACACAAAAATCTGTTCTGGAAAAATGAGTTTTCGATCTAGATTTAAAAGTGTATAGCTCCAGTGGCTTCCTAGTATCAGAAGGAAGAGCGTTTCAGACGGCTGCAGAAGCGCATCTGAAAGCGCGCGATGCGGTGACCGTCTTTGTTAGATGGCCAGCCAAAAGTCGCCGGAGTCTCCTTGACGAGATCAGCGAGGTGTTGTGGTTCATTTGTGATGAGCACTTTGTATGTGTGTGTAATTAGTGCGAGCGTATAATGTACTAGTTCGGCAACCGCTCCACGCTAAGAATGTCATGCGCGATATATTTGTCCATTCTACCAATGCCTCCCTCCAAAGCGCTGGTTTGTATTTATCAACAAATGCCTCCCCTCCCCCCATCTCGTGCAATGCCAATCATAATTGTGGACTCCGTGTAGTCCATGACACACTTGCCGTGTCGAACTGTCCCCTGGGTTTCTTCTCTGCGCGCGCGAGAAAACTTTTTTTTTAAGCGAAGCTTGGTCGTGCAAAACGTGCGGCGCAGTTCCAATTGGAAGTGACAACTTCATCTCTGCAGGCATAGCAAGCACCAAATGAGGCTTGTAGTATTCCGTAAGTTTGAAGAAGCAAAAAAAAAACGACAGTTGAGCAAGAGCCATGGGAGAAAAAAAGGAGTAATTTTAAATTAAAAGTGACGTCTTTTGCTTTGATGTGCGCCGCATACACAAGGCTGCACGAGTGAAATAAAAATGAAAACGGTCACGGAGGTGTTCGGCACCACGTCCGACGTTTCGCTCCACGTGCTCCGAGCATCTTCAGGAACTTCAGAACGCATCCGAGAAGCCATGTAGTGCAAAAACCCACCGTAGTTGCGGGTTATGTTCTATGCAAGTATTGTCTTGTGGCAAAATGTGTTTTTTACGTGAATATATTTATCATTTTGATTTCATATCGCACTATCTCTCAGTCAGTCCACAGAAGGTGTCCCGAGCCTGAACCTCGCTGTCAATTTCCTATAGCCTCATGTGACTTCTACGAAATATTCTGCCTCGGCTGCAGAATATAGAGTAGCAAATGGTCCCCACTTAAAGGGTCCCACGTGTATAAATCGATATGGGCCAGGCAACTTTATTAAGGCGGGTATGAGTGCACTAATGGTGAAGTCCACATCTCAAGTTTGTGAACTATTATTAAAGCCTGGGATTATTTTAACCATGTCTGGGCACACGCATTGTGCTGAAATGTCTGCTCTCGGCCGCTTATTAAAATAAACTGAGCTAATGAACTTCACACATTTATTCTTACGTGATCCCTAAAGATTATATGACACGGGATTGGATATGCCATATCATTTACATGTGCAAATGCCGTGTTCAACATATCCTGAATTTAAGCATTTACATTGAGCGTTGTGCATGTATAATAGGACAATAAGTGAGATGCAACCAGGAAGAGATCGGCTGAAGAGGTACGAATGATAAAGTAGATGTACGTTGTGTGTGTGTTTGTTTCCGCAAAGCGATGAGAACTTGGGAGAGCACCATCTCACTGACGCTACTCTTCTCTCTCCACCCCAACCCTCCCCGTCCTTGTTGGCATCCTGCGCCGCGGGAGATCATTTCACACATTTCACATTTCTTGGCTGTGACCGCCTTTGTTGTCGATCGCGTGCGCGTGTGTGCGCGCGCGTGTGCGTGTGCGCGTGTGTGTGTGCGCGTGCGTGTGCGCGCGCGCGTGTGTGCGCGCGTGTGTGCGCGTGTGTGTGCGCTCGCACGCGGGCAGCGGTAGTGTAGTGGTTAGCGCGCTGCGCTACAAACCCGGCGACCCGATTCGAATTCCCGCTCACGGTCAACACCAGTGACGATTACTTGAACCGGTCCTGGGTCTTCCTTAGGTTGACTCAACCTCAAATGAGCATCTCCTGTAGTGTGTAAACACCGTGACTAGCGAGACAAAGGCGGATGAACATGGGGTGCTGCCCACCCACCCGTGCCGGCCTTCATTGGTGCTCGCGAACAGCACTTGCCCCAAGAGTCTGTTAGGGCTACACGGGGGATCTTTTTCTCGTCTTGTTGGTGCGCGTAGCTTTCAAGTGTCGGTATACGCCCGCGTTCGTGCTGGTGGATGCAAGAGTGTGCGTGTGGCACTGATGATGTCTGTTCTCTCCCAGGCAGGGCTTGTGGTGTTCCCTGACGGAATCCGTCTCGTGGTGTTTTTGCTCATCCCAACACAGGTTCGCGTGCTTAAACACAAATACGCATACTGACCTGCCTGGGACAATTTGTATAATTAAGTCTTCCTTTGGGTGTACTGTACAATGCATTCTGCATACAGCTACACGTTATTGATATGTGGTTATTTATGTATGTTGAACTTCTTTCGCACCGTACGTCGCCAACCGTGCTCATTGGAGCTGCGGTCATGACACGTGTATGTCATGCCAGTCGTGGGGGGTTGTTGGGCTTATACTTCACATCAATCCGTGCGGGTTGTTGAAGGAGAGGTTCCCGAGACGGGTCAAGATACCATTCAAAGGTGGCTGGGTTTGTTTTACAGCATGTCAACCACTGTGCCACTGCTTCTTTTTTTATTTGTAGCCATAAAATAATCTATGATGAGAGCTTTCAAGGCACCTGAGAATCGAGTGTAGTTTTTGATTGTTCATAGGATCCTAAAGATGTGCTCATTAATATGGATATTCGCTGTACACACAATCTCCTCTAGGTGTGTTTAACACGGCCCATTCTAGTCACTACTAAGATGGATGGGTTTAATTATTTCATGTTATGTTAAGTAGGGATATTTGTCTAGCGGTGGAGGTCTTATGCTCCATTGCTTGCACATCCCGCCTTACAGAACTTAACGCATCGGTCGCATGCCTCTAAAAAATCCCACCCTGGACACTCAATCTTTTACCCCACTATCTAACTCGTGATGGGGATCCCCTGTTTCTCCCCGACCCTCACCACCAGAAATCTTCCATCGCCTTAATCCGCAGTCAGCTCCCGACACAGGCGCACCGATTTACGCCGCTGCAAAACAGGTGGCGGGCATCTCGCGAGCTTTGTCGACGGTTTTTCCGATTTACGGTCAGGGCGGTGGGGACGTGAACTGGGGGCGGCCAAGGGTGTTGGTCACTTTTGCCTGCCTGCCTGCCGGCCGGCCTGCCGCCTTTTTCATTGCGGAGGCCACGGGGTTAACGGCCTGGCTCCGCCGCCGAAGCGCGCGCTCCCAGAAGCCAAGGGCTGTGCGTTGGGGGCACGCCAGCTGCTTCCAACCATGCTCTTCCCCGTGCCCTCTCTGTGGGATTAATTCATGAAGTTGGCAATCTCCTCCCACGCCCACCGCCCCCGCCCCTCCCCCCTCCCCCAACTGTTTCGGTGGTGAAGGTAGAAGCGCAGCCCTGCAATTGGCTTGCTCGTGCCACTGCTGGTGTGGAAGGGCTTCCACTCGAGGAAGCTCTCGATAGGGAGTATTTTTTACTACTCTTCCACGTTGGCCAAATTTGTTGGAATAGGCAGGAGTGGCCACACATTGCACCTCCTCTCGCGATCTGCCCATCCAATGACCCGTGGGTTGACCCTTTTATGCTGCTTGGTTGAAACAATATTTGAGAAAGTTGCACCGTCACTTCGAGTGCTGCGTGGGAAGATCGAATGGAACTGGAGTCCTCTGGATTGCACGTCCATGCCGCTGACCGTTCCGCCACGGTCGCACCCCGACTGGTTAAACAATTCACACTGAAGGCCGTGCCTCTTGTTGACGAGAAGACAACCGTTGTGTGGCAGCATTGCTGAAGCAGAGGGAGTCCCTTGTCTAACCAGTGAACAAACGGTACATTAAAGACCCCTTTCTTCTTTTAACTGAAGTCACCAGATATCACTTGCCTCTGTTAGCCATGGCCAGGAATTTAACCGAGGTTGCCAGATTCACAGCTCAGCGCGCTTACCGCTGCTACGCCAGTGCCCCATGCTTAATATGCAGCATTACTCTTTTCCTCTCATTTTTCAAGCAGGTGGTCTCCAAATAGCAATTTTCCCTGTGACTGCACTATTTATCTGTTATAATTATACCGCATGAATAACGCACCGCTGCTGGATTGATGAGGGTGCACGGTAGACAGGTTTGGGCTGATATTTGTGCTGCAATTTAATCGCAGATCGCATTTGCACAGCATTTGTCTCTCTGTTGTGTAACTCGCTGAATAATTGCCTGCAAACCTGCTGGGCTATCTACCCATCAACCTGCCTACATACCTATCGACTGACCTTTGTGCTCTGAGCAGTAAGCTGCATTTGCAATATTTTAGTTGATACATTGATGTTCATCGTTATTCTGTGCATCTATACTCCTGGGTCAATTCCATCGTTTTTAACTTTTCATTTCCTCTGTGAAAACACGGGATATGTGTTGTTCATCATCATGTGGAATTGTGGAAAGGGTGTCGGGGTGGGGTATAGTTTTTGAGTCTGAAGGAGATGGAGGGTGATTAGCCTGACCCAATGAGGAAAGCCTTGTGTACAGAATCTCCTTGAAGATGCTCTGAAACTCAAAGCCAGCAACCAGTCCCCTGACAATGTGGATAGACGCTCGTGCTCATTGCACACAAAGTGTTTGCCGCAAATGAACCACAATGCTTTGGCTGATCTCGTCAAGGAGCTAAAACCATCGCTTGAACTCCGGTCATCCTGAAAGCAGCGGCTTTTGGATAACCATCGAGCAAAGACGGTCACCGCATCGCGCGTTTTCAGATCCGCTCTTCCTGCCGATATTAGGAAGCCACTGGAGCTATGCACTTTTAAATCATCTAGATTACAAACTAATTTTTCAATAACTGCTTTTTGTGTTATGTTTGTTGTCCTTCCCCTACACCTCCGATTAGCAAGGTTGGCTATGTGCAGTGCGAAATAAAGTCTAAATAAATACATAGCAGCTACCCTATCATGGACAGCTGCTCTTCAATTGAGACACCGTTATACCCCATACATATTGTGGAACACGGATGTCCCCTCCACCTCTCCATGCGCTCCTTTCATGTTTGGCCGGGGAAAGAAATGTTGCTGCTGTTGTTTGCACGGGAAAATTGCTCTCGGGAAGATAATTATTCTGCTGTTAAACGTTTAAGGGGAAGAGCAGAATAATTTATGTTGGTTTGGCGGTGATTGCAGGGTGAGAGAGCGGCTGATGGAAGCTGTAGCCAAGGGATCCTTGCCAGTGTGTCCTGCAGATCATTTCTCTGGAGGAAATGATGGTGTCACGTCACAGGAAATGCACTTCCCAGGAATGTCCTTGTGTATGCCCTGGTGTGATCGAGTGAAGTTATGAATGATCGTTCCCTGGGACCCTGACCAAAGGGGAAGCCTTGCAGCAGAAAGGTGTGGCCTGTAAAAACAGATTTTACTTTTACAAAAGTAACACCCCTTGTCATGTTTCCACATCCTCAGAACTTGTGTTTCCATCATCTTCACCCCAAATACACCCAAAAGCAAAACAAATTTGAATCGCGCCTCAATTCATTTAAGACGCAACTCAAGTGAACTTCAGTCTCTGTTTTATGATAAAGGTGCCAACCTTGACCAGCGACGGATGCAGCATCTCCACGAAGACTTTTCTAGTGAGCAGTGAAACGAGAGAACCATTGAGAACTGCTGATTATTGACAGTGCTTATGATGATGATAACAAGTAGTCTTTTTGTGGATACTAATTTAGTTCAATAAATGACCACACGGGTTTGTAACTGGCATGGCGTTAATGTTGGTGGCTTATACAGCGGTCACGTGTGTGACACCCACTTGCAGGACAATGGTGAGGATCTAGGCAGCAGAACAAACGAGAAGGTTTGTGAGAGACCATCTATGCTACGCTTGAATGGTAGCTCTTAATTCGGCGGGGGCTTTCTCCGTTTCCTCCCACGTGAATTAGCGCCGAGAATTGCCAAAACATTCCCAGTGTGACCTTTGTGAGAGGCATTCCTGGAAACATGAAATTCAAAGTCAAAAGCGACTTCCTGCTCGAATGTGGGCCGAGGCAGTTCTCAT
The DNA here is from genome assembly GCF_015708825.2 of Lethenteron reissneri. Taxonomy (NCBI): domain Eukaryota; kingdom Metazoa; phylum Chordata; class Hyperoartia; order Petromyzontiformes; family Petromyzontidae; genus Lethenteron; species Lethenteron reissneri. The sequence goes on from NC_083819.1 coordinate 1,538,841, forward strand.
CTCCTGTCCACTGCTGGATGAAGGCCTTCCCACACCACGTCAGCCATGCAGGTGGTTTGATCATTCATCACCCCACGCTGATCAGTGTAGGTTGGTGAGGAACAGCATCACTCGCCACCGATGTTTGGACGTGGCCGGGAATTGAACCCAGGCCTCCCGAGTTTCTGGCCTGCTCCCCTCACGTAATCCCTTTCATCGTCAGATCATTCGCAGTAATTATTTCACATCGCCAACAACGTCCGTCAAGCACATGGCTCTCTGATGTGTTGTCGGGTTTTGCCGCGTGCTGTTTGGCACGATGTCCGACGTTTTGTTTCACATGCTGGGGGTATTTTCACAAAGTGAAAGGTAGGACGTTATGCGGAACAGCGCGTCAAGCATCATCATAACCATAATCAGTCATTAGCGCATCGTCGTTGAAGGCCAACGTCCCAGCGTGCTACTGGAGGCGTCCTGCGAGGTCAGGCCGGTGTCTCGACAAAGCCGAACGAACCTGCCAAGTCCCTTACAACCCACAGACACACCCGAGAGCTGGAGAGCATGATTGTGAAACCCTACGCAGTGGTACGAGTCAGGATCATGATGAATATCCTCCTTGCCAAAGCGGCACTCATTCTTCATTGTTTAATTACGAATGAGACACACACACAGACACACAGACAGACAGGCAGCCGGTGCACGGCACGGCCACACGGTCGTCACGCGTCACCGGACATCCTCAGCTCATAACCGTCAGAGAGAGAGAGAGCGAGAGAGCGAGCGAGCGAGGTGGGGTGGGGGTCGAGGTTGGCAGAGTTGGCCACACGTGAGCCGCGGGCTCTCTCTGGGTACTGTGGCCGGACTGCTCTCGCCGCAAGGGGACCCCCCTCCGTGTGCTCGCCCACTCGCATTGTTTTAGGGGTTGCGACGGGAAGCTTGGCCCGAGCTGTTAAACTGAACGCTCCTCGGTCGAAACAATTACGCCCAAGGGATTGCGTCACTTAAAAAATTGAATATTTATGTTTGGGGTTTTTATTTTTTCTTCATTTTTTTTTCATTATTTGCGTGTGTGCAGGTGATTTAGAAGCGGTGGTGTTTGTTCCTTTGTTTGTATTCGGTGAGATTTATTTCGCCGTATCGGAAGTTTGCACGAGAAGTGCTAGAACGCTTGGCACAGGTCACCTCCTGCCTCGAGTCAGGCATTCAAGAAGCCCCAAACTTTAAATTTGTCGGTGAGTCAATTGCAACACAGCAGTGTGCAAAACTTACATTTGTTGTTCATGTTTCCTGGCTGGTAATCTATGTGGTGTGATCAAGATACCGTCTAAGATTTCCGAATTAAAAGCGTATATTCCCACATTCCTAACGTGTTTACCTTTTTTTTAACCCAATTTGATCCCAATTCTAATATCAGTCACATAATTTGATGAATAATCGATAAGGAACTCCGTAAGAACATTGCCAATACTACATGCTAAAGAGTAGTCTGCAAATGCAGACATCACAGCAGTGCCGGATTATCCTAGTAGCAAAAGTAGCATATGCTACAGGCCCCACACTTTCATGGGCCCCGCGATAAATGCGTTCAAGCTATCAATTCCGGTTGAGTGATTTTGCACTTGCTATATTACTATAGTACTATAATGCCTTCAACTGTTATGAACTACTGGGTGTTAGTGATATCTGGCTGTATAGCAAATGAAAACTATAATTACTTTACTATGCAAGTTAAAATGTGTGTTTTAATATTTGTGTGTTTTTAGGGCCCCTTTATAACATTTGCTACAGGCCTCGCACTAGCTTAATCCGGCGCTGCATCACAGTTCTACTTTTGAAAACTCTTCAATTGACCTTTTTGCCCACACAAGGGGCTAACACTTTTCTACCCACCCTGCTACAGAGGGAAATGATGTGCGATCGTCAAACCAATAATGTTAATTCTCAGTGCTGAATTATAGTAGCCAAATCCAGTGCAAAACCTACTCAAATATTTGTTTATAGTCACCGGATTTAGTTGGTTGATATGCTTGTGTGCGGTCATTGACTTTAGAGAGCCCCGTTTATTGATGAGCAGCTGCCTGGAATTAAACCCAGGCTCTTTGTGGGACCTGTCCAGCATGCTTGACCTTTGAATCGCACAGCCACCTCCAACAACGCATTAACAATGAATAATATAAATAAAAATGAAGCGAATAAAACATTATAAAAAATATCACGACGTTTTGATCACAACACGAGCAATTGTCATCAGGAGAAAAACAGTTTTAAGTCAAAATCAATGAACCTGTTGATATTGACTTTATGTTGTTGTTTTAATTGTTACACTTAATAGTCATAAGTTATTATTGTGGAGAACGTTAACAACCAAAATAAATAATATCTGCCTCCCAACTTTGTTTCTCCACACAAACAATTAAAGTGGTTATTACTCAACACACCAGCCGCACAGCCTTCTGGGAGTGCATCTTATCAGCAGCATTGGTTCAACACAAGCAAACTCTGGGACCAGTTTCAACATCGTATTTATCATAATTGGGACTGTTGCCACAAGCTTAGCACTGCACGCTTGCTGAACATCTTTTAATGGGTGGTCACTGTGGCAGTGAAACCCTTTTTACATGGATAATATGTTCTGTGATGCCACAGAGAGCCATTTTAAAACTGTTTAAAATCACACAAGTGCCTTTTTGGAGTCATTACATTACACCAGAGTGTGTACTGCTGAGATAAAAATGTATTTATTTCTTCTTCTTTACGACAGCCATCCTAATTAATAAGCCTCCTCCGTGTATGTCACGGCAGAACATTTCAATGCAAAGTTCTAATTTGGGTAAATGTGAACAGAATAATTTTGTAATTGTTTTCAAATAAGACACAAGGCTATTAGGCCCCTAATTTGTGAAATACATCATCTTTCATAACCGCGATATTTTGTAAATCTCGGCTTACCCCTCCACCCCACCATTCCCCATTCAAATGGAACATTCTGGAGCTTATCGCGACCGCATGCCCTGTTGAGCACTGACAGCTTCCATTTTAGCGGCAGGGTGATTTCCGTGGTCACGGAATTACAAGAGCGACTCAGCCCTGTGCGCGCGTGCGTGAGATCATTTAAAATAAAATGTGCAATCTCAAATGATGCTCGTGCTGAATTCTGTGACTTCAAGGTTCCGCATCTCGGGGCTATGATTTCGTTTCCATGGATTTGAGCATCCCGTGCGTTCGTGCGTGTGCCTTATATTTGGAGTGGACCACGTTTTGTGTGGATTTCACTAGCAAATGCAAAAGCGCCACCCATTTATCTCTAGCCTCAGAGGCAACTGAACTGAAGTAACGGCTTCGACAACAGAGGACAATAAGCTGTCGTGCTGTAATGGTTCACACACCGAATTTGCAACCCCAGAGTTATCCAGTTCAAATTTATCGGCAGTTATAACAATTTCTGAAATCCCTCCACCTCTTTGTATGTAAGTATGTTGAACTTCCTTCGCACCGTACGTAGCCAACTAGGCTAATCGGCGGTGCGGGAGGGAAAGGACAAGAAAGGGTGGACTAAAATAGCTGCCACGTGGGTTTGCAAATTATGCGCCACTTAGTGGGTCCGCAGAATGCCTGGGTTGCTTGCTGACTGCTGCGATGTTTAATTGCCCGCAGTGGGTGTTGGTAGTTAGTGGGCACGGTTGTAACTGCAAGCAGGTATTGACCGGTTTGCACGCTGTTGAGTTCATAGGGCCCTTCCGATTGGCCCCCTGTAATTAATTCAGAGCGTCACATTCCATCAGCAATTGTGGTGCGGTTACCGATGGCTCTCGGTTGCTCTTTCGTGCAATGTGCAGCCGTTAAAGTCAATTCTCTCCTGGACGAAGGCCACCCCATAATCTGGCAGTCACGCACGGGGGGTTGTTTGACCATACTTCACTCTGCTGGTCCGGGGAAGGGTGGCTGGTGGTGGGGGAAATGGGCAGGACCCGCCATGGTCAGCCGTGCAGTCCAGCCGCCAGTCGCAGCACATTTCTCAAATGATATCGTCACTTGCTTCACGCTGATTTACATTTCAAAGGGACAACTCCTTTGATATGTGTTACGCAGCTGACGACTGGCCGCGATGTTCGTAGCGCAGTGCACTACCCAGTAAACGTGCAATTTTCGGTCAACGTTGGCCCAACATTATGTGTTTACTGGGTAACCACCGTATCACCACTCCGTGCCTGTGTGGGGTTTCCACCTGTCCTGCTTTATCCGGGGTCATCCTCTTTTTGAGGTAGCTTTCTGTGGAATTCTGGAAGTCTTCTGGGAATATTCAACAGTAACAGTTCCAGTTTTTGTCAGTCACGTGCAGTTTTCCCCAGTTCTGCTGATGTGAGATCTTGCTCCTATGACATGCCCCATTTTTTTTTTGGTAGCTCAGAGGTTCCAACCCTTCCCCTACATACAAAGCAATCCAAAATTTACCAATAACGAGCGCGCTTGCTTATCCACCTACAGTACAACACAACGGGTCAACGATGACGCATTGCTTCTCTTTGCCGATAAACCTCCTGCCCTTCAGTACGTGAGCATTGCATGCGCCGTGCAATTTGATTTATCTCTGCCTCTTCCACCGTGCGAACCCCGCGCTCGCGAGGTGGCTGACGAGTCGATCAAGAAAATGTCACGGCGCGCGAGAGATGAAAGGTGTCGGCCCGAGTAAAATCGGCTTCAGAATCTTGGCACGGCCGCGGGCCGCGTTGACGCAAGCCTGCAGGGCGCCGACGTCCCGGCCGGGGTCCGTGTGCGGGGCCAACGTGCCCAGCAACCCGCCCTGTGAATGTGGTTAGTGGCGGACCGCACGTTGCCGACGAGCATCTCCCTGATTGGTGGACTCGAGACGGTAGTCTCCGGGCCCTGTCTCTCTCGTCGCACCGCCGATGATGAAGAGGCTGCCGCCCGGCTCGGCGCGGTGAGCCAGGTGAAGAAAATTTTAATAATAAAAATAATCACAAGGGCTAGGATGGATGCTCGCGTATGGCGAAATGCTAATATTGCTCAAAAGTGCGCTCGCACAAATAGCGCCGTGCTGCCAAAACAAGATCACTCTGCCGAATTCCGCGCGGAGAGGATTTAAGCTTCGCCTCTGATGACCAAAAACGTTTGCTGATCTTGTTAATTGAATCTAGAACTCCTTCACCGCGTGTGACTTGAAATTGCAGAAGATAGGCAATATGCTGATAGTGTTTGTTGAATGACACTGAAGCATCGATGCACAGTCTCATCTACTGGGGAGATGGAGCAATGGAATCGGCTCACGTGTAGGTGTTAGGTGGATTATAAAGTCGCAAGATCACGTGAGATGGTGGCGTCTTGGAGAGGCCTTCATCCAGCAGTGGATTGACCATTGCTGATTGCGACAATAGTAATACACATGCGTAGGCACGAGGTATCAATAAGACCACAACGCATTTATGTTTTGTGTGCGTATTGAATTTGGCTTGTTTCACAGCGAACATCGTTTCATCCCTTTAGACAACACGGTTGGCCGTCAACGCTTCTTCTGCATCGATCGGTAACGCTACCGACCCACGGGCATTGCTTTGCCGTGCGCGAGAGCCCCGTGCGGTAATTGGCAAGCTTGCGGAGCTCTTCTGACAGATGGGTGAAGCCCGACGCGAGTGCCCGCGTGCCGCTCGGCCGCGTTGGCGCTTCGCTGCGACGTCGCAGCTGCTCCGAGGGCGGGCGGTGTCCGGCCTGCGGCCAAGCTCATGGAGATCTCTGCGCCTGCGTTACTCACTGCCTGTCTGAGCCCGGGCTCGACGGAGGCCAATTCCTGTTGCTTAACGTGAATCCCCTTTTGTAATCTTCTGTGCACCCCGCCCCCCTCCCCCTTACTCTCCCCTGGGAGAAGATGTTGCAGCACAGCGGTGGTGGGGGAGGAGGGCGTTTAACGCCCTGCAACAGATGGAACGCCCCGCAAATGCAGATTTAAGTATGGGGTTGGGTTTTTAGCGGGCGACCCCTCCTTTTCGGTCCGAGCAAAGCCCCGCTCGCCGATAGGGTTAAGGCACAGAGTCAAGAGGTCGAGGGTTTATGGCTACGGATGCTTACTTATCCCGGAGCAGCCGCCTGTGTTGTGGTTAAGATGTGGGTAGAGTTTGGGGTGGAGGCACGAGTGTTGGGACAAAGGCGTCCAGCGAGGGGTTATTGGCTCACCTGAGCTGTAGCATTCTTCTGCCCCGTGTCCCCACCGATGACCCGCAGATAAGAATAATGCACGCACAGGTGGTTTATGAACGGTGGTAAATCACAGTGGAGTGTGGTGGGTGGACGGAGTGGGGTGGGGTCAGTGGCGAGTGTTTTCCCTGTGCGGCTGCTGCGGCTGCTGCTGCGTCGATGTCCCGCTCGTTTTCTTCACCGCGGCTCTCCGACGCGTGTTCGGGTCGTGCCGTACGGTGTGTCTCCAGTGCGGTGTCCGACGTTTCGCACCATGTACGGAGGAGCTCTGTTCAGGAGCGGCGCGCGGTACAATGGGAGATCACAGCGGAGAGCTGATTCGTCACCGGCTGCTGTCCCCCGAAGCACGGCAGCTCAGCGATTACTATTTCGTGCAGCGGAGACTTTTACGGAAATTTATTTCAATATGTGCTGGTTGCAATAATCGTGACATTCGTGCAAAAGCAAGCAAGCAAGTAACGATTGTTTTGTTACATTAGGTGAGAGGAGACGGTATTTTAGTAGCCAGATATAAGCGCAGTCCTTCTATAAGCAACACATCCTTTACATGTTTCTGGTGGGCTTGAAGGTTAAGGGGGTAATTTTGCTAAACGCACACTACTGTAAATATAAGCAGAGTTGGCCTTTCTCCCAAAGGGGGTGTGTGCTTTTATCCAGCTTCTACTCTTCATGGACATTTTGCAGAGCCCTGCGTAGGGCTTGCTGCTGGCTCGTTGAAGATGTGAGTGGAACAAAGTGCAAAGCTGTGCTCGCAGAGTGTCTGGCGCTACCCGAGTGCGATTTTGTCTCCTGTTTTCCAATCGCATCGTCAGCGTTCCAGCAACAAGGTGGAACCATTTGTTTCATTCACGCTACATTAACACTCGCTTGCCTCCATATTTGCACATTGAAACGTATCATTTGCAAGACTCGTTTTTCTGCCCTAAAAATTTAGCCAGCATTTCCTTCGATCACATGTTTGGTGCAATCTGTGCACGCCTGTATGTTGACAGGCCAGATTGTCTCTGGTGACGTGCGGGGCATTGTTCACACGCGTGAAATGTGTGTAAGGGGTTAAATTCTTCCTCTCGCAAGGCAGAGACTATCCCTCTGCTGCTCCTGCTGCAGCAGCAGCAGGAGCATGTGCGAATGGCTGACCTTTAATTTTACCTTTATCTCCCTGTCGTAGAGTGCTAATGAGAACTGATGTGTGCTATATGGGCCGTGCTCCGCATCACTATATTTGTTAGTCCTTGTCCGGAGAGGAGTGAGTGTTTCCGTTTTTACCCGTTGCTGAATCGCGGAATATCTCAACGTGAGGCACTGCGTAATGGTAAAGGTGCAGCCCTGATATTCCTTGCTCAGGTCACTGCTGGCGGAAGGGCCTCCACTAGAGAGCTCCTCTAGAGAGGGAGTATTTGGCCTAGTCTTCCACGCTGGCCGGACGTCTCGGGAGAGGTGGGAGCACCCATATTTTACCTAACCGCACGGGACCTACCGATCGACTACCTGGTCTACCGCGTTCACACGGCTGAGGGGAGAGAGTACAGCCCATTGTTTCGACAGCAGCACCCGGGAGATAGAAACCCAACCGGCACCCGCAGGATTTGCGCGTCCAGCGCGCTGCCCCATTACACCCACGGCAGCATCCCACGGCGTAAACGGCACTTTGTTTCTGAAACACCTCCGTTAATGACGGTCGTTAATAAATCCCGCGCCCGCGCTGCAATTTTATCTCTGTAACCTTTCGTCCGCCGGCGCTGCCTCGGCACGTGATGAATGGGTCACCGGCCGCTCTCTCGTCGGTGCGCGCGACACGCGCAGCACGCGGCCCCTTCCTCGGGGCCACGGACGCCTCTGGAAAGATCACTGGCGAAGTCCGACCGTGTCCACCCAGTGCTCGCTGAGCTGCATTGGTTTCCGGTTGCCGAACAAATACACGTTGAGAGGTCGCACTCGATTACATGCAAAATGCTTGGCCACAAATTAACCACAATGCCTTGCTGATACCGTCAAGGAGCACGAACCGTCATGCGAACTCCGCTCATCCTCGCAGTGGCAGTTTTAGACCAACAACAGTCACCGCGTCATCGCACTTTCAGTCGCGCTTCTGCGGCCGTCTGGAACGCTCTTCCTTCCAATATTAGGAAGCCACTGGAGCTATGCATTTTTAAATAATCTAGATTGAAAACACCTCCGATTAGCACGGTTGGCTACGTTACAGTGCGAAAGATGTTCGATGCACATACACGGACGAACATCTCGCGTCGTCATTTTACTTGACTCATTTGTTTTAGTTTTCCCTGGAGAAACGCGAGCCGCACCGAGTTGTAATCGTGACGAATGCTCGCGCGCGGACATGGCGGAGCGGTGAATTGTGGCGGCACAGGAACTTTAAAGTTGCCGTCGACGTCCTCCGCAGACTCCGTCACCGCGCCAGTTATTGGCATGCGAGCGAGGGTCAACAAAACTCTCTCGGTGCCCGGCATTAGCCTTCGCCAACTTCATGTGCCTGCCAATTAGCGGATGCCTGTCATCTGAGCTGCTTGATGTACACATCAAAGCAGGGGCTGTACCCACGGACGTCCAAAGATGATCGCAATGGCAAAAGCTCCACCGTGAAGCGGCCCTCGCCTAGAGCTAAGAAACCCCTGGTTAGATCTGTCGAGTCTTTGATAACGTACAAATGTATTGATGCGCTTTCGTAAGGTGTTCAACGTTCCTTTCTAGCCGTCACTTCTAACGCCTGTTTTTCTAAAGTGTTTATTGCTTTTCCACAGCCCTTTGTCAATAGAGCCGCCACCTCATGCTGCGTCAGTCGTGGGGTGGGTGAGGGGTTGGGCATACTTCACCATGCTGGTCAGTGCCTGGGTTGGCGAAGGGGGTGAACCCGGGCCGATATGGATATCGCTCGCTGCTGGTGTTAGCCGTGGCCAGGAATTGCAGTGAGATCACCGAGCTCATGGCAAAGCGTGCGAAGCGCTGCTCCACCTCTTCCAGTCATCACGTGGGCTACGCTCGATAAGGGATAGTTTTCTACCAAACAATACACGGTATCCATAATGCAGGAGAAATCGGAGAAAAAGTACACGCACAAAATCAATCTTAAATCAAATTCATTTACAATAAACGCCATTTGATACGGCGTTGATTAAAAAAGAGAGCAATCGGCGATTTGCCTAGCAAACAACGCGTCGCCGCGCATCTGTGGCGAAACCAACAAGCACGTGGTGAGCCGTGCACTCGGAGGGGGCACGGCGTCTTCCAGAGCCCTGCGTGCCCCCTCCCCAACGAGCCCACAGGCCGGGCGCCTGCCAACGTGTGCCAGGTGCCAGCCAGCAAGCGAGCGCCCTCCCTCCTCCCCCCCCACTCGTAACAAAAATGTTAAACTCCTCCTCGCCTCAACTGCCCAATAAAGCTATTGCCTTGATCGCGTGTTGTAAAATGTGAAGAATGCAAATAGGACGACCCGGCTGCTGGAAATGATGGCTGTTAAAGTGAGCCGAATCATTGTCCCTCCTGGGGTGGAGAGAGGATGCCTCTGTAAATGTTGCAATTTTATGAGGAAGGGGTCCTCCCAAACCTACTCCTTGACAGCGTTGTCGTTGTTGTCGTTGTTTTTGTCGTTCTTGTTGCAGTTGCTCTTTGTGCCCGGGCGTAAAGGAGGCAGACTCGGGACGGGATTGTGGGATGACAGAGACACCACGGGGATAAAAATTCCCCCTTTTTGAGCTTTTTCACAGATGGATCCCTGTGAGGTTTTAAAGTGCGCTCATAGCGACGGTGTTCTGTCCGTGAAATCGTGTTTTGCCTAGGGACGCCCTTTGCTGTACTTGGGTAGATGGTCGTGCTATAAAGATGCTACAAAGCGAGAGGATGCCCTATAAGTTATTTATGTATGTGTTATTACAGGGAATGTTTGTTGTTTGGAGAGTGTAATAGTCTTACCCAATGGTATATATTTCGACAACAATGATTGTTATTTTGTCTGTATGTATTGTTACCTCCAGTTAATATTCTTTGTTTGGGGTGGATCAGTGGTGATGCACACAATGGCCATGAATCAAACTCAAGCCTGAGTTTGATTCCCCATCGCAACCGACATCATTGGCGAGTGATCATTGAACCGGACCTGGGCCCTTGACCACCCACTTCACTTTGACCAGAGTGGTGAAGTATGGTCAAACAATCCCTATGGCAGATATGACGTGAGTAGGCCTTCATTCGACAATGAATTGACAATGTACTAAAATGTATTATTTTCATGATTATATTTTGTTTAAAATGGTGGGGAAGACACGTGACATATTTGAAGATGTCTCGGTTGCAAGTGAGACCTGGCAAAGGCACAATTAAACAATTCGGGGCAATGCAACAGCAGTATTAATATCAGCGCAAATGAAAGAATAAGAATAACACTCATAATAATAATGTCTCTAGATTTGAAGCTTTCGTGACTGGAAGGATTCATATTCTTAGGTTTTTTCGGTAAAGTCACGTAGGTAAATAATTTAAATTAATAAAAGTTAAATAAAACAAAATACGAAACGTCGTGATTTTTTATTTTGTTTTATTTTACTTTAATTAATTTATTTTTTTTACCTACGTGACTTTACCCAAAAAAAACCTAAGAATAATAATGTCTCTGTAAGTGTAATAAGACTTTCAATTTGGTGCTTAGCATTTTGCAAAGGACTCGCTCACGCATTAACAAACACCTCCTCCCATCACCCACTGCTATGCATTTGCACATTTGATAGATGGTGCGTGAGTACAGCAGTCAAACCAACCCCTGCCTGTGGACGGCTTCCTTATCTCTAAGTAAGTTAAAGACGCTTTTTTTAATCTGTGGATTTTGTGGCTCAATTATTTATAGGAGGGCCGCCATTTGAAATGTGCCGTTCTCGCCGCGCCGCCGTTGTGTGAAAGAGGGATTGCACGTCTTCTCTGATACGCCGCCGGGCCGTTCCAGCGAAGGGCGAGCGATTCATTTGTCCTCGGCAGAACCAGAATTGAACATTAATTTCCCGAAATAAAAAAAAACACGCTCTTGTTACACGCATCGGTGACTGTTTTATGCCCACTGAGCCGTTTTATTCTTTTTAATGCAGAAAGTGAACTACCGCGTGCAGATTTTGGTGAAGGAATATTGCTGCCGTGATGGAATGGTTCACGGCAGAGGTTTGTTTAGATTTCCCGGAGCGGCAGTTGAAACATTGGTGCAAGTTTACTAGATCCCACCCGTGCTGCTGTGTAATTGGGTCCACCCCTGTTCGTCTCTTGTTGGGTCACGACGTCTGGTGAGGGCTAAGGTGTGGGTGCCCCCACCTCTTACTGGCCAGTATGGAAGAGTAGGCCAAATATTCTTGAGAGAGAAGCTCTCCTTAGCTCTCCCTCTAGCGAAGTGCCATGAGCAAGCTGTTGCTGGGTTGCACCTCCACCTTTTATTTAAAGCGATCATACTCGCCTGGTGATGGCGGTGATGCAGTGGTGCCACGGTGGCGAGATTTGAACTACCTCGCTTGGTATACAGGTGGTCATGGTTTCGATTACGATCCTGACGCCTGTATATTTGAAGTTTTCATGTCTCTCTCCCCGTGGTCGCACGGATTTGTATCCGTGTCCTCCGTTTTTTTCTTTCCACGTTTAGAAACATGCATTCACACTATTTGGCTGCTATAAATTTCCACATGTGATCAGCCTCTTTGTTGAACCACATGTGGCTAGGTCGCTTCTGAAAAAGAGTTGCATAGCTCAGTGGGCCTTACCTGGTTTAGACTGATGATGATGATGTCGTATGAGAATTTATAAGCTTTGATTTCCCATCGCGTGCTGTGGGATATGCGGAGATGTTTTGCTGGGGGAGAGTAACGGTGGGCAGCGTTGCACTCCAGGTTCCATCGTTTGAAGTTTGTTCACCATCACTCACGCCGTGGGGTGTCCTCTAGTCTCCCATGGCCCACGTGGTGTTGCCCACGTGGTGTTGCCCGTCGCCGGGGGAGTATGGTTGCCATCTCTGAAGAAACAGGCGACGTGTCGTGGGAAGAACAATCACTCGGCAATACTGGAAAAACGCGAGAGCTACACGCGTTAGTACATTGTCTTCAGCAGCGTATCATGCCGCAACTGACAACAAACCGGGGACTTTTGATGTCCCGGTGAGATAGCTTCGAGATTTGCCAGGATGGGGCTACCTCAAAGTGAGGAGGTCGTACTCGGGATCTCGGAGCCGGGAGGCTCGCCAAGCCGGGTCAGCTCGCGAGTCTCTCGTGTGCCACGTCCGCGGACGGCCATTCGTTCCGCCAGATCTCTTGCGCGTTCGAGTTCGACGTCCTCTGGTCATGGTCCTGACTTCTGGGACTGCCTCAATTGGCGCCGCAGCCGCAGCTCGTGCAATAGGAGACACGCTTGCTCAGTCGCGTTAGTTTCATTTTGACAAAATAGTTGTCATCAGAGCCCCGCGATTAGCACGGCTGGCTACGTACGGCGATAAATAAGTGTAACATATGTACGTGCACAGAGCGAGCGTGGCTTAAGCCCAAGCTCACTGTCAATCTAAGAAAGGATTTGTTTTGCTCACCTTCAACAATCTACTGTGAGCTGCTTTCGCTTTATCCTCGTGCCTGTGTAGCATGCACCCACTGTAAGTTCACACATCCCCCCCCCCCCGCCTCCCCCGGAACATCAGGAAACGTGGCTTTTCCTGAATTCTGACCTACCGTGCTGCAAGCAACAGATTCGTGCATCCTGGTGAAGGCGGAGGAGGAAAAAAAAGCTGTTATGGTGCATTTTCCTGCTGGGGGATTTGAACTCTGCTTTCCCACCAGCTGCTGCCAAACATAAACAATCCACGCCAACGGTTGGACCAAAATATCCTTTAATATTTGTGAAACGCGACTACGAGAACTGACACGGATTCCTTTAAGTGGGTCACATTAAAAAAAGTGTGTTTTATAGCACAGCATCCCATGAAACATTCACCACAATGTGATCACCTGGTTTAGTTTCCATGCAGCGCCAACGTAAAGTGCTCTCTGTAATGTTGTTCCTGTCGAGTTGCGCGAATCTTGAGGAGTGCAATGACTTATTAATTAACGCTTTTACATTTTTAAACGACGCAGGCCCGCTACGTCCGGCTGCACATTTTCGTCACGCCAGCGTCTCTCCGACCGCTCACCGTCGGCGAGCAAACTGGGTCTGTCCCTCACATGACTTGGCAAGGTGGACGATCGTTAGCGGAGACCAAAGTGTTACACCGCCACGTGCTTCGGGGGGGGGGGGGGGGGGGGATACAAATTCAATTCAGACTCGAGCTTTTTAAGTCACGCAAGCTACTTCACATCGCACAACCAGACACTTTCTCCACTCAGTACCCCCCTCCCCCCCCCCCCCGTTTCCTTATTGTCAGTACACCTCCCGCAAACACACTTCGACTCAACTTTAATGCATTCCTTTTCGTCTGGGCCCTTTATGACTAATAGCGTTGCGGGGAAGTGAAAACCGGTTTGCATCGTGTGCGCGAACACTCGTTTTTTTACTTCATCGCTTTCTCATCAGCATCGCTCATTTCACTACGTCTCTTTCATTTGTCCACACGCATTTTTCTCATCTCACTACGGCTCCATCTCTGGTCTGTATCTATCCTGCCCTAGTTGTTGTGTAGGGCCCCCAAATGGGCCAGCACCTGCCACTGGCAGTATAAGTGCCTCGCGTGTGCATGCATGGACACGGATGCGTGTGTTTGTATTCTTGTTAATTATGTTTGCTGTAAAGGTTCGGGCTAATCCTGCACGCAATGGCTAAGGAACTCGGTGTGAAGGGTATTCCAACCTTGAAGGGTGTATGTTCCGTAATTTTATAAGGGTCCCAACTGGTTGTAATATCTTGAGGTACCACTTTTTACCCATTCGCTATGCGCATTTTACTGCAGTTATGAAACACATTACTTGGATATAGTTTCTGATGTCTCATGCAGATTGACATTTTCACATGTAAATGTATCCCTTAGTGCCCATTACATTTGAGTTCGGTGATAACATCTCAACATCGATGGATAATTATTAGAATCAGAAAATTGATTTACACTGGAGGAATCCGATGAGCTATAAAGCTCTTTGTTCGCAGATGTCCAGTAGGGGCGGGTCAGAACGTTACAACAACAAACAGGACAACAAACACGACAGGAGTGCAATGTATGGGAAAGGTAAACAAATCACTTAAAAAAATATATACAAGTGAAACAAACAAAACATTCTGACCAGGTGAAGCCCGTTGAACTATTAGTTTATTTTTCCAAAGCGACTTGGTCACAAATGATATCCAAACAAAGTGGCCCATCGTGTGGCGATTTTTTGCAGAAAAATAATCTAAATTATCTAAACGTATGTTTCTAAATGTTAGATGGAAAAACAATATCGATGCATGGTCGCTACATTTGTGTTCCCCAAGCGACTCAGATTATGTTGTGCAAAGATTCCACAGTTGCAGTATTTGCACGTGTCAATTACGAAAGTGCTTCCTAAACCATACTTATGCCTCTCTTATTCCGTGCTGATAAAGGGCTTTGTTTGGCCAAATACTTGGGGAAATGACCCAGCAGGAGTGTTGGGATGACACTTAACTTTGTTTAGCAGGTTTTTTTGGGAGGTTTTCCTCTCTCACAGTGAAATTCTCTCACCCTCCCACGCACGCGTCTCATTGCCCACACAGAGCCCACAGAGAGAAATGTGGGGGCCCACCCAGTGCATAGCACCATCCCCCCCCATAGGCAGAGTTACAGGGAGAAACTTTGCTCAGGCCTAGATTGTAGCGGGTGTTAGTTTAATATGTAATAAGCACATTATGTTGGGCAATACCACCTGGAGCAGAGACTACACAGACGTACGTTTTAATAAACGAAAATTGTTGGTTGAGATTAACCACAAAATTACATCACCATGTGCCCCAAATTCAGTATTTATTGTAGGAATTGCTTCGACATTAAATAGCCAAGCGATTTCGTATCTTGAATATAAATTCCTTGCAAGTTTTTGGGGGACCCTCCTGCTCTTTGGGCCCTGGTTCAGTGTCCCCCTCCCCCAGCTGCTATCAGACCCCTCTTCCACCGTGCAACCGAGTCACACTGTAGCGAGCCAGCCGCAGCTCAGGTGGCGCTCCGCTGTGTTTCCCCACCGCAAAAATCCGAGCGGTTGCCGCTGAAGTTGCGCGGAATGGACGCGGCTGGCTCGGGCCCCTGTCCGGCCAAAATTCGGATGCCTTGCGAGGCCAGCGTATCGCGGTTTGGTTCCGGCATGGCGTGGCAAACTTGTGATCGTAAAACTAGCGCCGCACCACGAGGGCGCACAACGCTGGCTCGGCTCGGTCTGTGTCAGTGGAAATAGAGGCACGAGTTCCCAGACCCGTGTCCCTCGCACTGCCATTTCCTCCAGCAACTTTTAAAGATGATCTCTTTTACATTTTGGGTTGTTTTTGTTGCATTTGAGTGACAGTTATTAATTTGTACAAATGAAGCTTTACATTGTAAAATAGAAATTTTTTTAAATTTAATTTAAGAGGAATCCCTGCGTAATATACTGCATCATAGGTATTTCTTAAAACTGTTTATTTTTTGACATGCGTTGTTTAAAATGCGTTTAAACTAATTAAGCATTGCTTATAAAATAAATAACGTGTGTTTCGGCTGACTCGGGGTGTTTTCGGCCCTAATGTGGTTGCGTGTTTTTGTGCTTGCCTTGCGTCGCCCTCATAACACAAACTACGTCGCACACTTTATATTAATAAATCATTACTCTAAGTGATGGAAAGTCTGCAGTTGACGTCTTGCATCAACAGTGAAGATGCAAATGGTTCGTATTAATCATTCATGACACCGGTGGAGAGAAAAGTCCAAGTGTAAATTAAATAGATGCATCATTTTTCCTCTCCATGAAACATTCTCCGTAATGGGTATAATTATGAAAGAAAAAAATCATTTCCCAGTGGATATTTTTTCTGATGACGTGACCAAAGTCATGAATAAATTTGAACAAGCCATTAGTTTACAGGCCAGTCATCGGGCGCGTGTACATTTAATCTGGCAGTAGATGCATTTTTCACTCTGCGGAGATAAATGTTACACTTTCAACACACTCAACTGCATGATTGATGACAGTCACGCAGATAACATCGTGACCGCACTTCCCTTCTTCCCTTCTTCCCAGCCGATACTTTAATCTCCTTGTTGTTTGCTATACTCCGATTACAATTCTGTACTTTTTAATAAAAAAAAAACGCACATTCGCAAACGTACACACTACGCTGCGCGCTGTTAACCAGCGGACACAACATTCCACAGTTGCCCCCACGTAAGCCCAAACAACGGGTTGTTATTTAGCGGCATATTTTCCCCGCGCTTCCCTTGCGCATGAAGGAAAGCACAGAGCCTTCCGTCTGGCACCGTAAAAGATGCCGTAAAAAGGACATTCTGTGGTGAAGCTAGCAGCTGATTCAGTTTGGTCCAAGCCTTCAGGCTTTCTGTCCCCCACCGAGTGTGAAGAGTTGGGTGACGTGAGGAGGGGATAGAGCGGAGTTGTGGGTGGGTGGGGCGAACAAAGATGTATGGCCTCATATCAGCGACTTGGCCATAGTTGGGCCTTCTGCCTGAAAACTGAGAAGCCGAGAGGGGTCTCGGTCACATCGTCGGTGTGTGGCTGATGCCGCTACGCGCCTCTCGCTGGCTTCAAACCCACGGCTGGAGAACGCCTCGGAGGCGACTTGAACCCACTGAGTGAGCGGCGAGAGTTCTCGATTGGCGTTACCAAGCCGTACATAAACACTCGTGGATACCTCGCTTGGCAATTGCCTCACACCCGCACCTCCGATTAACGCGCTTGGCTATGTACGGTGTGAAAGAAGCTCGCCGTACGTACAGCAGGAGCGCAGACACACTTTGGTGGTTGGAAATTGTCCTCCTCGTGAATGTTTCCCGGTGGTTGTTGGTTAGATTACAGATACACAGTGACCAGTTATTTGCTAACGCTATCGTTAATTACTGTTGCCAAGCTACGTGTAGCATTGACACACCGTATTTCAATGTATTTTTGAAAATCTATGCGCAAACTACGAATGTGCGAGAGAGGACATCAACTGAGAAGACGGAGCAATGAAATCAGCTCTTGCGCAAGGTGCTCGTGGATTATTACATCCGAGGATCGTGAGAGGTGGCGGCCGCTTGGAGAGGCCTTCATCCAGCAGTGGATTGAACAAAGCTAATGATGGAGTGTGGCACATTCTCACCACTATTAAAACATATACTTCATTATATTACATCGGCACCACCGATGGCTACTGATTGGGTACTTGAGCCGGCTGTCCGTGCGCTGCTGTGTGTATTCAAAGCCTCCGTCGTGAGCGCGATCAGCACATACGTCGTCTTGTTGAATGGAGAAAAATTCAGACTTTAAAAAATTCCGTGGATATTTGGGCTGAAATGTTGTTGTGGGGGGGTGGGGGGCGTTGCGGACACCCAAGACCGCCTACAGTCACCATGGGGGTGCCATGGTGGTGAGAGGTCGTGGGTTCGATCCCGACTCTCACGCCTGTTGTATATTTGCGTGTCTCTCTCTCTCCGTGGTCGCGTGGATTTTTCTCCGGGTCCTCTTGTTGTTTTTTCCCCCTTCGCATTTAGAGTCAACGTTCATTTAGAATCAGAGTATTTGGCTTCTATAAACTTCCACATGGTAAGCCAATTTGTTCAGCTATCATTTGTGACCAGGTCGTTTCGGGAAAAGAGCTACATAGCTCAGTGGGCCTTACCTCGTAAAAAAAAAAACAATAGTGACCATCGCTGCTGCCGCTGCTGGCTACTGAGCATATGCGCAATCTGTTCAGCTCCTTCGCCCCGCCGTGCGTTTATTTTTTGTCGGCCAAGTTCCCACTACTCCTGTGCATTGCTGTACAAACACAGCCGCCAATCCACCATGAAGGGATAGCGATTGTACAACAGCGCTTGTGCCAGGCTAAGGCGTTTGGTCACATTCACACGCGGCAAGCATGTACACTGACCACATGCGTGTCGCGTGCAAGAACACGCATAACGGTGCCGTCCGTGTGTGCACGTGCTTGGGGAGTGGCTCTGCAGTGCTACTTGGTGCACCTAGCCTGGCACGCATGCTGTGGTGATGTCACTGCCTCTTACTGGCGAATGGTGGCTGCTGTTGTCGTTATGACGTGAGTTTTACTCCTGACCGCATGGGTGGCACGTGACATTCGAACTGGTCATGGACCCGTGCCCTAGATCATTTCAGACTCAAATGATCACAAGTACGGTGTGTAAACATCAGCGCTGGGGAGACAAAGGCCACCCCTTATGCACCATGCTGGCGGCCTTAATAGGTGCTCGCTCACGGCGCTCGCCCCAACAGTCTGTGCAGGCCATGGTTGGGGAGAGCTTAGTCGGTGTGCACACGTGGGAGGATGTTCGTGCATGCACGTGTTTATATCCCCGTGTTTCTATCGAGGGCTTTCGTTGACTGAAACCCCGGCACCGTACCTCAACCCCGTAGACTGAGACAAATTATTTCCTTTCCAGACAAAAGAGCGTGAGCTCGGCAGTGGCGGAGCATGTCGTGTATATGTGTGTGCGTGCGCGCGCGCGTGCGGGAATAAGGTTGAGCGGTGGGAGCTTTAAAATCATAAACAAAGGTCCGCGCAGAAAGTGCGCGTGTGCACGCATGCACGTGCATGTATTTTGCAATTGACCCTGCACTTGTGCACACAAGCACGCACGCACACACAATGCATTAATTTGCTTGCACAGTCTATCGCGAGGCCTTGAGTCCGTGGATTGGCACGTTGCACCGAAGCCCTGCCGATTTGTCTCATTAGGTAACCATAGCTTTGGTTTTCAGAGCCTTGGCCTTTTCCACCGTTCCCCCAGAAGGAGTGCGTGTGTGTGTGTGCGTGCGAATGCAATGTTCATAACGGAGGAGTTGATATCCGGGCAACCTTTATATCATGCACTTTCATACTTCTCTTCTCAGACGTTCAAGAAGCAGGATGATATTAAGGATGTATTTGCTCAACCAACTGTGCTCGTTCTGTACCAGAAGCTAAAGCTTACACGCTTGCGGGACGCCATCCGATTGGCTGCAGAACATCCACCTGGGTTCTGCCATGGTGTTGTGGTTGGAACACTGGACCTCGAGGGGGTACCGGCTCAATTCGATCTCCTGGCACGGTAGTTGAAAGGATGGCACAAATTTCTTAACCCACCCTCCATCCCTGTCCACTCAGGAGTGTGTGAATGGGTTCACCACAGTCACGTGGCAGGTTGCGTGTTGTGGGGTAAAGTGTGCGTGCTCCCACCTCTTCCAAGACGTCTGGCTTGGGTGGAAGGGTAAACCGATTGTACGATTATTGTTTTTTTTATTACACTTGGTACCCATGTAAGCCCTCACTCTTTTTCCGGAGGGTCCTACTCGTTTTTTGCATTTGGGGCGACGATCGTCACGTAAATCTGCGAGTAATTTTTCCGATATGGAACCATTACGCCCGCACGCAATAGCCTGCTCTTCAATGATGCCACGGGATCTTTAACGTGCCCTTGCGAAGCAAACGACGTCGTGTATTTTATGGTCCATGCACCTGCGGTATTAATCGGGGTGGCCGACGGGATTTGAACCGCGCACGCCTCTGCAACCAGGCAGTGAATCGCACGCCCGCTAAACGTACCCTCTGGGGGGTCTCGCAGGACGATGTTCTCATCGCTCCATCGTCACGGTGGCCGTCCTTGATAAGCAACGTTCCCTACTTTGGCTGCCACTCTGTTATTAGTCTCGGCCATCATCTCTTCCAACGAGGTGTCCTGCCCAATCACATTGACTTTTTCTGTCCACAGTCAATATGCTGTCTCGACCCTTCTGATCCACTTTGTCCTCTTTCAGTCACTCAGTGTAATTCCAAGCATAAATCTTCTCCCCGTGCTTCTTGGCTGCCAAGCTAACCTACAAAATTGTATTTGAATTTGGCAGACCATGGTAAACAATAAAGGCACATTTCCACAATCAAAGTTTGGATAATCTAATGAGAAAGTAAAATCAAATCTGGATGCCATTTATAATATGGTATACTCCATTTGAGTGATGCCACTGTTAAGCCAAACATATAATGTGTGTGTGTGTGAGAGCGTGTTGTCTGCCATGTATTGGACTTTTTAATTTAGCCCACATGGGATGCTTGGGTATTTTTAGGACGCACGGGGCAACTGTTGGCACGCAGCAACATACTAAATAAATGAATAAATAGGCCGACAGGCAGAAATCTAATTGTCAGTGGGGAGGAAAATAACAGAAAGCTTTGTTTTTGGAAACGCGGTTTTGTGGTCGTAAATGTATAGGCGAGTTATCTTAATAGTCACCCGGGCTCACAATCCGAGCATTGTTGAACCAAGGTAATTGTACACTGCGCCATGTGTGTCTCGGGGCGTCGCGAGTTGATTGCTTCCATGCCACCTGCAGACGACTTCATCGTTGGCACGGAGCCGTCAGGGTTTTGGCTTTCGCGGAAAGCGAACATTTTTCCGTTTTTGCGCGCGCTTGCTCTGCAGCAGCCATCCGAGAAATCTCCGAGCCAAAACTCAGAGATTTGGGAGTGAAGGACCGCAAGGCTTAGAGACGTCAAGACAATGACCAACAATAAATGTTTACAGCTCAATTAGCAGATTATTGATGTTCGACTTCAGCCGCTGGCTCATAAGGGACTCGTGGTCCTTCGAGGTTAATTCTTCTGGCGTGTTTACAGCTCCGTCGATTGTAACAGTGATGATGATGATAATGGCTGTGGTTGGTAGTGGCCAAGGTGCTGGGGACGTTCCTGTCGGTGCCAAATATTGTCTTTCGAATACTGCCACTGCTATAGCTGCAGATGCTGCTACAGTCTTCTGATTATGCTGCTACTGATAATAACAGTAGCAGTGACAATTGGGTAAATGATGATAACTGCTGTAGCAGCTACCGCTACTAATGCTGCTTTTATGTGAATGATAACAATGATGCTGCTGATGATAATCCTGTCAATGATCGTGATGTTCACACCGTAGCAGCAGCTGCTGATACTGACGATTCTGATCCTAATGATGCCGATGATGCTGATGACGATGGCCGTTTGTATATCTTCAGGAGCCAGCGTCCGGCTGGGCTGATGGCCGCTGTGAGGCCTGTTCGTCGTGTCCTGGGCCTCCTCTTGATGCCGGAACGGCGGCAGCGGCGTGTCTGGAGCATCTTCCTATCGGCACGCCCACGCACCGGCCTGGCCCTGGCACACCGCCTCAACCATCACTGCCACCGCATTCGCAGTCCCAGTCTCCATCCTCGCGAGGAGCCAAGGCTCAACCACCACCACCATCGTCATCATCGTCAGCAGCCAGGGCCACGCAGAGTCCTATAGCTGCCGAACGCAAGAAGGGAGGTTCCTCGAGTGCGAGCGTGGCAGGGGATGGAGCATGGACTTCGCCAAAGATGAATGGCTACGCGGCACATGCTTACCTGGTGAGACACCTGGGAGTAATGCACGCAATGCTGAATGGGGGTCTCCATTCATGGTTCTATTCATGAATGGTTTTTTTCGGTAAAGTCACGTAGGTAAAAAATTTAAATTATCGTGCTGTGACGGTTCCACCTGAAGATGGAAGCTTGTGTTACCTCCGAAACGTCGTGATTTTTTTATTTTATTTTTATTTTACTTTTATTAATTTTTATTTTTTACCTACGTGACTTTACCGAAAAAACCTAAGAATTGCAGTCACGAAAGCTTCAAATCTAGAATTCTATTCATGAATGGTTTATTTGAAACTAAGGCTGTTTCGGTATCATCATTCATTGTCTTGCACGATCCATTATCTTCCTAATTATCCATTGTCTTTTTCATCAAAGTTATGATTTATCACATTCATCCATGGTCATCATCATAATTTGCTGTTTGTTCATCATTCATAACCATCATCACCCATCATTGTCTTACCTGTTTTTGGGAAGTCCACAGTGATTCTCCTATTAAGATATCTACTGGACTTTGCGATAAGAATGATTAATTTTAATACTGCATCCAGACTACCAGTGGAGATGACCACCACTCCAGACTTGAAATTCTTATTTGTCTTAAATGACACCGCACCCTATCACTCCAAAATGTACAATGGAAAAATGTGTTTGTTTGTTTGTGCATTAATGTTCCTTGGTGTGACGTCGCAAGGCCGTCTTTGTCCATCACAAATTTATATGAAGACATAGTGGCTGTTTTTGCACTTTGTGCCAGCTGTGTGGGCAGTGGTGGCGCTGTGTGTCAAACCCGGCGACCCGAGTTCGATTCACGGCCAACTCCAGCGACAATTATCTGAACTAGTCATGGGCCTACACTAGGTCGACTCAGTCTAAAATGGGTGCCTGGTGTGGTGTGTAAACATTGCAACTGGGGAGACAAAGGCGGTCGGTCGGGCGTGGTGTTGGCCACCCACCCCCTCGTGCACCGTCCCGGCCTTCATGGATGCTCGCTAACAGCACTTGCCCCGACAGTCTGTTAAGGCTATAATGGGGATCTTTATCTTTGTATTGTGCCAGTTGTGAATTTCATCCAGTACAGAAATCCACGTGCACATCACCCTAAGGAAACCTTATGTTTGTACCGAACATGTTTTCAGCATGCAAACTCAGTTTTGTCAAAAGCTCAAATACAGTGCATGTCAAATGCAATTATTTATATATTTATTTTTCTTTTGCTACGGCTGGAGGCCGAATGGTACTCGCAGCTTAAATTATTTAACCACATCTTCCCATGTGTTTGATCAGCCATTCAAATAATCAATCTATTCACTTTCAAACACGGCGGCACTGCACTATGATTACATGTATGTTGAATTTCTTTCACACCGTACGTAGCCAGCCGTGCTAATCGGAGGTGCGGGGGAAGGACAATAAACTATACATTAAAACAGTTATAAAGAAATCTTGACTTAAAGCTTTCGTGACTGCAGGAATTCATATTCTTTGGGTCTTTCGGTAAAGCCACGTAGATAGAAAAAATAATTAAAATATGACAAGGTTTCGATCGCAACGCAAGCAATCGTCATCAGGTGAAAAATAGCGAAAGAGCTGCTGAGGCAGGATGTTATAAAGGTTTGAGATGGGTTTAGCCCAAGGGTCATAAGCGAAGTGGGCGGGGCTATATTTTTCACCTGATGACGCTTGCTTGTGTTGCGATCGAAACGTCATGATATTTTAATTATTTTTTCTATCTCCGTGGCTTTCCCGAAAGACCCAAAGAATAGTTATAAAGAAATGAGTGTTCAATCTAGATGATGAATTAAAAGTGCACAGCTCCAGTCGCTTCCTCATATTGGAAGGAAGAGCGTTCCAGACGGCCGCAGAAGTGCATCTGAAAGCGCGCAAATACAAATAACTCCGATGGCTCCCGTAAGGTTATATGGAGCGAGCCCCACTGGAATGTGCCCGGGCTCTCGTAATGCTCAGCGGTTGTTTGCGTTCGGCCTGTGTGCCATCACTCAGCTGGCCGTTCATGTGAATGGGCAGCCCTAGAGCAGACAGAACCGTGGGTTTAATAACCTGGTTTGAAGGATGGCTCACTCGCCAGCGTTCGGCTCGCCGCAAATCTCGTAAGGCTACGATGCCGGCCTGGACTGGCGAATCTGTGTGTGAGGTGTGCATGTGTGTGCGTTCTTAAATCCTTTATATTAAGTTCGCTTGCTTGCTTGCTTGCGTGCTTGCGTGCTTGCTTGCTTGCTTGCTTACGACCGTGCAAATCTTTCGGTCGTTTTTTAACCCACTTCCCGTGATCCAATCGAGCCGACATTTTGCACACAGACTCGTTGTGCGAGACAATTAATGTTCGTGAAATTGTTTTCCAAAATTTTACACTGTTTAGGGAAAACAAATTAAATATTTAATTACCAATTGCTTAATACTGGCAATCATCTGACCCATAGGTGGCAGCCATCTCAAGCCAGAGGACGAGAGGACTCTAGCCGCCACGTATATAAAGGATTTATAGTGAAAAACTTTGTTTTTACGGGTTATACTTATTTTTGGCATTATCAAAAGGACAGCTCGTTTCTTCCACACCACAACACTCCCGCCACGTCTGAACGACGCAATTCGCCGTTGCAGAGCTCATGTCGCGTATGTATGCGCAGTATTCATTTGCGTTCAGAACATAATCTGGCGTCATTGGTCGAGTGAGAGGCTCGCAATGGAAAGGTTGAGAGTCCTCATTGTGGGTGGAGGTTGACTCAGCCCAACGTCGTTCTGGGGGGGGGGGGGGTTGGTCGATGTAGTCAATTTCACTTCGTGGGGAAGTCAACAGTAGGTTGTGCTCTCTGGAGAGACTCTCCCGATCCCCTCGGTGGTGAAAATGTGGAATTTCCAAATGTGGAATATCCACCACCGACTCAGGGCTGTAAACAGGAGAAGAGCACCGATGGCTCAATGCTCATCTGAGTAAGAAATCAATTGTACTTTTTTATTTCAAATTGCATCGGTCCACTTATTGATCTGTGCAAAGAACGGAATTGCAAACAGGGGGATGACACCGGATGGTCTTTCCCTGAGGTGTTCCATCAAGGTTTTTCTCTCTCGCTCGCTCTCTCTCCTTCATGCCCGACAACCTCAAAAAATGCTCGCAATGCATACTTCGCTTCGAGAAGTAGTTGCTGATTACAATTATTCAGAGGTGACTGTCCGGGCGGTTTGAGGTTTTGCACCGGCTGGTAAAATGTTGCAGATTGCCGAGAGATTCCTCGAGCTTCTCCGCTCCGGGGCCGCAGCTGTGTTGACAAAGTCGCCCAACCTCACCGCTGCTCCTGCTGCGGCAGCGGTGGTGGTGGTGGCGGTGGTGGTGGCAGTGGTGGTGGTGGTGGCGGTGGTGGTAGTGGTGATGGTGATGGTGGCAGTGGTGGTGGTGCTGGTGATTGCGGCGGTGGCAGTGGCGGGGTGGTAGCGGTGGTGGCGGCGGTGACAGTGATGGTGGTGGCGGTGGTGGTAGTGGTGATGGCGGCGGTGACAGTGATGGTGGTGGCGGTGGTGGCGGTGGTGGTGGCAGTGGTGGTGGTAGTGTATATAAGTCGGCATTGTTGCTGCCCGCTGCAACTTCGCAATTACCCCCGAGCTCTCCGTGTAAACACGTGGTGCAAGGACGCAGCACTTGGGGGCCCGCTCATAAATTCGTGCTGTTGCTGCCGCTCTCTCTGCAGCACGACACGCGTTTGTTGTTGTTGTTTTCCCAGCACAAGTCCGCGAATGCATTGCACCTGCGCACGGCGTGTTATGCATTGCGTCAGAGACGCTGCGTTTATATACCAACCGCGATCCTCTTGAAGTTTTAATTCGTCATAATGTGCCTTGCCAGGGTGTGTTTATGTTTAAGAGCAGGCAATCTCAGCTGTTGGGGACTGTTTGTTCAGAGTATCTTGCAACAGCGGTGGTTGTGTGGCTGAGAAGCCGTGCGATGGAGGGGGTTAGGGCGGTGCAAAAGAGGAGGATTGGAGCGAACGTTGCGCTAAGAGGCGCGCGTCACACCTACCGTTGCCTTGAGGTGCAGTGGGCACGAACTTAGCACGTCTGACTAGTCGTGTTTGTTTCACAGGAGCATTGCAGAAACATTTCAGAAATGGGAAATGGTTTCGACTTGAAATAACAAAAAACAGTTGGTGGAAATATTTGTGTGTTTTTTCAAATCTCCCTGTATATTATTTGTAAAAAAATACTGCTCTCTAATATGTAACTATTTGCAATTCTACATTCCACTTGGCCTAAAAAGAGAATTGCCTCCATAATGGCGACTTCTGTTCCCCATCTCTTTCGTTTTCCTGCTACGGATGTGAAACTGACATCAAACCGTACTCATGTAAACAATGCATCTAATCAATGTCATTGACTACCGATGCCTCTGCAGGCAGTGTGTGCCATCACTGTTATTGGCTACTGATGCCGCTTCAGGCAATAGCTGTGCGGACAGCGGAGACCCACCAAGGCTGCATTGCCGCTGTATGGAGCAGCCACAGCTGGACCACGTGAGGCTGCGACAAGCCAACGTCCTGCTGCGCTCACAAACTTGTTGACCAATACCGTGCATTTGGTATTCAGTGTGAAACGTCCGTATTATGAACCCACGTCTCAAAATAACTTTGTCTTCAATTTAAACCATAATAATTAACTTGAACTGTAAAGCATCGCTGCGCGCATGTATTCAATGCATCGTGACACTGCCCACCTGACGCGAGTGGGCGGCAGAGGGCAGGGGTAGTGCACGGTGTTTAAAGGGGGTGCGTGACAGCAGCTGCGAGTCTCGGGCCAGCGATCACAGGGCAGCGATGCACATCACTGCCATGGAACAAAGCTGCGCTGGGGAAGAGGCAATTAAAACACATTCCACTGCAGCGAAGGGAGGGAGGGGATGCTGGTGAAGCAAGCCCGGTGGTGGGTCACGGTGGGGCTGGCGAGATGAGGGGCTGGGCACGGCGTGAGCAGAGGCACGGGACCGTGCCACATCTTTATGAGGTTTCCAGA
This sequence comes from Lethenteron reissneri, assembly GCF_015708825.2. Classification (NCBI taxonomy): domain Eukaryota; kingdom Metazoa; phylum Chordata; class Hyperoartia; order Petromyzontiformes; family Petromyzontidae; genus Lethenteron; species Lethenteron reissneri. The sequence goes on from NC_083819.1 coordinate 1,565,558, forward strand.
GCACGGTTGCGAGCGATTCCTCACCGTAAACTGTTGATCAGTTGTCGTCACCCCCCCCCCCCGCCCCCCCCAAAGTGACCCGACTAAGTTTTTGTCGTGCAGCCAACCGCAAGATTTGGGTCGTGCCTCTCCCCATGCCACGTCTGGTTTTTAATGCGTTTGTGATTTTTGTTCAGTGGGTGTCTCAAAAACATGTTTTTCAGGTTAAATTAACAATACAACAAAAAAATCAGTCTCCGGAGATTTACATCTGAAATAAGTATAGCAATTGTGGTCGTTGTTATTAATATTATTATCAAAGAACAATTATTTACGATAGCAATTTAACACAAAGCCTTTAAACTGATTAACTTTCGTAAGGAAAGAGTTATTATAAAACATACCACATGATGCTGTTTTATTCTGGCCTGGGATACACCATTACAAAACATCTCAGGGTTAATTATTTAATGATATTGGGTTAGGAAAATAACGCTAATGTGTTTTCACTCAATATTAATTTGGTGTAATGATCCACAACTTGCCTTGCATGCTATGCTGGTCATGGATATCACATCAGACCCGTGTCAACAGTAGCACAACGTGTCCATTGACCCCAAGAATGGAAAGAAAACCAAAACAAGTTTTAGCTCTGGAGCCTGGGCCGTGAAAGAGACCCCTTGGCTGGCTAACGAAATCAGGTCACGGCCTCACACAGCCTGTGACTAATTGGAGTTTTTCCACGTAAAGCAACGAGACGAGAAAAAACATCAAACTACCCAGCACAGACGTGCTGGGTGTCAGTTTCAAGTTACCAGGCCAATAGCAGTCTTAGACTCATTAGATTGTTACTGCAATCTCATGATCTCGCTCTGGTAGCAATTTAAAGAGCCCCTGCCCCCCTCCCCAGCTAACGATCGGGCATGGGAAGGTGACTGCAGACAAGGCACGGATCGCGTCACGCACGCAGCTCGCTACAATTAAGCCGGCTTCCCCTCCACTCTATTTCACGTTGTGAGCGCAACGCGACAGCGACGCTACCTAAGGCAGCGTGCCGAATAAATACGAGCACATTAGTTGTCACACTCGCGTTGTTCATTCCTCCATCTATTATTTAATGACGATCATTATTGTTTCCTTTATTTGTTATTTGTGCCGTTCGTGAAGTGCAAGGCTGTCAGGAAGGCGCTGTGTTTCACAAATGAATATATTCTGCCAGTTGGAGGGGGGGGGGGGTCAATGCTGCAATGTGGTTTTACCAAATAAATTAATTTGCAATTTTTATTTTCAAATATGGCAAACATGTACCGTGGCAGTGGCACACATGGGCTACTTATCTTTCAAATCACATCACGCGATCGTTAATGCCCACTTGGTAGTGGACGGCCCGTATTTACGGTTAATACGCGAACAGTATTGACCAGGGCGGCCGCTCCTGCTCGAACTGCAAATCTCTGCAACGAGCGACAACCACGCTGACGCCCGGCCACGCCACCGCACGCAATGTCAACGCCGAGCACTCCCGGCCCTAGCGCACCGACGCCCGCTAACCTCTTCCTTATCGTGTCGCCTCTCCTCCCCACGTTCCATCCTCCTGCTGCTGCTGCCAACCTCCTCCCAACCACGACAGCAGGGTGCGTCTCCAACCCTAGAGGGCTCCAGCTGGGAACAGCAGAGCCTGGGCCACCCTCCGCTGGAGAGGCTGGCGTCGCCCACCCGCTCGCCGCAGGCTCTGCCGTGGCCGCTCTCGACACCGGGAGGCTCCCCGGCGCACGGGAGCCCGCAGAAGACTGCGCACGCCGCCCCGGGGTCATACGCAGCGAACAGCAACTGCAACGGCAACGGCAATCCGAACGCGTCCTTCTTCACGAGGCGAGTGCTCTCACGGCCTTGCGCGCGGAGCCTCGTTGTGTCCGCGCGTCTCCACATGTCCACGGAAGGGAGAACGTGACCCAGAAGCCAGGCGGCTCTTCGTTTACCGCTGCGTTGGCTTGCGTGCTGCTGCTGCATGGCTCTCCGATGTGTTTTAAGGTCATTGCTCCATACGGCGTCCGACGATTCGCTCCACTTACCAGGAGTTCCTCCGTATGCCGAGAGGTTCTAGAGATCTTGGAGAAGCTCCCGCGCGAATCTCAAACAACAAGCGGGACATCCCAAAAACACATCGGAGAACTGTAGCTCTTATCTTGTGGCTGTGTAGGTAGGCAGTTTAAAGCTTCATTAATGATTAAGACAACACCTTTACCATTACGGCAAGGCATGCCGTCATAGTGCCCTATTGATGCGACGTCGTTTGACATTTTGGCATTTATAGCAGTGATGTCACCAGGGTGGTATAATTGTGCATATTACCTAACTGTAAAAAGAGGGGTTTTAAAATCATAGCCAGGTGCCACCGGAGTCGGAGCTAAGAAAGTGGAATTATGGAGTGAGATCAGGGTTCGAGTCTGGGTGTCAGCCATCAGTAATTAAGTCCAGGTTCTCGTGCAGTGCGTTGATGATCTCAGGCTGGTCACGAAGCACAAAAACCATCGTGTAAAATGTCTTTTGTCTTTTCATTTGGTCAAATTCCAGCCCTGATCATTCCAACAATATTTCTCTCTGGCAGGGCATCTTGGAAAGTTGACTGTGTAGTGTGTGCATAAAAAGGGGCACTGAACAGCATATAAAGAAGCATTTGTATGAACATTTCTTGTATGGGCCGTTCTCAAATACAAAGCGGGGTTGCATTGCTCTGAGAGTTGCCAATAGATGCTTAGTTTGATGCCACGACAGTGATGGCACAATGGGAATAACATTGAGAAGACAAAACAAATAATGTACAAAGTTTCAAACTTGTGTCAGCCCAGAAACACAGATACTGGCTATCTACGAGATAACGGATATTTGTTTTTTGGGTTGTGTCTTCCTCACCCTACGACGACTGATAGTGTCCAAGATATGCTTCCCGTAAACGTGTTAACGCTATTAATAAATAGCCAATTGAGACGTGTAACGTAAACAACTTCGAAATGTGGCACTGGACGGAACACAAAGGCTCAAGTCAATCTCCCTCGACTGTGCAGAGTTGTGTGATGATGCAGGCCCAGGTTATATCTTTTCTTGGCTTCATTCCTCGTGTATACAAAGCTCTACGTCGCCGCCACTTAGTGGTGAACGGCGAATGTTGTCGTCTTCGTTGTTGTGGTTGTTGTCATTGTATATACGAGTGCTAGGAATTCGGTGTAAATGCCCAAGAATGAATGAGTCTCATTGAGGCTCCCACCTCGAATTCTAAGACGAGCTGGAGAAACGACCCCCACCGGCCAGTTTGGCTGCCTTGCTCCACCTCGATGCTTTATTGTTTATTCTTAACCATTCCCTCCGGTGGCAGTCATGTGTGGGCGGCTACAGGATCACAAAGCACTGTCATTCGTTCAGGAGGATTTGCTCAGCCTCCCTTTTCATCAAGCTGCCAACGTTACCCGGTCTCATGATACCTCACGAGGCCACAGACCGCTGTGATCCGGTCTTGAGGATGTTGCTCACAAGCTGTGGATGGGGGCATCTTCCTGCGTATTACTCCGTGTGCACACAGCGCTGTTTCTGCATGCGTTGGAAACTCGCGTAGATGTTGCGCAGATGTACACCAATTATATTCTGTCAGGTCCATTGGGATGTGAACACAATTGCCGAAGCAGAGCTAGGGGTTAGTGAAGCGGAGGCGGACCATGCAACAGATTTAAATTGGAGCCTATCTGAGAGCCAGGCTGGGAACATATGTGGGCTGTAGACCTGAGATAGTTTTGTTGTTGGGAAATTATGGGGGGGCAATGTGTTTGTGTTAAATAAAAGTGTTTCACATTTGCTGTGGTTTATCCTCCGTTATACGGGCTAATTGAGGCCATGTTTGTAATGCATTCAACTCCCACTGCATTCTGCACAACTCTGACTTCTCATCTGCTCTCACACCCACTTCTCACGTCTCATCCCACCCCAGTTCCCTGCGACATGGCCATATGGCTGCTTGCTCAGCCTAAGCCAACCGATACACATCAATGGATTGCCAGGGATTGATTGAATTCAGTGCATGGGATATCTAATATTCCTGATTATGAGCAAATATGAATTATCATAAATTGTGCATCGGTCCATGCATGTGAGTAGCTAATATTTACACACTAACGGAAAAGACAAACTCTATTTTTTTTCCTTTTTCCTACTTATTTATCTAGGAAGGCCACACTGAGTTGTCTCACTTTTTTGAGTATTTTTATTTGAAGTAACTTTTCAGCCAATTAATGAGTTTATATATGTGGGAGAATACCGAAGTGTCCAGAGAAAACTGAAGCGTGTGAGGGGGCAACGCTTTAGCCTCGTACAGATGGAAACAGATGACGATTAGTCCACTTGCTGTACCGCCTTCTCCTGGCGAGTCATGGTATGGAATGTTGACACCCACGGAAGGGAGTTTCCCAACATTTGTGCGGTCCACGAACCCTCGACTAGCCACCACTGCGTACACCACCAGTGGGAGCTGGTACGTTGTTATCCACTTTTATAAGTTTTATTCGGCTTGTTGACCCAGAAAAAGCCTAAGTCTCGTGACTCCTTTCCAGGAGGGTCCTGCCAAGTCATTTTTTTTTGTCGCGGGTGAGTGGATGGGGGGGGGGGGGGTTGGGGGGGCAATTTCTATATCATTTATAACATGGCAAATGTGGAGCTGATGCCGGCACCTGACGGCCTACACTTGCGAATGACACCGCGGGATCATCACCGTTCACTGTGGAGTGCACGGTGCGGTATTTTGAGTATTTTGATGGTTACTCGACCAGAGTGGCCGCTGGATTCGAACCGTGAGCCTCTGCAACAAGTGAAGAGCGCACTGCCACTGGGCCACGCCACCGACCCCTGCTCCAATGTGTAAATAACAACTTAGACTATAACATTTACACAGACGGTCAGCGCTGTTTCTCTACATATTAAATACATTCTGCGGGGCAATGCTGGTCTGCGGAGCCAATAGGACTGTGACTAAAACATATTTTATTCGTATCTGGAGACAGCGGAGGTCTGTTTATAGATGTTGTTAGCCATTATTCTCCATAACAAAACATAATGAGGTTGTATACAAAATAGATGTTGTTTGCGCAGAAATTGCCTTGTGGATTTTAAGCAATGTTTTACAGCAATTAACAGATTTTAATTGTTCCCCCGTATCTTCATAAAACTGGCACTTTCAAGCAAGGACAACGCAATTCGTGAATTAATTAATATGAATAAGCCATTACTGTCAATTTATAGTTAATTTTAATATTGGGTTTAAAGTGAGTTTTTATCTAATTAATTGTCAAGATATATATATACAGTACTGTAGTGTTAACACGTGCAAAAATACACCTTTAGGCGCACGGCAATGTAGCCATCATACGTAGAATATCCTTCCACTGGTAGCTCATTTCCAGAAAGGGCAGCGCTGTATTTCACATTTAATTTGAACATTTTCTTTGGCAAGTCTTGTCAAGCTGGCCTGTAGCTGACAACACAGAACCTAGTGGTCCATTTTGAGGTGTTCTTCTTTTTGTTCCAAACAAAGCATTGCATTTTTTCTCAAGTGTAACCGCCGCCGTGGCTTTAATTGGCCATCTGAGAGGCACATTTTCCAGAACTGCAGCAATTACTCGAAAGTCACGGAAAAAAAACTAGCATTGGTAAGGTAAAAAAAAGCCTAAATCATTTAAATGTCGTGACTTACGACAACTAAAACCACAATGTGCGGCCTGTAATAACATATGTAAAATAGTAACATTTAGCACACTGCTTTTGCAAACCAGAGATCGCTGTTTCAATCTTCTGGCACGGCTGTTAAGACAATGCACCCAGCGGCATACGACGGTGGACCACAGTCGAGCGCTCAGGCCGCGTGTGGTGGGGTGAAGTGTGGGCATTCCCTGCCAACGGGGAGATCTTTCCACTAGCGGTGGCGTGAGTTAGCAACGAGAGGTGCTGGGCCTTGACCATCTTCACCAAACGGTAAACATTGCCCACGCCTGCTCCGGCCAAAACGTCCAATCAAAGACGTGACAGTTTGTCCACGCTGGTTTTTCCCATCAACGATTCGTATTTTGTCGCAGGACGTCCTTTGTTTGTTTGTTTGACGACTGCGTTGCGTTACATCCGTCCGTCCGCGTCGCCACGGTGTGTTGCGCCGCACGCTGGGCTGTCGCCAACGGAGTGCCCCGGAATTCGGTTCGAACGTGGAGCACAACGCACGCGCGCTATCTCGCTTGCTTGTGTCATAAAAACAAACGTACATCGATTCGTTATTGCTGCCGAGCGACCGTTCCGTAGCCGAAGCTCGCCAGGGAAGTGCGACTACGGACGCAGGTGTGTTCCGTGTTGAGGTCGTTCGTACTCAGCGGTTGGTCCTGAAAGCACTGCTGCCAATACCTGCCGCGTGGTGAATAGACGCGGGTGATAGGTCATACAGGGCAAGGCAGTCGACTCTCCTCCCGCGAGAAGAGATCTCGCACTTGACGCTTCGTACAATGACGATCTATTCACCGGCGTGAGTGGTCTAAATGCAGTTGGGGGGGGGAGGGGGGAGGGGGAGTTTTCGGCCGCTTGACCGGTCCTTGGGACGACGTGTGTGTATGTGCGTGCGTGCGCGCGTGCGTGCGCGTGTGTGCGCGCGTGTGCGCGTGTGTGCGTGCGTGCGCGCGTGTGTGCGCGTGTGTGCTTGTGTGCGTGCGTGTGTGTGTGCGTGTGTACGTGCGTGTGTGTGTACGTGCGCGCGTGCGTGCGCATGTGCTCGCAAGCTCTCGCTGCTCGAGTGCGTCTTTCGCGCCAGCGGGTGGTGGACGTGCGAGCGACCGGACTTTGCACACCGCCCGCCGGCTGCAGTGCCTGACCTTGCGCAAGGACTTCAAGTGGAACGCGCGGTCCGATGTCATAATTTAGCTCTTTTTCATATTTTCCTTGACAGGTGGAACTGAAAGAGATAATTGAATAGAGGCTGCTACACCAGAGCATTTACATAAACGGAAAATTGGCCACATTTAGCGTGAAGGAATTTCTATCAGAGTGTGCGCTGCGCGTACAAGATACGGTTAAGAATTAGTTCCGCGACATTATTTAAATCACCTTGTGATGCATTATGCATTTTTAGATTACAGACGTTGTGTTGTGTCCTTATATCCCTTTGCGCTCACCTTAACATTCGTGCGTGTTTTTGCCTTTGGCGAGCGGTGGCTCAGCGTGTACTGGCGCTGCGCTACGATCCGGAGACCCAATTTCGATTCCCGCTCAGATTCAACACCAGTGACGATAATCTGAACTGGTCCCAGGGCTCAGGGTTCCGTGAGCTTGACACTACCACTGGGGAACAAAGGGAGGCCGGGCGTGGTTCTGGCCACACCATCGCCTCGTGTGCTGTACCGGCCTTCATGGGTCCTCGCAAAACAGGACTTGCTCAGACAGTCTGTGAAAGGCGATACGATGGATCTGGGTCTTTGTGTGAGGTTGTATACTTTTTTTGGTCATAGAACCCAACATTTTTGTGTAATTGAGAAAAAAATTGCATTTTGTCTGTTGAGGCTATACGGGAGATCTTTGTCTTTGCACATATGTTGGTCTTAATGAACGCTAATGGAAATCCACCGAGACACAGTATGTCTTCACAGCCCCGGAGTCTAATCATTTATGCCTCTGCTGTTGCTAGAGCACATAAATCACGTGTGGCCTTTTGAGACAACCCGAATGCATGGAGATACCATACAATATTAAAAGAGGGAATATAGTACAAATCTAAAGTGGTGTTCATTTTACGAATCCCAGAGAGTTTATATGGGCTGAGTCAACCTCCAACGGGGGTTTGAACTCACAACTTGCCAGTTTGCGAGCCACTTGCTCTCCCGCTAAGTCACCCGGCCGCATCATTGACAATCTTCGCGTAACGATGACAGTGCTTTCCCTCTTACCTCTGCTTGACATCACGTGGCATAAAACTAAAAGTAATAGTCCTAGATGCGATGGTAAATATAACTGCAGTATATTTATATGCATAACTATTATTATACACGTGACAAATCAAAATCATATTTGCTTGCATGCAGCAGCTTGTTTACAATGCGCCGTGCAATATGTTTGTGTTTTTGTGGTCTATCTCTGTGTGATCGTCTACGATATACGATGGATTCATTCGCAGCTTCTTGAAATGAACTCGATGGTGACTCGGCAAATACAAATGCTGGGTTTTCTGTGCATCGCCCGTAACGTTCGTGATCAACATAGACATGGCAGCTTGGGTCCACGACTATACATTATTGACGCAGCTCTTAACGACCTCACCAGATGGTAGCTCCTGAGCAAGGCCCGATTTGACCTTTCAGAACATTTAACTGCGAGCTTATTGAGAACTTGCGCACAATCGCTTACACGCCGAGGACCACTCTTTGCCCCCCCCCTCCCTTCCCGGTACGTTCCATTCATTGGCTACCACATTCCGATGAGTTCCCCCCCTCTCCTCCCCCCCAACTCGCTTTTAAGGGATTACATCTTGATTCCTTGCCTCACTTGATGCAGCTAATCTGGCTGTGACGGTCCCACCTGATGACGGAGACTTGTGTTGCCTCCGAAACGTCGTGATCTTTATTTTATTTTATTTTTAATAATTTTGATGTTTTACTTACGTGACTTTACCGAAAAACCCCAAGAATACTTATTGAGAACCTTGCTGAGTATCATTGTGCAGCGCTCATTGTAAGATTACCCGTGTTTTTGAGTGCGCCGTACATTACGAATGTGACTAAGTGGCGCTTGAGCATGGACAACTATCCAATTCTCGGGACTTCCCAAATGCACACAGAAACTGGCTACATTTCTCGCTTATAAAGGACAACACTAAGAAACAAATCATAATCTCTGCGGCATTACAATCGACCAATAATGACTGTCTCCTGTTGTGGATGTTTCTCGAGCTACTATTTTTGTAATAAAACTCACACTCCCCTAATGTTTTGGGCCACAGCATGTTCAACAGATGCTCACCGTGTGATGAAACGTAGTGGCTCATTATTATTATTCTCAAACTTTTAATTGCCTCTTTGCAGGTTCTGGTGCTTGGCATGTTTACGTGGAAAAAAATAGCATTTGCCAATCTGGCTGTCATTTTCCGAGTGTTCGTATCAGGTGCACTCAGTGTTGTAGGTGCCCTAATTGACGGATCAGCGTTGTTTACACTTGACTACGGAATTGTTTTGCTCGGAGTATTGGGTCATATCTGGCCATGAGGTCCTCTGGGATTAAGGCCTCGTTATTTCTTGCCTCGCAAATAGGAAGCCCTGAATGTGTGCTGTGCAGGTTGTATTTGATGTAAACATAAAACATTTCCGGCACTCGCGTATAATTCAGCAGCTTGGAAAAGAGTGACGTTGGTAATTTAATGAGCGTTGTGAGTCCTAGCGATAATTCAAATCCAACACGTATGTAAACTGTGAAAAAAAACCCCATCGCAACAGGAAACATGATTGCAGGATGGAAATGGAGAGGTATATACGCACACAAAGATGTGCTCACATATAGCAGGAAAGAACAACTCCCATCAGGCCATCCATGGATGTCATGTAGTCATGACATTTGCATGTACAATGTACATACAGTGAGGAAAAAAAGTATTTGATCCCCTGCTGATTTTGTACGTTTGCCCACTGACAAAGAAATGATCAGTCTATAATTGTAATGGTAGGTTTATTTGAACAGTGAGAGACAGAATAACAACAAAATGTTATACATTGATTTGCATTTTAATGAGGGAAATAAGTATTTGACCCCTCTGCAAAACATGACTTAGTACTTGGTGGCAAAACCCTTGTTGGCAATCACAGAGGTCAGACGTTTCTTGTAGTTGGCCACCAGGTTTGCACACATCTCAGGAGGGATTTTGTCCCACTCCTCTTTGCAGATTTTCTCCAAGTCATTAAGGTTTCGAGGCTGACGTTTGGCAACTCGAACCTTCAGCTCCCTCCACAGATTTTCTATGCGATTAAGGTCTAGAGACTGGCTAGGCCACTCCAGGACCTTAATGTTCTTCTTCTTGAGCCACTCCTTTGTTGCCTTGGCCGTGTGTTTTGGGTCATTGTCATGCTGGAATACCCATCCACGACCCATTTTCAATGCCCTGGCTGAAGGAAGGAGGTTCTCACCCAAGATTTGACGGTACATGGCCCCGTCCATCGTCCCTTTGATGTGGTGAAGTTGTCCTGTCTCCTTAGCAGAAAAACACCCCCAAAGCATAATGTTTCCACCTCCATGTTTGACGGTGGGGATGGTGTTCTTGGGGTCATAGGCAGCATTTCTCCTCCTCCAAACACGGCGAGTTGAGTTGATGCCAAAGAGCTCCATTTTGGTCTCATCTGACCACACCACTTTCACCCAGTTGTCCTCTGAATCATTCAGATGTTCATTGGCAAACTTCAGACGGGCATTTATATGTGTTTTCTTGAGCAGGGGGACCTTGCGGGCGCTGCATGATTTCAGTCCTTCACGGCGTAGTATGTTACCAACTGTTTTCTTGGTGACTATGGTCCCAGCTGCCTTGAGATCATTGACAAGATCCTCACGTGTAGTTCTGGGCTGATTCCTCACCGTTTTCATGATCATTGCAACTCCACGAGGTGAAATCTTGCATGGAGCCCCAGGCCGAGGGAGATTGACAGTTCTTTTGTGTTTCTTCTATTTGCGAATAATCGCACCAACTGTTGTCACCTTCTCACCAAGCTGCTTGGCGATGGTCTTGTAGCCCATTCAAGCCTTTTGTAGGTCTACTATCTTGTCCCTGACATCCTTGGAGAGCTCTTTGGTCTTGGCCATGGTGGAGAGTTTGGAATCTGATTGATTGATTGCTTCTGTGAACATGTGTCTTTTATACAGGTAACAAGCTGAGATTAGGAGCACTCCCTTTAAGAGTGTGCTCCTAATCTCAGCTCTACACCTGTATAAAAGACACTTGGGAGCCAGAAATCTTTCTAATTGAGAGGGGGTCAAATACTTATTTCCCTGATTTAAATGCAAATCAATTTATAACATTTTTGACATGCGTTTTTCTGGAATTTGTTGTTGTTATTCTGTCTCTCACTGTTCAAATAAACCTACCATTAAAATTATAGACTGATCATTTCTTTGTCGGTGGGCAAACGTACAAAATCAGCAGGGGATCAAATACTTTTTTCCCTCACTGTATGTATGTTGAACTTCTTTCGCACCTTACGTAGCCAGCCATGCTAATCAGAGGTGCCGGGGAAGGACAACAAACTAAAAAAAGCAGTTCTGAAGAAATTCGTTTTCCTGTCTACATTTTTCAACTCTTGATGTAAACGAAAACAAAACTGTACTGCAACATATGCAGTTAGCGATTTGGTGGTATGGACAAGGCTGAGAGCATTGGAGATGTGACGTGGTTATCACTTGGCATGCGTGCAATGCATTGATGGGAGTTGTGCCTTCCTGCCATTTGTGAGCTATTCTATGTGTTGTTAAATTATGAGGAGTGGTGGCAAAGTGGTTGGCGCATTGCGCTTCGATCCCATCTACCCGAGTTCGATTTCTGCTCACGGCCACCAACACCAGTGACAGCAAATGTCTGAAGCGGTCCGGGGCTTCCCCTAGGTCAACTCGGCCTCAAATTAGTGCCTGAAGTGGTATCTATACGAAAAAAATTCAGCAAATAGGGAGAAAAATAGGGCCAGTTGCGGTGCTGGCCACCCACCCCCTCGTGTGACGTGCCGGCCTTCATAGGTGCTCGTTAGCAGCACTTGCCCCAACAGTCTGTTAAGGCTACACGGGGTATTTGTTATTTGTGTCTGTGTTGTTGAATTTAAGACCTTTAGCTCTGCAGTGCGTTTTGTGGGACCCAACCTTCTAAGCTGCCTCTGGAGGATAGCTAAAATGATATTACATATTTATTTGTTTTCATATCCTGTTCATTTAAATATTTCGGCAATATATTTTTTTCAATTTACAGCACTTGCATTAATTCTACTCAGAGCTCTGCTCATTTGTTGCAAAAAGGCTGCCATTTAATTTCCTCATTCTCCATCGACGCACTCATTTCAGGGCATCTCATTCGCTTCTGCAGTCTTGCTAAAGCTCAACGGTAAATTTGAGGACTCTATATCATCGTCGTAATTTTACCGTCTTAATAGAGTGTTGACAGCTTGTTTTAGCCCTACTTAAAATGTGTCTCCCTTCCACAGTCAAGTCATTAGTTTATGCTGCGCGTAAACGCGTGCGTGCGTGCGTGTGTAACATATCGTCGAATTAGGTAATGGGATCTCATGTTCCTGTAAAGGAGCGTGGTGTTCGTGCCGCAGTGGTGCAAAATATCGCATCGTCCAATGGTTAGGAGTCGAGGTAAAGCTTCAGCCGTGCCATCTCTTACTCGTAACCATTGCTGGCAGAAGGACCTCCACTCGAGGGAGCTCTAGAGAACCCTTCTTTAGAGGATTTTCTTATTTGTTTGTATATCTTGCTCACATATTTGAAACTTATTGCCTGGTTCTGTCTGTTCTGTTTCTTCTTAAAACGTTTTTATATCGCAACAACAATTTCACGTCTCATCTCATAAACTCTACAAAGTCAAGTCGAGTTCATTTGTTTCACATGGTGAGATATGCCGTAGGGGTAGAGGAATACCACATCCATATATTGGTGCATATAGATGATTAAGCTCTTGATCAACGTTATCCAACCGCTTGTATAATAATCAATGTTTTGAATTCATGTTTATTCTATGTAAAGGGGTCTCTTGAGGCACTCCCATTTACCACAATGTAAACATTTATATTGATTATATAAGCAAATCTCTACACTGATTCGTGACTCGTAATTACATTTCTTAAGGGGTGAATTAATTCCCCCCCATTACATGAGACCATACGTTTCATAAAAGTTATTTTTTTAATGTAAATATTTCACCTGGATAATACCTCAAGCTGGAACATCCTCTTTGCAAATAACCGGGGTGTCATTTGCCGTACATATAGCAACAACAACAACAACCGCCATTCGCCACTAAGTGGCGGTGACGTCACCACGACGCTTGTGCCAGGCCATGTGCACCTGAGGCCACGTGAAGTGTACATATAGCAAGCACATATCGACATACATACAAAACTTAAACGAACATAAGCATAAAGCAAGGCCAGAAGGTGACATCGTTCCAAAAAAAGCATGAAGAAGAAGGCATCTTTTTGGTGTGGGGACGTCTGAAAAGAATGGAGGTCAACAAACGTGGCCTTGCATTGCCATGTGGAACGAGCGCAAAGTGGAGGGGGCCGTCGATCGACGCAAGACGAGAGAAACGTGGCCCTACGGGAAGCGATTGTCACGACCGGAGAACGGAAGGAGCGCAAGAGCCCGTCCAAGTCTCATTGTCGGCTGCTTTGAGATGACTGACGGAGAAGTGAGAGAGACGGATAGAGCGCGGGTTTCACAGCCTGTGTCGGTGCTCCCTGAAAGCCCCGATGTCCCTGTTGTAGAATGGATGCCCTTTGGGGCTGAGCTCTGCTTAATGGGAGTGTCAGCAGCAGAGGTGTGGACTCGAGTCATGTGACTTGGACTCGAGTCAGACTCGAGTCATGAATTTGATGACTTCAGACTCGACTTGGACTTGCATAACAATGACTTTGTCCCACCTCTGAGGTGTGGACTCGAGTCATGTGACTTGGACTCGAGTCAGACTCGAGTCATGAATTTGATGACTTCAGACTCGACTTGGACTTGCATAACAATGACTTTGTCCCACCTCTGGTCAGCAGTGCAGTGGCTACAGGTCAACTGTTTGTAACTGCTCCGTCTACAACGCGCGTACTGGTTAGCTTCGCCGTACGCCCTTCCCAGAGCCAGCCTCCGACTGTACGTGTGAATACATTTCAGTGGAAGTATCCAAGCAGCAACAACAACAAAATGTCTTTCCCAGTGGCACCATCCGAGCCAATGCAGTGCGGGACCCTCAAGTTGCCTTGCCAAGCCGGAACAATACCAGATTCAGATGCCAAAACGACGATGCACTCACGTCTGACTCTGGCTGGGGGCCCGAGCAGGGTTATGTGCGGGTGTAATGACGAGTCCCACTGCATGTGATGCCAGTCGGAACACCGTGATGAGACCGAGTCATTTACATGCAATTCGACTCGTTCATTGCGCAGCAGTAGGGTTCACTAGTTTCACCGTTGCAAAAGAGGCTATGTTTCTCAATGCGATTGTTTCATCTCCTGGTTAAATAACGGGCACGACAAGCTCGTAAGTAGGTTGAGTGTAGGTGGATTACCCGCGGGTTGTTAGAACCTGTGTTGGAAAACAACTTGCAGGGCCGTGGAGAAGGGCGAGTCGGATTTGGCCCGTTAGCTTGGAGTTTGAGAGACTCGTTCTTGTATACATGGGTTGTCTCCAGGTACTCCGGTGTCTTCCCGCTTGCGGACACATTTGAGCAGTGTGCGAAGCCAACGAACAAGCAGGAGCACCCTGAGAGTGAGACTCGGCAATGTTTTTCCGTTGTAAAGGATTGCAGCGCAGGCTGGCTGCCGCAGTGGTGCACGCATGTCGCGCAGTCATTCAGACCGTGACAGAGCGAGACACTTTTACAATATCACCGCCGCTTGCCCGTTCTTCAATCTTCTTCCCCTCCCCCTCAACCACACCGCTCTCGGTCGTCGCACCCCGACCGAGGTAGGGCAGCGAGCCCGGACACCACCCAAACCGTCCGATCCCTCATTTTGAGGCTGTGTATTGCGCCGAGTTTGCCAGACGTTATCCTGCCGTCCCCCCCCCCGCCCTCTATTTTTGAAATCTACTTTCCATTCTGGGTTCTTGAATGACAATACAATTTTTTATCAATATAAAAAAATTATGAATAAATTCTCTGCCGCTGTCTTGAGCTCAGAGTTGCGAGGAGCCACAGCCGGGCATGCAGGGAAAAACAGCCAGATCCGTCTTCCACGGCGCGCCTCCAGCATCCGTACATTCGCTGCCGGCACAATCCTTCAGGCGATTGATCGCGTGGAGCCGTGCGCACCATCGCTTGAGAGAAGACGGACGAAACGCGCGTCGAGCGAGATGGATGCCCGGCGGCGACTGCGGTGGCGTTGTGATGACGACGACGACCCTGAGTTTTTTGGACCGAGGTGTGCCGACAGGCGTGCGTCAGGGCACGAAATGAAGGGCACGAGGAAGCGCCGTATTCTAGGCGGTTATGGGGCACGTAACGGCCGTCATTCATCTCGTCCCCACGTCGCTCCCTTTGAAGAGTGCGGCAACATCCTGGAAGTTTGGAATCCGCCTGCTTGAGGTTAAGTGGGATGACAGTATAAAAACACAAATATTGTTGGCGGTCCATGCACGGATTTCGCGCATGCGTAAGATACGGAGATTTAAACGGGCGATTGGAGTTGCGCAAGCTGTGTGCATGTCAGTCCAGCAAATTCACAAGGAATTTGTGTATTTTGCAGTTAAGTGGACTTAAGTAAGAAGAGGCTTAACTTATACAGTACTCAAATATGCTTACAAAGCATTCAGGAATTTCGTAATTCCCTAAAATATCATAAATAAAGCAATGTTACCACCTTAACAAATATTTATAAACGTTTCGAAACGAATGCAACTTTGTGAAATTGATTTTTTTTAAATTGGGCATCGAATACTCTAGGGATAAAAAAATTCCGTAAAATCTCAAATTATTTTCCAAAAAATCGTGCAGTGTTTAAAAATAATGGGATGTCTTCTCAGATTTTCTCTGAAATAAAAACGTGTTTATTCCTTCGTTTTAAAGTTGGGTAATTGTTTCGATCAACCGAGCGAGACTTCCCATTACATCTGACAGTCATGTAGCGTGTTAACAATATCAATAAGACCGCAACCATTATAAGACAATTATGCCTTCCTTAAATAAACTAAACTGCAGAAATTTGTTTTCATGGTTGCAAAAAGTTAAAGGTGCAGCCCTGCACATTTTCTTTGCTCACTCCGCGGAGCTCTAAAGAACGCCTCTGTAAACAGTACAGGGAGGGGGGCAGGGGTCAACTTTTGACACATTTTTGCGTACCTACTCAATGGATGGCCCCTAAAGCTTCTCCGGTCATTTTTATAACACCACCCTCCCCTTTCCTCTCCCGTGTTTTCGTTGCGCAAGTCAGACGCCTAACTTAGCGGCACCTCCTCGTAGGCGAGAGGCACGGAGGAGTGTCAATCTTGGCAAGCCAACTGGGCTCCCCTCCCTCCCTCTCCCCCCCACCCCCGACAGGTCTGGACAACAAAGGCACGGCGAGCCGTGTTTCCTTTTGCGAGACCTAACCCCGTGCGGCCGAGTGCCATTGTCAGCTCGCCATCGTTTCGCCAACCGTTGGGCCTGTCCCGTTTGTCTCCCCAGCGTGTGCGGAAGCCGCGTGCGTGGCGTGCGTGGCGTGCGGGCAAGGCAGCTGTTGACAGTTATTCATGAGTCGCAAGGACACTTGGAATGAGTAGTTTCGCTTGCAATGAGGTTGTTCGCCATAGGCTTGGGCAAACGCTTGGACATGGCAGTAGGTACGAAGAGAAGACTCGTGTGTGTCATCTGTACATAGTTCGGTGAGGCTCCCGGAGAGCTGGAGTTGGTGCAGAACCTTCTCAATAAACCGAATTGTTGTTTTTTGGACGTTCTAAATTGAGGGGCGGCCGTTTGGAAAAATGCAAGGCTTTTGGAGAACCCATCTGTATCATCTCTCTCAGTGACTGCCCCCTCAATGATGGTAATTGCCGCACAACTCTCAACGGACAACTGCTTCTTGAAGCTTTTACAATTTGAATGCTTATGCTCACTTATTTGTTCAATACAGCTTCCAAACATGTTCTGTTTGTGTATTGTGCAATGCCTTTTATGGAGCAAACCTCATTTCAGTGATGGTAAAATGGTTCTCCGGTTTTATGGCCTTCTGTGTTTCTTTCTTTCTTCCTGCGAAGGTTAAAAATTCAAACGCCACCATTGTTGTGCTGCGTTGGAGAATCGCGAGAGCAGACGCAACGTTGGGATTCAGGCGCAGTTTCCAGTCCACAGTGAAAATCTATAAAAGGTTAACATCCGTTATTAAAAAAATTGTAATGAGGCAGCTGTTTGCTATTGGGTCGATGGAACTGCGCGCGCGTGCACTCGGTATGCAGGGTGAACATCATTTTGTCGTGCGGGTTTCGTCGCACTCGGCCTCCTGCACGTGCCCGCCACGTCGCGTCGAGACTCGAGAGAGACTCGAGAGAGAGAGAGAGTCCCAGGTGTTCGCCAGCGTCTCGGTTGTGATTCTCGCGAATGGTTCCGTCGCGGGCTGTTGGAGGTCACTCAAGCTTTTCGGCCTCGGCAAACAGTCCATCTTGAGGAAGGGGAATAACGTGGCCGACGTTTCAACCGCGCAGATGAAGCTGCCGTCTTAATTACGTCAACGACAACAAAACTCGACACGTTCGTCAATAGTGCACCGTTGCATTTAAAGAGAAAAATGTGTTGTAATAGGGGACGTTTTGGGTAACCGCCATGCTTCACAGGACACATTGCCCAGAGAGAAGGCCATGCACCTGGGGGGGGGGGGTTACCTCTCTGGCCAATGCCTCTCGCAGGGCTGCCAGGGGTGGTGGTGGGCAGCTATATGGGGGAAGCCTTCATCCAGCAGTGGATTGGGCATGGTTGATGATGATGATATTGTCACAATTTTTATTGGTGGTAAACACAGCTCGTCACCACCGCTTCTGCACTGTTTACTCCTCATCCACATCACCCTGAACAAGCATCTCATGCCGCTTCGTGCAGTGTTTACTCAACACCAAGAGCAAATCTGTAAAACTGAATATAATTTGCCTTGCTGTGTGGCTACCAAGCGTGCCGGCTTCACGGGCATCGTCTTCGAGTTTATTGGAACACTAAAACACAACGCTAAAAAAACGACGGGGTGGAAATGTTTTATTTTTATCACCGGGATCTTGGACTGCAGAGACCCCGTGACAAGTCGATCAGACCCTAACAAAAATGCACAGATGCCTTGTTGCAGATCACCTCCGATCAGCACGGTTGGCCGACGTAAGATGCAAAACAAGTGCAACATACACACAGATGCAGGTCTCTGCTTTATTCACCTGAGAAGTGATTGTAAAAAAAAAATCATTGAGTGGAAAAAACAAGTGGCGTTTGAATGTTTCATTTCAGCAGTGTGCATAATTTAAGTTAAACAAATTATAGTCTTTTTTCAGATGGTGCAATAGAAAATTTGTCAGTAATATCAATGGGTACAACCACAGTAAGTTGATTGACAGCTTGTGTGTGGTGGGGTAAAGTGTGGGATGTCTGGACAGTGTGAAAGAGTAGGCCAAATGACCCTCTATAGGAGCTCTCTAGAGCTCCTTCTAATGGAAGCCCTTCCACCAGCAGTGTTATTTATAAGCAGTTGCAGGGCTGCACATTTATTCTTCTATATTTTTCAACAAGACCTTGGGAAAGTTATTGAACATTCTTTAATTGCATGTCGAAAAGTAAAGTAAATTCATGAAACAAGAGATGGTGGCTGACAAGATGAGCATACAAAATAAGCAGAATAGATCAAATCGACTGTCATTAAGTTTACATTCCAAATTGTGTCGGTGCACAAAATGTAATGAATTTGACACCATAAATTGTAATCGGCCATTCTATTTGTCTTTCATTATTGTGTCACTGG
Source organism: Lethenteron reissneri (assembly GCF_015708825.2). Classification (NCBI taxonomy): domain Eukaryota; kingdom Metazoa; phylum Chordata; class Hyperoartia; order Petromyzontiformes; family Petromyzontidae; genus Lethenteron; species Lethenteron reissneri. The sequence goes on from NC_083819.1 coordinate 1,584,241, forward strand.
TTCTCTCTTTTTTATTGTGCACATCGGTCTCTCTGTCTGTATCGATGTTCACCCACTCGTCTCGTCCTCTGCGACTGTACATCCACTTGCTCTCTTTCTGCCAACCAATTCCATCCATCCATCTCCCCATCTCTGCCTCTCTCTGCCTCCCCACCCCGTGTCTGTGCGTCTCGCTCTCTGTTCACCTCTCGGTCTCGCCTTCAGCTGCCGTCGCCATCTCACGTCGTCTCGCTCTTGCAGGGCGGCACAGAAGCTGAGCTTGACGGGCCGCATGATGAAACGGAAGCAGCGCGCGGCCCCCTCTCACGCCCCGGCGGAGCCTCCCCCGAGCCCGGGCAGCTTCGCGTGGGCCCTGCGGTCCGCGGCGCCCCCCGTGCCGCCCTGCCTCCTGCGCGCCGCGGGGAAGGCCCGCGACAACCCGGGCGCTGGCAAGGTGAGCAATGAAATTGACTGGACGCGCGTGAATGCTCCGACATCATGCGGTGCCGTGAAAATTGAGCATCGTAAGCGGCATTGCAGTAGAATCCAGCCTGTGGTCATCCGCGCCGCAGTGCCGACAGGTCAGCCTGTGACCAAGTCACCGGAACTGTGCCCGATCTCGCGAGCTAAGCAGGTACACGGCCTGCATGAAGGCATGTCCGGGCGATCACGATGCCAACGGGTTTTTATCGGCGGCTGCGGAGCTGCGTGTTGGGAAGCAGAGGGCACTGCAGAAACATCAACTGTTCAAGTGCACTTCTGTGCTCCGTTGTTTCTTCTGCCCACCTTCGCCAACCCGCACTTACCAGCATGGTGAAGCATGGCCACGTGATACATACCCCACAACCGGCAGTGGATTGACAAAGGGCTGTACACGTACACGTCAACGGGTTCGCATTCACGCAGCAGACTCGTGCTAAGCTTGATCTCTCCGTCTATCGCGCAACATCTGGTACTGACGCAGTACTGCGTAGGCGATGAGTGATGGCCATGGCAGACGGGTGAAGTGACAGTGACACAGGTGGGATTAGTGCCAGCCAGGAGACTTACAAGACATTAAAGATGGATGGTGTGTAGCGACTCTTAGAGGGGCTTATTTTATTTGTTTCTCCCTGTTCCGTGAGTTTTAGTTCTCGAAACACAACCGGATTGACCGAGTGCACCTTTAAAATGAGTTATCGCATCGATTGCCACAATACTTTTAGCAGATCCAAATCTCACTGAGGAATATGTTTTGAAAGAGAGACTCGTGGCACCTATACTACATAATGAGCCTTTCGTGTTTATTTCATAAATGTATGCAAACATTTAAATGTGAGATTTTGTCGATGACGGTATTGTTGTTGCTATCAGCCTGCAACGTTGTCCAACTCTCGAATCGTGGCAGTGAGACCACAGGGTCTCTAGCTGGATGGTGGTGGCTATGCACGCCTTTAATCCAGCACTGGAGGTAAGGTTCGGTGGACCACACAAACGCGTGAAACTCTCATTCCCGTGGGCATAAAGGAGGTGCCATACCCTGACTCGCCAGGAAAAGGCAGACAGCGAATGTGTGGCCTCATATCCATCTGTCCAACCTGTATGGGACAGTGTTGTCCCCTCGTGAGTGTGGGTTTTCTCCGGGCGCTCCAGTTTCCTCCCGCGTGGATAAATGAAGAGCACGGTTGGCACCTTTGATTAGCACGGTTGGCTAACGTACGGCGCGAAAGAAGTTCAACATTAATAGTGATTCTGACTCCGACGAACGGCTGCCTACTTCCCACTTGTCTGTGCTTCCTCGTGTCCCCCGACTCGTTCTCTCCCTCGGAGAGTCAGCGATCACTGCCCGGTGCGTCGCGAGTGAAAATAATTGTCATTATTATTATTATTGAACATCAATTTCACAGCATATGGCAAACTTTGGTAAAGGCCAACTACATTTCCCCATTTAGCTGCTGAGATCCGCGTCGAATCCTCTAACCACTTCACTCTCCAGCCACCTGGAAAACTCATTAGGATTGTGTTCAAATCTTGTCACCTTCAAATTTACAACATTAAATATGTTAGCACTTAACTGCAGAATGATCACATGTGCAAGCAGATTAACCGCCAGTCTTTATTTTCTCTAATATGTCCTTAATTACCCTGTTAAAGATTCCCAATTTTTATTACTTTCCAGGTCATTAACACTGGGTGGACGTGTTTGTTTTCCAAATTTATTTGAGTATCCTATGAGTTTGCTTTGCTGGGGAATTGAGTCGCTTCCACATTTATTGCCCGTTGCAATTCCCATGATGGTGGTGGTGGTATGCTGGAACATTATATCAACGTGTGTGTCGTCCAAAGCTGGGATGTTAATCCCGCTGCAGCGCTGCCTGCTTCTCTGAATATGCAATTTGCTTCCATTGCGTTCACCAGTTTAGATCTTAATGTCAACCTCATGGTCAACGGTTCCCTGGAGGAGAGAACTTAGGCCCTAACATTCATTTGCTGCCAGTGCGCCTTCAGCTAATAATTAAAAAAAATCTCGCAGCAAAATCTACGCCCTGTAAGACAAAGCCAACATTCATAGAAGATTCTCATTAATTGCATCGTTTGAGCAAGCTGTGAATGCATTATGAGGAAAAGCCATGCCAACTTCCATTTAATAAAACTGAACAATATGCGGAAGGGTAGCGTCCAATTATGTTTTTTATCAAAACATGATCGTGTGCAACAGTCCGCACACTGGATCTGCAGAGCAGAGACCGCCGGTTAAATCTCACGGCGTGGAAGTTGAAACTGTGAGCAAGTGGTTTTAAAGTCCACACCACCCCTGTCTCTGTCCACCCAGTAGTTCACCACGGTTAGTCGATCAGCTGGTCGCTTCTGGTAGGGTAAAGTTTGGGTCCTCGCACCTCTTCCAAGGCGTCTAGACAGCGTGGAAAATGAGACTAAAACACCCTCTGGAGGTGCTCTCTAGAGCTCCCTGTAGTGGGAGGCCTTCCTCCAGCAGTGGCGTGACCAAGCAAATTGCAGGGCTGCACCTTTACCCCCCCCCCCAACCCCCAAAATGAAATTGCTATAAAATGTCACTCTTAGGTTGAACTATCCCTATGCGGTATTCAAACACGAGGAGCAAAAGAAGCAGCCGCGCTCCGTTTCCTCTGTCTTAGCGAAAGGTAACGTAAACACTTGCGTGGGATAGGAACGGCGCGATGTTTTCTCAGCTTGTTTGCGAGTCACCTGCAGCTGTATTTTCTTATTACGTGTATATATGTTTTATATCCCGGCTGCTCCTATATAGCACGTGTTCCCAGACAGTGCCTTGTCTGGCCGCTAAAGTGCGCACCTTTCATCCGGTGCCAAGAGCCCCCCACCCCATGCCCCCCCCTACCCCCACCCCCTACGTCCTCTCTACAACATCCGGAAATTGGGGAAGGCGCTTACAGCCGTGTGAAGTTGAGGGCTTCTTTCATCGAAGTTGCCGAGCCAAGGGCCGCTATAACCTGGCAGCAGCATCGCGCCACGGCAATCGTAGTACACGTACACTGAATAGGGTGTGGAGAAACGTGGAGGTTTTGTTTACCGTTCACATTGTCATCGCTATGCTTTGAGGTCTCTTTCTCGCTGAGTTTGAAGAGCAATAATAATACGCCTTCTTTGAGGATGTTTAACCATGAGATAGTTTCCATTGACGTGAATAATAATATTATGTTGGCTTTATAATGCATGTAATTTTAAATAATATTGATGTCTATTATTGCACTATGAACTTAGTAAACCGAGTTCAATTCCCAGCCATGGCCAATATGAATGGTGAGTGGCCGTCAGAACCGGTCCTGGGCCCACCTCTTTCACAAGCCTGTGTCGGCCATTATGCCTACATGATGAAGCTTAAATAATCCCATTAATCCTGCAGTGGATTGTTTACTATTGTAATATGTGAGCATTATTTTATTTATATATACCGTACATGATAATTAATCTACATGTTTCATTTCCTGGGTGACGGGACCATTCAACTTACATTATGGGGTCAATACAATATGTACCGATTTGTCAGTAATGGTCCTATGGACAGACTGTCCTCTACCATAAGAATATTGAATGTATATCTCTGGCTTAGGTTGGCCACTTGAGATAAGTATTGCCGCTTTGCAGGGAGACATTTGTTGTTTTGGGATGTAATCATGATGATGACGACGCCATTCACACGGTGAATACATGGTTTGGCAAGTCATGTAAACACATACTGTCGTGAAAACGATCAGGTCGTGTATTTTTGGCAGCAAGAGAAGCAATTACTGCGTTATTGTAGATTTTTGTTTTTAACTTTAAACAAATTGCAGGAAACTTGACAAGGACATGAGTAATCCCATTATCTTTTGTACAACAGGAGCCGCGCAGCTTTAGAGAGAAGCACGCTTGAATTTTGGGTCGAGAAATGGTGGAATCCTTTGCCCAAGCGCTGTCTGACACAGATCCTCGGCTGCTTGAAATGAGCCCTGTAACGGTTTCGCCGATCCACACTCGTGAGAAACATTCAATATCAGCCCAACAGCCGGAGGGCACTCTGAAGAATTGAAGTCTGATGCCGACCAAGATCCTCAAATGTGACAGCTCCCAGTTGCATTATCTCTGATGCTTGATGTGACATTTTTGTGGGTTTCTTCTTCCTCTTCCTACTTTGCCTTTTTTAAATATATATAAAGTGTAACATGCAGGCTTTGGAAAATAAATCATTCTGCCTTTTCTTTAAATCCTTATTGAAAATTTAAAACGCTGAATCTAAATTAAAGGGGCCCTTTTACAAAGCCTGCCTATGAGCTGGATTTCTCCCCTTTGTCGATGGTTTCGATTGAATTTTTTGTACTGAATTGCAATGCAAATGCATTTCTGGCCTCTCTGTGAAAATATCTTGACAAAAATTGTGGCTGACTTAATAAAAAATGGTAGCATTTAATAAAATGATTATGCAAATGAAGGATTATATGGACAGTAATACATTAATGCAATTTCATAGCTGGCAATTAAGCATTTATATTGCATAATTACAATTTTAATTGTGATTAGGAAATGCCATTTGATGGGGGTGGAGAAATGTCATGTTATCCATCAGTAAAATAGCCTTCCACATATAAATAACTGGACCAACACATACAACACATTTTTGCATTGGTTTCGCATACACGCAGAGGGGATTCGGAAAAACTAAATCTGATTGCCATACAACCACAAATGTACAACATTATGCAATGACACCAATCGTGATGCGATTTGCTGCATACTTGCAATTCCTCTTTCTTTCAAATCTTTTGACTGTTACTTATAGCCAAATAAATATCATCCCCCAAATTACGATGTCTGAGATTGAAAGAACACGTGGCAGTGTGTGAGTGGACACCATGTGGACTGTGGCTTTGGCCAGTGCGAAAACGTTGTCCACAGGAAATATTCACATATAGCAGTGCGCGTTGAGTACAAAGACAAAGACCCCCCTGTATTGCTTACACAGGTGGTTGGGGAAAGCGCTGTTAGCATCTCCAACTTCTTTCGGGTTCTCCCAAATATATTTTCGCCCGTTGCTATATTCATCTGTCTGTCTGTCCCTCTCTCTCTCTCTCTCTCGTCATGTCTGTGTCTCTATGCCTGCCACTCTTCCTATATGAGAAATGTCAGTCTTCATTTGTCCGTCCCTTAATATCTCAGTGTCCATCTTCGTCTGTGTCTCTATAAGTTCGTTGAATTAATCTCTCTCGATGCGTTTTCTCTTTGTTGTCTCGATTCGTGCCCGTGTTTCTGTGACTTTCCAAGCCGACTCCGCCTTGAAAACTCGCTTCGGTGCGTAAACATTAGCGCTGGGGAGACAAAGGACGACCACACCACCCCCTGTGCCAAGTCGGCCTTAACAGGTTCTCGCTAGAAGCACTCGCCACGACCAGTCTGGACGCCCGTTCGTGGAACCATCGCCTTTGTCTGTTCAAATCTCTCTCCGTATCCCCGTGTCTGCCTCTTGCCATGACTCTCTAGGACCCTTGGTTATCCTGTCTGCTGTGGGCTCTGCTTGGATAGTTTTGACTGTGCGTCATGTGTGATCGCGTAAAAGGAAACAGAGGCTTTCCCCCTCATACCCTGCAATTTGCATACTTCTCCCAGAGATGCCGGAGAGTTGAGTTTCAGGTGGGGCAGCGGCTGCCACCACAGATTATTTTGCTGTGTTTCTTGATTCATGGACAAAAGGTTGAACATTCCTCTCTGAATTTACTCACCATTGGTGACTGAGATGCACTTGCGATCTGAAAGCGGTAAATAAATAGCTATTTTTTTTTACTTTAAAGCCAATAAATTACTTAATTAATTCTACCTTGTTTGTCATTATCCCAAGGGGTAAATGCTACTTTGGCTTCTCCATAATGGCACGGATTTCACAAATTGGACGTTTTCCATAATGCATTGACAATAGCGTTATCTCTTTTTATTGGGGCAGATTTAGCGGCAACACCCCCTCCTATTGCGGCTGTTTATTCTTCACACACTCACAAGGGCCACCACCCTCCTCATTTCTCATTCTTTTTATCTCATTGAGCTCTCTCTCTCTCTCATTACAGCTTTGCAGCTCCGCTCCCCCATGTCCCTGGCTTCTCCTGCTCTTGTACATCACTCTCTCACACTCCCTCTCATTCGCTCTCTCACACTCCACGCTCCGTCTCCGCAATCCCTCCCAGCCATCGTTACCGACTTGGCCTCCTCCTTCCCGCGTGAAGGTGCTGTGGTGGCCAGATGTTAACTCCCTTGCCTGGTATGCAGGAGTTTGTGGGCTCGATCCCGGCCTCTGACGCCTGTATATTTGCAGTTTGCGTGTCTCTCTTCCCGTGGTCACGTGGATTTTTCTCTGGGTCCTCCGGTTTTTCCCTTCACATTTAGAAACATGCATTTGGAGAATTTGGCTGCTATACATTTTCACGTAATAAGCAACTTGGTTGAGCTATCACTTGTGGCCAGGTCGCTACTGAGAAAGAGCTACGGCAACTCAGTGGGCCTCACCTGGTGAAATAAAAAAAATCTTCAGTTTAGTGTTACAGAGGAAGTCCCGAGAGCCTCCCTGTCCATCTGCTGCCCGTTTGAGAGCAAAACGATCGTAATAATGGGATGTGCCGGCAGCCAATGCACGCAACGCAATGCTGCCCGCTCAAGTTAATGGGGCCCAACACTGTCTGTTGTCGAGAGGTCACCTTGAGTCAAAGGGATACGCATACGTATAAAGCTTTAGCCAATCTCCCGCGTTATATTGCATTACCATTATCTGCTAGCTTGAGCTTTTATGTTTTCAAACCGTCGCTCTGTCAAAATAGATCAATTTGAGCTTTATTAAGGTTGGGATGTTACGCCGGTGTTCTGAAGATAGATTCGACTGGAATATCCATTTAGCCCGAATCAAAATGCGTTTGAATTAAGTGCTAGGCAGAGAGAGGGCTAGATGTGTGCGTGTGTGCATGTCCGTGTGGGTTGGTGGTTGGGTGGAAAGGTGGTGCATTGCATTGACATTCTGTGTCTCTCACAGCGAAGTGCATGTTTGCCATTAGGGTCACCTTGGCCTGAAATGGGTTTGCAATGCTTGCACATGTCAGCTTGTCTTGAAATGAGTGAGTGATGCTTCTGAGGAGAGGTGGTCAAGGTGGCCTTCTGGTAGTGGCTAAATGATGGCAAAAGGAATAGAATTAAATGACAAGTTGAATAATTGATCGGCAGGCCCGCATGCATATGGTGAAGTAAGTCTCTTTCAAGACGTTCTAACCACAAAGTACATTTGGCTCTGCATTTAATTTGATTAAATTACAGCACTGGGAATGAAAATATCTATCTCAATGTCGTGCGACCGATATTCCTGACATATGCAGAACAGATGCGGCAGTGTTGTCCTCTGCTTTGTGGAACGGGGATGACTTGGAGTAATTTTAGAGGTAGCTCTACAGTATGCGCTTCCATCGGCCACTCTTTCACATGAAGGGGTTTGCACTGCTCTGCAAGATATTCGAGTGGAGCCTTCATCTCGTCACACAACACCGATAGTTCAATTTAGAAACACGCGTTGAGAGTATTTGGCTGCTACAAAGTTACACGTGATGATAAGCCACTTCGTTGAACTATCATTTGTGGCCAGGCCACTTGTGAAAAAGAGCTGTATAGCTCAGTGGGCCTTACCTGGTAAAATACAAATAGTTTAGATTATAAATTGGGGATTAATTACCATAACTTTGATCAGGTCAATCAAAACGTATCATATTTGTGCCGTGGCCCGACGTGTCGTGCGGTGGCAGGTGAAGGTGATGCTGCGCGTGTGTCCGGCTCGCCGCGACGCCTCCGGCTCGGCGGCGCTCAAGGTGGATCCGCGGAGGAAGCAGGTCACGCTCTACGACCCCGCCGCCGCGGCAGGGGCCAGCTCCCAGAATGCCGCGCTCCGCCGTGCCGGGGTGGCGGTGCCAAAAATCTTCCCCTTCGACGCCGTCTTCTCCCAGGATGCATCGCAGGCAAGAAATGGTTCCGCCGATTTGCGCGCGCCGGCGGAAACAAGTCGTATGGCGCGGCCGCGTTGGCAGTGGCGCACTAGCACAAATGACTAAAACGCTGTCTTTTAAAGGAAAACTAAAATACATGTGATGCAGCTCTGGCTGTCGCCTGATGAGGCTGGTTGTAATTACCGGCATAATGTCCTACTCAACTTGTACATGTTGTAGGTTTACTCTCCAACAAACCGGAGTGCTGAACTAGTAACGAATTGGCATGTTTTGTTTACGTGATAAATCTTACTAATTGGCTGTGTTGGGTGGTGGCGGGTTTAACGACACATTTATGTTCACGCGATCTAACCCAAAAAACCTCTATTATGACAAATGTATAATATGCAACATGTCAGGCAAGTGTTATTATCTGTACTAATATACATTGCACGTTGTAGTTTATGGTGTCATTGCTTGTTTATGGACACACAGCCAGGTACCGACTTGCCTTGCTCTCATCTACTCCCACCCACAATCCGCACGAATCCTCTGACCCCAATTTAATAAAAAAACAACTCGCACGGATACGCTCGGTGGCTTTAAAATGTGGCCCCCGACTTTTAAAAAAATGGCTCGTGCAGTGGTGGTAAGAGACAGAGAGAGACGTAGCAAGGAAACACGTCCAGCCATTGTGTATTGCTGGGTGGAGACTCGTCGTGGTTGTTGGGGGGGGGAGAAAAAAACGTGTTGAACAATGGCAGCCACTTTGGTTTGTGAGGCCATGTGTGCAATGAGAGATGCACGCGAGTCTCAGGAAACCAGAGGTGATTGGAGCAAAGCTGCACATCTGAGACGTTGATTCAAGTGAAATATAATTTGTGTTTTGTTTACTTTGGTCAGAACGCAAAGAGAGGCAGGGCTGTCTCATTTGCAATAGTGACGTGGGGATAAAACTGAAGCGCCACACAGATAGGTTATCAACCTAATTGTTGTATTCTCCGATGCAGGCTTACCTCATAGTGCTGTAAGTGGGTGTCTCATACACATTATATCTTCATCATCCACCAGCCATTAGTTATATCTTCATGCATTTGCGCAAATGGCAGCGGAAGGAGGACGGATGTTCCGTGAGATCACAAAATAGATAAGCAGACTGATATCTCCCCTTCACATGTCTGTCCCTCCACGTAAAAGTAGATTTTAAACGAGCCAACAGCCGCATGGCCTTCTGGGGGTGCACACATTGAGCAGCATTAACCCAATACAAGCAAAGTCTCAGCTGGTTTTGACGTACACTGTCTCATGAGCTTTGCTTGACTCATTGCTGTTGAGCTCGCAGATGTAATAGGCAAGAACACTCTCTTGTAAGACATGGGTCCGAGTTCGACGCACAACTATAAGATGGATAACACAAAGAAATCATTAGCGCCATTGCGGACAATATAAATAACGTGTAATTTGAGGACGCTTGTGTTGTTTCCCATGAGCACTGTTGGATAGAGCTTGTGAAGCCACGCCACGAGGCTAATGCTGGCGATCTGTGGCACAATCTGAGAGTAACAACCGAGTGGCAGAAAGGAGGGAAAACCGCCTTGGAGGACGCCCACCACGGAGATGGAATGATGGAAATCAGCTCTGGTGCAAACGCTGGGCGGATCGGATAGCGGCGACCAAGGCAGAGGAGGCCTTCACCCAGCATTGGTTTGATCTTGGCCGATGATCGTGATGAACGTGGGGTCTATCTGAGAACACCAGATGTTGTAGGTTTGGGAAGGGCAGATGTTTGCCACAGCAATGGATTATTGAATCTGTCTGTGTGGACTTTTATAACCACCCTCATGTGGTGTGGGTTTCCTCAGGCTACTCCATTTTAATTTCACAAGCTCAACGCTCACCACTGGAGTTCGCCAAACATCCCGATGGAGAACCGTCCTGAAGAAGCAGCCATTGCTGTTTACACTATTGGCATAAAAAAAAAAAATCTGGATAAACTAATGAAATGTTTCCCCCCACACCTCAGATTAGCACGGTTGGCTACGTACGATGGGAAAGACGTTCAACGTACGTACATAATTTAGAAAGAGGACAAGTTCAACAAATATAGTTACGTGCAGTTTTACTCTTGCAAAGCAAAATCCCTGCAATTGCATACCAAAAGAAAGATCCCCACACAGCCTCTACCAGGCTCAGAGGGAACGTGTTGTTAGCGGGGAACTATGAAGGCCGGCACGGCGTACAAGGGCGGTAGTGTGACACGCACCACGCCCGGGCACCTTCATCACCACCAGTCACTTATTTATGGCTGAGTCGACTTAGGGAAGGCCCAGAAAAAGTTCAGATTTTCGCCACTGACGTTAGCTGTGACTGGGAAATTGATTTCACTTGCCAGCTTGTTGCACCGTGCGCTAACCACTACGCCACCACTCCACCCACGCTTGTATCCACACACACTCTCATCTATGTGGAGCCTCGTTTGCAGAAGAACACACCCGGCATCAGAGTCGCCTGCGGTGCGAGAGAGTGATGCATTGTACCTGGCCCGCATTAACAGAGGCGCGGTAGTTTCCGTGAAAATCGTTAACCCGGTGGCTGCAAGCCACAGTCGGAAGCATCCCGTGTAGCAGCCGGAGGAGCCTATTAGCCACTGTGGGATCGTGGGCAGCGATGGCTCAGCAACCTAAACCTGTCTCAGCCACGTAAATACGGCTTGCGCGCTCTCCATTCCGACCTGAGGAGGGTTTTAGGGCGGCACGTTTAATAGCTTGGGCAAAGCTACTGCAGGATGGATTCCCAAGCCCGGCAGCAGAAGGAAAAAAAAATAGCGGGATAAATTGCCTGTGACGAATCTTGGTACGAAATATACTGCTTTTGCCAGCATTAACCCTTCCCGCTACGATGTGTAAACCTGGAACTGTGGCCGTCACCGGTGTACAAAGCAAGCTCGTGTGCATCCTGAAGGGGTCGTTTGAGCCGACGTTTTCACATCATTTGTCGGGACAAACGCTCTCGCTCGTTTCGTCGTACGAGTCCACGTGATATTGTAGATTAGCAATGTGGAAAAGCGGGAAGTTGCAGTTCCTTAATTGCATTTCATCAGCGTAGTTAGGGAGTCGCATGAGGAGGGTGTTAACGGGTTCTCTTCTTTAGCGAGCCATATCCGGTTGAGGGAATTGCTCAGTTTTACGGTATGATGGTGCAGGCTTGGAGGCAAATAAGTCTACTTTATATTCATGCCACAGCCAGAAGAATTTGTGGCTTTGGCATTGGCAAGTAATTCTGCTGAATAATAGGAAGGAGGTTTTTTTATTTTATATGACACAGTCTCCTTTTGGAATATTGCTTGCAGCATTAAAACAGTCTCCTTATTTGTGATTAACATTTTTCCTCTCTATTGTTTTATCCTCGGGCATCTCCATATGCACTGCCTCAGCAATTGTGCTTAATTGCTAGGGTTTTTACGTATGAGCATGACAAGTGTGACCGTGTGCCTCGTACATTACTGGATGTGGTCAAGACATTTTTCGAACGATTGACTAACTAAAACTCCACCTACGAAACGTTATGCACGTTTTGAGGCCCCCATCCATATTCACTGGCCGCTTTGCCGTATCGATGATGACATCGGTGAGGATAGCGGCGATTCGTCTCTTGCTTGGCGTGTTAGTGCTACCCCGATTCAGTGAAGACTTGCAGAGACATCCATAGACTCGCATAGAGACCCATAGACTCCCAGTATTGGCTGTCCATCAAATCACCAATGATCTCAGTAAAAATATGCTCAATGTTTGGCACGCTGGTGCAAGGCTGCACCAATTCGGTGAAGACAAAGAGTCCATAGACTCGCATAGACTCGCACAGACACCCGTAGACTCACAGCATTGGCTGTCCTTCCTATCAAGGTTAACTTCAGTAAAGATTCGTTCCATTATTGGCAGGCTGGTGCGAGACTCATACCATTTGATTTAAAACAAAAAATGTCTGCAGGTCACTGTGGGTAGGAGACCATTGCCACTGTACGTGCACTCGTGCATGTAATTACTGTTGTAACGGATATGGAAAGATCATAAAACGTTGAGTCTAATAGTGTAAATCAAATGCCTTCGACATTTTTGAATTTTGACTGCTTAAATGTAAACACGTTTTGAATTGCAGTGCATTAATACATGCATGTTGGTAGCAGTGGGGGGAGTGGTGGCGCAGTGCTTAGCATGCTGTGCTGCAATCCAGTGAATTGAGTTTGATTTCTAGCCATGGCGAGCGACATCCGAATGCATCCGAGGCATCCGTCCACACGCGCCCCCTTTCACCAATCTGCACCGCTGACCAGCGTGTTGAAGTATGATTTGAAAAAAAAAACACCACGACAGTTGATTGACAAAGAGCTGTAAATGATTACTGTTGTTGATCAAGGCACAACGTCTGAAACAAATTATTTGTATGACAGCCATTTTCCTATTACGGTGCGAGTAATAGCTATACAATGACCGACACTGTTAGTATATTTTCAAAAACAGGATTGAATGGATAGCACTCTGGCTAAGCAATTATCCTTGAGTGCAGAGGTGCATGTACAGTAGTTGGTCAGCGTTGTCTTGCCAGGCGTATCACCCGCTTCGATGCAGAGACTAGCGCTTTGATTATAATAAGCCGAGTTTGATATCAATCCAAAAAATTACTCCTCGCTAAACCAGAGTACATCTGACGCGCACATGAAGAGTTCGGCTTAACCGTGCGGTTAAATCTTAGATTCGTTCATGAATTGCGAAGCCAGGCCTCCGTGATTACAAACGGCAATTGCTAAAAATTTTACATTTCACAACAATTCCATTTGCGCTCGCCAACGCGCGACGCAGGACGGATAAAAACGCATGGCTTAATATCCACTTCCCAGGATGATGATGATGATGCCATGCCACCCCCTCCCACCTGGGATTATGTCAGTGCGTCACAGCCTCGCGAAGCCAGAATGGCATTTTGAACTCCGGCGTGGGGCTCCTGAGGGTTGACTCGGAGGGGGAGCGCCACTCCTCCTCCGAGCCAAGCCGCCTCCAATTCTCTCATTGCCCAATTCCGGCCCAGGCTTCCGTGCGGCACAAGCGATCGCGGTGACCAACACCCCCTACCCCCCCACGACGCTATCCCATCTGTCTTGTTACAATAAATACTGCACAACGGTCTCCGCCGGAGCAGGCCGTTCCTCTGCCAGTGTTCAATCTCTCGCCGTTTTAAGCAGGCCACGGGCAACACAAATGCTTCCGTGCATCCCCATTGTTTGACAGCAGCGAGGAAATGCTCGCGTCTTGACCGTGCCGCCGCCCGGCTTTTGCGTTGCGGGGCCAAACCAACCCCGCCGGGCGATCGCGCTCCAAACGGCAGCGCGATTCGAATAGAAGTCGCATTTGTTTGTGGGCCTCCTGCGACCGTCTGAGTTCCTCCGACGGTCACAACCATCGTATGGCCAAGCTGGTTCGGTGGGAGAAGGAGTGGCTCGAAAGGTTCTTGGGTGGTTGAGGTGGTCGGGGTGGTTAACTCTGGTGGGGGTAGCGAGATTATAACTCGTGAGCAGGTCAAAAGCAGTTATCCTGTGTATAGTCCCACCCCCGTCATAGGAATATGGAATTTCCACCACTCGCTCACGGCCGCAACAAAGGGGTTGAGCGCCACCGCAATGTTAAGTTGAGGAGGAAATCACTTTGGCTGTTTGCTCCGACGTCCGCCGCTGTTGCAATCGGGTCTAGACGCGACGAGGACTTGTCTCCCCGGCTCACGGGGACGTTTCTCACAGCGCTGCCGGCTTCACGAGCACCAGCGTGCGTCTTCAGAGCCCATCTATTTTAGCCGATTGCTGTGTGCTTCTTCGTAGATGATTTTCATGATATTTAGCCCATGTCAAATGCTGTGGGTGTAATTAAATCTAATCTTATATTTATAGAGCGCCTTTACTCAAGGCACTTGACTTGGTTTAATAAACGGTGACCGAGTGGAATGATTTAGATAGCAGGGGCATGCAAAGAGGGGTTTTTTGGGGATCATGAAAGGGTTGGCAGGGGACGGGAAGGCGTGGAGGGGTGAGGGGAGGGAAGAGGAAGATAATGGGTGCTAGAGAAGAGGTAAGCGTTGATTAAATCAAGAAAATTCCATTCGAATGCTTCACTACACATGCATTGCATTCTGGATGCAAGATACATTTATTTAAACGTTTTGTACGTTACATGTAATGTGATCATATTACCGGCGTAGTCACCACAAGGCCTGACCAGCAATGGTGAAGTATGATCAAACTACCACCATGACCAACACGTCGTGGGAAGACCATGCTGCAGCGAGTGGAAAATCTGTATTGTCATGCATTATATTATCGCTGTTCATTATACTATTGGCTGTTCGTTGCACACACACAAACACACGTGCGTTGAATGCCCTCTATTGTGTTGTTTGTTGTGCACTGTAGGCGGAGGTGTGCGCTGGCGCGGTGCCGGAGATCATCCAGTCGGTGGTGAATGGAGCCGATGGATGCATCTTCTGCTTTGGAAACGCCAAACTCGGTAACGGGAGGAAGAGGCACATTCGGGAGGGCAGAGTCATTTATGCGAGCGTGCCTTTCGACACTCACTCTCGTTACCCTGCTATTCGCGTGAGCGAGAACCCACCGGTTTGGTTATTTGAGATGAACGACCTGGCACGTGCCATCCGCACACGCGGTGAACATGCAACGTCGGGCCAACGTCGGTCGACTTTTTCCCCAACGTTGAACCGACGTCAACCAACGGTTGGCCCAATGTTGCAATGCTTACTGGGTAATTGAGGGTTGGTGTCAATGACGTAGGCGCCTCCATCTTTCGAGATCTTCAGCCTCTTCCCATTGCAAAAGTCCCGCTGCTCACACTGGTCCCACCAGCCGATCCGGAACCATCCTCATCACCCTCTTCCCTTCCGCTTCAACATGCAGAAATTATCTTGCTTATATCTCCAGCTGTGACCCTCTCGAGATGTGTCCTGCATATGCCACGTTCGGAATTGTCAGTAATGATTGCTTTGTAGCCGTTCTCTCTCAGCTCATTTTCACATCTTCGCTCATCTTATCACACCATACTTATGTTTTTCATTCTTTGGTAACACCGAATATAAAATATATTTAGTCTTCCCGAGACATTGTGTAATTGGGTTCATTCCCGGATAGATATTTTCAGCGTCAGAAAATGTGTATAATGTGCGCCTCTGTGGAAACTGCCTGTACTCACAGGCAGCAAATGTGGTGCTATTGGATCACCTAAATATTACAGGACAAGGAAATTGGTCGGCTGACTTTACTCCTTTCGGAGTAATGAAAAAAAAAGATTTCCTTGCGCGTGCATGGAGTTAACAGATTCGGAGATTGCAACAAAAGCCATTTACACCTGCAGGTTTAGCAATTTTGTTCCGTAAATTAATGTATCTTCTTCACAGCCCAGAAAACAAATAAATATTATCTTGTAAATAGTGGCATTGCATGGTTGGCATTTGCTATTAACCCTTTCCCGTTCTGAGACATCTGCACGTTGCAGGTTGGGTGTTGGTCAACGCTGAATCTTTGAAACGTGGAAGCGGTTAGCGTTAATTTAATTTAGAGAGGCATGTGTATGTATGTTGAACTTCTTTCGCACCATACGTAGCCAACCATGGCAATTGGAGGTGGGTGGGAAGGACAAAAATCTAAAGACATTTTACTCACCGCAGATAAGTTAGCGACACGACCACACTCTATTATAGCTGGTGCCAAACTGTGCCACGCCCTCCCGCATGGCCTCGTGGGAGCCTCGGTATGTCTTGTGGCCTGAAGACGTACCGATACAGTTATTAACTGAAGACGTATACGTACGTCATCAGAATGGGAAAGGGTTAGGGGGGGGGGGCTTTCGAATTTCTCCCCTCTTTTTGTAGCCCAGAGCCTGGGCACCTCCAGCCTGTAGGTCCTGGTGCAGTTGCCGTGCCTGCACACTCGATAGCTATTCCGCTGCTTTTACATGTCCCGAGGTTGTGTCCTTGAAAATTAGAGGCAGGCACGCAATAATACCACTCTCAGGATCATTACTGTAATGTCACTCGTAGAATTGTAATCGAACACTAATTGGGTGGCATTACTCAAGCATGCTATGAAATAATTCATTTCCTTTTATAATTAACGAAGCTTCGAACTGGTATGGTATAGCCTTGGAGACCCTGCCTGAGTGCATATCTATAAGATAAGAATTATTTTATTTTTGGGTTGCAATTACCTTCACCTAACATACTCTGTTTAAATGACAACTGACTTTGTCCTATCCGAGCAGAAGCTTCTTACGACCACTGTACTAATTATAATAAGTTCCTTTATTTTGCTTGGAAAGCCTCTCTGAGTCTCACAACTCTTTTTGTATTTGGCCAATCCCATGAATTGTACCCGGAGAAAACTGACACACGTGGGGAGGGCCTGGTTGGGAGTAACACTTTTTCCCACTCCACACTTCTCTACTGCCATCGACTGGCCACCTCGCAGCCCATGCAGTGTCCCATCCAAGTTCTAACCAGACTCAACTCTGCTTAGCTTCTGATATCGGATGATATTGGGGCACCCATGGTAATAGCAAGCAAATACTATTCCTTTTCCACTGGCACGCGGTCCCAGTGATTTTTCCACTGGATATATGCTGTGTCGAGCCCAGAACTGAACCGTGATACGGTGGGTCTCAAGACGCTGTGAGGTCACAGCGTCGGCGCGTCCATCGACATGTGTCTCGACGCGTTCGTCGCGAATTTGAACTCGCAACCTTCCCCGGAACCACCTCGCCGGTTCAAAGCTAGTAATGCAATGGTGATGTGATGATCGTGGTGGTGACGACGATGATGATGACGCTGCAGGTAAGACGTACACGATGCTGGGCAGCGGAGACTCGAGCCAGGCGCTCGGCGTGGCTCCGTGTGCCATCTCGTGGCTCTTCCGTCTCATCGAGGAGCGCAAGGAGCGCACGGGGGCACGCTTCTCGGTCCGCGTCTCCGCCGTGGAGGTGTCGGGGCGCGGCGAGGCCCTGGACGACCTCCTGAGTGACGTCGCGTCGGGCACTACGCAGGACGACAATCAGTCCCCCGGGGTCTTCCTCCGCGAGGACCCTGTGTGCGGCACGCAGGTGGGCCGGGCCATTCTCATTTAACGACGTAGCCATTCATCCATTCAAGCCATTCTGGTTGTGTGGTTGTGGTGGGGGAGCGGCAGTGTAGCTTGTCAGTGCTACGCTGTGCTATGAGCCCGGTGACACTAGTTCGATTCCCGCTCACGGCCAACACCCAGTGACGATTGTCTGAACAGATCCAGGGCCTCTCCTAGGTCGACTTGGCCTCAAATGAGTACCTGGTACGGTGGCCGGGCGTGGTGTTGGCCACCCATCCCCTCGTGTCCCGTGCCGGCCTACCGAGGTACTCGCTAATTGCAGTTGCCCCAAGAGTCTGCTTAATGCTATGCGGGCGATCTTTGTTGGCACACTGGACTTGGAGGTTGCTGGCTCGATTCTATCTCGGTAGTTGAAACAGTCGTGCAAGCTTCTTACACCCCCCCTGCCTCTGTCCACCCAGCAGTGAGAATGGGTTTACCACAGTCAGTCGGTGGGCAGGTCGCGTGCGGCGGGGTAACGAGTGGGTAACTCACATCTCTTCCAAGACATCTGCCAACGTGGAAGAGTTGGCAAAATACACTTTGATGAGGCTCTAAAGCTCCCTCTATCGGAGAGCAAGCAATTGCAGGGCTGCACCTTCACCTTTTTACCTATTCTTAATAAGCCAATGGATAAAGGTTTCACCATGCCATGTTAATTCTAGATTTCGTGACTGCAAGGATCCATACACTTTGGTTTTTTTTGGTAAATTCACGTAGGTAAAAAATTAAATAAATAAAAATTTACAACTACTACATTTCGTTTTTACGAGCATGCCATGTTAGTCATGGGGGGTAGAGTTTGACCATACCTCACAATACTGTCCAGTACGTGTTTGTTAAAGGGGGGGAGGGGGAAGAAAGCAGCATCGGTTTTAATATCACTTTACACTGATGTTAGCCGTCTTCAGGCCAGTCAACTTTGACTGCACAGAAAATAATCAAATGAATTGCAGATGTTGGATTAGCAGTCGTCCACAAGCACAATAAACAAAAACATGTTGCGGGCAGTATTTTTTTTCCATAAAATCACTTGAGATTAGATTTATCACTTCGTTTGTGTAAATCTGAGGTCAGAGATGGGCTACAAGACAGCAGGGTTTGTGGGAAAGGACACTACCCTGAGTATGGGTAAGAGCGAACTTGTTGTCTAACCCAGCTTTGTGACATTTGTAATTGGTGCCATGATATGGTACGACACCTATTGCTAAACGTTTGGTGAAGGAAAAAATAAAATAAAAAACTTGATATTTATAAAACAATGATGCATTTGTTTGTGTGCAGTCGTTGGCAATGGGACTGTGGCCATTCACTCGCTGCATTCCAGAATGTGGTTTTCAGCCAATATTAAAACCCAACAACAATAATAATAATAATGGCATATTCCAGATCTGGGCCTATATTATATTCAACAATGAAATATATTGTTACAGAACTGGGAATGCGGTGGTATGTGCTCTCTATGTAGATATTTCTAATAAAATAAATATACCGCATTCAATTTTATTTTATCATTTGCAAACGGATAACAATCATAATTTGAGCAACTAATTAAATGGTCCACCCAATAGCATCCCTTGCCTGGTAATAATGTCATAGCCTAAACCAGTCTGGGAATTCCATGATGGGAGTTATTTGAGTAAATTGAGCCAAATACATTGACGTCTTTCACAGACGAAATATAGGCAGCAACATTGAGCAATTCGTGACGGTGTCTCCTCGTTGAAAACGCGATGTACACAACGCCTCGATGTAGCCACACACACGCACACACACAAGCGCACACGCGCACACACACACGCACACACACGCGCACACACGCACACACACACACACGCACACGCGCACACACACACGCACGCACACACGCGCACACACACACGCACACGCGCACACACGCACACACACGTGCACACGCGCACACACACGCGCGCAAAACACTAGCCACCTTTGCTGTCCCAGCTGCAGGGTACCGTGATGGTTATAGATATGCTGGTGTGGCAGAAACCGTTGGTGCATTCACAGATGACACGATGTAACACAATTTTTGTTCCTGGGTACTAAGTGTTATTTTTTTTATTGCTTACGCCTCAAAAGTATAGAAAATGGCTATTATTCCCCACAAACTTTGCTTTTGTTACCAGGACTTTGTGAAGGAATGACACAAATCCACACGTTTTCTCATTGAAAATAGGTAAATTAAAAAATATCACTGGATGCTTCATCTCATAACAGCAGGCTGATGGCACGTTTAGAATCCATCTTGAAGAGCACCACCCCACCTCCACCCCGAACAAAAACGATGTTCCACCTCGGGAATGATCAGAATAGCCGCGTTCTCGTGATAACTATACTGCGATACGGGCCATAGGCGATTCACCACGTCCACTGGGGCAGACGCGCAGTATGCGGACTGTGTATGTGTGCTGTGTGTGTGTGCTGTGTGTGTGCTGTGTGTGTGTGCTGTGTGTGTGTGTGCTGTGTGTGCGTGCTGTGTGTGTGTGCTGTGTGTGTCACTGTGTGTGCTGTGTGTGTGTGCTGTGTGTGTGTGCTGTGTGTGTGCTGTGTGTGTGTGCTGTGTGTGTGTGCTGTGTGTGCATTTAGGCACGATGAGCAGGAATACTATCCAGCGCCTAGAGTGGCAGTTGCGTTTAGACGCTGAATGAATGCAATTGTATTTTAAAAAACAACAATATATCACCCCTCTTTCAATCAGTTTTCGGACAAAGGCCTGTTCCCACTATATATATAGTCTGGGCTATACCCACACGATATATACAGTGTGGGTATAGTGTACAGTGGGGAGCTGTAGCGTAGTGGTTTGTGCACCGCGACCCAAGTTCGATTCCCGCTCACAGCCAACATGGGTCACGAATATCTGAACCAGTCCTGGGCCTGCCCTCGGTCAATTCAGCCTCAAATGAGTATCTCGTGGATTGTCTAAACGTTGGCACCGGGGAGACAAAGGCGGCCGGGCGTGGTGCTGACCACCCACCTTCTCACATGCCGTGTTTGGCCATCGTAGGTGCTCACTAACAGCACTTTTCCCTTACATTTTGTTAAAGGCTAAATGGGGGATCTTTGTCTTTGAATAGTAGCGCTCCTTTCAACAACAGCCTCATTTAAATTCCACACCAATCTAGTGGTGGGCTTAATGCGGAATCCCCGGAGTGACGCCGCTCTAACCTCCACCAGTTTTGTTTATCCCTGCTCCGTCACCGGCTCTGCCCTCTCGACACCTTTGCAGAATGTCGTGGGCGGTGGTGAGCAGCCCACTACCCCTGAGGTCAACCTTCCCCCCCCCCCCGTCGCTCCCCCTCCCCGCTAGCTGGAGAACCAGAACGAGCTGCGCGCCTCCACGGCGGAGCGTGCCGCGGGCTTCTTGGACGCGGCGGTGGCGGCTCGCCGGGGCGGGGCGGCGGACGCCAGCGAGGAGGACCGTCGCAACTCCCACATGCTCTTCACGCTGCACGTCTACCAGTACCGCATGGAGCGCGGCGGGCGCGGCGGCAGTAAGCCCTCGCACGCGTCCGTGTCGCGCGCCGTGCCGTCCTGGGGTAGGGTGCCCCGCCACCTCTTGTGTATGGGGCGCCACGGTGGTGAGATGTTAACTACCTTGCCTGGTATACAGGAGGGTCGTGGGTTCGATCACCCCGACCCTTGACTCCTGTATATTTGGAGTTGGCGTGTTCTCCCCGTGGTCAAGTGTTCTCCCCGTGGTCGAGTGGATTTTTCTCCGGGTCTTCCAGTTTTTGCCTCCGCATTTAGAATATTTGTCTGCTTTAAATTTCCACGTGATAAGCCACTTCGTTGAGCTATCATTTGTGGCCAGGTGGCTTCTGAAAAAGACCAATGTAGCTCAGTGGGCCTTGCCTGGTAAAATAAAAAATAGTTTAGTTTAATATGTTGAAATGTGCTTATCGGAGGTGCGGGGGAAGGACAACAAACTAAACACAAAAACAATTCTAAAGAAATTAGTTTTCAATCTAGATGATTTAAAAGTGGAAAGCTCCAAGACGGAAACTGGGACAGAATCACGGGAAGATGATCATCTTACAACATCACTGCGTAGGAACTTCAATGATGGGACACTCGGTTAGCCGCTTACTTAACGTGGCCACTGAGGCTAGGATGACCTCTATCCCCTGTCTGTCCTGGTGATGACAAATTACCACAAAAGCAACTTCACCTGTCTGAAGTGAGTGCCGCGGTGTCCCTTGATACGATGAGGCCCCTCCGTAGCTGTGTGTCCCGGTGGTTCAGGGGCAAAGCGAGCGCCAACTGCGCGTAGGATTTCGTGGTTGTGCTTTTCGATTAAACTGAATTTTATACGGCACCGTGTCTGACGTTTTGCTCCATGCCCTGGAAGGTAAAATAAAGATTCCCATAGTTTTTGCTTGGTCATTGGTGACCAAGCAGAAAGCCAAGAACGTCTTTTAATGATAAGTGATGCAAACATGAAATTGTACATTCAAAAGCAGGCAGATATTACAAATTTTAGTTAAATTTCAAAAGTATTTAGTTCTTCTCGTGTAACACCCCCCCCCCCCCAAAGTGTATAACGGGACAATGTGCCCTGTGCCCCTCCTCCCACCCTCGCGGCGGTGGCGGCAGTGACGGGCGGACGCAGCCGTCTCCACCTCATGGACCTGGGCAGCTGCGAGAAGGTCCTGTGCAAGAGCCGCGAGCCGGGCTCGGGGATGTGCCTCTCGCTCAGCGCCCTCGGCAGCGTCCTCCTCGCGCTCGCCAACGGAGCCAAGCACATCCCCTACAGGTCAGAACGGAGCACGTGTCCTGTGGGTCAGAGCAAGGGTGGTAAGCATGTGCCCTGTGGGTCAGAGCAAGGGGGTAAACATGTGTCCTGTGGGTCAGAGCAAAAGGGTAAGAATGTGTCCTGTGGGTCAGAGCAAGGGTGGTAAACATGTGTCCTGTGGTCAGAGCAAGGGGGTAAACTCGTGTCCTGTGGGTCAACAAGAGAGTAAGCATGTGTCCTGTGAGTCAGACTTTACTTTCTCCTCTTCATGCCCTATGGGACATATAAGGCGACCTGTGGGTCAGAGCACAAGGGGTAAACACGTGTCCAGTGGGTAACAGCAGTGGGGTAAGCATGTACCCAATGGGTAAGAGCAAAGGGGTAAGCACGTGCCCTACATCAGTGGTCTGCAAAAACAAATCCTACAATTCCGATTATTTAAAATTTGGACCAAAAAATGTTATCGGTGCACGGTGGTCGACGAAAACATTTGTAAGGGTTTGGCAGTGGCCAGCGGGCTCCTAAAGGCTGGGAACGGCCAGAAAGGGGGCAAGCGCAGGTTCATGATGTGGGGGGCACCTCACAGTCCACGTGTCTCCTTGATCCATTCGAGATTTTCCTTCCGTTAATTTTCTTTACAAACTCGCCTTTCTCAGAAGTGAACCTGGGTCCACGTACTCGAATGGAAATTGGGTCTGGTGCTCGTCGCTGTTGTAGGTCCTGAACCAGCGGTGGAAATTCCACGTTCATATGACGGGTGGGGGGGAAGGGGGGGGCTACTATAGCAATAGGATAATAAGATTTCCCTTTTTCCTCATTCGATTGAACCCAAAGGGGGACAATTGTTTTAAATATAAACAGTTTTGCAATATGTGGTAGGTGATTAAAGTCTGAGCTTACTACTAAAGGGGAGTGAGTCCAGAGGGTGAGAATTAAATTTGCGTGAAGCTAACTGGCAATGATGGATGCAAAGCAAAGACGATGGGGTAGCAAGTCACCCCACCGTGTTCGCCTCAACGTTTCGCAAGAGGCTTTGTTTAAGTTGTGTCGTCAATTTATCTAGTTGTTCGCCAATTGGGTTTTTTGTTGTTGTTTATTTCTATGAGAATTACGAAGATTGCTTTTGTGTCTACAAAGCCGATGAAAAGAGTCAAAGCTTGCCCCGCTCTCGTGACAAACAAAATCAATTAAATGTTTCGGTGTAAATTCATTGCCGCCTTATTAGTTTTCGTTCTCCTTGTTTCTGTTACCAGTCGGCAGCTACACGTAAATGTTAATTTAGTGTTGTGTAGAGCACTAATTAAACCACAAAAAAGACAAGTAATGTGCCAAATTCCAAACCCCCAGCCCTTGTAAATATCAAGTACTTCCTTTTGTTCAGCGTGTCTGTACTGGTGGCTATGCAAAATGAAAAGACTCTAATGAATAACATCTAAACTGTCGTTTAACAGCAGGAGAAACCGTGAACAATATATATTTAATTGAGATGTCTTCCTAACACGCAGCATTTATGAGGTTTTTTTGAACCCAGCGTTGAGAATAATTTTTTGACTGACTTCTGAGAGCAATTTATTTTCTCCCAATGAGATGAAAGGAAATCCACACACACACATTATACTGACCTGTGTGCACAGCATGTATTCGCTGCATGGGTGACATACGCAGGAAAGCACTCGCAGACGTACATTCTTCATCAGCGCAGCACAATGGCGGCCGTAATGATGAACGCAGTTTGAAGTTAATTTGTGCAGTGTTTTGAATTGCTTAATTGAAATCTAATTGAAATTTTAAATTTACATAATTTACTCCATCGGAGAACATTTCTAAATAATTCATGAAGAATTCCCATTTTAGTTAATTGCAGCAGGATCAACCTGTCACGCGTCTACTCTCTGCATATATAATTTTTCTAGATCATCTACGATATATACACACGCACATACAAAAACGCCAGGTGCAGTGGTGGCACAGTGGCTAACGTAACTTTGCTGTGAACCCGCCGAGCAATTTGAGTTCAACTCCCAGCCGCATCTGACATCAGCGGTGAGCAATATCGACCAATAAAGAATAGGCCCTTGCACAAAACAGATTTGAATGCGTGTGCCAACATTACAAAGCCAGTGTTGCAGGTCAAAAAATGTACCCGATGAGTGCCACTGATTTGCTCGCAGTGATGACGATATATCCGTTGAGGAGTGGGTAGGCCTCACGACGTACCCGCGGGGCCGCGGATTCCCCCCGCGCGCCTCGTACGCGAGCGTGCGGCAAACGTGTGGCCGACGGGCATTGACACCGCGTCGCTGTGTGTTCCCGTGGGGTTGATGGGGGGAACCGGCAGGGAGAGCCGGCTCACGATGCTGCTGCAGGAGTCGCTGGGCAACATCAACTGCCGCACGACGATGATCGCCCACGTGTCGGCCGCGGCGGCCCGCCACGCCGAGACGCTCGCCACCGTGCAACTGGCGGCGCGCGTTCACCGCCTGCGCAAGAAGAAGTCTCGGGTGAGGGGTGGGGGGAGGCCCCCCACACACCCCCGCCCCCCCCCACCACACACGCTCTCACTCTCGCGCCTTCGGTAACGACGTTTCTGCAACGTTACGAGTTCCTCGTTTGAGGACAGAGTCAGCCTCGGGCAGTGTTCTTCACAAATTTTTAGAGGGGAAGCTACTTTCAACCGTCAGTGTGAGGGCCGCCACACATTTTAAACCATTGGGGTTTGACAGCAGCACGATGATGATGGGGAGTGTTTTCACCATTTGTGTATTGTCGAGGGACGCACGTCGGGGACCGCACTAAAGGCCACCAGGGGCCCGCCAGTGGCCCGCGGGCCTTGCAGTGAAGATCACTGGCCTCGGAGAAGCCCTGCTATGACACGTCGAGATACCGCTTAACGTTGCGTGCGCGCGCGCGTTTCCCCGTCTTTCCAGTCTGCGTCCAGTTCGTCGGGCGGGGACAGCTCATGTGAGGAAGGGCGCGGCCACCGTGGCCCGGCGCCCATCCGCCCGTTCCACCCCCGCCTCATGGCCCTGGATCCTGAGCCTCCTCCGCCGGCGGGCAGCCCCGGCATTCGGCCTCCACACCGGCTGGGCCTGGCGAGCGAGGCGGAGTACTCGTCGAGCAGCGAGCAGTCATGCGACACGGTCATCTACGCCGGCGAGGGTGGAGACCTCACCGACAACGAGGGCCCCCCCGAGTCCGTGCCGGTGTCCCCCGCATCGTCGTCCAACTCGGCAAACTCAGCCAACTCCTCTGCCAACTCGGCCGCCTCCTCGGCAAACTCGGCAAACTCGGCCAACTCGGCCGCCTCGGCCGCCTCCTGGACGGCCGAGGGTGACCGGGCACCGCTGCTCAGCCGGGAGAGCGAGGATGCATCGCCGGTCACGCCCACCGTGGCGATGGGCGACACATGGGCGGCGGTGGTGGCGGCAGTGGCGGCAATGGAAGGCCAAACGGGAACTTCTCCCGTAGAACGATCGGACGCCGCGGACGCCGCTGGCGATGCCACTTCTACGCCGGCAGGCGAACAACCACCCGCGGAGCCGGCCAATCCCTTGGATCGCGACCACTTCAAGTGCAAGACCTTCGCCGAGCTGCAGGAGAGACTGGACTGCATAGATGGGAGCGAGGAGCCCGGGTTTTTCGCGTTCGTCGAGGCCTCCGCGGCCACCGTGGCCGAAGAGGAGCGAACGGCGGACGGCCGTGGCGTCTCTGCCGGGTCGCCGTGGCATGCCGAGGACGAACCCGCAAAGGACAACAACAATGAAGTGCCCGCATCTCCGTGCTCGCTCGGAAACGGCTGCAAAGCACGCGGCAAGGGGGAGTGCGTGTCTTCCGAAGTGTCGGCGGATAAAATCAACAGGAACGAAATACCGAGCTGTGGTAGCGGGGCGGGAAAGGCGCCGGGCGGCGGCCTCGCGTGCGTGCCGATAGCTCTGCCGCTCGCACCGGGCGGCGAACGGGGAGGGAAGCTCGCCTCCCCGGAGAAGAGGGCGACGGGGAAGCGGTCGCTGCCCAGCCCGGCCCCTCCTCCGCCGGGGACAACGCCGCAGTGCAGAGGCACGGAGTCGACGGCGTGCAGGGCCCACCCGGCAGGCGGCCTCCAGACGAGGACGCCGCCCGTGGGAATGAGCCCCCAGGTGGCCAAGCGGGTCCTCGCGCCGCAGCGGCCGTCGCCGGCGGCGGACGCGGAGGGCGGCGTGGAGGCGGACGCGGCTCCCGCGTGCGGCGACGGCCCCTTTGCCGCCGAAAAGACGGCGCGCCGACTCGACGAGGAGAGCGGCGCGGACGACGAGCTCGTCTTCACGCTCGACCTCCTGCACGCGCTCCTGGGCGGCGGCGACGGCAGCGGCAACAACAACAACACCGGCGGCAACGGCGGCAACGGGCGACGGCCGATCAGCATCATCAGCTTCACCAGCAACTGCTCGACGAGAGCGTTGGCACCCGGCTCGCGTCCCGTCAGCTTCGTCAGTGTGGATTTTGAGCCGTACTCTCCTCCTCCGCCGCTGGCCGACACCGGGGCAGCGGCCCCGGCAGTGAGTCCTCTGCATTCGTCCTCGGCCACGGGAGCGGGCGCCTGCGTGACCAGGCTGGTGGCGGGCATTCCCGTCGCCTTCTCGAGCCCGGCGCTCGACGGCGAGCCGTTCTCGGGGCGCGTCGCCGGCGAGGACAACTGCAGCAGCAGCAACGGCAGCAACAGCAGTTGCCGCTCGTCCATCGGCTCGTGGCTGAGCGAGCTGAGCAACGCCGGCAGCCTCGGGAGCGAGGGGGAGCAGTCTTGCGACAGCTTCGTTGTGCAGGCCATGTGCGCGGGAAGCGGGGAGCAAGGGGAGGCGGAGCGAATTCTCCCGGCGATGCGGTCGTCGTTGGAGTACGGCAAACAGGAAGGCGTTGTCGGACTCTCACAGGATGGGCACTCGCCTGTGAATGGGTGCTACCAGCAGGTTAGGGCACGGACTAAAACGATGGACAATATCGAGCTCAATGGAGTCATCTTTGCTGGGGATTTTAAGAAATTACCTTTCGGGGATTTAATGGGGACCGTTCTTGAAAGGTCACCAAACCTGCAGTCTGGGCAAAGCAAGGAAGGTGGCCGACGCACAAGTCTGATCATTTGCGGGGACTTCAAGGACATATCCAACCTTGAGAAGAGATTGTCTGCGAAACACGGCGAGGACGATTTGGAAAACCACAAGAAGCAAAGCGTCTTCCCGTGTCCTGCGAGCGGGGCGCAGGTGGCAGCTGGTGGCGGTGCAAAGATTCAGCCGGCGGTCATTAGGAGCGGCATCTCTGTGCATCCCAGGATAACCCCCAAGCCAGCCGTGGCTCTCTTGGAAAAGGTCCCATCTAGGGGCAATCCCGGATCTCCTGCCAGGCAGAGCCCCAAGGCCAAAAACTGCGATGGTTGCGTCAAACCGCCGGAGCCGAGGTCGACATTCGAAAATCCCTGGGTGATGCGGGAGCATGGCGAGATGGACGGCCTGGAGGAGAGCACGAACGTGAGCCATGGGAAGCCTGCCGACGTCTGCACGAGCGCTGGCACAGCTGCCGAGAGTCCCGCTCAAAGCAACGGTGGCTCCCAGGCACCCGGCGGGCAGGGGATCAGCAGCGACGCTCTGAGAGCTGGCGGAGAGATGCAGGGCGTGGACCGAGTGAGCGGCAGCGGCGTCGGCGGCGGTGGCTATGGGGGCTACTCGCACACGCTGCCGACGAAAGCGAGCGCTCACGGGAAGTCTTCGGCGATGCACGGCATTGTGAGACTCGGCAACGGTGAAGCGACGTCTCTAGACCGGGAGCAAGTGGCGACGGTGCACAGCGCTACGATGGATCGCAAAAAGGGAGCCGCAAAGTCGAGCGGTGGCAGCGCCGGCGGTGGCACTGCCAACGTGTTCCTCTTTTCCAAACTGAGGAGCAGCACTCCTCCAGCACCGCCGGTCCGCAAGTCCAGCCTTGACCAGCGCAACAGAGCGGGGTGCAAGGATTCACCTGGCGCGAACCACGCGTTCTCCTACGCCGACACGGAGGAGGCTTTCAGCAGATTGCTGTCACCCAGCCGGGGTGGAAGCAGCGGTGGCTCCAACTGCTCGACACCGGCGAGGGGGAAATTGGAATTGTCGGCCGAGCAAGGATTCAAGCGAAGCTTCACGGGCAGGAGCGACAGCATGGAGAGAACTGGAAGCAGGAAGCATGTGGCGGACGCGAAGATGTTGACGGATGGACACGGCTGCGTGGCGCATGCCAACTCTGCGAGCAGCAGGCTGGGACGACTGATGTTCAGGATTTCGGGGAATGGAGGATCGTCAACGCACAGCACCCTGGCGCAGGAGGCCCTGATAGCGCACACGAAGCTCGCCGCGGAGCTTTGCTCCAAATCCTCCTCCGTTTTCGGCTCCAAGAATCGCAGTCAGTCGGCAAACGGCGGCCCACCTCCAGCCAAGGCGGCTCCTCTCAGCCCTCTGTCACCGTCTTCCTCGTCGTCGTCTTCCTCCAAGACGTTGCCACACCCGGGCAGCACGCGGAGCTCCAGCTTGCCCGCCAGCTCCCGCGCCGCCACGCTATCGCGCTCGGTGCAGGCCCTGCGCAGCAAGCTGGGCCGCGGCACGTCGGAGAGCTCCTCCAAGGCGGGCCGAGCGGCCAACAGCCGAGTCTCGGAGCTCGCATGCGGCTCTCCCAAGGCGTGCTCTTCACCCACGTCCCCTCCGCAGTCGCCTTCGGCACCTGACGTTACCGGTCGCCGGAGGATCGGGAGCGACGACGGCGGCAACAGCAGCCGGAGCGGCCGCGGCGATCGGGCCGATGGGGAGTGGCCGCGGCAGCCGGGGCTTGCTCCCAACGGTGGCCGACTCGGACAGCGGCAACGACAGCGGGGTGCAACTGACGGACGAGAAGCCCCCCCCGGCAGGCTCGGCGGCGGCCGGCGGAGCGCCGGCATCGCCGAGCGCGGCCTCCTCTTCCTCCACGGGCGCCGGCGCGGCGTCGAGCTCGGCCGTCAAACTCGCGCTGCCGTCGCCCTACAGCAAGGTGACGGCGCCGCGGCGGCCGCACCACCGCAGTAGCGGGCACGGCAGCGACACGAGCAGCGTGCTCAGTGGCGAGATGCCGCCGGCCATGGGCAGCGCCGCGCTCTTCTACTGCCAGAACGTGGGTGGCGGCGGGGGGATGGGCGTCAAACCGGGCTGCGGCCTGGCGGGCGGCGGCAGCGGCGGCGGCGGCTCGGTCGCCGGCGTGGTGGCTCCCATCCGGCGCGCGCTGCGTGGCAGCCCCCTTGCCGGGACCAGCAGCTGCAGCAGCAGCGGGTACGAGACGGGAGCCAGACAGGAGCCGAGGGCCACGGCGGCGGAAGGCGCCACGGCCGCCGCCGCCGCCGTCATGACGGTGAGGTCGGCTCCCAACTCGCCCGCGTCGTACAAGCACGAGTCGGCGGTGAGCGACAGTGGGCAGCAGTCGTCCGGCAGCAGCGGGCACTGGTCCCCGCGCAGCTTCAAGTCGCTCAACAGGAAGGCGCTGCTGGGTGAGTGGTTGTGTGGGCACGGTGCGTGGTTGGAACGTGGCGTTTTCGACTTGCGGTCCGGAATGTCGCCGGTGTCGATCCCGTGGCGCAGAAGTTGAAACGGTGGGAAAATTAATTCCATCCCCGCCTCTGTCGCCGCTGCCCACCCAGCAGTATGAATGGGTGACGTTGCAGTTAGCCGATCAGCAGGCTGCGTGTGGTGAGGTGGTGTGGGTGCTACCCACCTGTTTCAGGGCATCTGGCGGGCGTAGAATAATGGGCTAAAATTACCCTCTCGAGGGGCTCAGCAGAGCTCCCGTAGGTGGTGGCCCTTCTGCCAGCAGTGACGTGAGAGAGGAATTGCATGGCTGACCTCACATTTTTATAATTGTAATGTTGAGCCAGTAGTTAATTTATCAATCACTGCTGCTGTCAGTTGGAAACGTTTGCTAGAATGTATCTTCATGGTAACCTTGGACAAGAGGAACAGGGATGCAGTTCTTCAGAAACCGCTGATGGTTTTTGCATGATGCACGCACGGCCGAGGGCTTTTTTAACGTATTTTTGCGTGTTATTTGAAACTTATGCTTCCGTGTCATTATTACTACTTAAAATTATTAAATAATGTTCTTAAGTTGCGCCAAACATTTCTCAATGTTGTTTTGTTATTGTCATTTTGAACGTGGGGAAAATTTAAGGTCTCTTAATTAGTATGATATACATAAAAAAAAACAACTGCTTTCGTCTCACTGTCAATGCTCGTTAACAATTAATATTACAATAACAATTTTTTTTAAAGAAATAAATTGTATCTGTCAGGCTTTGTTGAGTTGTTAATTGGGTGGAATTGGACATTGTAAGCAGTGTGCCTAATTGAACTAATTTGAGCATTTTTTATTTCTATGCTACGATTACATTTTTTATTAATTATCTAGTCCGATTTACCACATCATCAAACTAATGATTATTCAATTGTTTAAAATATGAATACCCAGAAATTCTGGTCTCTTCTTTTTTCTATTAACTGGGCATACCACAAACCATTTATTTGGCTGCGACTGCCACATAGTTCGCTGGTCTAGTTTGGCATCGCGGGCTATCTCTTAAAACTCAACAATGCGGTCATTATAAAGGTGTCTTCTCAATTCTCCGTGCCAGGTGCAGCCAAAAGGGCATATTTGTGTGCACTGTAACACCCAGCCGGTCTCGAATTACATCTATTGGTTACACCTGGCCCTCTAAATGGACCTAGGGAGTGGCCTTGAAGGTGTACCTGGCACTTAGAGATCGTGACAGCTGATCAAACAGAGAGGCTCTCGGGCACACACTGGCTCTCAGAGAAGCCTCAATATTTCCGCACATATCCCAGGAATGCGTGACGCAACCACACCAAAGCGCGGTTGTGCTTTGTGTGCGCGCGCGGCTTGTACACATGCATGCATGCTTGTGTGTCGCCACTCGGCCACTTGTCCGGACTGTTTGCAAAATAAGAGCATTCCTCGTGCCTCAAAAAGAATGCTTGAGAAAGTGGTGTGTGTGCAGCTCATGTTTGAGTCATCGTAATGAGTGGCACTGTGGTGCAGCAACATTTATTTAATTTAAAATTGCACGTGATTAAGTTTCTTGGTGAAAGGGGCTTTTAGGAAACAATTCAGAAAAGTTTGCTTGTATATAAGGGCTCTTCATTTGGAGCATCCCAGGGCACTTTACAATTATTATTATTATTATTTTAACCAGCTCAAAAAATAGAGCAACGCAAACAAATATGAGTTAACAAATTTATTTGAAATATTTGATTGTGCCAACAGATTTCCTGATTTGACTTGGAATAGAGTACCAGAGGCAGGAGGTATAACAGTTAAAAGCCATTGATGTTGCTGATTGTATATGGCTGCTAGGAATTTAGAGTCAGGAAAGCCAGCAAAGAAAGCATGACATTCATCAAAGAGAGAAATAGCAAAAAGCAATAACAAGCATCTCGGGATCTTTCAGATAGAATTTATTTCAACTTTATGACATTCCTCAAATTATGACAAAAATGCTTGGCTTATGAAGGATAGATCAAATAGGCTCTCACAAGGCCTTGTGCATCATGGCACAGGGACTCCGCCAGGGCCTTGTCACCACAAATTCTCGGGATGGGGTCACTCGTGGGGCCTCGCCAACGACCATGATATCACAGCAAGAGTTGGTGGTTGGGGGGGGGATGGATGATGATGTGTGGGCGAGGTGCCAGGATGGTTGTCCTGGCTGACGGTGTTGTCCTGTCGTGTTGTCGGACTTTTCCTTGAACTCTGCTTATGCTGGGATCTGTGGTGGCTGTCATACCCTTCGTGCCTGGGTCATTGGTTGGACTTTTGTGATGCCCTTGGCTCATTCTTTTACGTCTCGTTCTTTTCTTGACCCTTTTTACCCCTGCGAGTTTTTATTTTCCCGTTTTGTGTTATATAAGGCAATTTGAGGTGTCATGGAATTTTAAATGCAAATCATTATGTTTAAGCTTTAAATGAGTTTCATGGAAAACAGAATGATAGTTGGGTGTCTTCTTATGTAACTGCAATTCATGTCACACTCTTGGGCCTTGAGGTCTGAAGTTAGTTACCGTGGACATAGGACATAACTACATACTTCTGTGTTAGGTTTTTGGAGTTGTACTGTAGCAATCTACGATGTGTCTTCGGGGTTGTTTGGCACGATGTCCGACGTTTTGCCCCACGTGCTGCAAGAAGCTCCCAGCACGCAGAGACGAACAACGTGTGGGACGACGTTAAAACCCATCGGAGAGTTACAGCACATAAATGTTTGGCCGCTTTTCATCTATATAATGTGTCCCAGCAGCATGCTACCGTGAGTTTATCTGCATCTTTGCAATAGTCCCCTTTGTGACTTGGCTCTGTTTGATGTGCCACTGATGTGCGTTTTTGTTTTGTTTTATGTCGAGCTCCCTGTGAACTCTTGAGCTCAGAGGGAAATGTTATAGAAGCTTTGTCGCATTTTTAACTGCAGGCTGCTGGGGCTGTGTTTCATCAGCCTTTTCTCTGTGGCTTTGGGGCTGGACTTTGTCATCACACAAGCAACACTCTCGGAAGGAGGGTGTTTACAGTGGAGCGAGACATGGTTGACTGATCTAAAGTTTTTCCCGGTGATATGTGATAGCCTTTCTGGTTGTAGAATCTCTTTGAAATGCACATTCAACAAGAGGCTTGCTTGCTCAGAATTTCTGTAGCTGTTAGTCTTAAAATACAAAAAAAGGATAATATATGTAGCTGGTAAGACCTGGCTTAGGAGCACATGCTCATATATTTGCGAACAATAAATAACTTTAAGGGACATTATTGCAGCTTTCTCAATTACGCAGTGGGAGTGGGAGGAAAATGTAATAAATCAGTGAATTGGAAAGCAGGGCAAATGAACGAAATTAATTAACAAGAACCTGGAATGACCTTGCAATAAATCTCCCAACGTATTCTGGAATAAATTATTGGTTTTGTTAATGCAGTACTGGAATTGGGTGTAGGAGTAGAGACCTCGGCTAATCGAAAGCAGAAAGGCCAAAAAACCCAAGAGTGTCTTGCCCGTTGTTCTGCATGTGTGAGATTCCTGTAGTGAAATGACAGGAGCTTGTGCCATCAACTGCGCTAATGAGGTCTGTGATGGATCGTGGCAAACACAAGCATTCTGTAAAACAATCCAGAAGGAACGATGTGACCGTCTCGTGAATGCCACGTGGCGGAATTCGTAAAGTGCAAGTCGCTTAGAATTCAGACGGGAGAATAAAGCGAGTCGTGCGTTGGCATTTTGGGGTTAAATGCTAAATGCAGTACCTTGTTGAGGTGCTTTTACAACAAAAATGCCAGGATAATCTTGACCTTGACCTTGAAATGAGACGCTGCCAACAGGAGCAAATTGGCTGAAGGGTTTGTTTATTTATTTATTTTGCATTGACCTGAGACGACCCAGACATCCTAGGATTTACTTGCCTGTGGTGACATTGAAGATTGCGGAAATCGCTTTAAAAAAAGTATATTTGTGTGCATTTTAGGTATGCATTTAATATTTTGATAAGTAAGCCTTATTACCATCACCCCAGCCACCAAATATGAGAGCCGTTTGTTTATTTTTTTGCTGAGGTCACGCTCGAACTCTAAAATCTGTAATTTCTAACTTGGTAAAATGAGCTGATTTCTGCTTCATCTATCTGTGCCACCCAATACTCCCCAAGCTTTGTTTTTTAACGCTTCCCAGCTAACGTTGGGAGCGCAAATGCATTTGCTCTGTCCGTCCGCCTGCGTGTCACACATGGGCAGGATCACTTTAGTATGAAGCTTTGTTGCTCATGGGCCACATTTATCAAACATATAGGCCATAACGTCGACAAAACCAGTGCTAAAAGGATTTGGCTTGACGCCTGCAGCCTAGTGGCTGGGGTGCAGATGTATGACCCCCACCATCCCGATGATGGCATTGGATGCGACATTAACCCGTAACGTCAAGCTTCATGCATTGCGTGACGTCAGTGGCTTGAAACCTACTGTCATCGCTCATGAAATCCGGTAAAGTATCAACATTCGCAAATTCTACTCTCACCCACCATTTTCACACGCCTAACCATCGCGAATGTCTAGGCCTTGCCGTACGTCCACGCGTGTGCGTGTTTTTTTCTTACTTTTCCTGTTGTTTTGTTTACATTCCCTTGCGACGGGTTCAGGCTCACAGCGACGGCGTCTGGCCCACCAGCCCCATCCGGCGGCTCCTCCTACGCTGCCGCCCGTGGACGTGCCGCCGTGCGTGCCGCCGTGCGTGCCGCCGTGCGTGTCGCCCGCGCGTAAGGCGCCCGCGCCGCCACCCCGTCGCGCGGACCCCCGTCCCGCTCAGCGAGTCCTCAACGAGCCCTTCGAGATCAAGATCTACGAGATCGACGGCGTGCAGGCGGAGGTGAACACCGGCGCCCGTCGATGGCGTCTTAAAACGAATTTGGGGGGGGGAGGGGGACAGAAATATTTCGTCGGTGGAACGTTTACGTCGGGGGGGATGCGTTCCCGAAAAGGTGCGGCGATGAAAGTCTAAACGACGTGAATCAAAGCGGTTTTACAGGCTTGGGCGATGGAGGCAAAAGGCTGAGAGGCCACGGATGATGAGAACGATCAGACGATGCCGTCAGCGACGTGAGTGTGGGGTTGAGGCGACGCAAATCGGGTAGCGGTGTTAATCATTTTTAAGTGACGACGTATTTGCGAAACGACGTCAATCGGCCTATTCCTGTATATGACTTTGACTGACGATAATGATATTGGGTGTAAATCACGGAGCGTTGACGACGACGGCTGCTGCCGACCAGAGACCAGAGCGTGAGGCCGACTGCGACGATGAAATCAACGACTCTGGATGAGGACGCAAACTCAAAACAGTTTAGTCACATTCACAATTATAAATTGTTCCTCTTTATTACTGCTACTCTTCATTATCATCAGCCATGATCAATCCACTTAAGGCCATCATCCAGCAATGGATTGATTGATCATTGCTGATGATGAGTAACGATATTAGAGACAGCAGCGCACCGAGGAAGGTCAAACACAGTAATTGCCTCTATACGTATGTCTAAAAAGATTCATTGAGTTCACCGATTATCTGAACTGATAATTAATTATAATTAATAAATGGCGGGGGGTTGGGGAGTACTTGTGGAAATTGCACGCCTCCTGACACCAACATTTAACAAATTAATAGGCTGTCATGGACTAGACAAACGTAAAATAATACCGACTACCTTAGGCTCCAGCTGCTGCCCCACTTCTCGTACTCCCACTCCTACGTGACTCTTCCCCGGCACCATTAACGTCCTTCTCAATGCACTACTGCCCTTTGCATATGACACAGAAATGTACCCCCCCCCCTTCCTTCCTCCTCCTCCCTGCTGTGCTGTTTGTGAATCTGCACCACCGCAGTGAACGTTTGCGAATGCGCGAGTCGTGCAATTGTCGCTACGTCGTCGTCGTCGCAGATGCACTTATCCAAAAGCCATCGGCTGTCGGGTGCACATCTTCCACTGAATTATAACCAGCTCCAGAGCCACATCAGTGAATAAATACGTTGAGATATTCTTGGTTCTTTTGGTAATGTCACGTAGAAGGGAAATAAGAAAATAATATAAATATGAAACAATAAAAATTCTCACGACGTTTCGACTGCAACACAAGCAATCATCATCAGGTGTGAAATCCACATATATATATTATTTTATTATTTCCCTTCTACGTGACGTTACCGAAAGAACCAAGAATATGAATTCCTGCAGTCACGAAAGCTTTAAATCAAAATTTAAATACGTTGAGAGTTAAGAAATATAAATTGCACCAAAAATGTAGTTAAGTTTAATATAGCTGTGAGTTGCATACATTTTGAGTTGCACAAAAAATTGACCCGTAATTCCCAGTGATATTTCTGTCTTGTTTCCTAAGATATCACGGCAGGATATGAGAATTGTAAAACCATGTCAGGCAAAGTTCCTGCAAATAATAGTAATGTATACGTTCATGACGAGTTAATGTTGCGCTTAGTTTTGCCATCGGGGAAGTTGCTCTCTCTCTTTCTCAAGTGGAAAAAAACTGCCACCGCCGTTGAAGGCATTAAAGTTCAGATAAAAATGTTAAAAGGATCCTCCAATGTTTCTTTTTGGTTCTTTCGGTAAAGTCACGTAGAAGGCTGATAATCGGTGAACCCCTTCTACGTGACTTTACCGAAAGAACCAAGAAGATGAATCCCTGCAGTCACGAAAGCTTTAAATCGAAAAAAAAAGATCCTCTGTGTGTGAGAGCTTTTCATAGAATGCATCTTTTAAGAGAATATTAATGTATTCATTCTCCTCTGTATGTGTGCGCGATGTGTGCATTATGTATGAGCTGCCCTCCGAGCATGTTCAGAAACGCAGGGGGAAAGGTCCAGATTTTATTAGCGTGGGGCATCCACCAAGGGGACCCCCAGGCGTGTCTCCGTTGAGCTGAGCACACCTCGCTAATGCAAGCGGGCAGATATTGAATTGCAACGGCATCAGCCTCCCGCTGCAGGGAATTCCAATACATCCCATCGTATCGGCCTTGCGCACGCAACGCTTCATAATGCCACGTTGTCCCACGCCTAATCCTGACAAACGTGACATTTCAGCGACCGTTTCGGTCTTGTCTTTAAGTAAAAACAAAAAAATGCCTCAAATGACGTTAATGCCGTGTGATGTGATTTATGTCTCTTCCTTGCTTGCCGCTGTTGTCCTCTTCGTTATGCCTTCTCCTCCAGCCTTTCCAAGGTATTGATGAAGTAAGTCTTATGTTTTGCCGATAACATATTGCTCTCCCAGATCAACAGAAAGTCCCATCTTTTGTGGGCATAATTTGGTTACAACAAGAAGGGAGAAAGAAAAACATTAAATCGAGAGATGGAAAGGAATAGTAAAAAAAAACTGTCAAGCGTAAGCATTATTTTGACGTGGCAGTTGATGGAAATGTTTAAGTTACAGGGTCAGGCAATGGTATTTGAAATATCTGGTCTGGTCGGCTGTTGCCATTATTGTAAATACTTACAAATTCTCGGAGATGAAACGGGCATGGAGAATAATATCTTGTACGATGTTCGCTGGCAGTCACCTGAATTACAATCACGGCACAGCGCCGGAAATAAACCTCTGGTCTTTGACAAATGCCATTCCGTCACCCTCTCACAAACACGGTAAGTTCAAGACGATCCATGTGAAACCAGCAGTTCACGGTGCCAGATGTGTTATTTTAGATTTAAGTTCTTTTTAAATCGGTGAAAGCATCTTTGGATTGTTTAATATTTAATAAATGCGACTTGCATTAATTACAAACAGATGAGAATTTAGTGATTCTTCAAAGCCACGTTTGAACTCTGCAGGAAGGTGGACCAAATGTAAATTTCGACCCCCACGATTCTTGATCTGGGAGGGCTAAAGACACATTGTTTGATCGCTTTGTTACATCAGCTTTTGTGGCTCTCAAGTGCTGCTAGATTTATGCTGCACCCTTACGTGGAATTTCTCGGATTTTTTCAATTTCTCAGCCCCTCCGCGTCTTTTTTTTTGGTTGCTCCCTCGAAACATTTTGAGTGGAATGTACCCAATATCACTTCGCTTTTAATCATTCTTTGTTTAATGTCACACCGACACGTGACATCTCAGAATGAATCCATGCGTCAGCTTTAATGCCTTTTAATCAGAGCTGTGTAATTAAACCCAGGTTCATGGCAGAGTCACATTTTACTCTGGGAGTCGGGTCACGTGCGCTCAATTCAGAGGTGCTGACACTTTGGTGGCAAGTGGCGGGTGTCCGGGAGCGGTGGTTGTCCGGGAGCGGTGGGTTTCAGGTGGTAGATAAAGAGGTCCATCGATGAGAATGTCTCCATTTCGATGAAGAGGGCGTCATTCTGCAAACGATGCCCCCACACACCTGCACCGTATCACGTAACTCTTGGAGCGGTGCGTGTGCGCGTGTGTGTGTGTGTGCAATCGGCTCATTCATTGTGGGCTATGCCATTTCTTTTATGGGCAAGTGTCAGCCCTGCTCATTACCCCTGAGGCAAAACAGTTAATTCTATTATTAATACATTTCCATGTGGCCCTTGGTAATTTTAGTCCATTGCGACCGTGCTCATTAAAACAAAACAGACCTTGCTGTGAATTCAGGTTTGCTCCATAGCCCTGCATTCAAAGTGCCCATTGTTTCCCATTATTGAGCCCCCTTGATGACTTAATGTATTAATCAGACGTCACTGTTAATTTGCATATGAAATGAGCTGGTACCCATTACTGGCCGAAGCACTGTCGGCAATATGACCAATTAATGGCCAGGGCGGGGGGGGGGGGTATGGATGGGTCAGTGGCCAGAAAGATCCAGAATAGACTCTTAATTAAAAATATATAACGAAATAAAAAAAGGTGGTTTAACTGATATCAAATACCCCGATGTTTAAAATGACCACAAAGCATTTCAATAATGCCAAACGAAGGGATGACATCGTGTTTACACGCCTTCATGAAGGTTTATTTGTTATGGTAACAATTCAGATGAATATTATTAGGGGCAAACTTGACTTACCGATGCGCTGCTCATCCTTCAATCAGTTGGGCCGCAATCCTCAGTTTGGGGAGCGGTGCAGACACATTCGTGCTGCTTTGTAAGAGGCCAACTTGTGTTTTGACGTCGAGGGCGTATCGTTAAATGACAGTCGACCCCGGGGGGCCCCCACTACGACTGCCTCTCACTCCTCCCTTACGCTGACCCCAGACTCTCCCCCCCTCCCCCCGTGTGCGCGCATCTTCCGCATGCCGCCCCCCACGCCCCCCCGTGCCCCCCGTGCCCCCCAGCTCCTGGTCTACTTCAGCGACCGGC
Organism: Lethenteron reissneri; assembly: GCF_015708825.2. NCBI lineage: Eukaryota > Metazoa > Chordata > Hyperoartia > Petromyzontiformes > Petromyzontidae > Lethenteron > Lethenteron reissneri. Next base: position 1,623,485 of record NC_083819.1, read on the forward strand.
TGAAGCGGGTCGAGGAGCGGCACCAGCGGCTGGCGGAGGTGCAGGACAGGTATCTGGCGCTGCGCCTCGAGCTGGAAGCCTCCATGCGCCACCTCATGATCGAGCCAAGCAAGTGGATCGCCGAGTGTAAGCATCGCAAGCCGCAGCGCCACTTCCAGCCCCCCCCCCTCCCCCCCCATGAAGCGTTTCTTCCATGGCGAGATGTTAACGACCTCGCCTGGTATACAGGAGGTTCGTGGGTTTGGTTGCAACCCTGACGGTAGCCCTGATTAATACCGCTGGCGTGCTAAACGTAAATATACGCCGCCGTCTGCTTCACAGTGGATTTGTCCCCGTAACAGCATTCGCCCACCAGAGTAGCTCATAATGTGTCGGCATCGTGCTCTAAATTTTCCATGTTTTTTACCCGCGGTTTACTCAAATGGGATTATAATGGCAACCCCCCCCCCCCCCACCCACCGAGTGTGAAAACTTGGAAAGAAATAAGAGCCACGAGGCTTTACTGAGTAAACAAGGATAATAATAATAATAATGAACAATAGTGTCATGCTAAGCACTGTAATAAAATGTGCGTAATATTCACCAGTTGTCATTATCGTCGTGGTGACGGTCTCGGCGCTTGTCTCTGTGCGTGAAGTTGAGGTGGACGGCGAGCTGGACGAGGCCTCGCTGGAGTACCTCGACTGCCTGGAGCGCGCCACCGAGCGCCTGCAGCAGCGCCTCAACGTCTGCAAGTCGCACATCATGATCATCACCTGCTTCGACGCCACGCGCTGACCACGCGCTCCGCGGAGCTCCTTGGCTCCTTGGCGCGCGCTCGCGCCGGGAGTCGTGGGTTGGGGAGAGGCGGAGAGGTGGTAGCTGGTGGGGGTGAAGAGAGGCGGTGGCTGGGGGGGGGGAGAGACGGACGAGCGTAGACAAGGCAGGGGGGGGGGGGCTGCATTGGCAGTGTCTGGGAGAGGGGACTTGAGGGGTAAACGCCGACCACCACATTGTTTATATTCGTAGCGAACGAAAGAAGGGGTTTTTGACTGCAGTGCTTAACTCCAATCGCTCCGCTGCGAGCAAAAACTGAAAAGCAGAATTGTTTGCATTTTTTGGAGACACTTTGCCCCGTGCTTTTCAATGCCGTTTGTCGATTCTGTGATGGTCGTGGTACCAACAATTTGGCCCACCGCAAAGCGATTTACCGGTCAACCTGCCGGCTGAGCGCTCGCCCGCTCCCGCGAGGGCACATAGTCAATTGTGGATGGAGATCCTTCCTGATGGGAGGACGATTGGATGTATACCGTATATACACGCAGCACATGCAGCATTTGGTTTTGTTTAGGCATGTGAATCTTCTGTTGTGGTGCTAAATGAGTATCTTTCACTCCAAGCCAATATTTCTAAATTAAGCCTCAAGGTAGCGCGTCTTAACTTCCATTGTAATCACACGGCTCCTCGTCCCCTTCAACTGCCTCAAGTGTTTTCGGGTCGTCTTCATTGCTGCGGGTTTTTGTGATGCCGAGATCGGAAGTTTTTTCCACGGAACACCGCCATTCAGATCGGGGTCCGCGCGTGTCCCCTTGTGATCGAACAGCACTCTCATCAGGGCTGCGTCCACCAGCGTTGCACTGAAACAGCCATATCCAGAATATCGACACGTCTGGCTACGGAAACGCAGGTCGGCGTACGGAAATCAAGCGCCTCTGTGGGATTTTACAACTTCGTCGTTGCCGCGATGGCAGGAAGCACGTGTCCATCCCATGCCACCTCTGGAAAAAGGAAGCCTGGTTTGCGGGACTTCAAGTTACGTTGCAACGACAGTGAAAGGGTTGGTGGAGAAGGGGAATGTGATTCTGGGAAGTGGAGGTCGGAACTGGTCAAATGACCGTGGGAGATGTTTGTCAACACGGCGCGAGACAGAAATATGGGGATGGCCGATAACATCGTGGTAGGATTTTTTTTCTTCTTCTTGGGTTCGATTTGTTGGCGATCCCTTACGATGGTATCGTGCTAATAGCAGGAATGTGCAGGCTACGTGGAATGTAGGCGATTTGCAAGTGGTCAGGCTGGTGAGAAAAATTGGGCTTGAGCAGATTTTTTTTTTCCCCGGAAGATACCTCGTGTGGAACACTGACATTTTTGACAGTTCGAAGTGGCATGAAGTGACATGAAGACCGTAGAGTTCTGCAGGGCGGTATATCACACTTTGTAAAGTTATATATCGTGGGTCGCAAGTGCATTGTGAAGTGCCAAATGAGTCGTTGAAATAATATGTGTTGCCGGGGCATGGAGTGATGTGGCGGTGAATGGTTTTTCATGCGGGGGTCATGCATTAGCCAAGAATCGTGCAATGTCTTCTTGGCAGCAAGTTTACTCTTTTATAACTTATTTTTTCCTTTGTTAAAAAAATGATAATAATGATTTACAGCCCCTTTGGCAATCAACTGCTGGATGAATGCCTCTCCACGCCACGTCAGTCGTGGGCAGGTTGTTTGACCATACTTCACCATTCTGGTTTGTGTGGGTTGGTGAGGGTTGGGAAGGAGAGACCGTATCGGTTCCGGTATCACTCGCCACTGATGTTAGCTGTAGTCGGCAATCTAACTCCGGTCTCCGGGTTCATAGAGCGCAGTGGGTTAATCGATGCACCACCACTCATCCATTCTTTTTTTAATAAATAAAGAAAAAACAAAATGGTTTTCACATTTGAAAACGGAACAGAGTGAAGCAGTGAAATGTGCCCGATGCACTTTTAAGAAATGGCATCACATGCATCTGAATGAGCCCTTGATGTTGATGTGTGTGTTTCCAACAAGGAGATTAGCTTTCTGCATGCTTTGGAAGTCAGAAATATATATATGGTTTAAACAAAGCTCATGAAATGTGTTTTGCAAGAAAGAAAATAGCACTGGTATTTGAGATATGGGCAAATTCATGAACTGACCTCCCTCTGTTTTTCGTGGCATTGCTCAGTAGCTGGCAGGGGATTGAGGGCTTTAAGAAAAGATTACCGTGGGTGGGTTCGCAGCAAAGGTCCGATCATAGGTGAAGTGGAAAGGCCAGAGTTGCGAGATTGAGTGGCACGCGGCTGAATTGGACAGGTCAGAATTTTGTTTAGAAAGCAAAACGGAATGGCAGGAGTGAGCACTCCCACTACTACACATCATCGTTCCACAGCACGAGGATGGCTTTAGGGAAGCACAGCTTAGGAAAACGTTCACCAAAGGATTGATTGATGTCAAAAACATAAAAATGTTATGGAACAAAGTGGATGTGTGAAAAAAACTTTAAAACTCAACAGACAATTCCAGGAATTACATAAATGTGTGCAGTGTTTGTGCCCACAGTACTGTTTATATATATACTTAACGGAGGAGGTGCAGCATATATCCAGCTGGCTGCTTGAAACCCAATGATATTTCCAGGAGGCTCTGTATTTTTGTATTTCTAATTCCAGGAGTGCGCAGACTCGGGCGTTATTCATTCATCGGTTGACAAAATAAAATGTTGAAGGTTGAACAGTGGCAAAATGGCATTTAACGTTGAGGGCAAATGACAATACAAAAAATATTTACCCTCATGGAATGCATGAAAGACAAGTGCTGATTGGAAAAAAGCAACAGAAACGCCTTTTTAAAAATCATATTTGCAAATAAGTCGGTGTCAAACATTGAAATTGCTTTGGACAGACCAACCAAATCTGAAACCATAAGTACTGGAAATATAGAAGACTTATTTCGGTCTTGCTAAGTGAATGCAGCTGTTTTGTTCTTTGAGGCCTTTTTCAGGCAGGTTTCAAAGGCTTTTGCAATGTCGTGGAGTCCTGTTAATTTTAGTGATTGAAGAAAATTACCATTTAAGTTCAGAGTTTTACATTGAACATCTGTATTTTGTGAAGGGCCCTCTCTATTCAATTGCCATGTTGCACTTCCATATACGGTACATACATGTTTGAAGGTTAACCTTTATTTCATTGAAACAAACCTACATATGCCTACAGTGTTTAATGTTTCACAACATATTATAATCGAACACTTTTTACTTTGGAAAATGTAAAATAGATCATTTTAATTAGTGTTATTAATTTTAACAAAAAAGTGCCTTATTTTCACGACTGGTAAATATCCCAATTAAAGTAGAGCGCAGTTGTATAACTCCCAACAGCAAGCTGTCGCTTCCCGACACATCGTGCAAATTCAGTTTTGATAATCACAAGATATTGCATTTTAAAACTATGAATATAATGCCGGCAAATATGGTTGTTAAAACCCAGTGGGGGGAAAAAACATCCCCTGCAGTGTTGTCACTGCCATCCTGTGTTCAGTCTGGGACGCCTTTTGTGTGGAATTAAATTATCGTTACCGACGGCATCTGCACAGGCACGCTTAGGAAAAACTTCCTTAAATCGCTCTCGAATTTACACCCCAGGAGGATTGTGGAGGTGAGTGACTTTACTCACTGACCTGGGAACAGGTGACCAGCCACCATGCCTAAACCACCTTTCGTTGTCTTAAAACTGCTGCAAGGTGGCCCCCTTTTTTTAGGCCGAGTCAACCTTCGAGGGGTATTTACCACAACAACCGAGCTATGTTGAGTAAAACCGTGACCAGTATTAGCTCATTTTAGGGCGAGTTGGCCTAAAGGTCGTCAATGAGGTGTGACGGCTTGGGTTACATTAAAAAAATATTCTCATAAAATACTTGCCTCTGTTTTCACAAAAACAAATTACGCAGACTTTTATGACTACATCGAAGCCAGATCTGTAAACCCATGGGTTGCTGCCCATGGAAATTGATTTGGCAAACTGCCTGACAGCTAAGCAGATGGCAGGTTCCTAAAAGGTGCTCTTTTTATTCCAGTCATGACATGGTAATTTCCAGCTGTTGACTCTGGTTTTATAAACAGAGGAGCAGCCTGTGTGCAGATGAATTGCCCAGTCAAACCAGTATGCGTGTGTGTGTGGGCATTTGAGGACCAAAAAACAAAACCACTTTCATGGTTATGGCAAACTCGTTAATCTCACAAATATTTGATAGACGAAACAGCATGCTTATTTTAAAATATACGGTGTACACATTTAGCTTGTTTTAAAAATGCATCTTTGTTTTTGGGTCTTCGAATCTTTCGTATATAAAAAAAAAATGTGCAACCCCCTCTGCTCCCCCCTTAACCCCTCTCCCACAAAGCCCAAAACCGATGGTGTTATTGTAACGGAGCTGTAGATTTTAATTAGAAAAACCCACGATACTGCTTGCTTCTGACTCTTGTTCTTCAGACGAACACAAATAACCCTCCCAACACGATCTGCATGAACATTTTAACGATTAATTTTCGAACACAAGTGCTTGCCGCTTATATCACGCCTTCCGAGATGTTTGTTTTTGCACGGTGGCTTTCGTGAGCTCAATGCCGATGTAAATATGCTCGAAATGTAAATATTCACCCGGTTTAATTATGTGTGCAGCGTTAGGTGGTTGAAGGGGAAACATTGTACCTGGCTTGATAGGACTAGTGTTGTAGGGGGAGGTGTAGGTGTGCTTATATTGAACTTCTTTCGCACCATATGTAGAAGCTAACCATGCTAATCGGGGGTGCGGGGGAAGGACAACAAAATAAATAAATAAAACTATTCTTAAGAATTGAGTTTTCAATCGGAGATTGTTTTAAAAATGCGTATTTAAACAATATATAGTGTTGTAAAGAGTTAAGGCGCAGCCGTGCAACTGCTCGCTCATGCCTCTGCTGGCAGAAGGGCCTCCGCTAGAGGGAGCTCTGGAGAACAACGGGAGAATGTTTTTGGCCTACTCTTCCACGCTGGCCAGATGCCTTGGAAGACACGGGAGTACCAACACTGTACCCCACCACACATGCTCAGACGATTGACCCATTGAGTGTATGTATTTTGTATAAAATATAAATTGTTTATAGCAGGTATTGCTATTCGAGTTGAAAACGTGGCTTTATCTCCCTCCATGCCACCGATAGCATCTTCCCCAACAGTTCGTGGACCGCCTGACTGCAGGAATTGAGTCCTGTGCTGTTCGTGCACACGTTGCCCGTGTCCGTGTGGGTGTGTGTTTGACCACGTGGAGCAATGCATGCAGGGTGTTAAACAACTACAGTCTCTGTGTGTAAACGTGTTCGTGGGTTCCGCATCGCCGTCTTTGGGGGCACCCTTCTCATTCAGAATGGCGAACATAAATTCTGAAATGTGCTGTTTTTTTTACTGAAAATATGAAATGGGAGTTATTGAGTGTCGTATGCATTGATTGATGAGAGAGTGAGACGTGAGAAATTGCACTTTTGAATTCAGCAGGTTTTTATTGTTTTGTCAAAAATTCGGTCGCAGTGAGATGCAGTGCTGTTGTAAATCGCCTTATTCTTTGGAGACTTGGTAGGAAATGTATGAGATCCAGAGAGTAATTCACATGCATGGAAGCTTTTATCAATACGGTATATATTAGATATGTGGCACAATGGTAAACTGATAATGCTTGTTGTATCTAGATACAGTCACTGTGTCCCAAACTCCAAATCACGATTCTTCTTGTTCAATTAAAAACAGAGCCATGAACGTTCACTGAGATGGGTATTGTCCGTTCGTTTTTGTTGTACTGTAATTGCCGTTCGTCTGCTTTGTTAGCCCACCTTACTGGCGATTGTTTTTTTTTACTCCAAAACTGAAGCCTCAAAATCATTTTGAGACGTAGGTCAATAAAGCCATGCAAGTAAAATGTATATTGCTCATTAAAACAAGGGTAAACATTATTTAAGTTGCTAGCAATGCCCAGGGTAAACCATTTGCCAGGTGAGTTTTCATTTCAAACACGAAGACTGAACAGAATAGCCGCTTGTAAGTTGGGTGAAATCTAGAAGCATAATACATTGATCAGCTGTACAAGTTAACCCGCCCGGCTGTGCAGGCCACTCTCGCGAGATCACGGGTCACATTGTGCAAGGAGGAATATAGTTGCTGCATGTTGGGTGTCGTCGCGATGCGTCGTGGGATTTGCAGCTCTCGCGATGGACACCATCTCATGTGAGTCTCGTTGCTGTTGATTCCCTGTCGAGCAAGGCTGGGATTGCACAGCTGGTGCCAACACAGGGGCTGGAATACAACATTTACAATGCCTCGTGTCACTTTTCGACACGCTAAGATTTGCTCGTTACGGCAAAAACGGTCGAAACCACAATTCTGCTTTGGTGAATTTGATGAGGTTTTTTGTATAATTAATTTGCTTGAGCTCGGATACAATCAAGGTGATAAACGTGTTACATGCTTTGTAAAATATATATATTTTGCTTTCCTTTTCGTTGTGACGGCAATTGCGGCGTTGGTGTATTGGCGAGTTCAATATGCTCGCTGTTACACCCGCTATGTCACTGCGTGTCCGTATACGCGTGTCTTGAGTGTGCACATTAAGCGACGGCGCTTGTTTTGAGCACAGGTGGCCGTTATGACTTGGGATTTTAGCAAAAATGCGCGGAGCTGCACAGTCCAAACACATGGCAAACATTTGCATGCCACTTGATGGCATTAATTACCCTGCAAATGCCTGGTCTGGGCTACACATACTCCCTGATTTGAATATAAATTTACGTTACATGAATGTGTCATTTAATTACGCGCAATAGTTTAGGATCATTTAAATTCCACAAAAAACGGAAAGCTTCATGTCATCTTACCAAGTTTAGCCCAATGAATAATTGCCACCCCAATTACTCTACGCCATTTAGTATTCCCACAGTCGGAAAATCGGTAGAGTTGCAGAGTTAAAGTATTGCCAGACTCGTGTGTGGAGCATGGTTTGTTTGAGTTGGTAACACTTTGCATCCCAGAGTATGGCCCATGCGTGTAAAAAAAGACACGTGCCATTGGCAGTACAATACAATAGACAAGTGAAAGTGTATGATATTGGCTCAATCCCTAGTCATAACAGAGTGCGAATTCTTGTTTATGTATATACATGAAACGACTGTACAGATGTGTTGCAACGCTATTGGCTATATCATATATAAGTATGCATATTCGCAAGCGCGACTCGGTCTGTATATGCACAGTGCTATGATCTGCTTCAAGTTGCACCATGACCTACAGTGTAAGCCAAAATAAACAAAAAACTTCATGAACCGTCAACGTTTTGTTGATCTGTTCTATAATGGTGGACTAAGCCAGAGACCCGGTACGTGCAGAGTACAAGGTTTTTGTTGCCTTTCTGGGAGGTGGTTAAGGCATCATTACCACGCCGGGTGCTACGATATGGAGAGAGGCAGGGTAATTGGTAGAAGCAGACTCTCGCTAAACTTGTCGTATGAACGCATGGTAGTAGCGGCGTATAACAACCATATTCCGGAGTAAAAGTGAACACAAGTACAAACTTGCGCGAGAAACCTAACACCTTTTAACCTTCCCTTTTTCCTGGAATAACTGCAGCGTGTCGCAGCATTTTGATGTCACGACATTTCAACTTTTTAACTCTCATCTCCCATCCCCCCCCCAAAAAAATATGAAACACGGCTTCTCGAGTATTTTCTTGGAAACTTAAGATGATCGTTCCGCCAGGTTCTGTTTTGAACAAAGTGCTCATTGATGTGCCTTCCCGCGCTGTGCGATTGCGCCTTGTGACCCACGGGAGAGGTGAGAGAAAGGAGTGGGGGGTGGGGTAGAAGGAGGCCGTGTTCTCCCCAGATTTGTGAGTGAAGGCTCTCAACGCGACCGTGTCAGGCGTCGTAATGTAACACCCCGAGCTGCCCGCCTTGAAGGTCATCACGTGTCTCTCAAATTAGACGCCGCACCTGTAAATGGACGCTGCCGTGATGTCCCGGTTGGAGCACTGGACTTGCAATCCCTCCCAACACCCCGCCAACCCCAGTCCAGCCAGCACGATAAGTGGGTACGTTGAAGTGGATTGGCAGGTCTCGTTTTGTGGGGTAATGGGTGGGTACTCCCACGTCTTCCAAGATGTCTGGCCAGCGTGGTAGAGTTGGCCACAATTCCCTCGGGAGGAGCTGTCGAGTTCTCTCTCTCGTGGGAGGCCCTTTCCCCCAGCGGTGGCCTGAGCAAGCAATTTCAGATGTTCACCTTTACCACTTTTTTGTAAATACAATACACTCCAGCTGCTCAGGCTGCGTATAAAAATTAACGTGTGTTTGTATATGCATGGTTTCACAAAGAGAATCTCGAAAGTTAGCAGGGTTTTTTTACTGCCTGTTTGGGTGCTTGGTGGGTGGGGAACGACTAATGTGCCCTTTTCTTTTGATTTGTATCCCTCATTCATTTCTATTAAATTAGTTTCAGTGGATTACAACCTTTGCACGCTTTTCATTCATCAACATCACATTGGATGACTGGTAATATTTATTAGTAGGGGTTTTCGAGTGATCAGTGTTGCAGTTAAATTTTCCAGCCTTCATTTGCCCCCAACACTTTATAATCCTAGTGTTCTGTTATATGTCAATCGGACACACATTAACTATTGTAGCAGTGATCATAATAATACAATAACAATCTGCAGGCCTATGTCAATCCAGGCTATGCCGGTCATGGGGATTGGTTGACCATACTTCACCACACTCGTCAAATTTAGTCGGTGAAAGAGCGTCCCCAGGATCGGTGGAGGTGCCACATCACCCCCCCGCCCCCCATGGATGCTCGCTGAGGCTGGGACTCAAACTCAGGTCGCCGAGTTCAAAGTGCACAGAACACACCGCCACATCTCACCCCGGGACGCGCGGGTGGGTGGTGGTGGTGGTGGTGAAATGTGCGGCACGTCGAGTCATCGCCCGTTGCTTTTGCAAACCACGAGTTTATTCACGGAGTAATTTTCATGCACTGCTGTTTCCATTCAATGGTTTTTTGTATCATTATTAGTATTATTGTCGTGCGTGTTGTATAAGCTACATACACACAGTTACGTACAATACACGGTACCGTAAGCGGGACGAGGCCGCTTGTACATGCGGCATACAAAGCAGCAATAAATAATGCAGGCGACGTGCCCGGCTATTAAGGTGCCAGCACATTTTAAATTATCGGCCCCCGCAGGTAGAGAGCAGGCCCCACCCCGGATCGCGCATCTCCGGCGTGGCTCGTCGCAGTAAGAAGGTTAATTTGCTTCCGTGTAATTACCACTCTGATTTAGGAGAGAGGGGGCCAGCACCCCCGAGGGGTTGCTCGATGCAGAATAATTCTGGTCGGGCAAAAAGATGGTCGGCCACCCCTTCTCCGCCCCCCTCTGCCACCACCACCCCAACGCCCCCCGTTTCCTTGAACAATCTCTGGCGTTGCAATTCTTCGGCGGGGGAGAGCGGGGAAGGTGCGCGCGACCATCGGTGTGTGTCCACTCAGTTCGGCAGGCTAATGACTGCACGGCTGCAGAGTCCAAAGCTGCAGGGGGGCATTGTGTTGCAAGTCGTGGAGCTGCGTGCTCAAGGTGACCCCCCTTGAATGGCGGCGTACAGTTACAAATGTTCATTAATCGACTTCTAATTTCGCGTCAATTCAGCACCGCCAGTCGCCATCATCAATCATCGTCATCCATAATTTTTATGCTGAGTACAGTGAACAGAAGAAAAAAAAACACGAATGCAGTCACAACCATCTGGAATAACCAAAATGTTTAGGTTTTTTTGTACCAAAACAATATAAAATGCCAATGTGTAATCGTCATCAGCCGTGGTCAATCCGCTGCTGGATGAAGGCATCCCCAAGGCAACATCTCCTCTCACGATCCTGCGATGTAGTGTTCCACCCGGCACCCAAATGTTGCAATTCATATCCTTTGTCATGAGTCTCAAATTGCTATCAAAGTGTGTGTTACAAGACCGTAATTATAATATATATTGTATGCTCAAAATGTTCCCCCCAATATATTGCTATAAAATAGATTTCTGTTTATATGATTGTGGTTATGGTTGTACTTTATTCATCCATAATCTCTGCCATTACATACAAAGAAACAGGAAAAAGAAAAAAAAAACTTAAATGTAATACAATATACTATTAGACATTATTGTAAAAAATAAATAAAAAGTCCATTCTGTGTTAGTGATTTTTTTAATATATTTAATGCAGGAAATGAGTTTTCTAATTTTGATTTTATTTTCTGGGGGGGTACCCCCAGACCCCCTGGAAGATTTGGTCCCCCCCAATGTTGACTGCATGGCTATGGCCTTCGTGTGTTAGGTCTACGACTTGCATATTTCCACCGCGTCTCGGGGATTAAACTTAGCGGCTGTGAATAGGTACCACGACGTCTGCGTTTGTTCGTGTCACGGGTGAGTGACCGTGCCGTCCAACGTTACGCAACGCGCTTACTGTCAAGCCCAAGGTGAAGATGGATTCGATATTTTGTGACGACGGTGATGGGAAAAACGCACACAGGTGTCACTAAAGATGCACGTAAGGAAACGCATTGTAAACCATCGCTGGGAATACGACAGACCCTAAATAATAATGCTCGGGTAACGTCCTCGCCCACGTTTCACCGTTAAACACCAATCAGCGCGGAATGCGCCTCTTGCATTGCATGCACAGCGAGCCCCATTACACTGTGTAATTCACCCTCGCAGGAAGCGCCGTGTGTGTGTGTGCGCGTGTGCAGGTGTGTTTTTACACGTGTGGACGGAGATGGCACGACTTCCTGGAGCTTTGGCGATAATGGCGCTTTGTGCAAAGTGTTCTCTCCGCAGGCTCTTGCTATAATGATGTGATTGTTATTTTAGATTACGGGGTGTAAAGTTGTTTTATTACCCACGGGAGGCGGGGGGAGGATCGGGCGCGTGAAATGGGGGTTCAGTCTCTGCAGTGGAATCCGCGCACAATAATCCATTAATGGAACCATGGGGGGAAGAGTCGTGGCCGAACACAAAATAAAACTTTCCTGGCCGAGTATCCACAACACATGTCAAGACGTTTGCTTTGCATTGCCGCTCAGTTGAGACGAAGTTGTTAATTTTATTTCACCAAACTCAAAGATCAAGACAAAAGAAGTGATCGCGGCCAAAGCCATCGATGCCACCGCCACCACCACCACCACCTCATCCCCGACGCGTTCCGCCCTCCGCCAGATCCTGCAGCTGCCGCGTAGTCGACACGCAGCCTCCAAGCTCGGCCCTGACAGTCTCCCATCATCTGCCCCGCAGCTCTTCCCCTTGGTCGCCACACTCGTGGAGGCCTCTCCAATGCCTGCCTCAGCAATCCGCCCTCGTCCATCCTGCACACGTGTTCAGGCCAAGTCACGTGTGACGCTGTGACTCGTTATATCTACAACGCTCACCTGCCACGCTCTCTTCCGGACTTGTGCGTTGCTTATCCTGGCTTGCCATTAATCAACCATAGTGGGTGGCGTTTTTTCTTTCTTCAAGCAAAGCAAACAGTTTCCATGTCATTCCCACCACATTATTCAACGATAGTCTTGGTGAGTGGGGGGATATAAGTATTTTTTTTTAAATGGTGAAACATTTTAGAGAAAAATTGGCTCGCGAACAACTACGTGACATTCGCAAAAATCCCATCAATTTTCCGATGAACCGAAAGCCGCAATTAATCAACTGTCGTAACAATGACACGAATCGAGCATAACCACCGATCTGTCTCGGGAAAAGTTCACGAGGGGGCTGAACACCTCCTGTTGAAACGAAGGATTATTCGACGCGCGAAACGCCGAGTCCCAGAACGCATGCCGCCCTCTCGATTCAAATCCTCCCTCCCCTCGTCGTACTGCACGACTTAGTTCACATTCATGACGTTCACAGAGGTGCATATGCACTCGTCCTCATCATAGATTTTTTGATGTTTTCCTTTTAACTATTCAGTACTTTAAAAAAAGAGTGAATGTTGACCATGAAACATTACACTCGTGTTCAATGCAGGGGTGCTGCCGTAGTGTTATGGGGTAGCACACTGGACTTGCAATCAACAGGTCACCGAGGTGACCTCCTGGTGCGGCAGTTGAAAAACGTGCTCCACAGTGAGACAATCGATAAGTCGCCATGTGCTGGGGTACTCCTACCTCTCCCTAGACGTCTGTCCAGCATGGGAGAGTCGCTGTCTGGAGCTAACTCTCTAGTGGAGGACATTCAGCCAGCAGTGGAGTTATCGAGCAATTGTTGCACATTTGCCTTGCTGTATGCATTCGGCAAAATGTGACACATGTGATGTGGCTGTCGTGATGTGGGCCGCCTTCTCATTCATTTCGGGAAAGTTTATATTTCAGACGAGCAAACCTGACAGAAAATCAAGTGCCCTCCCCACTCCACCCTAGGCATTACTTGTTTCTGTCTTGAATCGTAAAGCCTGCGTGCAGACTTCAAGATGTCAGCGGCACAACAGCCCTGGGCCTCGCCCATGTAAACATAATTACTTGATTAAGCTCCCACAAGGGAAACGTAAAAGAAATGTCATTGTTCTCCTGATGGTAATTGCTATATTGCTATCCGATCCAAATGTGGCAGGTATCTTTTCGGTAAAATATCTCCCAATATTCTTACTTAAAAAAACTAAAATAGTGTGCGTTCTCGTCGGGAAAACATTCAATGGCGACAAGGGGAGTCATACATTTGATTCCTGTATTTTTCAGCCTTGTACAATCATTCTCATGCAAGAGGATGTCATCCAGCAGCGGATAACCCACGGCTGCTGATGATGATGATAGTGACGACGACGATGAAAACTAATTTGCTTCCAGTGGTCTGAGATGGAGGAGTGTTGGGACGGAGACAGTTCTGAGCGAGGATAGAGATTAAAACGATCACCAATGTGTCGACCAACAAAAATGTAAATCAACTTTCAGTCCAGTGACTTAGCTTGGCAAATCACTATCCAGTGAGACTCCTGCAAATTTGGAAGAAAGAAAGTGTGGTTGGTCGGCTCGGCGATCGAATGAATGTATCACTTTTGTTTGCAATCTAGATCACTCTGCGAGTTGTCGTGTTTGTTGCGAAGTCAGGGACCGCATGGCCTGGGGCTCGCAGTCCACCGGTGACGTACGTACGGTTACCCCATACGTCCAGAATGAGTATGGGCAGGACATGTGTCAGACATGGTCTCGTCATCAATGTCGACTGTTTAAAATGTCCCCCGTGATTTTGCACTCTTGTCTCAAAACTATTTGCCAGAAATGTATGACCTTACGTATTATATACTAATGTCATGTATTAGAAACCTTGACATTTGCAAAGAAAATGGAACAAAATCTGAACGATTTGCAAAAGATCATGGGAGAGGCGTATGCATGGAATTACACCGAGAGACAGGACGAGATTCGAGAACCCATATAAATAACACATAATATTAACTGTGGGAAAATGTGAGTAGGCTTGGGTATGACACGTCCCCTGAATGGATGATGACTGGTGGTTGGAAATAACGATTGCAGTGGCAGCCAGGTATAACGCTTTCGTGTTTGATCCCCGTCCATATTTTGCTAAATTCAAAGGCGGCAAACTGAGATGCAGGATAGCATTGGAGGTCATTGCCTTTTGTTTTTGTGGCAAGCAGAAAAGCAAGATTGTATCTGCCATGCGCAGATATAAAACGACATGTGGCAGGCTTCAATAATGATACCAGAGTGCTAAATGTAACCCTGTGGTGCCAGATTAACATTTCTCCACCACTCAATCACAACTCTTTGGCTGCATGCAATCGCCCATTTTTTTAGATGTAAAATTCTTATGAATGTGACAACCTCAATGGATGTTACATAACCTAAATTCACACATATATATAAAGTATATTATAATAGCAACACAAACGTGGATGGATTGTAGAAGAGCAGAATTTTAATTGTCGGACATTCCTCGGGACTTTATATTAATATCGCATGAGCGTGCAAGCTGCATCCTTACTGGTTGGTTAGTTGATAGCTAGAGTGCCGGAGGAGCTTTCATCATAGGAATGGACAATACGAGCCGTAGCTGCAGCCCATGGTGTGTTCTCTGTAATGCTAACGATGTTCCGCACACAACGGGTTTGATGGTAGTGAGGGGAAGTCGTAAAATGGGCTATCCCCCCAAACCCCCCATCCACCGCTTTCCCCAACACCCCCCCCCCCCCCCCCATTTCCTCTCATCTCTCTGCCGATGATGCATGGCCTCGTAATGCCAGGGACCGACCGAGCCATCCCCGGCTCCATGGTCCCTTTGAGAGAAGATGAGAGCTGTTCCCACCTCAGCAGAAACATCTCACAAAGGTAGCCCCGTTCATCAAGATTGTTTTGCTGCTTTGTGTTATTTTCTGTTCCACTGCAGGCAACGAGACCATGTATGGCCATCGATATTCATTGAGGTCGTTTGGGATTTTTTTTATTTCCTTTGTCCCCCAAGTATAAACAGAGGTGCTTTCAAGCAGTGACTTCACAAGCTGCGTGTTGACAATTTTCAGCGATGTTGCTGTAAATTAAAAATGTTTGGGGACACTGAAGATATTTCGACAATGTCAGCTACATCTTGAGTGCACTCCGTCAACATGACGTCAACAGCTGTCAGTCACCTGTGCACCAGGTTGGAAGGACAATAACTAATATCTTGCTGTGCACGTTTGTAGTTTGATTTGTGATGTTTGTATCACAAAAAGCCACGATGCTATGTCATCCGCGTCCATATTAAAAGTCACGCAGTGGAGGAATTTTACTTTGAAAACTTATTTTAATCGAGCATCATGCACCGCATACTAAAATGTGAAAATGTCATATTTTACCCATGAAAAAATATATCTTCTATAAACCCATTGTCGTTGTCTTGGATTATTGGGATTAATTCAAAAATATGTTTTTTTATCCCTCCACATAGAGGTCTTTCACCTATATGTCTTCCAAATAAAATGTTAGGTTGCAACATTTTATTAAACAAACACTGCACTGATGTCGCATCAGCGTAATGCCTACACTTTCCATGGAGTGAACCAAGTCATGCTTTAAGACTACTAAAATTGAGTAACATGTTTACGAAAAGTAAAATCAGAGTGGGCAAGCAATATGAGGCTCAAAAGGACATTTAGGCCTGCACTTTTCCCAAGGTATTTATTACGCTTGGAAAAAGAAAAAGTACGATTTCATATACTGTGTCTCGATGCTGTGCTGGAATCTATTCATAATTGGCGAAATTGGAAGACATTTTTAATAATGCTGGAAGGGGGAAACCAAAAGTAATGAAAGTTTTGCCCCTCAGGTCACTTCAATTAAATAATGTCTGCCAGATGTATCCCAACTTTGCTTTCATTATGATGGTAGTTTTATTTATATATTTCTGATTTAAATTCTAATGAATCGGTTCAACCACGGACAATTATAAGTAGATTTACTTACATTGTGACTGAAACATGTGATCAATTTAACATTCATATTCATGTCCAGTGTAGCATAAAATACGTTGTTGGAATTTGCATGCCTTAGAAGCTTGTAGTTTTCGAATGTAAAAAGTTACAACCCGAAGAAAGGAAGGTGCATGTTTAACGAGCTTCTCTCAGTCTCCATCTTAATCGCATGTCTCCCTTTGTGCCATTTGCAATTTCAATTCCAATTGCAACTCGCATGCAGTCACAGAAACGATATACGTATACAACAAAACACTGCAAGAAATGCCGGTGCAAAACACATTTATCATAGCTCAGGGAATATACAGCTTCATGTTATGAATATGAATTAATGAAATGTGCGCTTTTACATTTAAACACTGTTTGCCAAAATGTAAGAACTATCAGTGTAAACTCATACATCCTTCACACAAGTTAATATTTGACTGCAGTCCACAGTGGCTTTGCCAAATAGTTTATTTTTTTACAAAGTGTCTTAAGTTTACAATGAACTCTTGTTATATTCAGCATCCAAAAGAATACTCATCCGTTTAACGTAGAAACCTTGTAAGATTCGTGTACGTTTTTGAGGGAATGACAATTGTGATATTTTCCGAAAATGAAAAACCTGCAATCCCCCCCCCCCCCAACAACAACATTAGGCATTCGTGTTGTTCGTGAAATCCGAAAATTTGCAAGGATGAAAGAGAAGCCATTAAATTATTGATTTTATTTAACTTGGAGATTTGTGAGTTGGCTTGATGTGCACATTTTATTTTTTACCTACGTGACTTTACCGAAAAAACCTAAGAGTATGAATCCTTGCAGTCACGAAAGCTTCAAATCTAGAATTGATGTGCACGGATCGCTCGCTGAAAGGGAGTTTCAGTGGAAAATGGCTGCCCCCGCACTTTATATTTTAGAGCACAAATCTGTGCCTTCGAACAAGAAGCCTCATTATAGATTTAGATTTTTTTTGTATTCCTTTGAACACACAAATGTGGGATGAGAGGTGGTGAAAGAGAGTGATGCGATAGATATTAGTGATAAATGAATAAATGTGAAGAAAAAATGGGGAGGGGTGAGGGGATGTGTTGGTGATATCTCAGCGGTGGGGGGTGGAAATTTTTTTTCTCGCTCAAAATAAAAAATGCGGTTTTTTTTCCTTTTTCAAAGCATTTGTCTCACAGGCAGAATGTTGAGAACCTATCCTGTGCGGTGCTGCATACACAAACACACCCCATCTGCCGCTGACACGTTCCACTCTCGTTAAAACGCCACTGCACGTGCTCAGATTTTTTGTGGAACTGGGTCTGTTTTTTTAATGTTTTATTGAAATTGACTTGAAACAATTAAAGCGACAAAAGAGAGAGAGAGAAAGAAACGGTATTAGTTGGGGTGAATATTTTAAGACTGATTTTGTGCCATTTCCCTGTCACCCAAAGATACATTCTTATTATATTCTAGAATAGTGATGATAATTTACAACCGTTTGTCAATCTGCTGCTGCTGTGTCGTGCAAAGGGGCTGTTTGACCACCGTCCATCCCATTGAGTGCGGGCAGGTGAATGGGGAGCCAGGTGGCCAGTATCACAACGCAGCACTCGAGCCATTTGGCTCTCTGCTCTACGCTTCCAACACATGTTGTTAACACTGTAACACGGTATAAAGTGTACACCAGCTTCAACATATGTCTTTCAAATATCGCCGGTGATTTCTAACGACAGCTGGGAAATGTACCATAGAGCTGACATTCTTCCAGTCAAGCCTAATTTATCGATAATAGAGGCTTTTCTTGGGTTAGATCGCGTAAATATAGAAAATGTGTCGTTAGAACCCGCCACCACCCGACACAGGCAACTAGTCAGGGTTGTCACGTTAACAGAACGTGGCCAATTCGTCACTAGTACAGCACACCGGTGTGTTGGAGAGCCAAGCCACAACACTTACAATCTGAGTACGACGTTTCGCCAATAATTGCAACCAGCATCATCAGGCGACAGCCAGATTTGTGCCTAATTTAGGCGGCTGCGACCATTTTTGAAATTGTCTGCCTTTTGTTCTAAACAAAGAAAAGTGTTCTCTCTTGGACGCACGGACTCTCATCTTGCGATCCTGGTTCAGATTTGACGACCGTGCAGCATTCTAGACACGGTGTCTTCTGCAGCATTCACTTTGCTCTCAAGCAGACTCGAGATGACAACACGCGGATTTTTTTTTTTTATTTTGGTTGCCATCCTCTCTGCGCTAGCACGCAGCGATCGCGGTCCTATTGTGCCTGACACGAGTTAGACTTCCGTGTGCGTGTGTGTGCAAATGAGCGTGTGTGTGTGTGCAAATGAGCGTGCGTGTGTGTGCAAATGAGTGTGCGTGTGTGCAAAGTGTGGGAAATTAGACTGCAGCGGTTCGAGCACTTCACTACGAACCCGACCGTCCAATAACAGTGGCGAATATGCGAACTGGTCCTGGGCCTCCCGTAGGTTGACTCAGACTTACACGAGCACCTGGTGTGGTGTGTGAACATCGGCATTGGGGAGACGAAGGTGACCGCGCATGGTGATTGTCACCCATCCTCTCACGTGCCGAGTTGGACTTCATAGACATTTCGTGCTCACTAATAGCACCTGCCCCAAGAGTATGTTAAAGGCTATACAGGGGATCTTTGTCTCGTGTAAGTGTGCACACACCACAGCCATAGCTCTGGCCACACCACCTCTTTGTGTGCAATGTTGGCAGTAATCGGTGCTTGCTGACAGCACTTGACCCAACAGTCTACATGGCTATGCGGGGGATCTTTATCCTTTGCATGTGCCGCTCGCTGTGTGTTTCTTTGCATGTGGGACTGTACGGGTGCTCGTGCCATGAATTGACCTTCTGTGTCCGTGTGTCACCGTATTGCTGTAATAACATTCCGTTAATTGTTTCCATTTATAAGAGATATTGAAAACGTGCAAAATCGTTGGTTTAGGTAAAGCTGCGCGTTACTGATGAGACCCAAAATTCAAAATTCTGCTCTTTGGCTATTGCTCTGAGTCACGCATGTCTGGAGTATATTACTGGTAGGGACCACCTGGTTCCACCAGCCCACAGGGGATTATTGTGTCCGTCCGTCGTGCATCCAAGAAATGGGAGGGATGGGGCTGGGTGAAGAGTGGAGGGTGGGGATGGGCTGGGTGGGGAGGGTGGGGAGGGGCTGGGTGGGGAGAGTGGGGCTAGGTGGAGGGTGGGAGAGGAGGGGCTGGGTGGGGAGAGGCTGGTCACCCCGTGGTGCCCTGATAAAACTCAACGTTTAACCTACTCACGCCGGCTTGTGCCCGCCCTCACAGTCGGCCATATTTGCGGAATGCACCACGCCGCCGTTGACCCTGGCCATTGACCGAGCAACCCAACGTTCCTACCAGCTTCCCTCCGCAGGAATGTGTTCGTGTGTGTGCAAATGTGGGCAGAGATGGTCCTGTGGTTAGGGCACTGTGCTTACGAACACACTAATCACAATGTTCAATTCCCAACCATGGCTGACATCGGTGGAAAGTGGCGTCAGAATGTGTCCTGAGCCTCTCCTAGTCCTGATGCAGCGTGGCAACATCAGTCCAAGGGCATAAAGGCAGCTGGGTTGTGATGCTGGCCACACCAGCACCTCGTGCGCTCGTCATACTCGCCTTAATAGGCACTCACTAACTGCACTTGCCTTCACAGTCAATAACGCTACAGATGGGCATCTTTGTGCGCAAGTGTGTTTACAGTAAAGTTGGCATGTATATCATCGGCATAGTTTTCGCGTACTATTACCAAAATTTTACTTCCAATACATATGTTTTTGTGAACAAAGGTATTTTTTTTCTTCATCTGGATCCAATTCAATATATTTACTTGGCATTATATACTGCTCCACACACACACACGCGCACACGTGTGCGTGCACGTGTGTGTGTGTGTGCGTGAATGCACTCGTGGAGCAGCAGTTTGTGCACTATGCTGCAATCAATGGCAAACTAAAACCGCCACGATTCTGCCGAATTGCTTTGGATCTCAGGAGTCGATCAGCGTTGAGCTTCATTTTGTCCTTGGAAAGGAGGTTGCCCAATCCAAGAAAACTTTGTCGGCTTGGCTTGAGACGTGAGGCGGCTAAGAGATGGCAGTACAGAAAAGCATTCCTGAATATATCTGTGCGGAGCTTTGAGTGTTACCCTCACGTATCGTTTTCGTTTTCTCCAGGCACTCCATTTCCTTCGCTTTAGTTCACGTTTTCTTGGATTTGTCAGTCCTCCGGCTATTTCACAAAGGGAATTCATTGGTTGATGTGCACCTCAACAACAAAAGAAAGACAAAACGGTCAACAGCGCACAACAAGCCATGTAATTGACATCCATTAACAGGATTGGAATATCATCATCACCATGCCGGGCCACCCCCTCCTGAAACATTAATGAGAGTCACTGAGGCCTTCCTGAGTAATTATAATTAAGTGCATTTTCATGTTTATTATTACTATGACCAGGTGTTTATTTATTTAATATGATTTTCCATGATAGGAACTTGCTCGGTTAATAGGATAACCCCAAATGAGTAGCGAGTGGGATGTATCACCATAAGCGCTGGTGAGACAAAGGTTTCCAGGTGTGCCCTGACCCCACCGGCCACCTTTCGCGCACCTTCCTGGCTCCAACAGGTGCTCGTTAACTTCACTTCCCTCCAGCAATCTACGCAGATAAATGTGAGCTATTTGTCTTAGTCTACACGCACGTCATGACTATTACCGCCCGTGCCATGTGTGTGCGTGTGTGTGGTGCGTACAATTGTGGCCGGGGTGATCGGGTGCGCGTGCTTACGAAGACTCGCTCCCGCACGTGCGGGCAGCGAGCGTGCACACGTGCGCAAGCTCCCCATGCCCGAGTGTGTTTGGGGTTAGGCTAATTATGTCTGCGAAAGAAAATGGCTTCGTAATCGCCGAGGGGATTTATGGGGCCTGCGCGTTGTGATGAAACTAAGGATGTCAACTTCATGGCCTAGAAGTGCACCTGAAGCCTTCAAGCTCTTAAGTAACGCCACTAATCTATAGATTTTACTGGTAGGAACCTCCTGGTTACACCAGCCCACAGGGGATTATTGTGTCCGTCCGTCCGTCGTGCAGGGAGGGGTAGGGTGGGAAGGGAGGGGCTTGTGGGGAGGATGGGGAGGGGCTGGGTGGGGAGGGTGGGGCTGGGTGGGGGGTGAGAGGGGATGGGGCTGGGTGGGGAGGGGCTAGTCACCCCGTAGTGCCCTCATAAAACTCAACGTTTAACCTACTCACGCCGGCTTGTGCCCGCCCTCACAGTCGGGCATATTTGCGGAATACACTACGCCGCCGTTGACCAATCCCATATATGATTTATATATATAAGCCAATAATCCCGACCGGGGGCCCTGTAATGATCTCAAACTTGAGAGAGCATGGCTGCTTTGTTATGAATGTGAATGCACTTCTTCCGAATATAGACGAAGGGAAAGATCTCGATTAAGCCGCACGGGCCTGATGGGGAGTCCCGGCTAAAGCAACGTGGTGCACATCACACGAGGGAGTGGTGTGGTGTGTGCAGTTGTTTGCACCACGCCTGAACACATTGTCTCTGCACCGGGTTCAGGTTTTAGGCTGAGCTGACCTAAGGGAGACGGGCCAGGTGAAGATAACAATGGCCACTGTTGTTGTAGTAGTACACAGTCAGGAAGTGAATATAGGTTTCCTGGGTCAAAGAACCTGATGCCACATTATTTATACACATCAATGCATTTAGCCAAGTTAAATAGCATTTTAAATAGCTATTTGCGTGCGAAATTATATTTCGTGGCAATAGTCACGGAGAATGGAACGTGCTTACAGTTGTTTTTTTTAAAGAATGCTCATCCATTAAAGGACAAGGCAACGTTGTCGTCAAAATCAAGTGAGAGTGTTGGTCTAAGGGGTTGTTTTCCCATACTTCACCAAGCTGGGCAGTGCGGATTGCTGAAGTGGAATCAAGGGTGGGATGCAGAGGACCAATTCGCATATCATTTGACGCTGCCGTCAACTGTGTCCGTGAATCGACAGCAAGTCGCTGGCGAGTTCACAGCGCGGAGCGATGACTCCGGTGCCACCACTCCACGGCCCGGAGGACTCTTGCCTGGTTCTGACGAGCATTGAATCAGGGTCCCGTGCATCATTACCATCAGAAAGTAGCGAACAGTAAAGCATGACATTCAAATACCTTCAATGATGAGACTGGACCTTCGGGATTGATCCGAGAGTTGGTGGACGTATGCGCGCACAGGTACTCTGCTACTCACGCAAGGAGAGTCTGCTCCAGTGCATGCACGGATTGTGCTGGAAAGCAGTTTACTCGAGAAGGAATGACAAACGCCACGCATGGCATTTAGTTAATGCTCACTTGTTCTCCACTCCTATTCCCCCACTTTATATAAACACTTTTTAACAACATGCTGTGATAATTGAAGTGGTGCTCATCTCCGGTTTACAGCACTGAGCCAGTGGTGGACATTCCACATTCGTTTAGGGCAGGGGTCGGCAACCAAAATAACAAGAAGAGCCATTTCTTTCCAATTCGGTACAAAATTCAGTATTTCAAGAGCCGCAATGCATCTGAGTACATACTGTACATACGTACTCATCGTCAAGAAGCAGCCCGTAAAGAGCCGCATGCGGCTCCGGAGCCGTAGGTTGCCGACCCCTGGTGTAGGGAGATCGAGTCTATAAATAAAGCAACCACTGTTGACTTCCCCACAAAGCGGTACCTGTTTTATCGACCCCAGAGGGATGATGGGCTGAGTTTACTCCCACAACCAGGATTCGAATTCACAACTTTGCAATCGTAAGCCACTCTCTCTCCACCACCCAGCTACCTGTCAGAAAATTTGAGGTTCTAAGCTTAAATTCCCCAGACATATTGCCAATGTATAATTTTTCGAAGCTGTTTTCTAAGAACATATATACATTTTATTATGTTGTTCAAATGAATACACTTTGTCCACAGATGTAGCGTAGGATTTTATCCTAAGGGCTAAGAAACTTTCCCAGGCTCATGGTGAAAGATGAGGCAGCTAAATCCATTTGCCCTTGTCACCCAGTAATCCTCTCAAAGTTGACGACGTTAAAAGCAACTAGAAATATCGTAGTGGCATTGTTAAGCAAGTGTTAAGTCCACACTGTGTGCATAATTGCCATTATAATCACAGCAGCCAGTGTGACAGTCATTCACAGGGAAATAATTCCCTCATGGTGATCATAATTACAGATTTATATAATTATTCGTTCAGGTGCGGGTGATGAGAAATGAATGTTGCATTAATGAATTACAGTACTGTTTTTGCAATGTCATATAATTTTGACGTCTCCAGTTGTACTGCATGAGATGTGCGGTATAAATAGTAAATGATGCTGCGATGTAATGCGTTTTCGCTTGGTACGATGTCCGACGTTTCGCTCCACGTGCTGTAGAGCAGTTCCTGGAGAAGCTCCCAGCACTTAAAGGGAAACGTCGAACGTCGTGCCGACCAACGTGCAGTGACAAACCGACAGACACCATCGGAGAGCCATGCATCACATCTGCGAAAACATACGTGGCAGAACATGGGTCATTCGTTTACCACAGTCCAAGTTTGAGCTCATGACCTCAGAGTCTGTAGACAGAGTGCTACAGTGCAGTCATTTAGCCCATGGAAAATCGTTGAGGCCTCGCCTCAATTATTTTTTAATTGGGAAAAAAATCCCATCTCCATCACCTATTTCAATTCTTTAGCAGACACTCAGTGTTTCCCTTCCATAAATATATGCTTCCCAAGACCTCTAACCTGGAACATTTGGCGAAGGTAAACTGTTATTATACAGCTGTGGCCCAGTGCCAATCTTGCAGCTTGCAAAAATATTTATATATATTCATACTCAATAAATGTAGCGAAATGAAGGCCGCTGTTTTTTTTTGTTATGTCAAACAGGCCCCTGGTTTATTTTAAGAATGAATCCACGGATGCCTCAAAGGGATTTCAGATTCCGCCATGAAAAAGAAGGCGCTCGTGTTATGACGAGGCAATGGCTGCAGACCGATGCTCATCGCGGTCACGTGGCGTGCGTGTGACCCGCCTCGACTGGCGGCATCGCACGCTGCAGCAGACGGCTTCTACCAGAGGTCACAAACGGGTTTTGATTCCTTACCCGTACCCGTACCCGGCCGCACCAGGGTCGCAAACGGGTACCCGTACCCGGCCGGGTACAGGTAGCCGTACGCTACCCGTACCCGTACCCTACCCGAAATGAGTGACAAACGATTACTCACCGGTGACTCACGGCCTACCCGTACCCGGCTGGGTACGGGTAGCCGGGTATCGGGTAGGGTACGGGTATCGGGTACCCGGTTGCGACCTCTGGCTTCTACCGTCGTCATCCTGCCGCTACGCCGCGCGTCGCGTCCACGGAGCGCGCGCCGTGCGAGAGCGGTGACCCGCATGCCATTGACCACCAGTGGCGCACATGATTTCAATTCGCGCTGAAGAGTGTGTTTGCCGGAATATTAATACAGCAATGAAGTGAGTGAATTCACTGCCGATTTGAACGCCTTCCACACACTGTCTCGGTTATAAATATATGGGGTTATAACAACCATATTTCACCACGCTGGTCAGTTTGGGTTGGTAAAGAAAAGGGGCTTAGAACCGGTTCAGGTATCACTCACCACTGATGTATGCCGTGACTGGGAATCGAATTCTGGTTGTGGGGGTTCAAAGTGCAATAAGCTAAACACCGTGCCTAGACTCCCCAAGCCCTGCAGCAGGGCTATTGGACGGTATTTCTTCTATCTGTGTGTGCTCCCAGTTTGTAAAATTTGGACTGGATTTTATTTCTTCGCCAGTCTGGAGCACTCTCCCGCTACACATCCGACAAATAAATCAATTAACTTATTCCAAGGCCGTAACTATAATATATATTGGGGGGGACACATCCCCCCCAATATTCAAATATGCTAAAAATGTCCCCCCCAATATATTGCTATAAACAATATAAAAAAAATAAGAATTCCTATGCTATGTAAATAAAAAGAACAATTTGCTTAACCTTGGCCACAATATCTGGACTTGTCTCCATGTAACAATGCGTAGATGTCTGTTCATATGATTGTGGTTATGGTTGTACTTTATTAATCCCTAATCTCTGCCATTACATACAATGAAACAAGAAAAGGTAAAAAAGAAAAAAACAGAGCAACGTAATACAATACACTATTAGACATTATTGTAAAAAATAAATTTAAAGTCCATCCCATGTGTTAGTGATTTTTTTTTGTTTTAGGCAGGAAATTAGTTCAAATTTAGATTTTTTTGTGGGGGGAACCCCTAGACCCCCTGGAAGATTTGGTCCCCCCAATGTTGAATCCATGGCTACGGCCTTGACTTATTCAAACCTGAACTAAAGGCCTATTTATTTGTCCAGGTATACGCTGGTCCAACTGGTTCGTAACTTTTTGGCCACTCCACCATCCCTCCTATGAAAGTTCTCCTAAATCCAGCGAAATGTTGGGATTGTGGTCTGGGGTATGGAGACTGAATGGATTTATTTTAATTTAATTATTTTTTCTGTGATGGTCATTTTCTTGTTATGTGTATTTTCTTCTCGTTATTTATGTATTTTTTGTTTTTTGATTTGCTAACTATTGGGGTTTTGTTTTTGTGTCATCTGTGTAAGGGACTGGCTAATTAATTTTCAGCGTTGTGGGATGCAATTGCTTGAATGACGCTCTGTAAATTAAAGTATTATCATCAGCCATGGTCAATCCACTGCTGGATGAAGGCCTCTCCATGCACAGCTTCATTGGTTTAACCTTTAATGTATTATTCTGTCACTACTTATTCGTTTTTTTTTATATTAATACATTGTTCTGGCCTTTGTTCATATTTTGACAATGTATGATGACGTTTTGCCCTTACATCCCCAGTGAATTGAATTGCTTTGCTCACCCATGTGTCGCTTAACAAGGAGACGTTAAGATGAGATGTGTTCTCATCTGGCGTTCGATGAAAATGTATCTCCACGACGACTACAGCTGCGACTGTCATCTTCTGCAATCCTCCCACCAAACTACGCGACCAATTTTCATCACGAAAATTAATTCATTTTAAAAGTCGTTTGTCCGAAACAAAAATAGCCCCGCTTTATCCGGATCAATTTTGTCACACGCTCCTTACGTTAGAAAAAAAATCAATCGCATTTTATTTTTCTGGAAGCTAAAAATTTATTGACGGTCAGTCTGTGAATGAAAAAAGGCATCAAGAGAATATTTGGGAAAACCTTTCACAGATGTTCACATGCTACGCCGTGCATCTTGGGTCTGTTATCGCTCGTGCCTGGGCTACAAACAAACACATGTGGAATAGAGAGAGGCCCCATCGCCACATCGCAACGAGTGGATGGGGAACCTTCACATCGATTTAATACATTGCGGCGCCGAGGATGCTTTCTGCCTTTAAAAATCAACGAAATAAAACCCACTTTCAAAATACAGTCAGGGTGTACGTGTTGAGGCCGGGGGAATGGTAACGGCCACGCTAATTTGCTGGTTGCTGACCTTTACGATCGCGAGCGCGTTACTCAGCCACTGGCTGGGCATGCCTGGGGCCAGGCAGGGAGCGTTGGAGTTTTAATTCTCCCCAGCGAACGTGAGCAGCAAGCGACTGGACCAATCCCAGCATGACTTCGTGTCACGGGAAGCGTGCTCGGCAAGAATAGGGCTCACCCTTGCACCACGTGGTCTCCATCCTATTGGCAGTGATGATGATGTGCGCTCCTTTGTCAACCGGCTGCTGGGTGAAGCCCCACCTCGTGCGTGTTGTAGCCACGGCCATGAATCAGCGTGTGGTGGGCTCACCGCTCTGCCATCACATCCCCTACCAAAATATATTGATATATTTCAACGTAATTGATATATTTCAACGTAATACATCACTGGTATTTGGTTGTTTATATATATCCTGCATAGTGACATATGCATATCATTATATTTTATAGGTCAAAGTGCCCTTTAAAGTGTTATAATCAGTACTTATTATTCCAGACACTGTGCGTGAAGTCAAGTGTGCAGTTATGCACATGCCAGACCACTTATGCTGCAGACTCTGCGGACGGGGGCTCAGACCGAACAGTTTGTGGTGTAGCACAGACTTTGATTGAGGAACGATCACAGGTTGAACAAGGGGAGTTTAATGCGACTGTTGGGCACTTCATTTCAGCTGAGACAGTCCGTAACACGGTTCCCGAAATAATGTTGACACGCCACAATCTCCTTATTTGGTCCTCATGATACCGTGATATCATCGGATCGTAGCAATTTAGGGTACAGTATTGTCGGTGCAATAATATTGGATTATTATGGTTGAGCATACTTTGTAATCTAGTGGTAGTGCCTTGTGCCGATAATCCCGACTCAAAGCAGGCCTAGTAACTGTCCTTGTAAACTGTAAAATGCAGGTGCAGTTTAGGCTTTTACTCCTTAGAACGCACGCAAGGCGAGGCATGGGTAACAGCGAACGTATGCAAACTCCTTGCAGTGTGCGGGGAGGTGAGCTGATGTTAGCAGAGACAAATGCACTCTCCGACACACCAGTGTGCTGTACCAGTAAAGAATTGGGATGTTTTGTTCACGTGACTAACCTTACTAATTGGTTGTGTCGGGTGATGGCGGGTTTAACGACGCGCTTATATTTAGGCGATCTAACACAAAAACCTCTATTGTAAATAACATTGGTCGCGAAAGCCTACGTGTTAAACCCTGCATGTCACTACCACCCCAGAAACCGCACACATAAACACACAGATATATGCGTGCACACGCATTCACCATTAACACAGGTCAGGTGTTTTGTCTGAATATCTTGCAAAGTTTCTTGTTTAATAAAAAAAAATCATTCTACGTACAATCACTGCCGTACGCACAAGTCTTCCCTGGCAGATGCCATCGGTGCTTCTTTTGCACAGATTGCTAATTTTTCGGGTCACAAATTCGAGAGGCGGAGTACAAAATGTGGGGGGAGGTGCGGTGGGGGCAGCACCAGGGGCATTATCGCAGTGTGAAGTGACTCCTTCTGCTCAATAGACGTTCCTCTCCCCCGGCTGGTGTTAGCGTGAGATAGCACTACAGCGCTCACGTCCTTTGCTTTAAAATATCTCCCAACATTGGTGCTTGACCTCGCAGGAGAGGCCAACGAGAGCAATGAAAAATAAATGTTGTGTTCTACACTCTATGCGTTGTGCGTGCATGGATGCATTGCGCAGGGTGCTCGTGCGTGTGTTGTGCGCGTGCGTGCGGGCATGTGTGTGCGTTGTGTAGGTCGACTCAGCCTCAAATGAGTACCTGGTGCGGTGTGTAAACATTGCCACTTGGGAGACAAAGGCGGCCGGGCGTGGTGCTGGCAACTCACACCTCCCGGTGCGCTGTAAAGGCGATACGAAGTATCCGTGGCGAATGTCTCAATGGGTCCTGGGCGTTCCCCCCGTCTACTCAGCCTTAAATCAGTACCTCGCGTGGTTTGTAACATTGGCACTGGGGAGACAAAGGCGGTTGAGTCTGGTTCTCACCACACCACATATTCGTTGGCCATTCCAGCCTTCAGAGGTGCTCGTTAACAGCCTGTGCAGCCTATATGGTGGGTTATTGTCTTTGTGGTCTATGTGATTCTTGAACAATAGGTTAAGTAAAATAATGCATGTTTGATTACATTTAGAGACCTATTTTTTTTACTTTGCCACTCATGCTGCAACAGCGTACATTTATGCTGTCTCAGGACGATGAAAAGCTGTTAGTGAGCAGCAAACACGTAACGTAATTGGAATGTATCTTTTTATATGTGAACACGTTTAATTTTCGTGGTCGGTAACACTAACGGTGAACAACTGAACAATGCGGTTTCCACAATGGAAACTAAAGATGTTTTTGTCTGAGACAAAGAAAGAGGGAGAGGGGACACGAGAGTGGCAATTTAATGCGCATTCTTCGTACGCTCGTCAAAAACACAGCACATGTAGTCGTACTAATAATAATATAAAAAATATATATAAACAACTCCTTGACTGCGCGCTGCGGTTTTTAAATGCTCGCGCTGTACCTCGCAAAGGCCACCGGACCATCTGTGAGCAATTCGGCAAAGACACCGCGGGGTGCAGGCCAGCGCCCGAGCTCGCAAGCGGTCGCATCCGCTGACGAGGCGGGCCGGGGGTCGTGGGGACGTCGATGGCCGAATCCGTGGGTTTATCCGTGGGTTTTCCGCCGTGAGAGACACCCCCCCCTCCCCCACCTGACCGCCCCCCCCTATCCGGCTCACCTCAGGACACGGCGAACATTTCCCAGGACGCAGAACACGCGCGGTACACCGGCCGACAAGGGGATCTTGACAAGAGCAGAAGGAGGAGAATATAAATAAATAAACAAATCGCGCCCCATTGTCACAATCAATCATCTCCTGCCCATTAGTTTTGAGAGGTACATTACACCTCAAATGCACGGGGTGAACTGTGCGCGAGCGAGAGCACAAACCGGAGGCTTCGTGGCGAATGTTCTGGCCCAACGGTGGCACGCCCAGGGACACACGCCCAGTGTTTTGCTCGCTTTTCCACTCTTTTGCGTTGCAGCTTCAAAAGCGCCGACAACCCCCCCCCCCCACCCCATTATGGTTCATGCTCCACAGAGTTCTCAAAAGTCAGCTAGCGATTGTTACGTCGGTTGAATTTGTGCCTCGCTGTCAAATCGCATCACTCCACGTGAGCGAAAAATCGAATCCCTGCTTTTACAATGGAATCTCTATTTGTACAGGAGGAATCCGACAAGCTCTCCAGCTCTTTTGCACAGATGCCCAGTCGAATCATCATTAGCCATGGTCTATCCACTATTAGGTGTCTGCAAACAGGAGATGAGCACCACTTCAATTATCACAGCAGGTTGTTAAAAGTGTTTATATAAAGTGGGGGAATAGGAGTGGAGAAAGAGTGAGCATGAACTAAATGCCACCCCACGTGGCGTTTGTCATTCCTTCTCGAGTAAACTGCTTTCCAGCACAAGCCGTGAATGCACTGGAGCAGACTCTCCTTGCGTGAGTAGCAGAGTACCTGCACGCGCATATGTCCATCAACTGTCGGATCATTCGCGAAGGCCCAGTCTCATCATTGAAGCTATTTGAATGTCATGCTTTACTGTTCGCTACTTTCTGATGGCAATGATGCACGGGACTCTGATTCAATGCTCGTCAGAACCAGGCAAGAGTCCTCCGGGCCGTGGAGTGGTGGCACCGGAGTCATCGCACCGCGCTGTGAACTCGCCAGCGACTTGCTGTCGATTCACGGACACGGTTGACGTCAGCGTCAAATGATACGCGAGTTGGTCCTCTGCATCCCTCCCTTGAATCCACTTCAGCAATCCGCACTGCCCAGCTTGGTGACACGCCATGGGGAGTCCTTCATTCGGTCGTGGATTGACAAATGTAACTAATTTGTTGTTATTATTATTATTACGTATTTTTAAGATTATTATGTTGATATACTATCAGCCCAAACATCCTTTGGACCTGACCGTCCGTCCCTCCCTCCATCCGGACGTGACGTCCTGACTGCCTGCCAGCCAGCCAGCAAGACTGTTTTTTTTTTCTAATATTGTATGATTCGCATCATTATAAGTCAGTGGGTCTTTGCAAGAAGGCAATACGGCAATATGAATAGTACGGCCCTACTACACCACTCCCACATTCATGCTGCACATAGCATGGTCATCACCTTCACCAACACGCACTCACCCAGGTGGTGAAGTATGGTCAAACAATCCCCATGACTGATACGGCATGGCGAGGCCTTCATCCAGTAGTGGATCGACGCAGGGCTGTGAATTAGTATTAGAAGTACCCCACTGTAGGGCTCTCATTGGCAAGGTAAATGCCAGGCCTTTTTTCATCAAGCATTGCCAATTTTCACATTATTACAACATTGAAGACAGATCAGTGGCTCTTTGAATTGTAAATTGGTTTAAACCATTCCAGCCTCGGCAGGCCACCCAAGAGGATCACACACGTCGGTGCAGTTACAAGGGAGGCTTGTGTCCTTGTTGTACATTGTTTATAGAAAGTGAGACACAAGTTCACAATGATTCTCCTGTGTGACTCTGGTTGGATGTTTGGGGGGAGCAGTGCAGGTACTGCTAGCGAGCACCTATTATGGTTGGCACTGCACACGACATTGAAACATTGACGCACGCACAGCCATGCATGTGCAAATACTCACAAGGCCCCCTCAATTAGCCCTGTAGGAAGCTCTGCTCTAATGTTCACCACACGTGTTGCCGAGTTTCCAAATTCATGATTCTTATGAATTAAGCGCTCAACATTGAATTGAAAGATGTTTGGAAAATTGATAGGAGGGATATAATCACACTCTATAAGCTCTTCCAAAGAAAAAAAAACTACCATACTCTCGGACAGAATGCAAATGCATTCACTCTCTATATTTTGTTTAAAAAAATAATACATTTAGGATTCATGGAATAATTTTAAGTAAAAATAAGCTACACATCACAAGCTTCATTCAATCACAGTTATAATCTAGCCACTGTCGTAAAAATAATGCATTAC
The DNA here is from genome assembly GCF_015708825.2 of Lethenteron reissneri. Classification (NCBI taxonomy): domain Eukaryota; kingdom Metazoa; phylum Chordata; class Hyperoartia; order Petromyzontiformes; family Petromyzontidae; genus Lethenteron; species Lethenteron reissneri. Next base: position 1,655,388 of record NC_083819.1, read on the forward strand.
CCACAGCACATGGCATCAGTTTTAGTGCTCATTAAAATTTTTACTTTCATTTTGAAAGATGGCAAGTTACTCAACCAAAACATTTAGAGCATTTCATCAATTCACTGCTGTATGAAGGCCTCCCCATGCCATGTCGGTCATGGGGTATGTTTGACCATACTTCACCACTCTGGTCCGTGGGGATTAGTGAGCGTTAGAGAGGTGGGGAGGGGCAAGGACGAGCTCAGACATCACTTGACACTCCATGTTAGCCACATTTGGTGATCAAACTCAGGTCGCCGGATCTCGGTAGAACAATAACGGGTGCCACGGTGGCGAGATGTTAACTACCTCGCCTGGTATACAGGAGGTCGAGGGTTCAATCCCGACCCTGATCCCTCTATATTTGGAGCTTGCATGTTCTTCCCGTGGTCGCGTGGAATTTTGTCCGGGTCCTCCGGTTTTTCCCTCCACATTTACAAGCATGCGTCTGGAGTACTTGGCTGCTATACATTTCCACGTGTACAGCCTCTTTGGTGCGCTATCATCTGTGGCCAGGTGGCTTCTGTGTGTCTTACCTGGTAAAATAAAAAAAATAGTTAAATCGTAATTAATACCCTATACTTTTACCATCGCTTAACATACAAATTTATCCCCACGGCAACCACAGACACATACTATTATTTTTTTGACCAGGTAAGCCGCACTGAGCTCAGTGACTTGCACAGAAGATCCTCCTTGACTTGTATTCTGGTCGAGGGGGCATCCTCGGTGGCCTGTCCAGGCTGCGTATCTGGCCGTCACACACAGCACGGCTGAGTGGAGGCGTAGAGGCTTGGCCGCTCTTGAAAGAGCGGAAGAAAACACAACCCTTCTGGCCTCCATCCAGCAGCGGGGGACGCTGCTGCCTTCTCTGGCTGTCAAGGCCAGCGTGTACTTTTTGGATGTATTAAAAGTGCTGCAACTCAGCCTAGGAATTAAAGAAGACATTCTCTTGGCTCCGAAACTGCTTTTGTAGCGAGTCGCAATTTCAACTCTAATTGCACTGCAGATGACAAGGAGGGGTCTGCGGTTTCAGGGTGGCCAGAGAATGCTAAAGGCTCGTCACCCCCCCCCCCCCCACCCGGTTGGCAATTTCGCCAGCGCTCTGCAGAGCACGAGACGGCTTCGTCCTCCGCTGTGCGCTGTGCGGCGTTGACATTAAAAACCTGTTAATGTGAAAATGTTCTTCGATGACTGCTTGCTACAACAACAAAAAAACGGCAGCTCTACCGTGAACGATAAATGTAACTGGAAATGATGTTGCTGGATATGGCTCGGGTTAGCGTTTCAAGTCATGTGAAATATGCCAGTATGAATGTAATATTTAGGAGCGTTTAAGCTGCATTGGTATTCTTAGGCTTATCTATAGCCTCCTTTCATCATCATCAGCATCCTCATAATTTATAAGGCATAATTCACAAGACACATCATAAACCTCAACCTTCCAAGATATTGTACGTGTTAGGAATACCTATGACTTCACCACCTGTAAATGCATGTGATCTCGTGAGATCTCAGTAGCTAAGTAGGGCTAAGCCGGGTTAGTTCTGGGGTTGAGTGGCTGGTCTGGCTCACATGTTGTTATAGGCTGTGGGCTATGTGGTTGGCAGCACAGGGAAATGCATTGTTATACTGTGCGTCTATGCCCCCCTACGTTTATGCTCCACACCTGCACCAAGATGCATTGAGCAGTGTGGTGAAGTATCGTCAGATAATCCCCCGTGCACCGTACAGTAGGGAGACTCTAATCCAGAAGTGGATTGGTAGCAGGGCTGTAGGTGTATATGTTATCAACAAATGATACGTCTTCTTGGTTCTTTCGGTAAAGTCACGTAGAAGGGAAGTAATACAATAATAAAAATAAAACATAATAAAATAATTCTCACGACGTTTCGACCACAACGCAAGCAGCCGTCCTCAGGTGAAGACCAGGTGAAGACCAGGTCTGTCGGGGAGACAGACGCTGTCTCACCTGAGGACAGCTGCTTGCGTTGTGGCAGAAAAACGTCGTGAGAATTATTTTATTATGTTTTATTTTTATTATTGTATTACTTCCCTTCTGCGTGACTTTACCGAAAGAACCAAGAAGATGAATCCCTGCAGTCACGAAAGCTTTAAATCGAAACAAAGGATACATTTTATAACAGGATATTTTTTTTTATATATAACTAAGATTCATTAATGGTCAAACAAGAACAGTATGCAATGTAGGTCACGTCAAGAATATATCAGAACAATAAAATAACAAAGATCAGTGAGCACATTAAATTATATCATATTTAAGATAATACAAAAGCGACTAACTGATTGGCCGTCCGCCTTCACAATCAAACGTGTCTTCAGATTCGTTTTAAAAGCGGACATTGAGTTAAACAAACGTTCTACTCCTTGGCTCACAAAGAACCCTCTCGAGGTTCGCATCATCACCTGTCTGGGTGTATTTGAAACGTGGATCATGATTTACATTGTCCCGCTAACATCCGTCTTCGACGCCAAGTGTTGCCAGATGGCGGTTTGCTTTTCTCTTACACGAAAGAGGAATACACAATTTGTCTTAGTTGCATTTTAAATAATAAAACGTAGATGAAAGGGTAGCTTATCTCTGAGCTTTCTGGCCAAGTACCAAACGTGTTCCATTAACGTTTCCGATAAAGAAAATAACAGAAACGAACATAGTTTATTTCGCAATAATATTGTCAGCCCTCTTCGTAAATTCACTGCGTGGTTGAAGCCTCCAAACACTGCCAACCGTGTGGGTTATTCGCGTTAACTTCCCCATCCTGCTGGGTATGTGCTGGTGAGGGTAGGGTTAGTCCTAGGGCCAGTTAAGATCTCATTCGCCATCGATATTAGCCATGGATGGGAATCTCACCGAAGTTGACTTGTTCATAGTACAATGCACTAGCCACTGCACTACCACTCCAGCCCCAGAAGCTGAATTAACAACGCCTTACTCTGCATAATTAGGAAGACAACTAACACGCATATTTGGTCATGGATTGCCCTTTAATTTGACACACGTGATAAACTCACAAACAATCAAATTATCAAAAAGCCAGCTATTGTCCAACACATTGCTTTAGGGCTCTATGAGATTGACACTTATCCATATGCGACTGTCGAAAGATTACTCGTCGGTCAGAATTGACGGTCTCTCCACAAATAATGAGGGTATAATGATGATGGTTGACTCCCATGGACTCCAACAGTTGGAGACTGCACATGCACAATGGCGTGCAGCAGGAAGCCATACACCATTGGTCACATGGCCTTGGAGGGGAGGTGCAACCACGCTCTGGAAGTTGGAGGCAGTGAAACTATGAAAATTGTGGTCCTCGTGATGATTGCCACACGGCAAAGATACACTTAATGAATTTCTAAATAATCTCAACTAGCAAAACCCATTTTTGCGTTTCGACTGCAACACAAGCAATCATCATCAGGTGTGAAATCCACACCTGATGATGATTCACACCTGATGATGATTGCTTGTGTTGCAGTCGAAAAGTCGTGAGAATTTTGATTGTTTTATATTTATATTGTTTTATATTTATATTATTTTATTATTTCCCTTCTACGTGACTTTACCGAAAGAACCAAGAATATGAATCCCTGCAGTCACGAAAGCTTTAAATAAAAAAAATATGGATGATATTGTTCGCGAAAACTAACATTGAGTCCCACTGTACATATAAAAAAACCACAAATATGTGAAATGACAACAAAATAAAATAAAAAAAATCGTCTACCCTTTGCAAAAATAATAATTATAATCATAAAACACAAAGGCCCCAATGTCAAAACTTTGGAGGTAGTTGTATTTCACCGTCTTTTTTTACTACCCACAAAAAAAGGAGGCATCGTGCAACACGCCCTCGTCGTGATTCACGAGGGCCCCACTTTCGCGTGTGGTCCCTAAAATCCTAGGGAGGGCATTTAACTTGATTGATAGTGGAAGAAAGAGGGGGGAAGAGAGAAAAAATGCCGAATGATAGGTTCTGCAGAGAGTGGCCCTGGTGATTCAATCAAAACAGACGGGGCAAAGATTTCCTGCAGGTATGAATCAGCATCCCACAGGCGACTTCTTTTATGTTCAAGGTGGCACTTGATTCCGAATTAAGTGTCGGTGGGCGGGAATGGGAGCTCTCAACTTCTGTCTACCTCGTGGCTCTGTCGTAAATCTTCCAACTTTTCTACAACATCTGCTGTTGCGCTATTCACGACAGCAACTACAACAGCAACAGCAGCAACAGCAACAGCAGCCGCTACGAAGTGACAGTGACGTTACCACGGCGCTTGTGTCAGGCTGTGGTGCACTTCGAGGTAACGTGGAGATGTCGATGGCTCGCCTGCTGGCAGATTGAGATGACCGGCAGATGCGCCGCCGCTGATCCCCGCTGCACGAGCGAGCAGGTGTTACGGCTGGTATGAGGTACGAGGGGAGTGGTGTGGGCCGACCCACGCCCGGCCGTCTTTGTCTCCTCAATGCTGATGTGCGCACACCCCGCCAGCTACCAACTTGCTGTGGACTGAGGTTTCGGCGGATATGTGAAAAGGTCAGATACCTGAATCAAGCATTAGAACATCCCGACAACACCGTGGACAAATCCTGCACTGGCTGTGGGCGGCCAATTGTTCGTGACGGATATGCGACGGTCGGACGTGCAACATTGCACTGTGCTCATTTAAGGTTGAGTCTACTCGGAGGAGGGCCTGGGCAAGCTCTGCTAGCACATTCCACTGATGTTCGCCACAGGTGGGAACAAAACTCAAGTCGTTTGTTTTCTAGTGCAGCGCACTTTCCCATTGTGCCTCTGCTCCCCCCCACTCGCACATGCACATACAACAGGTCACTGCAAGGTCAGAAGACATGCAGGCACTATATCATTTGGCCAAGAGCCCACGCTGTTCGTCATGGCTTAAGAACCCTAACATTTTGACTGCCAGAATTGCAGTTAAGGAGAATAGTTTGATTTACTGTTGTGTTTTAAAAGACAAGAATGAGAGAGAAGAATGGGGGGAGAGACCAAATGATAGGTTTTGTGGTGAGTGCCTGTCTTCCTTGAGACTCTGAATCCTCATTAGGGCTCGCCAAACGCCTGTCTGAGATAATTATATGCCACGGTCAGATTTCACATTCTCCAAAAGTAAAGTTCAAGTAAGGAAAGCAAGAATGCAAAAAAACCCCTCCGCTTTCCAAAGTTTCTGTTCTAACGTCATGGCAGAACCAAATCTAGTTCCCACACACACGTTTGCGCAGTGATAGATTTTGTAAATTATATAAATGTGTCTATTTAATATAAACGATGTTAATTCTACTTGAGTTGCGTTGAATGAACACGTGTTTATTTTTATTCGATAGCTTAAGTCATAGTTTCACTTAACTAATGCCTTTGCTTGTATTCTTATTAAATCGTTGGCAGCTTTTTGAAGTGACGTCCCAAGTTAATATCTGCCGGACATACTGGTTTTCAAATAAAGTAAAATTGGCGCCCAAATTGCATTATGGGAGATTCGTGAATGGTCGCTCTCACGGGGCGAGAGCGACTTCCTCCCCCCACTCCCTCGTATTACTCTCAGATTACAAACTCACACACGCACGGGGCTTCAATGAAAACAAATATTTGACCCGAAGCCCAGGCCTATTTTTGTTGTTGGGACCATCAAGAGCCATCCCTTATTAAAATGCTGCGGTATTGAGACGAATATGAGAAAGCTAGACCTGTCTTTGAGTCGCTTGAGGAGGGAGAGTTGAAATAATTTCAGCTGGTGGTGTGTGAACTGGATACAACTCTCGCCGTCGTTGTTATTGTCGCTTGGGCACATCTTCTTTAAGAGCGCCACCGTTTCGACATGTTAACTACCGCGCCAGGTGTACAGGAGGTCGTGGAGTTCGATCCCGAGCCTGGCGCCTTTGTATTTTTAGTTTGTATGTTCTCCCCGTGGTCCCGTGGATATTTCTCCGTGTCCTACGTGTTTTTTTTCCATGTTTAGAAACGCGCGTTTAGAGTATTTAGCTGCTACAGATGTCCACGTGATAAGCCACTTCAGTTGAGATATCATTTGTGGCAGGTCGCTTCTGAAAAACAGCTGTATAGCTCAGTGGGGGCTTACCTGGTAAAATACTAAAATAGTTTTTAATAGTTTTTAGCGATCTCACGAACCAGGTTTAATAATAATACCCTACACCATACGAGTTGGTACTTTGCAAATTGAAAAGCATAAATGCACACATTTGCTTTGTTGCTGCAAACTAAAAATTGTAGCCATCCCCATAGCTGGAAAAACAAGGTTCGCAGTTGATTTAATTTTTTTGTAAAAAATATTCTACGCAAACAGAAATGTTTTACTCATATCCCTTCTCACTGCAAACTTAACATATTGTCACGAAAACAAAAAATCAAATAACTCACTACGTTGTGCACAATTTCGCCCTCCCAATGCGATGGTCGGCACTTCAGATTGCATGCGCGTCGCTTTGACAAGCATAATTTTAAAAAATGCTACAATACACGATTCTTCCGTATCTCATTATGTGCAGAGACGTACGTAGCTCCGGCCCTCGGTTTAAAATTCGAAATCAAAGCCGAGGTTTATAATTTGATTTGTGGGATCGGTTGTAGGAGGTCAGAGGATAGGGGTGGAAAGGATGAACCCCTTGCACAGGAAATAATTTGACAGCTCTCGAAAACCATCTCTAAGTCGCCCTGTTTGCAGATGCAAGCCAAGCGCCGTCTCTGGCTTCTTGGCCTTTAAATGCGGTGAGCGGGAAACAGCCGATTGATCGTCCGGTCTCCCACCTTCGCCAATCCCAGTGAACTTTCCCCACCCCTGGCCCCTTCTGTCAACTCTCTCCCATTGACGTGCACATGAGCGAGCGAGCGAGCGTGCGTGCGCATTTTGTGTGTGCGGGGAGCGGTGGTGCAGTGGGTTAGCGCACCGCACTGCAAATCCGCCGATCCGAGTTCGATTTACGCTCGCGGGCAACATCCGTGACGATGATATGAAGCTGTCCTGGGTCTATTCAGCCTTAAATGAGTACCTGTGTAAATGTCAGTACTGGAGGAGACAAAAGTGGTCAGGCGTGGTGCTGGTCAACCACCTCTTCGTGTGCCGTGCAGGCCTTAATCAGCGCTCGCTAACAGCACTGGCCCCAACAGTCAGCGTAGGCAACGCAAGGGCATCTTTGTTGTGTGCGTGCGTGGGTTGAACAACCTCAAGCCAATGACTGAGAATGAGTATGTAGCAAGGGGAAGGTAAGCAAAGGGCAGAGGGCACGGCAAGGTGCAGTGGCTGTGTCTAACACTGGCTGGAACCTCCGAGCAAAGTAGTAATCCCACAATGATTACTGTGGTCAGCAGCAGGGAAAGGAAAACACACTTACGGCACTTATTGCATTTTGAAATCATTAAACCGTGGACAGCTAAACATTCCAGTTCAGGAGACAACAATGCGTCAGTGACCTTATTTTATGTCGTGAAAATACAACATATTGTCTCACTTCTGTCCACTTGTATAATACATTCATTTGTTGTCACCATTACATACCAACGACTTAAACCATATTGTCATTGCTATAGAGTTTTGGAATTGTAATTCCTACGTTGTAGGAATACGAATTTGTAGTTAAATTATTTGACCCTTGGTAAGTTGCTGTTCTGTCACACTGCATTGCAACATGAAGTTTATGGTGTTTATGCTAAAATCACAATTTGCTTTGGGGATGGAAGGATAATTAGTGTCTTCAAAACGTGAAAGGAGGCACACTTATTCTACTGGATTTTCCAGTTTGTTGCAACAAAGGAAACACATTTAAAGTTACAATTGCAAAAAAGAAAGTGTAAGATCAGCAGCATACGTTGCCTTGTTCGGGTGAATGCAAAGGGTGAGAGATTGTCTGGTTACCCTGCATGCCTTTACAGCAACAGGTGTGCCTGATGAAGGTATCATGATGTAGGCTGGTGCCGGCCTGCAGCTGGTATAGGGAGGCCACGTTATGAACTCAAAATTCCTGTCTCATTCGTTTAAGCATCAGCAGATGTATTTGCATTTATTTGCACTTGAATTTGACGAGGCTTTGAGAACAAACCATTGATGCACAGTAGGATCACCAAGTTCGGAAGCGCCGCCTAAAACACGTGTGTCATCATTATCGTGCTTTTAGATTAACGCAGATACAAAGCACCACATTTGGTCACATTGGTATAAAGCATTACGTCCAATACAAAACAGGTTGTGAATGAAGCCAAATCTATTCGGAACAGTCGCACAAATGGGCTTTTTCCTACATAAACAATTGCTGAGCTGTTCAGAAACGAGCGGCAGATGCTGTTACCCGTCGGTTTACGGACCACTCCATGTCCCCGCTGTTTGCGAGGCTATCCACACTCCCTTGACCGGTTTCAATCGGCAGATCTGATGACCTTTAAGCGGTGGTTTGGCAGTGTGAAGGCGGAGTTGTGGGGACCTTCTGTTTGTGACTCGCCTGCCGGCCGATTCGAACACAGAATTGTGGCCAAACCCAAGCTGCAAATTTCGCACCGTCGCTCAAGTTGAAAGTTGATGTTACCGCAGCGATGATTGCGTTTGGCGAGCCATTCAATCGACAGGCTGCACACTTTGTAAAAAAAAAGTTTATTCGTATGAATAGCAGCGAGGAATTGCTTCATCAGTTGTGATTAGGTCAGGGCATGTGAATTTTTTAACGAATGCCCTGGCATCCAATGTCAAAAGGTTTTTGCCAATCACGTCGATGGGCAATGTGAATGAGCGTCATTAGGTACTCGTCGTTTTCAACATTTCACCATTATCTTCAGCGTAGCCAAATGAGGTGCAATCGTCTGCATTGCTGAAATACATTTGAGCAAAACATTATTGTACGTGAAGCCGACGTTTGTGCGGAACACGAAGAACAATGAGACATTTAATGAGCAGAACGTTGGATATGGGATTAGTAGTGACTAATCCCATATCTGCATTTCCCATAAATATGCTAAATTCATCTTGATATGCAAATTATTTTGTCAAGGCGCTCTTCCCCCTCCACCCCAGCTTAAATATACGCTCCAAGCCTGGTGGTGTTTCATTCAGACGCTGTCTTCCCGACAGACCTGTTCTGCACCTGAGTACGGCTGCTTGCGTTGTGGCCGAAACGTCGTGAGAATTATTTTATTATGTTTAATTTTTATTATTTTATTATTTCCCTTCTACGTGACTTTACCAAAAGAACCAAGAAGATGAATCCCTGCAGTCACGAAAGCTTTAAATCGAAATTTAGTTGGTCCAACGGTTTAAATCACATTCCACCGATGGTCCAACATTGTATTGTATGTTTACTGGGGTCTTCTGGCGCCAATGCAGTGCACTTTTAGCGATCATATTGGCGACTCTGTGAGCTTGCGCGGTTCTACAAAAGCTCGCGCGGAGCCATTTGTTGACGTCCACGGTCCGTCGGGGTTTTCTTTTTTTCGCCTGCCTTTCAAACCTTTAGAGGGCAGGTTTATTGTGGCTTAAGGGCTGTGTTCGTGTGGAAATCGAGGGTCAGCATTGCCCGTGCTGCCACGCTGAAGTCGCCGGAGTCGATTTCCATATGGATGGGCTTGCGCGGCTGCGCATGCAATCTCGCGTTCGCCTCGGCTCGCACGGAGGAACGGTCTGCTGGGAAATTCCACCACCACCCCCCCAATCCCTCCCCGGGCAAGGCCATTTCAGGAGAAACAGTTAATTCTCAAGATAGCACCTGTCCGCAGATTGTAAATACCATCTCCCGTAAAGTGGCGACTCCGGACGGACGAGGCAATGTGAGCCGAGAACGAGGGGCGAGCTGGATGGAAGCGTGGGACGCTGCGGGGTGGGTTGTGCTCGTGGGGAGCCACGTGGGATGCGGCGATGACGCGGGATCCGTGGTGCCATTCGGGGTGAGCAGTGGTGATGCCGGGGCGGTAGAGCGCTGGCACAGTACGCACTTTGAACTTCTTTCGCGCCGTACGTCGCCAAACCGTGCTAATCGAAGGCGATTAGCGCATTGTGATTGTGCAATGAACCCAGTAACCTGAGTTGGATTCCAGGCCGCAGCAAACACCATTGAAGAGAGATACAAAACGTGCGTTTAGCACGTGGGTTTTCGCGACCAATGTCATCCATATTACAGATTTTTGGGTTACATTGCATATCTAACCCAACAACCTGTATCATGGATACATAACAATGTTATGTGCGGGACGAAACGTTAGCGTGGCCGTGAGCATCCTGCGGCGATGATCTCTGTTACCTGGCGTCAATCCTGGGCACCTTCCTTAACCCAGGATCGGGCGAGGTATGGTCAAACATGCCCCATGACTCAAAGGCCTTCACCCAGCAGTGAATTTATCATGGTCTGTGCGGTACAGATGTATGCATCTCCTAGCTTCTGCGAGGGCTGTTTGTGAGACGAATGCAGTGTTGGCATCCCCAGAAAAATTAATTGAGGGCAGCCTTGAGGATTGGGAGCAGGCATCAGGACCCGAGACAAATGTTATTTTAGTCGTCACTGGACTTTTGTTAGAATACACGCACATGACCCTGCCTGTCTCATTTCCAGTCGTGACACTTGGCTCATATCAATGCCCCATCACTCAAAGGAGCCGTAGGCTCGGGCTCCTTACCGTTTTACCTTCTGATGAAAGCTCTTAAAGTCTAACATTGAATTTATTATCGTCATTATTATCATCATCACCAGTAGCAGCCGTACCCATGAACAATCCACTGCTGGATGATGAAGGCCTCCCCAAGTTGCCATTACATTGTCATAGGGGAGAACAAATTGTTCGTAGAAGCAGCGGTAACTGAAGCTCAGAGCAAGACCGTGATTGATTGGTGCTCGTGTGGATAGCAATAACACGCAAACTTCCCTTCAAAATTGGATCCTCGTTCTGCAGTGGGACACGGCCTGTGGTTTAACGGCATGCATAACGTATACCCTGACATGGAAAGCAGAGAGGGAAGCGGAGGCACAGTGGTTAGCGCACTACGTTAGTAACAAAGACACACACACGCACCCAAATCCTTAACCAACCGGCAAGGGAAGTATGGTCAGGCAATCTCGATGATTGACACGATCTAGCCAAGCCTTCACCCAGCGGTAGATAGACATAAGACTGTGGATTATCCATGGCCCGTTCTCCTATAACGCCGTAGTTGTGTTCATGTAGCACACCGCATTATCGAAAATTCGCGTTATAATAAATGATATATAATATAGGGTAAAAGCACGGTCCATGATAACACGGTGAGATGCGTACGCAGGCAGAACAAATGCTGAAGCATCCAGCAGCATCCCGCCGCCTCGTGTGTGATGCTACGCCGAGGCTGCCGTACAACCGCCTATTCCTACTCGCGCGACGTAGCTCTGTTCACTCAATCGCGTTATATCAAATTCACAACTGCGTTATAAAAAAAAGAGTGTTCCCTAATACATTCATCGCGTTATATCCAATTTGCGTTATGAAAACGTGCGTTATTTGACTCGAGCTCTATAGCAGTCCTCCTCTAGAGGGCATCTGGCCTACTCTTCCACGCTGTATTATGTTGAACTTCTTTCACGCCGTACGTAGCCAACCCTGCTCACCGGAGGTGCCGGGGGAGAAAGAAGACCAACTAAACACAAAATAAAGTTCTTAAGAAATGAGTTTACCCATCTAGATTTAAAAGTACAAAGCTCCGGTGGCATCCGAACAGACATCTTGGAAGAGGTTGTAATATCCACGCTTGACTTCACCGTGGATCATGAACCAAATGAATCACGCGACTTGAACAAAACTTGCACCGTTGTTTCGACTGAAGTGCGCCGCGAGACCGAACCGGCGACCTCCCAACTATATTTTGTAATAATGCGAATCATATTGTTACCGCTACCACTGGAATTTTATGTCAAATGAAGTTACAACTGCCTTTGCATCCGCTGCTCGTGCTGCTGACAGCCCGGGATTAAAAATAGAGAAGACGGGGAAAAAAAACGAAGTCTGGCGACCTGGGCTTGGACGGCCCCAATCTCATTTCACACTCGCGTCTCGGGCTTTGCAGCGTCTATTATACGCTCGGTTGCGCCGCGCCCAGCTTTCGCGGAATTCTGCAACGAAAAATCCCGCCGCTTTGCATTGCCACTTTTGGGTCGGAAAGTGAAGGGAGAAAAAATATATATTGCATGATGATGGATTTGTGGGAAGAGCTGATGATCCATCATGTTACGATTGTGGGTTTTCTTCTGCCTAGCACTTGTTTTATGCTGGCCACAGCATTCTTTTTTCCGTGTGGATTAGGTCTAACACGGCTGGCGAGTGGCACAGCTCACTAAAGTTCATGCCCTGCCTTCCAACGTGTTGTTTGGCACAGTGATTTTATTTGTTTTTTTCTCAATTTCATTCCGATTGTCCTTTCGGCATCATTTCATAGGACAAAGTATCCACTCAGATCTCTCACACAGCAGCGCAACCCATCGAGCCAGAGAATGGTCCACAGAAGCAGATCTCTCAGAGCTACTTTTGAGCTACCTTTGAGATCCCCTCAAATGACTTCTGACCTACACGGTTCCACACAGCACTGTTCTACCCACAGTGCATGTAAGAATAACAATCATTGCATGGCAGTCAGAAGAATATTTTAATTCTCAAAGCTGGAATTCGTCCAAATTAACTGCAAAACAAAATGTAATCTGATGGGTGTTCTTTTTAAATCCTTTATATTAAGTTCGCTTGCTTGCGTGCTTGCTTGCTTGCTTAGGACCGTGCAAATCTTTCGGTCGTTTTTTAACCCACTTCCCGTGATCCAATCGAGCTGACATTTTCCACACAGACTCGTTGTGCCAGACAATTAATGTTCGTGAAAAAAAATCCCAAAATTTTACACTTTTTAGGCAAAAAAAAATATTTTACATATATTCAAAAGAACTCATTCTTGGCTTTGGCTGAACGTCACAGTATAAGAGCCCAGAGCGTAACCCCTCCACAGGCCGTGGCGGAGTAGCGCAGTTGGTAGCGCCCTCGCTTCCCATGCCAAAGGTCGCGGGATCGATCCCCGCGTCCTCCACAGGCGAATATTATTTTTTAAATCCTTTATATTAAGTTCGCTGCCACGCATATAAAGGATTTATAGTGAAAAACTTTGTTTTTACGGGTTATACTTATTCTCTCTCTGGTGCAGGATTTTTAATTCCTGTGTCGCTCTTGGTCTCTCCCAGCTCAGCCCATCTGCTGCACACTATGCAGTCGGGTTTGTGAGGTTTAGATATAAGTACATATCGGCACGTCGACTCAATAGTATCATGGTTAACTTATTTGAGGGCTCGATATTATAACGTGCAAAAGGTTAAAGCTGATGAGCTGAGGTATGGGTTGCATAGTGGAGGAGATGTTGCCTAAATGTAGGCACGTTTAATTGGAAAGGCAGAGAGAGTGCTGATTCATTGCTTGAATTTGTATTAAATGAGTAATTGATTCACAGGGCTTTGTCGTTTCACTGCTGGATGGAGGCCTGTCCATGCCATGTCGGTCGTGGGGATTGTTTGACCATACTTCACCACCCCAGTCATTGTGGATTGGTGATGGTGGGAATCTAGAAACGTTTCAATGGATCGCTCGCTGCCGATGTTAGCCGTGGCCAGGGGAATGAACCCAGGTCACCTGATTCATAGCTCAGTTCGCTAATGATTGTGCCACTATTCCCTCTGCATGTGATATCCTCCACGGGAGACTGCCAGAGCAAGGCATCTCTGCAGCGTACTGCCAAGGGGATCGTGGTTGTCAACATGAGCCCCCAGACAGATTAGATATTGTCACGGAGTAAGGAGCATTAATATAAATGTTAATTATTCACGATTCCTATTCGAATTTATATTTTATTTCCATGCATATATCTTACATCTACATTTTTAATAGATTATAATATTTTAATATTTGAATGCAAACTTTCCCTCCCATGATCTCTTTTCCCAAGTTCTTATAAACTAACTAAATTCAAGAAATGCTTAAACTATTATCGATGACAGCTTAAGTGTTGCTGCTTGTTGCTGTCTGCTCAGTATGTTGGGAACCTTGTGCCTGTAATGGTCCATCGATTAATTGATTAGCATCGATTGTCACACTCATGATACACCCATTGAATGTTGTGCATACGAATCGGTTATTTGAAATACGCCAATGATATCCCAATGCTACGCTAATTTTACATGTTCGTTCACGAAGCGAAGAAAACTGTGGAAATGAAAAACAATACAAATGAGATGGTTAAAAGCTTTGAATGAGAAAGAAGGATCAATCCTGGAATCAAATCTTGACCCTGAATCGTGGCAATTCAAGGGAATCGCTCGATGCTGGCGTCTATAATGACGTCCCTTCTGCGCTCCATTACATTGTTAATCATTCACAAATAAATGCAGGGGTTATGTTAAGTTTGAATGGGGCCTCAAACTTGCTTCATATGCTCTTTGGTTTTTTCGGTAAAGTCACGGAGCTAAAAAGGAAAATAAAAATAAATTATAGTATCAAGTAATGTTGCTGTAACGGTGCCACCTGAAGACGGAAGCTTGTGTTGTTGCCTCCGAAACGTCGTGATTTTATTTATTTATATTTTATTTTTTACCTACGTGACTTTACCGAAAAAAACAAAAAGTATGGACCCTTGCAGTCACGAAAACTTCAAATCTAGAATTGCTTCATATGGCCAGATCCCGCATTATGCTTGTTAATCCCATTGATATTCCTAGTGTGCAGAATATACTAAACTGCACTACCATCACTCCGAATAATTCCACCAGCCTTTGACTGATCAGATACTATGATAAACTCAAATGCACCTGCCTTCTCATCACCATGCCTGGAATGATACATTTTAGAATGTATAAAACAGACCTCAATATGAGCACAACATTCTATATTTACAGTTCTGTCTATGGTCATCATTTTATTTGTATCGCCAAATCCTTTAAATTACATATTTGGACAGCTTTAGTACACAAATTAATAGCTCACTCCGAGAGGGATTCTGGTTTGCAGTGCTTCGTGTGCACATACAACCATGTTTGGGCTGGATGCTGTTTGCACAATGCGGAATATTGGTAGTCTGTGTTAACCCTCATGAAAAATACATTGAAAGCTATACACATCACATTAGTATTTAATTAATAGTAATAGACCAGGGTCTCGAGGTGGCATGTATAAAATAAGGCTGTCATAGTAGCTTAATGCTCACTGATTTTGATTGATCTTATCTAAGCTCATATAATTTACTTTCACATTCAAACAGCTATAGATTTTTTTAATGTTATTTTAGTAAAGTCCATTTGTAATCTTTATTCAACAGAGTCCTTCGTCTGTTCTTAATGTCACAAATGACACGGAAGAGAGAGTCTGCAATATTCACAATCGGCCCTTACACCGGTGGAATGTTCCAAAGCTCCATTGCCCAAATGCGTGATAGAGGAGTGGCGCGTGGAGTAAGAATGAAATCACGCATTTATTTTTTTAATGCGAGTATTGCTATTTGGACCTCACTCTAGATATGCCGCCATCAGTTACCTTATACTATGAACACTGTCTCCCATTCGCCCTTTTGTTTCTGCGAAGCATAATGCTGCTATTTATTTTCTCGTTTTATCAGGTATTCCTCATTCTATAAATTGTAAAAATAAAAATAATATTACTCGTTATCGAATTTATATTTGTAAGAAAGTGGTTGTAGAGGTGCAGCCCTTGCAACTGCTTGCTTCCGCCACTGTCGATGGAAGGGGTTCTCCACTGCAGAACGCTCTTATCAAGCGCTTTGAAAAAAGATAAATATTGGCCTACTCCTCCATGCTGGGCAGACATCTCTGAAGAGGCGAGTGTACACACACACTGCCCCACCGCAGACGTGACCCTCCGCACGACTGACTCTGCTGCACACATTCATACCGCTGGCGGCACATAAGAAACTTGCAGCATTGTTTCAGTGAAGCAAAAACGGGCGACCTCCAACCGGCGAGTTCAGTGCCGTGTTACACCACGACAGCATCCATTGCATTATTCATCGTATTTACCTTTTTCTTACATTTGTGTCAATTATGTAGTTGGTTCGTATACTGCACTCGTAGGCTGTTCGAGGGTCCAGGTGTCCCTTGAAGGAGAATGTTTTCGGTGTGAATGGGTCCTCTCACCTGGGCGTAACGTAAAATCTTCCGTCGGAACGGAACGCCAGCGTTGCACTCAGCTTTAACGACCCTACCGGACCAATTATTGAAACAATTACGTACAAACAACTTAAACGCTGCACTTCAACACAGACATAAATGTTTGCCGTGCTGACCCCGTGTCAGCACACGCATGACCTGGTCCAAACCCTCACCCCAGGCTGTGTGGTACGAAGTTTTAGATTTTGGGTGCAGTGTTTTCCTCGGCTCGCAGGTCATTTAAGCGAGCGCGAGCTTGCCCATGCTTTAATTGCGCGCTCACAAACCAGCTGGGCCAAGAGCCATCTTGTTGCCTCCACCTGACCTGATAATTAAGTTGTACGCTGGCCCAGTGGACCTGCCACTTTGTTGGGAAGTATTTTTTGTTTGTCTTCTCTCAGCGTAGAATGCATTTCTTCAATACCATCAATGTTTGCCGATCGTGCTATCGACGTCGTGTCATGAAATGAAGTTGACCACTCGGATCTCTCTCGCAGAGCACGAGGTCACCATCCATGGTATAGAACATCCCACAGATACGGCTTCCACAGAGCTACCTCTTAGATCCCTGAAAGTGACCTCTGCTCTGCACAGTAGAGAGCTCGCTCTGCATATGGGAGTAATGTTCGTTGCACGGCAGTCCGACTGATGTGTTCACTGTCAGAGCTAAAACTTTGGCCAAATTAAGTGCAGAATATTATTTTAATTTGGTGGGTAGGGTGGGGGGGGTTGTGCGGTCATTGGTGACCGGGCTGAGATGATCAACTCAATAGACTTGAGATCTCGGTTGAGTCACAGGCGGCTTACAACTGGACTCAAACCGAGGACGTCATGCAGAGCCAGCTCAGCGATCTGACCTCTGAAGCACCCGGCCACCTCGGGAATTTTTTTTGTTTTTCCTTTAAGCGGATGCGTGAATCAGCAAGGTGGTTATGAGTCGGGCGTGAGGATGATTTGGCGAGGAGTGCCCAGGTGAGGACTGCAGGCGAGCAGGTGGTTGAGAGGGAGGAGGAGGAGGACGAGGAGGGTCGAGCTGGAGGGATGCTGGTGCAGGGTAGGGCGGCTTCTGCCTTCAGCGCGGGTTAACTAATGGAAGCTTTGCGCAGACAAGTGTGAAATTGTACCAGTGGGATCGCATAGGTGACTAAGAGAAGGCGATGTAGGTGAAGCGTACTTGTCTTTTGTATTCTCTCGCTATTTATTTAACCTGTTGCATTGTCGAGACGACAAGACACACAGCACCCGTTCGCATATCCGACGACAACTTTGGGGACTCGGGTGTGAGCGGATATATGAAAAGATCAGAAATGTGAACATCGGTAGAAAATTGTCAGTTACGCAAACTTGGGAGAATGCGTCGCCATGCTTGAGAAGTGAGCGACTGTAGGCCGCATGTAGAGTAAATTATTGAGCGTGAAAAGTTCCGATGTTTGGACATCGACATAGAATGACGGTTGCACTGCGCACGAACACTGCCTTGGGTGTTGGTCAGAGGGGCGGATTTGTGACGGTCGGATATGCAACGCCATTCAGTACACAGTATAGACACAAATTGAACGCCCTGAACCCCATTGATAGGCTACATGTTACTAATTTAGTCATTCGCCCTCCTTGCAATTATTGAACTTGCCTGAGTTGAGGGGCTGGGGGTCACTCTCGTGACCAGAGGGATTATTTTTTGTGACCAACACACACGAATCAAACACGATTGATTCTTGCACACACACACACACAATGTGGTGCATGAGCAATGAGCGTGTGCGTCGATTTTTTTTTTTTGTAAAACAAATAAAATGTCCATCCCATGTTTGTTCCCATTGTACTCTTGGCATCAATTCGGAACTCTCGCGCAGCACTGCGTTATGCCGTGTGTCAGGGAAGTCTCTGCGGAAGCAGATCTCACAGAACGACTGAGAATGCCTTCAAGTGGCCTTTTTTAAATCCACACACTAGGTGGTGCAGCACTTTATCACTTTGCTGCAGAAATTGTGTTTGTCATATGGCAGTCAAACTGATATTTGGTTAATTCTCAAAAGCTAGGATTTAGCCAAAATGCGTGAAATTCCCAAGTTAATTTGTTGGGTTCTATACACAGCCATTGGTGACCGGGCTGAGATATTCAACTCTGATTGAGAACCTGGTTTAATCACGGAGTGGCTGAAACCTCGAATCGAACCCAGGATCTCAACCGAACTGTGCTCAGCATACTCTGACCTCTGATCCACTGGCGCACATTTGCAGGGATCAATGTTAATCGACGAATCTACAGGGTCTATAAATCACTGCCCTCCTCCTAAGTTTCGCACACTCACTTTTAACGTGGAACCGTCGGGTTTCAGATTACCTGCACGGAAAACAGGCGGAGGATCTAATAATTGCCGTGATTGAATTTCACCGCCGCGTTCAAGGGCCACGCAAAAAAGGCTTTGCCGGACGGGGCTGGTGACCTCTGCCCTTTACCCCCATTGGTTCACCAGCACCACGTGACCTACGCCTCGTGTTTTTTTTTTTTGACGTGAGCTGTTGCCATCGAGGGACGTTCCGAGCGCCGCTGCTGTTATTTTTTTTGGGGGGCGGGGTGAAATTGTAGGTGAAGGGGTTAAGCTTCAGTGTCACCGGTCCGGCCTCCAGAACTAAACTATGTAACGAACAGCTCAATATCAATTGTCCTCAAGCTGAAGCGCCTAGTGATCTACCAATTTTTGGTATCCCAGAGGTGTTTATACATATATACTTTGCAGCATGACTTAATTTATTACTGAATATTTGCCGAGTAACCACGGCCATACACTGGCGGAGCCAGTGGGGGGGGGGGGGGGGGGGGGGTTTCACGTGCCCTCCCCAATGATCCGATCGAAATCCCTAATTTCGATCGGATCATTGGGGTTTATTAGTAATATATCGACATTTTGCGACCCCCACTGCCACTGTGTAGCATATTATTACGTGCCAGGGACTCTATGAAATGATAGGACAATAGTTTGAGTCCATAATTGGCAATAAGTAACGGCAAAGCGGTTATACGTGCATCACAGAATTGTGCGCAGTTGCGTATCCAGTCCACGACTTCCCTGAAGGCATCAACACCTTCAGCGATGCCGATCACACCACGCGCTTCGAATTCGACCCTCGATCGATGTCTGCGCCATCGCCGCACACGCGTCGAATAAAAAGCGAGGGACAAGTCCTTACTAACAACTCCTTACTTACTAACAACTCCTTACTTACTAACAACTCCTCTAGCATTTTTCGTTGCTGGAGGGGTTGCCCCCCCCCCCCCCCTGCGGGGAATGTTAGTGTCTTTTTTCTGGGTTGACGACCCAAACAGATTCGGTTGAAATGAATCCCTGCCTTGTGCACAAACCGCGGCTTGCTCGGTCATCATTTATGTTGCGAAGTTCACGGATGGCAAATGAAGGTGGTGCGAGTGTGTGCTCTCACACACGTGGCCAGGCCGCCGCAACACACACACACACGGGTAACCTGTCTGGTGTGAGTGAGAGTCAGATGGGAGGGGTGTTTACGAAGCAAGGTAAGGAGGAAAGTGAGGGCAGAAGGATAATTAATTAATACACTCACAAAGGGGCGAGGAATGAAGACTCGAGAAAAGGAGACTCCAGCTGTTATCCTGATGCGCGAACCGCAGCCAGATTAAAACAAAAATGTTTCAAGGCCGTGATATTTTTTTGGAGTTGGCGGGGGGAGGGGAGGGCTTTGTGGTGGGGGGGGCAGTTTGATAGTCTGGGGGTTCAGATGACGTCCACCCACGCAGCGCGTGACAGCAGTAGGGAAGCTCATCGGATTCTGCTGATGCCTGGGCACGTCCTGAGACGCTGTTGCAATATAATGGCGAGAAAAAAATGCATGCAAGAATATAATCGTGAGCTTTCTGCCAGGAAAACAATATTTGGAGCGACTCGACTGGGCCTGTGGAAAATCACTTTGTGGGAAGTCACAATTTATGGTCACAAAGAATCAATGTTTTATTATTTGACATTGTTGTCAATGCAGTGCCATGTATTGGCTGGAGGGGTCACGTGAACTAATTACGACATATACGATGGGGAAATAACTGATTGTCGCATGCACAGTTTTACACATTGTATTGTGAGTAGGGTACGTATTGTAATAGACGAATTAATATTCTATTAGACGTCTATTGCTGCCTCTCTATGAAACTATAGTGCCCACTGTTTCTGTTCAGCGTCTTGAGATGGGGCCAAATTAAAAAAACGACATCGGTCCGTGATGTATTCTCTTCATCACACACAGCGACCCAGAGACTCACACGCAGACCCTAGCACTCACATCTAGACCAATATATCCACATAGGTACCCCCATAAACTCACATTTAAACCTATGACTGCCTCTGTATAATCAGGATCCCACTTTCTGTACATTATCCTGAGTCGGGGCTCCACACAATGCAAATTCTCGCAAGTTATAAGTCAAAATGCAAATTCACTTTGCCGTCGTATTGTAGAGCAACACGCTGCTCATCACCTGTGTCAGTGACAGCTGCTGTGTCGGGGGTGGTGGGATCTACCGACATTAAATGCCGTGGCCTCCACCGCAACGGCCGTTCTGCGTGAGCCGCTTGAGAAGCAATATGATTGGGAGGAGAAAGGAGCCGTGCCCGTGTGTGGGTGGCCCTGCCGATGGGACATTCAATGTTAGAAGCGGTCGAGAGTTTGCGTGGATGGTATTCTGCTGCTCAGCAGCATTGGCGGTGTGTCTATTGGGATGTGTAAAATAACGACTTTGGGTTTTTTTTTTATGTAGAGACTCCAATATGGGAATGAGGTGTATTGTCTGCTTGATTCTTTTTTCTACCATGTGTGGCGAGGAAGGCGGAGGTGTGGCTGGGTGGGGTGAGTGAGGCGAGTGTGGGTTGGTGCGGACCGTTTGAATACAATGTCACTATTGTGTCAGTCTGCACTTACTTGGCACTGGAAGGCACACGACTGCAAAATGTGAACGTTAGATTGATGGAAAAGAAATTGTCACGGGTATTTTTTGCTCATGCTGTGCCTTTCTCAGTAGCAAAGTGAAGCACATTTCCCAGTCTGTGTTTTTTTCATTTTTTTTGTACTTGTGTTTTCATTTAATTTAATTTTCCAGTTTAATAACGGGTCCAGTTAAAGTTCAGCCAAATTATGAATTTCTTAAATAAACTATGCCTTTATAGATTGCCATGAAGCATTATTAAATAAGAGATTAATTCACAAGCTGTCAAGTGGTCAATGCCCCATTTAAATACTTTTTAACTTTAATAAAATATTTGCGTATGCTCTAGTGGCTCATTAGATGTTTTTCAATGCTGGTATTAGACGAGCTTGTTTATTTTATCACATTGTCAAAGTTAAAGGTTCAGCCCTGCTATTGCTTATGTATGCCACTGCTTGCAGAAGGGCTTAGACGAGAGGGAGTTTTAAATGATATTCGGCTTCTTTTTCCATGCTGGCCTGATATATTGGACGCACTGGGCTAATCCATATTTAACCCAACCAACATGCGACCTCCAATATTGAAAAACTCCCCGCACCTCTGAATATCATGGTTGGCTACGTACGGTGCGAAAGCAGTTCAACATGCACACGTAACTGTGGTGTGCCCATTTGTACTGCTGGGTGGACAGAAACGGCGAGATTTGAGAAACTCAACTGCTGTGCCGTGAGATCAAATCAGACCGGCGACCTCTGTGTGAACACCATAACTCCACGGCCGCACCCACTCGTATCAGACTGTGTTGATTTATTTCATGACGCTGTACCACCACGCATTCTTTTTATCGTACGCTTTTTTGTGATCAAGCTCCTGGTCAGTATACGTGTACATACATTCTTCCATTGTTACACGTATTTTATATTTGGCTGCTGTGTTATACCCGCCAAATATATCCATTAAAAATCCACTTGTCAGCGTATGTCCACTGCATACAAATACAGGGAGTGTATGTACATGTTTACCTCTCTATGACCAATCAATTGCTGTATTAGGGCCTCCCAAAGTATTGCGTGGGTTGTGGCAATACACTCCGGTCAGTGCAGGTTGGTGAAGGCAAGAGAACATAGATCACACCTCTGACTATCACGGTTGGCTACGTACGGTGTGAAAGAAGTTCAACATACATACATGGAAGCATAGAAGTAAACTGTAATTAATTGTGATACACTGCCAGGTATGTGAACGAGCCTCATGAAAGTGGTAACCCATCCAAGCACTGTCTTGGTCGGGGGTCTTCAAAACTCTTCCCCCCTCTGGGGTTGATAAATGAGCACCACTCTTGCCATGGGAATGTGGAATATCCACCACAGGCTCAGCGGATGTAAACGCGAGATGACCACCGTCCGATGCTCAAATGAACGTGAAACAACTTTAAGTTCATTTTATAATTTTTCCAGTCCGAGTCAGCTCTCGGGAGCAGAGTAGCAACGATGAATTTGTCAGTTTTTTACTCCGCAATTTTCAATGAAACGCTGTAATTGTTTTAATGGGCTGCATCGCTCCAGAAGTGCACAGTAATGTGACATTTCCTCCACTGGCTTGGGGCAATAAGTAGCAAGCGGGTGAGTGCCGACCCGAGAGCGATACCACTTTGCCCGTGCTTGACTTTGAACGAGGTGGCCCAATGTCCCCTGCCTCGCGACCGTGGCGGTGTTCTGCCCCCCCCACCCCCCAGGGAAGCAGCTCGGTCATAAAGTAAAGCAAAACTAAACTACGTGTCCGTAATAGAGGTTGTTTTGGGTTAGATCGCGTTAAAACCCGCCACCACTCGACACAGCCAATTAGTAAGCTTTTTCACGCAAACAAAACGTGCCAATTAATTACAGGTTCAGAACACCGGTGTGTTGGAGAGTAAACCAACACTATTTACAATTATGGGTGCGACTTTTCACTGTTAATTAAATGCAACCTGCCTCACTCATCAGGTGACAGCCAGGCGCGATCTAACCCAAAGAAACCTGTATTGTGGATAATATTGGTCGTGAAAGCCTACGTGTTAATCTAAGCTAATTATATTTGACCAGGTAAGGCCCACTGAGCTAATGGGCTCTTTTTAAGAAGCGACCTGGCCATCACAAATGAGAGCTCACTCGACGAGGTGGAAGTTTCGAGCAGCCAAACACTCTAAATGCGCGATGTTGATTTTAAATGTGGAGTTAACATCAGAGCACCCAGAGAAAAATCCACACGACCACGGGGAGAGAGACAATCAACCTCCAAATAGACAGGCAACAGGATCTGGATCGAGCCCACGACCTCCTGTATACCAGGCGAGGCAGTTAACATCTCAACATCGACCCCACGACCTCCTGTATACCAGGCGAGGCAGTTAACATCTCAACATCGAACCCACGACCTCCTGTATACCAGGCGAGGCAGTTAACATCTCAACATCGAACCCACGACCTCCTGTATACCAGGCGAGGCAGTTAACATCTCGCTACCGCGGCGCAGAGGGAGACGGAGCCCGGGGGGTTATGGGGCCTCCTGATAAGGAGGTGAAATAACAAGTCAGAGGGATTGTTTTGCAATGTGCCAGGGATTATGGGGATAAGCGTATGTGGCCGGAGGATAAGCTGCGTGTGAAGTTAATTTCAGGTAATGAAAGGAGAATGCTCTGAGTCGATTTCCCATTTTTGCCAATGGCTTATCGATTTGGGTGCTGGGGGGTGATACACACTCTGTAAATTGTACTGTATGGTACCCCGACACCATAACTCCTTCCCATAATTTCCACCGCACTTTATCGCACACATGCTTCACCATACACAGACACGGATGCATGCACGCGCGAAACAAAGAAATATCCCCAATGTGGCTTCTAACGGGCTGTTGGGGGCATGTGCCGTGAACCAACAACGAGTATGGCCTGTGCGGCACATTAGGGGGTGAGTAGCCAGCACCAAGCACGGCCGCCTTTATCTCCCCAATACTGATATTCGCGCACTGCACTCGGTACTGATTGAAAGCTGAGTCGACTTATGGGAGGCCCAGGACTGGATCCGATATTTGTCACTGACGTTGACTGTGAGCAGGAATCGAATTCAATTCGCTGGCTTCGTAGCGAAGTGCGCTAACCACTGTGCCACTGCACGCACGGAGACAAACATCATCCGTACAGCCTTAGACTGTTGGGGCAAGTGCTGTTAGCGAGCACCTATGAAGGCCAGCACGGCACACGAGGAAGTGGGTGGCCAGCACTACGCTCGGCCGCCTTTGTATCCCTTGTGACAATGTTTATACACTACACTCGGTACTCATGTGAGGCTAAATCGACCTAGGGGAGTCCCAGGACTAATTCAGAAAGTGTTTACTTTTGATGGCCGACGAGTTAGTCGCGCAGCACGTTAACCACTCCGCTACTGCCCCCCACACACGTGTATGCACGCATGCACACACAGACAGTCCACAATTTCGCCACCAAAAAAAATCCCAACGATACATCCAAACAATATGTAGAACACTTTGACTTCAGTTTAGCATCACATTGTTGTTGTTTTAAACTAGAACTCCAAATTTATGACAGAAATTGTGCAAGAAATTGCACCACAGTTGGACATGTAGAAAACTAAATGTGTAGGGAAAAAATGTTTATTTTGGCAGAAAGCTAAACTCTTTTCCCAGCTTCAGTATAAATTAGCAACGTTAATAACTCGGCATTCAGTGCGGATGTTCTGTCTTTGCAAGCTGCCGATGCACACTAGAGTATAATTTGCTCAAATGGAATTCCATAGCCTCTAAATGTAAGCAAGTTGCTCTAATTGCCAGCAAAAATGTTCTGATGGCCATACCACGTGGCAATACCACGTGCTCACAATGCTTCACCACAACCGCACGGGTGCTTTTGACTTGCTGTGTTCCGTGAAATCATTTCCAGTGAGTTAGCCAACTGGGGCATCACGATTGTGTGAACGAATATTCAAAAAATAAACACCACACGGCGTAAGAGAATTTTTAAAAAGGCTTTATCCCTTCTAACTACAGGAGGTGTTAAGACGTTCAGACAACAAATAGGCATATCTTCCAAGGCATCGAGTCCGCAACAAGCATGCATACGTCTGGTAAACATGCAAACATGATGTGCATTGAAAATGTATACAGTCCTTAAAACTGATTGGCCTACATTAAAGACAGCCTCTTTTATGGATTTGTCTCATCAGTGCGAGACCAAAGGCGAACAAGACATAGATGATGCGAAACGCAAAAACACGAGTTGCTCGAGTAAAGGATTCATTTCGACGGCTACTTTGAGCAACGATGAGGCGGTTGAGTGGCTTATCGGTCTGATGCCACGTGGGAGTGGCATAGCCGGCACCACTGAGATGCTGGGTTCAAACGCAGGTCTCATTCAGAGTCTCAGGTGTGGTGAGTTAATGGGTCAGTCTCAGGTGTGGTGAGTTTATGGGTCAAAGTCTCAGGTGTGGTGAGTTCATGAGTCAGAGTCTCAGGTGTGATGAGTTCATGGGTCAGAGTCTCAGGTGTGGTGAGTTCATGGTGTCAAAGTGTCAGGTGTGGGGAGTTCATGTGTTAGAGTCTCAGGAGTGGTGAGTTCATGGGTCAGAGTCTCAGGTGTGATGAGTTTATGGGTCAGAGTCTCAGGTGTGGTGAGTTCATGGGTCAGAGTCTCAGGTGTGGTGAGTTCATGGTGTCAAAGTGTCAGGTGTGGGGAGTTCATGTGTTAGAGTCTCAGGAGTGGTGAGTTCATGGGTCAGAGTCTCAGGTGTGATGAGTTTATGGGTCAGAGTCTCAGGTGTGGTGAGTTCATGGGTCAGAGTCTCAGGTGTGGTGAGTTCATGGTGTCAAAGTGTCAGGTGTGGGGAGTTCATGGTGTTAGAGTCTCAGGTGTGGTGAGTTCATGGGTCAGAGTCTCAGGTGTGGTGAGTTCATGGGTCAGAGTCTCAGGTGTGGTGAGTTCATGGGTCAGAGTCTCAGGTGTGGTGAGTTCATGGATCAGAGTCTCAGGTGTGGTGAGTTCATGAGTCAGAGTCTCAGGTGTGGTGAGTTCATGGGTCAGAGTCTCAGGAGTGGTGAGTTCATGGGTCAGAGTCTCAGGTGTGGTGAGTTAATGGGGTCAGAGTCTCAGGTGTGGTGAGTTCATGGATCAGAGTCTCAGGTGTGGTGAGTTCATGAGTCAGAGTCTCAGGTGTGGTGAGTTAATGGGGTCAGAGTCTCAGGTGTGGTGAGTTCATGGGTCAGAGCCTCAGGTGTGGTGAGTTCATGGTGTTAGAGTCTCAGGTGTGGTGAGTTCATGAGTCAGAGTCTCAGGTGTGGTGAGTTCATGAGTCAGAGTCTCAGGTGTGGTGAGTTCATGGGTCAGAGTCTCAGGTGTGGTGAGTTCATGGATCAGAGTCTCAGGTGTGGTGAGTTCATGGGTCAGAGTCTCAGGTGCGGTGGGTTCATGGGGTCAGCGTCTCAGGTGTGGTGAGTTCATGGGTCAGAGTCTCAGGTGTGGTGAGTTCATGGGGTCAGAGTCTCAGGTGTGGTGAGTTAATGGGTCAGAGTCTCAGGTGTGGTGAGTTCATGGGGTCAGCGTCTCAGGTGTGGTGAGTTCATGGGGTCAGAGTCTCAGGTGTGGTGAGTTCATGGGGTCAGAGTCTCAGGTGTGGTGAGTTCATGAGTCAAAGTCTCAGGTGTGGTGAGTTCATGGGTCAGAGTCTCAGGTGTGGTGAGTTCATGGGTCAGAGTCTCAGGTGTGGTGAGTTCATGGGGTCAGCGTCTCAGGTGTGGTGAGTTCATGGGTCAGAGTCTCAGGTGTGGTGAGTTCATGGGTCAGAGTCTCAGGTGTGGTGAGTTCATGGGTCAGAGTCTCAGGTGTGGTGAGTTCATGGGGTCAGCGTCTCAGGTGTGGTGAGTTCATGGGTCAGAGTCTCAGGTGTGGTGAGTTCATGGGTCAGAGTCTCAGGTGTGGTGAGTTCATGGGTCAGAGTCTCAGGTGTGGTGAGTTCATGTGGTCAGAGTGTCAGGTGCAGTGAGTTAATGTGACCACGTGCGATGACATCACACGTGGTGTCATTGCACGCAGTGCGAGTGCTTTTGGCCAATGGCAAAATAGCAAAAAGTGTCAAGGCTCAACTTTGTTTTTAATCCTAATGATAGAACAAGGTCAGTTGAAGCAATGAGCCGAGGCGCCTGGCACCCGTGAACCCTCGTAGCCTGATTGCTCGAGGGCTCCGTGTGAAGCCCGAGGTGTTTTCCCACTTATTTTGGCTCAGATTGCAACGGCCCCCTCCAGCCACAAAACAAGTCATGGGGCCAACACACAACAACTTTGCGCGTGTAGTAGTAGTAGTGTGTTCATGTATAATGTACGCACGTGAAGCTGTGGCACAGTGGTTGCAAGCACACTGTGGTGCGAGCCTCACCACCGGATTGTTTGGCGAAAATGAGTGGCGAGTGAAAGGCTTACCCCACCCGCTTCACAAACCCTCACGGACCAGCGTGGTGAAGTATGGTCATTCGAATCCCAGAACCAACAGAGGTGTGCAGAGGTCCTCCACCGAGGAGTAGACTGACAAACGGCCTTGATACATAGATGGAGCAACAATGTGGTGGAGCGGCGGTGTAGTGGTTGGCACACGACGCTGTGAACCTGACCACCTCAGTTCAGCTCCCGGCCAAGGCAAACGTCGTTGGGCGAGTGACGTCAGAGCAGGCCCTGACCTCCCCCTGACCTCCTTTCGCCAAACCACACTGACCAGCGTGGTGACGTATGATCAAACAAGCCCTGGCGTAGCAAGTGGATCGACAAAGGGCTGCAAAAGACGAGAGATAACCATGTCGTGGTCGAGAACACAGCCTGTGAATAATAATAATAATGATATACCACGTTACCTGAGAAGGGATGAATTTGAATGAGTTGGAAAATAATAATTAAAAATGGAAATGACTGCAGCTCGATCTTCCCTGGATGGTCTATGTGGAAATGGAACATATATACTGGACAGATTGGCAGAACCATAGGAAATAGAGCACTTATCTCTCCGGCAATCTGGTCCTCGTTTGATCGCAAGGTCTGCTTTATTAACCGTGAGTACTTACACCATTAGCCTGCTGGGCAATCAAACTCAGGTTCAAAGATAAACTAATTTCCTTTCCTCCGTAAGCACTTTTGTGTTCGACCACCGACCATCACAAATTGGGTTGGGATCAAATTATGTGGGGGCTTCAGTCCCCCCCCCCCCTTCCTCTCCTCGCTCCAGGGAAGTGAGCCTGATGTAACCCTGCAGTGCTCGGGCGAGTTCAGAGGCAATGCTCTCCTCTGCGTACAAAGCTCTGCATCCACCCACACACGTGGTTGTTGTGCCCCTAACCCACGTTGCCTGACGGCTCGATGGTGAGCCAGTGGGTTTCCACGTTAGTTACGCATCACGCTGTCGTGGTCTCGATGTACACAGCGGTGTTTGCTCGCACTGGGTTGTGCCAGACAGCGCCATAGAGATTCAGGAGAATTCCTCTTCTCCGTGGTGATGTGGGAAATCAATATCGCGGATTACTATTCTCCACGGGGTTATCTGCGATTTTACTCCACTTAACCATTGGCAAAAAAATACAGATAAACTCAGGAAGAATACGGCTGCTGATATTCAGAATTTTCAGAGACAATGGGAAAACGAATTAGAGTTCAGATGTATAATTGACTTTTTGGTCAGATCGCCGCGTGAGCAAATTGTGTGTCGTACACCCTCCTCCACCCGACACAGCCAATTCATAAAGTAGCCACGTGATGAAGAAAACGTGCCAATGCATCACTGCTGCAGCAGCACCACTGGTAATGTCGGAGAGCAATCGACAATGTTTAACAATTGGGTACAACATGTCACTGATAGTTACAACCAGCATCATCAGGCACCTTACGAATCATAATATTGTCTTTGAACACCTACGTGTCAGGAGTTCTCCTGTCCTCCATTAACTTTCTTACTGTGCCTGCCCGCACGTCATTATAAGGTCCTGCAAAACAAACAATCCAGTGTGCCTGTGCTCGAGGTTTGGTACTTGGATGGGAGACTGCCTGAGAATATCAGATGTGTTAGGCCTGGGCTGGGAGGTGGCAGTACAGCAATGGATTCTTGAATATGTGTCTGTGTGGAGCTTCTCTGTGTACTCTGGCTGTATCCCATATGCCACACACGTAATCGTGGCATTGCCAAAATATCCCAATGCAGGAAAACAACAATTTTGAGTGAGGCCTTCCTGGGTAAATAAATATATGTATGAATAATAATTATGATAAATAAGAATTTAGTAGATTTGGTTTATACATCAGCCATTGACCACAGAGATATCACGAAGGTACTATGTTTCACTGATGTATATCGTTTTCCAGTAAGAAGTCATGTTGTTACGTGTAATCCCAATTGAGTAATTTGAGGCTAATTTTACTAATCTGAATCTTGACGCCAGCACACAATGGCCTCATCATTTCGAATGACATCTGGGGATCCTTAACGTCCCCTGTGAAGCAGACGGACTGTAAAGCATATTTCTATGGTAAATACGCCCGCAGTAATAACCAGAGCAGCCTACTGGATTCGAACCACGAACCTTTTGAACAAGCGGCAAATGCGCGACTGCTGGGTGACGTCACTATCCCCAACTTTCAGTAACTATTCATATTTCCTGTATTCATTGAGTATCAATTGGATACTAAAGGCACCAAACGTTTTTTATTTTAAACAGGCTGTTGAATTAAGTGTCATTATCGCGCACCTATTTGATCCACATTTGAAAAAAAGTGGATAATACTTGGATGATGATCTTTCACCATTAGTTTCCCTATACTAATGTTGATACATTCTATCAAGTACTCATTTAAGGGCGAATTAACATCAGCGAGGCCCTGCCTAGCTTTGTTTTCAGATGGAAGCTCCCAAGAATGTGTATGGTGGAGAATTATAAGAGTATCACAATATATGTATATAGTGTTGCTTTGAAGAAAGAAGTGTAACCTTTGAAAATTACGAGAACACATATGAGCACGTGTGTGTGTGTGTGCATCAAAAGCTGCAATATCTTTCTGATCCCTTATTAAGATGTACTTAGATATAAAAAGCATATCTTCGTCAAATCTGATATTGCCTTTTAAGAGAATATCAAATTCCTTCGTGGTCTCGTGAGATAAAAAAAAACTTCTGTGCACATCTGCTGCATCGCTGCTGCTGCGAACCATGAAATGTGTCCCTAGTTATTTATTCATAAAAGCGAAATTAATTTTAAAAGGCCCAGAAAATAGACGAGGCAGAGAGGAATTGACGTTAATAAAACGTGGCTCTCTCTCTTCTCTTCAAATGATGTTTTTTTCCCTTCATCTGGACAGGTAAAGGCCAGAGAGTTGGCACCAGATAGAGGGCCAAGATCACTGTGGCCTGGCGATCAGCGCACTGACCAATCGAGTCCAATTCTCACATCTGTTTTTTTTTATCATTAAAATGCCATGATTACATTTCCAGAATATTTGCTTATTTTACGAATTTTATCTCCGTGTGTATTTAAAATTGTATCGGAGTCACGTGAATGACTCATGCGTGCAGAAACAGCCAAAAACGTTGATTATGAATGATTATGAATGATTATGAAGAAACCGCCATTTAGAAAATGTCTCGGACATGTTAAGGAATTCCTATCGAGTCCGGCTGTGGCCCTGAAAGATGACGCAATTTGAAACTATCTTATAGATCCACTTCAATGTCTTTGTCACCCAACACTGGATGGAGCTCCTTCACGTTCTATAAACCATCACATACATACAGACATTTTTAGCTCTTTGTGATTGTAAAACATTTTATATTTTTGTCACTGGTCAAAGAGCGATTACCAGAAACTCTTAGACTTGAATTGATTTGCCCATGGCTGGCTGCCTGTACACAAACTCAGATTCTCAGCAGTGCCAGCTCATTGCCTCAACATGTTCATGAGCCTTCTAGGTCGCGCAGGGTACCACGTGAATTGTTTGCTGTGCAATGTAAAATTATGCTTACGGGATAAGCGTGTGCACGTGCGTGCTCGCGCTTATGCATATTTCTTTTCGCAGATCGAATGGTGGCACCGTGATGGGCGCATGCGTTACTAATCCAGCGAAAAGAGTTCGATTCCCACTCACGGTCAACATTGGTTACGAATATCTGAACTGGACCTCCCCTAGGTTGGCTCAGCCTTAAACTCGCACCTGGATGCGGTGTGAAAAACATCATCATTGGGGAGAGAAAGGCGGTCGGGCGTGGTGCTGGCCACCCACCCCCTCGTGTGCCGTGCCAGCCTAAATATGTGCTGGCTAACAGCGGCTTGCCCAAACACTCTGTGAAGACATTATTGTCGGTGTTCTTTGTCACCATCCACACACTCCTTTGTTCTCATCGTGGACCTCTGACTGGCCACAGATCGAGCGGCAGGGCTCGCGCGCGTGACAGACACGCGCGGGGGGGCGATGCCGGCGTGTGCTCGCCGCGTCTAATCGGCAGCCAGGGCACGTGCGCTCCGCCTGAAAGGCTGGCACCATTAGAAGAGAGAGGCTCGGCTCTTTGTACGGCGCACGCCTCACGGATTACCTGGCGTGCGCTGGGGAGGGAACGCACCTACTCAAGGCCTCCTTCGGCCCAGGTCCGACCCGCTCACAGAAATGGGCTACAGATGCTCCGCTTTTCCTTTCATCGGCTGCCCATTTTGACCGAGCGTCGGATTCTTGAAGCGGCACCGACCCCCCCCCCCCCCCCCCCCGCGTCAACCTCATACTGGGCTCGCAGTAGTCGCCAGGCTCCCCACAGTGTGGCTTGAATTTATCCGGTGACGCCCTACATTTTAGTTTTGGTTTGTGACTGCCAATGCCATGCATATCTGCGTGCGTGCTCTCATACATGACACATCGAACAAAGACGGTCACCGCATAGCGCGCATTCAGATGTGTGTTTATGCGGCCGTCTGGAACGCTCTTCTGAAATTATGAAGCCACTGGAGGTATGCACTTTTAAGTCTAAATTGAAAACTCATTTTTTCAGAACTGCTTTTTTGTGCTTAGCTTGTTGTCCTTCCCCCGCACCTCCGATTAGCACGGTTGGTTACGTCCGGTGTAAAAGAAGTTCAACATACATACGTACACACACAAGATGCAGATAATCCAGAGCTGTGGGTGATTGGAGTCAACGGGTCACGCAAACACCTTGGCGTGAGTGAGACACGTAATCCGCAGATATATGCGATGGGTCAGATACAAGCAGATGGCAGTATAGCAACTATATTTCTAGACTGTCTCTGTGTCCCTTTGCATCCATTAAACACTTTTATCCAGACCCTCAAGTTGGTTTTCGTAGACATACCAACATGCTCAACAAGGAATTGGCCACGCATCCCAACCATACCTTAGGGTATGCGTGTACACAATTATAAAGAGAATCACGAATACATGGGGCAATGCTGTCATG
Source organism: Lethenteron reissneri (assembly GCF_015708825.2). NCBI lineage: Eukaryota > Metazoa > Chordata > Hyperoartia > Petromyzontiformes > Petromyzontidae > Lethenteron > Lethenteron reissneri. Next base: position 1,688,008 of record NC_083819.1, read on the forward strand.
ATGTCGCTATTTGGAGGAGCAGAAACGTCAGCAGGAATTAATTTCCCGCTGTTCCAAATTCGGAATGGACATCTGTGCAAAAAGAGCTTCATAGCTCATCGGATTCCTCCAGTCAATATAAAGATTCCGATTCTAACGATGGCTCACTTACTATTTTGAGTGATTTCCCAGGGTCCATAACATCCACTTTACAAATTGACCACACACCCCGGTAATTCCATCAATAAATAACCAAGTGGCTTTGTGAATTCAACCATCGGCTCCGCGGAAACTGGGCGATACGACCTTCTAAATTATAAATGTCTTGAGTGAAACTGGGTTTCGGCTTCATCTCGTTAGGTCACGGAAGCTCAGCAGGGTCGGAGAAGATTAACAGTGGGATGGGTGACACCAAGGAAACCAGCTGCGAAAGGGTTGTTATTTATGCTCATTTACCCAGGAAAGCCTCACTAAACCTCAAGACTCGTTTTCAGAAGGATCCTGCAAAATGTTTTAACAGTGACGTTCTTATGTGTAATTCCACATTGAGTAACATTTTCAGCATTGATGATGCTTGGCCAATACCGGTTAGATTTTGGGCATTTTTCAGCTATGGAAAGAAACTGGAGAACTCAGAGTAAACCCGGACAGAACAAGTGGAGAACGCGCAAACTCTAATAAGAAAGGTGCCCGGGTCAGGAATTTAACCCAGTATCTTCCTGTTGTGGGGGCACGAGTGTTACCACTGGTAGACCCAATAGTTGTGTTTGCATTGGGTGACACTAAACCAGAAAGTGTGCTATGGTCACACTGTTTTGCTGTAACTCACTCCGTAATGCTTTTTTTTTTACAAAACTACGTTTACAGCAAATAGCAAACTTGAACTGCACGAAACATGTAATCGTGCGTCGTTTAGACACAAACAACTTTTCATAATAAAGGTTTTTGGATGAGATCGCGTTATTTATGAATGTGTCGCAACCCTCCACCACCCGACACGGCCAATCAGTAAAAAATGTGTCACGTTGACAAAAGACAAATAGTTCACTATTTTAGCCCACCGGTGTGTGAATCCACAAAAGTTACAATTTGAGTACGACGTTTAGGCAACACATTTTAAATAACACGATCTAACCCAAAAACCTTTATTATGAATAATACTGGTCACGAAAGCCTGCTACGTGTTAAACAATAAACTTTTGTCAATCCGCTGCTGGATGAGGGGCCTCCCCACCCACGCCTTGCGGGGCGAGGGGGTTATTTTGGCCACGCGGTGGTGAGCGCGGGCTGCACAGATGTGAGAGCATAGAAGTACAGCGCAACAGCAGATATGGCTGCACTGCTCCTGTTGACAATGTAGCCCTGCAGTAACCTACGACACCTCTGACAATTATAACGCAGTAAATAAGATAACAATGATAGTAGTAGCGAATAATATTTCTGCCATTACAATTGACTAAGTTTACCAGGAAAGCCACACCGTCCTTGAGTTATTTTTCACAAGTCAATTCATGATGAGTGTTTATGCATTCGGTATAGATGGAAACCCATGGTGATTCGTCCTCTGTTGTATTACCTCTCTCCTGGTGAGCCACGATATGGCACCTACTCGACGCCCACGGAGTTTCACGACATCCGCGCAGTGATCCATCAACCCTCGTTTCCACAGTGCTGGGTGACAGGCCACGTGTACAGCCACCACTCACAGCACAGGCGATTACACGGCAGTCGCCCATCCAAGCACGATTCAGGCTCAATGCTGCTTAGCTTTTAACAATATTTCTCACTTACTTTCGGATACGCTTCCTTCTGATACTGGGAAGCCACTGGAGCGATGAACTTTTAGATCTATACTCTTTGGTTGTTTCGGTAAAGTCACGTAAGTAAAAAAAAATGAAAACAACTAAATTAAATAACGACGTTTCGGGCGCAACACAAGCGTCTGTCATCAGATGGGAAAGCGTGGCCTACTGCTGATGCAGATTGTTTTAAAACAAGAGTATGAATCCTTGCAGTCACGGAAGCTTCAAATCTAGAACTTTTAGATCTAGATTGATATCTCATTTTTTTGGAATTGCTATTTGTGTTTAGTTTATTGTCCTTCCCCAGCACATCCGATGAGCACAGTTGGCTACGAATGTTGCAAAGAAGTTCGACGTATGTACATACATCTGACAAGATTCAGCACATTCCAGGGCATTACTCATATGCTAGCAATATAGATCACGTGATGAAAATTGCAAGGAAGTCTTGATTTAGTCTTGCATAAAGTGAGCTCATTGCTCTAATCTAGGCCATGCTGCACGGGTTGGGGGCAGGTGTTTGTCTGTGTGCAGGCAATGGCAGGTTCGGCTTGTCGTTTTAATTCAGAGCAGCAAGCAGTTGTGTGTGGGGGGGCTCCGTCTGGCCATTACAGAAACCCAAGCAGCCGTTTTAAATTGTCCTGTCGTGCGGCGAATCGCCCTGCCACGAAGCTGGCAAAGAGAGGTCGAGGATTGCGGTTTGTTTTGGAAAATGCCAATTACATTTAAGTTTCGAGCAAAGAAAGTGCCGCGGACGAAATTCCTCGCGACCAAAGTCGAACGTGCCCAGAGCTGTAACAACGCTTCATTATTCATGCCCAGACAGAGTTAAAAGTCAACTTCATGAAGTTTGCGTTGAGAAAATATTTTTTTTTTACATTTTTATCGGGTGGAGCGATATTGGAGGAATTGAAAACAACAAGGCAAACTTACTCTATGAGAAGTTGGCCAAATGTGTCAGAAAAGACCCTCCTAAAAGAGCATCTTGTGATGCATTGAGACTTCGCTGGGTATTTTTCTATTGCCATAATCTATTCCAATTATTTTTTTATCATATTGGCATCGTGTCTTGAGATGAAGAATCCATTCACGACTCTCACAGAGCAGTGCACACCCCCTTTCATTTTGAGAACAGGCCAGAGAAGGAGATTTAACAGAACTGCTTCTGAAATTATTTCAAGTGACCTTTTTTAGCCGCACACGACGAAGTGAATTTCACCACATGCCCTGGTACAAAGAAACGCTTGTCACATGATAGTCTAGCTTTTTTTCTATATATATTTTTATTCCATTTCAGTTCTAATTTAAATAAATTAAGTTGCAAACCCACTTTTTTTTAATGGTGAGATTTTTGTACAGTTATCATAGACTGGGCTGAAATGATCAACTCACTCTACATGAAAACTTTGTTTAACCATGGCCAGCTGACATTTTAATTTTAACCCAGGATCTCAGCGATGTTGGCTCAGCAGCGCTCTGACCTCAGAGCCACCTGACCACCTCCATATTACATTGTCTTTCCTTTATGGCATTAAAGTGAATAAAACTTGTGAACATTTTACCGTTATAGTACAACGATGACTAAAATAGCCTACAGCCCTTTGTTAATCCACGACTGGATGAAAGCCTCCGACACATGCAGGTCAGTCATGGGACTTGTCTTGACCATACTTCACCACGCTGGTGAATGTGGAGTGGCGAAAGAGAGCCCATGACCGGGTTAGAATACAACTCGCTACTGATGCTAGCCGTGGCCTGGAATGTAAATCAGACAGTTGAATGAATAGCGCTGAGAGCGAATCGCTGTGCCACAGCTCCATATTATAATAAAAGGCTGCTGTGTAAAATGCCACGTGTAAAAAAAAAAACATCTCTGAAAAAAAATACATATAACATCATTACAGGCTAGACAATTGGTGTAGATGTGGCCTTAAGTAATTTGCACCACTGCGGCAAAATATGTCTTGGTGGCAGCCACTGATGGCCAAATCTGTAGATGCCTTTTAAGGACAGGAGAGTTGTATTTTGTGCAACCACACTGCTGACAGATCGCTAATGAAATGTCTGCTGTGAAATGTCTGGGTAGGTTAGCGGCAGTGGCAGGAATATGCAGGCAGAGTCTGAAACAAGGCAGTAATTGGACGCACGGCACTCCACGTACAGCAGCGGTAAGCTTACCACGTTCCTGCAGTGCTGCATTCCCCAGAAGTTGGAAGCAAATCAACTCAATAGCAAAACAGCGCGTGAAATGTAAAAATAATAAGCAGAGGTGTGGGACGTCATTACCAAACGACGGCCATGCTGCTTCGATTAGACGTATGCCCTTCTTCAACGGTTATCAGCTAAATTGTTAAACAAAGTTAGTCATCGTCAAATCATCCGACATTATGATTATTATTAGTCTGAACAGAATTGAAAGACAGTGATGTCATACTTAATGCACTGCGTTATTAAACCAGTGACCTCAGTAAACCAACCCACAATAACTAGCAAGGTAAAGTATGCTCAAACATTGCCCATGACTAACAAGGCATGGGAAGCCCTTCATTGAGCAGTGGACTTACAAATGACTGTGACGTATGGACTATTTCCTGATATTTACCCAAAAAATGGATGTTGTCTAAGGTTTATTTGCATCCAAAGTTCTTGTAACGTTTTAATTAACACCGCTGTGATTTGAGTAAAATGTGGACATTACCATTTGCACAGAAGCAATCAGAATATGGGTCACTTGTATGGTTGTATTACCAGGCGGCACACACAGACACGTGACCCAGTGCTTTGGAGGCAACGATTTGCAGACCATGCAGAAGGTTGTCAGATTCCCTAAACCAGGATGACCTCTGCAGTGACCAGGAGGAATTGGATGTACAGCAAGTAGATTCTTGAATCGATCCGTGCGAATCGTTGCGTATCATCTCCTTGTATACGTGATGGATTTCTCCTTGTACTCTGATTTCCGTCGGCATGTAAAACACTCCACCAAACAAACTCCGAAAAGGCCCTCGTGAAAAAAATATGAAAAGTGCCACTGATGTTAGCCGTGGCTGAGAAACGAACTTGGGCTGGCGGGTTCACAGCGCAGCAGGACAACCTCTGTAACCACCGGTCGACAATCTTGCCAAACATTAACAAATACTCCCCCTTGTTTAAGTCTCTATTTAAGGTACGGTACAAAGAAGTAGTGAGGTTTTATTTATAGTGGAGTATATGCTGTATATATATGCCGACCAGCGGCTTTTCACAGTAATGCGTAACAGATGGCAAACCCAATTTCCCCAAAGGACTATTCTAAACTATTCATTGTTTGTTAGACCGAACACTGTGGGGCAAAACAGTGTTGTGTTGGTAGCCAAGTTGTTTCTGAATCAGGTTACTCTTTGAACGGAGTCTTCTCTTGGTGGACTTGTGAATTGTGTGTGAGTGCTGGTATTAGATTTGTGATGAAAACATTGGGATCAATGCGATGGCTTTTATTTAACCCCATTTTTTGGGGGGAGGTTTATTGGCAGGCTAATGCTGTAGCACACATTTTTGCTCTGAAAGTTCTAGACGTTGTTATACGTTTACTGCAGAAAAAATAAACATCTCCTTGAATTCAAACTTTAAAATAAAAATAAAGCATTAAAGCCGTAACTCACGGGGGAAATGTAGTGCAATCGTTGCCAGATATTGGAACCGGCAATGGTCCGGCGCATCGTGTTCCGTTGTAAAAAATTCAGTTGCCAAAATCTGATCACCGATTCTCCCAGTAGGCAACAGGGATGTCGACTTCCAATCAGGTCACAGACAGAGGTCACGTGACAGCCCGAGGTGATGTGCCGTTGCATCGGGCAGTGTTTCTCAACTCCGGTTCTTGCAGCTCCCCCAAGCTGCTGATTTTTTTTCTTTTGTGATTAGCAACCTGTTCCACTCATTTCCAAATTACTCCTCTGGTGCACCTGACGCTAATCATTGGAAAGCTGACCCACGTGGAGTCGCGATGACTGGAGTTGACAATCACTCGTGTTGACCATTGTCCATCAAACGCACACTTTTCAACAAGTATGTTGTCATTTGATGGACAGAACTCCATTACTCTTTTATTGCCATACCAAGTTGCCGCAGGTGCTCAGAGTAATTCCGATGCTGGTGATTGTTGCCGGAAATGCTTGCCCCTAAAATTGCCCGAGTCCATCATGAGATCGTGTAAGCACTGGGATGGAACCAAGGTGCTCTGCTTTACAATAAAAACATACCCTTGATAAATATCTTTGTATATGCCAATTGAAAGAACATATTTTTAAGAAACAGAACGTCAAAGTTCAAAATACTATTCACACTCTTAGTACCTGTATAAGATGTATTTATCAATTTGTAAACAAGGATGTTATTAAGATTGAGAGTAACAATGCATTGATTAATTGATTAATATAAATTAATTCTTCAGCTCAATGCATGCATCAATCACGTGTTTATGAATTGATGTATAATTGCACGTGTGTGCGTGTGTGTGATGGAGCGGTAGTGTAGCGGTTAGCACGCTTTGCTCCGACCCTGGAGACCCGAGTTCGATTCCCGCTCACGGCCAACATCAGCGACGATGATCTGAGCCGACCATGGGCCTCCCCTACGTCGACTCAGCCTCAAATGAGTACCTCGTTCGCTGTATAGACATCGCCACTGGGGGGTCAAAGGCGGCCGGGCGTGGTGCTGGCCCACCCACCCCCTCGTGTGTCGTGCTTGCATGGATAGCTGCTTGCTAACAGCACTTGCCCCAACAGTCTGTTATATGCTATACGTGGGATGCTTTGTCTTTTTTTTCGATGGAGCAACAAGATCAGCTCACGGGCAGGGCCGAGCTGGATTGATGCATCGTAAGACCGTGAATGAGGGGGGCGGGGGGAGGCCTTCATCCAGCAGTGGATAAATGATGGCTGACGAGGTATATCTTTTTTGTGCGAATACGTGTAGTGACCGCAAAACCAGAGTGTGCAACTGCATCCAGATTTCAAAGGCGCGCGCCACGTGGCGCAATGCGTGCAGGGGTTGGAACTAGAGGTCCGCAGATTGATGGGGTACATTTTTCCACGAGTAAATCATTTCCATGCAAAACATCTGCGCGCTTCACATCAGACGCCTCACAGGTGTGTGTGCGTGCGTGTGTATGTGTCTTGTCGTCTCCCGAATGGCTGCCCCGTTCGCAGGTGTAAGTCGGAGAGCACAACCGAGGCACGACACTCTCTCTCTCTCTCTCTTCCTTCCCCCATCTCCTCCGTCTTTGCGACGGGAGAGTGGCCACTGCGAGCGGCGGGGGTGGAGTTAGCGTGGCGCTGCAAGAGCCACAACACTGGGGCACTTGCGAGGATGCGCGCTGGATGTGTGCATGCGGATCTTCGTGCGCACCGCACGTAGCCAACCGCGCTAAATCGGAGGTGCAGGAGGGAATGACAGCGCATCGTATGTGGCTTGATCGCGGCTCTTGAAAGCTGGCGGGTGATTTCCTCGCGTGTCCGACATTAATCGCCTTTAAAGCGCACCGGGGCAGAATCCCTGCTGAACATTAGAAAAATCGTCACCTCCAGCGGCCGTAATCAGGGGCCGGCAGAACGGCGAACCTCTTCCACCCCACAATTACATTGTGAGCGCGGGGTGGGGGGGGTGTTACGGGGGGGGGGGGGGTGCTGACGACTTTGATGAATGCGTTGCTATTTCTAGTGAGGCGAGCCCGCGTCCCTTCGCACCCATGCACAGTCCACCAACTCCCCCTCCCTTCTTCCACCCCCCCCCCCCACCTCATGCCATTCCTCCACCACCGATCAATCCTCGACGCCCATAATCTCATCCCGGGGGTTAATTGGGCCGTAAGCAAATGTGATTTCTTTTTTGTTGCAATTTTCTCCCAATTTTGTTCCGATTATGATATCGGCTCCGTGCCAGTGCAACTCTTCGTAATAATTATTAATGGAACGATTAGGGTCAACGTGTCGTTCGCGCCGTCACCGTTCTCACAGCGCAAGGCCGTCACAAAGGCGCAGTGTTTCACAGGCAGAGAGAGTCCCATGGAAGGTGCTTCCAGCACGCGGCGGGCGATGGTAATGCGTGCCCTCCGCGTGATCCCACGTGAGCAACTTGCAGGTGAGTCGTAATTATTTTACTAATTTGGTCCATGACGCCAGCACAAATTGGCTTGCTCGATTCGACTGACGTCACGGGATATTTAACGTTAAGCAGGAGGCGCATAGCTTTATGTTATGAATGAAATTTCCGACACTTGAGATTCCTGAATGAATCATGGGTGGCTATCCGGATTCGAACCCAGGATCTCAGCGGCACAAGCTCCGAGCTCTAGCTGGCCAACTCGCAAATGAAACGTTGCGATGTATCGGTCCAGGCTACTGTGAGGTTGGCTCGTGAGTGCGGGTTGGTGAAGGGGGTGCCCCTATATTCACGTCAGATATTACTCGCCACTGATGTTGGCTGTGTTCCCGGAAGCAAACTCAGTTTTGCTGGGTTCATATCGCAATGCATCAACCATTGCACCACCGCTCCATTAAATTATTTGCTACATCACAAAAAAGGTAAAGATGCAGCCGTGCGATGTCATGCTTGCACTACTGCTGGCAGAAGGGCCTCCACTGTATATCAATTTCTAGATAATAATTTTGGCCTACTCTTCCACACTGGTCAGATGTCTGTGAAGAGGTGGGAATACCCACGCCTGGCACCACCACACGCGACCCGCCGATCAATTGACAGTGGCAGCAATCATTTAAATTCACAAACAGTGCACGTGGTATTTGTTCATTGCCCACACAATACTCTGCCTGGGACACAAACACAGGGCGTATTGATAAACACTTAACAATGAAAGATGAGATACCTTTCTGTGCAGAAGTTAACCTTGTCCATTCTATTGAGGATAATGTTCACGTATCCCACCTCGTGGCGCATACACGGATACGTGTCCTTGGGTTTCACTCGAATGTTTAATTCGCAGATTATATTGGGGGGTGGGGGGATAGGTGGCGCAGTGGTTATCACACAGCGCGATAAACCCAACACACCTGGGTTCGATTCCCAGCCACGGCTTACATCAGTGGCGAGTGATATGGTTCCTTTGTGGGCCTCTCACTTTACCTAAACCGTATTGACCAGCATGGTGAAGTATGGTCATGCAGCGAGGCCTTTGTATAGCAGTGGATTTACATAGCTGCAGCGTGAGAAGATTAATCATCAACATCATTATCAGCCTAACCATCACCATCCCTCACAGAGCTGCGATGCCACAATCCAACTCGTCCCTGCACGTGATCTCATCATTCCATCTCCACGGTGGCCGGACTCTCGGATGAGTGCACGCCTTTTATCTGCCATTCTATCCCCAGTCTCATCCAATCGATCATCTTCTCATTCTCACTCAAGTTAAATAAAAAAAACTTTTAAAAACCCAACACGTTCATCAATAACAAAGAGTGTTTATATTTTTTTCCCCGACACAGTCCAAGTGTTGTGTGTTGCAAGGTTCTAAAACAGCATGCGTCCTGCCTTGTTTTCAAAAAAGTCACCTCGGATGTCACAGCGGAATTTCATCCATTCAAATCGAATCAAATCGTGAGTGCATTTGGCACTCGTGCCATTCTTAGCGCGCAAGGTTCTCGCGCAGGTGCTGTGTTCTCGCAGTGCTGTCAGTCATCTCAGCCAGTCAACCCACGGCACCTGGGCCAGTCCCCAGGTGCCACGGGTGGCTACTTGCGGAACGAAACAAGTTCAATGTACATACGTCCCGTGACCTCCTGCCAGCGAGCCTTCAACACTTCACGTGGCCTCAAAGTGCATTTCGTGGTGAATGGTCGCCGATTTTGTTGCTGTACTGTAGTTTGTGATACCTTCCCAGCCACCCCTCACCTTCACCCGCTAGCACGGTGCCACAAACGGGTAGCACCATTTGGCCAATTAATTCCTTTTCGAGATACCATCCCAAAAGGAAAAAAAGAACTATCAGCTGAAATGTGATTGTATTGGCACAGGTGTGGGTAATTATTACGAAGAATTTCCTCGTCCAAATGGCTGCCTTTAGAATGTCATCTTCTTTTTCACCGCATCGGAATGCGTGAATGTTAATTTTCACGAGTGCATTGCCGTGGATGTTGTTTATTGTGAACACATTGGCACGAATGTCATCTTTGTTATGAGTGAGCTTGAATGTTAATGTTGTGACCGGGCCTGCCGGAACATTACTTTGTGCCCTTGGGTATAGTCAATTCATATGCTCCACTGGTAATTTCGGCACCTCCTGTTGGGTCTGCATATGTCAATGCACCCCCAACCAGCTGGAAATGTGAGTAATGAGTATTTTGTTTATTCCAAACCTTTATCGAGGTTGCACCTACGATGATCTGAGATGCAGCGTCTGGTAAATTTGTGCATTTGGCTGACTGCATGTGGTGAATTGAATTAAACAAAACGCTAAATAAGCGAAGCCAGTTGCCAGCCATCCTGTCCGTGTGCTTTTGACTGATGTGCAAACACCGTGTGGATGCCTCAGTGGCTTCTGAAAAAAACAAGTTAAGATTAATCCTAATCCTTAAACTTACCTGGTCAAAAAAATAACCGTCCAATGTAACTGGTAAAGGGTCAAGTATCCCAATCGTAACAATGTTGCCCCACCTTGCGATATTAACATTGTGTGTGTGTGTGTATTGTGTTGTCCCTCTCCTCGCACGTCCGATTATATAATTATCGCACGGTTGGATACGGACTGTGCGAAATAATCCCAAAGGTGCATAAACACAAGTTGACAGGACCCTCCTGAAAAAAGAGTCTTGAGACTTGGCGAGGCTTTGCTGGACAAACAAGGGGAATGACATGAAGTCTGCTTTGACTTAAACACGACAATTCGAAACTGGTTCCCGATGAGCTGGCATCATTAATGGCCGCTCCCCACTCGTTCGGGGTTATTGGCGCATTGCCCACGTGACCACACCGTATCAGCAGAGTAGCACTAACAAAACAGAAGATGCCTGTATTCCAGATAGGCCAACAAAATGTTTCATTTCGATTTAAAGCTTTCGTGACTGCAGGAATTCATATTATTGGTTATTTCGGTAAAGTCACGTAGAAGGGAAATAATAAAATAAGAATAAAACAATTAAAAATTTATTTTATTATTTCCCTTATACGTGACTTTACCGAAAGAACCAAGAACAACAAGAATGTCTTTATAGCCTCGTCTACATGTGTTTTGGCTTCATCCCTCCCACCTCCGATTACTCCAAGAGAGTTGAATGTACCAAGATTCACGCACGTATGAATGCCCTACAATGAAATGAACGCTTACATCTCATCGGCGTGCATAACAGAAGTGATTACATGTATATGTAACGTGACACATCTACCCTCATCGGGTGCAAGGGAGGGTACATTGAAAGCATTAAAGACTTCAATTGAATGAAATCCCCCTGCCTCTAAGGGCAATGAACCAGCACTGTTAAGGTCCAGTGATTAAACCGGGTTCTCAAGTGTAGCGAATTTATAGTCTCAGCCGGGTCACCAGACTCCACACAAACTGCACCCCCCACCCACCATGACATAGATTCGGTGTTAACTTAGGCAATGCGTCTCAACGATGTCTGAGAGCTCTCATCCCCACGGTTGGCTACACAAGAAAGAAGTTCAACACATACAGAGCTGAAATATAAAAGTTTGTCAGATGATTGGTATACAGTGAATCATCATCGTGTCGTCATCATGACCAACCATGATCAATTCCGCTGCTGGATTAAGGTCTGCCCAAGTAGTCACTACCTCTCGTGGTTCCACGATAGTAACAGTCCACCCACCACCTCCACGCACATGAGCCGATTGTACTGCTCAATCTCCCTGGCGAGCGTGCTCTCTGATGCCACTGAGTCACTATGTTTGACAATGGGCCATCATCTCCTCTTAGCGATGTGCCCTGCCCAGCCTCACTTACTTTTATAAACACTTTGAATTATGCCTCCAGAGGTTCAGCCTTTAACTTGTAAAGTAAGCCGAAACCGTGTCGGAGAGGTGAAATGTGTACGTTTATTGGCCGCCTGTCGTGCGGTGCACCGCTTTGTACGTGCATGAAGGAGCGCTGTCTCAGGCGAGAGAGACCCGAGGAAATTAATCCAGAAGTCGCTCCGTTTTGTCATCTTCTGGAGCCGTTCCCTGGGAAGACACGAGGCCCTGTTGCCAGCAAGAGGCTCCGGGCAGTGCGTTTAATTCACCTCGTGACACGAGTCCGATAGCACAGAGTACATCTGTTGATGATATAAAATAAATATTTTAATGAACAACGTTTCATCTCCTTCCATCTTTTGTTTTGTTGGCCGATTTGAGTGCCAAGCTACTCAGCTAACAGTCTATGACGGTTCAAAAATATTTAAAGAGGTAAAGGTGCAGCCCTGAAATGTCTTGGTCATACCACTGCTGGGGGAAGATCCTTCACGAGAGAGAGAGAGCTCTAGAGAAAGCCTCGAAATGGTATGTTGACATACTTTCTCATGCTAACCGGAACTCGCACACTTTAACCCACCTCTCTAGATCTGCCAATTGACGACACGTCCTGTACCCATTGGGCGCCACTGTGGCAAGTCGTTAACTACCTTAGCCTCTTATATAGGAGGTCGTGGGTTTGATCCCGACCCTGACGCCTGTGTATTTGCCGTTTCCATGTCTCTCTCCCCGCAAGTTGCATGGATTTGTCTCCAAATACTCCGATGTTTTCCCTCCACATTAATAAACCCGCGCTCAGATTATTTGGCTGCTATACATTTCCACGTGATAAACCGCGTCATTGACCTATCACTCGTGGCAAGGTCGCTTCTAAAAAAAAACTACGTAGCTCAGTGAGTAAAATAAAAAACAGCACGGCAGCATCCCAATAGCGTCCAGGCTGAACCAATCAAAACAAACAACAACACATTTCTTTAGTCAATGTTATCACTGCTGTCAAGGTGCCCACTGCCGACCATGCCAAGAAGGGCATCCACATCAGCACATTCGGCCCATTACGCTCACATCATTACGGGCATCACGTGGTCGAGGCTGATTGGTCACAACCTCATTAATTACTGTGATTAATGAACCTGTCCTCTGGAATCCCAGGGGGTGCTCCGCGAGACGGAGCTGGAATTTCGGTCGGAGACTGCTCAAGGCACCAGCCTCTCTTCCCCAACAAGATCTCACGTTTATTCGTAAACCCCATTTCAACGAAGGTGTTTAATCTTTTCGGACAATGTTTATATATATATAGTCTACCCTCTCTAGTTTCTTCAATTACTACTTTTTAATAACGAAAAGTCATTGGAGCGCTGCAGGAAAAACAAGTGCACGGCTGCCCGCCTGCAAGCGAATGTTTTTTTGCGTGATTCATGGGTTGCCGGTGAAATCGTTAATTCCTTACAGTGTTTCCCATTAAACCCCCTACGGAGAGGATCACATGCTTCACATAAACAGTCCCCTATGTTTCTTTCTTTTTAGGGTTATAAATTGTAGCTTTGTCAATAGCACAACGTGTCAGGATTTGGAAGAACGGGGCGCCGCTGCCAGTGATCCTGGCCACAAAGTGTTTGATATCAGCGGTAGCCGTGCGCCTTTTTCGTTTTGTGGGAGAGTTACACCTCCCCACTAACCCCCCCCCCCCCCCTCAAAGTTCTACCCCACACACTCTGCTCAGACACACTTCTGGTCCAAGCTCACGTTTTGGTGGAGCGCCAAGAGGCATAGGAGGCTGTGGGTAGGAGGTGTCTCTTTCAAAGTGTGCTCCTCTGAAAGCTGTTGTGAAGTTCACACCCCCCCCCCACCCCCGTTGCGTTTGATCATTTCTGACAAGGGATCTGCCAGTCACAGTGCATCTCACATACCTGCTTTGGTATAGCGCACATACCAGGTGTTTCCTCCCCCCACCCAACCGCCTTTTAGATTGTATGATTGTGAAAGAATGCGTGGATCGCTATCTGCTAGACCTGTAGTGATTCGCCCTCCTTGCGATTCAACGAATGGTCACAGTGCAGGGTCACGGTTCCATCCATGTATCAACTTTTTATTTGACACTGCGGTGAATGGGCGGTGACGCGGCCCAGCCGTCGCCGCCTGCCGCAGAGGTTCGCGGTTCGAATCCAGCGCCACTGCCCTGATTATTACCGCGGGTGTAATGACAAAACAAATATATAACGTCACGTGCCGTCTACGTCACGTTGGGACGTTAAGAGATCCCGTGACGCCGTTCACGAAAGAAGATCACTATGTGCCCCTGTTAGTGTCCGAATTTTTACAAATCCTAAAATTGGCCGCTAATTACTCATTAATTACACAGCAATAATCGCCCCCTACTGGCATACTCATGTCCCAGGTCGCTCTTGCAAATGAGACCATATCCTTGTACCTTGAGTTCTCACCTGGTTAAATGAAATAAACGTAATTGATATTACCTCCAGTGGCTGCATAGGTCACATTTACGAATTGCATAGAATTAATACAATTGAATATTAACTGGGTGCCATAGTGACAAGATGTTAACGACCTCACCTGGTATACAAGAGGTCATGGGTTCGTTCCCGACCCTCACGCCTGTATATTTGGGGTTTTCACATGCTCACCGTGGTCGCTTGGATTTTTCTCCAGGTCCTCCGTTATCTTTTTTCACTCCACATTTAGAATCACCACAACGTGTTTAGAGTCGTTGGCTGCTGTAAATCTCCGCGTGATAAGCCACTTTGGTTGACCTGTCGTTTGCTGCCAGGTCGCTTCTGGAAAAGAGCGATGGAGTAGCTCAGTGGGCCGTACCTGGTGAAATAAAAAATAGTTTAGTTTTTTAATCATGTATGCTAATAATTGTGCCATGATTGGGTTACTATGTATAGGTAAAGGTGCAGCCCTGCCTTTTTTAAAACTATTTGTATTTGACCAGGTGAGGCCCACTGGGCTATATTGCTGTTTTTCAGAAGCGACCTGGCCACAAATGATAGCTCACCAAAGTGAGCTATCATTAACGACACATCGATATATTTACACGATCTAACCCACAAAACCTGTATTATGGATTGTATTGGTCGCGAAAGCCTACGTGTTAAACGCACCGAAGTGGCTTATCACGTGTACATTTACAGCAGGTAAATACTCTCTACGCATGTTTATAAATGTGGAAGGAAAAACTGGATGAGCCTGGAGAAAAATCCACGCAACCACAGAGAGAACACGCAAACTCCAAATATACAGGTGTCAGGGTCGGGATCGAACCCACGATCTCCTGTATAGCAGGCGGGGTAGTTAACATCACACCACCGTACTTGCCACGTCGCTGCCAGCAGAAGAGTATCCACTGGAGGGAGCTCTCGAGAGCTCCTCCAGAGAGGTGTTTGTCAGAGGTCGCAACCAGGTACCCGATACCCGTACCCTACCCGATACCCGGCTACCCGTACCCGGCCGGGTACGGGTATCCATTTGCGACCCTTGTGCGGACGGGTACGGGTACGGGTAAGGAATCAAAACCCGTTTGCGACCTCTGGTGTTTGTCCTTCTCTTCGATGCTGGCCCTGCCACACGAGGCCTGCGGATCAAGTAATTGTGGTGCACACCTTTATACTGCCGGATGGACAGAGCAACTTGGGGGGATCTGAGACTCTTTCTCATTGCTTCAACTCCCGTGTCGGGAGACTGAACCAGCCACATCTGGGTCACAAATCCAAGTGTGCTTATTGCACCACGGCAGTATCCTTCAGGATTACTACGTATTGAATATTCTGTGTAGTACCTATAAGTGTAGAGCCATTTAGAGCCACCTCATACGTAATCTACAAAACATTAAGACACGGGGATCCATTCGCGTGGAGTTTATTTTCACCCTTTTGTGGAATTCTGCCGTGGAGGGGGAAAGCGTTTGCAGGTTTGCAGAAAATATGTCACCGTCTCATTGGCTCTGACCCAGCACCCCCCCCCCCCCCGCCCAACTCTCCCCGACCCCCCTATCCCCCGGCGAGATGGGTGCGATCTTGTGCGGAATCGGTCGCACGTGGCTTGCAAGTCGCGCTGAATCGTCCACGATTTTTTCCGCGAATTCATTCGCTCTCCAACGAAAAGTGCCAGCCAGGATGATGACGCCCGAAATAGCCTAGCCACGCAAATTGGTCCCCACACAGCCTTTGGTAGGAAGAAAGAAGAAAAGGGGGGGGGGGTGGAGTGCAATTTTAAACAATGTAATTACTCTGCCAAGGAGCTCTATTACAACATGATACGCGCGCATTAGTCCACCTTTGTTGAATTTTTCAAACTGTTCCAGATTTCACATCCACCGGGCACCAGCGCTCTCGCCAAGAGACCTGCAGCGCGGAGAACTTTCATTTGTCCTCGTGCTTAATGCCGTGCCCGGCTCACGTTTTTGTTGTTGTTTTTATTGCCGGCACCCTTGATGCGGGCAGGATGGTGTCCTCCCTCGCTTGGAAGGGGAACGCATTCCCAGCGGAGCGGAGCCCGGGGAGGGGGGGGCGGGAGAGGCGGCGACAATAATAATAATTTACGAATAATATCGCCGTCGTTTGGAGGGGGGGAGGGGAATGCTGTCGGTTGGTAGTTTATCGACTTATCGTGAGAATTACTGTGGTTCCAATAAACATCAACGTGTCTTTATGTGTCACTGATACATTTGTTAGGGGGGACGAGAAAAAATATGCACAATTAAAAAAGGCCATCTATTTGATGTACGGTCGGCTGCTGTTTATGAGTTGGATACGCTGGCTATGAAATTGCCCCTCAACATGAATGTTTGTCTGGAATGGATCTAAAATGCATTTGGATGCCAAATTAATTGGAATGCATTTTATGATCCTCTTTTGTTGCTGCTGCCACTGGTTCATGAAATGTAATAATTTAACATACACATTTTTTTCCCATGTATATATTGTAAAAAAAGCTCCTGCTTCGTAAGAGCTTGATTTCATGGTTTCATGTTTTAATTTAGTGCCTGAATGACCGTGCTTCATATTTCAGTGTGAAGAGCGTGAATGCGTTTCTGAAAGGCTGGTCAAGCATTTCCATCAGCATTGCCCCACGTGTGTGCGTGCGTGCTGGAATATGTGGGGAGCGGCAGTGCAGCGGGGTCCGTGTGATCCGTAGTCTGGTGGGGAGTGCAAGCCTCGTGATTCGTGTACTGACTGCGCTACGAACCCGGCAACTCAAGTTCGATTCCCACCCATAGCCACTAACACCATTGACGAGTGTCTGAACCGGTCCTGAGCATCCCCTACTGGAGAGACAAAGGCGGTCGGGCGTGGTGCTGGCCACCCACCCCCTCATGTGCCGTTCCGGCCTTCATAGGTGCTCGCTAACAGCACTTGTCCCAACAGTCTGTTAAGGCTATATGGGGGATCTTTGTCTTTGTGTGTCGTGTGTTGTGAGTGTCACGATGAGTCATGCTGCTGGTGACCTGGCTTCAATGTTAGACTCTGCGCACCATTTGGCACCTGTTAGATGAACCTAGCCAGGATCTCCCCTAGGTGCACTCAGCCTCAAGTTAGCACCTTGCATCGTATAGTGTGCCAACATCAGCAATGTAAGCCAGATGTGAATCTGCTCACACCATTCCCTTGCGTGCTGTGCCCCCATTAGCAGACACCACGAGCACTGCGTAGATTTCCGCGGCTGCGCCGTGCAGCTCTCCGATGTGTTTTGGGTTCGCGCTGCGCGGTGCTTCGAGCGTAATGTCCGACGATTCGCAGAACATCGCGAAACATCGCGCCGGGCAACACGCAATAACAACCCGAAGACATGTCGGAGAAATGACACTGGCACTGGATTCTACACAGCAATCATCACCCCCACTCCCCTCCACTGCAAGAACTTGGCAGGACCCTCCTGCAAAGAAAGTCACGAGGCTCAGGGAGGCTTTCCTGGGTAAGTGAGCGGAATAATAACGCCGTGCTCGTGTGCGGCAGCGGGTCACCGGGCCGACGTCGTTTGTTGGGTGGGCACGCCGGTTCATGTGAAGGCGCGCACGTGCACGTGCGCGTGCACGTGCACGCCTTGACGGGCGCGCCCTCTCCGCACGGACGTGCTCATTGAAATGGAGCGAGCGGATTGGCCTCCACGATTCGAGACACGTGCGTGACCTCGACTTTAGTACTTGGTGTGTCTCCTGTATCCCCTGGGATGAGCAAAACGTGTCCGGCGATTTCGCCCTTTCACGCCACCGCTCACTCGTGATAGCAAAGGTAAAACCTCCTGCCGACGAGTATTTTGAGCGTGCTTTGAAATGCATCGCCGCGATGAAGATCGTCATCCTAGGCGTTACTCTAAATCATGCGAGAGCTCATTGAGACAACAGCAACCCTTGTGCTTCAAAGAGCTGCAAACTTATCATTTACACGTAAGTATAAACAATCGTGGAAATATTATACAAACAATTGGTGGAAAACTAAAAAAACATTGCGGATTCTAAAAACAAGAACAATTCAATTGCGTGAAGCAGATTTATAACTTAAGCAGCGGACGGTGTGCACTCCCGGGACAACAAATAGCCTTTGTCAATATAATGACGATTGTAAGTTATGAGAATTCAAGTTGAATGTTGGTGAGTGCCACAGCTGGGCACATTGGTGTCCTCTCAACATTTTGCATGGATAATTGTCAATTGAGGATTCAACATGTGAACTGAAAGTCGCTTTTGTAACGGTCAGGTTCAGAAAGCCCCATTACACGACACCCTGCGAGAACAGGGCCTCCCCGAGTGAAGCGTCTGGTTTGCAATCTTTGCGCATATCGGGGAACGACAGACCGAGTTAAATGCGCCACTTTGTACGGCCCACTAATTGGATAATGTGTTTTTTTGCAACGCAGAGGCAGGGAGGACAAAGAATGGGTCTCAAACCAGTGAAGCTTGGTCAAGGAGAGAGCCTCACCACGGCAAGACCACCCGTATTTGGCGATCATTACTCTGGAGGACATAATGAGAGGGGCACGTAATAAGGAGCAGAAGGCAGCGGGAGACAGCGTTCAATTTAAGGGCACGCCATCAATATGCGCCCTTATTTGCTCAGCCGTCAACCAATTGGAGGCAATGTTGTGCTGCGTGTGCTTGTGTTTGCCATGAGTGTTGTGCTACCCGCGCGTTGTACGCGTGCGGGATCGAGTGGTGACGCACGGTCACCGCCCGGCACTGCGGCGATGATGAACCTGGCGCAGCGCACCGAGTTTGATTTCCCAGCGACGGCGAACGTCAGCGTTTGAGTGATGTGTGGACCGGTCCTGGGCCTCTCTTTACCGACCCACACTGACCGGCGTGGTGAAGCGTGGCAAAAACAACTGATGTGACACTGGGAGGGCTTTGTCCAGCAATGGATTAACAAAGGGCTGTGAGCGTATACCTGTGCACATCTGAAGTGTCCTGGGTCTAGTGTACACACTCGTAAAGCCATCTTGTGAACACCCTGAATTTTGAAACAATCTATTTTTTTATTTATCTTGAATAATTATTTAAAATGGAGATTCCAGATTTTCTTCAGGCCATCGTTCATATATTTCATATCGCAGTGTTCTGTTAATGGCTCTTGATCGGTCGAGGTTCGAGTCAGGCTGGAAGTGGTTTCGGGGAGAGGTCTGGGTGTTGAGATGGAACTTGAAAAATGTTGAGCTATTTTTACAAGTTTTCCCTTGCTTCTGCGGCTAATAATGAAATTAAGAGAAAAAAACATTTTGGGAACAAATTTAATCATAGCCCTATTGTAAGGAATGTTGTATTATACTCTTAGGTGTAATATATTAGGGGTGTAATGGTGCAATGAGTCATTGATTATAATTAGTTTTTTGAGAAGCGATTATTTAAAATCTGTACAAATCACAGTAATTTATTGTGCTAATATTGCATTTCGGCTAATGGGGCAAACAAAGCTGTAGAAGCGAGACAGATATAAACAAACGAAACACGCCAGAAAAATAATTATTCAACCACAACACCGAGTGAGCTGTGACAATTCATCAACTCGCTGGAGGGGCGGTAAACTGCCCCATGCCTTGCATACCCGATTGGCTACGTACGATGCGAAATAAGTTCGGCAACGGTCAAATTGTAAATGTGGAAGCGTCCGTGTGAAACCCATTCGTCCTGCCGCCCATATTCCCTGCCGTTTCCTCTCTCTGGAAACACCATCGCGTAGAAATAAGAAGCGTTATGAAAGTGCCAGTAAATAAAATACGTTCGCCATTCTGGCGTACCGTCATAGACTGGCCGATTTCAACTGCAGCTTGAATATATAATGAACATTTACTTTCATTCCATCAATCTTTTTACATATGTATGTTAATTAAAAAAACACATTTCCTCTGTGGTCAAAGTAAACAGACAAGCGACATCATGTTTGCTAATTTGACCACTTCATGAATTAAAAAATGCTAAATGTACTTCCTCTTGGCAAACCTATCCCAACTCCATCAATCAGAAGCTGCTTATCAACCGTTGGTCCCTTGTGAAGCCGCAGACGGAGGCTGCGATGGGCCCCGACCACCCATGCCTCTTGCACGTGGTAACGGAAGCCGGTGGCTTGCAGACATCACGTTAATGAGTGCGGTGAGTGAGCAAATGCAGTCATTTACAAAGTGCAATTCCTCTCTCCCGTTTTTTTTGTTTCAGGCAATTGAGGCAGAACCGTCTGCCGTGGAAGAAGCTGTTTGATATTCACGTTTAAAACGGTGCCCTAATTGAATGGGCTATGCAAGTGCGGGAATTGTATTATTCACCCACTGCAGAGCAGAGGAGTTTTTCTTTGCAGAACGGACAGTCGCTTTGTGTTCACGGGAATCAGTGGTGGTGGTGCTGGCGCATTAGGCGCCCAATGCATAACCTCCAAGTGAGATGACAGGGGAGATTTTACACATAGGGTATGCAGAGAAATAACAGAAGTGTGGACAACATATGGGAGAAGAGATACAGATGATAAGACAGAGGAAGTGGGCTGAGAGCTGCAGACAGGGGACCTTCGTCATGATAATTAACTTGATTTGTTTTTCAAGATCTGAATTTGAGCAGATTTTTTAAATATATTTGGTGCATCCATATTTTGTTCTATTCATCCGGGGTCCCTTGAGCTACTTGGGACCCCAAGCCATTGCTCCGTTTGCTTCGGCCTCACGCCACCACCAACATCGGCCTTTTAGTGTCCCATCGCCATAGGCAGTTCGTAATCAGTGAAGCGTCCACTCCTCTTCACACCCGCCTACCCACCTCTCGACCCGACCCAGCTGCCTCCTCGTACGAGGCTAGATACGTGTTTCATTGAGGCACCATTTGCACAACTTGCAGAGCCCTTCCATTTCCAGTAGCCCCAAAGACATCTAGCCGCAAATGTTTAAGAATATTAATGAGAGCTGCTTCAGTGGGTGCCTGGCTGCCTTCTGCAGCATCTGAACCATTGCACGGAGCCTCGGACAAAAAAAATCCTAGGCAAGAGCCCTTGCTGTGGTCCTCATGAACAACACGTGTTGTAGAAGTAATGCAACCTACGGTCGAATCTCCCTAAACGTGCCCAACCTCATTTTATCTCAGAAGCTAAGCAGTATAGAAATTGCTTTGAGCATTGTACCTGGATGGAAGATTACCTGGTGTTGTAGGCTTAGGCTGTGAAGTGGCCAAGAGATAACAGAGTAAGAATGGTTAATGTATTCTGTCTGTGTGGAGTTTTTATTTTAAAGTGCTACCCTTTGCCACCCCCCAATTCCATCTGTATGGGTTTTCTTGTGGCACTACAGTTTATTTCCACATGCTACTCATTCATGGAATTGGAAAAACGTTCCAATGCATGTTTGAGCTCATTCGCCAATAACTGTACACACACATACACAAAACCACATCACGCTCAATCTGTGTTCACTTAATTTAGAAGATTATGTTCTGGTTTAACCGGTGCAATTAACACGCTCTTCAGGGCACATAAATCATGCTGCCCCAAAATATTGTCAAATCCGCTTACTGAAGTGGCTTCTAAAGTGCTTCTGTGAAGTCGTCTTGCAGGACCCTTCCAGCACACCACCGCTCGCTGTGAGGGTTGCCAATGGAAACTATCTCCGTCTCGTGGCGTGATGCGGGCAACACAATTGTAACATAACTGGAGGAAAATATATCTGCACATTAAAACGAAAAAAGAGTCAAAGTCCATGTCGGAGAGAAAATTAATTTACAAATTGCGAAAATGAGCAACCGTGTCGAAATTATATTTAGCCACGAGTGGTCAATCATGAGGCTATAAACTGTATTAGAAAATTCATCATGAAGATGGTGAAATCCAAAAATACTGGCACCGCTAAATCATGACCGCCAGGCCTTCACATTTAAACACAGCTATCAGTGTAAAACATGTTTCCATCCGCAAATGCAAACCAGTCTTAAATGCTTTGCATTCTACACCTCCTTTTAAGTGTGCATTCACGTCCTGTCTGCTCCTGAAATGGCAGTCCAAGCCAATAATGCCCTGTTTAATGAACCCCTGGTCAAAGGTAACCTTGTTTTTTTGGAAAGGGTCACAGGGAATGTCAAAGGTTGCACGCAATTAGCTCTTGAGGTTGGCATCAGGGGGTGGTGTTTTGTTAAAATACGCGTCCCATTACGGCGAGTAAATGTTTGTCCGTAAACATGTGTTTATGCAGGGGTGACACGAATCGTACGAAACATTTGGCCTTCCCCGTGGGTTAAACACGCGTCGTAATGTGCACTGGCGTGCAGTGTGCGATATTAAACGGCAGCGAAGGGCCAGCGTCTGATGGCGATAATGTCCCACGAGTGGAGCTTACGCGATAATGGGACGAGGGGACTCTGGTGGAATGCGCAATGTTTATAATCAACACTGGGGACGAATGCGAAGTGCGGGTCCAGGCGCTGGTTGAAATAACAAACAGCACCGCATTCAAATAATAATCGTAGTAGAAGTAGGACCCCTCCTCTTATCTGTTCCGCTATTCCCAAATATACGAGGGAGCTGTATGGTCCTCGATAACTCTGATTTCGTGTTGGCACGTTCTTGCTATTTTCTGCAGCTATCATAGATGAGTCCTCGCAGGTAAGTGAAGTCAACATGAGGTTAACCCTGCGGATAATCAGATTCACGACGTCGCTCCCCTCTCGTCACATCACCGCAGTCCTTCGGTACATGACGACCAATTGGCAATCCACTGCTGGATGAATGCTACGCAGGTCTCGCTACGCAGGCAGCGTCGATCACTGCGTTGCTTGGGGGGCGGGGGGGGGTGGTGCAGGACTAGTCCAGATATCACTTGCCGCTGATGTTAGCTGTGGCCAGGGCTGGGAATCAAACTCAGGTTACAGGGTCGATAGTGCAACAGTGCAGCACGCGAAGCCGCCGTGCAAGCATTACGCCGCCAATGCCAGCGTAGAACAGCGCCGGTGCTGCCAGCGTAACTGTTTTCTTTGTGCAGAAGTGGGGTTGCCGAGCGGGCTTTGGTAATTGCCCCACAGATTTGTATCACCAGCTGGCTCCCCGGCTCCGAAGCGTGGTCTTGCGAGCGGAATGCTAAGCAGAGATACGGAGCGAGAGCAAAGCGAGCGGGAGAGGAGGCGGTCGAGAGCAAAAAAGCGAGCGGGAGAGAGAGAGAGAGGCTGAGACAGATGGAGAACCAATGAAGATGGAACTGCGGAGGGAATGAGAACGCATGCGAGAGAGAGAACACCGAGAGGGCAGAAAGTGCAGCAACGGAATCAATTCACGACGAGAGAGATACAGACGGACAAAAGGCAGGAGCGTGGCGCGAGAGAGAAGGTGCACTGAGAAGACGCTCAGTGATGAGAGAGACAGACAGAGTGAAGCGGGAGAGAGAGAGAGACAGATATAGAGCAGCAGTGGTAGAGATAGAGGGATGCGATAAGGCTCAGCGGAGGGAATGGAGACAGCCAACTGACAGATTTATTGGGCTGCAGCTCAGGAATTGACGGCCAAGCCTCTCCGATGACACTGAGTCATTCCTCGCCACTCTGCGCGGCACCACACGCCGAAGTTGCGCGCTGTCTTCGGTGACCCAGATTTCGCACGGCGCGCGTACGGCCCTCATCTCGTGCGACCCTCGTCTCGGGCAGCCAACGATGAAGCCAGGCGCGCGTCTCTACCTCGACTCGGGCGGAGATTTTTTTTTTCGGTTCCATTTAAAGAGACACGGCGAGACGTTGCTCTGGGTCTTATTATCTCCGCGGTGTCGCTTTACTCGACGCTTCGCGTACGAAGGTGAAAAGTACCCCCCCCCCCCACCACACAGTTTATTTTATCATGGTTTCTGTTTGGCAGGAAAAAGTATTGATTTTTTACGCTATTTGCTTGTATTGGTATGCCCTCAACATATGGGTAAATGCAGGGTTTCATTTCAGCTGGGTATGTCCAGGTAAGTGTCTAGGAAAATGCATCCACACCAGGAACACCACATCAATCATACCTGGACCACTGTGGCTATGGCTACGAGTCACGTCCTACTTGGGCCCTGTCTCTACGTCTACGTCAGTCTGCCAGAAACCCAGAAAATGCTGTAAACAAAACCACTATGCATTGTAAAGTGTCTTGGGAAATAACATATATAAACAGACCTCCGTTCTGTCTCCAAATACAAATCATCTGCCTATTATGCTTTGCAGAACAATATTATCAAGAAGTATTTGTTTAAGCAAGCAAAACTGTGGACTACTTTCAACTTAAGTGGGTCTCATCAGCAGCCAGACTTGTTTAGACAAATCCTGCTGGGATCGCCAGATGGTATTGGCAACGGTACTCCATTTAAACTATGGGGCCCTGTTCAACGCAAACAATATTTATCGATAAACTAAGCACTGACTATATGTAAATTTGTCAAGTGGGGACATATTGTGGCGTTATTTAAATTTACAATACGGTCTTTGCTTATTGGATATGCCTACTCCACTTAACTGTCAACTCGTGAACGTTCATTCCAAGCAAGAAGGCATCGTTTAATATTTATTTATATTTATTTTACTCTCATTCGCCCCGAGGCTTCAAGCCAGGATTTCAGAGATGCTGGCTCAGTACTCCGCCAATAGTAAATTGATCCTCTAGGCAATAAGCAGAGCATTCGTGTAAATATATATAAATACAACATCTGCGGATGACTTGTTCAACAGACAAGTGGTAGCTCACTATTCCTGTGCCTCACAATTACTGCAGGCGGCGGCTGCTCAATGTTACATGGACACGATGTAAACCGTTCCTGAAACAAATATGGATCATGGCATTGACTATGAAGACCTACGTTTTTGCATAGTCACGTCGCTGAAATTGGGAGGTTCTGAAACTGTGTGATAGCTTTTATCAGAATCAGAATCTTCATGTGTCCTGGTGGAACTATGAAGATATTTTTCACAGACGTCAAGTCGAGGCGGGTTAGCAAGATATAAGCGGTCACCAATAATTCACAATTCATGAAAATGCTGCAGCATCTCAGCTCGCCTTTTTTGAAACATGCAAAAAGCATTAAAAAATTAAGACGGTTTCATGAATAATATACGTGAAACACAGACTGCATTTTTAAGTTAAGCCCTTGGAATTCTCGCTCACAGCTGCTGCTGGCGCATGGGCCTTCACTCGGGCGAACTCTGAAGGGTATTTGGTCTACTCTTCCACATTAACAAGACGTGTTGTAAAAGGTAGCGTACCCATAATTTCTTCCTCCACAAGCGACCTACCGATCGACTAACTGCGTTGTATCCAATCACACTGCTGGGTGGACAGAGGTTCCAGGACACTTAAGAGACGTGCCATACCGGGAGATTGAACGACGGGTGACGTTTTGACGGCGCTATGAAGAACGTCCGTTGTCTGAAATGTTGCCTATCACATGTATATATGTTTACGTTGTGTCTTTATGGGCAGTGCTATTTGGAATACAATAATTCATGTTGTTCTCTGGTCCAATTTGTTTTGTCTTTTCATCAGTGTGTATCTGTGTGGCTTATTGGCTCAAATTCCTGTTTAAATATTTTAATTGATTTGCTGGCTTGCCAATTTAAGAAAATTTTAAAGATAAAAATCAAACATTTAAAACAAAAATGCAGTCTGAGTAGCACACGATCAAACACTTCGTATTTAAATAATTGTCGTAACAGTTTATGCTGAAAGGGTGATAATTTAAAGTTTAATGTTGATGTGTCCAATTGGTATTAATATTTAAAATACATAGCACGCACATAGTCACGTGATCACTCTGTTATGCACGGGTGGAATGTTCTTCATGGATAAGAATCTATGGAGCTTTGAACAAACAAAATAATAATAACAATGTATATATATAAATAACAAAGCAAAACTTTACGTGTGCAGCAACGTGAAAATCTTATATGGGTAAGCGACGAATATCACAACAAAATAAAATAACAAAAATCTGTTGATATATGGACTGAGCTCATAAACTGCTTTGCATGCTGCAAAGTGCCCCTTCGTAGCTTCATAAAGTGTGCATATGTTGCGAGATTATTTTCTTATTAAAGCCTTTGCACTTAGGGAAATAAACACTTTAAGTTGTTTTTGTAAGTTGCTTAATTTCACGTGTATACAAATCAGATAAACACGTGTATATTTTGTACCAACACAGATTGTCTTTCTTTTTATAACTAAGACTATGCTTAGTTAATTCAGGCAAAACATTCAAGAGATTGTTTTTGTTCCATATGCACACAGTGGAACCAAGCAACAATATGAATAACGTGCACTGCTCAGGAAAATGATAATAATAATATAATTACTTATTTATCCATGAAAGTCTCACTGAGAGCTATTTCTCAAGAGGCCTCTTCTTTGCGATATTTGACCAACGCCAATTAGATTGCACCTGTGTGTGTTCATCTATGGGAGGAAATCAGAGAACCCCCAGGAAACCCATTGCAAAACAGGAGGGAGAACAAACACATACCCCGCATCGAGTCAGTGGCCGAACCCGGCTTCTTCTTGCTCTGAGGCACGAGTGTTGCCAATGCGCAGCCAGGAATTGTTTCATTGGAGCTTCGCACGGAGATACAATCCTGCTCGATGCCTTCGATTTCACTAAACGGAGAATTTACCACTGGGATACAAAACTTCATCATTTATTGAGCAGTGGTTAAATTAACTGCACCCCCTCTTTCATCCATGTCCGAAGAGGGATGTCTCCAAAGCCTGTCCTGTACATGTGCGTGTGCGTGCATGTGCATCTGTGTGTAAGGAGCGGTGGCGCCATGGATCACACACTGCACCGCGAACCCGACTACCTGAGCTCGATTCCTGCTAGGGGACAACTTCGGTGACGATTATCCGAACCGATCTTAAGCCTCTCTTAGATCGATTCAGCCTTAAACGTGTACCTGGTGCCGTGTGTAAACATAACAACAGCCTTCAGACAAAGGCGTGGTGCTGACCACTCACCCCATCGTGTGCCGTGCCAGCCTTAATAGCTGCTCCCTAACAGCGCATGTCCCAACAGCCTGTTAAAATCTATACGGGGATCTTTATGTTTATATATGTATGGGATGAATGAATATGTACTTTTGCGGGTATCAGCAGCCAATCTATAAACAACAATATCAAAGTTATGCACATTTAAGGAGATTAATCCCAGGCAGAGATCAGATCTCAGAGCTGAGCTCCTAATTTCCAAAAAAAACGTGCGGCTCCTAGCCACACATGGGAAAATAATTGCGCGTGCAGTTTATGCATGAAGATAATTCCTTTACAAAGCAGAATTGTTATAAATAATTATAATTTTAAGGATTATCGCATTTGCTATGCATGTTGTTGTGCATATTGTGAATGTCTTAACGATATTTACGGGTTCTTAAATACTTAGTGTCTGGGAAGAATGCATCCAGAGCCTTTGCCTCCCACCACACATTTCTCATGATGTGCTACATTTTCCGCTTACGTGTTACGAGTCAGTGTCTACTTAAAGCACTTTATATGCTGTAACATTGCTGTTATGAATGCACGCGTGTCCAAACAAGGTCATGAAATTGATTTTTTTATTGCCAAATAAATTAGATTATATATTGAAATGATAAAAAAAAGTTGAACAATAAACAATTTGGCAATAGAGAAGCATTGAAGTTGATACTGAGAATGTGACTAAATAGTCGAGTGAACTTCCATTCCCTTGCAACCACGGAAAATTTATCCACAATTAGGTTTTTAAAAAAAATTGATGCCTCTTTATAGCCCTGAGCAAGTGGTGGAACTTCCATATTCCCGTGGTCGAGGAAAGTATTTTAATAGGATGACCACTCTTGACTTCTCTGAAAAGAGTTACTGCATTCATTTTATATCCTTTATTGTGGTGACCCTGGTGGTGACCCTTCAATCCAGAGGTCACTGGCTTGATCTCCTGGTGCAGTTGAAACAGCGGTGCAACCTTCTCAAATCCCCCTGCCTCTGTCCACCCAGGAGTATGAATTGGTACAACCACAGCAAGTCGATCATTAGGTCGCGTGTGTTGAGGTATCGTGTGGGTAACTTCCATCTCGCCCAAGACATCTGGTCAGTGTGGAATTGTAGAGGCCACACACTCACTCGGGGACTTCTGCAGAGCTCCGTCTGGAAGAGACTATCCTGCCAGAGGTGGCACGAGCAAGTCATAGCAGAGTTGCACCTTTACCTATTGACATGGTGAGCTGAGATTCGAAGCTTTCATGACTGCAAGAACTACTCTTTGGTTCTTTCGATTATTATTCAATTTAATTTCTTTCTACGTGACTTTACCGAAAGAACCAAAGAGTATGGTGAGCTGAGTTGACCCCGAACCAGGATTTGAACTTATAACTTTAACATCCCAAGTTGCACACTCCCACTGCTTCGCCTGGACCTGTAGGACACTGGTATTCTGCTGACTCGCCCGTGATATACTTAAATAATAACCCCTCTCTCCTCAGGCTATTAAATACACTTTGGTGGCAAACCCAATATGAAATTTTCACCCCCTGGACAGAATCATAAATAAATAAGTTTATAAATATCTCAGCACAATGGCTGGCTGAACAACAATTGCAGTATTTATCGAGCAAAATTATTGGTTGATACAAAGCAATGGAGATATTTTACTGAGATACAAAAATTAGTTATTTTGGTTATAAAAAGATATAAAAATACATTTCTAAGAGAGGATTACCTCACAAGGTGGCGGATTTTTTTTATTTCCTTCATCGCCAAAATCTCTCATCGTTGCCAGCATAATTAATTACACTTATCTGAGGCCACCTGCTACAGAGAAAGAATATTTAAACAGCTGCACGATGATTGAAGATGTTTTATTGGGCAAGCTGTTGATATATTTCCCCTAGGTGGAGAGAAGCTGTTACTGCAGTCTAAACAGAGCAATGTGTTGCTGTTATGAATATCAACACACAATTCGCATACAATGCAAGTGCTGGAATGTTTTTTTTTCTTACCCATTACAGACAAGAACTTTTGCGCAAAGCTCATCTGCGTTATCTCAATGCGTGCATATTCATGTTGCAACTTTATTCCACATTCCCCCTCCCCCGCACCTCCGACTCCATTCACCGCACCTGCGATTAGCACGGATGGCTACGTACGGCGCGAAAGAAGTTTCGACGTGCGTGCGTGCGTGCGTACACATTGGCGCAACGCGGCGAGACGAAGAACCAACTCGGAGGCCTCGCCAGAAGCGGCGCATCACCCTGTGCGTCCGTGCTCGAGGGAGATTTCACACAACGCCTGCCCAGGTCCTCTTTCGGTGGCACAGTCTTTAAAAATTCCAGCACGAGAGAGGTGGCGCCGATGGAAGAGATATAAAAAAATTGTCTAAAAAATACATTGAACATTGACAGAGGTCAAATGAAGACAAACGGACAGGAAACAATGGGTACAGATTGACCACGTGCAAGATAAGTGGATACAGGATACCGTTTGAACAGGATACATTGGCATGTCGTATTCAATTGTGCGTCTGTGCTGTTGACCTGCCCCTCCCGATAATGGGACGCATTGGTGGAATGTCCCATTAGACAATAGGGATGCGATGCGTGCCTGATGGGTCTAAACGTGGCGTTCAAATGTTACATCGAAATCGCTTTTCGGTGTGTGTGTGGGTACGCTCGCCTGTCTCACGTGCAGCTACGGACTTATCGACCAACATCTGGCCATTCATCACGCGTTATTTTATTGAAGTTCGTTCGCTTATTCAAATTCACTATTTTTGTTCGATGGCGTGCACAATTGAGCCGTGGCATGTCATCCCCCTCGGCAGGAATCCAGCCGCGTCTCCAAGTTAAATTACGAATTACCATCCTGCATGTTCCGCTTTTTTTATATATATAATTTATGGCTGGAAGCGATTAATTGAGCCGGGAAAGAAGACGCCCCAAAAAGCGCAGCGGCCGCACGCCAGCTCAGTGAGCTCTGTGGATGCTCAAGCTTGGTTGGCGAGAGCAGCCTGTGGCAAGGTGGCACAGGCTACGAGAGCAGCCTGTGGCAAGGTGCCACAGGCTACGAGAGCAGCCTGTGGCAAGGTGGCCCAGGCTACGAGAGCAGCCTCTGGCAAGGTGGCACAGGCTACGAGAGCAGCCTGTGGCAAGGATGTCACAGGCTACAAGAGCTGCCTGTGGCAAGGGTGGCACAGTCTACGAGAGCAGCCTGTGGCAAGGTGGCACAGGCTACGAGAGCTGTCTGTGGCAAGGTGGCACAGGCCACGAGAACAGCCTGTGGCAAGGTGGCACAGGCTACGAGAGCAGCCTCTGGCAAGGTGGCACAGGCTACGAGAGCAGCCTGTGGCAAGGTGGCACAGGCTACGAGAGCAGCCTGTGGCAAGGTGGCACAGGCTACGAGAACAGCCTGTGGCAAGGTGGCACAGGCTACGAGAACAGCCTGTGGCAAGGGTGGCACAGGCTACGAGAGCAGCCTGTGGCAAGGTGACACAGGCTACGAAAGCAGCCTGTGGCAAGGTGGCACAGACTACGAGAGCAGCCTGTGGCAAGGTGGCACAGGCTACGAGAACAGCCTGTGGCAAGGTGGCACAGGCTACGAGAGCAGTCTATGGCAAGGGTGGCACAGGCTACGAGAACAGCCTGTGGCAAGGTGGCACAGGCTACGAGAGCTGCCTGTGGCAAGGGTGCCACAGGCTACGAGAGCAGCCTGTGACAAGGTGGCACAGGCTACGAGAGCAGCCTGTGGCAAGGGTGCCACAGGCTACGAGTGGCTGCCCGCAGGAGCGTGTCGACTTGCGTCCCATCGACGGGAGGGTGACATTCTGGGATCTGCCATTTTTCTCCGAAACTGGAATGCAGAGTGAGCGTGATGAATTGAAAACGCTTTTTCGTTATCAGATCAGGACCCTGAAGAACAACACGGAAGACTTTGACTTTTAAATAACTTTTATTGCCGCCAGCAGCAAAAGCACTGGAAGCGATTTCGATATAAAACACACAAAGTCACCAGCAAACAAATGAAAATAAACCGCTACAAATCGACGCGCTGTGGCGCTAAAAGCACCGCGCACAACACCAAAGAAAAGTCACGTGGTTATGGTGGTCATCGCGGAAGAGAGAGGGAAGCAGGAATAGAAATACGCTCTAAGATCTTTTTTCCCCCCTACAAGAACAAAACAATTAAAAGCAACCTTGCCAGGAGTGAATGTTACCTGTCTGACACGTTTTGGCATTATTTACTATCAGTGGCCATTGTTGCACCGCTGCTGTAATTCCGAGTAAGGCTGAACGATTAATCGATTAAAAATCGAAATCGCAATTTGAAACAATGCGATTAGCAAATCGCAAATACAGCGATTTTTTTGCGATTTGAAAAGTCGTGTTACTTTCTTATTGGAATTGTTTCATTTTTTTATTATTATAACTTGATTTATTTAACTTAACATTGTTATATGTTTGATTGTTCTATTTCGATTAAAACATTTTTATAAATACATGTTATAAGCATTATATGTCTTTTAAGTTCTCATCCTTGCATTAGAATATATAGAGCAGTTCATATTTTGATGGTATCATGTGGTAATGCTCCATCACATGCTTTAAATCTATTACACAGTGAATATTGAACTGAAGCTTGACTTAACAAAAATTTAATCGCAAATCAAATCGCAAATATCTATCAGCAAATTCGCAATTAGATATTTTCCCAAATCGATCAGCCCTAATTCCGAGGGTTCATTGCACCGGTGGTTTGTGGTGGGCCTCGTGTCAAATCGCGTCGCATGGGGCGACAGAAAATATCCCCCTGCCACAAATCCTTGAGGCCTGTCTGGGAGGGCATAACACCTCCCGCGGACGTTGTGAGATCAACCCAGAAGCGTTGCCGTGATTCAGTTCCTTGTTTAATTCGAGATTTATCTCTTGAAAATAGGTAGTGAAAAATATCAACCACGCTCCAAAACTATCAATTGTCTCGCTCAGTGTCCGACGACGAGGTAGGAACTTGAGCTTTGCTCTTCACCGCCCACACAGTTGTATTTTAACGGCTTAGGAATGTTATATTCGTTATATACTTTCTCGCAAAATCGTATCTGTCGTTATTAACTTCAGCTATTGAGTCACGCGCACAATACGCACAGAGCGGCTGTGTTTGTTTTCTCTGCAGGCTGATGTGCAAAAGCCTCACAATCCGGACATTGCCAGTGCAATTCCTTGGTGGAGGAAGGTCGGAGTTTAAAATGTCGTTCACGTATCTCGATCAACGATTCCCTCCGCCCTTGTAGAGGCACAGTGAACGCACAGCAGTAAGTCGACGGTGAAGATCGGTTCTAATGTTTCTGGGCAACGTGGAGAACCAGGCTAAATAATCTCTGGTCAGGGGCAAGTTCCTTAAAGACTCCCCGCCGCAATTCCCCCCAGCAGAACAATGGGTACAACCACAATGAGTTGATGGGCAGGTCGCCTGCCGGGACGGGGGTGGGAGTAGTAAATGACTTCTCCAATCTCTAACAATGCGTCTAGCCAGCGTGTAAGACTGGGTTAAAATACACTCTGGGTGGTGGGGGTGTGCTCTCTAAAGCTCCTTCTAGTAGAGAACATTCTGCCAGCAGTGACCGGAGCAAGCAACGGCAGGGCTGCTCCTTTACCTTGCGGGTCTCCTCGATGGAGCGAGGATCCCTACGCGCGGTTGCACGACCAAGCAAGTCTTTGCTGACCTTTGCCTTTATATATATCCACCGCCCTGAGAAGAGCTCCATAGACACATCCGTAAACGTGCGAATTGTAGCAACACTTCTTGGTTTTTTCGGTAAAGTCACGTAGAAGGGAAATAACAAAATAATAAAAATATAAAACATAATAAAATAATTTTCGATTTAAAGCTTTCGTGACTGCAGGGATTCATCTTCTTGGTTCTTTCGGTAAAGTCACGTAGAATGGAAATAACAAAATAATAAAATAAAATATAATGAAATAATTCTCACGACGTTTCGGCCACAACGCAAGCAGCCGTCCTCGGGTGAAGAAACGGCTGCTTGCGTTGTGGCCGAAACGTCGTAAGAATTATTTTATTATGTTTAATTTTTATTATTTTTATTTCCCTTCTACGTGACTTTACCGAAAGAACCAAGAAGATGAATCCCTGCAGTCACGAAAGCTTTAAATCGAATTGTAGCAGCACTGTTACAGGCTACCGGCGTGCAAGCGGCAAAGAGGGGAGGGCGGCGTGAAGCCGCGTGCGATCATGCGCTCTCCACCGCGCGGCGCGGGGAGTTTCGGAGACCCAGAGACGCAGCGCTCAGCGCAAGCACCACGGATCGTTGGGTCCTTGCTGATACTCGCACTGCTCACGTCCAAAGCGGTTCGCGAACGCACGTCAGAGCTGTCATACCACACAGATAACCGTTTTGTCAGGCCGGCTTGGTGAGCAGCAACATGCTGCATTTGAAACACCGGTCTCGGTTGAAAAGTGGTGTGTGTGTGTATATGCGGGTGTGTACATCAATCCTTGCGTGGGGAATGGGCGTGGGAGCGTTGGCGAGCTGATTCCGATTGCCACTGGTGACCAATATCAGTGGCGAATATTTGAATCGGTCCTGGGCCTTCCCTAGGTTGACTCAGCCTTAAATAAGTACCTGGTGAAATGTAGGCAAGCATCAGCGCTGGGAAGAAAAAGGTGGTGAGTGATTTCTGAACTGGTTCTGGCTCTCCGCCCCATAAAAAGAGAAGACGTATTACAATTACTTTCATGCTCCCATTCTGCACACCTCCACCTCCCAAACTCCACCTATAATTGTCCATTTTGCCACAGATGCTCCGTAAATGTCACTCTCAATCAGACGGAGCCACTGGCCCAACATTGGTGCCGAGGACGAGATAATTGAGCTGTAATGCATAACGCCACATCGCATTACCTCTTCAGGTTTACCAGGTCAAGGCTGAATTACAGCCCGTGTCTCTTTGTATCACAGGACCTTTACATCATGGGATGTTGTGATATCACTTTGTCCAGCCCGCTCGTGTTATTTAAATAAGCCTGTAACAATGCAATAAAAATGTTAGCCTGTTCATTATACTGGAAGGCGTTCCTTTAATGCATTTATGCACATACTAATACATTTTTTATGGAATATCTTAATTTATTTTACACTTTTTTACACACCCTATAATACAATTATCATATAGTTTTTCATCGCAGTATAAATACACTTCTGAATTCTGGCCTCCCCATGCAATGCCGACCATGGAGGTGGTTGGACCATATTTTACCTTCCTGAGAACTTTTTGGTGGAGAACAGCAGAGGGCCCAGGACCATTTACAATCCCACTCGTGGTCCATGGGCCCAGACCAAATCATTTACTTGTCGGTTCCAACGTGAGTTGCACCGATATCTTTGAATCGCAATAAGCTTGTTAAGTGTATGCTATCACACTTATTAACCATGTGCAGAAATTGGTATATTTTATATATATATATTTGCCACCTTTAGCGCGATCCGAGTCGACCCTATTGGTTATTCTTCATTGTCCATCAGTGTAGGAGATAGCTGTAGATACCATGTGATGTTCTAATGCGGTTCAGAACAGACCCTTATTAGCTTGGCAAGTTGAAACTGAGAGGGTTTTCTGTTGGATCAGCAGTAAGGTGTTAGGAATGTGGGGGCATTGCCTTAGGTTGTTCTCCACTCGGCCTCACGATAGAATGAGGGCACTTCGTGAGAGTTTGCGAGTTTATGAAGGTCCTCCTGGTCACCCATAGGCTCGGCTTGGCTGTAACGCGGGTGTAGACGAGGAAATGTTTGTGTCTCTCTTCGGATTGTGGGCGGGTTTACGTGGGACAGAATTAGCAGAGTGCACAGCGCACATGCCGATGCATGCCGCTGCTACCGGACAGCGATGACTGTGGTCGCAGCTGCATACGGCGCGATTCGTCAATTCGCGTTACAGGGAATGACGCAGCCCTTCCCACAGAAAGGAAGTCGCGTTGGCATTCACGCTTTTATAAACCAGTGTTCCTTGCATCCATCAACATCGATCATCGGTCACTGTCTATCCACTGCTAGATTAAGCCTCCTCTTCGCCATTGTCGTTCATCATGGTAGCAGAGCTGCCAGCATCCATCTCACTCTTGCACACACCTGACATTTCTGCAAATCCTCCCGTAGCTTAGGCCTCAACTAAAAGGACACGTGATGCTGCACTAGAATGAACAAGAATGCTGGCAGTGTGAAAATTCAACAGCTCATGACATAAAACCATTTTCAGTGGGTCAGGAGAGCATAGAGTCTTTATGTAAGTATAGTTTGATTTTTTGTACGACTGGAAAAGCTCACAAAATAATGTATCGTACTTGTGAGAAGAAATATTGTTATGGGACACACTTGCCAAACAGCTTATATTGCTTTTCCCGTCCTGTTTAGGGCAGCAGAGCATGATTTTTCAATATCAGCGCGTTGTTGTGTGCACACAGCGCGAGTGCAAATGGAGTCACTTTGCAAGGGCACCCCAAACGCACTTTAACTGCTTTCGGTTTTTTTATAGTGAAAATCTCGTCTCGAGAGATATGGAATGAATATACAATATTCTCACCAATTAAATGCAGAGATTTTTCAAAATTACAATCATTATGCTCAGTAAAATAACAAAATCGCAGTAGCGCATTGTATATCTGTTTCACCTATTGTGCATAGCTTCCAGTATAATCGGCTTTGTTTACATATATATATGATTTAGGCCAGAAATGGGTTAACATTTAAGGATCTCACTTTGGTTAAAATGAACCAAATACTCATTGAGGTTACCCTAAATGTGCCCACCTCTAATCATATCTCAGAAACTAAGCCGGTTCGAGCCTGGTTAGCGCTTGGATGAAGTGACCAATTCGGTTTGGTAGGCGTGGTGTGGACGGGGCTGCAGGGGTTCCAGATGGCAGCATCGTTCACCTACTGGCATCGGTGACATTCCTCCAGCACTGCAGCTTCATTCCCCATTCTCAGAAAGAGGCTTTCCTTGTTGAAATAATTGACACTATTTCCGTAGGTCAACCTTTTCTAAAACGATTACCGATAGTGAAGAGCCCTTGAATGACACTATAAGGACTGCACGAATGAGTGCACCCATTTACATGCATAGCTGAAACATAAGTGTTCAACAACCCTACAATCCTCTGAGCAACGCTAGATGATCCGCATATTGTACTCACTGGTTAAACTGTTGCATCGCCAGTCACGAGTTGTAGGATGGTCATCCGGAAGAACAGGGTGTGTGGCTTGTGTAAAGACTAAGGGCTTCTGTATAAGGCTCCCATACCATCGCTGTGATGGTCTGTGTCGTGTGTGAATAGATTCAGGCACTGGACCGAGAAGCCGTTCAAGCCATCCAATATGACGGCGTTCAATCCTTGTCTCAACAACAAAAACTGCCATCAATTCATATTGGGTCACCACCCCACACCGTGGCTTCAAAAAGGTGAAGGTGCCCTTGTGTGGAAAGCCGATCCACTCCAGGCAGGCGTGGCCCAGCCGCGTTTTATAACTTGCCAAGGTCGGGTGCACCCCAAATTAAGTTAATTGAATGATTACAGTAGCTGTATGTACCAAGCGTGAATTCATCACAATGACCATTCCTGATATTGGTCCGATGCAAACCCTGGATTGGTCCCCAACTAAGAGCAACAGCATCTGTCTGGGCTATGAAACGCACTGGGCATTTAAAAAGCAGCCTTGTAAACATGAATATCAATATCAAGTTTAGCCGTGCGTACTTTTAAAGAGAAATGCGCGGCGCTGTAATCGCTTGCTCACGCGAACTACCTGCGGAAAAGCCTCCACTTGAGCGAACTCTCAAGGGTATTTGGTCTATTCTTCCATATCGACTAGATGTGTTTATAAGAGGTGGACATACCCACACTTTAACCCACCACACACGAGCTGCCGATCGACTAACTGTCCTGGACTCGTGCCGCTGAGTGGACAGGGGTGGACAGGGGTGGTTGGCTGCACTTGAGAAACTTGCGCAGTTGTTTCAACTGCCCCACCACGAGACTGAATTCAATCGGTGACCTTTGGATTGCAAGTCCAGTGGGCTAACCATTATACCACGATTCACCTTCATATCGGACCGCCCTGTGGTGAGTGCATCTTTAAATACTATACTGTATTACATTTACACTGCTGGCTGCGTCTGTGAATTTGTTTTGTTGTTAATGTATGATGGTGGATGCGGCTGTGTTGGTGTGTGTTCAATTTCGGGGCTTGTTAAA
Organism: Lethenteron reissneri; assembly: GCF_015708825.2. Taxonomy (NCBI): domain Eukaryota; kingdom Metazoa; phylum Chordata; class Hyperoartia; order Petromyzontiformes; family Petromyzontidae; genus Lethenteron; species Lethenteron reissneri. The sequence goes on from NC_083819.1 coordinate 1,725,452, forward strand.
TAAAACTCGCCTTTTGTCCGTCCAAGGACGGGTGTTTTGCAGTAAATCTGAAACTTGCAAGCGAAGAGACAGACTGCGACGTGATATTGATTGCATCAATTCGTGTGCAATTTGTAAGGGCGCGGTGACACAGCCTTCTTTCATTTAAAGGTTATAATCCCTTGTTCATCAAGACGTCCTTTTTACTTCGATGTCTTACGGAGATCACGTGACGTGAGGGTTCTGCCTTTGTAGTGAGGGTTGTAAGTTGACGCCGAGGAGCGGGGGAGGAGGCGCCTCGCCCCCCCGTGTGGAGTGACGTCACCCGCTAATTATTATTAAGCATAAGGCCACACTGAGCAGCAGATGTTAACGGGAATATGGAAAACCAAATTCCATATGCTCTGCTTTCAACTCGGGCACCCATAGCTGAATTCGTGAGCGATGGCATAGGGTGATTATGGAATAATAATCGCTCAAACTGGGTTTTGTAGATGGCCCTTTATTTATCCAGAGGGTGGCTATGCAACTTAAATGAATCAATTTATTTCTAGACATTTTTTTATTTTACCACGTAAGGCCCACTGAGCTATGTAGCATTTTTTTCAGAAGCGACCTAGTCACAACTGATAGCTTAACGAAATGGCGTATCATCACGTGCAAATTAATAGCAGCCAAATGCTCAGCGCACGTTGATTCTAAATGTGGAGGGGAAAATCGGAGGGCCGGAGAAATATCCACGCAACCACGAGTAGAGAGACATGCAAACTCCAAATATACAGCAGGCTTCAGGGTTAGGATCGAACCCACACCTCATGTATACTGGGAGAGGTAGTTAGCATCTCGCCACTGTAGCGAGTTGAACAGCATTTGAGTTTGATTCCTGGCAATGGCCATTCTGTTGAGTGGTCTTATTTGTATCAGTTTCCTTCAAGCTGTGCTGTTAGCGAGCACCTATGAAGGCTGGAACGGCACACCAGGGGGTGGTTGGCCAGCACCATACCCTGTCGACTTTGGCTACCTAGTGGGGATGGTCTTACACACCGCACCAGGTAATAATTTAAAGCCGAGTCGACCTAAATAGTGGTGAAGTAAGGTCAAACAAACCCATGACTGACACGCCATGGACAGACCTTCATCCAGCAATGTACTGACAAAGGGTTGTCCATTCTAATGTGTTGCTTTATTTACCATTGAGCGCCTCCACGACACTCAGGAGTCTTTATCAGCAGGGCCTTGAATTGGGACGTATGGCCATTTCCGTCAGTGAGTGTTGGGCACGTGTGAGGACACCCATAGTACTCGTAGGGAACCCACATATTCCAAAGGGATTAAAGCACGATTTCAACAGATCGATTCAAGAATCCATTGGCGTTCTGCCATGGCCGGATTCACCACACAGCCCTAGCTTGCAACGGCTGATATTCCCAGACATCCACGTGTAATATGAGAATATATCCGGCTCACTGACGTATCACAACTTGTCATGGTGATTGGCTCTGCCGGTCCTGGTTTACAGCCAACGGGGGGAAGCCTGGGGGCATGGCCCTGACGTGATGGAAGGGTGACAGCTATGGAGATTGGTTCTGCTGGCTTTGGCCTCAGCCAATGGGGAGATGAGTCAGGGGCGTGGTCCCGGGAGCTGACGAGGGAGCCTGGAAGATTTGATGCAGGCTAATGAGGATTGGCTGAAGCATACCACGTGATCCGGGTATTAAATAGGGGTAGAGAGGAACGACACGGGGTCCGAACAGGAACGAACGGAGGAAGGAGCCACGCGGGAGCGAGGCTCCGAGTTGCCACGTGGCAGTGCGTCTCTCTCGGTCTATCTGTCCCTTCACGTTGTCTATCAGCAGCGTGAAGTAGATGTAACCCAAAGTGAATAAAAGACGGATTCCAGAAGTCGTCTCAACGAGTTTTATTACACACGTACTGTAGTAGCCAAGGTCGACCCTTTATTTATCTGGCTGATCAGGCGACATCGGGTTTCACCGGGGTGCATCTGTTGCTGATTGTCCAAGCACGTCCTCACAAACTGGTCAGATGTCAACGAATTTTCAATCTATTTTTAATAACGAAACATTTCTTGGATTTGAAAGCGCCGAAATCGCCATTTCAATTGTGTATATATGAGAAAAACATTTACTGTGCAAGGCCATTTCACCTATTACGTCTCTCGTTATCGCCCTGGAAATGGCATCAATGTGAGATAACCTTGAGGTCCTGTGTCAGGATTCTGATCTGGAAATCGCTCTGATCCTGGGTTCAGACAGCCCCGAGCTGGTTAAATGAGGACGAACGAAACAACAACAAGAACAGCATCCTTGTTGGTCCTCCACCCCCTCCCCACCGCCCTCGCCTTCACGAGCAGGGAAATTATAAGAACATTAAACCTCCCTTTAGCAAAAACAATTCTGTTCCCACTGTATGCGAATTGCGCGTGCAACAAATGTAAAATCCTGTGTGCATATGTCACACATTTATACTGCACAATTGCAAATTGACTTGTACAACTTGCTTCCCGTATAACCTCAAGGCATTGCCGTGCGTCTGTGTTATATTTCACCAAATTTTCTTCCCCGCTACCAATGGTAAATCAGATACGATTGGACGCGCATGCCTCTCCCCATAATTAGGCGTGGGTCCTTTCGTGGAGCGCTCAGTTGCTGGGTAATTTGGGAAGAGCAGGACTCAGACAGGCAATCGGGACAAAGATTATGACGTGGATTAATATATAAGCTGGTTAGATTTCACACATTTGTCGTATTTCGCGGCGTAATACCTTAACTGTGCAGTGCGTGTCTTAATACGTTGCAATGACTGCGAGCAACTCGTGTGCAAGTCCTCGCTCGTCCACCTGGCTGGCGCACAGAATGCCCTGGAGGACTGGTGACTCTGCCACAGATCGCGCAAAGACTGTTGGGGAACGTGCTGTTAGCAAGCACCTTTTAAGTCTGGCACAACACACGAGGAAATAGGAGGCTAGCCTCATGCCCGGCTAACCTTTGTCTCCCCAGCGCTGATGTTTACACACTGCACCGGGTACTCATTTATGGCTGAGTCGACCTAGGGGAGGCCCGAGGACCGGTTCAAATATTCGTCACCGATGTTGGCCTTGGAGCGAGAATGGAACTCGAGTCGCCAGGTTCGTAGTGCAGCACGAGAACCACTAGACTACCACTCCCTACCAGAATACCGGTCCACACAGACCTCCAAATATGACCACACGCAGGCACTGTGAGGCAGAAGAATAAAACATTGAGTCGTGTTACTGCGCATGTTGTCGCGGCTGTGCTGCAGAGCTCTGTTGCGAGTGTACCGCTTTAAACTGCGACCACTACAGCATAATGTCCGACGTTTCGCTCCACGCGTTGTGAGCTTTATCAGTTGCTGAAGAATTCATCTCTCAAAGAGGAACCCAGCACATGCAAGGGAACGTTGTACATCATGTCCAACGACACTTAACACAACCTGAAAACCCTTGGGCGGGGAGACACAGCTGTCAGTTCAACACGTAGGCTTTCGCGACCAACACCATCCGTAATACAAGTGTTTTTTTGGATTAGATTTCTATAAACGTGTCCACGCAATCTAACCCAAAAGAACGCTGTATTGTGGAAGACACAACTGTGTTTGTCAGTCGCTGTGCCTGGTATTGGCACCCCCTTCTGTGACTGCCACCTCCATGCTCAGCGAGGATCAGCAATTGTCACTCCACTGCCCAATTAGACGCTTCCCTCTCCCCCCAAGCCGCCACCGTCTCTCGCAATCCTGCGATGCGGTAAACCACCAAACACCTGCGCTGAAGCCCAAGTCATTGCTCAATCTCCGCGGCAGAACGAACGTATTTCATTCCTCGGCTGCCGCACCTGCTATTGGTCTCAGTCTGTTTTTGTATCAAGTCTGTTTTTAGTCTTAACAAATTGGCAATCGTCCATTCGAGTGACGCATGCTGTCAAAGCCCACTTAATGTTCTTAACATTTTGGATGATCTCATTAACAAGCTGCGGACGTTTTCCAAACTGTGCGTTCATCTTTGTCTCTCGGTGTCATCGCAAGCGTACATTGTTTCACGATTCTGAGTGCACTTTTCAGTTTTGATTTAAAAAATGTGTTCACAACCTGAGTAAATATACAGACTTATACCACATATGGTTATGTAGAGGACACTTTACATATATCTGTGTCTTTGTGAGTTTCTACTGAGATCGCAGCTGTAACAAAGTGATTATGGCATTCCGCCACAAACGCAGAATCTCTCAACTGCTCCTGGACATCCCCTATGTCGACTCAGCCTTAAATGAGTACCTGCTGTCGTGTGCGTCTATCGTCACGGAGGAGGAGAAGGCGGCGGTCGGGCGTGGTGCTGGCCACTCACCCCCTGGTGTGCCACAGTGCCAGACCCCATAGGTGCTACTCGCTAACAGCAGCACTTGCCCCACAAGCGTCTTCAGGCTATGAGGGGGATCTTTGTTTTTTTGTCATTGTCTTGAATAAAACATCTAAAAGACTAAGATATTTCCCACCTGCCCCCCCCCCTCCCCCCACCATAGCTTTTTGTAATAACGTCGTCAGATTAAAAGCTCATCCCTTAAACAGGCTAGGGGCTGCTTATTGGTGTGACACTTCTCAGCGGATGACGCAGCTGAACGCGGCGGTGCTCCTCCGACACGTCTCCCCGCAGACACGCACGGGGGCCTTTCATTTTGTGGCGAGGTGATCCCGTAAGTGGAGTCGGCCGCATTAGGAGGACCCCCGAGGGGACTCCCCCACCACCACCACCACCACCGCCGCCACCACCACCACCACCACCCATCAGAGGCCTCAACACAAATCTCCACCGTCGCTCGTTGCTCTCCTCCTGTGGCTGTCGAAGAGAAATTCCATCATTTGTTGTATTACTGCCTCCCTCCACCTTACGGTAATTTCATCGCTCGTCAGCGTTTATTTTGTCGCGCAAAAAAATAAATGCAGTTGCGTCGCACCCCAATTTATTTAAGAGCGATTGGAAATGCTGTTTTCTTTGTCACACGCCCCCCCCCCCATACTACTCTATATTCTCACTTCCATCATTACCCCCCTCCGCGCACCCCCCATGTCTTTCCAGCTCCTGCAGGACGTAACGCGTTTTGACTCGGCGGTGACAAGGTGAAAATTAAACCCGTGCCAAACAAATTGTGCACCGAAGCAGAGCAACCGGCCACGTTTCACGCAACAGCCGCCAGCCTCGGCTGCCTGCTTGTTAGAGGTCCACCAACCCTGCAGCATGTTCTTGTGTAAACTGGGGCGGGGGGGGGGGCATATAAATACTCAGACTCAGGGGTTACCCAAAACTAGACATCTCTGGGCAAGGTTTAGGGGACAAAGACATTTTCTCTTCGCAAGTGAACCCATATATGGCGGGCCCCACAAGCCCCTCAGGTCACTGTCATTAAAACTCATCCAGTTTAAGTTCATCCACAGGGACACACGTGAGTAACGACGGGAGAGATGCCTTCACCTGACTCCTCCCTGGATTGACCCAAGATGCCCCCCGGGCACAGTGCAGACGTACTCGCACGCCTTCTGGACATGCGTTGATATCTCGGGATTTGGCCAGGACATTACGGACTACTTTCACCGTAGTCCCTAATGTTTACTTGATACAGCAATTTTGCTGTGACGGTTCCACCTGAAGACGGAAGCTTGTGTTGCCTCCGAAACGTCGTGATTTATTATTTTATTTCTATTATCTCTTCTATTATTTTTATTTTTTTACGTGACTTTACCGAAAAAACATAAGAGTACTTTCACCGTGTTTGCGACACGGGAGTATAAATCCTTTAGTTGACTCAACCCCTATTGGGATCAAGATCAAAAAGGATAAACAAAGTACCAGCACGCTTTGATCCAAACCTTCTATTAGTAGCAAGGAAACACCATTCTGGCCAACTGTAAAAACCATGACTCTCCCCCTTGAGGTTTGTGCCATAGAAGTGTTCTCGCTCTGGCGGGAATGGAACATCTCAGCCATAATACTTTACAAGGGAAGGAGAGGGAATGTGAGGCCATACGGTCTCTGTTCTATTCTGAGCCCAGCATGAATAGCCGTGGAATTGGGGGCCGGGGAGAAGGGATAGGGGAGAAGGGATGGAGGAGTCGAGATGGATTCAGGGGCACTGCGCCACCGTCCCCTGCACACGGTGATCGATGCTCCTGGAAGATTAAACAAAAACGACAAACGTAGACATCGCGTCGATGCTATTTCGGGTCTAGTTTGGTGACATTGTTACATTGTTCACCCCCCCCACACACAACCTCCCCGCTTATTTTTTTTCCCGATGTCCTGCCCTGCCCCTTGAGATAATTGTCTGTCCTCGGTCTTTGCCCCTGCCATGGTAGGGCAGCGAGCCCAGGAGCACTCGTCCGTGGGTGCAGTGACTCACTATATCAATCGCACGTGTTGTTTATATATACACGCGTAAAAAAAAATACTGTCCACGTTCAGCAAACTTTAGACGAATGTTAAACGCTCAGCGTAATGAGTCACGGTGCTAGGTGCCGCCTACCTGGCCCGCGTCGTCGTGATCCGATTCTCGCCCCCCTCCCCCGGCCTCCGTGTGTGCGCATTGAAGAAAGGCTGCGATTCCCACCGCTGAATTGTACTCGTTTTTGTGCCACGATGTTTGACTTGAAGATACCAATTTAGAAGGAAGGCTGAGTCGAAGGAAATGGGTCGGAGTTGAATGCTTACGCGGCTGTATCCCGCAAGTTCTGTGTAGACTTGTCGCCAGATGAATTGTTGCAAAGATTCGCAAGATATTGGCGACTATTGACTCGTGATCAAGAGTGAAAGCGGCAGTTCGCTCACAAAGGCAACCTGGTTGAGAGGCAATTTGACACGGCGCGTGGCCTCGCGAGCGAAAACAAAGTGTGGCCATGAAGTATGAAATACTCAAAAAGAACGCATTGGTTGTTGTTGTTGTTGTTATTGCATACGTGCTTACAGTTCTTTCGTCGTTGTTTTCATCCCAGCGGGTGTCGGTCGTGATCAGTGCAGGGCTATCGAGGACATCCGTCACGCCGGTATGGGCAAGTCAATGTTCTGCCTCTCTTCTCCGAGAAGCATCGTCGATGCAGATTGCCGTCGTAAATGCCGTGTTACTTCGTGCTGATAGATTCCACGGAGGCTTGCGAGCTGAAGCGTGACACTTATGGAGTGTACACTATGGGGACCTCATTTGCCAGTAAAAATATGATAATTGGTTTTTTACCCTTCTATCTGGCAACAAAACTTCTATCTGGCAACAAAAAAAGGTGTCAGTTTTGTTGCCAGATAGAAGGGTAAAAAACCAATTATCACTTATGGAGTGGCCCATTAAAACCCTGCTTTGAAGGCCCCATGTCTCTCTTTCGCCCCATGGTTAATATTCTCCCGCAAAGTGACACGTTAACCTGTTTAAGCCTCGACTGTCGAAAAAAGCCATTTCCTCAAATTAGCTGTCAATGCCCAGAGTGCAATATACTGCTCTCAATTCTCACATTTTGCTTGCAGGAAACACTCGAGCGCTTGCTATGTTTTCTTCGGAGAGTATTTTTCGCGTGTGGAAAATATACCCGGTAATACCCCGATTTTAGTCTCCCCATTTTACGTCGTTTAGCAAATACGCTATCACTTTATTAATAACGCCACGACCCGATTTGCGTTGCCTCAAGCCCACGCTCTACGTCGCTGACAGCATCGTCGTCTGTCCTCTCTCTCTCGTTATCCGTCGCCTCTCAGCCCTCTCCACCACCACCCCCCACTACTCCCCTGTAACCCGGGGTATCACTCGATGGGGGGTTTCTGTCTCTCCCTCTCTCGTTCAGCTGCTGCGTTGGAGCTGACCGAGACGTCAGCGTCTTGGGGCGCCACCCTCACGTTCAATTAAGGCAGCATTCTTCGGCTAAACACTTTGGTTCTTTCGGTAAAGTCACGTAGGTATAAAATAAAATAAAATTTATCACGACGTTTCGGGCGCAACACAAGCGTCCGTCATCAGGTGGGACGCTTGTGTTTTGCTCCCGAAACGTCGTGATTTGTTTTATTTTATACCTACGTGACATTAGCGAAAGAACCAACGAGTATGGATTCCTGCAGTCACGAAAGCTTCATATCATTATTCGGCTAACTACAACCGCATCGGTTATCATTATGGCCATTGAGCACGCTTAGTGATCACGTGCAGACTTTCAAAGAATAGACGCTGGGCGTCATTGTAATCACCGTGAGATGGTGTATGAAATGTAATACAGACACATTTTTGGTGCACCATTGGAACTTCCTTTGCCAGTAGCAAAATATGATAATTGTTTTTTTTACCCTTTTATCTGTCCAACAAAACTGACACCTTTTGGCGTCATCTGGTCCAACACCATGTGAGACTAGGCTCTAAGAAAAGCTGTCTCGGGTGTGGACCAATCAATTTCAAGGACAGTGCATACATTATCAGAGTTGTGTTTTTTGGTTGCATTCCGACCACAGGTATTGTGGTCAATGCAAACATGACTCCTTGTAAAAAAGGTGTCAGTTTTGTTGTCAGATAAAAGGGTAAAAAACAATTAGCATTGTTGGTGCATTATTTATTTTCATATTTTTCCTCAGGATTTAAAAAAATGCAGTGGCGTTCCGCACATATGGGCTCAATAGTGTGTGGAAAGCTTAATACGTAGGCTTTCGCGACCAATATTGTCCAAAAAATAGGTTTGTTTGGAGTTAGATCGCGTAAATATAAATGTGTCGTTAAATCCTCCACCACCCGACACAGCCAATTAGTAAGGTTTGTCACGTAAACAGAACATGCAAATTCGTTACTCGTACAGCACACCGGTGTGTTGGAGGGCAAAGCCACAACATTTACAAACTGTAATACAAAAAGAACCTGTATTATGGATGTGCATGGACACTTAATAATAACGTAGATGTGTGCAGCCCCGCAATCACTTTCTCGCTCCACTGCTGGCAAGAGAGTGGTGCTTCTTCTGCTGAACCTGGGGTGCATCACGAACCCACTGGGGGTGCGAGATGCCCTTTCTGGGGGTGCGAGACATGGGCAGATTTTTTTCGAAGGTAAATCATCGAAACACAAACTAAGCACGGGCACGAAAGTACAATTACTCTTCTTCTTGGTTCTTTCGGTAAAGTCACGTAGAAGGGAAATAATAAAATAATAAAAATAAACATAATAAAATCTATTTTTATATTGTTATTTTATTATATTATTTTATGTTTTCTTTTATTATTTTATTATTTCCCTTCTACGTGACTTTACCGAAAGAACCAAGAAGATTAATCCCTGCAGTCACGAAAGCTTTAAATCGAAAAATTACAATTACTCTGTTTCATCAAACCCCTAATTACGTATTAACATTGTACATTTGTTTTAATAATTGAGAACCAAGTGGGTGCAAGGCTGCAGTAAAGGTTAAGCACCACTGCTCTAAAAGGTGTGTCGGCCTACGCCTGCAGGCTGACCAGAGGTTTTGAAAGAGGTGGGAGTACCCACACTTTATCTCCCACACGTGAGCTGCCGACTGCCGATTAATTGTTGGGTGGACAGAGGAATTTCAGAGCCTTATACACCGTCGACATGCAGGAGTCCATTGTGCTAACACCATGGCGGAATCCCTGTTGGAAACGTAATGGTTAACAGGAATAACAATGTGATCCTCCCTTTGTCCATTAACAATTCACAATTGCTCGCGGGTTGGCAAGCGCACATTTTCACAAGGGTAGTAACCATCCTCCGCATCACTGTAATCACTTGTAATTCATTTCTGTGCAATTAACAATCGGTGCGTTCAAATTTCGAGGCCTGCTGGATTGGGTTGCAAGGGGCATATACATATATAAATGTATTATACTAATAAAACATTTAAAACATGAATATATAATTAGGCATAGAAGTCATCTCTACACGAATCTACTATTTGTTAATGACATAAATCTACACACCTGTGTTTGCTCAATTAAACCATTCCTAATTATTCATAGCCTCTTTGCACAGCCACTGCTGGATGGACATCTTTGCAATTCCATGTTGGCTCATAGCGGTTGTGCTGGGGAGACGTCACCATGCTGATAAGCGCTAGTCCATGATGTGAGACGACTTAGGGCCAGTTGAGATATCATTACCCACTCACGGTTAGCCATGGCTGAGAATCAAACTCATGTCGCAGGATTCATTGGTGTAGGTTATCGTTCCATTTGGGCCTCATTGCATTTGTTTGCTATTTATTTAACGCGCATTGTTCATTTTACAGATTTGCGCACGCATTACGTTTATTCGGTTGCAATGAGTTTGTGCGGAGGATTATTTTATAATTCTGCTTCTTGTTTAGCCTGAGCCAGACGAGTGGCTTATGTGCCTTGCAGCGACGTTAATCCGCAGCAATGTGGATACAGGCGGCTTGTTATTTTCAGCTCTGCGCGCAGAATGCACGAACGCGTGCCTGTGCGTGCGCACTCAACAGACACCTCCAAAATCTCGTGTGTGCGGTTGCCAGACACGCCCGTAAATCCAGCACTGTGGAGGCAGCGAGGGTTTTGGGAATCACAGAATGTGACGACACTCCCTTCCCGTGGACGTCGAGGAGGTACGATGATGCAGGATTGCCCGAAGAAGGCGATACGGCAAAGTGCGGACTAACGTCATCTTCTCCTTCTGTACGGGGTAGAGTTTGTGTTCTCCCGCTGCTGCAGCATCAACAGAGGACGAGTGAGAGGCTTTGGTCCTTGGTACAACGCACTGAAGTGTGGTGGGGCGAACACGATTCTAAGAGTTTAGGCCCATGGGTACATTGTGGGCTTTGCTGCATGAGGTCATTTCCCAGAGATAGATAATATCAGTGACGAGTGATTGGTAAACCGGTCCTGGGGTGCCTCGTTCATGAACTCGAATTGCCCAGTTTGGAGAAGTATGTTCAGACAGCTCCCATGACCAACACGGTGTGGGGAGATCTTCATCCAGCACTATATTATTATCTGTAATCAAAAGAAGGTCCGCCACTAGTGGGGTGAGCCAGCCATCGCAGGGCTGCACCTTTACCTTTTTAACCAAAGAGTCAAGTGGGTTAAATAAGCACTTTGTGGCTTCCTCTAACGCAGTGAGACCCGAAGCAAAGAGCGCTGTTACAAAGTGACCTCCTGCCCGTAATTAAGCGTGCTTCCCAGAACAGGGTATCCCTCTCCTGTATGCTAATCCCGTGCGGGAGATCGTCTGTCTTTTACAGACCAATCTCCATTGAAGCGGTCGGTGGTCATTACGCGGGACGCACTGCTCCGTGCACAAGACTGGTTGGTGTCCTTTGTGTAATCATAGTAACAATATTTATAAACTGCATAACGCATCACACCGAATCATAATTAGTGTTGAACTAGGACCAAAATCCCACAGAGACGGTCCTTGCCTATAAACATCTGACAGTTCACCAGCAATGGCTCAAGTAAGCCAGCATCTGCTGATGAGACACTGGATGTCAAAACCAGCCCAGAGTTTGCATGTGGTGCGACCTGGAAGCCTCGGAGCCCGACGTCCTTGTCAGGGCCGGGTCCGTGTGGCTGAGGGTCGAGACCTGTACCTTGGCTGGGTCGGGTCAGCTCGCCTCCATTAGGGCCCCTTAGCCGGAGGACCCGAGACCCTAGGGTAGTGTGTGTTAGGCTCAGTGTATCTCCCAGCTGCCAGCGGGTGAAGGGGCCGTTACCCCTTCAGCAAGTAGTCTGTACACAGTGTGGTTAACGTGTCTGTTCGTTAATAAATAAGCGTCGCCTCTACAAGTCGTCTGCACGTCCTAAAGAACCCACTACACATGTGTTGAATCAATGCTGCTGAAATTGTGCACATCCAGAGTGAAGTCCTCCCCACACCATGCCGGTTATGGGGGTTGTTTGACCATAATGGCCAGGGCAGATTGGTGGCCAATATTTGTTCCTATATCACTCGCAATTATTGTTATTGGTGGCCGGGATTTAACTCAGATCTCCGGTTCCATATCGCAGTGCTGCTAACCACTGCGTCAATGCCCCGCATCTTTTGTGTATGCACACACATGCGCGTGTGTGTGTGTAAAGTGCTTACCGGCACATGTTATTACAGACCAGGAGCTTTGCTCCACAGCAGATGTAAGCCAGGGGATTAGACCATGCTCATGCCAGCCCTCCAAGATAACTCGTGTCAAAGTGGCTTTTCCCAATTTAATACCGACACTTGTCCGAGTCTCCCATCACAACATATATACAGTAGTTTATATTATACAGTTTTTAAAATTAGATATTTGTTCCCCCCATTGAAGAGTTTTTGTTTCAATCCAATTGAATTCCCTGAATACCTCGTTTTATTTTGGGGAGCAATGGTGCAGTGGGTTTGCGCACTACGCCACGAACCCAGCGACGAGTCAGAGTCCCGGTCATGGGGAACTTCGGCTGCCGTGATTTCATCGGCTGTCCTGCCCCCCTCCCACCCACCCCTCCCCATGCGACCCCCCCCCGCCCCCACACTAACCAGCATGGATGAATGTGGTCAAACAATCCCCCACAAGCGATAGGCCGGCGTTGGGAGGCCCTGATACCATCGGTGGATTGACAAACGGTCGTAACGTTATTCTTCTCCGTACAGCGAGATCGGATCGGTGTCGCAAGCAGCGCTCACCTGGTTAAAGAAAGATTAGCTATCGCTAGATCTTTCACATGGCTGACATAGAAATATTGTCATTCTGCTGACAAGCATGTTTTGACTCAGAGACTCACGAACGGATTAATTTCCACATGAACAGTTTTACAATATTATGTAACAACAATGGGGTTGGGATCAGTGGTAAGCTGACCGCACTACGAACGAGATGACTCCAGTTCGATTTCCCGACATGGCGAGCATCAGTGACGAGTGATATCTAAACACGCGCTGCCCCTCCCCCAACACCGTCTTTTCGACAAACACCACTGCCCAGCAAGGTGAAGTATGGTGAAACAACCCCAAATGCCCGACACAGCATCAGGACGGCCTTCATCCAGCAGTGGATCGACAAAAATGCTATAATTCATGACATTATTATACGATAGATAACAATGGATCTTTATACTAAATATACATATTATATGTGAAATATATACACATCTGACAGGTTAACCAAGTACGTGGATATATATTTTATACATGGACATTGCTATTGCCGGTGTGCATTCATCACAGTACACGCGTGTGTGTGTTCACTGCAGTTGTTTTTTCTGTGAGGTTTTTTTTACTGTCTCCCCCATGTGCGGTGATAGAATGCAGGCCGTGCATGAATCCTTTAACTCTCGCTGTCACTCCGGCGACACGAGGATTATCGTCTCCGTTGTTGCTCGCAACGCCGTGGGGTTTTTTATTTGTTTCTTGCCCCTGCTCCTCGTTCTCCTGCCCCGCGTCACCGAATCCCGCTGGCGAGAGCCTTGCTCGCACCTTCCCAGTTGGCCCTCTCCCGGGGCCCTCTCGCCCCGGCACGCCGCGCGTCATCTCTCGCCTCCTCCCCCTGTTGCCCCCCCCCACCCCCCCACCGAGCGCTCGTTTCGCACGCGCTCCCGAGGAATGCGCCCTTTCGCGGAGCGAATCGCCACTAATTTGGTCCGACAAGTGCAGGGGTTAAGATGGGAGGAGTCGGGGGGGGGGAGGTCGAGGAGGGGTGGTTGGGTGGTTGTCACCCGCGCAGGCATCCCGTGAGATGTGCGGAGGCATTTCCCCGTTCCATTATTGCGTCCACCGATCAGCACGTGTGACAGCAGCAAGTCACGGCGCGTCACACACAGATGATTGTTTTCCACATCGACGCTTTGATCCGCCCGTGGTGGCGCGGCGCGAGAGTAGAGCGGCTCGCGATCACAAGGTCGCGAGTTCGAATCTTGGGGAGATGACTTGGCCAATCAACCCTTCCAAGGTCGATTAAATTGGTACTACGTTGTAGCAAAATCAACGGTGGTCGTCCTATGTAGAGAGCCTTACCCCCAGAATGGGAATGTGGAATTTCAGCAACTGGCTTCAAGGGCGTAACAGGAGATAAGCACCGTATCAACGCTTATTTGAGCAGGAAACTATTTTGTTTTTTGATTTTGTTTTTGGCTTTCCAATACAAAGACAAAGGTTATCCCGTATAGCCTGCACAGACTATTGGGGCAAGTGCTGTCAGCGAGCGCCTGTGAAGGCCGGCATGGCACAAGAGGGGGTGGGTGGCCATCACCACGCTTGGCCGCCTTTGTCTCCCCAGTGGCGATGTTTACACACTGCACCAGGTACTCATTTGAGGCTTGGTCGATCTATGGGAGGTCCAGGACCGATTCAGAGAATCGTCACTGGCAATAAAATAGGTGTTCAGATGTTCAAACACCAAATAGAAATATGTTACAAATAATCAAGTCTGTATTAAGCACGCGTACTTGTGGTGAACATGCAAACAAACATGCTCTGATAATATATATAATATTGTCTTTGGAAGTGATTGATGTAGGCCAATCAGTTCCACAGGCATCTTAACAACTCCCGTTTTATTGCCAAAAAGGGTAAAAGCTCTTCTTATTTTTTCAGACTTTGATACTGGCAAAAAAGGTCCCATTTTGATAAAAAAAACATCTATATATTACAGTAGCTTATGATAGATTTCTTATGTTGAAATCGATTACCCGATAAATGCTCGTGCAACGCTTTGGAATACTAATGAATGTTGAAAATGTTCATAGATTTAGAAGAGTTCAACATTTTACGGAACATTTCCTTGCAGCTTGCCAATTTGACTTGCTTATCGACCGTGTAACTAATGCTAAATGCCGATACGATAACCGTAACTTACACAGTTCTGTAACTACGGAGTCAATAAGCACTCTACATTGACCAGCGCCGTCAGTAGTCGCAGCAGCGTACAATTCTGCAAATTATGGGACAAGTAAAAGCCATTGGCTTAGAGACACTTCAGTTGAATCACAATGCCTCAACCTTCAACCCACTCTCTCTCTCTCTTCACCTGGTACCACACCCTTCGATTTGTTCCGGGATTTTCTAACGCGCGACGAAACGGGCGTGTAATATCTCACAAGCTCCTCTGTCCAGCATAAAACCCTTTCTCGCCGCTCAGAGTTCATTTCTCTGATCCCGACAGTAATCTGTATTTAGCAGTTTGATAAAAAAAATTATGGCATTCGGGCACAGGTGCCTAAAACAAATGCTCGGAATTTCGTGCCAAGAAAGGAAAAGCAATGCAGAAGTGAGGAAGAGAACACGGCAGGTCAGTATCGTTAGGCCACGTGCGCATGATGTAGGAAGGGCCGGTTACCGAGAGGGCCATTGGATCGGGGACACTGTCGCGGCAGATCTCGGAGGTCGCGCAGTCGCCTGCAGCAGCTGCCGGATCTGCAAGAGGGCAGAAATCATCGTCGATTAGGGTGCGGTGGCCTTCTACGACTTTGGCCATGATGACATCTTAAGTTCAATATTTCCACACCGCAACCCTCTCAGGTCCACGCTATGATTTGCAACGTGCTTCTAAGTGCGACTTGATCCACAGTTAACTATTCGCAGGAGTCGTTCACGCTTTAGGGTGCTGCCCTCAGTATCGGGCTCCAAGGTGCCATATGCCAGTTACAGTATACCTATTTTCCAATCTCTATTTGCCAGTGCCTTGATACACTTGCAAATATAACCATAAATGGTGGTCACATTTTTTCTGTATGGATTGCATTCCATATGCAACACTGTTAGACGTCTTCCTTTGCATTGCTCTACTGACAACGCATATAATATATGCCTGTTTTAAGTATCAAGGTAGATAAGTCATTGATCGTTGGTGCCATTGCTTCCTTCTTTCTGCTCGATCCCATAATTGTTCTGAAGCCAACTCCCGACCACCAAGGTCTTCTGTTGCATTATCCCACCAGTCCAGCGTGAGCTCTTCCCGTTGATCACCAATGGCTCGGTGTCACTCTGACCCCCTATCTCGTAACCCTGCCTGCCTCCATCCTGCGCGAAGTCTCGCATCCATCCCAACTAACTTTTTCTTTCGAAACACATTATATTGCGAAATTGCAAATTACTTTCCCTATCCTGCCATGAAATTCCCAAGGAATCTATGATTAATCTTGCACGTTTCCACCGTTATGACGCTGCTAATAATTATTTTGCAATGTGCTGTAACTTTTAGTCGCGACGGTACAGCGGGGACCCAGGAATAATTCAAATTCCAGCTGCACTAACCACTGCACCACTGCTTCATCCCAGTACAGTTAACATAGACAAGTAATTATTATTATCTTGCTGAACAGCATGTTTGGACAAAGCCAATTTTATCTCCATCATGAAGATGGCGGTTATGATTACAAAATGACCCTGGTCCATCATAATGCAGGAAAGGTTATGAAAGTGTTCATTATTCTACAAGTCACCCACAGTGGCAGCACTAGGTACAAGTCAACTAAGCAAAACCTTGGGGTGCAAAGCAGCTCATGGGCCCCCAAAATAATTGATAAAGAATAGGGTTGCATCAAATATAATCTGAAATTTAAATCCTAATAAACATAATAAACGCATTCCCATCGAAAAAAAACAATCTAGTCTGTATCTCTCATCTCATTACATCTCTTTTTGTCGAAATCGCTCTCTTTTTCACTGCATCTTTATTTCTGGTCTATATCTCTTCTGTGACCTCACTAGGATTGTATACATTGAAAGAGGGAGCCCCCACAAATCGTGGATGCTTCTGGCATCCATGATAATACTGTAATGGCACAACCATTGGCTTCCCAACCATTGGCTACCCATACAGGATACCAACAAACACACACACAGTTAAACAACAGATATGAACAGTTAGAAGGTAGCTGCTAAATCTCATGCATTCATACCTGACATTTAGGCAAATGAACAACCCAATTCAGTTGCCACAAGCTTCAGACCCTTCCTTTGATGGATGCTAACGAGAGCAACGTGTGTCAGGCATGGTGGCTGATACGCTGCACTCAGCTTCGCTGAATTTCGTGCAAGGAGTGAAATCTTACCGAGGATAGTCGATGAACGTTTGAAATGAATGTTTTAAATTATTCCCTGACGATTGTAAGTAAGAAAAATATCGTAAAAAAAACAAATGCTCATTCCGCACGAAGCGAAATAACGTCACGAAATTTGGATGTGAAATGCTCCGATGGCAGTTTTCGCACAGAGATGCTCGGCTTACATTGCCCTGTAAATCTCTGTAACGTCGCCGTGAAATATTACTTTGTTTAACACGTATAGTTTTCGCGACCAGTATTATTCATAATACAGGTTTTTGGGTGAGATCGCGTTATTTATAAATGTGTCACAACCTTCCACCAGCCGACACGGCCAATCAGTCAAAAATGTGTCACGTTGGCAAAACGCCAATTAGTTAATTAATGAATGCGCCTCTGCTACATGTTTATTTCTCTCTCTCTCGTGTTCTGCAGACTGCCACCACGGCGTAACTTACAGGTTATGGCTAATTATGCGCATGGTTAACGTGAAAAATTGAGTTTGAGGTTTGACGAAGTCACAGGTATAGTTGCGAGACATTTCATAAATTGTGTTTATTTCCTCCAAATTAGTTTTTTTTTCTCTCCGTATCAAGATGCGTTGCATGCTGTGTAGATGATTGCTGCATTGTGTGGTATTTTTTTAGATTTGAGGTTTCCGCAGCCTTGATTCTAATGTATATTTCAACGTTACTTGGGTACGGCTGCGTCTGACTTAGGCAACAACTGTGAATGAAGTCACACGTTCATTCGTACCCTAATAAAGTTTAAATGTGAATGTAATATTGTGTAATGTTTACACACGTGGGGGGAAAAAATCACACCTATTAAAAAGGACAGCAGTATTAAAATTGAACGTAAGCTACATATATTTATAAATCCCCTTGAAAATGCATTTTGTAATGGTGATTATTATGGGATCATGCATATGTTTCCAAATAATATCGTCACAGCTGTTAAGGTAATCTTGCATTTAGCAAAGTCATAGCGACAAGTCAGACACAAAGTGCCTCACTGCTCATACACGCAATGGCATTACGTTTCTGTCGGTGGCTCTGAGCCAATGGTGTAAATTCCACATTACAATGGCAAGGAGCAGTCTTTGCACAGGATGATGACTATTGACTTTCAACACAGTGGTGTTGACAGAAAGACACAGTCATTCTTGGCATTTCAAACGTGTGTTTTTTTTCTTAAGCAAGATACAGTAGACCGGGTGTTTAATGTATTTTTCAGATGAACAAAAATCCATTATATGGGGCAAAGTAATCCCACCCCACCTACAGTCATTCGGTGTATTGTCGTCATGAGATAAAATAAGATGCGCTTTCTTTGCCTCGTTTGTCGTTGCCATAGTGATAGTAGTTGTGCCACTGGATTTGCAATCCAGAGGTCGCCAATTCAGTTTCTGCAGCAACTGAAACAATGTTACAAATGTCTTAAATCCACCGCCCCAATCCACATGACCACCTTTATCCACCCAGCAGCATTAACGTTTGTCAATAAGCAGGTTACACGTGGTTGAGACATGTGGCCAGCGTGGAAGAGTAGGCCAAATACCCTCCAGAGAGGCTCTCTAAGGCCCCTTCTGATGGACATCCTTCCGCCAGCATTGGTGGAAGGCGTAGAGAGACAGCCGCGTTGCAGTCTATACCCTCTAAGTCACTGAAACACGACGGCGTCTGATCCAGGCTCTCCCAGTTAAACCAGCAGGACGGAGTGAGCGTGTCCATGGTAGGGCCGGCACCCTTACACCTTGTTTTACCCTCCTGTTATTTTGTTTAATCATGTTTTTTTTTTGTCAGTCGCATTCGCACAATACAATTGTGACCGTGCTTCGTTAGTCGAGATGTAACGGCAGCGTGAAATTAGTATTGAATTTGCGTAAATCGGTCAAGCACAACACTCACACACCACGCAATTTCATACGTGCACTGTATTGTGAGTGTAATTGCTTTGATTGACGAATCAATGCATGTGTTTATGCCTACATTGAACAATGACGTTTTTGTTTTAAAAAAAAGGATTGTGGAATGGAAAAAAGTAGATAATCTTTTGAAGTTATTATGTAACAGAAATCATGCATAATGTGGTAGATTGTTACGGATTATCTTGCTACGGATATAATTGCAGGAGTTCAATACGCAATGGCTTCAAAATGCAGCTCTCGTTAGACCGATGCCACACTGACAACTTTTAATCGGTCGCAGTCGTAGCGCAGGTATCTAAAACAACAATAATAATGTTAACACATCGTCTACTCGTCTGCATGTTATCACGTGTGTCCCTCTGGATGACGCTCCAGCTGGGATCACCGAACAAGTCGATGTTTTGTTTCTTCACATCACCCACCATGCACCCTGGGCAATTACAGAGCAGCGCACAATGCTGCGAATCCGACCGCCACGTGTATCTGCCTCTGCCAATGCAGCGCCCAAACCCTCTGTGCGAAATGTGTGCCTGGAGTAACTCTTTCTTTAGAACTAAATGTTTAAAAATCGGAACCTTGTCACCTCAGTTGCCGGTGAGGTGGACATTCGTACGTGCTGCACAGCATCGCACAACATCCGATTGGCACGGTTGGCTACGTACGGCGCGAAAGAAGTTCAGCATGCATACGTGCATGTTAGGAACCAGTTATACACAATGGATACAGGTTAATATCCATGCGTCCCATGGTCGCGTTCGTTTGAGAGGTGGGGAGGGGGGCAGCATGAATGTCCGTATACAGCACAGGGAGCTCAACTCTTCATCCACTTCTGAAAGGGTTCCTTCTTAAAGGTCATGGGTGAAGGCGCAAGCCTGCAACTGCTCGCTCTGCTGGCAGAAGGGCCTCCGCCAGAGGTCGAACTGGAGAGCCCCTCTAAGAGGGTATTTTGGCCCACATGCTGGCAGGACGTGTGTGGAAGAGGTGGGAGTTTTATTCCATACTTTTCGCACTACGATGGTCATACATTCAGGAGTTGAATGCCAATGTCAAGGTCTACTGGCCACAACGAGAGATTTTCAGGAAAGAGTTTATGTCGTTGTTTGCTATTCCTCCATTTAAGGAGGGTGGACGACAATGGTTTACTATACTGTATGAACCCAAAGTTTGTATTGCACAGCCACACTCGCATTACTATGGTGTTGGCCTGTTGATGTTCTGATGTGGTTGACAATACACTGGTGTGTTCGTAGAATGTCAAAGCCAGAAGGTGCAATGTTTGCGTCCCCCGAATGAGGTGTTTATCATTCTCGACGTCTGAAGTTGTACCGGACCTGGGTGAGATGCTATGATGGTGACAGCAGCAGCAGCGGCGGCGCGATCTCAGAAGGTGGATCTGGACTTGAGTCGACGGTGAGGACTATCCAAAGTTGACCCCACCACACTCGACCAGACACCATCGACATGGTGGACAGAGGTGGCGTGTGGGGGGTTTAAGAAAGGTGCCCGTTGTCCAAGCCACTTCGCTGGGAGATTGAACCGGCGACCTCTGCAACGCGAGTCCAGCGGGGTAGCCGATAGATATCCCCGCTCTGTAGAACACATCGCGTTATTCCATTCGCTGCCCCCACCCACACACCCACCCCCCCAGGCATCAATTCCTCTGGCAGAATATTAAACCCAGGCGTGGAGCTAATAAAGAACTGTCATGCGAGATTTATTGGCGTGTTTAAATTGATCGATAAACCAATGGGCTCGGAAAAAAATTAACTGCGTCTGCAAAAGGAATATGTGCACGGGAGACCCAGGGCACGTGTTAGCGGGTCCCAGGCCAACCAGATTTGGTACCCAAGTTGATTTTGTCTTTAAAGATAATCGTGTTACCATGTGGTGGTGAATTACAGCGAGCATTTAAGTTCAAAAGAAAAATGTGTGTGTGTGTTACCGTTATAGCCACTTGGATATAAATAGAGAATACGGAACAAAAACATTTACGTCCTTCTAAATGGAACGTGTATTTTGGATTGTAACGAGGCCCGTAGCAATGTGACCTTTCCATGATTCCATGATTCGGTTCTGGAATAGCGCGCTATTCCAGAACCGAAATAGCGCGCTATTCCAGAACCGAAAAACGATTGTGCGCGCACAGTAGTTTGTGAACTGCACTATGAACCCGGCAACATGAGTTTGACTCCCAGCCACGGCGACCCTCTGTGGCAAGTGATATCCATACTGGTCCGAGGATTCCGTCCTTTCGCCAAATCTACTAACTCACCAGCATGGTGAATGTAGTCAAAACACTCCCATGGCCAACATAACACGGAGAGGCCTTCAACCGGCAGTTATTTGACAAGGTTCGTAAATTTACGATTTCAGTGACAGTATTAATGTTGCTGGAGATGACTGGTGAATGTGAAGAGGTAATGTCTTAGGTCGGACATAGTAGACATCCTAGTTTCACAAGCCCCGGATTAGAGAACACATACATTGTGTTCGTGAATTGTATAGACGAAACGATAACAGAAGTCATCGCGTACCATTATCCCGGTCACATTCGTCAGCAATGTTAATCAGCTGTTCCCATGTGGGCATGCTGTTATTGATTGCAGCGTGTCCCCCTGTAAGCATGCCCCTTTGTGGGAAATACGGAATGAAGCAATGCCTTATGAAGCACACGCGTGGCAGAACAAACTGAGTGAGGAATGAAAAACAGAATTAATGAATGAATGTCGCGTCGTTGTAAAGTGCCAAAATGTGTCTATTATAGCCGGACTTTAATAACGCTGTTTTTTTTTTAGGACAAGTGGCAATGTATTTTTTCCGGTGTCTACCATTTGTTATGTTTTCTGAGCCGTATGCATAATTTATTATTCATTAAATGATCTTTACGCAGGGTAATGTGCTTAAGCTGAAGCCGGGGGTGATGGAATGCCTACCCGAGAAGCTTCTAAGGTGGCTCGTGGCGATGCTGTATATCACGAAAGCGTTCATCTCCTTCCACAACGATATGTGAAAAAGTCGCCTTTGTGTTTTTGTTGTATTACGTGCTTGCTTTTTTTTGGCTTCGTTTTTTTTTTACAATTGCTGACGAAAGCTTATTGCCAGGAATGAGGTGGGTCTTGCAAAATGGATTCTACATAGATAATCCAGTTAGTTCAGGATATGTGTTGTGGAGAAGACACGTTTAAAATTGAGCCCTACATAAATCAATTTTGTGTATTGCCATGGGTAAGCAATGGCTGTGACGGGCACACACACACATATGTTCCATTGGGGCGTGTGTTTTTAGACCATGCAGAATATTGTTTATCAGCCGGCAGTGACCATGTCGGAATTTTGTTAACCCATGGAGTCCATGACCACGTTGCTTTGTGATCAAGTGTGCTCATGCAGCTGTTAGCGCTCTGCGCTGCATATCCGGCGACCCGAATTTGATTCCCGCTCACGACCAATAACAGTGGCAAAATCTGAACCGGTCCTTGGCTTCCCCTAGGTCGACTCAGCTTGAAATGAGTACCTGGTGCAATGTTTACACATTAGAACTGGAGATACAAAGGCGGCCGGACGTGATACTGGTCTTCATAGGTGCTCGCTAACAGCAATTGCCCCAACAGTCTGTTGTATTTGTACTCCACATGCTGTGGCTTAAGAAGTGTCCTCGTTAGTGCCCTGCAGCATTGCAGTGCAATCTCAGTGTTCTGGGGTTAATTCCTGGTCATGCCGAACACAACAGCGATTTCTATGTTAACATCTCAACCCAGCTTATATTGAGCACTGGGTGCATGCAGCACGGTCAACGTGAGCACACTGTGGAGACAAAGGCAGTCAGACACGCGTCTGATTACAACGCTCCCGAGTGTGCCATGTTTGCTCTAATAGATGCCCATTAATGGCCCTTGCCCCAAAAGTCTGCTTTGTCTTTTTGTTACAGCATGATATACAGACAAATTGCAGATCTCTGCCTGTGTGTGTACATGGCATCATGTCGTGTAGCGGTTAACGCGCTGCGCCATGAACCCAGCGACCCGAGTTCGATTCCCGCTCACGGACAACACCAGTGACGATTATCTGAACCGGTCCTGGGCCTCCCCTAGGTCGAGTCAGTCTCAAATGAGTACCTGGTGTAGTGTGTAGGGAGACAAAGGCGGACGGGCGTGGTGCTGGCCACCCACCCTTCATGTGTCATGCCAGCCTTCATAGGTGCTTACTAACAGCACTTGCCCCAGCAGTCTGTTAAGGCTATACGGGTGATCTTTGTCATCATGTAAGTGGCTATACATCCCTTGCGCACGGCTTACATTCTGCGATTGGCATCACCAGCACACACTGGCGGCATTGCTGGTGATGCCACGAAAAGTTTGATAACTGCGCTCAGACTATTTTGTCATATCAGCACAAGAAGCACAGTCACTCCAAATTTTCAGCCACACTTGCAAAATAATCCGCATGTACAGGTACAGCAACATTGTAGATTTTATTTTTTTACCAATAATATTGCATCCTCGTTAAATGAATTTAAAAAAGATAATAATCTATATTATACATAATCAACGTTTTTGGGTTTAGATCGCGTTTATTTATAAATGTGTCGTAACCCTCCACCACCCGACACGGCCAATCAGTAAAAATGTGTCACGTTGACAAAGACAAATAGTTCACTGCTTTAGCCCACCGGTGTGTTGAAGCCACAACATTTACAATAAAATAAATGTTATAATTGATTTTATTTCACATGCATCTTCAGGGAGAAGCTGACAAGGAAACGGACTTCATATAATAGGCATAATAAGAAAAGGTATTAAACCGACACAGGAGGATTTTCCCACAACTTTGACTGTCGCCTGATGATGCATGCTGTAACTGATGGCAAAACGTCCGACAAGAATTGTAAATGTTGTTGGTTTACTCTCCAACACACCGGTTAGTGCTGTACTCGTAATTAATTGGCATGTTTTGTTTACGTGGCAACCCTTAGAAATTGGCCATGTCGGGTGGTGATGGGTTTAATGACACATTTATATTTACGCGATCTCACCCAAAACCCTCTATTATGGACATAAATTGTAATCAATATTACTTTGATGATGATACTGAATTGGGGTGGAGTAGTGACACAGTGAGTACTGCACTGCCCCTTGAAACGTGGCGATTCTAAGTTTAAGTCACGAGCACGGTTACCTTCAGTGGTGAGCGATATCTGAATTAGTCCTGGCTGACCCCACCTCGCCGACCCACACTGCCCATCGTGCTCCAAGGGAAAGTCAAACACACCTCGTGTCTGACAAGCTGTGGGGAGGACTTCATCCAGCACTGGACTGACAAACAGCGGTAAATTATTATACAGCTCAACGCCCCATATCCGACCATCACATATCCGCCCTGACCAATTAATTTTTGCTATTTTCTACAGATGATCACAAATCCGAGCTCTACACGTATCTACCGACACCTCAGTCCCCAGTGAGTCAAATATGCGACAATGTACTATATTATTATGTTGATTCTGGCCGGCGGTTAACAGACACGTTTGAGGCTCAGCACTCTGGTCAGGTTCACGAGAAGTAACACAACGCCTGTGTCTATAGCATCGTGGGCCAGCCGTAACGGTGACGTGAATGGGTCCCGCGATGATTTCTACACATCGGTAAAAGATCGCCAAGGCCATCATGGACCGGAGCAAAGGCCAGCGTGTTCGTCCGCTCCAACACTCTCACCCTCGCCTCTCAGCCCCCCCCCTCCCCCCCAGGGGGTCAGATTGGTCAGAGCGCAGCATTGGCAAGCGAGGCAAGATTTATCCACAGAGCTTGCAGAACATTACGCGGAAAGGGGGTCACACAATCACAAGGGGGTTAAGTGAATATGGCTGGCCAATTAACTTTGTTGGAAGGGGGCTGGAATGACCTTGCCCAAGCGAGACAGGATCGGCGAAAAATTATTTTGGTCGAATGTCCATTTGTCGAGGAGCGGAACGGCGCGTGCGGGGGCGTCGCGTTTGTTGAATCGTTAAAAGAATATCCTGACCGCATCGACGCATATGCCCCTCGTTGTTCAGGGGTATTATTTCACTATCATCATCAGCCACATTCGATCCACTGCTTGATAAAGGAGATCTCAAGCTGTTGCTCAGGCTGTGCTTAGAATAAGGACACATGTGCTCCGACGTGCAGCACATCTCCCCTGCAGATGTGCCAAGTATTTATAGAGGAAACAAACATTTTTATTTTAATATTCATGGTAGCAGTTGATGCGACAGAAGGCGTTATTAAAGTGGATCATTGCTTAATTAGTTATTTAAGAAAACTAATAAGCCAACTGCTTGATTACAATAATGATGATTAATAAAAGAAGATGTCGTTTTTATTTCATAATATCAGTATATGTGTAATGTTCGTGCTGTCTACTTTATATGTCAGAATGCGATCATTATTTAATGCGGCACGAGTGAAATTTTTCAACTTAAAATCTTTATTCCATATTTAATCTCGAGAACGATAAAAGCAGACTCTAAAGTATTCATTTGCTTTTAGGAATATTGGTTTGTATACATGTACTGCACATATCATGCTACACAATACATGGAATTCCAATGCATATTTAATTTGTATTGTATTATGTATTCATGTGATTGTGGGGTGGAATGGTGGCATAGTGGTTAACACACTGTGCGATGAGACCGACGATGTGCATTCGATTACCAGTCATGGCTAACATCAGTGGCGAGTGAAATCAGAACCGGTCTTCATTCCCATGCCTCGACTTAGTGGCGGAGAGGGGAGCAAATGTGGGAATTTCCTCAGTGCCAAAAATTGGCTGTGACATGGAGAGGCCTTGATTTAGGGGTGGATTAACCAAGGGTTGTACACTTTACAACTAATATCATGATTTAGGTCTCCGTATTGATGTTGGTGTGTATATATATGGAACTCAGTATGCCTTTTGAGGATTAATTCCATTGCTTGTAATGAGAAGGTTAAAAAGGACCAGTGCAAATCCATAAGAGTGATACTCTAAAGGGATCAATCAATGAAAGAATGAAAGAATAATGATGATCGTGAATAATGCAAGTGTTTTTCAATGTACAGTATTTATGAAGCCATTATCTATGTGTGTGCGTGTGTATATATCAGGCTCCTAACAAATACCCTTGCAACCACTAGTGGCCGCTACATTAAGCTGAACTGAATTCCACAGAACCAAATCACGAGCCTATGACAGTGGATCTTGACAATTCATTGAATCTCCGGGAACAGGGTTGATGGTGTGATTTGCTCATAAATTATCGGTTGTGAATAAATAAACATGGAATAATGTTAATTGGGATTACACATTGCAAGAGTCATTGCCCCCTACTGGCAGACGATTGCCCACTTGCAGGCCAGGTGCTGAGTCACGAATCTGTCACGCAGGGACAACTGCCGCTGGAGGTGCCCTTGCAATGTTTGAGAAGAGATGAGATGTGCTCACACACCACGGATCTCACTGTAAAATAGCCGTGCAACTAACGAAACGGGACCATCCGTGTAACAAATAAAATAAACAAAAATAAAATCAGTTTAAGGTTCTGTCTGAGTTGCCGAGGCATTTAAGTGCCGTGAAATGCAAATATGATGATGATTATTACTAATTTATATTCACTTTTACCCTTGGGATTATTGTGTTTTTTTTACTTACCCACTGAAATGAATGCATCGGGATACACTGCATATTGCATGGCCTCCAATGTAAAGAGAGGGAAATGCCTTTGGCGGTCTACAAACAGCGCGAGTCCCAGTGAGGCCGATGGCACGCGAGCGTGGCGACGGCGTGAGCTGCAGCCATGGCAGTAGAGAGGTCAGGTTATTTGTGATCTACAACCCAACCTTGACTTGTGGATGCCCCCGTGCATACCCCCATCACATTTCTGCAGCTTGGCTGTAAATACTGATTAAATGATAATGATAATGGCTTCAATTTGCCTAATGGTAGCGTATATGTTGGGACATGTTGCATTATTTACATAAATAAATGTGTCTCCATCTTTGACCGTTATTACAACGTAAAACAAATGTCAACCGTTATTTATATTTTAGTGGGGACATGGCGAAAAATACCGCGGGCATCTATTCAACGAATAGAAGGCTGTCCTCGGGAAGAATTTCGAATTTAAAATATGGGGTCGATGCCGACATAAAACATGAACGTAAAAAAAATATAAACGCCTTTGACGTGCCCGATTACAATTTCATTACGATGCACAAATACGCGGGGAAATAAAACGCAGTAAAAATGCATCAACTCAGCAGTACGGACGAAAAGTTCATTAATGTTATATGCAAAATATGTAAATGTGGGTAAATGTCATTAACGGTTCATTAGGTACGCGTGCGGCATCGGCGCCGGGACCCTGACTGCAGGATTAACCCTCTGCGGACGACGAGGCTCCTCGGTGGCTGTGCTATGAATCGCATTTTGAAAACACTTGCGTGCAACGTGGGGTCGGGCGGGGCGCATGTTTATTTCGTGCTTTCCTCCCCAATGGCCACCGGCTGTTGCGATTGTTGATTCCATCGTCCCTGTAAAAACACTTCAGGCCCAGCTCATCATGACCGCCCGCACCTTACCAAGTTACCAAGCTGCCAGCTTCAACACCACGTGTGCCCAGTGTCTCTCCGGCCGCAACTGTGAGGCCCCTTTTCACAAAACAATGCCGTGTAAGTTGAACTTCTTTCGCTCCATACATAGCCAACCGTGCTAATCGGATGTGTGAAACCTTGACCTGATTGTTTTTGTCGGTTATGATCGTCGTTATATTGAATGTCTTTTTGTAATTTGTTGTATTTTTTAAATTTCCTTTTTCCTCCTTATGCATTGGCGGTGGTACTGTGGAAGTTAATGGCGCAGAATGACCCGAGTTCGATTGCTGCTGGCCACGACGAACATCAGTGGCGAGTGATGTCAGAGTCCCCACTACTTTCACTAATTCACACTGACCAGCGTGGGGAAACGTGGTGGAAAATACTACATGGCTTGGGGGAGGCATACATCCATTATTAGGAAGCCAATGAAGCCATGCACTTTGAAATCTAAATTGAAAACTCATTTCTTTATAATTGCTATTTGTGTTTTAGTTTGCTGTCCTTTCCCCCCAGCACCTCCGATTATCACCATTGGCTAAGTACGGTGCGAAAAAATGCAACATGCATGCATTGGTGGCTTGAGAATAGCTGGCATTGATGTATTTATTTGTACGCAGCAAATTCACTATCAGGGCAATGTCTTGACACTAGAATATCCATGCAGAGCTATTGCAGCGAGTGAGTAACGCGCCACTCCGCCTCGGTGAGCAGCTCTGGACGATGAGATCGCGTCAATGCCTCTGAAGCCACGTCACGAGACCGCGTTGTCCACACGAGGTGCGCAATTTGGCACATTTGCATGATACCCTTCTGTCGTGGGAAGGTCGTTGAGATTGAACGAGAGCTGCGATAAGCTGAACTGAGTGAAACGATGATAATGCCGCATGTCGTTGTTGTTGTTTGTGCCATCACGGTCCACTGGGCTGAGACCACCATCGACTCACTCTACACTTGATAATGCAGCTTAAACTATGGGCAGTTGAAACTGAGATTCAAATCCCAGAATTCAGAGGTCCCTGCTCGCCGCTCTGACACGCTATCAGTCCCCTGCACCGCCCAAACTGTTGTTTAAACGTATTTTAATACATTTCACGTCGCTGATTCTACACGACATTAGCAGCTCGTCTGCATGCTTGCATATTTATAGGCTGCGGACTCAGTCTCAAGTGAGTGCCGTGCCTCGTGCGGTGTGTCAACATCGCCACTCGGGAGACAAAGGCGGCCGGGCGTGGTTCTGGCCACCCATCCCCTCGTGTGCCCCAGCGCCGACCTTCATGGGTGCTACTCGATAACAGCACTTGCCCCAAGAGCCTGTAAAGGCTACACGGGGAAGCTTTGATCTCTGATGTAGCTTGTCCAAATCACTCCTCCAAGACCGCTCTAATGGTTTCAATGAATGAGGAGTAATTTGAAAGATAATGATATGCAGTTTCTGCTCACAGGGTCAACATTTGGAGTAAAAAAAGTACCTTTGACCCAATAATGTCGCTAATTCAGCGTATTGGCGTCTGCGCTGCTTATCAACTTTATCATTTATAAATATATGGCTTATGTCTTCTTGGTTCTTTCGGTAAAGTCACGTAGAAGGGAAGTAATAAAATAATAAAAATAAAACATAATAAAACAATTCTCACGACGTTTCGGCCACAACGCAAGCAGCCGTCCTCAGGTGAAGAATGAGACAATGCCAAGCTAGGAGCTTATATATAAGCTGCGTTGGAGGTGGAAGAAAGAGCGCCTTAACAAAAGAATGTGCATATGAAGAGGAATTTAGCATATACATGGAAAATGCGTAGGCGGTGGGCGGGGGGGTTTCAAAGTCAGCACCAAGGGGGGGTGCAGGGATTAGCAGTAACAAAGGAAAGGAATGTTAATGATATGTAGCTGCAGTTACTCAACAACCACGTAGAAAACTAAAGTATAAACTACATAAAGAACTAAAGTATAAATTGCATAGCACCATCAGTATACTTACTATACTCTACACTAAGCTGAGTTACTAACAGCAAGTAATACATTACAATTCTACGTCGTAAAATTTATATAATATGCTTCCATCTAAACTTTATTCTATTGTATCACACGAGCATATACCGTACTATATACTGCCAACATTAAATTATATACTGTATTGCTGTAAACCAACCTATACCTTATACATTTAATATAACACTATGTATTATTCTACCCACCCTAATGTGTGTCGAAATGGTTTATTACGTCCTTCCAATGATTGGAATAATACATAGTGTTATATTAAATGTATAAGGTATAGGTTGGTTTACAGCAATACAGTATATAATTTAATGTTGGCAGTATATAGTACGGTATATGCTCGTGTGATACAATAGAATAAAGTTTAGATGGAAGCATATTATATAAATTTTACGACGTAGAATTGTAATGTATTACTTGCTGTTAGTAACTCAGCTTAGTGTAGAGTATAGTAAGTATACTGATGGTGCTATGCAATTTATACTTTAGTTCTTTATGTAGTTTATACTTTAGTTTTCTACGTGGTTGTTGAGTAACTGCAGCTACATATCATTAACATTCCTTTCCTTTGTTACTGCTAATCCTTGCACCCCCCCTTGGTGCTGTTGATCCTGCATAATGCATGGGTATAATATGACTTTGAAACCCCCCCGCCCACCGCCTACGCATTTTCCATGTATATGCTAAATTCCTCTTCATATGCACATTCTTTTGTTAAGGCGCTCTTTCTTCCACCTCCAACGCAGCTTATATATAAGCTCCTAGCTTGGCATTGTCTCATTCTTCACCTGAGGACGGCTGCTTGCGTTGTGGCCGAAACGTCGTGAGAATTGTTTTATTATGTTTTATTTTTATTATTTTATTACTTCCCTTCTACGTGACTTTACCGAAAGAACCAAGAAGATGAATCCCTGCAGTCACGAAAGCTTTAAATCGAAAAATATGGCTTATGATCGTAACTCCATTTCAAAATAATACAACAGATAAGTAAAACCTGGCAGCTTTGAATCTCAGTGGGTTTCTCACAATTTGATATTTAACTCTGCCGAATTACTCTTTCACAATATAGTTGGTCCAACTTTTAAAGATGATAACTCTGCACGATGTGTCACGTGTGTGCCTCGCATTCAAACGAATATATACTGGCGGTTAGGAATACATGGTGAGATGCTGGCTGCTGTTGCAAATAACAAACTCTTATTAAAAACTACGAGCGGACACTGGAAAAGCAGTTTTCGGAAACTTCATAAATATATTTCTTTTTTATTGGGAGTAATTTCATGAGGTGTGCCTATTTATGTCTGATGGCGTGTCCATCACAATCATACCCACTGGTGGATGAAGGCCTCCCCAACCCATTGCTCCCGCTCTTGCAATGCCATGATCCACCTACCTCCTGCACAGGAGCTGATCCCATCGCTCCGTCTCCACAGTGTCCGCCCGCGTAGGCGCGTCTCCTCCTTGGGCAGCCAACCTGTCGTCAGTCTCAACCACCGGTCATCATCCGGATGTGTCCTCGGCATGTCGATACGATGTTTCTCACTTACGTACGTTCACGTATTCGTGTGCTGTTGCTCTTTCGGCCTCTCAGTTTACATCTTACAGCCGTGCACCTCTCCACGGTACCCAGTGCCCAATGGCACGCTGGTAGTTGCTGATGCAAGTGAGTCGAGGTGATCAGGTGGCTCAGTGGTGAGTGGGAACTGAACTGGCACCACTGGCAACCTGGGTCTGAATCCAGACGGCACACGTGATCAAATCTGGTACCCAAATTTGGTGGATTGTTTGTCTCGGCGTCCAATATAAAATTAAATCAAATAAAAACTTTACTAAGATGGCAAAATTCGTGCATAAAATGCTTTACAGGACAAATTAAAGGTGACTGACACAATTTAAACAACAATAAAATTTCGATGTAAAGCTTTCGTGACTGCAGGGATTCATATTCTTGGTTCTATGGTTTTCACACCTGATGATGACTGCTTGTGTTGCAATCGAAACGTCGTGAGAATGATATTGTTTAATTTTTATTATTTTATTATTTCCCTTCTATGTGACTTTACCGAAAGAAGCAATAATAACAATAAGATTAATACGTTCAAAAATACGTCACATTATAATGAACCATAAGTATAATTAAACGCATAATACGCACATAATCAGGGCATCCTAATTAAAAGCCAATCTAAAGAAGGGTATGTTTTAAGATGTCGTTTAAAAACTATCACTGCTTCTAATGCCCTCGCCAAGGACGGCGTGAGAAGGAAAAACACACACAACGTGCAAAATTCCTACTTTGACAATTAAACATACATCGCTATGACTGCCGTGCAACAAATATTTCTCGGTAAGAAGGCTTTAAGGAAAAATGCAGCACCCCCCCCGCCCCCCGTGTGTCAAAGGGAGGTCGCACTTGAAGACAACCTCGAAAGCGTCTGTGCAATGTTATTTTGTCTCCAGTTCGCCGAGCGGGACGATGCATCTCTCTGTGCCACGCCACGTTCGCTTCGTCTCGTGACGTGACGCCGACAGTGCAGTGGAAACGAAGCTGAGAACACAGGCAGAACGTGTTCTTGTTGTTGTAAATAAGCAAAGCAACGCAACGTAAAGCGTGCACATCAATAAGTAACTCCACCTGGCATGGGGAATGTGGGTTTGATACATTTCGACTGGTGTTGTGCAGCGCAAGTGACCGACCCATATTTCCAGGGCATGAGGTTGAGCCACTGAGAGTGGATCTTCCTCGGCCGTGACGGCTTTGGGTTTTTGGACATTAACTGTGAGACGCCGTCGCCGCCACATCTGATTGACTCGCAAAGGCCTGCACTTTGAGCGGAGTGGGGCAAAGGTGTCTCTCCAAGCCTCGGGGCGATTCAGATTGCGATGGCAGCTTGGCCTCAGCCGTGGCAAGTTCACCTCAGGGGTGAAGGGTCATCTACGAGGTGCTGTGGTCGTCACCGCTCAGCGCGAGCCACGTGAATGCCGTGGCCACGTTGAGCGCGATGGCCTTCGGAGGGACGTTAAGCCTGCTGTCACGTCCCCTTGCAGTCATCGCAGATTCCACAACTGTCTCCTGAAGAGTGGGCTATTGTGTGGTGGTCGCTCAAATGTGGCATCTGCATGAGAGAGGCATTTCATGGCCCCCACAGGTAACATGGAGAGCTCTTGTCAGTAACATCTGGCAATCCATCAGAATTTGTTTAACAAGCCTGATTGCTAATGAGACCGGGAAGGTTGAAACCGGTTTATATTTTTATTGTTTAAACAAGTGCTGCTTGATAATACTGGTGTGAAAAGTCAATAGGCTGATAGACTAAAACATATTTTTTATTGATTTATAGTCACAGTACAGAGTTCTGTTTAAATATGCTTTACTGTATTTTTAGAAAAGCATCAGCCTCATTGACATCTATTTTTATGTGAATGTTTCAAGAAAGGAAAGTTTATTTAAATTACTTAACATGGTAATTGAAAACGTTCTTTGTGAAAGCACCCCCGGTAAAGACACGTTAAGGTTCGTAATTTGTCATGTAGACAGTTCGGTCAATGACATTCTCGTGTACAGATTGAGCAGTGAACCCAGGTACCTGAGTTGATCTCCAGAGTATAACACAAAATACCCATATTCAGGACTAGGACCCGATCTTCAAGGGAAGCTTCTTGCCTATTACATCTTGCAGTTCACCAGCATTGATTGAAGCAAGCCTTCCTCTTCTAATGAGACACCATATGTCAAAACTTGTCAGATTTTCTTTTACTGAATCAATTCTAGCTGAAAATTTGCACTCCCAAAAGGCCATGGGGCCGATGTGTTTGTGTAACAAAAAATCTATGAAAAATTGGCTTTACCCTTTTTGGAAAATAAACTGGTCTTAAGATGTTCAAACACCAAGGAATGAAGTCTGCATTTTACCACTCTTAATTAACCACTGTACTGTTTGCCTTTTGGTGTTGTTCTCTGGTCTAACACTGGTGAGACTAGGCCATAAAGAAGGCTGTCTTTGATGTAGGCCAATCAGTTTCAAAGACAATGCCCCATATATTATCAGAGCGTATTTGTTTGCACGTTATCCACAACTACGCGTGGTTAATGCAGACTTGGTTCCTTGCAGAAGGTTTATATTTGGTGTTTGAACGTCTTAACACCTGCTGTTTTATTGTCACTGGCAAATAAGGTCCCTTGTCAAAATGCTGTAATATATATGATGCGGAAAGAGAGCTAAATGAAAGCGATATCTTGTTGGCTTCTCTATTTCACTGATTAATTATAATCACCCTTTCAAGGTTGGCCTCAACAAAGCTAAACTAAAACTTTCTTTATTTTACCAGGTAAGGCCCACTGAGCAATATACCTATTTTTCAGAAGTGATTCGCAATGTGGTAGGGAAATGCAGAGGGCCCGGGAATAAACTACACGCGACCACGGGGAGGACACGCAAACTCTAAATGTTCAGGCGTCAGGATCGGGATCGAACCCACGCACTCCTGTATACCAGGACGAGGTAGTTAGCATCTCTCCACAAGTTGGCACCAAATACAGGGAATGCGATGGTGCCCATGCCTCTTTCCAAGCCTCATCAAAGCGAACCCTGCTGCCCTGCCATTCTACCGTGTGCATGATCTCTCAACGCTTCATCTTCCGTTAATGTGGCCTTCCGACAGAACCCTTGGCCAACAAATTGAGATAATCCGTTCTTTGAGCATAAATACGATATATTGATTGTTTTAGGAGCAGCATCAGCCATCGCCGCATCAATTCAACGTGCGCAAAAGTCCAAAGTTCAAGGGTCATGTGTGCTTCTGCCTTATGCTGCACCGTCCCTCGCCCACGCTTTACGTGCTCCGCCTGAAGTGTACGCTCACGTGTGCCCTCCTCCCTCTGTCGCCTTTGTTTGTTGTACATTACGACGACGATGCGACTTTGGTAGCGGAAAGACGCCGTCACACCTCGAGACGCCATAGAGAGACAGCTAAAGGCAGTGGACAGAAGCAAGCTTTTAAGAGGGAATTGACAGCATGGATAGCTGAGTGGAAAGAGGTTCCAAACTCGAAATTGCAGTTGCAAATTTAATTATCAAACAGATGAATGGCTTCCTTTGTGGTGCACGTTGTAGCGTTCTGTTCTCTCTGTTGCAATAAAAGCTTTGAAGCGATCGTGCAAACAAAGGGAAATTAAATCAATCCGATTAAAATGCGGGAAGCCGATACCTTAATGCAACATCAGAGGTACCTAAACTTTAATGAGGATACGCTGGGTCCCCTGTACCGGCAAGTAATGTTCCCTTGCCGTGCATTTTCACATGTATCGCTCGCCCACCCGGTTTATATCTATATGTTTGTCTATCTGAAACCCCGTATGCCTTCTTGAGAGCTCTGTACAATGTATACCTTTCTATGCAATCCATCTGCATGACTTTGAGAGTATGTGTAAATACATATGGGTGTCTAATTGCCTACATATTTCATAATTACGGCTCCCAGCCGAGATGTAGCGTTACATTAATGGTATGGACCTTGTTGTAGCATATGGTAACGTCCCATTACAGAGCGGACACGATGAGACAAAGGCATATTTAAGATGCGTTGTGTTTAAATGGCATCGCGCAATATAGTTTACACGTAGAAATCGCATTATATATCCCATTATATTATATAAATGCCATTATAAAAATTGCCTTCTGCAGTCTGAGGCCAGTTAGATCATTGCACAGAATCATTGGGTAGGGAATTACACGTTAGCAATGTGGCAGCAATGGTGTGGAGTGGTGGCGCAGAGCTTAGCGCACTGTGTGATAAACCGGGCGCCATCAGTTTGAATCGCTGCCACGGCTACCATCGATTGCGAGTGATACCTTTCAACCGGTCCTGGGCCTCCTCTTCACAAACCTATAAATTTAAAAAACCTCACCATAGGCAACACGGATTGGTGAGGCATTCATCCAGCAGTGGATTGATAAAGGCCTGCATTGTTTATGAAGCCCATAGCAGCATGTTTTACAGTCGCTCTATTTGCCAGTGTCTATCGCATAGAATGGTATTTAGCAATATGAGAATTAAGGGTGGAATGATGCATCCCTTTATAAAGGAACACGTATCATTAGCTCGCAAATACGAACATAGAACTGCGCGTGTGTGTAATCAGGACTTTGTCACCCGCATTTGTTGAACGGAATGGGTTCGCGACAACCCTGCATCCAATCGAGGCGCTACCATTCACCGTAAGGTGACAACATTATCGAATAACTTATTCATCCTGAGTTGGAAAAAAATGCACCAAATCAACATGGGTGAATCAGTCCACCACAGTGATGATACAGAATCATTGTAATCCTTTGATAATCCAATGCTGGATGAGGGTAGTCTCAGAGGTTGTTTGACCGTACTGTACTTTACTAGGCCGGCTACTGTGGGTGGTTGAAAGTGGGGTCCAGGACCGCACCTCCGATTAGCACGATTGGCTACGTATGGTGCTAAAGAAGTTCAACACACAGTAAGTACATTCATAAATAAATAAATTGAATAATTAAATAAATACCAGTTCAGATACCATTCTGCACAGACGTTAGGTCATCGGGTTCACAGCGCAGTGCCTGAAATCGCCGTACAATTAGCAACGACTTACATTTTGACGTTTGCTGATGCCATTCTTGGTATTCTGTTAAAGAGTGCCATCTGTGGACTGAAATGTCCTCGGTGATGTCTCTCTCCCTTGCTTCCGTGGCCCAGGCTTAGCAATACGCGAATACAAAGGGGGAGAGAACACGCGTTTGATGATGTGCATAACCAAATGATTTCATACTTGCGAAATGTCACTGCTTGCGCAGTGGGCAGAGAGAGAGAGAGAGAATGCAGCTGCATTTACTGAGTAGAAAAACTGATTGAGGTCACTGAACCCGAGAAATGTCATTTTGTGTGCGCAAAGAGTTACTTATTTCCCCCCTTATTAATTCACACCAACAAACCCGCACCTGTGTATCTCCATGCCAGACCAGATATCTGTCTAGTTGTTTCCACTGAGTTTCCTTATTCTTGAAAGCGGCATTACATTGCTTACACATTTTTTCAGAAATACGGCGTATTATTTTCTTCATTACAGGCATATGCTTGCATGTGTGGTTTATAAAATGCTTCCTAAAATTGCCGTGTTTCATGTGCAACACTTCTAACACCCCGCTCCAAGTAAACACAAGGCGTATTATGTTTGCCAAGATTACAATGTGTACGTCATTTGTGTTTATCTTTACACGTTTTTGATAATTATCTTTACGAAGCGTATGGCATTGGGTGGTGATCGTTATCGTTTGCTGTGCCTGGGGCTCTGCTGCAGTCTGGTGTGTGAGGCTGGTATTACTAAAATAAGAGCTTCATATATTGACCACCAACACCGATGTGCTTTTAATTAAGAAATAAACAAACAAACGGAGGAGCTGGGAGGCTCAAGGTGTGAGAACAATGAGCCGGCACCGCTAAGATTCTGGACGTGCATATGGGTTTTAGCCACTGTCCGTGACTCAACTGGGTTTTCAGGTGGAGTGAGTTTAAAGTCTCAGCATGGTCACCAATGACTGAACAAAAAATATAATCGTGGTGTTTTCACTGAAGTTGTACAAAAAAAATCAACCCTGAGAACGAGCAAAATAGTTTTGACTGCCATGCGACAGATGTTGCTAGAGGGGGCATGTTGGAGAGTCCAGCGGCCTGCGTGTGGCGTCTCAGAAGCACACTACTCGTTCTGTGATGCTCTTTGGATCTTTCGGTAAAGTTAAATAGATAGAAAAAATAAAAGTAAATTAAAAAATAAAAACTACGACGTTTCGATCACAACACAAGCGATCGTCATCGGGAGAAAAAAAGGGGGGAAGGCCACTGAAGGGAAGCTGATTTTAAAGGTTTAAAAATGGGCGTAGCACAAGCGTCCTGGTATCAGAACGAAGTTGGCGGGACATACGTGGTCGGAGAGCGCCGTGGTGCAGTGGATCTTGTGTTTGTTCATGATTTTGTAAATATTTTAGTTACCCCTGCTATGTATGGCAAGGTGATGGTTTTGATTGGATCCTCAGATGGCTCCTTCCTCAAGGTTGGGGTGATGGTTTTGCGAATTGTGTAGTCGGAATATTCATTCTCCTTGAGAGCTTGGTGCACGTGTTTCAGTTCACTGGTTAGGTGATCATGGTCGGAGATACATCGAGCTCTATGGTGTAGAGTTTTGATGAGGGAATTCTTCTGGGAAGGATGGTGGTGGGAGTCAGGTTTTAGGTAGGCGTCAGTATGGGTCACTTTCCTGTACACAGAATGGCTCATTGAGCCATCTGGTCTCTTTATGATTAGGACATCCAAGAAACGTAACTTGCCATCTTTTTCGACCTCCATGGTGAATTTGATGGCTGGGTGCATGTAATTGATGTGGTTGAGGAATTGGTTCAGAGCCGGTCGGCCACGTGGCCAGATGACGAATGTGTCACCCACGTGCCTCTTCCATCAGGACGGGCGTAGAGTGGATGCCTGGGTGGCGTCTGTCTCACATTCTTGCATGAAAACATTGGCTTGCCTCCGGCTTCAGTGGCCTTCCCCCCTTTTGCCTCCTGATGACGATCGCTTGTGTTGTGATCGAAACGTCGTAGTTTTGATTTTGTATTTATTTATATTTTTCTATCTACGTGACTTTACCGAAAGATCCAAAGAATATGAATTCCTGCAGTGACGAAAGTTTTAAGTCAAAATTTAGTTCTATGATATCAATTTTTTTCCACTGCACATGGAGGTCTAGATGTCTTGTGACCCTCATTTATATCTTTACTATTTTTGTTAAATAAATTATATTTTTTTACGGAAATGAATATGCAAAGGAGAAAAAAAATGTTAGGGGTCGATTCATTTGGGGTCACAAGACATCTGGACCACGCTGTACTATAACATGGGGCGATGCGCTCCTTTGCAAAAGTTACAAATGGGTACTCGTTTGTCTTGTTAAGATGCCACCGATCGTGTAGTTGGAACACCTTTTGTGGAATAGACATAAATAATACACTTCGATTAAACCGCAGTAAATTAAGCACACAACTTTATTCACACGTTTTTACAAGTAAGCGAATAACAACAAATGAACACATCCCTTTAGTCTTCGCATCATTCCGACATTCTTTCAACTAAAACCGCCACCGCTGCCCGACATCGAAACCCGACGTTACCATTCGCAATTGGCAAGCAGCGGCCTTGCGACCGAAGACCGACGCCCGACACATCACGAGAACAGCGAGGCACGCCTGCAAACCGCGCATTGCACAAGACGGCCCAGGGGGAGGGCAGCGGTGTGCAGAGCAACGGGTCGGCAGAGGTGGGAGCGTGATCGGGATGGCAAAGCACCGTGTTGATCCGCACGTGGGCGCGCTTGCGAAGCGTGGTGCCAACGTACTTGATAGATGTGCTTGTGGCCACCTCTTCCCGTCACCATCTGTTGTGTGGACTCCAGCCCCTTTCCTCTACCCCCACACACACACACACACAGCTTTCCAAACGTCTCATCTCCGGTTGGCGAAGCATGCTTTTCCCCAAGGTCACCTATCTATCCATTGAGCGGCTTACACGTGCTTTGTGCGATTCGCGGTGCAATTCGTCGTTTCTGTCATGCAAACACGTTAGTTTTTCAGTTGTGATGATAGCATGAAACGTAGTTGCCGATGATGGTGGCATTATGAGTGTGTTTAATTTTTAAAGCAAGACTGGCACACAGTTCATCCCTTTTGTAGCTTAATATGTGACACCGTCCCATATTTATACATTAACATTTAATAACTGCCAGGCTTTGTTAATCCACTACTGGTTAAAGGCCAAGATCATATTATATCAGTCGTGGATATTTTTGTTTACCATACTTCATCAAGCTGGTGAGTGCATGTTGGTGAAGGGTGCTCCTCAGATCGATTCAGATATCGCTTCGCCGCTGATGGAATCGAACTCAGGTATCCAGGTCAAGAGCGCAGCGTACCTGCTAATGTCGATTAGCATGGTTGACATGGTTGGCTACATACGGTGCGAATGAAATTCAACATACATACGAACTATTTTCTATTTTACCAGCTAAGGCCCACTGAGCTATATAGTTCTTTTTCAGAAGCGTCCTGGCCACAATTGATAGCTCAACGAAGTGGCTTATCACGTGGACATTTATAGCAGCCAAATACTCTGAAAAAATTATTTTATTTTTTGTATTTACGTGACTTTACCGAAAGAGCCAAGAATATGAATTCCTGAAGTCACGAAAGTTTAAAGTCAAAACTCGGAATGCATTATGATTCTAAATGTGTGGGGGGGGGACCGACCATGGGGAGAACACGCAAACTCCACATATACGCAGGCGTCAGGGTCGCGATCGAACCCACGACCTCCTTCATACCAGGCGAGGGAGTTAACATCTCGCCATCGTGGCACTTGCTACTTTTCCATCCCATACACGATAGTTTTTTTGTTTAAATTTTTTTTTTTTTAATATGCGCGCAATGTTCAATCCACCACAGTTTGTGTATGTGTGTATGAGATTGCTGTTGCATTGAGCAAGCAAAAGCAGCGTACGTTCACGAATAATGAAAAAGCAAACCGGCTTCCTCAGTGAGCCCTTCAAGTGCTGATTTACGTGAATAGAGCAATGCGCATACAAGCCTACAACTTACAGATGAAGCATTTTTCACGGCAGTGTAAACATTGAGGGAGATGCATGTGTAGGGTCGTTGCAAAATGCTCCAGGAATGCCAATTTCATAATTCACCGCTCATCCCGCACCGAGCACAAAAACAGCAGCAAGTAAATGGTCGACAGCCACCAGAGTCTCGAGTCTCGACTCAACAAAGAGTTGCCGGCTACACAGCCCTCACAACAATCTTCGGGGGTACCAGGTCTGGCCGTTGCCAACAGAGAACAAGCCTGGCCGTGTGCATTACTCACAAATACAAAGATCCCCCGTATAGCCTTTCACCGACTGTAGGTGGCAAGTGATGTTAGCGAACAGCACCTATATAAGGCGTAACGGTACACGAGGGGGTGGGTGGCCAGCACCACGCCCGACCGCCTTTGTCTCCCCAGTGACGATGTTTACACATCGTACCAGGGACTCATTTGAATCAGAGTCGACCTAGGGGAGGCCCGGGACCGATTCAGATAATCGTCACTGGTGTTAGCCGTGAGCGGGAAACGAACTCGGCTCGCTGGATTCGTAGTGCAGCGCACTCGCCTCTACACGACCGCTCCCCACTCACAGGTAGCATGCTCACCCGCATCACGTGACGGATGGGAAGGTGATGTTAATGGGACCACCTAGCACTCATCTGAGTGGGAGGAGGAGTGGAAGGGGATTGGTCGTGAGATTTGAAAGGTAAAGGCAAGAAGGGGGTTATGGGAAAAGCGTGACAGGGGATTCAGGGCTTTTGTGTCTTTTTTTTCATTTAGGGCCCCTTTATAACATAATATGCTACAGACCCCGCACTAGCTGAATCCGGCACTGGAGGTAAAACGCGGGTGATTGCACCTCCTCCAAGACGTCTTGACAGCGTGGAAGAATAGGCCAAATGCCCTCGATGGGGGTTATTTGGAGGCCCCTATGCTGGTGACCCCCTTCCCGCTAGCATTGGTGTAAGCGAAGTATTTGCCGGGCCGCACCACCTTCTATTCAGTCCCGAAGTTAAATAAAATAAACAATAAAGCTATAAATAACAAGACTCCCACAGCAGCACTCGCCACAACATTAAAATGCACAAGACAAGATCATACTCTCCACATCCTCTCAATCTTTCTTATCCGGTATTGTATCTGTTTGCTCTTTCACTGTTCAGTGTAGATCCATGACGGCATCCTGTTATAAGCGACACAAATAATCTTCAGTCACCTCCTTATCACTCTTCTATCGCTACTACCATGGTTGGACAACGTTTCCATGATTTCACTCGTAGATTCCTACACCCATGTTGAGGACTCAGTCTAGCAAACGCTGTTCAACCATACACACTGTAGGTCACATCACTTGCTTCCTTCCACAATGGAATCCCATCGCATCATCTCCTTTCCCAAGTCCTTACCGCCTTGCTCAAACACAGACACGTATTGACGCTTATCTATTTCACCTCGAACAGCGCTGTTTGTTGCAGGCCACTCGGCGTTTGGGGCCTTGTACTGTGCTCAGCAATCGTGGAAAAAAATGCACAAGCTTTCTTGCCACTTAGTAAAAAACTATAAACTATTTTTGTATTTTAACAGGTAAGGCCCATTGAGCGATATAGCTCTTTTTTAGAAGCAACCTGGCCACAAATAATAGCTCAACGGAGTGGCGTATCATGTGGACATGTGTAGCAGCCATATACTTTAATCGCGTGATGTTGATTCTAAACGTAGAAGGGAAAAACGGGAGGACCCAGAGAAAAATCCACGCGACCACGGGGAGAGACAACACGCAAACTCCAAAAATGCAGGCGAGGTAGTTAACATCTCGCCAACATTAGCGCCTAATAATTTATTTGTTCGCCGCGTGCTTTGCACATTTTACTTAATCCTCACGAGGATGTCGCCCCCATCAAGAGACGCCCCGTGCCATCTTGCTGCACAGCCAGTGCCTCAGCTCCGGCATGCTGTACAGGAACGGGCCCTTCCCACTCAGGTAGGCCACGCGGCCCTCCTTGAGGACGCACGCTCGGCCGAACGAGGCGCCGAACGCCGCGTTTGCCTCCCCGGCCATGGAGTCGGCGGCGAGGCGGCAGGCGCCCAGAGGGTAGCGGCGCGCCAGGTCACGGGCGGCGGCTGCCCGCTCGCTCATGTCGCGGTGAGTTCGCACCTGCGGGAGAGACGGTGAGGTGAGACGGTGAGGGGAGACGGTGAGGGGAGACGGTGAGGTGAGACGGTGAGGTGACATGGTGAGCTAAGACGGGCCCTCACTGCGAAGGCGTTTATTGAACAATGTTTTGTTTTTCTCCCAGTTTTGTTGAAATTGTGGTATGGGAGGGAGACGGGTATTAAAAAAAGATGAAGAAATATTTTTTTTTGTTACTGATGTTGAACTCTCACAAAACAATGCATTGCAACATGTTAGAGATTGGCCCGCGGAAGTTGATATAATATCTGAGATCCCACACAAGGGGCACTTCCCCGTGTGCCCTCCCATTGCAGCGTTCTTCATCGCAAGGCCCGTGGGCCGCTGGCGGCCCCTGGTGGCATTTCGTGCGGCCCCTCACGTGCGGCCCCCGACAATACACAAACGTGAATTATTTTCTCTTACAGGCGGCGTGGTGGTCCTCACACTGATGGCTTATTGGCGAACGTGGGACACTGGTCCCAGGCCAGCCAGTATCCTCAACTCTGAACATGGAAATGGATCCTGGAGTTGGGCCACCATGCTTTCAGGCAAAATTAATCTCAATTTCATAACTACTGAGATCTCAGAGTTTTTACATGGAATGGGAACCAATCACCTGATGTCATATTTAATACAATATTATATATATTTTTGCCAGAAATGTAACCATGGACCAATTCATCGATGGATGTTCTCTAGCAACTGCTCGGAGATGACTCAGATGTTAGAGCACTGGGCTGAGGTTATGTACTCCAATTCGGACAGCCGGCCATGATTAGACCCATGTCCTCAAGTGGAGTAAGTCAATATTCCTCAGCCTGGTAACCAATTAATTTACAATAAAACCCATCATGTTAAAATTGAGTTTACGCTTAATATCACTAACTTCCAACTCTGAAAATTTAAAATATCGGTTTGACTCTAGATTTGAAGCTTTCATGACTGCAAGTATTCATATTCTTAGGTTTTTTCGGTAAAGTCACGTAGGTAAAAATTTAAAATTAAAATTAATAAAAGTAAAATAAATATAAAATTAAAATCACGACGTTTCGGAGGCAACACCAGCTTCCGTCTTCAGGTGGAACCGTCACAGCACGACAGCTGTATCAAGTAAATGAGAGATTGGTTTGACTATCATGCCACAGTCGAGCCAAAGCAATTTCCTGCTCAAATAAGCATTGAGGCGATTCTCATTTTCTCTTTACAGCCCTGAGCCAGTGGGTGGAATTCCACTGTCCTATGACGAGGGAGAGTCTCTCCATAAGACTTCCCCACAACATAGTACGTATTTTATCGACCCAGAGGAATCATGGACCGATTCAACCGCCAACTAGGATATTAACTCACGGCCTTCCGATTGCAAGCCGCTCGCTCTCCATCTGAGCCAACTAGAATGAAGATTAATCTGCAGCAGG
This sequence comes from Lethenteron reissneri, assembly GCF_015708825.2. Taxonomy (NCBI): domain Eukaryota; kingdom Metazoa; phylum Chordata; class Hyperoartia; order Petromyzontiformes; family Petromyzontidae; genus Lethenteron; species Lethenteron reissneri. The sequence goes on from NC_083819.1 coordinate 1,769,235, forward strand.
GTAGGATGGGAAAGTGAAGGGCCCCTAGGTCACCTGAAGAGATATCAGAAGTAGCGGTCTCTTTTCCGACACAAGGCATCCCAGTGCTCTGCTCGGGCTCCTAATGTATTCGTAATCTCGGGACAGGACTCAGATCGATTGGGATAATTTTGGGGGGGAAAGGGGCAATAAAATAAGAATGAAAATTCGAAAGAAGACGCCATCGAACTAAAGGATACTCCAAAAACAGTCCGCGTTTAATGGTTTCTGCAACCCACACACAATGGTCCCTGCGTTGCACCTGACTGGCCGAATTCACATGGTGATCCATTTGTAGATACCCCACCAAACTAACGGAGAAACGACAGCGAAAACGACATTACCGCATGTTTCTAATCCTCAACGCGTCTCTCACCAAACGCAGTGCCCTTAAGTCGAGTAACTCCCGCCTCTGTAAGAAAATGTATAGCCATAGCCTTCAACGATATTCCATCAGCTGTTGGGAAGAAATTGAAATGGTCAGAGACATTGGATGGATGTATATAATGTTATCACCCTGTACTCATGGCCGAAAAGAAATCAATTCGGTAAAACCCAAATATTACTCATGATTGTGGCCCTCTGCTGCCTAACACTACTTTAGTTGAGCCCTTCACAAAACCAGGAACCAAGTCTCTATTAAGCGCACACATATTTGAAGCAAGTACAACACGAAAATTACTCAAAATAATTCGAGAAAGGCAAATTATAGGATTATATTATCTGACATGTTATGAGAAAACATGATGTTTTGACTGGGAACCTCATAGGCGCAAGAATCCGGGGAAGACAGTGAGTGAAGTTACATACGCAGTTCAAATTGTTTTATTCATCTGGGAATATCAAATGCAAACTCCGTGAGTAATGTTTGACGGAGTTAAACGGAATGAAGGCCGTTACTGATGGCATCTTTGGGAAAGGACATGGCACAGAGAGAGCGAGGTACATTTTTGGACAAGGTGTTTATGTGATATTTCGTAGTCGAAATCAATCGTTTTGCGCAAAACATTTCCACGCAGCAATGATAGACATGTAGTTAAAATTGTGAAAATCCATGGAATCCAAATCATGCCACAGCAAGCCTTGTTTGTTTTCTATTTTCTGGGCTTGGTAGGGATCCCTTCTCCAATGTGGTGTTTTGGATTATACCCCAGATGTTATTCGACATGATGACTGTGCAGTACAACCCTTGCAGCAAAACCGCTGAGTCTTACATTTCTTCTCTGTACACCCACACCCCAGATCCAAAGCGCGGTGTACAGTGTACACAACCATTAACAGAGCATTTGAGTTTGCAACTCACGTATAATTGGGGTAAAGACCAGGTTAATCCACACTTAAATGTTCCTATTGTATTTTGGCGATTTAAAAACGCGCCTTTGCCAATAATATTGATATCAACTGTCTGCATACATAAGATAGACATCTGGCAATTGACCAGGTTTGGGGGCAAACAATTGGCGCTCCGCCTTCACCCACCCGCACAACAAATGTGTAAACCACAGTTCGTCTACTGCCAGATGTGTGTTTAGTCATCTAAACATCTAAACACAACTATCTACTACCCTTTGTGATCACTCCGTGCACTCCAATTCCCCATTCCCAGACACATTTTACATGTTCTCTCTACCCTCCTCAAACCAAAACAGATTGTACCGGACATGTTTCAATGTTATAACGACTACAATTGCATTTATTTGTCGGCTTTAGAACTGTTATTGTGCAGTCGCCATTTTTTCCCGATGCTGAGCAGCAGAATTATTCATCGGTTAATATTTTAATTTGGACCGCTCGCCATGATGTAATGGTTTGCTCGTTGGATATTCAATCCAGAGGTCATCGATTCAGCAGTTAAAATAATGCCAACATTTATTAAATTACCTCACCTCTGTCCACCTAGCAGTATAGATGGGTCCAACGCTCTTGGCAGGCTGCGTGTGGCAGGGTAGAGTGTGGATACTCACACCTCTTCTAAGATTTGTGCCCAGTGAGGAAGAGTCAACCAAGATACTCCCTGTAAGTTCCCTTCCTCTAACAGTGATGTGAGCAAGCAATTGCAGGGCTGCACCTTTAACTTGACCTCATTATTGAATGCATCAGACCACAGATGTCCAAGATGACCAGCCAGCGAGAGTGCTTTTATTTTCGAGCGACCGCACGCGGATTACCTGCAGTGCGCCGGGCACGGCCCAGCCATCGGACGGGTGAGCCTCTTCCACGTACACGAGCAGGAAATCGGCAGCGTGCGAGAAGTCGTCCACCATGCGACGAAACTCGGGCAGCCGCCCGACGAAAGGCGGTCAGCTCGCAGAGCCCATGTTGATCACGAGCGGCCGCCCCTCTCTCGACAGCTCTTGCAAGCGGCACGGGATCTCGGCGGCGGCGGTGGCTGCGGCCGGGGAAGACGACCGCGCGTCGGCAAGAAGCGCGACGCGCGGGTTCGACGCCGGGTCGCCGGCTCGCTGGGCCTCCCGCCGCGCGTCCAGCAAGAAGCTGCGCCAGACGGCGCGCATGCCGGCGCGGGTGAGCACGCGGCGGCACGCGTCCGGCGAGCACGGGCAGCACGAGGCGGGGACGTGGCGCGCGAAGAGGGCCCTCGTGGAGCGAGCCAGGAGGGCCAGCGCGTCGCGCAGCCCCAGGAAGAGGCAGCTGGTGAAGAAGCCCGGGAGGATGCGCAGCGCCACGAACACGTTGAGCTCAGCGGTCATCCTGGCTGCGTCGCTGGGTTTCGTTTTTTGCTTGTTTTTTGCCACCGCTGGGACACGAATAATCGAGGGGATGCAATGGGCTGCTGTCACTTCTTTGCCGCAAAGCGTTAGGTGAGCGGATAATAAACCGAAGTCAACAGAACTGTTCAAAGCAATTTACGAGGCTGCGGCCACGGCGAGGTGTTTTTACAAATTCGCACGTCGTGTAGGGGAGAGATATCGATAGTAAGAACGTCTGTATTTCCCTGCAAGTCTTCTTCTCTGCGTCTCTCTCCCTCTGTGTCCCTCCTGTAAGAGATCAAATGCAGGAGCACAGGAGTGACCTCCCACACAGTCTCAAGATGACCAAGTCCACGCATACCTCTTATTAAAGCTGCAACGGCTTTTCAGATTGACGCAGGATACAATTGATCCTTTTCACATGGCTACTTGTACCCACAACTGGACAGTTTTCAAAATCAGGCTAATGCTCATGATGACGAAAGCGGCGGTCGCTCCTGGCGGCTTACTCGTCCATGGGAACTTTTAAAAAGTCTCATTACATAATGATTTTGGCAAGATGTGATTCTCTCATAACATGTAGCACATGGGGTATGTTCCATAATGCCACTTGGACCTGCAGGTGGGGTGGTGGCGCAGAAGTTAGCACACTGTGCCACTGAACCCAATGATCCCGGTTCGATTGCCAGTCGTGGCTAACGTAATACTCTTGGTTTTTTCGGTAAAGTCACGTCGGTAAAAAAATTAATAAAATAAAAAAAATGCCTACATTACTTTACCGAAAAAAAAACAAGAGTATGAATCCTTGCAGTCATGAAAGCTTCAAATCTAGTGGCTAACATTGTTGGTAAATGACAAGTGAAGTAAACCCTTCTCTGACCAGCGTGGAGGAGTGTGGGGTATGGCATCATAAATAACTAAATAAAACACGACCAACAACGTGCACATCCAGCAGTGCATTTTCACATACCATTGTATACCTTTATAAAACACAATAAATGTACATTAGATGATAAGTTTTTTGTATATAATCAGTTAAACCAATTACGCATTGACGTAAACAATTAGAATTGGCAACGTTGCATACATCTGTTTTCAGAGCTTTAGTAATCTGTACGATTCACAAAATACAATAGACCATGAATTCATATAGTGTCTAAATACAACTGCATATCTTATTGATGTTAGTTTAGTTACTTGCAACTGTATCATAGGCATGGATGAGCTCCAATTTGTCATACAAACTCATGGTTGAAACTCTGTGGTAACGATACAATGGTATAATAAATGCACTTATTAATAAATAATACACGAATAATGTTTGGTAGCATTAATAGATACGAGTCCCATAATTTTACAACATATTTTATAAAAACAATACAATCATAGGACTCTTTCAGGAGGGTCCAGCATTGGGTTACATTTTCATGATGTTTTCAGCCAATTCATGAGTTTAGGGGAGGCAACGCTCTATCCCCGTACGAATGGAAACAGACGGCGACTGGTCCACTCACTGCACCGCCGTCTCCTGGCGAGCGAGCCAGAGTGCGGCACCTCCTCGACGCACACGGGAAGGGAGTTTCGCGACATTTGTGCAATCCGCCAACCCTCGCCGCCTCTGCGTGCGCAGCCGCCGCCGCCTGGCGTCTAATCCTCTTGTGAAGAACAGGATGGCTTTTCTACAGTGATAGGTATTTACCCTTTCAACTGGTACAAAAACTGACACCTTTACACAAGGCATCATGTTTGCAATAACCACAACACAAGCAGTCAAAATGCAAACAAAAACCTATCACTATATTTTGCCACTGGTAAAGGAGATGTCTCACAGTGTAAAGGCTTTCTACAGTTTACTTGCGCTCATATCAAAAATACGTACAATACACAAACACGTAATCTGACGTGGCTTGAAAGCCGCAAGTTCCAGTACAGAGCTCGGCCCTCTCTCTCTCTGACCATGCGACGCACGAGAGTGCTTTGCGCGAGCCATAAAACTGTGCCAAGTTGGCAGTCATATAAAAAAAAAACATTGTGGTACCCATTAATATTATGGCAGTGAAGGATTAAATTATAGTCACAGCTTCATTTCCCAAACCCTGCCTCCACCTGACAGCGGGAGCTCGGGGGCTGGGGTGTGGGGGAGGGATGATGGGCATCATTTTTCGGAGCACCGCTGACAGCCAGACAGTTCCGGCTGAAATTTAGCCCTGAATGTAGTTTGTGTTTTGTAGATGTGTATGTGAAGACAATCCAATGTGGTTTTTGTTTTGTTTATATCTGGACTTGTGTATTGGTGCTTTTGATGCGAACATTTCAATGCTTTCTAAAAATGTTGCCCAGAACGTTTTGGGGTTATTTTTCAGCAAATGTGTTCAGTGCCGAATGTGTGTGCCCATTGTTGTCGCTATTTATCATGCATATTTACAAAAGCCAGGTGTTACTTTCTTATGCCTCTGTGTACCATGTCTAACTTTTACCATAAAGCCTGCCACGAGTGATATGTGAATAAACTCGTGCCCTGCACTTTTCAGTACACTGCTGAATGGAGGTTGCTTGACCATCATCCACCACACTGGTCAGTGCCACTGTTAATAAGCACGAATATTATGTAAATACACTTGAAACACGTATCGTTAAATGTCTGGAGTAGAGGAGCGCCCATCACAGTTCACTCAATTTTCACCACGGCTATAGATTTAGTTTCTGGCGAGATTCCTAGGTAAGCGGGAGTCCGGCTCTTCGTGCAGGCGCAGGTCACTCTTACCAATGAGACTATCCTTGTCTCACCTGGTTAAACAAATAAGCCCCGACTTGTGCCGATCGCAGTTGAACATGGCCCATCCACACAAAGACCGTCGAGGCTGATGGCTTGCTGATGGCTTGTTCCCTCGAGCGTCTGTTCTGGGAAAGACCGGGACAGATGCCCCAATGATTGCGGCCAATAAGCAGTCACGGGAGACGTGCAACCTCCGCCAAAATAAATATATACAAAAGCTTTCCTTGAGGGATTAAAGCAATTAGTTTGTCAGTTTTCTTGCTTACATTGCACAGAGTTGCATTATATTTTCACATTTCAACATTGAATGTCCCCTTTTGAAAAAATTCGTTATGTCACAGCATTAAAATGTAAACTACCATGATAAATCTAGTCATTCACTCGAAACTAACCATATTCTCCAAATGTGCTCTTGAAAGAGGCACTGCAAACTTATTCCTGGTGTCAATAAAGATATACTCACCTAGTCACACAAAACAAAGATACCCCGTATAGCCTTAACAGACTGTTGGAGCAAGTTCTGTTAGCGTGCGCCTATGAAGGCCGGCACGAGGGGGTGGGTGGCCAGCACCACGCCCGGCCGCCTTTGTCTCCCTCGTAGGGATGTTTACACTCCGACCCAAGTTTTCAATTAAGGCTGAGTTGCCCTAGGGGAGATATTTAGTGTTGGCCGTGAGCGGGAATCGAACTCGGGTCGCCGGGTTTGTAGCACAGCGCCTTGACAATGGTACTGACGACATTTCCCCTCCTCGCCATGCGTCACAATGACAACACCCACAATTCACAACTCAGCGACGGTGACGTCACCATCGCGCCTGTGCCAGGCCAGGTGCACTTTGAGGCCACGTGAAAGCTCGCTGACAGGTCACGGGACATACCCAGGTGCCATGGGTTGGCTCACTGAGATGACTGGTAGATGCGCCAGCTGTACTGCGCAAACTTGCTGGATTTTATCTGCCCGGCGCTCCGCTCGTTGTTGTGAGCGTTGCTCCTCTGCCCTCCGTTATTGTTGGAGGGCGATTGTCTCCAAGTGCTCAGTAGCGTCTTTCACGAGCCTCCTCCATAGAGGCTGATCTTGACACCACTTGTACCAGTCTTCGGCAAGTCCACTCAGTTTCCCATCCTCCCGTACCGCATCACTCCATCACGTCTCCAGCCCATGTCGTGCCCGTTTAGTCCCCTCTATGCGGCCAAAGAAAAGCTGCTTTGGCATGCGGTGGCTTGACATGCTGCATGAGCCAGCCAACGCAGTCACACGTACGCACACAGACACACCTGCAGGATTATAATATAAGCACCCCCAACCTTTCCTTTAAATTACAGGGAAGAAAGTGCATCTTCTAATAGGGAGAATACAGTAATACATTTTGACTTAAAACTTTCGTGACTGCAGGGATTCATATTTTTGGTTCTTTCGGTAAAGTCACGTAGATAGAAAATAAAATAAAAATAACAGATTATAAAATAAAAATTTAAAATAATATTTTTTATTTTATTATGTTATTTTATTTTCTATCTACGTGACTTTACCGAAAGAACCAAGAATACAGTGATAACAAGTCCACTTAATCTCATGAAACACTGATCAGTGTCATAATTACGGCTGGTAGAAGCTTATGGTGTGAGGACAAGCACATTCTAAATAAGAATGTGATAGGTCCACGAATGCATAGCTAGTGAAGGCAATGTTTGTACTAAATAATACACACTTGAATATGCAGGTTAGTGCTTTAGAGAATAAATAGACACGCCCTGAAAAGGACGCTATATAGATTATGAATAGAATAGCCTTCTATTCGCCCTGCATCTAATCTGTGTAAAATGTGGGCCCTTTCCAGCTTTTCTAATCCCAGCCCCAAATCTCACAACACACAACCAGGTCAATGCCCGGGCAGACACGGAGAGCGCCTTCTTGGACACGCTAATGAAGTGATTATCGGGACAAGCGCTGCACAAGAGTGATCAGATTGGGGCGGGCGTTTCAAAAGTGATGGACCCATCCGTGAATCTGCATTTGGCATATTCTTTGCAAGAATTACCGTTGCCTTTTTATTGTTACATTTTACGCAATATAATTCCTTTTATCCATTGTGATGTGGAGGAGAAATATCGCAAGCCCTATTAATCCGCCGAGGTTATCCGCGATTTTACTCCACTTACCCGTGGGGAGACCAAAAAAAACCCGCACACAATCGGATGAATTTACCGCTGAACTCTCGTCCGTAAAACACGTTGGATAATACAAAGACGTCCTGCAAAGGAGAAAGCGGAAAAAAACCGGGGATAGCCGAAGAAAATAGGCATGCGGTTATCACGAGTATTCACAGATCCTCTACCCTGGCGGATGAGTTGTGGAAAATCATGTCACGGATAAGAGGCGTTCGACCATATATAGTTCTGCCGTACATGCCCTGGTTGGATTAATACTCAACACGTGAAGGAACGACACCGCGACGATATTTGGATCGTAACTTTATTTGTAATTATGTACACACATTTCACCAATTAAATATGTAACACGTCATTCAATGAGTGCTGTCACATGTACTGGCACAGTATTAAAGGCAACATGGATGTGCTGCGATTGAAATATTGGGTCATTTGTATATGTATATTCATTATAAGTGCCTTCAGTCCACACGTATGAAAAGACTTTGACACGAATGCAGCTGAGAAAAGATTGAAACCAAAGTTACTGGTCCTAAAGACGGAATTAAACAGTGCAATTTTAAGGCAACAATGTAGCTTCCAGGTGGAATGGTGGCACGGTAGTTAGCACACTGTGCTGTGAAACTGGCGACATGAGTTTCATCCCTGCTGAGAGCTAGCAGCAGTAGCGAGTGATATATGAACCTGCCCTTGGCAGCCCTTTAATTGGTGGAAGCCCACCACCAGGACCATCACTGCTCACGACTACCATCACCACTAGCAGTAGCCCTCTATTGGTGGAAGCCCACCACCAGCACCATCACTACCCACGACTACCTGGAGAAGCAACCGCCACCAGTGTGAGTGTGTAATTACCTGGCAGCACCGCCCTCCATGCTGCTGGGGGGCACCGTTTTTAATCCCTTACATTAACACTAGCTACTCCGCCCATGCTGCCGACACTTAGTCTACGCCAGTGGCGGCTCCTGAAAAATCTCTCAGGGGGGGCAAATGTCTGGATGATTGATAAGGATAAGGTCCACCCATGCAATGGATAAATTAACAGCTTAAGCATGTAAAGGCAACGTCACTTCTTTAATATTAATGAAAAATAAAGTGACTCTTACAATACATCTTGTTTGTTTCTATACTCACTATTAATACAATCCACTTAAGTTTATTTTATTAAAGATTCTACAAGGTGGCGACAAATAATATTGTTGGATGAAACGTGCTTACGTATGATGACGTAAGCACGTTAGGGCGAGCCCTCCCGGAAGCCATAGAGAATGCATTGCAGCGTCCCCGTTCGAAAAAAAACATCTTTGAACGTAAGTCTATGGGGCCACTCGGGGCGATTCTCAGCCGGAGTGAAATCGCCCAAAAAGAGGCGGTACTCCACAGAATGTGACATGACGCTGATTGGACTATATCCAGAGGCTGCAGTGACGGCGAGCGTGACTCTTGTGGTTGAATGACATTGATGGTGGGTCGCCCAATCGCCCTAATGAAGAAACCGCCCCTGGTCTACGCCCATTTCAAACCTTTATAAACAGTTTGTCTTGAGAGGCTAACCCCCCTTTTCCTGATGACGACCGCTTGAGTTGCGATCGAAACGTCGTAGTTTTTTTTTGTTATTTTCTTTGAACCTATCTACGTGACTTTACCGAAAGACCCAAATAATATAAATATCTGAACCTGTTCTGTTACCCCTCTTCGTCAACCTGCCCTGACCAGCGTGAAGTTTTGTCAAAACAGGACCCTGCGGGGTGGGCTGGTAGGAATAATACTAATACCGGTACAGGGATATCGACCGGGTATAGAGGAGTTAAAAAGAAAATGATTTGTGCATGGGGGGTGAGCGATGACGTCCACACCCCCCTCCCCACTGACTCGCGCGCCCACAGAGCAATGACGTCAACACCCCCCTCCCCACTGACTCGCGCGCCCACAGAGCAATGACGTCAACACCCCCCTCCCCACTGACTCGCGCGCCCACAGAGCGATGACGTCCACACCCCCCTCCCCACTGACTCGCGCGCCCACAGCAAGGATTGCAACAGGCGATGTCATTGGCTGCGCCGGATGCGACGGCCATCTTGTTTAGTTCATTTAGTTCACGGATCGCAGGGGGAGCGGGCGGCCATCTTGTCAGACAGGCGGACGGCCTCGCGAAGCCTGTCGCAGTAGGCCTCGCGAAGCCTCCTGCACTAGGCCTCGCGAAGCCTCCTGCACTAGGCCTCGCGAAGCCTCCTGCAGTAGGCCTCGCGAAGCCTTCTCTGCAGTAGGCCTCGCGAAGCCTTCCCTGCAGTAGGCCTCGCGAAGCCTTCTCTGCAGTAGGCCTCGCGAAGCCTCCTGCAGTAGGCCTCGCGAAGCCTTCTCTGCAGTAGGCCTCGCGAAGCCTGCCGCACTAGGCCTCGCACCGTGCTTTTCGTGCACAAATAAGGCGATTAAATGTATCTTGTCTCTGTGTTAATAAATGTATCTTGTCTCTGTGTTAAAAAAACGTGCTGCGTTTCAGTAAAGTAAATTTGAAGCGAAGTTTATTATTACACTTGTTAAGCCAGGAAAGCCCCACTGAGTCTAAAGGTTTTTGTAGGGTCCTGCCAAGTGTTTGCAGTAGGGGGCGATGTTGATACACCAAATCGGACGATACGAAGGGAGAGATTGAGGCCTAGTTCTAGGCTTTAGGCCTAGCTGTAGGCTTTAGGGCGCTGTGAGTTAATTTTTAATTTAAATGTTTCTATTTAAAAACATAAGGGAATGTAACATTGTTAAACATAACTCCCTTTCACACACGCGGGGGTACGATACGAAGGGAGAGTTTCAGGCCTAGTTCTAGGCTTTAGGCCTAGCTGTAGGCTTTAGGGCGCTGTGAGTTTTTTTTATTTAATTTCAAAGTTTTAATTAAAAGCTATCTCAGGGAATAAGGGAATGTTACACGTGTCATGCCAAGTGTTTGCAGTAGGGGGCGATGTTGCTACCAGGATAGCGTCACTGAGTATAAAGGTTTTTGTAGGGTCATGCCAAGTGTTTGCAGTAGGGGGCGATGTTGATACACGGACGGACGGACACATTAATCTATTGGTGGTCTGGTGCTCTGGTCCACTTCATTCCTACCAGTATAATGCAATACAATACAGACAGTCGGCTAACACCCCTCTCTCTAAGGCCTCGACACAGAGGCGTTGTTTTTCTGTTTGTGCATGTGTCTCTCTATGTCTATGTGTGTCTCTGTGTGTCTCTCTCTGTGTGTCTATGTGTGTCTCTTTCTATGCTTGTCTGTCTGTGTCTATGTGTGTGTCGCTCTCTCTGTCTCTCTCTGCTTGTGTGTCTGTCTCCGTGTCTGTGTTTTGTGTCTCTCTCAAATTTAGCAATCTTTTGAAGAACGTAATCAACCAGGTAGGGTGTTGACTGTTGTGTTAGCCGACTCTCTGTGTTGTATTGCATTATATCTCTAAGTTTACTAGGTTTGTTTTTTCATTTATTCCTACCTGATGATGGTTGCTTGTGTTGCAATCGAAACGTCGCATTCTATTATTTAAGTTATTTTCTTTCTACGTTACTTTACCGAAAGAGCCAAGATTATGAATCCCTGCAGTCACGAAAGCTTTAAATTAATATTTGTGTACAGTTGAGCAACATTTGGGCGACATTACATCTGCACGAACCATTGGGTCAAATGGCCACGAGGAGGACTGGGTGTGGGCGTGTCCTGCAAGATCACGTGGACAACGTCGAGTGACGTATCTATCACTACGGTGACGTCACATGAAATAGGGGCGTGGCTACCTATGCACCCACGTGTGCTCAATGCAGCCGGAGTCCTTGAGGTGAGTGGAGGCGACGAGATGGAGACGAGGCGCCCATCTCGACACGAAACTATCAAAACTTCACTCTGTTACCTGGTAGGGTCCACTGAGCTATACGATCCACTCTCACATGGGCGAGTCCCTTGCACGCTTTCAGTCGCGTGGGGTGGGGTAAAGTGTGGGTACACCAGTGAATTCGTGTTCGGGGCCGTCCATAAATGACGTCACGCGATTTTGGACGATTTTTGACGCCCCCCCCCCTCGTCACACGGCGTCACAAAAAGTCAGGCCCCCCCCCCCCTCAAATATGACGTCACAAAGCTCTGCCCCCCCCCCCCCCAAATTAAATATGCTTCAAATCGCTTTAAACTATTGTCATTGCAGTGCGTATTTAATGTGGCGCTACACTCTGATGTAGGAGAAAACATGTATTAAAATGTCTATTTAAGTAAGTAGAACGTGTTGTCTATATTTATTTAAAGTTGCGAATTTTGATGTGGCGTCACATTTCTCAAACCCCACCTCCCATCGTCACAAATGTCTGACCCCCCCTAGGTGCGTGACGTCATTTATGGACGGCCTCAAAGCTCTGCCCCCCCCCCAAACCATATTTCCATTTTGAAAATAAAACATGCTTCAAATCGCTTTAAACTATCGTCATTGTAGTGCGTATTTAATGTGGCGCTGCACTCTGATGTTGTAGGAGAAAACATTTATTAAAAAGGAGGCGTTGGAAAGCTGAAATTTAGCAAAAAATTTACTTGAAAATATTCATCGTCTAACTAAAACTGTAGATGTTCAGAATACATTGAAATTCTGTTATAATTATCATATATTAAAAGTAATTATAACTATAAGAAATACTTGAAACTTTGTAGTAAAATGAAGCAAAATGGAGAGTACAATTATAACAATCACATATTCATTCCACAGAATGGAAAGCCCTGGGAGAATCATTAAAATAAAAATGTTGAATAACTACATTTATGCTTCTCCATTCTCCGATGGAGAAGCAAAATGCTCCATGGAATAAATAAAAGGTGACCTTAGTAAAATTAAATAATAAAATAGTTAATAATGAAAATGTATCAAAATTAGTGTTATAACAATTATATTTAATTAAGTAGAACGTGTTGTTTATATTTAAAGTTGCGCATTTTTATGTGACGTCAAATTTCTCACCCCCCCTCGTCACAAATGTCTGACCCCCCCCCAGGTGCGTGACGTCATTTATGGACAGCCCCTGAGTGTTGATGATGTGTGTTATGATGTGTGTTATGATGTGGGCCCGTGTTGATGTGTTCGTGATGATGTGGGTCTGTGTTAGTGATGATGTGTTAGTGATGATGTGGGGCTGTGTCATGATGTTGGTCTGTGTTAGTGATGATGTGTTAGTGATGATGTTAGTGATGATGTGTTAGTGATGATGTGTTAGTGATGATGTGGGTCTGTGTCATGATGTGGGTCTGTGTCATGATGTGGGTCTGTGTCATGATGTGGGTCTGTGTTAGTGATGATGTGTTAGTGATGATGTTAGTGATGATGTGAGTCCGCGTGATGATGTGTTAGTGATGATGTGGGTCCGTGTTGATGATGTGCTAGTGATGATGTTAGTGTTGATGTGTTAGTGTTGATGTGTTCGTGATGATGTGTTAGTGTTGATGTGTTCGTGATGATGTGGGTCCGTGTTGATGATGTGTTAGTGTTGATGTGTTCGTGATGATGTGGGTCCGTGTTGATGATCTGTTAGTGTTGATGTGTTCGTGATGATGTGGGTCCGTGTTGATCATGTGGGTCCGTGTCACTGAGGTGTCCTCAGTCTCCGCCACGTGGCGACATCGCCCCCTGCTGCCGCCACGACTTGCCAGGACCCCAGAATGAGGGATCCCGGCCCTCGGCGACGCATGGCGGGCTCAGTGCTCGTTCACTGCACGTGCCCCAGCAGACTGTCTAAGGCTCTCCGTGGGTTTCTTTGTATCGGTGTGTGTAGATGGCCGCGGTTACAGATCAGGAGATGGGTGGCAGCAGGGACGTGCAGTGGAGCGCGCAGATTCCATCAAACGCCATTACCACCGGCTTTGGCAAAACCTCGCAAGGTGATCCACGCGGTGTGACATCACGACGCCCGTATTGTGTGGGGAACGTCACGGTGGCCACAGCCTGACAGCCTGACAGCAACCATGTGCATTGTTATGGCTTGTAAACCTTGTGAGGCGAGGTGGTCACACTCGCGCCTCACAGTCAAGAAGTGCCTGGTTTCCATTCCCAACTGGGTGCCTTTCAGTGTGGAGTTTGTATGTTCTCCCCCTTTTTTATTTTATGTTTATTAATTTTAATTTTATTTTTTACCTACGTGACTTTACCGAAAAAACCTAAGAGTATGTTCTCCCCCTGTTGAGCATTGGGGTTTCTCTGGGTTCTTCAACCTCTTCCCATAGCGAAAAAATATATTAAATGCATCTTGTATTGGCCAAAAAACAATCCAAAGCTAAAAAATTACCTGCACATAATTCAAATGGGATTACACAGCAGCAGTATCGCTCCTAACAAAGAGTCTAGGGACTTGGTGGTGCTTTCCTGTGTAGACAGTAACAAGTGGAACAGTAAGAATCGTAAAATACTAATCATTGTCGTTGTCGTTTGTGTTGGTGAAGAAATCCTGACGCTCTTTGGAGATAAACTGACCCCTATCGAGAGGAGTGAACTCTTCACCGTGGACCGTGTCTGGTATTTCGGACTCCACAACAGAGGATTAGGCACCGTGAACCTGGACTACGATGATGCCTATAACCATTACGTCTCGGTAAGACACGCCGGCTTCAGAGTGGGCGACATGGGCCACGCGTCCGCTGCCCTGGTTAATACTGTGGCCATCATCACCACCACCACCACACACATGCACAGGGCTATCAATCACATTCTTGTCAAACGCAGTAATATCATCATCATCAAGCACAGGGTCATTGCTCAAAACATCATCAAGCCCAGTGGCCACCCTGGTTAAGACGGAGTGTGCTGATTGTAAAACACGACGCATCGTCTGCTTTGCAGTCGACGTTAAAGATCCCGTTACATCATTCAAAGCGAGTAGGCCATTGGGTCCTGGCGTCAAGGTCCAAATTTCAAGTATTACTTGTAAATTACTGAATTGAGGTTACGCGTAGCACCATTCCCCCCCTGCTGTGAAGAACAAACTCCACACATTCCCTCACTCGCATTGTCACACTCTGCAGAACAGGCAGAGTACACGTACTCTATTCAGAAAGGCACCCTAGTTGGGAATTGAACCCAGCCCATTGTTGCTGTGAGCCACAATTGTTAGCATCGCCACCATCCTTTAGCCAAAATGGCATCCGACACTCAGTTACCGAGCACAGCAGATGAGTACACATCGTCTCATTCTTCATCATTTACTAGAATTGACAGAGCTCTTGGCGCTGCATGGATTATGTCTCTGTTGTCTTTGTGTAATAAGAATTGCATCAGCAGTGATGGAATGAGCGTGGATTGAATCGGTTCTTATGGTTCGATTGTTGTGTAGGTCCAATACGAGCATCTAAATTTCCGCTACGAGGTGCTGGAATGGTTGGTGCTCAAAGGTCAAAGCCAGCTCTTCAGATGCCGAGACCACAAGACCAACACCATGGTGAACGTGAAGATGTGGAGGAAGCCAACGAGGTAAGTCTTCACAATGGGAAGTGCGATTTTGAGGCTGATATTATTAACCCTAGATCGCCAGAGGAAAGCAGTACAAGAAGTGAGTTGATTTCCATTCATATGGGGATAGTGTTACTCCCCCCCCCCCCCCCCCCCGCCAACGTGAATGCACGGGTTTTCTCCTAGTGCTCTGGTTTCCTCCCTTGTTTCAACAAGAATTTGTTTGCTGAAATCATCTTCAAATATTGAGAACCGCAGATCTTGGGAAAATGTTGGTAGCACCAGCTGACCACCTGTATGTACGTTGAACTTTTGACTTAAAGTTTTCGTGACTGCAGGAATTCATATTCTTGGGTCTTTTGGTAAAGTCACATAGATAGGTTATTCTCTTTGAACCTATCTATGCGACTTTACCCAAGAATACGTTGAACTTTGTTCGCACCGTATGTAGCCAACCGTGCTGCTGCCTTCCAGGTTGTCTGTGCTTCCGAGCACCTCCAAGTCATGCTCTCTTCAGAGAGCGAACAACAAAATGTGCACATTACACGTCAATTATTGTTGCTGTTAACATGAAATTGTGGATTTCCTCTGTGCAGCCCCCAGGATAACCACATGCAGGCGATGGAGCTCAAGATCTTCATCAGACTTCAGGAACTGGCCAATGATTTCAATGTAAAACTTCTGGACCATTTTTACTTCAGAGGGCACAACTGCCTCGTCCTGGAGGACTTATGCAAGTACGTACCGCGCAGTCTGTTCGGGCCATAGATCTGATGATCTCACGGCACCACGCGCCGTGATAATACTGTGAAGCTGCCACGTGTCTGGGACACTCTTACACGGTCAGGCACACTCTTACACGGTCAGGCACACTCTTACACGGTCAGGCACACTCTTACACGGTCAGGCACACTCTTACACGGTCAGGCACACTCTTACACGGTCAGGCACACTCAACTGGCAGGGTGTCGTCGGCAGAGTGTTTACGCTCGCGCCTCACGACAAGAAGCACCTGGGTTCAATCCCTGACTGTTGTCTTTCTGTGTGAAGTTGGTTTGTATTCTCTCTGTTCCACAGAGATTGTGTGTGTGTGTTACAAGAGTGTGAGTGTGGTGGTGTATTCTCACTGTTCCACAGAGATTGTGTGTGTGTGTGTTACAAGAGTGTGAGTGTGGGGTTTGTATTCTCTCTGTTCCACAGATATTGTGTGTGTGTGTGTGTTACAAGAGTGTGAGTGTGTGTGTGTTACAAGAGTGTGAGTGTGTGTGTGTGTTACAAGAGTGTGAGTGTGGGGTTTGTATTCTCTCTGTTCCACAGATATTGTGTGTGTGTGTGTGTTACAAGAGTGTGAGTGTGTGTGTGTTACAAGAGTGTGAGTGTGTGTGTGTGTTACAAGAGTGTGAGTGTGGGGTTTGTATTCTCTCCCCCTGTTCCACATAGGTCCCTTCGGGTTCTCCGGTTTCCTTCCAAAGCTAAAATAACCCCACAAGTAACCTGTATTTGCCCAAACATCTCAATGCTAATATATTACCTTCCAATTACCCAATTGAGATTAAAAACACAGTAACACCTGAAAAGGTTTTGAGAGCATTTCTTGGGTACATAATCATAATAATCGATGATCATGAATTGACTCAGCCTTTCACAGCATGGCACTAACTGTGTTGTTGTTGTTGTCTCTTTTGCAGTCCAAGTGTCTCCCATTCTATTAAATCCCAGCGAGACGTGATGGCGATAGTGAAACTAATCACCAAGTCCATTCTCAGAATCCTGATCCAGCTCCACGCCAAGGGGATTGTGCATGGGAACATCAAGCCGGTGAGTGGACTCTGCATTCAGTGCAACTCCACCGTGACGTCGCATCGCTATTGGGGACTGGCCCGAGAGAAAACCGGACACATTGATCAAAGCGTTGCTCTGAACGTGGAGACACAAACCAGTGCAAGTAACAAGGACTGTTTGCAAACATGCAGATACACTTATAAAGCCCGACAGCCACCCATCAGCTTCTATGCTGCTCCTAAAAACCTTTGGGATACAAACGCGCGTGAGGATGCGTTACCAACACCGTCTGTGTGCACGTTTTTCCTAAAACTTTCACTTACAGCTAGGAGCTTCGTTTGGGTTTCCTTTAACAATCGTGATTTACGTTTGATAAGAGCACTCTCCTTTACACCGGGGCGTCTCAGAGCACTTTACACACGACATAAGAGACTGGCATCACATCTCATCTTTCTTTGTTATCCTTCCCCCACACCTCCCATTAGCATTGTCGGCTATGTACGGTGCAAAAGAAGTTCAACATATATACGTATATTTGAAAGGGCACCCCCAGTGGCAGCTGTCAGAAAACATTCCATATTGTTATTTCGACTCCCCATTTAATGTTTTGCGGTATTTTGGTACACGACGAATCTACTGCTGGCTGAATGCTGATCAGTCGGGCAATGGAGATGCTTGCCTACAATCTGGCACTGAGCTGCGGGCTGGTGGTTTTCTCCTACATGTACGCTATAAACAATAATTGAATGCCCGATAACACCTTCATATACAGAGGACTGCAGACATTGGGGGGACTTTGCCACCAGCTCAGTGCCTGGCTGCTGCCTTGTTTGTGGATCCTCCCGTTTCTGAGTCGTGCCATCTCTTCAAGACGGCAGGAACAGTGTGGTGCTTGACAAGTTGAAATTGTTACGATCTTAACCTTCGAGTGTGAATCCCTTCTGCCGCCCTTCTAGAAGAACTTGTCATTCAAGGACGCCCTGGCAAGAACCATCCGCATCAAAAACGTGGAGAGCAGTTTTTTTCCCGGATCTCAATGTGAGTCGTGTGTGAGAGAGTTTGTGTGTGAGTGTGTTGTGTGTGAGTAAGAGAGTTTGTGTGTGAGGAATGGTAGTGCGCTGATTAACAAATCCGGAAACCTGAGCTCAATTCCCGCTCATGGCCAACACCAGTGACAATTATCTCCACCGGTCCTGGGCCTCCCCGAGGTCGACTCAGCCTTAAATGAGTACCTGGTGCAATGAGTAAACGTCGCCACTTGGGAAACAAGGAGGAGGTTCGTGAAAGACGCGACTCGGCAGTTAAGAGGCAGTTGCCTGCCAGCAACAGCAGAGGGTAGTGGAGCGACGCTCACAACAAGTGGAGCGTCGGGCGGCTATAATACAGCGAGGTGGCACAGTAGGGGGCGCAGGTGGTGAATATGCCTGTCATCTCAGTCAGTCAACCCATGGAACCTGGGTGTGTCCTGTGACTTGCCAATGAGCCTTCGACACTTCACGTCGCCTCAATGGGCACATAGCCGAGCACAAGCACGGTGGTGACATCACCTATACTTCGTGGCAAATGGCCAACATTCGTGAAAAAGAGCCGCACAGTTCATCGGATTTCTCCAAAATAAAGATTCTGATTCTGCTTGTGCATATCACTGTGCGTGTGATGATCGTGCCATTCAAGGTTATGTCGGTGATCTTTGTCGTTTGTCCTGGGCAGGTTCACAGATTTTCGGCACTCCTGCGTACCTTGCCCCAGAGGCTTTCCTGGGATACGCGGCCTCGTTCCCGGTTGACATGTGGGCGCTGGGCTGTACGGTGGCCGAGTTGGCTACCGGGAGCGTCCTGTTTCCGGCCGTCGGCCGATTTGACCAACTTCCATGTTACATGGAGGTACGGTATTCCCACTTTGCAGTTTCACTATGATTTGTGGGCTAGGCCACAGAATGACCTGGCCAAATCTTGTAATCCTCCGCCACCCAACACGGTCAAACAAAACGGATTGCTGGCGGTACGAGCGTTTATCGCAGTGATTATTATTGGTCCAGCTTAACCGATGGGGAGTTGGAGGACAATTCTTATCACCACATTCATCAATTGGATGCTTTTGCTTGAAACGATGTCAAGCATGTTCGGGATCATGATGTCTGCGCACAATGGCTTACTTGTTTCAAATAACGTCAAGGGACCTTTCGCGCCTACTGTAAATGAGGCAGATGGCGTGTTGTATTTTATGGTGAATACCGCAGTAATAACCAGGGCGGCCACTGGGTGTGAACTGCCCTTCGGCTGGGACATGCCATGAACACTGCCCTCTGCCTGTGTGTGGACCATTGGGAGTGATAGTCTAGTGGTTTGCGCACTGCTCTACGAACCCAGATACCCGAGTTCGATTCCCGCTTGCGGCGAACATTGGTGATGAATATCTGAACCGGTCCTCTCCTGGGTCGACTCAGCCTTAAATAAGTAACCGTTGCGGTGTGTAAAGTTGCTGGTGTGGATTTGTGTGCCATGTACCGTCATTAAAAGTTGCTCGCTGACAGCACTTGCTACGACAATATGTTAATGCTATATGGGTGGTCTTTGTCTGTGTGATCTGTATAGGTCCTGGGAATGCCTCCTGAGAGTCTGGTGAATGCCGCGCCCGAGAGGAACAAATACTTTGGTGAGTGAGGGGGTGAGGGGGCGAGTGGAGGGACTGGGTTTAATTTGAGGGGAGCCTGGGGCTGTTCTAGTTTAGTGGGGTATCACTTTGAAACTTCAATTACTTCCACGTGTTATGTCACAGCCGATATAACTCATAATAGATGTTTGTGTTAGGGTTAGGCCACGTAATGGTCTGGCCTTGTTTGTGTTGTTACGACCCTCCACCAGCCAACAGGCAAACAAATTGCTGCTGCTGTGTGTGATGCCAATTGAATAATTTTCAAATTGGGGAAATCTGGACGAAGGCACCGGCACACAATGGCCTACGTTTACAATGACTCAAGATCTATAACGTTCCACTGCGAAGCAACCCGGTGCACTGCGGCTTGCGGTGAATAGGGGCCGCCGTGATAACGCGGGAGGCCAGAAGGGTTCGAATCGCGAAGCTCTGTAACGAGCGGTGAATGCGTGACTGCCGGCCCACGGCATGGAACTGGGCCGCTGCGTTTATACTCTGCGAGTGCGCAAGGGCGGAGTGCATTGCGGCTACGTTTCTCCTGTTCCGCACGGTTCCTGCAGACCCTTTGGGCAGTCCTGTGATGTCCGGACAAGACAGGGTACCGGGCAGTAACCCAATCAGCGTGGCCCTCGGGAGTCAGGACAGGGAGTTCAACGACTTCATCAGCCGCTGCTTGGAGTAAGAGCCCCACCAACCCCCTGGGCGAGGATTTCCCCATCGGCCACTCTCCTCCAAGCGATCAGCGATCGGAGGATGTCCCATTATTGCATGATCCATAGACTTACGTAGAGACCCATAGACCCATAGACTCACATACACTTACATAGAGATGCATAGATGTACATACACTTACACAGAGACCCATAGATGTACATGCACTTACATAAAAGAACTATAGACGTACGTGGACTTACACGAACCATACCCTCACGTCGTGTGCGTGGAGGAGGGTATTACTAGGCAGCGCCGGGCTACACGCACTCTGAGGCTACTCAGCGGTTGGAAGCGGTCACCCTCCAACAATAACGGAGGGTTGGAGGAGCGATGCTCACAATGAGCGGAGCGCTGGGTGGATAAAATTCAGTGAGGTGGCAGATGGTTAACGATGACGATGATGATGGCGACGATTGTTAAAAGTGGAGGACAGCTGCTGGCCACTATAAGTTTACGGATAGGGGGAGACGCACGTGAACGCTGAAATGATAATCACCCTTGCCTCGTGCGCCATGTGTGCCCCCATCTTGCCAGATGGGATCCGACTCTGCGCATGACACCTGTCGAGGCGCTGGCGCACCCTTGGCTGGGAAGGACGCCACCGGAGGAGAGAGGGCCCAGGCAGCCAGCGGCGTCCGCCCAGAAGGATGAGATGCAACAGGACGCGTCGGTGGAGCAGCACGAGCCTGGGCCCCAAGCTGGGCCCCAGGTGGAGCAGGACGAGCCTGGGCCCCAGGTGGAGCAGCACGAGCCTGGGCCCCAAGCTGGGCTCCAGGTGGAGCAGCACGAGCCTGGGCTCCAGGTGGAGCAGCACGAGCCTGGGCCCCAATCTGGGCTCCAGGTGGAGCAGCACGAGCCTGGGCTCCAGGTGGAGCAGCACGAGCCTGGGCCCCAAGCTGGGCTCCAGGTGGCGCAGCACGAGCCTGGGCTCCAGGTGGAGCAGCACGAGCCTGGGCCCCAAGCTGGGCTCCAGTTGGAGCAGCACGAGCCTGGGCCCCAAGCTGGGCTCCAGGTGGAGCAGCACGAGCCTGGGCTCCAGCGGGCAGAGGAGGAGAAGAAGAGCGAGGAGGAGGAGGAGAATCGGGAGCAGAAGAATGGGGAGGAGGAGAATAGGAAGAAGAAGCACGTGTCCCTGGCTCGAGCGTGCAGAGTGGTCCACTCAATCTTCCGCACTCTCTTCTACTGCGGTGATTCACCCACCGCAGAATAGTGGGGGAACTAAGTGTGGTGATTTCGATTTAAAGCTTTCGTGACTGCAGGGATTCATCTTCTTGGTTCTTTCGGTAAAGTCACGTAGAAGGGAAGTAATAAAATAATAAAAATAAAACATAATAAAATTATTCTCACGACGTTTTGGCTACAACGCTTGCATTGTAGCCGAAACGTCGTGAGAAGGGAAGTAATAAAATAATAAAATAAAACATAATAAAATAATTCTCACGACGTTTCGGCTACAACGCAATAATTCTCACGACGTTTCGGCTACAACGCAAGCGTTGTAGCCGAAACGTCGTGAGAATTATTTTATTATGTTTTATTTTTATTATTACAACGCAATAATTCTCACGACGTTTCGGCTACAACGCAAGCGTTGTAGCCGAAACGTCGTGAGAATTATTTTATTATGTTTTATTTTTATTATTTTATTACTTCCCTTCTACCGGTACAGGGATATCGACCGGGTATAGAGGAGTTAACAAGTATAACCCGTAAAAACGAAGTTTTTTCACTATAATCCTTTATATGCATGGCGGCTAGAGTCCTCTCGTCCTCTGGCTTGAGATGGCTGCCACCTATGGGTCAGATGATTGTCTGCAGTATTAAACAATTGGTAATTAAATATTTAATTTGTTTTCCCTAAACAGTGTAAAATTTAGGAATTTTTTTTTCACGAACATTAATTGTCTCGCACAACGAGTCTGTGTGCAAAATGTCAGCTCGATTGGATCACGGGAAGTGGGTTAAAAAACGACCGAAAGGTTTGCACGGTCGTAAGCAAGCAAGCAAGCAAACTTAATATAAAGGATTTTAAAAGAAAATGATTTGTGCATGGGGGTTGAGCGATGACGTCCACACCCCCCTCCCCACTGACTCGCGCGCACACAGAGCAATGACGTCAACACCCCCCTCCCCACTGACTCGCGCGCACACAGAGCGATGACGTCCACACCCCCTCCCCACTGACTCGCGCGCCCACAGAGCGATGACGTCCACACCCCCCTCCCCACTGACTCGCGTGCCCACAGAGCAAGGATTGCAACAGGCGATGTCATTGGCTGCGCCGGATGCGACGGCCATCTTGTTTAGTTCATTTAGTTCACGGATCGCAGGGGGAGCGGGCGGCCATCTTGTCAGAGAGACGGACGGCCTCGCGAAGCCTGTCGCAGTAGGCCTCGCGAAGCCTCCTGCACTAGGCCTCGCGAAGCCTCCTGCAGTAGGCCTCGCGAAGCCTTCTGCACTAGGCCTCGCGAAGCCTGCCGCACTAGGCCTCGCGCCGTGCTTTTCGTGCACAATTAAGGCGATTAAATGTATCTCGTCTCTGTGTTAATAAATGTTTTTTGTCTCTGTGTTAAAAAAACGTGCTGCGTTTCAGTAAAGTAAATTTGAAGCGAAGTTTATTATTACACTTGTTAAGCCAGGAAAGCCCCACTGAGTCAAAAGGTTTTTTTAGGGTCCTGCCAAGTGTTTGCAGTAGGGGGCGATGTTGCTACACCAAATCGGACGATACGAAGGGAGAGATTGAGGCCTAGTTCTCGGCTTTAGGCCTAGCTGTAGGCTTTAGGGCGCTGTGAGTTAATTTTTAATTTAAATGTTTTAATGATTCATGTTAAAGCTTTAAATTTAAATGTTTCTATTTAAAGACATGAGGGAATGTAACATTGTTAAACATAACTCCCTTTCACACACGCGGGGGTACGATACGAAGGGAGAGTTTCAGGCCTAGTTCTAGGCTTTAGGCCTAGCTGTAGGCTTTAGGGCGCTGTGAGTTTTTTTTTATTTCAAAGTTTTAATAAAAGCTATCTCAGGGAATAAGGGAATGTTACACGTGTCATGCCAAGTGTTTGCAGTAGGGGGCGATGTTGCTACCAGGATAGCGTCACTGAGTCTAAAGGTTTTTGTAGGGTCATGCCAAGTGTTTGCAGTAGGGGGCGATGTTGATACACGGACGGACGGACAGTCGGACGGACGGACACATTAATCTATTGGTGGTCTAGTCCACTTCGTTCCTACCAGTAACAGGACCCTGCGGGGTGGGCTGGTAGGAATAATACTCAGTACCGGTACAGGGATATCGACCGGGTATAGAGGAGTTAAATAAAAAATTACTGTATTCTAGTGTAACGTTAATTAAAAGTGTTTGTTTTGACAAGAAACGCTGTGAGATTTAAAGACCCCCCAACACCACCCTCAACACCACCCCTCCCACCAGCCCTCACCACCCCCCACCACCTTCTGCACTAGGCCTCGCGAAGCCTGCCGCACTAGGCCTCGCGAAGCCTGCCGCACTAGGCCACGCGTCGTGCTTTTCGTGAACAATTAAGGCGATTAAATGTATCTCGTCTCTGTGTTAATAAATGTTTCTTGTCTCTGTGTTAAAAAAACGTGCTGCGTTTTAGGAAAGTATTTTTTTTTTATAAACGTGCTGCGTTTCATCTCTGTGTTAATAAGCCTGCCGCACTAGGCCTCGCGAAGCCTGCAGCACTAGGCCTCGCGCCGTGCTTTTCGTGCAAAAAAATAAGGCGATTAAATGTATCTCGTCTCTGTGTTAATAAATGTATCTTGTCTCTGTGTTAAAAAAACGTGCTGCGTTTCAGTAAAGTAAATTTGAAGCGAAGTTTATTATTACACTTGTTAAGCCAGGAAAGCCCCACTGAGTCAAAAGGTTTTTGTAGGGTCCTGCCAAGTGTTTGCAGTAGGGAGCGATGTTGCTACAGCTGTAGGCTTTAGGGCGTTGTGAGTTTTTTTTATTTAATTTTAAAGTTTTAATTAAAAGCTATCTCAGGGAATAAGGGAATGTTACACGTGTCATGCCAAGTGTTTGCAGTAGGGGGCGATGTTGCTACCAGGATAGCGTCACTGAGTCTAAAGGTTTTTGTAGGGTCATGCCAAGTGTTTGCAGTAGGGGGCGATGTTGATACACGGACGGACGGACGGACAGTCGGACGGACGGACGGACACACACATTAATCTATTGGTGGTCTGGTCCACTTCGTTCCTACCAGTATAAACCCCCATGACCGACACAGCATAGGTAGACCTTGAACTAGCAGTAGCTTGACAAAACTTAAACACAATTTAAACTTGTAATGCGAACAGTATTCACCCACTCTCGAAGAGGCATGAGGAACCACAGACAAGCAGGAAAGCAGCCACGCGGTGAGACAGTGCCAATCATCGCCCAAGCTCTGCAGTCCTCTGTATATATCAATGTTATCCGCCAGTTAATGAGTGTTTACATGTGGGAGAAAATCGGAGCACTCTGAGAAAACCCACGTGTGCGGGAGGGACACACTCTATCTCATGCAGATGGAACAGGTGGAGATGGAACAGGTGGAGTCCACATCTCTGCATTCTCCTGGTGAGTGCCTTGACTGCCACGGGAGTTGGATTAACAGAAGTACATAGCCGCCACCACCACTCGGCAGGAAAACTGTACCGTTTAACTTCCGTCACAATTAACAAAGACACGTGCAAATGCTACCACGCTTACTGTGCACTGCGTGATAAGTTAGTTTAGCACCAACCCCACTCGCCTACTGTGACATGACAAACGCATCACATTATTTCTTGGTGTATTCGTGTAAATATGTTTGTATGTTTGTGTTCATAAAAGCTCTCCCCAAGAAATTGTTAGCACAATGTATAATAAGTTTCCTAGGTTGCGGAACACCCGACTTACGGAAATCCGACTTTACGGAAACGCTCCCGTAAATCATGTTTAAAAAAAAATTGCGGGTCGCCTGACGCCCCCTCCCTGCGCCAAAACGCCGCCTTCACCGAGCCTGAACTTCACTCGGATTAAGGGAATTGTACATTTTTTGCAGTGTTACGTAATTATTTTCCTTTTGTGGCATTACATAATAGTTTTTTCTATGCTCAGAACAATCTTTTTTTTCTCCATGTTTCTATTGCTAGTTTTCTTCATTTTATTATTTTATTATGTTTTATTTTTATTATTTTATAACTTCCCTTCTACGTGACTTTACCGAAAGAACCAAGAAGAGGAATCCCTGCAGTCACGAAAGCTTTAAATCGAAATATATTTCACGAATTATTTTACTGTATATGCTTTATTTATCACAATTGCACTTCGATTGTGTATGGTCTCAGCCAACGGCGATCGGGAAAAGTCGAGGCCTAGCCTAATGCACGATAAACGAACATTCGGGAGTAACCGCTTTCTGTTAACCGTTAAGATTACAATGTTTCATGGTGTTCATAAACAATCAGAAACATTATATGTTCCCAGAACCGGCCCTAGACCTTTGGGGCCCCTAAGCAAAATTTGGTTGGAGGCCCCTTTGATGTATGATTTTTTTCACCCACTCGCTAGCAGTGACTCTAGGGGGCCCTCTGCTGGCCACGGGGCCCTTTGCAATTGCAAGGGTCGCTTAGTGGCTGGGCCGGCTCTGTATGTTCCATTAGTTTAACTACGGGTAGTGTCGAGGAAATGAAAGAATCATAGGAAGTGCAGAGTGTATTTACAGCGATACGATGCGGGTAGCGATAGAAAACAAACGGGATAAAAACTTTTCGGCTATGGGATTTTATCTTGATTTTGGGGTAAAATTGTCAGTTTCCAACACACGGAAAATGCGGGTTATGGATCGTTCTCGGAAACCGAACCCTTCAGTAACCTGGGGACTGCTTGTGTACTATAACGCTAGCAACTCGACTTCAATTCCTAGCCACAGCTTACCTCAGTGGCCTATATCTGAACTGATAATGGGCCTCCTCTAGGTTATTTCAGTCTTGCACGAATACTTGGTGTGTAGACATCATCAAAGGGGAGCCAACGGCAGCTGGGCATGGTGTTGGCCACATCGCCACCTCATAGGCTGTGTAAGCCTTCATAGGTGCTTGATAACAGCGCTTGCCGCAAGTAGGCCGCTGTACGTGAGCTGTATCGGTCAGTTTCGTTCCGACAAACGGGGCACTACTTTTTCTTTTGCTCAATATGTTCAACGTTAATAAAAGGTATCCAAGCAAAAAGTTCTCCACGCATTATCCTGCAGTTAATGAGAAAAGTGTAATTTATTGGCGCACTATATTGACTGCGTATTGAGACATATAAAACTGTTGAGCTAGATTTTCAACCAATCAGCATCGAAAATGTAAGTAGGTCAGAGCCAAAATCAAGCCAATATCACTACGCACATGTAAACATGGAGGACTTAAGCAGCACAGCTTCATCTGATAGCGGCGATCAAACTCGATTAACACAGGTATGTTTACTCACTTGAATTGAATGTTATGCAAGTTAATATATTGCCAACTGGGTTTATAATTTATTCTTCATATCTTTAATATAGGACTTCTTCGTGAGGCAGCTCAAATGAAATCAGATGAGAGCATTCTGACACACATTCGTGGGAAAGACTGCATTGCAATCGAGGTCCGATACCACAAATCCTGCTATCGAGATTACACAAGATTTCTCAGCAAAACTGAACAACATATAGGTAGGTAAAAAAAAATGTTTGTTCACAAATCTGTGGGGTCACTCCAATTACATTTACATATTGCGTGTGAATGCAATGTAATTCCATAATCAAATTATTTCTCTATAGAAGGTAGGGCTTTAAATATACATGTCCTATCTAATGCTCTGACTGGAGCCTTCACTTAGCAACAGTGAGACGTATGCTGGCATGGTATTTTGCATATGACCGCCAAAATTATGCAAGGTACCTATCAGCATATTGGGTCGAGATGATCAATCTTCCAAAGACTCATCCACACTGCTATGAAGAAGTTACTGCAAAAGGAAACTGGACAGTACAGCGTAAGGATGCTAACAGGTTCTCATCCATAGCTTGTGACCAAGCAATAGAACAAACCTGCAACCGTGATTCAAAGACCAAAGGCGGCATAACTGGGATAACATTGAACAGAGGTGCCGTCCAGCGATGGATACTGTCTCATCCTGAACGTTCTGCAATCACAAGGCAGTGTGAAATGATGGCTGGAATGCAACATGAAGAGAGGGGTCATAAAGAGTTGGATGCAACAAGAATTGCAAAAGACAACGCTGCTGTTATATCTTTGGTTTCAGCGGTTGAGTCTATGATCAATCCCTTGCTGCCTCGTGAAGATCTTGTATGTATTAGCTCTGGTGTTGTTGCTACAAAGACTGTCAGAGATGACATACAAAGTGCTTGTGATAAAGGTGAAACAGCTCTGAAAATTTTCATCCAAGATCGAGTCCAGTCATCAAAAACAGACTTCTTCTCTCCAATAAAGTCATTGAAGCTCACTGCGTTTGGGGATCAAATGAAGAAACCATCCAAGACAAAAGATGGAAATCAAGTCATTCTAAAAAATGACAGGAGACTCTTTGCACGACTGTTAGTGATAAGTCAATCCCTGTCTGTAAACTTGAAAGAGATTCTGACATATTCACTTGGCAATCTCATCCCCGCTAGCAAGCACTGATGGTTCATTAGCCAAAACAAATAAGGCTGCTTTTCTAGCTTGTTTAGAATCAAAGAACAAGGACTGTCATGTGAACAAGACTGTTGGTGATAATGGTGCCATACTGATAGATGGCATGGCATTGATCAGGAGTCTCAAGAATATACCAGACACATTCGGTGAGCTTGCTGATGATCTTCTTCAACTTATGATTAAGATGGGTAGAAAGTTGTCCAAGGGTCGATTTTGTCATTGATCGCTACCCGGCAGTGAGCATCAAAAATGCTGAACGATCAAGACGTGCTGTTGCTGGACAACAATTACTGCAAATATACAGCATCAAGCAGAAGACTCCAAGTCAGTCGACCAAGTTTCTAGCCAGTGGTGAAAATAAAAAAGCCTTGACAGACTTTTTCTTTGAGACATGGAGAACTGTGCCTTTACAAGCAGCTGGAAAAGACATAGCTATCTTTGTGGCACACAGAAATGTATGTTATCAACTCACTCTTAAAGATGGCATTATGTCTGTCAAAGAGGTAGAATCTTTGACTTGTGACCATGAAGAAGCGGACACGAGGCTCCTACTTCATGCAAAACATGCCTGGAGTGAACTTTATAATAAGATAATCATCCAGAGTCCTGACACTGATGTTGCTATCATTTCACTTTCAATAATGGCTAAGCTTCCCTCAGCAAAGATGTACTTTCTGACAGGAACAAAAGACAGGCAAAGAATGTTAGATCTCCAGGCTATTGGTTCTGCTTTGGGTCCTCCACTAACAGAGGCACTGATAGGACTACACACATTCACTGGCTGTGACTCAACTAGTTCCTTTTATGGGAAAGGAAAAGAGAAACCACTAAATATAGTGTCTGGAAATGCAGAGTACATCCGTGCATTTGTTGCTCTTGGGAGGCAATTTGAAATGGACAGCACCACATTTGTGACCATAGAACGTTTTGTGTGTGAGCTGTATGGAGAAAAGGTAGCAGATGTTAATTTGGCCAGATACAATAGGTTCTGTGTCCAGGCCTCTTCCGAACAGGCATTACCTCCAACAAAAGATGCACTTACAGAGCACTTCAAGCGTGCTAACTACCTAGCTGCAATCCACAGGAGAGCATTGGATCCTTTTATAAATGCTCCCAGTCCAGACGGCTTTGGATGTATTGTCAAGGATGGTGATCTCATCATATCATGGATGACTAAAGATCCAGCTTCTCAACAGATTTTGGGGTCACTCCACTGTGGGTGTAAGACTGTAAGTCTCGTACTTGTACAGGTGGAAGGTGCTCATGCCACAAGGCTGGCCTGGCCTGCACTGACCTATGTAAATGTGTTCATTGTGACAATGTGAGATTAACTGAGGATATTGTTTCATGTGAATCTGATAGTGAGGACAGTGATCTTGATATTTAGTGATGTGTATATGATAATAAAATTAATATAGGACATATATATTTAATATAAATCAATCAAAATTCAATCTTGTTTACAATAATCATTGCTGTGAATATGTACATGTAGTGCAGTTGCTGCTCATGTATGCGAATTGACAATTCACCATTAAATGTGTTATTTTGAAAAGTGCCTTTTTATACATTATATTTTGGCTTAATTCTATTTGTTATTCAGATTTTACCTCAAATATTACCTTACAATTGGAACAACATAATGAGAAGTAATCGGGATGTTAATGCTACAGCAGAAGTTTTATTGATAATCTTATCATGTTTACTGTGCATAGATAGCAACTTCAGGTATATCACACATTTCAAACTGGTTAATTTTGTATTTCAAGTGGTAATTCTGCATTTTTGGGTTTATATGATAAACAGGTTTAAAAGTGCAAAATTCCCTATGGTTTCCCTTTTTTCAAAATGGGCACCTTTAGCATCATTTTTCTCAAAAACTGCAAGGTTGTGTGCGGAGAACTTTTTCCTAAGGAATCTCTATATATTTCTGATGTTAAATATTAAAAAAGTAGGTAGTGCCCCACTTGGTGGAACGAAACCCTATTTCTAGGCCTCTTTTAGGCTACCGACAGCGGCCTAAAGACTCTGTATCAGCTATTGGGGGGATATTGGCCTTCGTGAAAAGCACTCGCACTGGCCGAGTTCAATTCCTGGCCATGGACAACACCGTTAGTAATCTGTACTTTAACCTGGTTTGGACCTCCGCTAGGCCATAAACTAAAATGTAGTATGTTGTGGTCAAAATCAATACTGGCATGAAAAGGTATGCAATCCTCATTAAGAGCACCAGCCCTAATAGCTGATTATACAAAATAAATAAAACCAAGCATATGCATGGATTCTGTACCACTTTCAAACATGCGATCGTCTTTAAAAAGTACATTTGTGATTTTACGTTGCAAGCCGCACAACAAGCCGCACATCACGTGACGTCGCGAGATGACGTCAATAATTACATAATCTGGACGGGAGGTGTCACACGCAACATCACAATCTTATCCAGCAAAGCCAATACTTCTAGCGCTGGTTTTTGTCACCATATGTTTGGCAAATCTTTGATACATGTGCCGGATTTTCTCTGGCACAACAAAGCTTTATCATAAATGTTTATTTTGGATCATCTATAAGAGTTATTGTGCCCCCCCCCCCCGCGTCCCCCCCCCCCCCGTTAGAGACCGACAGACGCACGGATACAACTATAACGCATTAATGCCTGAAACCTTAGCTCGAAAGTGTCAATAAAAGGGGCATTCTCTTTGTATATTTTCTTTGCGCCAGCTTGTACGGGTACGTGTCCACACGAGTGTCTATGTGCGTGCGAATGCCGGTCAGGCTGCGACGGGCACGGACGTTGATGCGTGCGAGAGTGCGGTGCAGATCCAGCGGGCAGCGGCCGACGACTGCAGCCACAGGAGAAGCTCGTAGATGCGGAGGTGGCAGAGCGTGAGCGACGCGCCCAGCCGGACTCTCGCCCGGCCGACCCACGAAGCTTCGTGCTCCACTTCCCACCTGGCGATCGTCCGCGCAGAGCATTCGCCCACCCATTAACAACATTTACTTTGTACGATTAGAAATAGATTTTTTGGTTAGGTAACGAATTTAACTGGACAAATCTTCGTCATGAAAGTCTCCACCACCTGATAAAGCATCTTCAGGTGACAGCATCTTCAGGGTGATTTACTGGAAGTCAAAGTGACTTCCTGGGTTCTGACATGAAGGTGGCTGATGCAGTTTCAAGCGAAATGTCACATCTGATGGATACATTTTGGTTGCAAGAATTGTTCTTCAACTGGTGAGCTGAAACAATAATTAATTTGCCCTTTAAATGCCGATACACGTGAAAATGCTGTGACAAAATTTGGTCAGATCATTGTGGCCTTCACAAAAATCAATTATGAATCATGGACCACATTGGCTGCGAAAACTCACGTGCATTTTTCTCTCTGCGACATTCAAAACAGTTGTTAATTTGTTACGAAGTGAAAAGCGGTTATCACAGATCAATTCCCACAATGCTGCAGCCGCCTGCCCACGTTTCAACCGTGCCTCACAAAACGTAGCCACTTTCCGTTCTCTGTCCACTACTGGATTTAAGGTCTTCGCCAAAAACCAGCTGACCGGCGCACCTGCACAGGGCTCGCACGCAGCAGCGCGACATGGTGATGAAGGAGCTGGCGTCGGCGCGCGTTCGCAGCACCGTCTCGATGCCGCGCAGCAGGTCGTTCGTCTTGAGCAGCAGCAGCATCTCGCGCGGCACGCGGTTCAGCAGATCGCTGATTTGGGGCAGGTACTGGGCTGCACTGCCCCGCACCTCACTCTCCTGCGTCACGCAGCAGTAGTAGCAGTAGCAGCAGCAGTAGCAGCAGCAGCAGCAGCAGCGAAAACAATAAACAAAACACCACCCGTCTTTAGCCTGTGCAGGATTGAGGGATGGGTGGATGGGTGTTGTTGTTCGCAAGCACCTATTTACCCCATTCCGGTACATCTTCAACCTTGCACTGTACGTGTACGTCATCAGCTAATAACTTTATCGATGTCTTCAGGTCCGAAACCACTGTTGACCTTCCAAAAAAGTGGTAGTGTGTTATTTTATCAACTGAACAAGGAGGAGAGTTGACCCTTTGCCAGAATTTGAACTGATAACCACCTCGGTTGCCGATGATAATGACGATAATAACGGTGAGAACGACAACAGGCGGCTTGCAAACACATTTCTACCTCTTTGCTCGTGATGGGCGCCCGGTCGATGCCTTGCTGCACCACGTCCCAGGAGCGCGCCGTGAGCACGCACGCAAACAGCCCGTACAGCTCGCCGGCCCCCAAGCTCCTCGCGTGCTTCTCCACAGCGGCCACATCCGCCCGGAGCAACGCCTGCCACAGGCGGCAGTAGTCCACCCGGAAGCCGTCGGACAGCGTCTGCAGCACCGGCGACACGGCCAAGCGGAGGAAAATTGTTGCGGCGAGCTGTGCAGCTTTTGCGGTTCGGGCTCGGTAACCTCCCCGGTGAATATTGTACAAGACGTATTAACCAAAAGGTACACGCCGTCCGCTTCACAGTGGATGTTAAATATTTCCATGAGGTCATGAGAAAAAGAGGAGGCCATGTCTGCTGGCGTCATGGTCCATGTTCGATAAATTACTCGCAAATTAACTGAGAGAAGCCACATAGCGACGTCACCCCTCCCCGTACTGGAAAAGTAATGCCCATATATAAGCGGATACGGCGTCCATCTTGTGCCGCACAGGGACAGCTTTCAATGGGGGTCCCTCCTTGGCTCGTGCCACAGGGCACCTCGGGATTTGCACTGGATTGGGAGATGCGGTGTCAATACTAAGTGGTGATGATGATGATGATGATTTTCAGGGGTAGCTAGGGGTACAAACGCAGAGGGTCAGCCTAAGCACAATACAGTGATGCAGGTTTTAGATGTACAGTTGATCATCGATTTTCCGACGCGCGATTATCCGGCTTCTAAAATCCGGCGGTCCCGGGTCGATCCCCCGAAACGGGTAAACCCGCTCCAAGGCTGTGCAAGTCTGGCGATCAGCACCATGTGCGTGAAAAAAAAGGGTAGCTATGCTTGATTTCAGTGTCCAATATTATTTACAGTACAATATACACGACATACAACTTAATGAAAATACTGCACGTATGTATATTTTTCGTGACTAATAACTACATTTATAAAACAGCAAATGTAGAGTGCGATCCGGTGAAAAAAGTATGTAACTCGGCGTTCGCCAGAGCACCGGTCTAAAGGCTGCATCAGTCCGGCGATTGTCAAACGCATGTCATTGTAACAAGCGCGTAGTAGTGCTACGTACATAACCCCATGCAGAGTGTTCGAGATTGGAGTGGTAAGTACGGTACAATAAATACGGTAACTTTTTACAGTAGGATATTTATTTTTTGTCTATTTGTATGTTTATTTATGCCAATTTCACATCGTAAACATATTTAAAACACAATAAAACCATATACACAACACCTAAAAATATAACGTTATAAAATAATTTGCATTTTTTAAATTCTGACAACACCTTCCTCCGCGAAGCCGCCGGACAATCGATGCTCAACTGTTTCTCATGAGTATGATTTAATACAGCAAGTCAGGACTAGTGACTTGGTATGGAGAATTGCAGCTCTTTGTCAATTAACTGTTGTACGGGAGCCTCCCAGCACTCTGTGGGGTATTGGGGTTATCTCTCTGCGACTCCCCAGTGTGGATTAGTCAGCATAGAAGAAAAAATAATCCAATAAAACTTTATCACAATTCCTGCAAACAATTCAATACAAAGTGCTATGCAGGACTATATGAAGGGACTGACGCAATGTAAACAATAAGAATGATACATAACAAAAATTACATGCATTATAATGAACTAAAAGTAGAATAAAATGCATAATAAAGCCATAATAACCAGTGGCTTTTCCTGCACTGCCATCTGCTGTCTATGCTAGGAAAAACAAGGTTTGCTGCGTGTCGAGCAATCAATTTAGAGCAAGAATTTGTGCAGTGTGCACTTTGTTTTACACATCTACCCATAGGCTTGCTGCACTGGCACACGACTGTATAATGACCTGTCTGGACATAGACTAAGGCTTTTTTTGTATCAGGGTCTCATGTTCATCAGAGGCATGTGACAACCTAAGTAATAAAATCCCGACAAACAGCACCAGTTAATCCTGGTATCAATACAGTAGTGGCTGGGTAAACCCACGCCTACTCTGGTGGCATTTCGGTGTCAATCCAGGATTAAGTAATCCATTTACACCATTCGATCCCACACACACATTCTCTGCCATCGGTTCCCCTCCCGCTGGTAGAATCCTCCAATAGGTTTACAGGCTCCCCATTGTCAGCTTTCCTTCCCATCGCCAACACAACGAACTCACTGATATTATTCAAGACTCCCGCCCCACTTTCTGTCGACTCGATCCCTTTCCTTCGAGACTCCTCCGAGAAAAACTTCCTGCCACTCATCCACTTCGTTCTCAAGCCTTTTTAACCAGTCTCTCAACACGGGCATCATTCCGAACAGTTTCACAACATCGGCTCTCACACCCTTTCCAAAAAACCTTGGCTTAGATCCGGGTGATCTCTCCAACCTTCGCCCCATCTCCAGCCTCTCATTTCTTTCGAAAGTCCTTGAACGTGCTGTAGCACACCGCATAACCGCTCATATGACATACAATGACTTGGACTATTTTCAATCAGGCTTCCGAGCGGGCTACAGCACGGAGACAGCATTGGTTCGGGTACTGAATGACTTCCTTCAGTTGGCCGACATGGGACACACTGGTGCACTAGTCCTTCTCGATCTTAGTGCTGCAATGAAATTTAGGGTCCAATTTAAGGTGTTGCTGCTAACAGACAAGGCCTTAAACGGCCTTGCCCCATTTTACATTCAATGGCCGATTCACTTGCACCTACTGTCACGATCTCTCCTATCCACAAATGTACATCTGCTTCATGTGCCGAGAACTAGACTCTGCCCCTGGGGTGGACCAACCTCTGAATGTGCTGCGCCAAGACTATGGAAGGCCCTGCCACCTGTGGTCAGACAGGCGAGGTCACTCACTTGCTTATGTCTTCTCTAAAGACCCACTTGTTTCGCCTGGCCTACACTTCCCCTCAATGATCAGTGGACTCTGGACTTTGCACTATTTATATTTCCTAACTTCGTGCATGGCGCACTGAGATCCTTGCATGAACTGCGCCTAAACATGTATATTATTATTTTCATTTAGGCAATGTGTTCAAATATAAACTTTATCCCATTCTGAGTTTGGCTCGCATATGAACGAGCTGATAAGCTCTAAGTGGACAAAAATCATCAAGCGTGATGAAGAACACGGCTACTACCCGCCAAAGATCTAAGCGTGACTAACTGTGATGATACAAAATTTAAGGATCTGAATAAACCTAAATTAATCAATGTTATTTACCAGGTAAAGCCCACTGAGCTATTAGGTCTTTTTCAAAGCAACCTGGCCACACAGGATAACTCATTGAAGAGGCTCATCAATTTGCAATTTATAGCAGCAGCCAAATAATCTAAACGCATGTTTCCGAATGTGCAGGGCAAACCCCGGCGGGAACTGAGAACAATCCACGTGATTATGGAGAAAGAGAACAAGCAAACTCCAAATAAAAATATACAGGTATCATCAGGGTCGAGATGGAACCCACAATCTCCTGATTGTTTGACCGAATATTGGAGAAGGGGTGGGGGGGGGGAGTTGAATTGCATACCAATGAGATCAACATTTCTTTATGACCACTTTGGTCAACGCGTACCTGGTAGATGCCATGATCCAGCAGGATGACCTCCGTGTGACCAGACGCGGGGTCCCTGTGCACCAGGACGTTCCCGGGGTGCGGGTCGCAGTGCACGAACCCCTCCACGAAGATCATTTCGCTGTACATGCGGCCCAGGTACCGCGACACCTGATTCACATCTATTCCATGCTTCTCCATGTACACGCGGTCGTTGATCTGCCCCCCTTCCACGAACTCCATCATGAGCACGCGATCCGTCGACAGCTCCCAGAAGATGCGAGGCACCTTCACGGTAACATCGTCAAAATTTACATTACCACCATCATCAATAATCATTGCCATCAATTCGAAGGCACTCATCCTGAATGTATGTTTAACTTCTTTGGCACCGCACATAGCAAACCGTGCTAATCGGAAGTGTGGAAGGACAACAAACTAAACACAAAAACCAGTTCTAAAGAAAAGAATGAGCCGAGTCTCATCTGATCTTCCTTTGGGTAAATCACTCTGAATGTGCACGAGCTCGTCAGATCTCAGAAGCTAAGCAGGGTTGAGTCTAGTTAATACATGAATGGAAGACACCTTGGGGATACAGTAGCAGGTGTCATAGGCTGTAAGGTGGCCAAGATAAGGTGATACATAAATGGATTGTATACCATCTGTGTGAAGCGATGAGCTTCAGCCCCTTATATGCATAGGTTTTATTGGGGTACTCCAGTTTCCTCCACTGAATAATGGTATTTGCCTTGAGACTGAGCCAGGCTTTCCTGGATAGACAGATGGAATTACGGGTTTTATATTATTGTGCACAGCTTGAGAAGATCTTTTCAATACTGAGACCAATGTAATATAAAAGTATGAGAAATAAATTAGTTTTATGACTTTTACAGACTTACGTTTGTTCAGTCTGGCAAGAGTGATAATTAATACCTGCATGTTTTTTATCGTAATAATAATCTTAATCCAGCCGACGACATCCTGTGAAATTTTAGTCATGTCTTTGTGGAGAGAATATAGTAATTACCTTAGTCTATGCAAATAAAGCAGTCCAATGTTTAATCCAGTTCTAAGTTATAAAATGATGGCGTTGAGGTGGCTTGCAATTTGTATCCCCTCCCCTCTCCATTCCCCCCTAATATTATCAGGTCTTCCAATGAGTAAGCTCGCCAATTACCACTGTTAGGCTTCCTCAATGCACTGGAGTCTCGAATTACTTTACTGAATCATCGTGGTCTGCGTCTTCACTCATACTCGTGAATATTGACTTGTCACCGTTAGTCATGCTTTGACCTTAGGTGGGTAGTCACGGTCACCATCATGCCTGATGATTTGCGTACACAATCATAGTCAATGTAGGTTCAAATAAGAAAAAATGTTGTCACGAAGTACATCTATAATATTGACAGTGCCTGGCATACAGGGTAGAAATTCGTTTTGGAAAACACTTAAATGTATGATAGGTTTTTTGTGGATATTCAGATCATTTACATGTATTCATTACAAATCTATTCGTGCGAACATTAGTGATGTCACCTGATACCACGTGACATCACTTTAGGCGGTAAAAGCACCGAAGTGATATCACTGAAAATTACATAAACTTCCTGATACGGCATGTTTTCAGGTGCAATCTGAAACAAAACAAAAATCTTTTCAAAAATGTATCTCGGCCCAATGAAAGGATCAATCGAATTTTTGCCAGTTAATATCAAAACAGTGAACACATTCCAAAGCCACAGTGAACACATTGCGAGGCCGCGGTGATTTCCCAGAGGGTGTGCGCTGAGTGCTGTGCCTTCAGGAAGTGGAACTTGTGCAGCATGGAGGCAGCGCGCTCAGCGTTGCGGCCTTCATTCATGAAGTCCAGCTCGATGGGGAGGTTCTTCCGAGCCTCTTCCACCAGCCACAGGAAGCGGAAGTCTGGGAAGAGCCAGGCGACTCCACGCACGAGCACCTGAACGAGCAAAGCATAAATAAATAAACAATCAGTGTTTTCGATTTAAAGCTTTCGTGACTGCAGGGATTCATCTTCTTGGTTCTTTCGGTAAAGTCACGTAGAAGGGAAATAATAAAATAATTAAAATAAAACATAATAAAATAATTCTCACGACGTTTCGGCCACAACGCAAGCAGCCGTCCTCAGGTGAAGAACAGGTCTGTCCTCTGTTCTTCACCTGAGGACGGCTGCTTGTGTTGTGGCCGAAACGTCGTGAGAATTATTTTATTATGTTTTAATTTTATTATTTATTATTTCCCTTCTACGTGACTTTACTGAAAGAACCAATAAGATGAATCAGTGTTTTGTAATACTGCTTGTGCATCTGTTTTATAACATTACATTCTCGATGTAAGTAATGTTACCTCTCTTATTTTGTTCATGGTTAATTCCATTTTTGTTAACGCCTGGTAAAGGTTTTATCGTTTGACAGTTTCTTATGAGTGTTATGTTGTTTGCTGTTATGTGGTTATGTTTATAAGATCGTTCTGTAAAATGTTACGATGTACTGTCTGATGTTAATAGGATCCGCTTCAGAACTAAGACGTGACTCTCAGCCTTATCTACTAGAACTCAACAACACATAAATTCAAATAACACCTCCCCAATTTCTCATTTTAAATACCAAGTGGTGTATAATTTAGCATTTTACACAAAAGAATTATGGACTGCATTGGCAGAGGTGCACAAGCAAATGCAATACATTGGCTGACGTGTGGGGCCAATGGTGAAGCAGTCCCACTGCGCTTTACAGACAGAAAGCGATGACGTTCATCCGGCCTCAACATCATCATCATCTGCCGTGTGATGATTGACAGAGGGGAAAAGAGAAAGAGGGAGCGAGAGAGGGCAAAGCTAGAGTTCGCCCACAGCCACATGGCTTGTTGAGGAGTACGACCGCCCCCGCGTGACCGAGTTTGTGACGGCGAGGCGGGGTCCGGGGCTTGTGGTGCGGGCGGGGGGTCCGTACCTCCATGACGTCGAGGTCGCGGGTCGCCTGACTCCGCACCTTGCGGTGCTGCACCTTGACGGCCACCGTGCGGCCGTCGTGAAGCGTGGCGCGGTGCACCTGGGCCAGAGACGCCGTCCCCAGCGGCCGCGGATCAAAACTCTGGAACAGCTCACCCACCTGCATTGTCATCACATCGTCAAATATAGTGTTAAATTAAACATGTCAATGACCACGACCGAATCGCCTGATCCTGGCAGATCTCATGAGCTAAGCACGGTTAAGCCTGCCTACTGTTCGGATGGGCGATCAATAAGCTTGCATGAACAGGTTGACTGCGTGGCTGTGCTACGTAATGGCCAGTAGAGAGCAGTGCAGCAAAATTAATTGTTGGACCGTAAGTCTGCTCCTGTGTCGATGCCCTCTGGCTTAACCAATCCGGTCAAATAACCCCCATGACCCGCACGACGTGATGAGGCCTTCATCCAACCATGTGTAGTGACTAACTCAGAGACAGTAAGACTTGGAGGCACTTCTTTTATTTACAGAGCACCATCGGGATAATACACACCCTACGTGGATATACACTATTACTGTTGCTAGCCCATACACAACACTAACCGTCTAACACTGACGGCGCTGAACGGAGACAGCCAACAACTATCTAAGCAGTGCAATATCGAGTGAGGATGGCAGTGACGATGGCGACGAGATGGTAATGACGATGGCGATGAGATGGTAACGACGATCTTGAGCAGCACGACGGGATCCCACTTCCAGCAACAACCCCGAGGTCCTCCACAGGGGCACCTCTTGTACTGCCAGCGTGGCCTCGCTCCGCCCCTGGCCACGCCCCCTTTCTGGAACCTACCGGCGGGTTCTCGGTGTGCCCCTTCTGTGACCTTTCCCCTAGATTTCCCTCTGGTGTATCACGTGGCCTGCTGACGCCAGGACAGCCGTACACCGCAGATCCCCTATTTCGCCAGCAGCCAGCGCTATGCCACTACACATGGATTGACCAAGGGACTGCACATTCAATAAGTCAGCAATCAGTGTCTCTATGCGTAATGGATCACTTCACATTCTTAAGCTGTGTGGATTATGAGTATGAGATCAGTTGCACTGTAAGTGGTTAAAAGTGTTTCCATTGATTTTAAGCCCGGTTAAAGTTTGTTTAACCAGTTGGGAACTCAACAGACTAGGAAAGTCAAATGTGCAAGTAACCTATGGCATTAGTCTGCCAGTAGGGTGGATATGATTGCTATGTACAATCCTAGTTTAGCAATTTGCAGGTAATGTAATTTTTTTTATCATGATGCTGGCACACAATGACCTATTCATTTTGAATTATATTGGTGGATGTTTAATGTACACTGTGAAGCACACGGCGTATCGTATATATTTTAGTTAATACACCCACATAAATAACTAGGGTGGCCCGCCGGATTCGAACTGCAAACACGAGCAACAAGCTTTTGAACGTGCTACCGTTGGACCATGTCACCACCGCCAATGTGGAATTTCCACCGCTGTAAACAAGAGATGAGCACTGCTGTAATGGTCAATTTGAGCAGAAAATCACTTTGATGGGCACGGTTGGCTATGTCTGCACACACACAAACTTGAAATGGTGATTCCCAGACAGCGAAAGACACGGCCGCGACGCACCTCTTTCCCCAGCTCTTCGCGGACGACTCTGTGCACGTCCTCGATGGGGCTGGTGGGCGCACTGCTGTGCAGCACCCGCAGCGTGCGCGTGTACTCCTCGGGCAGCAGGTAGTCCAGTGCGCCCAGGTGCTGCCCGGCCTTGATGAACGTGCCTCGATTCGCGCAGCACAGCTCCAGCAGCCGCTCGGCCGAGCGCAAGTGAACCTCGAACACGAACGATGCATTTGTCTGGTCAATACGTCCGTTTGCACTCACAGTTGCATCAAGCGTCATCGTCATCGGTAGCCATGCTCAAGTCGCTGCTGGATGAGAGCCTCTGCTAGACGGCGCCACCTCTCACGGTTCTACGATGCAACATTCACTTAACAGCTAAACGCACGCCGATCTTGTCGCTCCATATTCAAAAGGGATGTTCGCTTGGGGACGTTCTTTGGCTGCCATTCTGTCATTAGTTTCACCCACCGGCCGTCATCCGTTCTAATATCGTG
The DNA here is from genome assembly GCF_015708825.2 of Lethenteron reissneri. Classification (NCBI taxonomy): domain Eukaryota; kingdom Metazoa; phylum Chordata; class Hyperoartia; order Petromyzontiformes; family Petromyzontidae; genus Lethenteron; species Lethenteron reissneri. Next base: position 1,810,001 of record NC_083819.1, read on the forward strand.
TCCTGGCAAGCCCACTTATCTTAAAAATGTAAACAATACGTGAATTACAATTATAATATTTACAACGTGAATTATATGTTCTCTAATCCATGTGTTTGTCATTGTCTCCCAATGGAATTACAAGCATAGTGCTCTTCATACTTTTCAGCTGGTGTTAAATCAGTTTTGTTAACGACCATGTTTCTGCACTATACGTGATAGGAGGCAGCCCGGTAGGTGGCCAAATAATGACTTGCTGAGTGCCAGGACACCCATGCATGGGACAACTGGAAGTAAGTGGACGAGCCTTGAAGAACTGGTAAAAGACAGACGGCAATAATGAAGTGTGACAGATGGAATGAAAACAAAAACCATCGATGGCAAAATTGGACCTCTCCAGAGCCCAGCTCAGGAGTGAACTCCCTCCAGCAGGTGCCTTCGGATCAAAACGTCGTTTTGGTGTTTCATTTCCTGACAACGGGTTGCTTTCAAATTTGCCAAAAAACTTAAAAGTTTGTAACAATTCATATTTGATCAAAAAACAACATGAAGTGAGCTTGAGCATGACACGTCACTAGAAGGGACGATAGACCCATGGACAAAACCGATGACGGAATGGCAACCGAGGGAGGGTAACAAGCCAAAGGGAACAACCACCACAGACGTGGAGCAAAAAGATGAGTTTGTACGCAGGAACGAGATGGATTGTGGCGTTGCAGAACAGTTAGGGGTAGGGACGTAAGGAGGCCTTCATCCAGCAGTGGATAGACTACGGTTAATCATGACTTGGCAGACTGTGTTTCTGATTTGATAAGCAGTAAGACATCTTAATGTGGATGCGTGCCACCAATCAGTTCACATTGAAGGGACCAACATTTCTGCATGCACCCCTTTATGAGTCTTCTTACGAACCTGTGACTTGGCTGCACAGTACTCATCTGTTCCGTACTCCATACGTTTTAACGTCCTCATGTAGTCTGCACTGATCAGCGCGGTCTGTGTGTACAGGCACAAGTAATATTTCAAGATGATGTTTGGGAACACATCTTTAAAATAACATGATACATGATATTCATATTCTTGGTTCTTTCAGTAAAGTCACGTAGAAGGGAAATAATAAAATAATAAAAACATAAAACAATAAAAAAATATAAAGTTTACATGAGTATGTGTGTAAATTAATGCTTCTGTGTAAAAGTGTTTGTCTATGTGTATCTGTATATGTCTATGTGGGTCTATGATTTTCTATGTAAGTCAGTGTTGGCTCGGCAGGGACCATCAACTCACTGCACTTGAGAAGCCAGATTATTGGATCTGACCCCAGCATCTCAGCAGTGTCAGATCAGCACCCTGACCTCCGAGCCACCAGGCCACCCCAGACATTGTCTAGCACGCGTTTCCCCACGACGTCGCCACTGGTGCCCTGACCGTCCACACGGCGCGGCCGATCCTGACGGCGCTGATGTCCGCCGGGTCCAATCCGCTGCTAGCGTAGACGCCGAATCCCCGAGACGGCCGCCACTGACAAGGTGAGGGCGAGGCGACGTGCCATGCTGGCACTGAAGGCACCTCCTGCATTCAAAGGTAGACCAAGGCAGTCAGGCAGGCAGGCAAGCATTACTTCGGTTGACTTGAGTATTCAAACAACCGACAGTTGCATGGGGGGAGGGCTTAATCCAGCAGTCGCTTGACAAAGACATCATGCTACTATTAAAAGTAATATATTCCTCGAGTTTCCTGGCTGGCTGCTGGCTGAGCTTCTCTCTGTCCCAAAAATGCAGGCTTCCCTCGCTTTACACGGTAGTAGTAGATACTTTCCAAAAAAAGGGCGCGCAAAGCGAAACTGCATGAGACAGCTGCCTACCGAGGAGCACACACACAGTACAAGGTACACACACAGTACACACAGTACACACACAGTACACGGTACACACACAGTACACACAGTACACGATACACACACAGTAAACACACAGTACACGGTACACACACAGTACACGGTACACACACAGTACACACACAGTACACGGTACACACACAGTACACACAGTACACGATACACACACAGTACACACACAGTACACGGTACACACACAGTACACGGTACACACACAGTACACAGTACACACACAGTACACACAGTACACACACAGTGGTGTCCCACGTCTGGCCGCGTAGCGACACGAGGAGTGAATTCAAACCGCATACGGCGATTTTTGGGTAGAAATAGGTTAGCCGCGTATACGCGAAATCGCACAAAACGAACCCGCATAGGGAATATAAAAAAACTCTCAATACATTTTATCTAGCCATTGTATTACATAAAAATGGAGAATAATGTTAGTGATCCGAGCACAGGTTTTTGAGAAGACTATGAATTCGACAGCTTTCGTTCAAGGTACCAACATTTTCCACGAGGCAAAAGCACGTGTACTCACGGCTTAAGTATACAATGTTGTGACTTGCCCGATCATTAACGCAACTGGCACAACAGTGCTCGTTTGTTTTCGACTGGCTCGGCTTGGGATAACCCACGCATAGCGTGCCGAAATCCTCTCTCGTTTAAATGCCCTCTCCCGCCGGTGCCGAGTTACGCTGTGGGTGTAGAGCAATGGCACGTGGGTGTACCCCATGCTGAGCCATCGCAATCCACGATGACAAGGCACTTGCGTAATGAATTGTTTCCGCTTACATAACTCGGATATATTGGAGCTACATGCTGTGGAGAGAGGCCCTAATCCAGCAGTGGATTGACAAAAGGGCTCTGTTCTGTACACTGTGATCCAGATGTCTGTACATGGTGATCCAGATGGGTATACATGGTGATCCAGATGACAACTGACAATGTCCGCCTTGTATATCCATTCATGTTTTAAATAAACCTTACTTTTAAATTAACTATTTTAGACAGTTTCATGGGGGGGGGGGGGGGGGGTCACAACACATCTGAAGCACCGTGTACATGTGCAGTGCAGTGTGACAACATGACGCCAGTGATAGTCAGAGGCAAAGAGATCGTGCGATGGCTGGAGAATAGAAATGTGCCTCTGCAAGGCACCAGCACACGACTTCACTGCATCGCTCCATCTCCCACGGTCGGTGACATCTCGTTCCGTGCTGGGCAGCTGTGTGAAGAGCTTCTTAGCTCATCGGATTCCTCCGCTCTGAGTAGAGATTCCTCGATCATCGGCGACGCCCAACTAACTTTACGTAACAGCTGATTCCGTGGTTCCGTAACATGCGTGTTCATCTCGTAGTCTCTCTAGGCAGTGATCGATGTGTATGTGTGTGTCTCGTCGTCGTTGTTGTTGTTGTTGCCCTGTGTAGAAGTCACGCCGATGTTTGACACGTGTGCCAAGCCCTTACCGTGCCTGGCGGTCTGTCGCGTTGATTACGATGGTGATTGTATTGTCAATAACGTGACAGGCGTTGTATTGTTAGCGATGGTACGAGCGGTGTGAGGGATGTGTCGTGTTGAGCCGGTGAATGGAGCCAATCGAGCGCAAATCTGCCATCGCCGCCGTGTAAATCGATTCCCAACACCAAGCTACTCGTATTTAGATTCCAAAGTTCGTTACTCTGGATAGCTTCAAACAAGATTTACGCTATTGTTGAATTGCTGTGATCGCGTAACAATAGGAGGAGTGGGGAATGAGGAGTGATGTTGTTTGTTTCATTGCAAAACAACACATGAGATGAATCGTTTGGAATCGGTTGTGATTTGTATCGCTTCGAATCGATGTAGATCCGTGTCTCTGCCTGCTCGGCGCTCCATTGCTTGGGCCACGTTCCGTAACTAACCACGTGGGGTGGACAGAACACACGTGGCGGCACGGAGAGATCTCAACGGATATGCAAAAAAAAAGAATAGGTTTTACCCTTTCTGGGCCGTCCATAAATGACGTCACGCGATTTTGGACGATTTTTGACCACCCCCCTCCCTCGTCACACGGCGTCACAAAAAGTCAGACCCCCCCTCCCCCTCAAATATGACGTCACAAAGCTCTGCCCCCCCCCCAAAAAACCCTATTTACATTTTGAAAATAAAAAAAAATGCTTCAAATCGCTTTAAACTATTCATTATAGTATTTATTTAATGTGGCCCTGCACTCTGATGTTGTAGGAGAAAACACGTATTAAAAAAGAGGCGTTGGAAACCTTGAATTTAGCATAAAATTCACTTGGAAATATTGAACGTCTAACTAAAACTGCAGATGTTCAGAATATTACATTTAAAATAAAATAAATCACGTTTCGGGCGCAACACAAGCGTCCCACCTGATGACGGACGCTTGTGTTGCGCCCGAAACGTCGTGATTTATTTTATTTTATACCTACGTGACTTTACCGAAAGAACCAAAGAGTACCTGTTTTGTTGCCAGAAAAAAGAGGAAACCCCTATTATCACATTTTGGTACTGGTGAAGGAGGTCCCATGATGAAGATACAAAATAACAATGTAATAAAACATTTTGCAATAACGCCTGCCCCTTTGCAAGGGTGCCAGTATCTAAATTAATAAATCCAAGTGGCCCATGCTGTGACATTTAAAGGAATGGTACGAGGTGTTTCAATTTCTTCAATGGCATCGACTTCAATATGCTGTCCTTAAATTTCTCGTAACCAAAGTAAAACCTTGAGATGTACATCTCATCACCGACGGTAGCTCACACCTTAGCTCCAGTCGTCCAGATGCACTTTACAAGACTAGCAGACATCGCGGCATAACCCATCACTTTGCTGACATCTCGAGATGTTCATCTTCATCACAACAGCGGCGCCTCCCAAGAAAACTTGTGTGGGACACGAGGTGGCGCTAGCGGGAAACATTATGAAAACGACTGCGCGCTTTGATGAATGCGCACGTAACACGCACAGCCCCTTCCGTCAATTCACTGCTGGATGATGGCCTGTCACCCCCACCCTCCAACGCCGTGAGAGTCTTGACGGTTATTTGACCATACTTCACCACGCTGGTCAGTGCAGGTTGCTGAAGGCGGGGAGCGTAGACGTTGTGGCTGTAAAACAATGCATGTTGCTGCACTGACCTCTATAGACAACGTATCCCAGCAGCAGCCTACAACACGTAATAATAATTATTTAATAATAATGTACAATATTTATTTATCCAGGACAACCACGCCGAGCCGTCGGACTGTTAAGACGTGTCCAGCCAGCGAATGACGAGTAAGTGTATTACACACGCGAGCGCGGAAACCGGAGCACCCGGAGAAACCCACTGCCGTACAGATGGAAACCGATGGCGATTAGTCCACTTGCCGTAAACCCGCCTTCTCCTGGCGAGCCCACCTCTTGGACGCGCACATGGAAGGAGTTTTGACAGTCGTGGTTTGTGCGATTCGCAAAACCCAGCTGAGCATTATTCAGGCACAAAGCTGCTTAGCTTATGAGAATCGGGCGCACATTACGACGAGAAACGTGGCCATATGCATCAACAGATGTCCATTTGACCAGGTTGTGTCGTATTTCGCAAACAATACGTGATGAACATTCGTCCATTATATGTGTATTTAGAATTACTGATAGAACTACACAATATCATGATCGTGTAATCTTCAGCTATATGTCCAATGCGATAGCCATAATAAAATCATTTACATCTATAGTTCTAGTGCACGATAATCCTAGTTTGCTCAACCACGCTTTGCAAAGTCAGCTTCCTCTTGCACTTCCCGTGATGAGTCAACGCCACAAGGGTGCTGACTGTCGACACAGGAATGCATTCCACGGTTTGAGTGTAATAAAAAAAACATCGTGAGTTTCTCTGCAAAAAAAAGTTTCCCTTTTGGGAAGATTCAGGCTCACGTCTGGAAGGAACGAAACGGAGCAGGAGCGCAGTAAGTGTACGGGCCAGAAAATAGTTGCAGGACTTTATGCGAAGGAATGACACAAATACACACCACGTTTTCTCATTGAAAATTGGTACATTTCAAAATAAAACTGTTACAAAAGCAAAGTTTTTGTGGGGAATAATAGCCATTTTCTGTACGTTTGAGCCATAAGCAATTAGGAAATAACACTTACTACCCAAGAACATTTTTTTAATCCTTTATATTATGTTCGCTTGCTTTCTTTCGTGCTTGCTTGCTTGCGTGCTTGCTTGCTTACGACCGTGCAAATCTTTCGGTCGTTTTTTAACCCACTTCCCGTGATCCAATCGAGCTGACATTTTCCACACAGACTCGTTGTGCGAGACAATTAATATTCGTGAAAAAATGTTTCCAAAATTTTACACTGTTTAGGGAAAACAAATTAAATATTTAATTACCAATTGCTTAATACTGACAGACAATCATCTGACCCATAGGTGGCAGCCATCTCAAGCTAGAGGACGCCACGCATATAAAGGATTTATAGTGAAAAAACTTTGTTTTTACTAGGTTTACTTGTTTACACTGTGATTCGTGACAGCGCCATCTGTCGGAGCGATAAGTCGCTGTTACAATCCCGTGAGCCGCCCTCCTCCACCACCGCTGCGAAGCGCAACAACATGGGACGGTCACTCGCAAATTCCGCTTCTACAAATCGGACCATGACCCAGAATCCCTGGAAATTCGTGAATGAGAATGAATCGTTGGACGGCGAAAGAAGTTGGTCCTGTCCTTCGAGCGCGTCACCCACTTGGTTTTCCTGCCACATGCAGCCGAGATCGTGGGCACAACTAATCAACAAGATCATCGTCATTGTGATCACACACCCACGTCGTCATAGTCATGTGAGCGGCGCTCGGCTCCCAACTTCAAAGGTCAAAACGCGGAAGCTCAGCCTCAGTTTCACATCCGTGTTGGCTGCGCGCATCGGGAGTCGTCACTACGAAGGGACCGGCTGTGGTTGCTGCTGCTGCCGGGGTGGGTAGCATCCTCTCTGTGCGTGTGTGGTTGATTTTGTCGCTTATATACACAGTGTGTGTGTGTGTGGTTGATTTTGTCGCTGATGTTCACAGTTTGTGTGTGTGGTTGACTTTGTCTCTGATGTTCGCATTGCGTGTGTGGTTGACTTTGTCGCTTATATACACAGTGTGTGTGTGTGTGGTTGATTTTGTCGCTGATGTTCACAGTTTGTGTGTGTGGTTGACTTTGTCTCTGATGTTCGCATTGCGTGTGTGGTTGACTTTGTCTCTGATGTTCGCATTGTGTATGTGGTTGATTTTGTCGCTGATGTTCACTGTTTGTGTGTGTGGTTGACTTTGTCTCTGATGTTCGCATTGTGTGTGTGGTTGACTTTGTCGCTGATGTTCGCATTGTGAGTGTGTGTGGTTGTCTTTATCGCTGATGTTCACATTGTGTGTGTAGAGAGTTATAAAGAGGCTTGAGAATGAAGATGCCCGGCTGCTGGTGGTGGTGCAGCATCATCCTCGCCTTGCTCGCCTGCTGCTGCTCTCTCTTCCATGTGGGGAGCGCGGCGTTTTCAGGCGGTGAGTCTCCATCGATGTGCACCAGCAGCGCGATTGTTTGTCTCTCTCTCTGTCTCTCTCCCTTCACTGGAACTTATCCCTCTCCACATTCAGCGGTCGCGTTCGCTCACGAAAGTTTCCGCTCACGAAACACAAACTCGCTTGTTGTTAGCCCACGACCCCACTCGATCTCCATCTCACAAACACCACTGCTGCCAGCGTTCCCTCTCCTCCTCCATACTCTGTCAGCTTTCTTTCACTCGTTCACGCCGTTCATTCGATCCATTCGTCGTCAATTTCTCTTTCGCCGAATTGACGAATCGTCACAGCTCTTTGGTTCTTTCGGTAAAGTCGCGTCGGTATAAAATAAATTAAATCACGGCGATATGGCCTCTTGTCACCACAGCCTCCTTTTGCCCACTTCAGCAATTGTTTCTTGCTGTGGTTGTCCCACCTGATGACGGACGCTTGTGTTGAGCCCGAAACGTCGTGATTTAATTTATTTTCTACCTACGTGACTTTACCGAAAGAACCAAAGAGTATGGATCCCTGCAGTCACGAAAACTTCAAATCTAGCATTGAGTCGTCACAGATTTGCCCACCTCATCTCCACCAACTTGACTTCCGTGCGTTGTTGTTGTTGTTGTGCCGTCGTCAATTCTCTTGCCAAGCGCCTCGGTTTTTAGGCGCTTGTTTAAATGACGCCTCGGTAAGACGAGCGATGTCAGGCGAGTCACACGTGCTTTGTGTCGTCTGGATCGGCGACTATTGGAACGCTTCTCAACACGAGGGCGTTTTTACTTTACACAATTTTATTTAACTCACTCTGTTGTATCCTCAAATCTTGTAACTCGATTTTTACCCACTTCCCAATGTGGTATCGACTGCAAACTTGGTATACTTATGTCATACCGATGACAATACTATATTCTATCATTAAAAATAAAAATATATATTTGAAACATTCTTTTTATATGTTATGTTTCGGCTTGGCTCTAATTGTCCACGCTCAACTCACGTTGGCTGTAAATCACTACTGCCCCCTTACGTTATGGCAAGCTTCAGCGCCACTTCCTGGAGTCGTGGAGTTCTTCCATTACGAGTAGGGTACATTTCATTAAAGCGTGTTAAAAAAAATTACTTATTTAAATTTCACATCAACGTAAAACCCCGTCTCTAGCACTCTTCCCGCACCGCGGCTGTCGTGCCCGACGCTAACACTAAAACCATTTACTGCTGGATTTATATTTGACCAGGTAAGGCCCACTGAGCCTATATCTAGCTCTTTTTCAGAAGTGACCTGGCCAGAAATGATAGCTCAACAAATTGACTCATCACGTGATCATTTATAGCAGCCAAATACTCTAAACACACGTTGATTCTAAATGTGGTGGGAAAAACCGGAGGACCCTGAGAAAAATGCACGCGACCACGGGGAGAGAGAGGACGTGCAAACTCCAAATATACAGGTGTCAGGGTCGGGATCAAACCCATGACTTATACTAGGCGAGGTAGTCAACGTCTCTCTCTCCCCACTTGAACGTTAATGATTCGCCATCGAGGGGTCTGTATGGCGACGGTCCTCAACGACTGGACGGCCAGATGCATGCGGCGACGTGTGTGTGAACATCTGCGTTGCGCGTGAGCGCGTCGAGTATTTGTGACGTGGTACACAACAGTGCCTTTCGCTGCACCTGCCCCCTGATGCCCACGACGTAGCATAACCTCGAAGAAGCCAACAGCTACCTGGCATCTATGGTGATCGCCCCATCCTAACAACTGAACCTTATGGCGGGACCCCGGGGGGTCCCATAAGCCCCCGGCTCTCGCATAAACGCTTAATAATTTTGGCGTGGAAAGCCAAAAGGCTGATGGACTAAATATATGTTTGTGTACATGTGAACAAATAGTGCGGCAATTTTGCTCTGGCAATGACTAGGCTGAGCGGTAGCGCATTTGCGGCTTGTTGCAGAGGTGTTCGTGATTGGAGCCCGGCAAGTGTCCTGGTTAATACTCTGGGTGAATAAAATGTAAATACGTGCCTTCTACTTGACAGTGGACGTAAAGATCCCATTAAGGTATTACGTGTGCCGCCATCATGTTACAAAGTAGCAAAATTAAAAGCTTTTGCCCATAAATTACGCAATTTAGAAACATCACAATGTCATCACCCCGACTGCAAAACTATTGCAGACGTTGCCCGAGACACAGAGCACCATTGTGTGATGGCATTGGCCTACACAACTGGCGCGGATACCACGTGTACTTATGGTTTGATTCAAATTTACAATCCGTGCCCGTTATGTGGAAAATCCCAGTCTCTGACATTCCTTGTGTCTCTCCTCCCGTAGGCCGGCATGCGTGGAGCACTCGGCAACGAATGCACGCCCATCGCCAGCTGCAGCTGCGCCAGCACTTCTGGCAGACGGTGAAGCGGGAGCGCACCATGCCCAACGCCATCCTCTCCGAAATGCCTCAGGAGAGGTTCCTCCAACAGCCGCTCGACCACTTTGACCGCCGCACCAAAGAGACGTACAAGCAGGTGACGCCGATGCCCTGAACCCTTTCCCATTCCGAGACGTCGGCAGTTTGCAGGAGCTGGTGTCCCCCGTTCACCGCTGAGTCTCGGAACGCGCAAGTGGTTCGCGTGGATTTTATTGAGAGACACGGGTAGTGCCGCTGTTTTTAAAGACACTATTCTCACCGCAGAGAGCTGTAACGACCGCACTCTGTGACAGCTGACGCCAAACTGTGTCACACGCCCTCCCGCATTGCCTTTTACTTCCGATTCCGTTCCGATGATGTACACGTAAAAACAGGTTCGTCACTGGAATGGGAAAGGGTTAATATCCTGGTTCACCACTCTAAACCACATCTCTCTCTAGGCCTGCTTCCTCGAGCTCAGCCCTTGGTGGTTTCATGTTCATCATCTTCCTTACCATTTTGTTTCTCATCTCTTGTCACGGCGTTCTCTAGCCATCTGTGTTGACTTGCCGTCAGCTTGTCCTCCGATGGCTATGATACGAAGGGGCTGTGGTGTTAAAAAACATATTTTTGCCGCTTATTGCAAAGATCCACGGTTCTAACTTGGCAGGCTGCCTTGGTTAATCCTGCAGTTGTATTAATGGTAAAACACTTGCTTTCTGCTTCACAGTGGACATTAAAGATCCCGTGGCGTCATTCAAAAGAGGAGGCCGTTGTGTGTCGGCGTCGTGGTTCAATTATGTCAAATTTGTCAAAAATTGCCTGCAAATTACTCCAACGAGTTTACACAGTGATATCACCTTCTATTAAAATACTACAGGCTATGTCTGTGAATCATAGGACCTTCCTTTGTGATAGACTTGCGCAATAAAAATGGCCTGCGTACTAAATGTACAAAAATTATTATTTAATGTTCGTCATTTTATTTTGCCTGTGTTTGTGTGCATCCAGCGTTACTGGGTGAGCAACATGAATTGGAAGAAACCTGATGGTCCTGTGTTCCTTCTCATTGGAGGAGAGGGTGCCCTGTCTGAATACGATGTGCTCGCGGGCAAGTGCAACCTTGACACACACACCTTTCCCACACCGATACAAAGACAAATATCCCCATATATACTTTTAACAGACTGTTGGGGCAAGTGGTGTTAGCGAGCACTTATCAAGGCCGGCACGGCACAGGAGGGGTGGATGGTCAACACCGTGCCTGACCACATTTGTCTCCCCAGTGCTGATATGTACACAATGCACGAGGCACTCTGTTAAGGCTGCGTCAACCTCGGAAGCCCCAGGACCGATTGATATATTCACCGCTGTTTTTGGTCATGAGTGGGAATTGAACTTGGGTCTCCAGGCTCGTAGCACTGTCCACTGACGCCTAAACATCCACTTCCCACGCAAGCAACGCAAACACGAACCCGCACCCATACATATTGTATATTGCATTCTAGATAAACAAATTACATTATTATAATAAATATTAATTCCAGTGAAATTAACAGCTTCAAGTTCCCCCACCAAATATTACATGTGTCGCCTACACGTGACTCACAATATATTAAAATTATCCATGAAATAGGTTTTTTGGGTTAGATCACGTAAATGTAAATGTGTTATTAAACCCGCCACCACCCGACACAGCCAATTACTAAGGTTTGTGACATAAACAGAACATGCCAATTCGTTACAAATACAGCACACCAGTGTGTTGGAGAGAAAATCCACATCATTTACAATCTGAATACGACGTTTCACCAGTAATTACAACTAGCTACGTGTTATATTAAAATTAGTATGTTGAACATGTTTGGTCAAATTTGACTGAACGTACATAGCTCACCATCATGACCACAGCCTCCCCCCCCCCCCCAGGTCCTTCCGGTCAAAATGAGCCATTGGTCGACTGTGTACTATGTACTATGCAATGGCTCGTGTGAGCAGCTCAACGGGCAGGGCCACTTGCAGACGGGAAGCGAGGTTTCTGACACCAGCTGCTGCCCCCCTCCCCACCCCGGCCGTGCCACAGGCGAGCACGTGGAGCTGTCCGCCAAGTACGGCGCGCTGGTGGCGGCCGTGGAGCACCGCTTCTACGGGGAGAGCATCAACCCCGACGGCTTGAAGATGGAGAACTTGCAGTACCTGTCCAGCCAGCAGGCGTACGCATGCGCACCACTCGCCGGCCGCAACACTACCCGGCCGCAACACTACCCGGCCGCACCACTCCCCTGTCACACCACTCGCTTGCCGCATGATTCTCCCCGGACACACCGCTCTACACCCATACCCCTCCACGGCGGCACCACTCTTCAGCTGCACCACTCTCTGACCACACCAACCTTCAGCCGCGCCACTTTGGCCTTCTCACACTTTGGCCGCACCACTCTTCAGCCGCACCGCTCACCGGACTCGCCACTCTCTCACCGCAGAACTCTGTGGCCACAACGCTCTCTTGGCCGCAGCAATCTTTGACCATGCCGCAATACTGACCGTGTGTGTGTTGTGGTGTGTGTGTGTGGAGAGCGGTACTGTAGCGGTTAGCGCGCTTGCTATGAATCTGGCAACCCAGGTTCAATTCCCGCTCAGCCAACACCAGTGACGATTACCTGAACCGGTCCTGGGCCTCCCCTACATCGACTCAGCCTCAAATGAGTACCCGGTGCGGTGTGTAAACATCGCCACTGGGGAGACAAAGGCGGTCAGGCGTGGTGCTGGCCACCCACCCCCTCGTGTACCGTTCCGGCCTTCATAGGTGCTCGCTAACACTACTTGCCCCTATAGTGTTAAGGCTACATGGGGGATCTTTGTCTTTGTGTGTGCCGACTGTAAATGTGTCTGTGTGACCATCGATGCAACATTTTGTCTGTCTTAGCCATGTCTAAACATGTTAGTGATGTCCATACACCCACGGCAGCCGCTGTTTGCCAGCCCATGCCAACGTTATTGTGTGGCCTGCTTCTCAGTTGGAGAACATTGCCCGCGTGCAATGAACATTGCTGTGAGATATTGTCCGGTTGTGATGTGCTCTTGTTGCTCATGATTCAGACTGGCTGACCTGGCCTCCTTCCATGCTTACCTGGTGGACACTTACAACCTGACTCGGAATAACACCTGGATCTGCTTTGGGGGCTCCTACCCAGGATCCCTGTCCGCCTGGTTCCGACTCAAGGTATCGAGAACAGCTGCTTGACATTTAGCATCATTGCTTCGCGGCTTGCCTGCCTGTTGACTAGCAATGCGATATCTCTGAGCGTTACGGGTTAAAGAGAACGTGTAGGTTAATCGCGGTGGTGCTGCATGGCTCTCCGATGTGTTCGCGGGTTCTTCCGCAACTGAATTCAGGTCAGAAGTCGCGAGTGAACATTTCAATCAGGGGACCGCAAGTTGGATGGCAGTTCCCCCAGGTAACCCTACGCACTGATCACACGCGGCTAATTTTCCTCTGATTGCACCTCTGGTTCTTTTTGCAGTTTCCACATTTGGTGTTTGCGGCCGTGGCGTCGTCGGCTCCCGTGCGTGCCCAGCTCGACTTCCAGGGCTACAACAAGGTGTGTGTTGGGTGGTGTCACTTGGAGCTTTTCACTGGCACCGCGACAGATTGCAGAGGCGCTCATGGTCTCCGAATAAAATTCTCCTGTGACTGAATCGCAGTCGTTGATAATAATAATATAACATGTTGAAAAAAACTTCTTGTATTTCTACTCTCATCATGCTTTACTCTTTTATTATTCAACTTGGTGAAAATAATGTAGGCTGCCATGGTGGAATGGTCAGCAGACTGAACATTTAATCCAGAGGTCACCAGTTTGATTGTATTAGCACGGTTGGTTACGTACGGTGCGAAAGAAGTTCAACATACATACATCTCCCAGAGCGGCGGTTGAAACACTGGGCATGTTTAGTAAATCCCCCCCCCCCAGCAGCATATATAATGTTTACACCACAATTAGTTAAGGTCACGTGTTGTGGGGTAAAATGTGGGTGCTTCCACTTCTTCCAAGATGCCTTGCGAACATGGAAGAGGTGGCTCTCTGGAGTTCCCTCTCGTGGAGCCCTTTCCACCAGCAGTGGCGTGAGTAGGAAAATTTCAGGGCTGGACCTTTATCTAGAATTAAAAGAAAGTGAACAATTGAATGAAGCTCAAGGCACAAATAGATTATTCATAATCAACGTTTTTGGGTTAGATCGCGTTACTTATAAATGTGTCGTAACCCTCCACCACCCGACACGGCCAATCGGCAAAAAGGTGTCATTTTGACAAAAGACACAACATGTTGTGGTTTCACGCTTCAACACACCGGTGGGCTAAAGCAGTGAGCTATTTGTCTTTTGTCAATGTGACACTTTTTTGCTGATTGGCCGTGTCGGGTGGTGGAGGGTTACGACACATTTATAAGTAACGCGATCTAACCCAAAAAAATTGATCATGAATAATATTGATCGTGAAAGCCTACGTGTTAAAAATAGATTAGCCTATATTTTTGGCCGTGAGAAAGTTGTGCACCACTCCGCTATCAGCATGCTTATTTGTAATATCGGAAAGTCAAAATTGGGATAACGAACTAAAGTATTTTTTTAAATTCGAATTGTCGCGTTCGGACGATAATAATTGCACCCTTTCTTTTTGACGCTCTGATAAACTTGGGACACTTTGTCGGGATGGACCGCCGTGACGGGGATCGTGGGTTGTTCTTTCCGCAGGTCGTCGCTGCAAGCTTGGCAGACACAGTCGTGGGAGGCTCCGACAAGGTGCAGATTCGCCTGGAGGGCAAAAACACAATTTTGGTTAAAAACAAGAAAAAAAAAGTAAAAAATTACAAAGTAAAAAAAAACTCGTTTGGCTGGTTCTGCTGACAATAAACAAGTCAGGAAATAGCATGCTTAAGCTTGGGTCTACGTAGCACTATCCCACACGTCTCGTCTGCAGAAGTAATTAAGTAGAATTCTGGAAGCTCATGTGCGGCTGTCAGAGCAAAATTCAGTTTTTTCCTTGAATCACTTTAATTTTGCTCTGGTTTGGGGTTTTGTGCAACGCTTTGATCAATTTGCGAGATTTTCAAGACAGTTAGGCCCTAATAGGGACACAGCTTTGTACCACACTTTCAAAGAGAGCGAATGCATAAACACTGTCACCCAGACTTGGAAAGCAATCAAAGACTGTAAGAATAAAAACGCTCCGATATGTTTTCGGATTGTGCCGCATGTTGAGCGGTAGGATGGCCGATGGTTAGCTCCATGTGCTGGGAGCTTCTTCAGCAGCTAAGTTTATCGTCAGAATTTGCGTGCAGTTTCTGAAGAACATGCAACCACATGGGTCGAAACGTTCGGAACATTATTCCGAAGAACGTGTTGTGGTACAACCCGAAAACACGTCAGGGAGTTTTTATTATCGCTACGGTATTATTTTTGAATGTGAAAATGTTTATTCATTAGCTGCCCGTCCGTAATGGGGTGGCAACGATAACCCTTGTAAACACCAGCCAATGGGAATCAACGTGGAGCATTCGGGTGTCTCTATTTGGACCTTACTCGATTAAACATTTTCCAGTTTTATCAAAGGGCTCCTCGAAACACATTAGAGAGCTATACAACACAACCACAGACTTTTACTGGATTCTGTATTGAAGATGCCGGATGCAGTTTCAAGCCAAATATAGCCTCTTAATTGCTCAATTTGCTTCTGAGAATTATTCAACCTCGCGGGGAACTGAAACATAACAATTTGCGTGTTCAATGCTCGTACACCACGCGAAATATGTTATTTGTTTGGCCACATTCCATGTTCGGTTATGGAAGATCTTACAACATACATTTGCCCACATCATTACCTGGCTTAAGCCACAAATCAATTACGAATCACGACATTGACTGCAAAAACCAACGTGTTTGTTGGGTATAAAGGGTTGCCTGAAAAAACATCGTAGAGCTGTACGGCACAACCGCAAATGCGTACGCGGGGCAGTACAACAAAAAACTTAACATCGTTGTTTGTTTTATCAACAGTGCTTGTCCCGAGTCCGCGAAGCATTCGCGACCGTTGATGCGAAGCTGATTGGAAAAGAGTTCTCGGGCCTGGAGCGAGATTTCAAGTCGTGCGTGCCGTTCGCCGGCCCCGACGACCTCGCGCTCTTCGCCAGCAACCTGGCCGACATCTTCATGTCCGTGGTTCAGTACAATCGCGAGATGCCCAACTCCGACATTCGGGCCCTGTGTGCCGCGATGATCGACACGGACAGGAGTGCCTACCAACAGCTCGTCGCCCTCAATGAGGTTCGAAGCGCTGTGCATTTTTTTTTTTTTCACGACACAAACCAACTATGGTTTATGCTCGAGCTGAGCCCATCCGTCTGTCGTGATTGCTTGTATAAAGAGGATCAAATGTGAATAAAATTTTACTATCAAGTCGTGTTGCTATCGGGGACTTACTCTGTAGAAAACCGGCCAAAATTATCAAAGGGCTTGTCCAAAACTTGGCGATAAAATTCCAGTGCCACATTGAAAATCCACTTTCTGGAGCCAAAGGCGATGACGTCACAATCCATGCACGTGCCTCGCTTCCCTGCGACGTCGGGATGTGTGACGCCACCTCATGCGATGTGCGGCTCAGAAGGTAACGCATGTTGTACAGCGTTACAAAATCCATGCGATCATTTTTATCGAGGCTCTTTTGTCAGCGGGCAGAGATTCTGTCTTTAATCAGCAGAGGGCATCCACGTGTTTGAGCCACACACAGCATTTTCATCAAAACACAGATGTGCTCCATGTGATGTCAATGTACCTGCTTTAGATTGGTACCCCCGCTGAAATTGTAGATTTAAACTAACAGAACACCTGGCGCGCACAACGCACGTGGCAGACAGGAAACACAAATGGAGAAGCTTCCCTTTAAAGTCCTCTCCGACACACGTGTGTGAACAGTTTGACCTTTTTGTTCGGCCAGGTGAGAGCAGAAATGAGACTCGTCTCTTTCGAAAATAAACTGAAAAATACGTTTTGGTGCCAGCATAAAGCACAGGGTATACTGCTTACATGTATAACATTTAAATAATATTGAGTATTTTTCACGCGTATATGTCTTTGTGTGTATATAAAAAGCTAAAGACGTCTGTGCTCAGTCAACTATACCCCCCATAACAGTATATTTTATACGTCTTGCCAATTCGGATTGTGGTTCGATTTTCCACCACAATTACCCACCCCGCGTACTTTATACACGTGTGCGGAGACGGGGCGGCCCTGTGTTCTGACCGTTCAATCCCGTGTACGTCTGTGTGTTGGCCATGCAGAACTACTTGAACATCGAGCAGCAGAATTGCTCCGACAATACTTACGCCAACTTCGTCGCCGACTTGTCGAACACGACCGCGACCCGGGTCGGCGTGGGCATGCGCCAGTGGACCTATCAGACCTGCACCGAGTTTGGCTACTGTGAGTAGAGGGCACCGCGGTGGCGAAATGTTAACTCCCTCGCCCGGTATACAGGAGGTTCGATCCCGACCCTGACGCCTGTTGTGTATTTGGAGTTTGCGCGTTCTCCCCGTGGTCGTGGGAATTTTTCTCCGGAACCTCTGGTTTTTCCCTCCACATTTAGAATCGCGCGTTTAGAGTATTTAGTTGCTTTACATTTTTCACATGGTAAGCCACTTCATCGAGCTATCATTTGTGGCCAGGTTGCTTCTCAAAAGAGCTATTTAGCTCAGTGAGCCTTACCTGGTAAAATACAACATTTTGGTTTAGTTTTAGTAGAATGTGTGTGTACTTCGCACCCATGTGATCTGTCATCGTCAGTCATGATCAGTCCACTGCTGGATGAAAGCCTAACCCAGCTGCTGCCATCTCTCGTGGTCCTGCGATATAACGATCCGTCTAGAACCTGCATACGAGATTATTTAACCGTTCCATCTCCGTCGTGGACGTGCTCTCCAGGAGCATTCCCTCCATTGGCTGCCACTCCTTTCTTATTCTTGCCCATCAGACGTCAGCCCTTCGAGCTGCCCTAGCAATGTCCTGCCCTAGCAATGTCATAGAGGTCATACATTTTATTTAAAACCACTTAAAAACTTGAAGAAATGTGACACCACATACTCGGCATGTAACAAGGCACCAAATTAATCGATTATAATTATAGTTGCCCTGACACTCTTAATGCATGAATCATGTAAGACTTAAATCGGTAACATTGTGCAGTGAAGAAATCGAGACAGAAAGGAATGAAAAGAATACAAAAGAGGTGATAAAAATTTGACAAAACCACAACCCTGAATCCTTAATCACTGGGCAATGAATGTGCGTGTGCCCCATGCTTACTTACAATATTTCCTCTATATGTACACGCTGCTGCGGTAAAACTGTTAGCAAGTTTATTTTGGGGCAAACATGGCACGTCAAGGAATGGTGTGGCCAACACAGTCACCATAGCCGGTGGTGTCCACTCTGAACACCTGGTACTCATTTTAGGCTGAATTGTCCTAGGTATGGCCCTTGAAAGGTTCAGATGTTAATCGTCATTGCTGTTATCCATAGCCTTAGAATCAAAGCCAGGGCCGCGGGAATTGTAGTGCAGTGTGCAAACCACCCAATGCCCCCACTCCACATAAGCCCACGTGTGGTTCATGGGCCAGAATTGAAATTGGTACCACCTGTGATGGCAAAAGATTGCTGTCTGTCTTTATGTGTGACCAATAAAAGCAAATTAATATCTGATGACCTTACTTATTTTAAATGGTTATCGTATTTTTCATGTTCAAACATTTCTCATGGTGCCAAACATCTGAGTTATTGACGTCATCTCCAATGTGAAAAAGTGAATTTCCATTCCTGATCCTTGACCGGTGATGTTCGTCCCTCGTCGTCGATTTGATGCCCCTCTTGAGGTCCAGCCTTAATACCTCCTCTCCTCTACCGTTGGCTTCGTCAATTCTTAACAATGCTCTCTTCCTCAATTACTCACCACCCATTCGCCCTTCCATCCTAATCGGCAAACCTCCCATTCTCGCTCCGGTTTTCGTAAACGGGATGTGCCGTTGCACCGCAGTCGATACACACCGCAGTGCCGTTTCCCGCGGCAAAGAAGGAATTGTGCGCTTGTGTTTTTTTTCGTCGTTGTGAGCTTGCGTTTATTTACTTTGTCTGAATGTACTGCTGACGTTTAACACGCCTGCCAAGCGCAGCGTCTAGAGACGCTTGGATATTTAGACGCTATCCATGCCGCCGCTATGGTTTTGCCACTCGACGTGGAACCGTCGAAGTGAAAATTATCTGATTTGGACTCTTGTGCGAATGCGCACAACGCAGTGCATTTTCTTCAGAAGTGCAGAGAGAGGCGCCCGCGTTGACTCGACGCCACAATGTACAGAGGCCTCTGCCTCCGAGATGCTCTGAATGCGGTCGGGTAGTTATCCATTCATTATTTTGTTATTTTCCCAGTTGCACGACATTTGGGATCCTGCCGCAGTGAAACGGTTGACGGTCCGATTTCCATCATCTGGCACGGCAGTTGAAATAGTTTTTTTTATCTCCCCGGCAGGTTGAGTGTGATGGAAGAGGGGGGGTGGGGGTATAGTGTGAGCTACGACCACCTCTTTCAAGACGTCCGGTAAAGTGTGAAAGAGTTGGTCAAATACGTTCTAGAGAGGCTGTCAAGAGCTCTCTCTCAAGTCGAACAAGCAATTGCAGGCCTGCCCGTTTTACCATTACATTGCGATTGCGCTCTCGCCCTCATGTCATGAGGCGAAATTGACTTCACCGTGCAACTATACCCTGCCAAGAATGTCTGTAGCACATCAATAAAAACCGAAATTACGTTTAAATATTAGAGCTGTAATTTTTTCGAAAATTAATTAAATAAAATATTCATTTAATGAGCTTTTTTTTTTGCGCAGTCGTCAGCGAGACCATCAACTCCGCTACGCTTGAGAACCTCCATTTAAACATCTCAATATTCCAAGCTTCCAACCCAGGATCGCAGTGGTGCCTATTCGTGCTATGCCACTTGGGGTCAAGCGTTTTTATCCTTCCGTCTCTCTCTCTCCCGCATGTGGTGTGTCTGCGCGTGTCTGCGCGTGTCTGCGCGTGTCTGCGCGCGCGATCCAGACCAGACGTGCGTGAGCGAGCGCGACTGCCCCTTCCTGCAGCTCATGACACTGAGCTGGAACCTGGATCTGTGCGGCCGTGTCTTCGGCGTGGACCCCGCCTCCGTCGCCAGCGCCGTGCGCTTCACCAACGAGTACTACGGCGCCGACCATCCCCGCGGCAGCCGCATCCTCTTCGTCAACGGTGCGTCGCTCGTCCCGCCGTTCGTTCGTCCGACTGTCCGCTCGTCCGACTGTCCACTCTTCGATTTAAAGCTTTCGTGACTGCAGGGATTCATCTTCTTGGTTCTTTCGGTAAAGTCACGTAGAAGGGAAATAATAAAATAATACAAATAAAACATTATCAAATAATTCGTTGTGGCCGAAACGTCGTGAGAATTATTTTATTATGTTTTATTTTTATTATTTTATTATTTCCTTTCTACGTGACTTTACCGAAAGAACCAAGAAGATGTCCACTCTTCGTTTATTTAAAGTTCCGGAAGTCTTTTGCTCTTTTACATGACGCAAAGGACCCAGTTAATGTTTTCCAGAGTAAATATTTTTTTATTGTTTATAACTGTTTTGTGGCTCATATTCTTGGTTCTTTCGGTAAAGTCACGTAGAAGGGAAACAATAAAATAATAAAAATATAAAACAATAAAATTCTCACGACGTTTCGACTGCAACACTGCAACACAAGCAATCATCATCACACCTGATGATCATCATCATCACACCTGATGATGATGATTGCTTGTGTTGCAGTCGAAACGTCGTGAGAATTTTATTGTTTTATATTTTTATTATTTTATTGTTTCCCTTCTATGTGACTTTACCGAAAGAACCAAGAATATGAATCCCTGCAGTCACGAAAGCTTTAAATCAAAATTGTTTTGTGGCTGTCAACCCACATTAATATGTTTTTTTTAAAGTATGATTTAGAGGGTTTTAAGATCTACCTTCTCCCCTCCCACACCTCCACCCCGGTCGATAGATTGTCACAGTTCTGGGTGGGATTCAATTCAACGTTCGGTTTTTTATTTTACAATCGATAACGTGGTTTCCAGTCGTGGCCCCAGGTGTTACACGAACCCATTGCATACAACGTATATAGAAGGTAAAGGTGGTAAAAGGTGCAGCCCTGCAATTACTCACTCATGAGCACTGCTGGCAGAAGGGCCTCCACTAGAAGGAGGCCTGCTCTTTGATGCTGGCCAGACATCTTGGAAGAGATGGGGAGTACCCACACTTTACCCCACCACACGTGACCTGCCAATATACTTATTGCGGTGAACCCATTTATACTGCCGGATGGACAGCTGCATTCGCATCTTGCAAGTCAGTTATGCTAACCGTCATTACACAACAGCAGCATCCTCGTAAATATAAAACTTATGATTATGCAAACATTAATTCTTAAAACGCAATTCATTCCATGCATCGTGAACTCAATAATCGTTATCAAACAGACTATTCATTGCGTCGTTCCCCCCACGGTGTAATTCTCGTCAGTGTTATTTTCCGAGTGCAGGTGACATCGACCCCTGGCACGCCCTGAGCGTCCTGCGGAACGAGACCCGTTCGGAAGTGGCAATCTTCATCAATGGCACGGCGCACTGCGCCAACATGAGTCCCACCTCTCCCAGCGACCCTCCGTCCCTCACGAACGCCCGGCTGGTGAGTCCAAGCTGAGTCACGCGCAACAGACGCGCCATTCGCTACGTCTCTGGCGCTCCGTTGCCCCGAGTGCGTCATGGTCTGGGTCCGGTTCGGCTCGGCAAATAGGCGGCGGGTAACCAGCCGCACTTGCGCGGCCCTCGGGGCTCGCTCCACTCGATGTGCCAGCGCCGCGTCACTAAACGTTCTGGCAGGGATGACCTCCGTAACATCGTCGCCAAAGGATACGTCCTGCTGAAAGTATCATCACCACCAACAACAGCAACACCGTACGTCACCGTGCTGATCAACGCGAGTTGGTGTGGGCAGGCAGCATCGATGTACAGTACAACAAATGGATTTTGCCACGCCCGGCTCTGCTGCCCACCACGTAGCCGCGCCGTAGCCCCAAGACACGTTGGTTGCACGCGGTGGTCACCCATCTGGGCTGAACGCTGGTTAGCTGCTGAGATGTGGCGCAATCGGGCTGCATTCCAGGTTATTTGACGCCACAGTGGGAACAAAAGGGTTTAGTCGGCTGAATATTAATCGCCTCTGAAAGCAGCCACTCCTGTTTTCCACCTCCAATAGACTTCAGGGACCCGGTGTGCAAGCCGGTAACGTCACCGCACGAAACCCGTTCACCATAAAAGGAGAGGTTTGCTAATCGCAGGTGATTGGGTTTGTGCACCGGCTCACAATTGCGTATTCCCTCGGCAATTCTACGACTGGTTGTTTCACGGCTGACTTTCCAAAAGCAGGATTTGTGTGTAATTCTCTGCGGCAATTAAAGGGCAACTGCGAGAAACCGTAGCACCCTTGCAAAGCCGGCGCTCGATGGAATGTGTGTACGTGCCGTGAGAGAGCCGGTAGGTTAGCCCTGTAGAGGTATACGAATGGCTCAAGGATTTTTTTATTTAGGTAACTTTTTTGTGACATCATCTTGCTTTGTCTTGCATACTTGCAACTGCTATTGAGTATATACGTTGTTGATTCTCGGGATACGTCACCCATCTAGACCACTCGTGGAGGTTACGTCCACTGCAGCGTTAAAGAAAATAGATTCCTGAGCAAGCAATGTGATGTAGTCATGGACAATTATGCATTCATTTTTACATTTCATTGGATGTGCTATTCATTGTTTATGCATTTATTTCATAAGCTTTCGTGCTTGCCATGTGCCTGTGTATGTGCCAGTTAATACCCTGGGCACCCTTACAGATGATATACTGCAGGTTAAATATATCTTCATAAATACAAAATAAAATAAATCTTGTAATTACTTGGGTGGGGGTGGGGAGGGGGTGAATCACCTCTACTACCCAGCCATGTATAATTTTGAAAAATGTTCTCTGTAAATCGGTGGTAGGTGGATTATTGCATGATTGTGACTGACTGGCGGCTTGAGAAGGCATTCATCTAGCAGAGGATTAATTCTAGCTGATGATCATTACATATCTTTTTTTATTATTCAGACCAGTCACCAATGCCTGCAACCAAAAACTATCACAGTGACATTTTTATTCATCACTTTGTCTCAATTTTATCTCTGAGAATGGAAACATTAATTTGACTGCCGTGCAACAAACATTTCTCCAGCGGGACGTGTAGAGAAGGCGCACACCCTTGTGTGTGGAGTAAAAGGGTCACTCGAAGGGATTTCAATAGCAGTTCTATGAAATCATCTTCTGTGGCCAGTTGTCTATCACATGGAATGTGCACTCCTCAGTGAGAGTTTCCGTATTGATGATGCAATGGCAGAAACACAATTTTAATAAAAGTAGTAGGGGAAAGACAGAATAAAAATTATCATGAGGATCCAGACGTTTGCGATCCGTCAAATGCTGCACACGTAACGTGTCTTTGTTTCCTTATTTTTTGTTTTGCAGAAAATCGACGAGCAGGTGGGCGATTGGCTGCATCAGGCGAAGCGTCGCCAACTTCTCTGACTCGGAGCCCCGAGTCCGTGTTGAGGTTTGGGCTTCCGGGTCGCCTTCCACCGTCCCCCACGTGGAGTATGTCCCCACCTTTCACTCGCACGGCGTTTTTGAGAGGGAGAAGCCATCGAGAAGCCATCGAGAAGCCATCGAGATTTTCCCCGGGTTGATTTTGAGATTTTTCTCACTGCAATCGTGCGTTGTGATGACGTTTTGTAAATACCTCGTGAATTTGTTTTCAATTAATTTTTTTGTAATTGACACCTTCTGATTGCTGTGGTATGCTTTGGGATTGTCTACTTTATCGTCAAGTCTGTGTGCACTAATGCGATTTTTAACGGCGCTAAGCGTTAATAAAAGATTGATATTTTTCAAACATGTGTCTATTTCTTTTTTATAAGTACTTCCTAGTACTGTGATAAGAGTGCAGCACGTGTAGGGAGTACAACCCCCATGAATGCATTTGTAAAGGTTTCCAACTCGGGATGCAATTGTGAATGCGTATTAGCTCCGTCAGTCTGTCCATCTGTCTGCTCGTAATACGCAGGCGCATTCACGATGATCCAGTACGAGCGAACGCTTCGTTCAAAGTTGTGTTTTTAATTCAAGACAACTGAAAACTAGCCAAATGGATGGAAGGGTTACTCAAAACATGGGAGACAAAAACAATTCCAAAAGGACTATTTGTAAATATGTAATCACATTTTCCCCCCTCCGCTTGCGTACTGCTAATGATGAATTGCCCAACACAAACGCATGTCGGAAATGGTGACGACGTTTGCTGAGTTGCCTGCCACGCGTGATCTCCACAAGAGATCTCTGTCACTGCCCATTGCTTTGACACTACAAGTCAAAAAATACCCGAGATGCGGGTGGCTGAGTGGCCCTTTGGACTAATGCTCTGTCAGAACGCCGGATCAACAATAACATTCTTCGTTGAAATCTCAGGAATTGGCTAGCGCGCTGTGGTTGCTGTTATCCAGCGATGCAGTGCAGTCATCGTGGATATCTCTCTACCTTGAATTTATTTTAGCAGTTGGTTACCAAACAACATTGGCACTCAATCTCGTTCACAGCACTTTATGCAACGCTGTACTCATGATAATTCACAGCCCCCTTGTTAATCCACTGCTGGACGGAGGCCACGCAAAGCTGCGTTGGCCATCGTGGTTGTACGACCGCGATCTCACGGAGGTCAGTGCGGGTTGGCAAAACGGGGCCGAGTGGCAGATGCCAATCGTCACTGACGTTAGCCATGTCTGGGAATTTAACTCAGTTTGCTGGGCTCGTAGATAACCTCTGTACCACTACATCGCCAGATGTACATTACTGCATGGGAGACGCAGGATACGTAATCAATGATTATTGTTGTTGCTGAATTGTAACACCCATGTATGGCGCATATGTTTGCAGCTTCACAATTCCAAAAGCATTGATCGTGAAATATACATTTGACAACGCATCATCAACATGACAAGACGGGGGTCACATTAAGCTCGCGTGACCAAAGATTTCCAACGTCTTAAAGACGGATCGCTGAACTTCATTGAGCTTGCCGTGAAGGGTTGTTTATGATGCCCATTGTATCCGTCTCATCAGATCTCACAAGCTAAGCAAACTGAAGCCTGGCCTAGTGCTTTAATGGGGCGGTCGCCTTGCGTAAAATTAAAGGGGGTGTTGTCGGTTGCTCCGGCTGTACGTTGTCAGCAGAGGGCAGTGCAGCCAGAACCATTGTGCTGGACTATCCGCCTCGCCACCCCCAAACCCGCACTGACCAGCATGGTGAAGTATGGTCAATGACCCCTCACGACTCGCGTTGTGGGTGTGCCCTCATCAAGCACTGCATTAACCAAAGGGCTGTGTGCGCGCAATACATTCTGGCATTTTACACATCAGAATTTCCAAACATCTTTTCACAAACGCTCCAAGCATCGTTCCCATTTCTTGGGAGTCTTTTGGCACTTGAAGCCTGCTTCACGGTTTCGGTGACCCTGTGTTTTTTTTTTATTTTCGCCCAATCATGTCCGCCGTTGGAGGAGAGAGATATTTGGAATTCCGCTGTCTGTTGAGTGGCTTAGTCTCCATACCGAAGAGAATTTCCAGGGCACATTCAACCATTAATCCCTACTTTTCTTCGCTTGTTCAGTCTGCATTGGTGAAAATTACCGACGCAGAGTCTACTGTGTACGGCTCGAGCCGAAGATTGATGCGTTGCACATGGTTTGCTTTTTTTTGCTTCTGAACGAAAGCCATTCGTTTTGAAAACTGCTTTGCAGTCATGTGATTGCACCCACCCACAAGTGATGTCACCTTTTGGCAAAGCCGCCTGCCGGGATGTCGAAGCGTGCTTCTTTCTCCCTTTGCTCGGTCATTCGTCGCTCTCGCTCTGGAATCGCCACGCGATGTGGAGAGATGGGATTGTTGCCAGCCCGCAAAGCTTAAACATGCCCACCCTTGGCACTTAGAAAATTGCTAACGATTAAATATGCACAATAAACATTTCTTAATGTGTTTTTCCTTTTTTTGCCGATGATCAAATCAACCAAAATGGGACCAATTTCATCAGTGGATAGACAAAGGGGCTTTACGTGCACACGTGGTTTATTTGTGCACTAACCTAATTATCCTGATGGCTTACGCCCACGCACGGCTTCCAGTGAAGCATTGTTAATGAACACTGAATAATTAAACGTGTGTACCCACTTCTGTCCAGACAGCGGTAAAGAAATGGCCATTTACCCACTTGGCATGGGCGAGAGTGCGCATGCTCAGGCCTCTTCCGTGGTGTCTGATCAGTGTGGAAGAGCAGGCCAAGTACCCTCTCGAGGGGCGCTCTATGTATCTGCCTCAAGGGGATGCCCTTCTGCCAGCAGTGAGAAAGTGCGGGGATGCACCTTTATCTCTTTCGCTGCATGTCTCGCGGTCTCCGAGCGGGCCCGATTGAGCTGTGGAGGGGTCACGGGGAACCCTTCCGTTCACATAAATCGCAGTTGACGTGCACCGCTGACCTCCGCCTGCTGTAGAGATTCGGCGTTAATCGGACACGCGTGCCGCAGTCCGGCAACAGCCATCCTTGTCTCGTACCGTTTTCTAGGTTTTTTTTCCACCCACAGGGTGGGCGGCGTGAAAGTGCCTCGCCTCCAACTCGCCGTCTCTCCACATCGCCAATCTCCACCCGTGTTGTCAATCTCCGCATTCCCCAATCCAATCGCTTCGCTCGTGCCTGGCGATGCTGTGGTCTCGCTTCTCTTCCGCCGACTTTGCAGCGATGGGTCCGATTGTTGTCGCTCTGATTCGCGCTTTCGAACGCTCCTCTTCTTCGTGACGCACACCTCTTCCACAAGTGGCAAAACACAATGACCCGCAGTGCGACCGCCACCACCCCAACCAATGGCTCGTAACGTGAACGACCTGCATTGTACGGCGGCATGGACAGTATTACACGAGCTGCTCCCAAAGCTGTCGCCCGGCTCACATGCTTAATACCCGGCTGAAGTATTTACACATACTTGCCGTACACTGGAAGAAAAAGTGGGTGAATCATCCCCGTGGAAAATATAAGTCTGCCGGTTAAAATGCAAACAGTCCAAACGTGTTGTTAATTTCAGGACCTACATTGACACATTGACATGGAGTCTTGGCGCTGCGGTTGGTAGTACGATACACTATAAACCTGGTGACCTGAAATCGATTGCTGTCCAACAGGAATGATATATCTCAGCCAGTCCTAGTCACCCCCTTCACCAGCCCGTCCTGACCAGTGTCGTGAAGTATGCTTTTATAAGTCCCACGACCGACCGACAGAATGGGGAGGCCTTCACCCAGTAGTGGATTGCCAAAGGATCGCAGATGTAGTTGTATTTTATTATGGACACCCATAATTACATATCATGGGCGAGATGTGAACGGATGATGGCAATATCACTCAGGGAAAGGAGTTGGAATGAAGAAGCCCTAGTAGGAGCTACGAATAGTATCTGTAAAGGAAGGCTAGATGTGTTGGAAAGAGACAAAGAAGATGCATTTAGAAGGGCTATGGAGATTAGAAACCCATAGATTAGCATACAGAACCATGGGCGTATACATAGACCCATAGATTAGAATGGCTATGTAGACGCCACTGGCACAGCGCAAGAGGAGTCGAAGGAGATTGGGAGGTGGTGAAACGAGATATGAGGGCAGTGGACATGACGAGAGAGGGGGCACAACATAAAAGCACGTGGAGAAGAAAAATATAAGCAGCCGATGCCATGTGACCAATGACATGTTCTGGCTTGGAAGAAGAAGACTTCAATGCCGTATTAAAAGGGCGACATCCAAAGATAATGAACACGTGGGACTGCTGTGTTACAAGGCATTGGCAGGCACAAGGGAGGCATTTAGACTGCGCTGCAGACTCCTACGCATTCCAGTCCGCGTGCCAGGAACTCTTGAGGTTGATTGCAGGTCCCCGCATAGCACGATGCACGATTCTTTCTCGTGCAATGTGCAGCGTGCACGTTATAGTTGCCGCGTGCAGCTCGGGTACCGCCGTATTCTCCCGTTTATAAGACGCTCCAGGAACGTAAGACGCACCCCAAACTTGTGCCCGATGTCAATTTACAGAAATTTGGTCATACGCAGACACACCTATCAGGTTATAAATATGCACCCAGCAAATTTTGCTGTCATATAGAGGGAAGTGGGTCTTCATCTGGAGAATACGGTAGTATACTGTTCCCCTGAAATCCCTCTCTCAACCCCAATAGGTATCAGGAGGATACTCAGTTCAGATATATTGGCAATTGCATCGATCGGTGTTTGGCTTGCGGAAGGAAATCTGAGCATCCAGAGAAAATCAACTCATTCGAGGATGTAACATCCAAAAGCACCACACAGATAGATTCCAGATTCCGTTGCTGTTCTGGCCAAATCGCAGCTCAAGCGTCTGACGCCTGCCCTCGTCAATCAGTGTCTCGGCTCTGCGGTTACCAGGCTCAAAGCCCTGCTTAGCTTCTGGGATCTGACAAGATAGGACAGGCTCTACGGTATGAAAAACAAGGCTATCCCGAGATACAGCTGCTCATCCCGAGCGAGTGATACTCGGCAACGTGCATTGCCTTTGTACGAGTCGCCTTTGGGCGTTGTTATCTGGTCTAACACTGGTGAGACGGAGCGTGTGGTTAATGCAGACTTCATTCCTTGACAAAGGCATCTACTTGGCGTTGTGTGTTAGTGCCAGAAATAATAAAACCTATTATTATTTTTTATACGTTCATATTGGCAAAAAGGTCCCATGTGATACGTTCAAACGGCGAGATATTCTTCATCGGTTGTTGCGCAATGCCCCCAGTTATTCAGCAGCGAGCGCCGTCCTGCATCGGCTGCGTGTGAAGGGAACCATTTCTTCACCCCCCCCCCCCGTGCGCCGCGTAAGCGAAAATAGTTTTTCGAGCAAACGCAGCACAGCAAAGTGGCTCAAGCGTCTTGGCACTGGAGGCACCGCTTCATATCCAGTAAACAGAATTCGCTTTCTGAGGCAAGACTGAACTTGAGCCACTGGAAATGTTGCGATGTGATTGACCCAGGGGCTCTCTGCTGCGATGGAATTGTTTTTTTGCACGATGACAGCACGGCCATGAATCTTGGCGTCCCTGTGTGTCGCGCGCTTCGTTTGCCAAAACGAACGATGGGGCTGCTAAAATATCTTTAGACTGAGACATTGTGCCGGCAACTACGACGCGTAATCGTACAAACACTTTTTTTGTTGTTGTTAGATTATTTTACCGCCGCGTCTTCGCTATCGAGTGTGCAGGCGGTGCCACTGCGCCGGGACTCGGGGCTGGAGGGGTCCATGCCAGCACCCGTGGAAAACAAAAAGCGGGGAATTTGACAGGGGGCACTGAATAGGCATTGCAACTAACTTCAGGCGGTGCCATGTCTCCTATACAACAGTGGCAACAACACCGTGAAGATTGTATCGGTTCAAATACGGGTAACATCACCTGCAATGTAAGAAACAAACACATGGTTTATACTTTTGGAAACATCATGTTGGAAACATTAGAACAAACTCATGAAGGGTTGCCACCTCCTAAGGTAAAACATACACCAGGGCATATCATGAGAATAAAATAACCCACAATAGCGAAAGAGGGTTAAATCATGTGACCGCATTGATTTGAGAATTGTGTTGTTAGTAAAGGTATGGGAAAAAACACGACTTATAAAGTCCTGGGAAGACTTACAGCTTTCTCAAGACAGCTATCTCAAAAAGAGGTTGATCCTGGGAAATCAGGACAGGTGGCAACCGGATATCTCACGCACACAAGTCATGTACTATATCCCTTCAGAGGGATACTGTACAGACTTCCTCGGACTAATCTCATCCACAGATGATCAGTGGCCAGGGCCCATGAAAATGGTTTTGTTCGGTTGTTTTTTTGTCGTACAGCTAGTACCGCCAGACTAGTATATATGAATGTTGCACTTCTTTTGCACCGTGCTAATCGGAGGTGCGGGTGAAGGTGAACAAACTAAACACAAAAAGCAGTTCTAAAGAAATTAGTTTTCAATCTAGACGTAAAAGTGCATGGCCCCAGTGGCTTCCGAATATCGGAAGAGCGTTCCAGACGGCCAAAGGAAAGCGCCTCTGAAGGCGCGAGATGCGGTGGCCGCCTTTGTTCGACGGTTTGCCAAAAGCCACTGTTGCTGCGAGGATGACTGCTAAAGATAGGTAGTTATACTCTTTGGTTTTTTCGGTAAAGTCACGTAGGTAAAAAAATAAAATAAAATAGATTAAAACAACTAAATTAAATAACGACGTTTCGGACGCAACACAAGCGTCCTTCTTCAGGTGGGGACAACGTAGCGAAAGCACAACCGCTTAAGTGTTTCTAAGAGATGGCTGTGACGAGGAATTATATAGTCGCTTGGGATGGAGGGAGGGGAGGGGCCATGGTGAGTGTGTGGGCGGGCTGTGGACTGGGAGGCAACGTTGTGAAGCACGGGGAGGGCGTTGGGAGGCAACGCATGGAGCTCAAACTGAAGCTTTGTGATGCAGGGGGGGCGGAAGTAGATAAGAAAGCTAAGATTAAGCAGCATTTTGTTATGCTTCCGGGGGGCAAATTAGAAATGCACAAGATGAACACTAACGTGTGGTAATGGTGATAGGTAGTTGTTGGTTACCAGTGGCGTGGAAGGAATCAAATGGGGCCCCGTGTTCAATTATCGTGGCCTGGCACCTAGGCCTTCACGCCCCGTGGGCTCAGTGCACACTTGGAAGCTTATGCCACTGGTGTTTATACCATGTTCATTGAGCGTGGGCTTCAACTTCTCACCGAGTGTTTGTTGAGGTCGCGGGTAGACTGGCATATGTGCGTGACCGATATCCACAGACAGAGCGAGAGGTTCAATGGATGTGGCGTGCCGTGCGATCGCTGACCCGCTGAAATTTGGCCCTGCGTTTTCACCGTAAAGAAGCATTGAACGTCGGTAGATATTGTAGGGTAAAATTTCTGCCCGTATCGTGCGCATAGAGATGGCCTTTCGAAACAACGGATGTTGACAAAGTTGTGGCTTTGTCTTCATCAGCTATAACCATAGTTTCCTTTTCCTGTTCCTTTTTTGCTTCGAGAGGTGCTTTTATAAATGCACGTGCATAGGGGCCGTCCATAAATGACGTCACGCGATTTTGGACGATTTTTTTACCCCCCCCCCC
This sequence comes from Lethenteron reissneri, assembly GCF_015708825.2. Classification (NCBI taxonomy): domain Eukaryota; kingdom Metazoa; phylum Chordata; class Hyperoartia; order Petromyzontiformes; family Petromyzontidae; genus Lethenteron; species Lethenteron reissneri. The sequence continues at coordinate 1,841,236 of NC_083819.1, forward strand.
CCCTCGTCACACGGCGTCACAAAAAGTCAGACCCCCCCCCCCAAAACATGTTTCAAATCGCTTTAAACGAATGTCATTATAGTGTATATTTAATGTGGCGCTGCACTCTGATGTTGTAGGAGAAAACATTTATATAAAACGTCTATTTAATGAAGTAGAACGTGTTGTCTATATTTATTTAAAGTTGCGCATTTTGATGTGACATCAAATTTCTCAAACCCCCCCCCCTCGTCACACATCGTCACAAATGTCTGACCCCCCTCTCCCCGTGTAACTACGAATGAACCTTTGCCGCACTTAATACGGCATTATCAAACACAGGCGAAACATGTCACTTGTAAATGCGCTTATGATTTAAACAATTTGCAAAGATTGACTTGCATTAATGTATACCTTAATATACTGCATGCGATATCACTGGGTGCCTGTGTGTGCTTTATAAATGCAGTTACAAGCGAATACAACTATAAGGCCCTTTGTAAATCCACTGCTGGATAAAGCTGGTCTCCCGACACGGTGTCAGTCATGGGAGTTGTTTATACAGTCACTGTTGTTAAACAGTCTACAATCACTGTATTAAACAGTCTACAATCACTGCATTAAACAGTCTACAATCACTGTTCTTAAACAGTCTACAATCACTGCATTAAACAGTCTACAATCACTGTATTATAGTCTACAGTCACTGCATTAAACAGTCTACAATCACTGCATTATAGTCTACAGTCACTGCATGCGAAATTATTTCACGAAAACAGCGTGGACACGCCTGAGCAGGGTCCAACCTTCACATGCCACGGCTGCTGTTACTGGGATTAAAAAACATCGTGTTGAGCACAACGTGTACACGGTGAAGGTGGTGGGGTTTCTTTTTGCCCAAACAATCCACATTTTGTATTTTCTTTCCTTCTGTTCTCTTTGCTAAAAGTTCTTCTACAGTGTGCTTTTCCACATTCCGCCGTCCTGTTGGCAGGCTTGGACAAACACGGGTTTATTACATGCTCGGTCCTTCCCGGCGAAGAGGAATGCGGCTAATTTCCCTTTGGGTCCACGATATAACTTTCCCAAAAGGATGAAAAAAACCCTCCCGTTGCCTGTCTTTGCGCATAGGCTGCAGAAATATGGAGAAGGGATGCAGTCGTGCGTGGGTGTCGAGCGCATTTTTGGCACACGGCAGATTTTAAATCATCCATGTGTTGTGTGAACGCAGCTTAAAGTGGACCGGGACACTGGCTACAATCGGTAATACTTCTCGGGATTTGTTTTCCTCCTCCCAATTTCAAGGCTCATGGCTTGTGCACTTGGCGGGCGCAATGGACCGCGGGCCGTCGAGTTCCGAGTGCAACTCACCGCACTACGAAACCCGACGAGCCGAGTTCGATTCTCAACCACGGCTAACGTTAGATGGCGAGTGGTATCTGAACCGGCCCCTAAAGGGCTCCTTTCACCAAGCGGCAACGGTCGATGTGGTGAAGTGAAGCCAAACAACAGGTCGTGGCGAAAGCCTTCATCCAGCAGTGGATTAACAAAAATGTGTGAACTTTTTAAGTTTGGTGATTTTAATCCTATTGCCCTGGGTGAATTGACCTTTGTGAATCTTACAGCTCTACCCTCTGTACACAGCCACCATCTCTCAACACCGCCCCTCTGAAATCCCTGTCCTGCTAAGGTCATCATCTTTCCAATCCAAAGATTTCCCGTATAGCCTGAACAGACTGTCGGGGCAAGTTATGTTAGCGAGCACCTATGAAGGCGCGCATGGCACAGGAGGGGGTGGGGTGGGCCAGTCCACCAACTCCCTGACTACCAACTTCAACCCCCACATCCGAGCTCACCCACCCACCCACCCCACCACCCAACCATCTACCAAACTCCCACCACATTCCCTATGCACTCAAGGCCCGTTCAACAGCCTCTGCACTTGTATGTGATGAATGCGTGTTTATTTTTTCTGCCGCTTGCTCAGCTTGTCTTAAACTTGGCAAAATAACGCAGCAAACTCAAAAGGCGCTCGTGTGTGTATGCGTGTGCTTTTTTTTTCCAATACCAGCCTCGATCAGGCTCTAGGAATAATAAATTAGATTTTTTTTTCTGTTTTCCTTTGCCGAAATCTTTTGCTGTTGTCAAAACACACGGTGCTCTACGCACGATTTACGGGGTTTGAGGCAGTTTCTCGTGCCCAAGAGTGGCCGAGCATTTTAAGACATCTTTTTTTGTCATAATTACATTGCAGTTCGTGAAATAAAAGATTGCAATGGTTCTTGCGGAAATGTGCCGTTCAAAATCTCAGACGACCGGAGGGGGGACGCCATCGTGAGTCGCATGTGGCGGGGTAAAGTGTGGGTATGTCCACCTCGTCCACCTCGTCCACCTCGTCCAACACATCTGGCCACGTTCAACACCACAGCACTCAACTTGTGCTACTCCAGCACAGTTTGGGAACGATCAGCAAGGACGACAGACCCTGCACTCAGTGACGCCTGCCGCATCATTAGAGGCTGCCTCAAACCCACAAACGTGATATCACCACCGTGGACATCCTTTGCCGGTATAGCGCCACCGCACATCCGGAGAGCTGTGGCGAGTCGAGCGCAGAGGAGGCAACAGACAGGAGGCGCCAGACAGCCTCGACACCACCGTCACCGCTGCAGTCAAACGCCACAAGTCACAACAGCACTCGTTCCGCACAAAGTGCTTGCCACGAGTGAAACACAATACCTTGCTGATCTCGTCAAGGAGCATAAAGCATCACGCAAAATCCGGTCATCCACGCAGCGGCTTTTGGCTGACCATCAAACAAAGAACGGCCACCACATCGCGCGCTTTCAGATGCGCTTCTGTGGCCTTCTGGAACGCTCTTCCTTCCGATATTAGGAAGAACACTGGAGCTGCTTTTTTTGCGTTGAGTTTGCTCTCATTCCCCCGCACCTCCGATTAGCACGGTTGGCTACGTACGGTACGAACGAAGTTCAACATACACACACGGGCACTGAACAACACACACGGGGAGACGCGGTGCGAGCGTGGGCATCAGAACGAGAGTGAACGACCCTCTTCCCACAGGAGCAACTTCCCTCCGGGGCGTACCACGTGGAGAATTCTGAACAGAATTCGCACCCAAGTCGGCAGGTCAAGGTTCAACCGGGCCACGCGGCGGTGGCCCTCTCGCGGCAGGTAAACCCGCAGGCGCTGGGGGCGAGCACGCCACTGGAAGGACATTTGGTGGACGGGTACGAAAAGTAAAATGTAGACGGAAGAGTAGACCAAAGTGCCGTCTATAGTGGCTATCTAGGGTTCCCTCTAGCGGAGGATCTTCTGCCAGCATCACCTTCAGCAAGTAATCACAGCGCTGCACCTTCTAGGAAATAGATAACGATATACCGTATTTACTTGATTCCGATAACTTTATATTTGTCATTCGATTATGCGGGATTATTTACTATTACTATTATCAGTGCAGATCTTTCTCCACAATCGAAGCATAGCGCTTGTCACACGGGACTGCTGCAGTAGGCTCGAACAACATCAAGAGCAGCACCGCCGGCTTACACGTGGCGAGCGCAGCGACGCTTTAATGACGCTGAAAGGGACCCGCGAGCGGCAGTAATCTGCTTTTAATTGCATTTTTTGGAAAGAGCTCACGCCCAGTCGCGGCAACGTTTTAGTGGACGATTCCTGGAAGGTTATGTTTAATCTCCAGCATCCCGAGCTGCTGATCTAGAGGTCATGGCGATGCGTTTAATTAAATTATGGGGGGATGGAGCGGTGGTGCAGTGATTTGAACCCGGTGACCCGAGTTCAATTTCCGCTCACGGCTCACAGTCGTGGCGTGGGGAAGTATGGTCAAACAACGCCCAGGACCGACATGGTGTGGGCAGGCCTTCATCTCGCAGTGGTTTGACAGAAGCATCTGAAATATCACTATCATTGTTATTATATTCTTGGGTATTTCGGTAAAATCACGTAGATAGGGTCAAAGATAATAACAAAAAATATAAAAAAAAACTACTCAGAGCACTAGGCAGATGTGATTTCTGCCCAGTGCTCTGAGTAGTTTTTTGTTGTTATTTTTTTGTTATTTTCTTTCAACCTATCTCCGTGACTTTACCGAAAGACCCAAGAATATGAATTCCTGCAGTCACGAAAGCTTTGAGTCAAGATTTAACTCTCATTGTTATCATAGTCGGCGTTGCATGTACCGATTCACAATTGACGTGTTATTTCTTTAGGTGAGATCACGTGAGTACGTTTCCAATGTGTGTCGTACAACCCTCCTCCACCCGGCACACACAGCCAAAATAAAGAAAGTTCCCACGTGACCAGACGTGACGATTGTTGTTGTTTCAGCAACACCGCGATTTGCCCAAAGAGAGAAATCAACACACGCATTCAACAATTAGCGCACGCCGTTTGGCTACGTGAACTACAGCCAGCATCGTCGAGTCCACAACATTGACACGCCGTTGGCTGTCTACAAACGCGGTATAACCCCACGAAAGCAATTGTGAAGTGCCACGTAGGTCAGGCGAGCCGACGTGTTCAGTGTATCTCGCTGATCTCGCCAAAGAGAACAAAACATCACGCGAACTCCGCTCGTCACCCTCGCAGCAGCAACCGCCTTTTGGCTGCCAGCCATCGAACAAAGGCGGTGGTCACCGCATCGCGGGCTTTCAGATGCGCTTCTGCAGCCGTCTGGAACGCTCTTCCGTTCGATATTAGGAAGCCACTGGAGCTATATGCGCTTATAAATCATCTCGATAGAAAAAAACGAATTTCTTGAGAACAGCTCTTTGTTTGTTGCCCTACCCCCGCACCTCCGATCAGCACGGTTGGCTACGCACAGTGCGACAGAAAGTTCAACATACGTACGCACATATACAAATCGTGTGCGCCCTCACTCCGTTTAGCTCCTTCGGTCCTCACTGCACACACGCGCCATTCGAATGCTTACGGAGAGCCCCACCACACTCGCGAGCAGCGCCGGATAATTATCCGAGTAGCAAAAGTATCTTCATATGTAGCTACATACGTAGTAGCTACTACTACATGTGTAATATCTGCTACATATGTAGTAGCTAGCAGCTACTACACATGTACACATGTAGTAGCTGCTACTACACTTTCAAGGGCCCCGCGCTAAATGCTTTCAAGCTATCAATTTCGGTTCAGTGATTCTGCGCTTGCTCTATTACTATAGCACTATACCGCCTTCGACTTTTATAAACGACTGTGTGTTTAAGGTTAGCGATTTGTCGTATTATCTGGCTGTATAGCAAATGAAAAAATACAATAACTTTACTATGCAAGTTAAAATTTCGTGTTTGAATATTTCGGGTTTTTTTTTTATTTAGGGCCCCTTTATAACATATGCTACAAGCCCCGCACTAGCTTCATCCGGCACTGGCTGCGAGCCTGCACGTCATCACGCGCAGGCCTCGGGCTGCTCTAGGTTGTCGCTCTGGGTTGTCGCTCTGGGTTGTCGCTCTGGGTTGTCGCTCTGGGTTGTCGCTCTGGGTTGTCGCTCGGCCACAGCGAGAGAGGGATGGGGCCTTGACACCGTGAGAGTCAGCCAACCGGCCTCCACGCGCTGACGTGCATTCTTTATAGTCAACCTTGCTTTTGGGAAAGGACATAAAATTTGGCACGTAACCGGGTGGTGCAGGGCACGGTATATATGTTGAACTTCTTTCGCGCCGTACGTAGCCAACCGTACTTATCGGAGGTGCGGGGTAAGGCCAACAACACTAAAAACAAAACGCCGTTCGAAAGAAATGAGTCTTCAACCTCGACTTAAAAGTGCATAGCTTCAGTGGCTTCCTAATTTAAAAAAGGTAACCTTACAATAAAAAGATCCTGGGTTGGATACCTGATTCGGGCACCCTTTCTGTGTGGTGTGTTTGTCTGTTCTTCCCCTGTTCTGCGTGGGTTTCCTCCTGGCTCTCTGGTATCCTCGCGAAAACTTGGCAGCACCCTCCTGAAGAAAAGCCTCGGCAGTCAGTGTGGGGTGCGCTGTCTAAACCACGCGCGCTGTCTCAACCACGTGCTCCTCTTTCTGTCTCTCGATGCAATTCAAAGCGTGCCACCACTCCACGCTTCTTTGCGCACTTTTCAGCTGCTCCGTCTTTATTGGTCACTGTCGACATGTGCGAGTGGGAACATTCCATGAAATAGAGTGGAGCTTCAACAAGCGGCGTACACACCGTAAGACAGGCAATGGTGTACCTCTCGGTTCATATTCTTTGGTTATTTCGGTAAAGTCACGTAGATATGAAATGGATAACTAAAAAGAACCAGGCTACAGTCTACATTAGTGGTTTTTTTTTACTTTATGTTCTATTCTTATCTTTCTATCTACGTGACTTTACCCAAAGAACCAAATAATGTGAATTCCTGCAGTCACGAAAGTTTTAAGTCAAAATTTACCTCTCGCTTCCTTGACAATACTCCAGAGATGCACATTCCCGCAATCTTTTTTGAGGGAATCTGAACCCAAATACAGTGAGATCCTCCCACACAGCTCCATTCACTCAGCCCACTATGGGGACCTTATGCCCTCGGTGTCACCCAGCACATGGCTATAAGAGCGTTTTCACTAGATAGGTAGGTTACGCAATCAAAGAGTTAATATACATAACTCGCAACCCCTTGTTTGTTCACTGCTGAATTAGATTCAGCTAAACATTCATTAGAAGATTTTTAAAAAAACTTAATCAGGTTACACAATTTAGGTGTTCTTCATTTTATCGTAATTATATATTTTAAATATCAATAACGGTACTAACGCACATTTTCTTAACATATGTGCATGTGAGGCTTAAACGAACAAGGATGTTTAAATGTAGGAAGTTAATTAACACATTCTTCCAGTGCTCGTGGATGTATGTGGGTTCTTTTTTAGCTAATTGCCAAAGGAATGTGGCCACATTCCTGTAACTTGGGGGAAGCTTTGGTTTCTTAGGAACTGGTAGGATTGCTTAACATTACAGTACAACCATAATACGTAATTTACAGCCCTATGCTGATCCACTGCTGAATGAAAACCTCCCCACACAGTATGTGTCAGACTACTGACATTCAATACACACAAAGTGCTTGCCAAAAATGAATCACACATCCTTGCTCATCTCGTCAAGGACCATAAACCATCACGCAAACTCCGGGCATCCTCGCAGAAGCTTTTGGCTGGCCATCAAACAAAGAAAGTCACTGCATCGCACGCTTTCAGATGCGCTGCTGTGGCCGTCTGGAACGCTCTTCCTCCCGATATTAGGAAGCCATTGGAGCTATGCACTTTTAAATAACCCTGATAGAAAACTCATGTCTCTAGAACTGCTTTTTGTGTTTAGTTTGTTGTCCTGTCCTGCACCTCCGATTAGTGCAGTCGGCTACGTACGGTGCGAAAGAAGTCATGGTCAGTGAAAGTTGACGAAGGCAGGGCGAGGTAATCGGTTTAGATTATCACTCGCCACTGACGTACGCCATGGCCGGGAATCAAACTCATGTGGCCAGGTTGAAGAAGCCGCACGGCAAGAGAGAAACAACGGTGAGAAAATTGAGACTCCAAGCACTGCCACATTTAAACAAGATCGTGTGTTTGTCTCTTTACACGTGTTATTTTCTTTAAGGCTATCATTTTGTTTTTCCTTCATTTTGTTTTTCCTTCGAAGAACTCGGGAGAACATTTCTATTTGTCAAGTGATGACAGATGTTTCCAAAAAAATGTTTTATGGAATGCCGCAGTCCACGGAACGGCTTGCAAAAACCATAACCCCCCGTGGAAGAATTCCACCAAGACGTCTGTCTGGACAGCAGTGCTTTGAGCAATGGAGGCTGGAGTCTGATGTGTCACAATGTGGATGATATCCTCATTTCCAATTGTGTTTCATTTCTATTTTAAATGTCACGTAATTATTTGCGTGTATCGCTTTGTGCGTGCAAGTTTTTTGATCTTTTATCACATTTGTATACTGCACTCTAATTAATTCGTAATTATTTTCCCAGTTCTCCTTTCACAAAGAGAATCGACTTCGTGTCAATTGGTTCTCAGCTGATTTTAAATAAAGCTCGCTTCACTAACTCTATAACCATTGATGTGAACACATCGACTAACCATTGCAGTCCTATTTATTATTATTATGCTTGTTTACCCAGGAAAACCTCACTGAGTCTCTTGCAGGAGGGTCTTGACACTTTTTTTTGCAGTAGAGTTTGATTGTTGCTACAATGGCGTAATTCTATCACCTTGTATTGCATTGTATGGGTGTTTATTTGCATTTGTGGGTCTGTGCGAGTCTGTGGGCCTCTCTGAGTCTACGCGTCTGTTGTGCGAGTGTGTGGGTCGTCGTGTGAGTCTGTGTGTCTCCACATGAATCTGTGAGTCTCTATGTGAGTCACATTGTCTTGTATGCGTCTACCAGAATCGGTGGGTCTCTATGTGTGTCGATGGGCTGCTGTGTGAGTCTCTGCATGAGTCTATGAGCCTCCGGTGAAAGGCGCTCCATCACCCACTTCAAGGATCATTGGCCACAGTACACTATTGCAGGAGGTACAAATTGAATCCATCTGGCGACTCCAGACATTATAGAACGGCTTTACAAATGCAACACGCAGTTATACACGCGGTCTGTTGCTTTTTAAATACCACACAAAAAATAAATATTGGTCTCTTCATGCATCGCACGAAGCTGCCGTGTAACATCACTTAAAATAAAGTAGAAAGGCCCACGTGATGCTCCTGTTAAAGTTACTGATGATCAGCCACCGTGCCCCACATTGTAAATATTAAATAAAGGCACAGACCCTGCAATTGCATGCTCACACCACTGCTGGCAGAAAAGTCTCCTCTAAGAGGGAACTCGAGAAAGGGTTCTCTAGACAGCTCCTCTAGAGGGTGTATTTGGCCTACTCTTTCACACCAGCCGGACGTTTTTGGAAGAGGTGGGAGTACCTGAACTTTACCCCATGAGTTGCATCATGCTGATCAATTTACATTGGTGGCGGTGTACTCAGGTTTTCGACTGGGTGGACAGAGACAGTTGGGGTGGATTTAATCAACTTAACAACCGCGGTACCGGGAGATGGAGCTGTTACTATTCACACCACCGGCGTAACTCCAGTGATCACAACAAGGTGTAATTGCATTCGAATTTTATTTGCTACGGGACGATACTGCTGCATCTGAAGTGGGCCCAAAGGGTGACTAACGTAGCCCACCGGTATGTTGAAGAGTGAATCCACAACATTTACAAAAACGTTTATTACGAATAATATTGGTCGCGAAGCCTACATGTTAACCTCACTACGGGCTAACTGCCCATGTATCGTGATGACGATGATGATGTGCAAGGTTGTGAGGTGGAAGTAACGTTCCCCCATTTGTGCAAATATTGCATTTGCATCAGAAACCACGTGATGGTACTATATTTATCACGAGAGCACGACTATATTTGAACATCTCCCGAACTTACAATGGTGTGATTGTGACCGACAGCCAAGCGTGTAACATCAAAGGCGGACCCCAGTGATTGCTTGAGAATGTCTCAAATGCTGGAAAATCATCACGAGCATTGCCTGCAGCTCTGGGGAACAGAGAAATGTTTTGTGACAGCATCCCCCCCACGCCCGCCATTGCAAGGCTAAAGCAAAGCTCCCCCATAAAGCCTTGACAGAATGGTGGGGCAAGTGCTGTTATCGAGCACCTACGAAGGCCAGAATGGCACACGAAGGAGTGGGTGGCTAAAACCACGCTCGACAGTCTTTGTCTCCCTCGTGGCGACGTTTACACACCACACCAGTTAGTCATCTGAGGCTGAGTCGACATAAGAGTGGCCCACGGCCGGCTCATATAATCGTCACTGGTATTGTCCATGAGCAGGAATCAAACTCGGGTCGCTGGGTTCGTAGCGCAGTGCTCTAACCACTCCGCCACCGCTCCCCACATGCACGCACAGACATACACGTGAATATACTCGCTCATTCAGAGACAAAGATTTCCCATGTAGCCTTTAACAGACTGTTGGGACAAGTGCTGTTGGCGAGCACATTTCAAGGCTGGCACGACACACAAGGGGACGGGTGGCCAACGCCACTCCCGACCAAGTGTTTCTCCCCAGTACTAACATCTACAAACAGCGCCAGGTACTCATGTAAGGCTGAGTCGATCTAGGAGAGGTCCACTGATATTGGTCGTGAGACAGAAATTGGGTTCGCTACACGACCGCTCTTCACATACACACAAAGACCCCCCTATAATCACGCAGAGTATTAGGGCAAGAGCTGTCAGCGTGAACCTATTAGGGCCGGGATGTCGCATGTTGGAGTGGTGAGGCCAAACGCAGCCCCCCACATAGAGACGTTCAGCAACAACAGCCACCAATTACCACATAGACACTCACAAGCTGGCACACACCACAGTTTCCTGATAAAATATAGAAAAAAAATACTTTCCATATGTGGAATTAGCATATGTTTCACATATCACAATAGCGTATGCTTTTTCATGTGTTTAATATTCAATCAGAATCACATAGTATAAATGTTAAACAGGCTATGTTTGTCCTGCAACCCATAACCCACGAACACACATTCTTTTTTGAATAATAATATTTCTAAACCCTTAGGGTTTGTTGTAAAAATTGAGATTCCCCGAATAGGCACGGATTCATACGGACAGCAGCAGGATGTTGCGTGCACTGCAGTTTGAGAAATATGGCCACGTTTCTTAAATGCCCCTCCCCCCCGCCTCTGTCCACGCATCAGCATCAATGGGTACAACGCAGTTAGGGGCCGTCCATAAATGACGTCACGCGATTTTTTACGATTTTTGACCCCCCCTCCCCCCTAGTCACACGACGTCACAAAAAGTCAGACCCCCCCTCAAATATGACGTCACAAAGCTCTGCCCCCCCCCAAAAAAAAATAAAACATGCTTCAAATCGCTTTTAACTATTGTCATTGTAGTGACTATTTAATGTGGCGCTGCACTCTGATGTTGTAGGAGAAAACATGTATTAAAAAGTTTATTTAATTAAGTAGAACATGTTGTCTATATTTATTTAAAGTTGCGCATTTTGATGGGACGTCACATTTCTTATGAACGGCCCCCTAGTCGATCGGCAGGTCGCGAGTTGGTGGGGCAAAGTGTGAGGTCCCACCTCTTCCGAGATGTATGGTGAACTTCTTTCGCACCGTACGTAGCCAACCGTGCTCATGGGAGCGTCTTGCGGGCGTTGGAAGAGGAGGCCAAAGCACCCACGGGAGGGCCCCACTCGCGTTCTTAGCGAGTGGAGGCCCTCTGCAGCAGCCGTGGCGCGAGAACAAGGAATTGCAGAGCTGCACCGTGACCTTCCTACGCGCATTGATCGTGAGAGGTGGCCGGGCCGCTTGCGTGAGCCCTTCATCCAGCGTTGGATCGACCATGGCTGATGATGCTGATAACCTTCACTTGAATCTAAGAGTGTTACTGGTGTTGGCCAAATATCCGACTAGGGCAGCACCCTCCTAAAAATAGAGTTTACGAACTGTTGAGTTATTCTTCTTCTTTCGTATGGCTGATGTAGATGTGGAGCAACAGCTGCAATGTCACGTCCAGGTGCTCCAGTCAGAAAGCCGCATCAGGAGCAGAGGAGGAGTGCATCGTCGCTGTGATGTCTCCTTCGCATTTGTGGATCGGCGCATCGCGTCGTTACGGTCTCTTCTGGGTGACCACGGTCGCACACCACGACTGGAGAGTTTAAAAAATTCCATTTGTGCACCAGGTATTCGCATCTACCGCCATGGTGTGTGCAGATGCTGTTGTTATTACAGACAGCCTTCTCAGAATCATATACACGACACGTGTACTTGATTCTCAGAAGAGTTCATCACAATGACAACTTTTGGATTTGTTCCACCGTATTCGAGTCCGTCTGACTTTGCCACACGTGCGGCTCATGCCCACGGACGGGCGCAGATGTGTCCGCACGCGTCTCTTGTTCTACCATTGGGGACAAATCGAGCGGAAAGAAGCCGTTGGCCGTTTTACGGGATCCCTTCAGCCGCCATAAGGGCCCAGTGGGGTGGGGGGGGGGGGTAAAGATCCATAAAGCACCGAGCAAACATCTCAGCATTGTGGCCGCTTGAATGGGGGTGGCCTGCGACCGTCGCCCGCTGCCACGTTTCTCCCCCCCCCCCCATGCACCTCCAAGCGAATTGTCAACGCAGATTTGCATTACAGTACTTATCGAGACAGCCATTGGAGGGGTGGAACGGCCGGGGAGTCAGAATTTAAGAGTGAAAGGGCAAGTTCGAAGAACCAGATGGTGGGATAGTCTATAGGATCACCACCTTTTCCACAGACCGAACCGGGGCATTGTTATCGTGTCAGCACACTGCAGTAACTTTCAACACAATACCAGGAACATATCTCGGCACAAATAGAGTCCTACCGCGCGAACGTAGACGCCAATTGCCAGACTGTCACGGGCCAAGCATGGACAGGTGGTAACCGTCATACTCAAGGCGCAGATGTCAGGGCCAAGGTGGCAGACAGCAATAGGTTGACGATCCGGCAGGAGGAGAGTAGCGACTGCAAAATGCGGTGGAATTTACTGCGATTTTTCCCAATGTTAAATTTTGAAGGTACGCATCAGTTGAGCTCATCTCAATTGTGCCTCCCATTAATGATGGCCCATCTTTCCACGTAAATAAAACATCGTGGTTGCAAGCAAGAAATGTCTTGTGTTTGTCCAAAGTTAAGCTAAATGCAGGCAAAGTTGAGCTATAAATACTGAATTATTTACACGAGCGAATGTAGAGATGGTTGTCACGGGATGTTTGTGAATCGGGCAGGGAATTAAGTGCCGTGGACACGGGCCAGAGCTTAAAGCGGGCGTGGGCACGGGTTGGGAACGGAATGCAGCTGCTGCCGTTCAACACCCTGCGTGCCCTGGGCACGGGCACTGTTGGCAAACAGCAGTGAGCAGTGAAATAAAAGCGTTCAAAGGGTAACGTTAAAACGGTCGCACGCCCATTTAAAGTAAATTGGGTGGCAATTATTATTTTTGTTGTTTTGCCATTACGATCGAGATAAATTTGAGCATTTATTGGATTTAGCGGCATTTAGTAGAGGGCTGAGCCCACCTGGCATGTCATAGCTTGGGGGCTTCTCCCAACGCGTTGCAGCTGTTGCACCACGGTGGCACTGTTAGTGGTAGGGGGTGGATAGTCGGGTGGTGGTGGTGGTGATTGGGTGGATTGTTGGTATGGTGGAGGTGTACTCTTAGGTTGTTTCGGTAAAGTCACGTAGGTAAAAATAAATAATAAAAGTAAAAATAATAGAAATAATAATAGAAATAAAATTATGATTTCTATTCTTTTTACTTTAATTATTTGATTTTTTTTTTCCTAAGTGACTTTACCGAAACAACCTAAGAGTATGAATCCTTGCAGTTACGAAAGCTTCAAATCTAGAATGGTGGAGGTGGTATACCAGAGTAGGTGGTGGAGATGGTTGGCGGTAATCGGATGGAAATGACATGGATTGGTGGTGATCGAGTGGTTGGTGGTAGTGATTGAGTGGGGTGTCTGACTGGTGGAGGTGGTGTGGATTTGTGGTTGGTGGTGATCGGGTGGTGGTGGTAATTGAGTGGGTGTCTGACTGGTGGAGGTGTTGTGGGTTGGTGGTTGGTGGGCACAGGTGGTGCTGTTGGTTGTTGTTGTTCTCTGTTGTGTGTGCGAAGTTTTTCACTTGTTTCTGTGACGTCGCTCACTCGACTCACCCAGAGATTCACAGCCTCAGGTTTCTCCCATTTATGTTTTAGCTTTGTTGTGCGTGATGATGTATTGTTGAGGTCTTGTGCTTTGTCAGGCGCTTGAATATGCCCACGGAATTTAAGCGCCGAATAAACACAATTCTTTATGTAATTAGGTTTAATAACGATAAAAAATCCCAACTAAACCATAATTACATTGCATATGTTACCCAGACAAGCATCATCAAATTTCAAAATTAAGTTTATGAGTGTCTTGATTGTGGGATGTTTGCCAATTGCAGTACAGTAGTTTGTTTTTACACATTGGGAAGTCAGATAAAGGCGCCCCAAAATATGCATTGACAGATAGGCAAGACTCCGACTTTGCACTCTATCTCCTGCAGATTAGCTTGGTGCTTAGGCCAGGCCAGCCAAGGCAAGTCTCAATATTCACTTTGGTGACGATCACATTTTTCGGGGATATATGGCAACATGTATGTTTTGCACATAGGAAATCAGCGGGTAGTACTCGTTCTCAAATTTAAACTCTGTGTAGATGTAGTCTACACACCTACTTGCTGTACTCTATGTCCTGCAGGTAAGAGGGCTTTCTCCATACCTGTGTAGTGACATAAGAGGGGAGGGGCTGCTACACCTGTATGATCCTCCAAACTTACTCATAAATCCATACAAATTCAGAAACTTGAAAATAAAATACGAGGAATGTTTGTTTCACTCGACCTGCAATGGTTTAACACTTCGTACACAAGGCCGCAAAAGTTCTGAAGTTGCGCAGTGGACAGCAGAGGGCAGTAAAAACTAAATGTATAAATGTTCTACAACTCTATGCTCCCACGTCTATTATCACAGCCTCCAACACCCCGCACTGAACAAGCAAGCAGTGGATACACTCAGCGCTGCGTTACGGACAGCCCATACATAGCTTCGATTATGGAGTACTCTTGCCAATATCATCTGGCAATCTGGCAGCTCTGCTGATGAGGCCCAGGTCTAAACTGATCGAGTTTCTTTGCTCAAACAAATTTTCTGCTTGATAATGTTGCTCTAGAAAGCAAACAGGCTGATGGACTTTATAAAAATTTATATATAACGTACATACGTATTTATGGAGACAATTTATCCTCAAGTCACGTAGGTAGAAAAAATAATAGATCACGACGTTTCGATCGCAGCACAAGCAATCGTCATCAGGTGGGACAACCACAGCAAGAAAAAACTGCTGAAGTTGTCCCACCTGATGACGATTGCTTGTGTTGCGATCGAAACGTCGTGATCTATTATTTTTTCTACCTACGTGACTTTACCGTAAGAACCAAAGAGTATGGATTCCTGCAGTCACGAAAGCTTAAAATCACAATTAATCCTACTTAATGGATATAATTTATTTTTAAATGGCCAATTTGCTCGAAAATAGGGGATCCCATTATTCTATTAAGTGAGTCATTTAAATCACAATCGGTCAGGCAATCGATTACGAAATTAATCGTAGACCACAGCTCGAAATCGCGTTACATCCGCTAATAACACTGCCTCAAACGGGGGGGAAAGTACGATAGGCGACGTTTCGGGCAATGGTCCTTCCTAGCAGGCTGGAGAGATTGTATTCTGCCTTTTAAAGCAGCGCTACAGACGAATATGTGTTGAGGTTCTGTTTCGTTTGTTAATGATTTGTGCTTGTGCATCACTGCCAACGCAGCAGCAGCAGGAGCAGCATCACCACTCTCTGTCTTTTTAAGCATTGCACATACGCAGCCAATATTCCAATCCCCCCTCCACCACCACCACAATGCCTGCATGACCAACGACCGACCGGGCAGGGTCAGCCACCCCACACACGCTTCCCTCCCATGAGCCAGACAAGAGTTGGGGGGGTGGTGGGTGGAGTGAGATGGAGGCTAATGGAACCCATGCAAATGTATGGATGGGGGCTGGCCTTTGGTCTCTCTTCCACGGCATTCGCTCCTCCTCCTCTTCCACGCGTGGAAGTGGGCGGGAATGATCCCAGTCGCGTCCCGGGCTGGGCTCTTCCATCCAATCGCGGGCAGCAGTTGGCAGCTGGAGTGTGCTTATTGCGGGGCGAGAGAGAGAGAAGGGAGAGAGAGAGAGAGACACGAAGAGGCATTGGCTGTGCTCTGGGTCTCACACTTCCACCGTTAGATGCGGTGGAGTCGGCTGTGTGCCTACAATGCTCCATGTGTCACCAGCACCACCATCATCATCACCAGCGCACGCCATGCGTTCACGTTAATGTCTCTGAAGCCGACGGCTCGGGCTAGATTGTAATGCGGGAATAGGGCAAGACGAAAGCTTTGTGTTCAGTTGCTGTACGCGTATCTCCCCCCCGCCCGCCCCGTCTCTCTCTCTGGCTGTCTGTCCCGGCACACTTCTCATCACGAAGAAGTCGCCAGCCTGGGGCCCATCGGCTGTCGTTGGGGTTCCGAACCGCGTTTGACTTCGCGACAACAACAACAACATCATCATCATCAACAAGAAGACGACGACGTGGCCACATTCACAAGCGGCTCCCACAACCCACGCCGCAGCAACGCAGTGCGAGTCGCCCCTTTGTAGCGAACGCGCGTTGCAGTGATAGCATCACCACCACCATCAGCACCACCACCAGCAGCAGCACCACCAGCAGCAGCACCACCATCAGCACCACCACCAGCAGCACCACCACCATCAGCAC
This sequence comes from Lethenteron reissneri, assembly GCF_015708825.2. NCBI lineage: Eukaryota > Metazoa > Chordata > Hyperoartia > Petromyzontiformes > Petromyzontidae > Lethenteron > Lethenteron reissneri. Next base: position 1,857,676 of record NC_083819.1, read on the forward strand.
CATCAGCATCAGCACCACCACCATCAGCACCACCATCAGCACCACCACCATTATCACCACCACCATCATCAGCACCACCACCATCATCAGCACCACCAGCATCATCAGCACCACCAGCATCATCAGCACCACCACCAGCACCACCACCAGCACCATCAGCACCAGCACCATCACGACCACCAGCACCACCACCAGCACCACCAGCACCAGTACCACCACCATCAGCACCACCACCAGCACCACCACCATTACGACCACCAGCACCATCACGACCACCACCAGCACCACCAGCACCATCAGCAGCGGCATCATTGTCACTCGCCAGTGGCGTGGAGTGGCGAGCCGGCCCCTCTCCGTTCCGTCCTCGTCTCGCACGTGGACGACAACAACAACAACAACACAAAAGGAGGCAAACACGGAGGAGACGAGGAGAGACACGAGGACCACCGTCATCGGGGAGAGACGGTGAGAGCCCCACAGAGGCACACAGCAGGCACACGTGCGACACGTTCGGCAGCGGTGACTTTGGTTGACTGCTGATGAGACGCGAGACGTGGAAGCCGGTTCCGCAGAATCGGTGCTGTTGAAATTGTGTGTCTGTGTGTGCAATACCCACACCCTAATGCCGTCTGGCTGATGAGATGTGTGTGAAACAAACATACTAACGTGCTTTTTTAGAGAGAGGTAAATGGGAAAGAGGCTGATTGCGTATTTACTGTGGTTACATTATTGAGGTTGTCTTCGAAATGCCAGCTTCGCGGATAATGAATGATGGGATTATATGACGCTGCAGAGAGTAAGTCTCACTCCGAACGTGTGCCCGGTGTGTCAATGAGAGTGGATACATCTGGGCAGCGCACACATCTACCGGATTATAAGACGCAGCCCCCCAACAATAGCTGTAAAATACGGGGGGAAGGGGGCAGTGAGTCTTACATTCCCCCGACCCCTACATCTCAATCAGTATTAATGGGGTACATCCTCATTGAGTCTATCGGCAGGTGGCGTGTGGTGGGGTGAAGTGTGGGTACTCCCATGGGCGTGGTGCTGGCCACCCACCCACCCACCCCCTCGTGTGCCGTGCCGGCCTTCATAGGTGCTCGCTAACAGCACTTGCCCCAACAGTCTGTTTAAGGCTATACGGTGGATCTTTGTCTTTGTACTCCCACGGCTTCTCTGATACGTCTGGCCAGCATGGTAGATTAGGCTCCTTCTGCCATGAGTGGCATGAGCTAGCAATTGCAGGGCTGCACCTTAACCTTTCTTGCCACTTTTCATGGATTGTCATCTGTCCAAGCCGAAGAGTGCCCTGTTTTGTCTGTTTGTGTGTGTGCCAGCTGATGCAAAGATGCCAAAACACGGGGCATTTTTTTTTTAAACCGAAGCTTGTTTTGATGGAGTTGAGATTGAGTAGTCATAATAATTCTTTTGCTGGACAAAAAGTAAATCATTGATATCTGGATATTGCTGGGAAACGAAACTGATGATGTATACTTTGGGCAATTATTGAATGTGAACCAGGATGAAAATAATGACTTTAAATATGCAAAGAAGAGCAGGCAGAAGTGCATTTGCTAAATTGAACGTGGTGATGAAAATCAATATACCTAAGTGTGCTTCAAGTCGAACGTTTGCCATATGGATCAGAAACATAGAATTTGACAGCAGGAAGAAAACCCTGAAAAGCATGCACAGAAGCATGGAGATTTATTTATTTTTACTGGGAATTACACTGAGACACAGACAGACGAACACATGGGTCAGAAAACACACCCGAATTGGAGACATTGTGGACTGTTAAGACAGGTAAGCGATCTTGGCCAGGACACATGAGTTACGAGTGGATATGATAGCCCGTGGACACGACTATTGGTGGTATGGAAGCCAGAGGAAGGGAATCTGCCCAAGAGGACCACCATCCTGGAGATGGAGCGATCATATCAGCTCCTTACTTGCAGGCGTGACGGTGATTGCGGCATCACAGGATGGCAAATACGGTGGCCATCATCCATAAGTTGATGGGTAATTGCTGATTATATCACTTATAATAATGTCCATTATTTTTGCAAAGAAAGCCTCCCTGAATCTCAAGACACTTTTCCAGGAGAGTCCTGCCACATTGTGATATGGAGCACATTCTTTGAATGAGTGTCAAGTGAAAGAAACCAGAGAGCCTGGGGATGACCCACACGTATGGTTGGGTAACGCTCAAAAGTTCCACACGGCAATAAATTAAACAATCCACCGCTGTAGCACCATATATGGTCCAATTCCTGGCCACCTCACGTGCACATTACTCTGCTTCGGAGATCAAATGCATTCATTACTCTGTGCTACTCTATTATAGTTTAATGCTTTCACGTTGCAGAATGTCCGAGCATTGCTGTTTATTTGGAGATTGATGTTTATAAGCAGGGGGGGACATTCGTCCCCCGATTTCATTACAATAATAAACAATTCACAATTTGTGTAAATGTGTGTATGGACATAATTGATGCTCTGCATCAATTACGCTAATCTTAACGGAGTTTGACTCGGAGGGATTTAAAAATAATATTTTGTATTTTGGAGGCCAAGGAATAAGGGATGAGATACGAGAAAGTGCGATGAGTGCAATTAGTGATAACTCGATGTTTGAATGAAAGCACGCAGCACGGATGGAGAGTCAAAGGAAGCGAAGAAGAAGATGATTATGATGATGATTTTCAGCCAGAATTGGACACTGGGGAGGGTCTCAACAGCCCTGGCAACCAGCGAGCTGAAATTTCAGTCTTCGAGAGAGAGCAGCAGAGAAGGGGCAACCTCCCATTCAGCAGAGGTTGCCTGGAGTCTCGGACGCAAGGGCTTGGTTTGCTGGAGCAGAACGCAGAGAGAGAGAGAGAGGAATAGAGCTACATGAGACGAGGGAGGTAGAGGGGAAGGAAGTAAGTCCAGAGAGGGTATTAAATTACAGTAAAGCGGTTACTTAAATATTGCTTAATAACTACATGGCTGTCAGATAAGCCGATGCTGTTTTTACCGATGTATCGTGTTCCATGCGATTAAATGTGAATAGGAAAACATACGCGCTCCGGTCGTATTGCAGTAGTTATAACAACAATAATGATGTGCAGACCTTTGTCAATCCTCTGCTGGATGAAGGTCCCCCCATGCTGTAATGTTCATGGGAGTGGTTTCACCATACTTCACCACGCTGGGCGATGCGGATTGGTGAAGGGGGTGACCCAGGACTGTTTCGTACGTCGCTCGCCAATTACCGTTGTGTGCTAACCACTGCACCACCACTCCACCCCTACACCGCCATACAACATTGTAACCCGGTTGGGCGCTTTATTAGGATGTGTACATGCGTGTGGAAGAGTAGGCCAAATACCCTCGAGAGCGGCTCTTCAGAGCTCCCTGTAGTGGAGACCCTTCCGCCAGCAGTGATCGTGAGCAAGCAATTGCAGGGCTACGCCGTTACCATTTACTCGCGCGCCGTGCATTCGTACAAATGTTATAGGGTTCACCGCATGGCATGGTCATATAAGGTCATGGGGTAGGAGAGCGTGGTTGTGTGTGGTCCATAGGCGACGACTGTGATATAGCTGCTGGTATAAAGCCGAACTGTATAGAGTCGACGAGCATTTGGCTGCAGGCTGCAGACAGCTGCTGTGCACAATGGAGACAAAGGGACGTGAACACAAAGGGTCAGCTTTGCAATGTGGTTAAACTGCAGGTGAATGCGGCCAGTTGGATTCGGCGTACATATGGGGCATAGTGCCTTGTGCCTTTACCACCATCCCAAGATTCGAGGCTTTCTCTCTCTCCCTTTTTTGTCTTTTTCTTTTTTTTTCTTCTCTTTAAGATGCTCGGTGTAGTCGGCACTTTGCTTCGTTCATCTAAAATCTCTTCTTATTCTTCCCCCCCCCCCTCTCTCTCGCTCCCCTATCTCTTACTCCACTCTATATCTCTCACTATCTCCCCCCTCTCTCTCGATCTATCTTACTCCACTCTCTCACTCTCTCTCCCCTCTCTACTCACTCAACTTTTTCTCTCCTACCCCCATCCTTTCTCTCTCTCTCTCTGCAAAGATTGTCCTTGGATGATTATTGTCGTGGGTAAAATGCACTTTTGAGCCCTGGAGTTGTTCAGCACAAAATACAACAAATGTTCCTAGTCCATCGGACGGTCACTCTCCAGACTCGAGAGAACCCCTGGACATCTGCGAACAAGAGTTTTGAAGTTCGTCGGATTCCTCCAAACTAAATCAAGATTCATCTTCTTGGTTCTTTCGGTAAAGTCACGTAGAAAGTCACGTTTCTACGTGACTTTACCGTTTTTTTTTTCTTTTTTACCGTCACGTTTCTACGTGACTTTACCGAAAGAACCAAGAAGATGAATCCCTGCAGTCACGAAAGCTTTAAATCGAAATTTAAATCAAGATTCTTAGCGTGGTATGTTTGCCTACACGTCCACACTGGCCAGAAGTCTTGGATGAAGCGTGGGTAACAATTTATCTCATCACACGCGACTTGCCGATCATTTGCTTTAACAGTTTTTTTTTGCATATACAGTTCTGTATTTTTAATTACATCATACAGACATTTGCCAATCAATACGGCAATTAAACTTACCTTTATTGACATCCAGCATAAGGATTGTATTTTTCTGCCTTGGCAAATCAGTCACCCATAAGAGGTTTTTGAGTTGGATCGCGTAAATATGAATGTGTCGATAAACCCGCCACCACACAACAGCCAACTGGTAAGGTTCGTCACGTAAACAGAACGAGGCCAATTCGTCACTAGTACAGCACACCGGTGTGTTGGTGAGTAAATCCACAACATTTACAATTCGAGTATGATGTTTCGCCAGTAATTACTTCTAGCATCAGTCAGGCGACAGTCAGATTTGTGGTGCAATCCTCCAGTTTCCTTCTTAAATCGAGGGATTAATGTGATATCGTCACTTGTGAGCGAATCAGACCAGTTATGTTAATTACGGAGCAAAAATGTCCTTTAATCCAGATCAGCGCCTCCTGAGTCTCAACACGCCGTTTCTCAGGAGGATCCTGCATATTAGGTTATTTGGCATTTGGTAGGAAACCAAAGGGTACCTGGAGAAACCCCACACACACATAGGGTGGTAATCCCAACACTCAAAGCTCCGCCTAGGCTGGTCCACTGTACCGATGTCTTTCTGGCCACGGCTGAGCCTAGCAGGCTTAGTATTCTCACAAAATCTCTTCAGACCCAATAACACTTGCCTCCAAAGTGCTGGATTACAGGCGTGAACCATCGCTCCCATTTGATACGTAACAACAGCCACGAGGCTTGTTGATGTCACAGTAAACGTGCAACGTTGGGTCAACCATGGCATGTGGTTGGACCAATGTTGGCTCAACGTTGCATGTTCCCTAGGATATTATCTCTGGCCATGTGCACGTGGAATTACCAATTCTGGTTCGGGACCCCCAAAGGTGATGAGTGTTATCCAACATTTTCTCGTCCAGTGACATGTTACACCTCTATGCCGCAGCACACTCCTTTGCAGGACTACATTGTCACCAGAGGACAGTGCAGCAGATGACATTGTTGTACGGTACTGTGTTCCTAAGTTTGTGCACTCTGCCAATTCGCGCTGACCAGTATAGTGAAGTATGGTCAAATAACTCCCATAATCCACACGGTGTGGGGAAGTCTTCATTCAGCTGTACATTGACAACAGGACTGTATATGTACGTGCACAAATCGTTAGTCACTTCTATAACAATACCGCCCTATACCTCCAGAGGTTTCCGCGGTTGTGCGCTAGAGCTCTTAAATATCGTTTTGGGGTTGTTACCGCTTGTTGTTGGGCGCGGTGTCCGACATTTCAGCCTGCGAAGAAGCTCCGAGCAGGTGGAGCGAAACGTCGGACCAAAAGAAAAAGCCCCCCGCGGTACAACCTGGTTAACCCCGAGGAGAGGCTCGCTTGAGCCTCAAGGCGCGCTGCGTCCGGCCCGTTGTGTGGCTGACGATGCTCGCGAGCGTTCTGCGCGACGTGTTAAAAACAACGCGCCGCGTCCTCTCCCTCGACAGAGTGGTGCTGGGGGCGCAGACTCGGGCACATTGCGGGCCCCTACCCGCAGGGCCGGGCGGCACCATGAACGGACGCAGCACCCGGCCGCAGCTGATGGTGCCAGCCCGCCTCGACGGGCTGCCCCCGCTGCCCAAGAGCCTCAGCGGCCTCCTCAACTCGAGCGGGGGCTCGTGGCGTGACCTCGAGCGCATGTGCACCAAGCGCTCCATGATCCAGGACGACCTGAGCCGGGCCCGGCGTGGCGGCGGGGGCGGCGGGGGCGGCACCGCGGGAGACTCTCGCCTGCTCGCCGGACGTCCCGGCAACATGGAGTTGGCGCTGGCTCTGCTCCGCAAGGAGATGGTATGTACGCGGGGGATCGGTTTCCAATTTCGCGTCCTTTTGATTTGTTCAGCACTTGTTTGGATTGCTTTGTATGTACGTGTGTTGAACTTCTTTTGTACCGTACATAGCCAACCGTGCAAATCAGAGGCGTCGGGGAAGGACAAGAAACTAAACATAAAAAGGAGTTCTAACAAATTGAGTTTTCAATCTAGATGATTTAAAATTGCGTAGCTTCAGTGGCTTCCTAATATCAGAAGGAAGAACATTTCAGGCGGTCGTTGAAGCACACCTTAAAGCGCGCGGTGCGGTGACCATCTTTGATCGATGGTTAGCCAAAAGCTGCTTGCTGTGAGGATGAGCGGAGTTCGCGTGATGGTTTATACTCCTTGACGAGATCAGCAAAATATTGTGGTTGATTGTGGCAAGCACTTTGTGTGTAATGAGCGCGATGACCTTATAATGCATTCACTCGGCTCTCAGGCGTTTGGATGATTCCCATTACGTGATAATGGAATGCGACTCCGTGCTAACAAAAGTGATGTCACCGGATGTCATGTGACATGCTGCGGTTTTAAGGCCAAATTTCGGATTCATTGCATGTTTTCATATTTTGGTATTTAAACTGATTAAATGCTGTTAATTTTTGTTCTCTATGCACTAAATGTAATAACTTCATATTTATCCCCGACATTTATATCTTGATGTAGAGATCCAACAGAAAAACAATATTTTTTAATTTTAATTTAGGAAAAAGTGACATCATGTGACGCCACTTTTGGCTGGAAAGGCACAGATGCGACACCATGAAAGTGATGTCACTCTCGGTGACATCACAATTTCGGATCATCGGAAATATAATTGGCACGACCAGGATTTTCAGAATAATCCGACAATCGCTATAATGCCTCGAACGCGTTCTTACGTGCATACGCGCCACGCCAACGCGCAACGTAAGACCGTTGTATTCGCCATTGTGCGTAATAAAATCGCCCTCCTATTCGTACGCAGGTACTGATCTTTAATTGCAGAGACCGTCGCGTGCACGTGGCCGAGCGTGCGAGCGTGTGACTGAATAATTCAGCAGCGCAATTGGCAGAAGGCCGCCGACGTTGCAGGGTGCTCGGCGTGGTGAGAGGCCAACAGCTGCCGCGCGGGTCAACCGATTAGGGGATGTACAGTAGCGAGCGCGGCAACAAAACAGCCCCCCTGATCATCCCGGTTGGTGGATGGTGCGCCCGTGTGTGGATCGCCATCAACCGCCGTCACAATCCTTGGGGCAGATAGCCCCGTTAGTGGGTGACCGCTGCACGTTTGAGTCTTTTGTTGTTTGTCCACTTTCCTCTGTGTTGTAGCGCGAAATATGCTCAAGTAGTGTGCAACATCTTTTTGGCACCGGTCTCTTATGTCGTCAAGCCCATTCTCTGTTCGGACTTTCTCTCTCTGCGGTTCCTTTCATTTGTCCCGAAACAAAAACAACAAAACACACTTTTAATTGTCCCGTCCGTCGTCCGTCCGACCTATTGTCAGTACCGTTTGAAAAGTTGGCGGTGGTTTTTGCGACTTGATTTACGAGCTGCGCGAGAAGAAAAAGACGAAGAAGACGCCACTTTATGGGTTTTGCTTGGCCCGTGGTTGGTGGGGGTTCGGTTGGGGGCTGCGGGAAACCCGGAGGTGACAGATGGCATCGCGTATCTCAGGGGTGGGGGGAGGGTGCCGGATTCAAGCCTCTTGTTACAGCCGGGACAGCTCGAGGACATTCGCACTTTCCACATCGGCCTCTCCACACGAACAATAACCGCATTGTCGTGTATGCGCCACGGGGCTGTGTTCGAATAGTCTCGAAATAATCGCCTTTTAAAGCCGCCGCAGCGTCCTAGAGATCGTCGGTGATTTAGAACGGTCTCCTTCGACTCGCGGCGGTGCGCACGGCGGGGAACAAGACCCAGACGGAGCGCCCGAGGAAGCGCGTGCGCGCATGCACCTGTAAACGCTTTGTCTGCCTCGGACGCATTGACACTGGTGTAGGGATGGTGGTGTACATCGTCTTCAGTTAATTGTTTGGAGAGAAAAAACCGTGACACCTGTAGAAATGTGTGGGGGCGGGGGGGGGGGCTTTTGCTTGCTTTGGCAATGTCTGGTTAACTTTTGGCCAGCGCTAGATTTCTTTTTGTCGTCACTCTGCGCGATATAAGAGACTGCGAAGATAATAGCACTCTGCCCGTTCCCACGCGGAGGCGAAGGTGTTACAGACAAAGATCTCCCGCCGTGGCCTCGGCACATTGTTGGGGCAAGTGCTGTCGGCGAGGACCGAATGAACGCCGGCACGGTTCAAGAAGCGATGGCGTGGCTCGCACCGCTGATGTTTACGCACCGGTCCAGGCACTCGTTCAAGGCCGAGTTGCGTGAGAGAAAGCCCAGCATTCTGTTCCCATGTTTCCCACCGATGTTCGTCGTGAGCGGGGAAAGAACTCGGGTCACGGGGGTTGGCAGTGCTGTGTGTTAACCACTACACCACCGCTTCACCTACACACAGGCGTACGCAAGCGGACCCTACGCACATGCACGAAGGCTGTCACCATGCAAGAGCCCAATGAGATCAGACTATTTCACAAGGGAGGCAATAAAGTTTAGAAATATGACGCATTTTTTTACTTGCAATAAGCACCGCTGTTTTGTGCCACAGTGTGCAATATCTGTTGCTTGTTTTCATCTTCCATGTCCTTTTATGTCAACATCGATCTGTAGCTTTATCCAGAATTTAGCAATACCCTCCTGAAAAAAGAGTTGAGGCTCGGCGAGGCTTTCCCGAGGCGATAAAGGACGCGGTGATAATAATAGTGGTGACTTAATTTACGTTCACATATTCCAAGGTAATATCATATCTCTTAAATATAGATGACACGTTAGCAAATATGTTGCATAAAAAAGTAATGTAGTCTATTTTAAATTCTTCCGCTGGTAATGTCGGTGTCGTGGCGCTGCAGTCTTGGCTGTAAGTGCGCAGCCCTTGTCATTTCGTGAGTAAAAAAAAACGTCGGAGGTCATTTGGTGGTGGTGGTGTGAATGGTAATGGTTTAATAAGGCAGAAAAGTCCCACGTCCAAGAGGCTGTGAACGCCGTCGGTCGTGTCGACGTCTTCGTGTGTCGGTTTCACAACGCCAATTCGTGGCTAGGGGGGGGGGGTCTGTTTTAGGGAAATCTCTCCCCAACGCGTACAGTGTCCCCGTCCTCCGTCGGCACAGTGGCTTCGTTTTTATTTCGTTGGCTTGTCGTAGGCGGCGCGGCGTGCCGATAGCCCGGCACCGTGGCAGCGAGAGTTTGGCGGATCGCACAAATGTCATGCCACAACTCCCCTTTGGCCATCGATGTCACCATACCCTGGCTCGCCAGGAGAGGACAGAAGAGCAAGTGGATTGATCTCCATCTGTTTCCATCTGTCTCGGACTATTGGCAGGCATTAAACCGAGACACGCTTGCTTGCGCATTTTAATTGTGCGTGCAATAATTCGATGTCCTGGTACCAGTTTCCCCGCGCTTTACGCGATTAAACAAGAATGGCGCACGAGACGACTGCCCGCCAGAATCGCAATTTTTATTTGGGCTGCAGGAGGAATCCGATGAGCTACGAAGCATTTTTTTCACAGATGTCCAGTCGGGGCGAGTCAGCGTGGCGCACGCAGTACACACACAGTGGTGTCCAACGTACGACCGCCCAGCCGCGTAAGAGTGAATTTCAAACTGCGTTGATAGAAGTTTGGATAGAAATCGCACAAGCTGAACCTGCGTAAAGCGAGAGAAACATGTTATTAAATTAAATATCTTGATTTGGAGTCGAGCTTTAATTAAACTTTACCAAAAAAAATGTATTGGTATTGTTTGTGCCGTATTTACCATTAGTACTGCATGTCTCGTGTGTTCTCTCGTTCTTATTAGCTCAAGGGTACATTCGATTAATTTTGCATCTAGTTTTCATAAAGCATACGTTTGCTTCTTAGACATAATTGTAATGTTTGTAACGTGACCATAGCTGTTGATTCTACTCAATGAATTGTTACATCGCTATTTTTAAGATACCACCTATTTGGTGTCATTTTCCAAACAATGAATGTGCCAGATCAAATTGATTAACATTCAGTTGACAGATGTACGTACAACTTCAAACAGTACCGTTTACTGATCTGCAGAAATGTTGGTTTTAATTTATCATCGTAAACCTGGTAAGCATGTAACGTTGGGCCAACGTTGGCGTGTAGTTGGAACCGTTGGACTATCGTTTTCCCGACGTTGGCCCAACGTTGGCCCAGCGTTCCATGTTTACTGGGTAGCCGTGACCAATCCACTCCGCCACTCCACCACGGAGGACCGCTAAAATCTGTTTCCCTCCTTGGGCTGCCCACCCCATCCTCCGTCTCTTGCCCTACCCAAGCCCGCTTTCCTTTCTTGACAGTCAACTTGTCTATTAGAAGGAGAGAGAGAGGAACGGAGAATAAATGGGTTATTTTATTACTTTATTAGTTTCGAATTTGTATCCAGGATACACAGCAAAGATGTGGCATTGCGTTGGCAGGAGTTGCTTCTGGGCCCGGCTAACTTGGCTGCCGGGTGAGCTTGTTCCTGCAGAGCCGGAACGGTGGCGGAACTTGGGTTCCTCTGCCATGTGGTAGCTGCCAGTTGTTTGCACTATAAACACATGCAGTAAATGGTTTTCTTGTTTGGCCCTGTTATCTGACCCGCATCTGTGCCCAGCTGCCACATCACGCGATCCACCCCCCCACTCACGTCCTGTCCCTACCCCATCTCACAACATTCACCCCCCCACCACCCTTGCCCTGCCCGCAACCGCAAGAAGCCATCGCCGCTGACATGGCTGTGTGGGCGCGCGTCTGGCTCGCCGGCGGTCGTGTTTCAATTACAGGACGTGACCCCGTGGTGCGTCGCCTCCGCCAGCGCGGCACTGAAGAGGGGCACATATATTTACAATACAACTCCTCTTATCCACAACTCTTGTTATCCGGGGGAGCTGCAGGGTCGGCAACAGCTCCCGGTTATCCGTGCCATGCCCTATTCTCACGTTGATCCGCGACTATCTGCAATTTTTTGCGGATTATAATTGGAGCAAATTTGTGGGTAATATTGCGGATATGTACAATAAATGCTTAATTTTTACTCGCATCATATGCACGATGCGTGTTTGCATCCCGGGTATAATGGATTTTCCACCCAATATGTGCTACTGCGAACACTGTGCACGTTTCAATTAAAAACATTCAAGTTTGTGGGTAAGGGGAAGTCCGCTGTAATCTGTGAGGAGCTATACTCGGCATAATCTGCAATTTCCCGTGTAACCCAGCCTCCGGGCTAACAGGCCCCCCCCCCTCATCCTCCTTCCTTCCCTCTGCCCATCCTATCTATCTTCCATGAACAAATAAACCGTATCGCATTGTACATTTATCTCACTCGTTTTATGCGGCTCGAATATCCGAGGCATTTCCGCTGTGTATGGGCTACAAGGTCATCTTGTTTGGAATTAAATATTTGTTTGGTTTTGCCCGGCGATATTTATGCAGGACGTACGTCGCGTAGCGAAGGATAAAATAAAAATACATTCCAGCCATTCTCAATCCACCGCTGGATGTTGGCCTCACCGTTACATTTTGGTCATTTGGGCCTTTTGACCATATTTAACGTCGATGGTCGTAGCGAAACGGTGACGGAGGGGAGAGGGCAGCACCGTTTCAGATATCACTCGCCACTGATGTTAGCCGTTTCTGTTAATCAAATCAGGCTGGCAGATTCATAGCACCGCACGCTAACCAGTGTATACTGCATGCCGTCATAGAATCTGTTGCTTGGAGCTTGAATGGCCGTGGCCATGTCCGACGATAACAGATGGTCGAACGGCTCTACGCATGCTCAATTTAGCTAATTTCATTTGGCTTAAAGCACACGTTGTGAGCATCTCTAATTTGTGTGGAGTCAATTGCATATGCTTGCGGGCCCATGCAGAGATGGTGGCTGGCTGTAAATGTTTAGTGTTTAAATTAGTTTTTTTCCTACGATTTATTGTGACCATGAACTTGTTTCCTTCCCAATTAGCCAACAGACTGGTATTAATAGCATCCATGGCTATCAGGGTAGAGTAATAGCCTTGTTTGCTAAAATTATATGCACCGTATGAAAACCTTTAATTATATTGTTGTTGAAATACTGTGGCGGTGGTTGGCGCAATGCGTCCTGAAACGAGTGACCTGAGTTTGATTCCCCGGCTATGCCTGATATTATTATCTAGTGAAATCTGAACCAGTCCAAATATCCACTCTCAAGTTTCAAGTTGATTTTGTGTAACCAGGTGAGAGAGATCTCAAGAAACCAGCCATGAGCCTCATTTGTAACTCGGGCCACCAAAATTACAAAAAGAAATAAATAAAGCACAGTAATGAAACAAATAGAAATAAGAGGTAAAAAAAAACTGCGTCATTTGAGAAATCGAAAATATTCCACGATATAAATATCCTCTTAAGAGTTTTCCACTTTCCTGGAATTGACCTGCACAGCCTGGGAATCGGCATATGTGTTCAGGTGGCAGGAATTGATTTGTACCGACATCTGGTGGCAATGATGAGAGCCCACACGCGCTCACTCAAGGTGGCAACTCGCGGTGGTGTTTTATGGGCCAGTCTCTGCCTTGTCAAGAAGAAAGGTGGACAAAATGATTCCTCTCTGAATGGCAGCACTAATTGGTTGACATGCTGTGCCCGAGTTAAAAAAAAATCACTTCACGGTTGCTCTCACGATTACCGGCACTTCTTTCAAGCACCTGAAATGTACATCCTCAATCAGTGAAGTGGCACCTTAATGTAACAATTCGGTCGAATTAATGTAATGAAATACGGTATTTAATTTCGGCACTTTCGATGATTACAAACGCGCCGCAGTTAAACGCATTCACTCGAGCTTACGGTTTTAATTGTTACGGCAAACAGTAGTTGTGCAAAAAGTAGTTGTGCAAGAAGTGCTTCAGATATACACACACCACGCAGAGCAGGGTTTACAACACTCCTCTCTTTATGGGAACATGTGCCAACACAATTACGCCGCCTGGTCTGTCTCCGGGAACAGACGGCGGCGCGTAACTTATACCGGATTCTGAGGATTTGTAGGATTCGGTAGAAATTCTTATGGGTACATTGAGGATTTTACTTCGCTTCATAAGTCGCGAGGCACGTCACGCACAGCGTCATATCGGCGAGATCATTGTTGTTTTCGTTTTAAGCGGTACTAGGTCAAGGTGGTTGAGAGAAACCAGACAAGTGCAGGCAGGAGTGGAAGTGAGATTAATGTATGACACACACATACATGTCGGGCCTCTCTTGACTTCAAATGGCTTTCCCTCCACTTTTCTGTATTATGGCAATTTTCTCGGGAAACAAAATGGAAAGTGTCACCCGACGGGCGCCACTCTGCACGCTACAGTGTACGGAGGCCTCGAGGTGCGCCCTGCCAAACTGCGCCTTGTTGAGTTTCAAAGTCTTTGCTTAAACCGAACGATGCCCGCTGCAGGTTTCGCTTCTTCCCCGCTACCGAATCGGGAGACTTTCCCCGTGCGCGCGGCCCAGCACCGATGCTCAACGACGTCGTTGAGCATTTCGTATTTTTTGTTCAGCAGAAGCTCCCGTCTGCTGCATGCAAGAAATTCAATCGCCCGGTTTGATTTGAAATACTGTATACCAAAGCGTGACCTCACTCGAAAAAAAAAGTCCTGAAACTCGGGAAGAATTTCCTGGGTCAGTGAAGAAATTGGAATGCGGAGCATGCTGCTCTAATGTACAGTAAATGACATGTTAACTAAATTTTTTAAAATAGATTTCATGTTGCCGAGTGGAAATCGGGCTGACTGTCCTTCCTCAGGAGTTATTGAAGTTTAGTGAAGTATCCTCAAGGAACCACCCCCATGTTCGGAGCCCCTCATCCAGCAGTGGCTTGGCAAGAGGGCTGTGCACATCTACAGAGTATCTTGTTACAGATAGGGTTGAGCGGCAGATCATGTCAGATTCAAGTGGGTATGATGGACTCATTGAGGTGCAATGAGTCGTTGGAATTTTTTTGTAAACATTTAAATTCCAGAAGTTAATGTGGGGATTGTCCTCACCGAAGTGGAATGAGTTTTCACAGTGTGGGTGGAGAGGCATTCGTGGGGGGTCAGACGGTCACCCAAACACGTGTTTTTTCTTTTGCAAAACTGCCGCAGCGGGAACCGAATAGCTTGTACTGTGCTCCGTGATGGACGTCGTCTTGTTAGTCTCAACCACTGGCCCGTCCGTCATCCCTTCTAGCGATGTGTTCTGCTCATTTCCACGCAGTTGTCTTAACAACCAACATATGATGTCGCTTCCGTGTGCACGTTCTCTAGTCCTTCGTTCTCCTCGACCTGTCTCGGTGTAAATCCAAGCATGCACCCTCTCCATGCTCAAATCCGCTCCTGTGAAGGAGCTCAACGGATTGTTGTAACAAATTAAGCACAGAAATTCGTTTTCAATCTAGATGATTTAGAAGTGCATAGCTCCAGTGGCTTCCTAATATCAGAAGGAAGAGAGTTCCAGACGGCCACTCCTCGCAGCAGTAGCGGTTTTTGGCTAGCCAATCAAACAAAGACGGGCAATGCATCGCGCACTTTCAGATGCGCTCCTGCGGCCGTCTGGAACGTTCTTTCTTCCGATATTAGGAAGCCGCAGGGAGCTATGAACTTTTAAATCACCTAGATTGAAAACTAGTTTGTTTACAACTGCTTTTTGTGTTAAGTTTCTTGTCCTTCACCCGCACCTCTTGATTCGTGTGGTTGGCTACGTACGGTGCAAAATAAATTAAACATACAGTACACACTTACATGAGACCGTGAGAGATGGCGACGACTCAAGCAGACCAAATCTAGCAGCGGATGAATCATGGCTGATGATTATTTTGACTGTACTCTACAGGAATTTGCCTATGCTGTGTACATCTGGAAGTTCACCACCACTGGCTCAAACCAATGCTGCTGAACATTCTGTACTCCCATAAGGCCGTGCTGGCTGATGGGATGTGTGCTAAACGCTTTTATTGAATTGAAGGAAGCGTTGTCCGCTTACTCGCCTCGTTTAACAGCCATTGGCAATTTGACATCAATGTATTTTAGTGAAACTCCACTGAGACCGTGAGCCATTAACCCCGTCCCGACTGTGTCCCCCTGCACAGCTGGGCCTGCGCCAGCTGGACATGTCCCTGCTGTGCCAGCTGTGGTCACTGCACGAAGGCATCCAGGAGTACAAGGGGCTGGTGCAGGACCTGGGGCCGTGCGGCCCGGCCTCCACACCCGACGCGCCGCTCTCCTCGCTCGACATGAACGGCTGCTTCGACGACGACTTCGAGCTGGACCGGCCGTCGCCACGCGGCTCCCTCTCCCGCCCGTCCCCCTCCTCGTCCGGCGCTGCGACGTCGGCGATGACGCCTCCTTCGTCGCCGGCTGCGCACTCCGGATTCTCGTCGTCGGCGATGGGGCTCCGGGGGGCGTGGCTCACAGACTCGTTCCACATGACCATCTAACGCCGTCCGTCGCCCAAAACGATTTTCCCAGTCGCTGATTTGTTAATGCGCCGGCCAAGGGGAAAGCAGCCTTGGTTTCATTTTCGTTTGTTCGTTCGATCGTACGTTGTGAAACTGTGATGGCCCGGCGAGACTTCCACGTGTTGTTCCAGATGCAAGGGAGACCCTGGAGACCGTCAAAACAAATTGCCGTGCTGTAATTAATTAACTCTTCGTTTTGAAAGCTGTATTTATGAGGCAGGTGAGTGCCCAGTGAAACTCCGGTCGCAGGGAGACACCTTTTCGATTTGGGCACCGCTGGTGTGCGCGTGATTATGCATGCCCGAAATTAAAGATAATCGACATTTTTCGTAAAGGACATCGTACGCTGAGCTGTGTTTCAGCTTCGTGTGAAATGGCATCGGAGTTGAGACTCAAAGCGATTGGAGATAACGTTTGTCTATACAGCATAGCAGGCGAACTTTGCCATTTGCCTTAAAACTTTGGTAACATTTTAGATAATTATCAAAATGGAAGCGCTGGCTTAAACAAAAAACAGGCAATGGAGAGTCATCCTCGACATATCTCTGTGAGTTATTGATAGGACATTTGAAGGATTAAAGGTGTGATAAACTTCATCTACTGACAAGAATCTTGCTGTTTTCATTGGGTATGCATGCCCATCGATTGTGGAAAGGCAGTGTAAATGGTCTCACCATGCATGACCTTACTTTTCGCAGTACAGAACATTATTGCCACCACATCTTTTCATTCTGCTTGTGAATAACAAATAAATTAAGGGACTCTGAAGTGGTTTCGGGTTTGTCCCGCACCTTCAATCAGCACCGTTGGCTGCGTACGGTGCAAACTGAAGTTCAACATACATACGTGTACCGCATTGTGTTGTTAGGGCACGATGCCCGACGTGTTCGCTGCGAGTGCTGGGAGCTACTTGGGTTCATCATTTCCCAAAAAGGCTCCCAGTATGTGGAGCCAAGCGTCGGACATTGTGCCGAACAACATGCGGTACGACCCGAATACGCATCGGAGAACTGTCCCTCGCATCCGCGAATACCTATGCAGTTGAATTACTTAAAGGGATACATCAAAATTGTTCACCATGCATACATAAAGTGTTTAAAAAAACTTCAACTAGAAGTGTGCTCTTGCACATACTGTTTTGATAGGCGTTAGGGAGACGGCTGAAACAATGTTAAAATCTTATAATTTTCTCAGATTTACCATGTAATCATGTGCATTTCCTTCAAATCAGACCCCAAAAAGATGAGATGGAACATTGCCTAATAGAGTTCATTACTTACCTGCCACAAGTGCAGAGTGGCCATATTTTACAACACAAGCATTTCCATTTGTAAAATTCAAGACAAACAAATATGTATATCTTAGAGGGTAGCACAGGGGTAGGCAACCAAAATAACAAGTATAGCAATTTTTTTCGAATTCGCTAAATAACTCAATATTTCAAGAGTCGCAATGCATGTGAACACTGGAAGGTGGTCCTTATTAAATAACGTCACGAAGCAGTTCTAAAAGAGCCGTAGGTTGCCGGCCCCTGGGGTAGCACATTCACTTGCGATTCAAATGTTCACATTTCCATGTCGTGACCTCACCAACGGTGTATCACGTGGTGTATTAACAACAATGCAGTTCTCAATATTTGTTCTTGGCTTAGGCCACGCAGTGATTTTAATCCAAACTTCTTGTCATTAACCCTCCAGCATGACGACATACAGTAACTACCCCTGCGTTTTAAGTTAACAAAGAGGATGTTTGCAAATGTTTTATTTTATAGTTTGAGCACAATAATGCTGTTATATTACAGTAAACACGCCGAAACAAATATATGTAATATTTCTACAAATAACACGATCTGTTTTTGTACTAATCGGCATTCTCTTACCTTTTTAGTCCAGAATATAAATAATTTGGACTTTCAAAAGTTGGCAACATAAAGTTGATGAAAGTAATTACCTGGAGTATTGTGACCATGTTCTAAGGCATGGACTAGTATGCTGTATATTATTATTATAGGTGGTGCTGCATCCACATCACTCTGTTTTATGCCATGAGCAGCATTGGGGCAGTCACTCTTTGTTTCAGCCATGCAAGGAAGTGCCAGTTTGCGGTTTGTTTTTAAGAATCAGAATCTTGCTTTAAACTGCAGGAATCCGATGAGCTATGAATCTCTTCTTTTGCTTTGCTGGCTGTCCTTTATGCAACCTTGATTGAGTAGACAAATCATTTGGTGATGCTGATGCTGCCTTATTGGGTAGTGGTGCACAAGGATAAATAACAAAAATAAAGTATATAATCAGTGACGTTTCATGCAATGGCCCTCCTTCGAAGCACGGAGAGAGGTCACAGAAGTGGTGTTCTATGCAGAAGGGCCATTGCTCAAAAACATGAGCCAGTCATTCTCCTTTTCCCTATGAAGACCACGGTGTTATTGATGAATGGGTTGAGGTTTCTTGGCCGGGTAGGTACACAGGACGAAAAACAACACCAACAGATCAGAGCGGCCAAGTGAGGCTGACCTTACAAGATACCGTGGCTCGTGCCTTTGCTTTAATGACAACACCACAGTTCAAAAACAAATCGGATCTTTCAGTGAAGCCATATCATTCGTATTTTGGTGAAAACATTTCTTCGTTTTTGTGGGGTTTCGGTGTTAAGTAACATTTTGGTGAAGTGCCAAAAGGACCAAATTCAACTCCGTGCGTGTCCTGGAAAGCTTTTGTACTAAAATATATAGAGTCCACCACGTACAGCCTCTTATTTGCAAGTGGATCTTCCGTTCCACATTTTGTGGTGTGGCAAGATTTGAAAACCATTGCACGTCTCTGGATTCCTCGACTTTGATTATGCAACATATACTCTCTCTAAGCAGGCAAAAACTGCACTGATTCAATACGCAGTGTCTCTATTATCGAAAAGGTCCTTGCATATTATATATTTTGTTTATTTATTTAATAACCGAGTATTCACCAGCTATAAGTTACACTGTGAAAATATAGAGATGGTCGACGTTTGACCTTCAACTCACTTTGTTATTGTTGGGGTGCTGATGGTACATGGGGGGGGGGGGTGTTTTGTAAAGGCAGGGGAGCGTTGTGATTCAATCGTAAGGGTCCCTTAATCGCTGCTTTCCCAGGCTTATCCCCGCCAAACAATCTGAGTCCTGCTCATTATTTTCTGAAGCCCAGTCCATCACCCATCGCCTTGTTCCTTTCCTTCTTGAAAAAAAAAAAACTGAAGGTCATTTCTTGCTCATGTCACCCACCGATGGAAGGCCTCCACTTGAGTGAGCTCTGGAGAGCCGCCTCCAGGGGGTATTTGGCCTACTCTTCCACGTTGGCCAGACTTTACCCCACCACGTGCAACCTGTCGTTCGACGTTCTGTGGCAGACCTGTTCGTGCTGGCACGTGGTGTACCCGTTTGTAAGGAGTATGGGGGGGGGGAGTTAATAAACTAGCCCGTTCGTTTCAACGTATTGTACATTGCAGTGATTGTGACTGTTGTTTTTATTATATCTGCATGCGCGCTCAAAATATATCAGGCGCACGTACCCTCGTCGGCCTCGTACATTTGGAGGCTGCCCGCTGGTGCTCTTTTAATATCCGTGGTTTGTAAAGCGTTGTCGATTGCAAGGTAATTTTCGAGTAGACCATTGCTAGCCCCAGAGTACGGTACCTTGTGGAATTACCGGGGTTTACATGCGCCAAGGAAATTTGGTCGGGAAATGAAACGGCTCCAGCACTTTCTGTGCAACTTGAGACTTAGGTATGAATCACCCTGACTTGGTTAACGCATCACTTTTGTTTACCGTTTTTGTAACAATGATTTTGTTGTGTGTGTGTGGTGTACATTTTGTAAATTAATTTCAGTATTGTAATTTTGTAATTTAAAAAGAAAACAATTCCTTGACTGTTTGGCAGCAACGTCGATGTGGACTGATTTAATGTGACAATCTAAGAGTGATTTTGTTTTTTCTTTATGCAGGGCATTTAATAATATTTCGGATCAAATGCAGTGAAAGTCCAAATTTGGTACAGTACTTCTATTTGTATATATGTATGGGTAGGAGTGACCAATACTGTGCAGTGGGTCCTTGATTGTGTGTGTGTGTATATGTGTACACAGTACTACATGTCTGAACATCAGGGCTATTTTCATGGTTTTCAACCGTAATCAAAAACTGTTCAAGTTTTACCAGCAAACAGTGCCATGCCAAAACTATGTCGGTTTATACATCCTGGTCCGTTGACTTCTCCACATTGTGACTGCATTTTGTTATTGATGGCATGAGTTGTTGACAGGGTATGTCTGCTATCTCTTTGGAATATTTCATTCAATGCAACGTTAACTTCAAAGAGACGCGTGCGTGGATGGCATTTAGCTCAATATACACACGGACGGAGCCGTTTAGACACCTCACTGCTTTTCAACAACCCATCGTATCAACTGAGCGATTGATTATTCATGAACCAATTGCTCTATATCACAGGGGGGAGAGTTAATCTCGCCTGTACCTGTATTCAGAATGGGATACATGTCGAGGCTTTGAATTAAAATACTTTCCTCTTTGATGCCTCCCTTATTTTCGTGGGGTATCGATACACGGACCACCCTGTGTGATCGCCATGCACTTTGGATGCATGCACATTACCGCTGTTATGGCTTGACTAGTACTGCAGAAGGGTTCCACGTGTTTTCTACAACTTCCCCTCTTGATCGTGTGGATCTTCTCGCCGTTCCTAATGATTGTGAGCTGCTTCTCGTGTGGACCGATGTTTAAAATTGCTCCCCTGCATTTTAGAGAAACTATATCACGGGCTTAAAACAACACCTACAGATGGTAAAGCTGCCTTCTTATTAAAGGTA
Organism: Lethenteron reissneri; assembly: GCF_015708825.2. Lineage (NCBI taxonomy): Eukaryota > Metazoa > Chordata > Hyperoartia > Petromyzontiformes > Petromyzontidae > Lethenteron > Lethenteron reissneri. The sequence goes on from NC_083819.1 coordinate 1,878,524, forward strand.
TGCACTTTAGTTTGTCTTTTTTATCGTTATCGACCCTCTGACTTGTCATGTTTCGTGTGCTGATTTTGCTAAATGGTTGAGTGTTCTGCTGCATGCGTTCTTTACCTTTATATGGGGGGCAACCTTTTGGCCAAATGGTTCTTGCCCTCTTGTCCTTGACTCGGTGAATTCCAGAAAATCGATTGTTATTTTCTGTTTACAAAAATGACATGAACACAGATTGGAAAATGTAAAGTTTGGAAGTGTGGAAAACAATCCGTTCTATAGCAGCCAATAAAAATTTACAATTCTACACGTCCATCTATAAAAAATACCATGAAAGTTTTTTTTAAATCAGTAATATTTTGTGTAATGGCCCTTTTTCATAGCAGAGAAAACGGGCTATTGCCAAAAACATCACCGGTGTTATTGATGAATGTGTTGTGCGTATACACCGCTGCCAACCCAGTATCACGAAAAGTGTTGTTTAATAAACACATTTGGGTAATGAGTATTATGCAGTTTCAAGGCGAATGGAGGTTGTTTGCTGACATTGAAATATTTAATCGGTGGCCCAGGATGCCTTTCCAGTAGTTGCCATACCCAGCGATGGTTTTTGTACATCGAAGGACCCTTTGCGAAGTGGCAAATGGAGACAAGTGTTTTAAAATGGGCATGTTAGGAAATTTCAGTTGACCTCGCATGTTTAGCTCTTTTGTGGGCACATTGTTACTGTTAGGCTCATCCAAAGCCGTCTTGCGCAAGCGTCGTGCTGAATTGGACGTGAAGCTTAGCCTGTTTGTGTTCTTGGCGACATTCTGTACGGCAACGTTTATATCCTGAAACCTAACTGCTGAGGAACCACGATGTTTTTATTGTATTTAATCCCAACATGAAGAGTGCACACGCTTAATGTAAATGTCTGCCGCGGTCAATGTGATCTGGAACCTGTTGACAGTTTGGTAATAAAGATGAGTGATGAAAGAACAGTTGAGTGTCCACTTTTTTAAATCCTTTATATTAAGTTCACTTGCTTGCTTGCGCGCTTACGACCGTGCAAATCTTTCGGTCGTTTTTTAACCCACTTCCCGTGATCCAATCGAGCTGACATTTTGCACACAGACTCGTTGTGCGTGACAATTTATTTTCGCGAAAATTTTTTTCCAACATTTTCCACTTTTTAGGAAAATGTTTTTTTTCATTTTAATTTAAAATACCAATGTGATAAAAATGAAACTCTTACTCAAGAAAAACAGAAATGAACAATAAAATAAAACCGATGCCACGCATATAAAGGATTTATAGTGAAAAACTTTGTTTTTACGGGTTCATTTTTTTTGTTTTGAAATGAATGTCCGTGCTGGCATTGTGCGTGTTGCAGAATTAGACAGTTGGATCGTAACATTGTAATAAACAAACCAAACACAAGACTTGGCAAATATAGATGTGTTTTCGCTTGGCATGTGACACAGTGGTGAGTGCACTCAGCTATGCACCTGGTGGAGCGAGTTTGACCCTCCGATATGACTACATCGTGGCGGGGAGAAACACAACCAGCCGTTGCCACCCTCCCTGACCAGCATGGTGAAGTATAGTCAAACAACCCCAATAAATGGCACCGCGTTGGGAAACCTTCATCAAGTATCTGTAAATTAGTATTTGTCCCAACACTGAGGATTTTGGCACTTAGGTTTGACGCCTCTCTGGGTTTGACCAAGGCAGGGAACTGGCATGTGTTGAACATTGTTACGGGACACTGCCCAGTTTTGATTGACCTCGGCTGACTGGGAAATATGTCCAGGGGGGTCAAAAATTGTCCAAAATCGCGTGACGTCATTTATGAACGGCCCCTTGGACTCTGTGAGGTGAGATGAAAGGGAGAGATATCCAAACGCTTTCATCGTGGCAACTTTTTCCCGTCGCAGAGGAAGAGCTGACAGAAATTATGGATTTGGGATATTTAGTCTTTCCAGGATAATACTGTAATTTCATTTTATAGAGCGTCATTCATGCAATTGCATCTGACAACGCTGTACATCAATTATCCAGTTCTGTACACAGATAATACAAAAAGAAAACTCTATAACTGAGAAATTAAAAACATGAAAACGTAAATAAGGAGAAAAAATATACACATAAGAAAAAAATCATCGCAGAGAAAATAAATTAAAATGAATAAATCCTTTCGGTCCCCATACCCCAAACAACAATCCCAACATTTCGCCGGATTTAGGAGAACATTCATAGGAGGGATGGTGACGTGGCCAAACATGTTACGAGCCAGTTGGACTATAATACAAATGCCGGTTTTCAACAACCCATCGTATCGGTGGACGAATCGGCTTTGCGAATCGGTAAAAATAAAACTAATTCCGCGTCAGCCAATCGAGAGCTCGTGCCGCGTTTGACGTCACGAGCACGTGGGGAGGTTCACTGCCCCACTTCCGGTGATGCCGAAGGGGCGACTTTGTGTGGACGTCTGCAGGACGTCTGTCGAAGGGTCGACTTCGTGAAGACGTCTGCCGAAGGGTCGACTCTGTGTGGTAACGTCTGCTGAAGGGTCGACTCTGTGAGGACGTCTGTCGAAGGGGCGACTGTGGGGACGTCTGCCCAAGGGTCGACTCTGTGGGGACCTCTGCCCAAGGGGCGACTCTGTGGGAACGTCTGCCCAAGGGACGACAACGATCGCCGCCGTCGTCGCCGCGGTGACTCCGTGACGAGGGTGGTCACATCGCGAGTGGTCAGGATGAGCGTGCGGGCGCTATGGGTTGTCTCCCGCACGGCGCGCGGCGAGGAGGCGCGCGTTCGATACTCGAGGTGAGCGATCGATACTCGAGGTGAACGATCGATACTCCTTGGGTTGTGTGCTCGGAATCTGTTTTTTGTTTTAGACTTGCGGGAGGAATTCGATGATGTGTGAAGCTCGTTGTTGTTGTTGGTGGTGGTTTTTAAATCACCGGTGTGCCAAGGATGGGTACAGGGGTCGGAGAGTTACAGCAGCAGCAAACAAGACGACAGTGTAAAATAGAGAAAATGATGGACAAGTCACGAAGTATATCTAATTAACGCATTCGTTGTGTATTCATAAGTGCGATGTATTAAGGTTGGGCAAGGCAGCATACAGCACCAATCGAACAGTCCCAGACCAAGCCAGTATAACGCCACACGGTACAATGGCACATTCACATTGCACGATCGATACTACACAGGTAATGATCAAAGTTACAAATCACATTTGCTAATGTCCCTGGTTGGCACTATTTTCCTGCTTCAGGATGTCTTTTTTAATCTTCCTTTCCTGAAGCAGAAGATTAGTGCTGGATATTGTTTAACGTCAGTTGCATGGCGTGATATACGTAAATAAAACGAACACAATTGTCAACAATACTGCCTTAGAATATAACAATATATACATATTGGGCGACGTTTCGGGCAATAATAGCCCCTACCCTTGGTGAGTGAGTGTTATTTTGTTAATTGTGCTTTCGCACCACTGCCAACGCAGCAGCACCATCAATAATTATGATCATTTGCAACCCTTTGGCCATCCGAATACTTATTGTTTAAGCATACTTCACCAAGCGCGACGCTGTGGGTAGCTTAAGATGTTTTATCACTTGGCCAACGATGTTAGCTGTGACTGGGAATCAAATGCAGGTCTCCAGGTTGATAGTGCAGTACGCTAACCACTGTGCCACCGCTCCTCCGATGTTGTACCTGAACTATAGATATTTCTAGATTTTAAGCTTTCGTGACTGCAGGGATTCATACTCTTTGTTTTTTTTTTCGGTAAAGTCACGTAGGTAAAATATAAAATTAATGAAAACAACTAAATTAAATCACTTTTATTTGATTTTTTACCTACATGACTTTATCGGAAAAAGTATAGATATGTTTAAGGGTATAATATCATACACACTGGTCGATGGTGGCATCTCCAGACAATGGACTGATCTCGAGTGGGAGTCGTGAGAATATGTATTTTCAGATCCGTCTTTGATCTAAGACGTCTCTAGCCAGTGTGGACGAGGAGACGAAATGCCCTCTGGAGGAGCTCTCCAGGGCCTCCCTGTAGTTGGCGGCCCTTGCGCCAGTCGCGACATGCCGCAAGCAATTGCAGGGGCTGCACCTTGACCCTTTTCACATTTTAAATATGTTTGTATACGAGACATGTTTGTGTCCATAACAAAGGTTTTTGGGTTAGATCGCGTAAGTATCGATGTGTTGTAACCCTCCACCACCCGACACGGTAAGGTTTGTCACGTAAACAAAAAGTAAATCCACAATGTTGTCGTAAATCCACCAGTCGGCTGAAGTAGTAACTAATTGGCGCGCTTTGTTTATGTGACAAACCTTCCTTGCTGTGTCGGGTGGTGGACGATTACGACACATTTATACTGCAGGATCTAACCCAAAAACATTTATTATTAATAATATTGGTCGCGAAAGCCTATGTGTTTGACTGTTATCACACAGATGCTATCCCATCGTGGAGGCCCAAGCCAGGCGCCTCAACGGACACTCCTACTCTCCGGCACCCACACACGAAGAGCTCCTCCGCTTACTCGGCAACAATAAACGCTCCCACAATCACCACCACCACAGTGGCGATAGTGATGATGACGTCGACGATCCGGACTGCTGCTGCAGCGACGACGTGGATGACGGCGGCGTTGGCTCGTTCCACGCGGGCTTGGTGATCTCTGTGCACGGGCAGAGCGCGTGGCCCCTGCTCGTGACGCGTGCCACCCCCGAGTGGCATCTCGTGTGCCTGCCCCTCGTCGAGGGACCCCTGGAGCCCCGGCCACCCCTGGGGATGATTCTCGGGGTCCCTCAGGGCATGGCCCTCCTGCAGGGCATGGCTGCCTTCATGGTGGATCAGCAGCAGTCAAAGCCAGGAGCTGTTGATGCCAAGGTAAAACCACATCCAGTGTGAGACCGCAAAATGATAAAAAGAGATATCAATATCATGATCATCATCATCCACTGCTGGATGAAGGCCTCCTCATGCCATCTCCAATGCTGCCACCATTCTTTATGAACTGATTGCATTGCTCCATCTCCACAGTGGTTGCCCTCGAGGACGCACCCTCACTTTGGCCACCATTCCATCACCAATCTTGTCCTTCGGCCACAACCACGTTTTGCCGCCAATCGCATTTGTTGCCAACAGGTTGCCCAGTTCAGCACGCTCATGATCTACGCCTGCCCGTTTGGCCGCCCGGCCGAAACCGACTTCAGAGTGCTGCTGCGGGAGCTGGCCACACCGTCTGGCAGCAGCGGAACGTCAGAGCAGCAGCAGCAGCGGCCTGCCCCGGCATGGCGGCCCCTGTGCGCTCAGCGAGTGAAGCCGCTCGTGCAGGATGAGCGTGGCGGAGGTGGTGCGCTCCGTGCAGTACGGGCGCAGGGACGTGCCCGACGTCTGGGAGGTGTACGGATCCGTTGAGTGCAAGGTGAGCCTAGCGGCGCTCCCGAAGTTACGTGACAAACTGTGCCAAACTCACGTTTTCTTTTGTAATTAATAACTTGCGCAGCTTGGCGCGCAAGGCATATCTCATCAACATCATCGTTGGTTATTGTCTATCCATCACTGGATGAAGGCATCCCCATATATTTTCCATCCCTCACTATTACGTGATGCCACACAATCCATCTCACTCCTCCACATGAGCTGATCTTGATGCTCAATTTCTACGTTGGTCATCCTTTCGAGTGCACTTAGCTGCTGTTTCCATCACCAGTCTTGTCCATCAACCATATATGCTGTCTCATGTTTATGTCTGTCGTGTTTCTAATCCAGAGAAAACCACGCCTAATGGTGCTTCAACAACATTGTACTGCTATATGCCTCGTTTGATGGCTCCTCACTGTCAAATGTTCCTAAGCTACAGCTGGCGCCTAATTTTTCACTGAATATTCTCCAGGTCCTTGTAAGACTGCAGTAGGTGCCACGTGACTAGCAGCCACAGCCATTGGGAGAGGTCTACTGGATGTGGTGCACCAGCTGTGTTTATACTTTTCAGGTCACTGACCCAGACAATCGGTGGCTGATTTCTTAAATGATGGCGGGTCTCTTATAGCTCGACTCTGCCTTAAATCTGTACCTTGTGCGATGTATAAACATCACCACTGGAGATACATGAAAGGCGGTCGAACGTGGTCGCTGGCCACACAGCTCTTTCATGCGCTGCACCTAGCCATCAGATGTGCCCGCTGAACAGCACTTTGCCTCAACATCCTGTGCGGGGCCATACGCTTCATCTCCGTGTGCGGTCGTTCGCAGTGCGAGCTGGACGGCACGCCGGACGTGAGCGCAAATCTGACGCTGCCGGCGAACGGCGTCCCGCTGGAGGACCTGCTGCTGCACCAGTGCGTGTTGGCGCCCGACCCGCAGCTCGTGTGCCCGCTGAGCGTCGCCGCTCCCAACGGAGGGGACCTGTCCTTCACGGGGCCCTACCGCTTCCGCTTCGTGCCACCGCACGACGGCTTCGCGCTGTGCTCCTACACGGCGCAGGTGTTGGCAAGAAGCGGCGACGCTTGTCTTACTTATTTTGTCCGTGAATGAAGATGTTGTTCCTTAAATAAACTGTGATACTCTGATTAGCATGGTTGGCTACATGCGGTGCAAAAGAGTCGTACATACATATTGCATTGCCAGTGGTGCACAAGCGCAAATAACAATAACTTGGTTTTATCGATATCGTTGCCCTAAAGAGAAAATATTTTAATTTGGTGTTTCAAGGAATAGCCCTTCTTCATAGTAAGCAATGGTAGGAAATGGCCTTTCTATGATGATGGACCTTTGCCCAAAATCGGATCTATTATTGTGTTTTAATTGTATTACGATGGAGCTGATTAGGCTTTCACATCCGTGTGAATTATTGAATGTGTTAAAATGTTTTACTTTATAAAATAATAAGAAAAAATTATCAAGTCTGGGGGTCCACAAAGGATTATATGTAGCTCTATAAAAGTAATATCCTTGTAGGAGTTGTAAACATTGAGCCTATAGTGCAGTATATTGACAACAAACATCAATTTCATAGAAACTTGAAGCTAATCTCTTAGCAGTTTTAACATGGTTAAAAATTACATTTGTGTTTGCTAATTGAATTGCTCATGGCACTAATTCAGTTAATTGGGTTTGTGTTACACCCCACAACAAAGTCTTGGTGTTTAAGTAATGTAATAACGTTACAAATTGAAAAATTGGTTTTCTTAAATCCTGTAATCCGTGTCTAATCCACGTGCATTGTGCAGGCGCCCATTCCGCCTGTCCGTGGTTCCTTCCGCCTCGCTCTGGAGAAGGACGAAGACAAAGAAGACCATTTTGAGCGCTACGACAGGGAGGGCGGCGACCAGGACCGGTCGGATCGACGAACTGGGGAGGCTGGAAGTGAACGAAACGGCAAAGGACTGGCTCTGAGGTTGACCCTCGACTTGAGGCTACATGAAACCGTGAAAAATTCCTTTGACCACTTCGAGGCACGCATTCCCTTGGCAAACAGGTACACCCCTGGCGTGGAATTTGAAAATGGGCATTTTTTGTTTAAACCCCCTTCCATCACCTCTGGCCTACCCAACCGTATAGTCACACCACATGTTGATCTGCGGATTGTAATACGAGTATTCCGACCTCTTCCAAGGCACCTCGCTAGCGTGGAAGAGTAGGCCATATACCTCAGTCGAGGGATTCTCTAGGGCTCCCTCTTGTGGCATAAGCAAGTAATCCCAGGGATGAATTGTTAGCTTTTTCACGATGTACATGCTGTAGGTTGTTTTCTTGAGTGCAGCTGAATGATAGTTCAGATGTAACATATGGAAAATTCATCATTGAATGTATGAAACTTCACTTTCCCTTACTAATGCTACACAAGTATATTTTAAGTGGATGGGATAGAAATGTTGGTAAATTCTTGGAATTCGTAATCCAATAACGATGTTTTAAATAGATGTTTTTTTAAGGAATAACAACTCCGTATTACGCGTGTATGAATATCTTAAGGGTGTCTGCTTTTGAGGCCCGTGCCATAAATATTCTAAATGGGGTGGGAAAAAATCCCACTCTAGCCACCATTTCAATCTTGCATTGAGTAATGCAGAATTGATACAAGCGTGCAGTCGTGGGGCATGGATGAATGACCTAGTTACATTAAGACTTTGATGTCTTGGAATTGACTTCACTACATACAGGGTCATGCATAATTATTGATGCTTTCTGTATATTTTATGTCACCTCTAGTGGCCCCATAACGAATGTGGCTTACAAAGTATCATGTGGTCAGTTGGAAGCACTCAGGGACCAGGATTTGCTCATCTGGACTATTGGTAAGCAATTGTATATTTTGTATGGTATGAGCAAGGGTCTGTATGGTATTAGATGCTTAAAGCTATGATTTTCAACTCGAATTACATTTTACCACAGCAGTCTACTTTTCACTACATAACAAATTACAGTAAATATGTACGTGATATAATTTACATACAAGCCTAACATTTAATACATTTACCAATTTAATAATTTAAATGTAGTTGTATTTTGCTTCGTACGGTCGTGTACAATGTATGGATAAGATCCTGTACAATTTTCAGATATCGATCCATATATCATTGTTCTGTGAATTGCCATTGATTTTAGAATGTTAGGCAAAAGAAACGTACAGCCCTTCGTCAATCAACTTGTGTATGAAGACCTTGCCGTGTCAGTCATATGGGGGTCGTTTGACCACACTGGTCAGTGTGGGTTGGTGAAGAGGGGGGGGGGGGGATCAAGGACCCGTTCAGATATCACTCGTCGCTGATGCTCACCATGACCCAGAATCAAACTGTTTGCTGGGTTTATAAATACACTGCGCTAATCACCCCGGCACATTCTTTTTTGTATTACTGATCTACATTGTTAGAACAGAAGCTACATATGATTACATTGCAACTGTATGAGAATAATGGTGTGCAACACATAGCGAAGGAACACTTAAGTGTAGAAAAATGGCAGGCACAAGGAACTAGGCTGTTTGTGGGTTAAAGAACTGATGTTGAAATCTTCTGACATGGGTTTTTTTCCCCTTTGCTAGGTCAACGGTTTCCAAAGTCCCTAGAAGCCAGTCTCGTTGCGTGCATTGGTGTGAGCTCGGAAAAGGAAGCTGTAGACATTTCCTGCAATGTACTCGATTCCTACGTTCAGGTTTGAAAAGCAACACACATTCTCTGCCAATAAACCACAGTAATGCAGACATGAAAAAAAATAATCCTGTTTGTTTCAATATCCTGTCCAAAATTCAGACTACCTAACATCTGCCAATCCTACTGATTTAAGCAGGAATCTAATGATGTTTTTAGTGTCACCACCGCATAGCGATTTGCAATGCAAAAATTGTCAACGTTTTAGTAAAAAAAAATTATAAGGTGCTTTGATCAGCTTTGAAATTCAGTTTGTGGTGAAATGGTTTAAAAATTGGCAGCCTTCTGCTTAAATTGGTAGGGTTGGCAAATACGCCTAATTGTAAATTTTCTTATTTGATTTTCGAGTTCCTCTGTATAATACATGCAGTAATAGATGAATGCATTTTACGAGTGGCAGTTTTAAGCGAGAAGGGAAGGAAATCCAATTTAAAATAAATCTGCCAATGTAATAAAGCACCACAATAATATATGTTTGTACTACAAACCTGAATTAATGATGACAAACTAATGAAGAAATATTACATTGCCTGTTTAGTGATGTGCTTGAGAACAAATGAATTAATAATATACCGCGGTGGCGTAGATAAACGTTGCCTGCAGGTTATCAGCGTTAATGCATTTGGGTGTGGTCCCCATAGCGTTACGCATTGGAGGAAAACCTCATGGCCAGCTGTACAGTACATGGGCTGGGGATAGCCAGTTTGGAGAACCCAGCCTGCAGATTAATTAAGTTATTGATGTTTAATATGCCAGCTCATATGTATACATGCTGGTCCAATGAACTGCTAGAACAGGAGTGTGTTACGTCTACTTGATAGGTGTGCATACTCAATGTGTTGACTAACAGGGGGGGAGAAAGAGCACACTGAAAGCTGATACTCGTTTCCTGAGACTGCTGAGCTGATGTAAGCTAAGGCTACTGAGCTGACACAAGTTTACTAAGGCCATTGAGTTGATGCAAGCTGACCAAAACTACTGAGCTGATTATAGCTGCCGGAGACTGCTGAGGTAATTTAAGTTGACTTGAGTCTACCGAGCTGTTACAAGTTGATCCAGAGCCCTGAGCTGATACACGTTGGCTGATACAAGTTGACTAAGACTCTTGAGCTGATATAAGTTGATTTAAGAATTCTAAGGAATGCACGTTGACTAAGCCGATTGGGCAGATGCAATTTGCTTGAGACTTGTGAATATTTTTCATGAGCCACCCATACTGATAATGTCATGCACTTTATTTGTATTCCAATGTAATGGTTTTTTGTGGCGATTAAACATTGCGCTCATGCTTGAGACTAAATGCAGTTTGTGGCCACGCTGCACCGTGAAGTCCATGTATGTCTCTCTCCATGCAGCTGCGATTCAAGATTCAGGACTACACGCTGACAGGCTGCGCCGTGGATCCACATTCCATACAAGTTCAGCCACCAGTCAAGCCCAAGCTGATCACCGGCAAGCAGCACACATAGCGGGCGCACACGTGCCCACTCCGTGGGTGGTGCTGCAACCAACCATAACTCTCTACAAAGTCTCAACCTTTTAAAAAAACCGTTGATTGTTTTTGATTGTTGTGTTTTTTTTTCTTTTTCAGCAAGAGAACTCGTCTCCGCAGAATACATCATCTGGAACAAGTTGGGTGATGCGCCTATTGCCTACAGGCCCGATGCCTATGCTTAAAGGAAGCTTCCCACTCTCAAGCTTTCGTTCTTTCATTGGCAAACGGGGGCTTTAAAGCACAGCACGAATCAGTGACTTAACAGTAACTGCATAGGTTTATTTCTCATCCTGCACGCTAAGAAGTCGGCCAGCCTGTGGGTGTTTTTTCATATTTGTAAAGCGACAAAAGAAAAATATGGAGCTGTAAATAATGCCTGGTCTCAAGCCTTTTCAATAAAGTGACTGCGATGATTGTGAAGATGTATTCTTTGTTTATAAAAAAAAAACTGCCATAATTGTTTTTCTTTCGAGTGTTGCAGCCGAATATTACCGGAGATTGAACAGTTGATGTTGGGATTCAGACACATTGCATTTCTACAATGGGCTATATACATCGCATTACTCAACAGTGTGCATTGGAAGTCTGTGACGCTTATGTTTAGAACATGTTTTCACAAGTATCAGTTCATGGGAAAGACACTGAAAAGGCATCAAATCACAGAGTAGCGTGAATATTGTCAGTGTATTGAGTGAACCAATTTTTTGTAACACATAGGCCGGTGTGCTGTACTAGTAACGAATTGGCATATTCTGTTTACGTGACAAACCATACTAATTGGCTGTGTCGGGTGGTGGCGGGTCTAACGACACATTTATGCTATCTAACCCGGAAAAAAAAACATGAACCCAGTTTTTGCCATACGCTCATGTGTTTTACCACTCATACCGGGTATAGCTTTCTGATAATACATTATTTGGCTCCTATAAATACCTCTGATTAGCCACTTCAATGAGCTGTCGTGTGTGACTAGGTCGCCTCTGAAAAGAGCTAATAGCTCTAAATAAAGTAGTGTTATTGAGCGCAGGTGGAAACTGTCGTCTTCAAGATGTAGACGCTCACCCAGAGCCCTCATTATTTTGATGGTGCATTGTCTTTGAGCTGTACGCCTTTTGGCGTCCTCTGGTCGAGCACCAATTGGATTGAGGCTCAAAAGAAAGCCGTCCCTTGGTGTGGACCAATCAGTTTCAAGGACTGCATATATTATGAGTGTTTTTTGTTTACATTTTGACTGCAAGTATTGTGGTTAATGCAGACATGAATCCTTGTAAAAAGGTTTCAGTTTTGTTGCCAGAAAAAAGGGGAAAACCCCTATTATATTATATCTTGTCAATGGGAAGGATTATGAAGTTGCTGCTTGGTAACAAAATAAGTGGTTTTGCTCCTATAAAACATTGTGGCCACTTTTCTCAAATTCGTGTTTACTGAAACATCAAAGTGTGCGTGAGTGAAAGCTGGTTACTACAAGAATCGCGTGTGTATGGGGTAACAGGAGACCCACAGCAACGTGGCCGTGTCAAAGCTGGCAGATCAAACGCAGCAGTGTTGGGCTTGTGCGGAGAGGGGCAAAGGAGATCATATAACCCCCTACATTAATAAACGAGGAGGTATACGCATTGTATGGATGTACGGTGAACTTCTTTCGCACCGTACGTAGCCCACCGTGCTAATAGAAGGTGCGGGGGGAAGTCCATTCGGTGAGCACTGCAGTGGCAATGTTGCGGAGCTAGGATTTTCAGGTAGGGCGGGCAAACCCCTCCAGCAATGAAACATGTTAGGAGTTGTTAGTAAGGACTTACTCTTTGGTTCTTAAGGTTAGGTCACGTAGAAAGAAAATAAATTAAGTAATAAAATACGACGTTTCGATTGCAACACAAGCAGTCGTCATCAGGTAGAAAACAAACCCTAGTGAACCTCAATGTGCGTGTCTCCGTGTCTGTTTTGTCTCAAATTTAAAAGATCACTAGGTTTGTTTTCTACCTGATGACGGCTGCTTGTGTTGCATTCCACTGGGATATTTGCACAGGGTTGTTGGTGTACGGGGATTTTTTCTGCAATATTTTGCTGTCTTTTCTTGGATTTTCAGTTTGCACATAGTCACTTTAAGATGTTTTCTTGTTCATGTTTTTTGTTTGTTGCGGTTGCACCCGATTCAAGAGCCGAATGGCTCACATGGCTATACCTAATAAATGAACTTTGAAACGACGTATTCTATTACTTAATTTATTTTCTTTCTACGTGACTTTACCGAAAGAACCAAAGAGTAATTGCTGCAGTCACGAAAGCTTCAAATCAAGGAAGGACTTTGTCCCTTTCTTTGTATTCGACGCGTGTGCAGCGATGGCTCAGCCATCGATCGAGGATCGAATTCGAACCGCGTGGTGTGATCGGCATCGCGCTCGCTGGAGGTGTTGATGCCTTCAGGGAAGTCGTGTACTGTATAAGCAACTGCGCACAATTATGAGTCACTTATAGCCGCTTTGCCGTTACTTATTGCCAATTATGGACTCAGACTATGGTCCTATCATCTCATAGAGTCCCTGGCACGAAATAATATTCTACACAGTGGCAGTGTGGATCGCAAAATGCCGAATTATTACTGATAAACCACAATGATCCGATCGAAATTAAGGATTTCGATCGGATCATTGGGGGGGGGGGGCACGTGCAGTATGGTCAAACAACCCCCGCGACTAGCGGGGGTGGGGGGGGGGGTCCTCATCCAGCAGTGGATTGACATAAAGGGCTGCGCTATTTTGGCTGCCCATCGAACACAGACTGTGGGCACCGCGTCGCGCGCTTTCAGACGCGCTTCTGCGGCCGTCTGGAACGCTCTTCCGATATTAGGAAGAACATTGGGGCGATGCACTTTCAAATCATCTCGACTGAAAACGAATTTCCGTGGAACTGCTGGCTGTGTTAGGTGCTGTTGTCCTTCCCCAGCGCCCCCGACGAGCGTGGTTTGGCCACGTACGGCGCGAAAGAAGTTGAACGTCAGCAGCAACCAACCCATCAATGTCCCACCACCCTGTGCACGGTGTCAAATTCAAAGGTCAATTAAAATGTTGACTTACAACTTTCGTGACTGCAGGAATTAATATTAGTGCTTCTTTCGGTAAACTCACGTAAATAGGAAACCAAAAGAATTCTAAAAAAATGTAAATAAAAATTGTAAAATAAAATATAATTTAAATTTAATCTCAGCCTGATGAATACCGCTTGTTTTGCGATCGAAACGTGGGTTTTTTCTGTTTTATTATTTTATTTTATAGTTTTATTTTATTATTTTTTATTTAATTGTCTTTTTTCGATTTTTTTGTTTTGTTTTCTATTTACGTGACTTCACCGAAAGAACCAAGAATATCATACGTCAACGGACCGGCGCCGCAACTTCGTTCTCAAGGACGCCCTCTCTCGGCTCACTTCCCCCATTCATATCGACAGTGACAGCAGCGGCAGCAGCAGCAGCAGCTTGCGGCGTGGCGCTGTCGCTGTGGCCTTGCTCGCTTCGTCTCTCGGGTCGTCCGCTCCCCAGCGATGGACGGAGACGGTGTGAGGCAGAGGAAGAAGGAGCAGGCGACGAGGGTCAATGAAGCAGCAGCAGCAGCAGCAGGAGGAGGAGATGGAGGCAAGCCTCCGGAGGAGACGGAGCGAGGAAGCGCGCGGATTCTGCGGCCCGGATCTCTGTGGGCCACGCGGGAGCTGCTGCTGCGGTCCCTGGCGCTCATCTACGGTGAGAGCGTGAGACAAAGTCGTGCGTTGGTGCACCTCTTTGCCTCCCTCCACGACTACTCCCACCCCCCCACCACACCCCATCTGGTCTGACGCCTCCCAGCCGTGGACATTGTTGGCACGGCAGTGGCTCGTCTCAAGCCCCATGCGCCCTGCCGGGTCTCACGCATTGGGCGTGAGTCGACCCGTGCGTTGTGAACTCACCACCCACCGCCGCCACCCACCACCCATCCACCCACCCACCAACCACCCACCCACCAACCACCCACCACCAACCACCCACCACCAACCACCCACCACCAACCACCCACCACCAACCACCCACCACCCACCACCCACCACCAACCACCCACCACCAACCACCCACCACCAACCACCCACCACCAACCACCCACCACCAACCACCCACCACCAACCACCCACCACCAACCACCCACCACCAACCACCCACCACCAACCACCCACCACCAACCACCCACCACCCACCACCCACCACCAACCACCCACCACCAACCACCCACCACCAACCACCCACCACCAACCACCCACCACCAACCACCCACCACCAACCACCCACCACCAACCACCCACCACCAACCACCCACCACCAACCACCCACCACCAACCACCCACCACCAACCACCCACCACCCACCACCACCCACCCACCACCACCCACCCACCCACCACCACCCACCCACCACCACCCACCCACCACCACCCACCCACCACCACCCACCCACCACCCACCCACCACCCCACCCACCACCCACCCACCACCACCCACCCACCACCACCACCCACCACCACCCACCCACCACCACCCACCCACCCACCACCACCCACCCACTAACACCCACACACTAACACCCACCCACCACCACCCGCCCACTAACACCCGCCCACTAACACCCACCCACCAACACCCACCCACTAACACCCACCCACCAACACACCACCACCCACCACCACCACCCATTACCACCCACCACCACCCACCAATTCTCTCTCCCTCTCGAGTCTCACATCTCCAGCAGGCCACGCTGGCTCTTGGCTCACTGCTGCTGACTTGCACGCTGCCTGCGAGCTCGGCTACATTGTTGTCAATAAATGAGAACGTTTGCAAATGTGAATTTTTGTTGTACTAGGACCCAATTTCCCAAGAGAGATCATTGTTTTGTTTTTAATGGAACGGCTATTGATTCTGTCAAAACGTCAGAATCCAAAGTCTCGCTATACGCAAATAAGCTTTAGGACTGCCCATCTGTCCTATGCAGTACTCTTATATCTATGATGTACTGTTGTCTCGTTAGTACTGCCCAAGTCTGTCATGTATACCGTCTCATTTGTACACTGCTATTGTGTCGTTTCTACCGCATCTACAGTCCCACAGAGTTTAATGGAATAGTAACCATAGGATTACCACTGTTAACTTCCCACAAAGAGGTAACGATTTTATCGACCATAGGAATGATACTGATGATGATGATCCCGAGTCATCCTCTGGCTAGGGCGGTCCCACCCAGCAATATTTGTACTAAAGTAATTTAAAACTTCAGCACAGTACTGTAGACGACACTTTTCATGACAGCATGGGGATGTTTCCAGCGTCCACCATCCGTCAACTTGTCTGTATTGCACGAGCCGACAGCACCTTTGCGGTCCTTGTCAACAATGAGACATCCACGGCAGCGAAATGGTGACAGTGATCGATTAGATGTGGCAAGCGAAAGACGAAGCGCAAACGTTCTGCCGCGGACGCAGTGTGCGTTGAGAGGGGGCTGGGGAGGCTGGCAGGCAACAGCTGAGATCCGGGTTCCAGCCAGCCGAGATTTAAATCAATTGTGGTTTCTGCAGCGTTGGTAGTGATGCACGAGCAGAAATAACCAAAATAAAAACTGAACGCGTGTGTCATGTGCTACGCAGAAGGGTCATTGCCCGAAACGTTGCCGATAATTACGTCCTATTTCTTTCGGGGCAGTGTTATTGGTGGATTTGTTATTGCAAATGTGGTTTTGGTAAAGCGTAGGGACTCTTTCAAGATGTGTGACCAGTGTGGACAATTAGGCCAAATTTTCTCTCGATCGGATCTCTATATCTCTCTGCACTCGAGGCCCTTCCACCAGCATTGGCGTCAACGAGAAATCTCCAAGCCTGCACGTTTTACCGTTACCTCTTGTACCGAATACAGCATGCGTGTGTGTCCCTGAATACGGCATGCGTGTGTGTCTCTTGGATCTCAACGGTTGGGAGCGGTAGTGTAGCGGTCAGCACTACGCTGCGCTACGAACCTGGCGACCCGTGTTCGATTCCCGCTCACGGCCAACACCAGTGTTATCTGAACCGGTCCTGGGCCTCCCCTAGGTTGACTCAGCTTCAAATGAGTACCTGTTGCGGTGCGTAAACGTCGTCACTGGGGCGACAAAGGCGGCCGGGCGTGGTGTTGGCCACCCATCCCCTCGTGTGCCGTGCCGGCCTTCATAGGTGCTCGCTAACACCACTTGCCCCAACAGTCTGTTAATGCTATACGGGGGATCTTTGTCCCAACAGTGGTGGCATTTTTGGTGGCACTGCACCAGAACAAAGCGCTGATCGGCGACAACGGCCTCCTGCCAGCGAGCCTCTACCTGCGGCGGATGCTGCGTTACGTCGGCGGTGGCCCCGTGGGCCTCCAGGCCGTCGCCCGCGCGCCCACGCTGCTGTGGCTGGCGTTGGACGAAGCCTCTTCGCTGGACTGGGCCCTGGACGCCGTGGCGTGCGCAGGGCTGGCCCTGGCCGCGTTTGTGGCGCTGACCGGCCGTGCCAACATGATCGTGATGGCCGCGCTGTGGATGCTGTACCACTCGCTCGTGGCGGTCGGACAGATTTGGTGAGTCTGCCTCGGTGGTTGAGAGGGCTGTGGAATTTGCCGCAGTAAGTTTGTTGAAATTCCTCGATGCCCCGTTACCAGCTGGAATAATAATGGCTGTGTTTGTCACTTTTGCATTTAAGACTTTCCTAGTCTCTTGTGTTCTCACCTGGTTCTCATCTGGTCAAACAAAATAAACTCAACTCATGAATTTTGGAGGTGTAAACAATTCACTTAATCACCCAGTTATTTGATTAATTGTTGCAAAACACAGTCATGATTTGATTCAATAATGTTTATTAAATTGTTGCGGATCTTGCGGTCGCTAGTGCCTACAAAAGTCACATGAATCATTGAATACAGCGTTTATTATTAATAATAAAACATTGATTCTTTCACTGTGATTTTATACATGTCCAGTATTGCGATATTAATCGATGCATCATTGCACCTCTAATAGATATATCGTGTATATATAGCAATTTATATTATATTTTGATTGAATCAAGTGTAAAGTTATCGTATTTTCAAAGATGGCTATAGACTGAATATAATAATGAAAACATTAACTCAACACAAACTGCTTAAAATATTCAAGCTTAAATGTGTATGTCAACACGTTATAGAGGAGCGCAGTGACACAACAGTTAGTAACACTGTGCTATGATCTCAGTGGCTTGAGTTCGACTCCTGATTTAACATCATTGGCGAGTGATATTGATACAAAACCTGATCCTCCGATTTCACCAACTCACATTGACCCATGTGGTAATAAAGGATGTTCACATAGCCTCCATAATTGACATGGCATGGGCAAGACTTCATCCACAAATGTAGTGACAAAGGGCTGATTATTTAGAATATTTCACACTATATTTGCACGTGCCTCTAAATATTAACAGTGTGATATAATTTTTTGGAAAGATCGTTGGTAATGTTTGCAATTCTTTTTTACTTGAATTTTTATCTATTTCTAATATTCAAAATGATTTTGATCTCTTTCAGGTACTCCTTTGGTGAGTGATACAAATTTTATATAACTTTCATCTACAGTCAAAATTGAAAGGTAAAGTTTCAAGGTAACTTAAATGTAACGTTTCATTTATTTTCTTTCAAAAGTTGGCAATTTCTTTAAAATAAATTATTTCATCAGAAAAAAATACAGACAAAAACAACAAAGATCTCTTGTCAATGCATAGCTATGCTGTGTGTCCTAAGCTCTCTGAAATAAGTTTGAAGCTTTGTTCATGAGTAGAAAAAACGTACGCTTTAGTGCGTCATTATCACACTCTAATGAGATCACACTGATACGTTTTCATGTAAGTGCAGTGCCATCACTGGTGCCCGACTACGTAACTTTTAAAGTTTTTTTCTCGTACGTGAAGCTTTAAACTTGTGTCGGATAACGCATTACCCACAGCCCAGACGTGTGTACAAGTTAATATTCTATTCGTTTATTGGCTTGCCTATAATGACTGGTGGCTGGGGCTTGCGTGTCTTGCAGGGTGGGAATCGCAGCTGCTCGAGACTGGCTTCCTCGCCATATTTCTGTGCCCGCTGCTGTCACTGAAGCAGTACCCACGTGGCTCGCCACCTTCACGTATCGTCATATGGGCCTTCCTCTGGCTCATATTTCGAATCATGCTCGGCGCTGTGAGTCTGATTTACACGCATCCTTCTGCTGCCCGTACAGCAACTCTCATCACTGCCACTGGGACGGTGACATGGCCGAGCGGTGACGCGTTTGCCGCCTGTTGCAGAGGGTTCTTGCGGTTCGAGCCCCATGGCGTCCCTGGTTAATGTTGCGGGTGTATTAACCAGAATAAATACGTGTCGTCTGATTCGCAGTGGGGGGTCAGTGATCCTGTTATGTTATTGGAAAAAATGTAAGCCATGTGTACTAGTGTCAAATTTGACAAAATTGCCAAACTCGAAGAAATTATCATAAAATTTACTCAATTAGGAAGATGCGTAGCAACGTCGCCCCCTCCTGTGAAAACTAATAGAGTCTTGAGACTAAGTGAATCATTGTTGGGCAAATGAATGTTACATAAGAAATGAATAACAGTAGTGAAACCCTCGAGCCACAACGTAGTTCAACCAGAATACGCTGCTAAGCTCGCAGTTTACAGATTGAAACGCATTTTAAAAAATCTATCTTTCGATTTTGGACTTTTTTGAGATTCCCGTGTACAGCAATGAAATCTGTTTAAATTATATAACGCTGTGTGTTTGGCAGTGATGGACTCATCTTCTTGGTTCTTTCGGTAAAGTCACATAGAAGGAAAATAATAAAATAATAAAAATAAAACATAATAAAATAATTATCACGACGTTTCGGCCACAACGCAAGCAGCCGTGACTTTACCGAAAGAACCAAGAAGATGAATCCCTGCAGTCACGAAAGCTTTAAATCGAAAAGTGATGGACTCTTTTTTTGTGTCAATGTTTAACCTGACTCGAGATTTATTCAGGTTCTTAAGTGGCATGTGTCACAATTTATAGGCATAATCTCAATTATTGCCAGCAGGGACGAACATGTGAAGTATTAATATGCGAGTACGGTTACATAAATGCACCTGATGAATGCAGCTGTTAAGTCGTCTATTACAGCAACAAACCATGTTTTTCAGGGTTTGATTAAAATCCGTGGCGATAAATGCTGGCGAGACCTCACATGCATGGATTACCACTATGAGGTAATGAGTGCCATTTTTCGTACCTTTTTCCCGCCTTTTTTCCCCGCCTTTTTCCCCGCCTTTTCCCCCTAATGTTATTCTAGCTGTGTTGTTATCAACATTTTCAATTCGGAACTCTCTCAGCACAGTGCAATGCTTCCGAGATCCCTTCAAGTAACCTCTTATTCACACTCGGGGTGCTGTGTTTTTCTCACATGCTCTGCTGTAGAAATGTTCATTGCATGGCAGTCAAACACATCTATATTTTTTTCAATCTCAAGGACTGACTTGCCAAATGTAATAAAAGAAAAACATATTGAATAGGAGGGAGTAGTTCTTTTTGTGCACCCATTGGTGACTGGAGTGAGACCATCAACCGCTTATTACATATTCCTTTTAATTCCGGTCGAGGCAATGATTGCAATTTCAAAGTGACGAGTTCACAAAATTGACCATCTCAGCCTCACACTGATAATACCAATCGTAGTAAGAGTTTAAAAGTGATGACCCAATTGCACAATTATCTAAAACCTATTTTTATATAAAACATCACCGAACTAAATATTTGTGAGAGTGCCGCGCGATGCAGTAACCGTCTGAGAGATGGCGATGGAATGGGGGGGGGGGGGGCGGCATGGCGGGGTGAGCCTTAACCCAGCAGTGGATTGATCTTGGCTGATAACGACGACAATGACGATCGTGGTGATGTTGTTCCTCGGTGTCTCGACCAGACTCAGCCGGTTCCAAACCCCGTGGCGTACTATATGCACCGCGAGCCGGCGTGGTTCCACCGTGCCGAGACGCTCACGAACCACTTCATCGAGCTCGTGGTGCCCTTCTTCCTGTTGCTCGGACGTCGTCTCCGCATCGTGCACGGCCTCCTGCAGATCCTCTTCCAGGTGCGGACCACACTCGTCGCACGAAACGCGCACCCTCAAGGGATCACGGGCCGGGGGTACGTAGCTCCGATGAGCACGGTCGGCTACGTACGGTGTGAAAGAAGTTCAACATACGTGCATACATAACGATGGACTGCTCGCCAAGGGAGGGGAAAACATTGCTGGGAAAACACTGTCAATGAACAGTTTACCAATACCATCATGCCTACAAATCCGGTTCCCGATGTAAGTCCATTATATTTTTGGCCAGTACTTTAATGCAATGCTTACCGAGGAACTTGCTTCAGAAGGGAGAGTGTGAAATCAACTCGGTCGTGCCAAAATCGTATTTTATGGAGCACTCGGTGCGACATTGAAAATGCATGAGGTGGCTGGGGTGGCTCAAGGGGCTAATACGGAGTCAGAGCACTGAGCCTGGACCACTGAGAACCTGGGTTCGAATCCAGGTAACCCATCTGTGATTCAAAAGCGTTTTGAAGTGTGTCAGCTCCGCCGCCAATGACTGCACAAGGAAACGGTCATCATTCGTTTTTACGCGAACTTGGCTCTTTACAACTCTGAAGACTAAACAAAAAATGTAGTTCGTAATTGCAATGTGACGACCATTTTTGTAGTAGAGCACATGGGAATTTGCACTGGGTTTTTTTTTTGGATAAAGGGCAATTGAATGGACCTCTGAAGTAATTTTTAACATGCAATAGAACGTGATGCGTTTAAATGTATTCATATCTCATCATTGTCATAGCGCAATCGAAATATAATTTAGATGAAAAAGCAAATGTTTAGTAAAAAATGCAATGCTCGAAGATGACAAAAGTGGTGACATGGCTGTCGCCTGATGAAGCTTGTTGTAATTACTGGCGAAACGTCGTACTCAGATTGTAAATGTTGTGGCTTTGCTGTCCAACGCACCGCTGTGCTGTACTAGTAACGAATTGGCACGTTCTGTTTATGTGACAAACCTTACTAGTTGGCTGTGTCGGGTGGTGGCGGGTTTAATGGCACATCTTTTATTTACACGATCTAACCCAAAACATCTGTATTATGGAAAATTACTTTCCTGCAGTAAAATTTGCCTTCGTTTGGTCAGCACAAAATATGCTTTGTTGGCCTATCAACATGCCCATTCGTGACTCTGGTTAGCTTCGAAATGAACTCGTCACGGTGATGTGGTTTTCATCGTCTCTTTGTCTCGTGCCAGGTGGTGTTGATAATCAGCGGGAACCTCAGCTTCTTAAACTGGCTTACCATAATACCGAGCCTGGCCTGCTTCGACGACGCGTCTCTGAGCTTCCTCATGAGCCGGTCCAAAAGGGAGAAGTTGATGGCACTTCAAGCAGAAGAAGAAAAGGATAAGCGACCCCGCAAACTGGGTAAACCTGGGTGCCTTTCCACATGCGTTTAATTTCAGCTGTTGTCAATGCTTTTGCTTATTGGTGGGGGGGGAGGGGGCCCAATAGGAATTTTAAACGCAAAACGCCGCTGAATTGTGATGCTGCCTTGGCAGTGGGGTGGACAGTGGCGATGAACAAAATCTCAACATATTCATCAATAACACTGCCCTCAAGAGGAACATATATATACGATCGGCAATGTTACGGGCGATGCCCCTTTTTCATAACAGATCTTTCAGATGTCACCGAATGACGAATGGGTGTTGCCAGGTTGAAACTATTTATCTCTCGTGCCCAATTGGTGTGGCTAAGATGCTTGCAATGATGGTAAATATCACTACTGCGCATAGGTTCTCTCAGTTTTGCTGTATCTGATAAAAATATATATATAATTTGTGGGCTATTTTTAAGTGGTGGGCCTTACTTGGCTGCAAGCCGTACGAAATAAATTTGTGGACCATAGCTTCCCCACCCCTGGTTTAATACATCTCGAGATTTGTTTACATTCAGTTATACATATATATTTTAAACACGCGATTTCACGTGCGTATCAATGAATCTGTTCAACTTAAAACGTTTGAACGTTCCTTCTAGGTGCTCTGGTGCGCAGTTGCGTGCATGTGCTGCTCGCACTGCTCATCGCGTATCTGAGCGTGCCCGTGGTGCACAACCTCATGAGCTCCACGCAGCGCATGAACTCCTCCTTCGACCCGCTGCGCATCGTCAACACCTACGGCGCCTTCGGCAGGTGAGCCCGCCGGCTTCGTGTGACCGAGCAAGGCGGCGCTCGTCTGTCTCTTGTGTTCCCACGAGCGAATTGAATTTATCACGATCTGCGTGACCCGATTGTATACGCACCTCGCTATCCCCATCCCCGTTCGCTCGCTCGTGTGTGTGCGTGCGTGTGCGTGCCTGCCTCTCTTGGCACTGTTCAAGTTTGTTTTTGTTTAACCAGGTGAGAGCTCAAGATAACAACACCAGGGTGCTCTTGATTTGCAGGAGTGGCCTGGCAAATAAAACTCGTAGGAAAACAACTGTGTCGTCACATGAGAAATCGATAATATTGCATAAACGTAAATCTAAGTTAAACAATAAATTCATTGTCGGGATAAGTCGGCTCGGGCAGATTTTTTTTACTTTTCACAGTACAATAAAAATTAAGTTACAGAAACATTAAACAGATATAGGGGTGACTATTATATTAAAGGACATATATATAATGATTGTATTGATAAAGCGCCCTTCATCAAATATCTCAAAAGCGCTGTACAAGACGCAAGCAGCAGACCCTCGGCACGGCGACAATCGACCAAAGTGACGGTCAAGTCATTAGAGTAATTTTTGAAAAACGTGAACGCACGTGTCGTGCGCGTGGCCGCCGTCGCCGGCAGCATCACCAAGGAGCGCACGGAGGTCGTGCTGCAGGGCACGGCCAGCGTGGACCCGGCGGACGCGGCCACCGAGTGGGAGGAGTACGACTTTGTGTGCAAGCCGGGCGACACGCGCCGCCGCCCCTGCCTCGTCTCGCCCTACCACTACCGCCTCGACTGGCTCATGTGGTTCGCCGCTTTCCAGGTGCGTTCGGCCGCCTCGCCAGGAGCCTTTTTGACTGCCCCCTCGGAATCCGTCTTCACTGTAAACCGGCTTCCGCTGCTCCCTTGAAAGCCGTCTCTCCTCCCTCGTCCATCCTGCTGCTGCTACTCCCTGCCACCAGTTATGACCAGGCCTAACCCTATCACTTTCCCTATCACTTCCCCTACCCTTATCACTATCGTAACCCCTTTCACTACCCCAACCCCTATCACTACCCCTGACTTCCCCTATCACTACCGCTACTCCCTGACCCTGCCCCCAGCTACAACCAGCTCCACCCAAACCCCTCCTTATCCTCTCTCAACTATCACCAAAACTACACCACCACTTTTGATAAACCACACTTTCAACAACTATCATCTCCTGTATCATTTGATCTTGGCTGTAAAGCGCCTGGGAATAAGGCACTGTATACATCTAGATGATAAGGTGATGATGATGTTCCGTTTACTGTTTTCACAATATTTGTTTTGTTCAAAACGTGTTTTTTGCGTTGGCGCTGTCAGTTCTTTATTAGCTAGGAGGGGCACGGTAAGTCTCGTACAGACGGTTCAAAATGGACGAAACTTTAGCATAAAGTTCTGTAGATATTTGGAACTTACCCTTATGAAAATTGGCCAAATTGATCTAAGGGTTTGCCAGAACCTATAGATCCAATGCAGAGCAAAAAAAAGCACAATTTAAAAATATGAAATGCAGTTTGCTCTGACAGCTGCCATAGCACTGATGAGATACTTCCAAGGACGAAGCCATTTTGGAAAGCTAGCCATGATCTTTGTGTTGTATGAATTCCATGACTTGCCTACTCTCTGATATAATTTTAATCAAAGTTAATTAATGAATTTTAAATGATAAAATATACTTCAGAACCCTCGAGGAGTGTTAGTAATTAGTTTTTTAATCAATGTTATGAATTTATTACTGGAAAAATTAATGCATATATTTGTCATTTTAATTAACTGTGTCATTGGGGTGTAAATTTTATGAATGTGTGGCCATTAGCTGTCTCGCCATTTTGCCTCAAATAACCCCAATAAATATCTTTTTACAGATTTTTTTTTCTTTTAATAGAACCCGATGACATGTAATATCTCTGGGGCGTTGGCAGAGTAGTTAGCGCTGTGCGCTATGAACCCAGAAGCGTGGGGATCGCTCCGCGCACATCAGTGGCGAGCGATGTCTGAACCAACCTTGCGCGCCCCCTTCAACAATCCACACTTTACTCAGCATGGTGAAAACTAAAAATAACAACCATTATCAACATTGCATGGGAAAGCCTTCATCCCGTATTGGATTGATTAACCGCTGCAAATCAATGTGATTATTTTACGCGCAACTGCAGCGGCCATAGTAAATCCTCAGCTCATCAAAAAGATCGGCAACACGTCAACGCCGACGTGAAGCGTTGCTCGATGAAGTGTTTAACGAACGCGGCGTTGTCCCTGTTGTTCAATAAGACGTACGAGCAGAACCCCTGGCTTTTGCATCTTGTCGGGAAGCTGCTCACCAACGACAACCAAACGCTGTCTCTGATGGGCAAGAACCCCTTTGAGGGCCGCGACCCTCCCCGGTGAGTGGCGACCTTTCTAAAATCCACAGCCACTTGTTTACCCCTTTTCCGCTGTACTGACTGAGCCGTGCCGGGGCCGTACCGAATGAGTCTGGCGCGGCTCAGGAGGCGCCAGTTGACATTTCCGCTGCAGACGCCGTGCCGTGTTGCTGACGTCGCAAACAATAATCGATTCGGAGACGTGCGTAGGATGGCGTGGAAATGCAACGAACACACCATCGGCTCACTCGCGATATACACATCGAATCGTGTGCATGAAAATTGCTCATTTACAATGTATGCAAATAATATAATAATCTGACACTCGGCCTCATGAAAGCAAATCTGTATGAATGAGTTTGGAAAGGAGTTTGATAAAAATGTTCGCCAAAAATATTCTAATTGATCCATGATTCGAATCACTCGGATGATAATATCCCGTCGCATAGCGTTGGCTGGACAACCCCGAAACCACCGTACCACGACAAACACCATCCCATTACCGCACAACTGTTAACGACGGCTGCAAGGTAAACCTACCAGCCGGGAGAGGCCGCTAACACCATCGCCTTGCAGGTGGATAAGGGCGCAGCACTTCCGCTACCAGTTCAGCGAGCCGGGCAGCGCCCGCGCGTCCGCCGGGCACTGGTGGCAGCGCAAACTCCTCGACCGCTACCTGCCGCCCGTCAACCTCGACTCGCTCGCCGCGTTCTTCCGCGCGCAGGAGTGGCCGCATCTCCGCGCGCCCCGCAACCAGCCCATTTAAACGCCGCTGCGCTCCCGCCGTCGCTCCCGAAAAACAGGGAAAACAACAACAAAAAACGAAGCACGTTTGCGGCGCAAAAAGCCGTGATGTATGTTAAAGTTCTTTCGCGCCGCACGCAGGCCAACCGTGCTAATCGTGCTTCGCTTGGCGACAGATGTTTGGGTGAACGACGGAAAGGTGGCGGTGGCCGGCGAGGCTGCAGGGAAGTGTGCGCCCACTGCTGTTGTTGTTCAGCTTCGTGCTGCTGCTGTAGCCCCGAGGGTGCTTAACGACATTAGCGTGTGGCCGGCAGGCCCACGTGACGTCACACGTCCCGTAACGTTTTAACGTCACAGTGTCACGCGTACAGACGTTTATGACCTTGCGTGTCTCCGTGACGTCGTAACGTCCGCACGCGCGACCAGTAATCTGTCCCTCTCTCGTCTCAAGGGCTCTTGCTTATCTTGCTGTCATTGCACCGTTATCGTTACCATCAGCCATGGTCAATCCACTGCTGGATGAAGCCCTCCCAAAGCTGCCCCCCCCCCCGCCCCCTTTCGCAATCCTGCAATCTAATAATCGTCACAGCACCTGCTCGACACACGAACTGATTTCATCGCTCCACCTTCCCAATGGACATCCTGTCGGACGCGTTCCATTCCTTGGCTGCCACTGCGTTACGATCCGCGGCTGCTTTTATCTCACAAATTCTTATCCCTTGTCTGGAGCGTACTCATAGCTTGTTTAATATCTCACCTTACTAATCTGTCACTGTTAGTTTACCATATCTCTCAATGTACCACATTTGACCTATGGGCCCCCAGTTGAAGAACCTTGCCATATCGATTATTGGGAATCATGGTGTTGTTATTGCACTTATTACCCTTGATATTGGGCACATTTTACACCAGCCATACCCTAATTTAACACGACCATGGGCACTTAATACGTTTTATAGGGGGGGGGGGGGGGAAACACCTAGTTTTGATTATAATTTTGTGAATGTTTACTTCTCCCCACCATGTACTACGCATACCAAGTCTACTGTACGGAGTTATTCTGTAATCGGAAACTTTGCACTGCGGAGACAGTAACGCCGATCGATTGGGGGAGACCATCAAACAATTACCTCGAGGTTCTCTATTGGTGGATTATCTGGCTTGCGGATTAACCGTCATTGTGAAAAAATAAAATATCTATGTACGTACCGATTCTATTAACTTTCCGTTCATCGAGGGACAGTGACCCGGTTTTCACTCCACCACAAATAAGTAAATGCAAGCACGTGGCTTTAATTCAAGAAAAAAGATATTTAAATAGCTGAGTGATGTGTACGTCACGTGTTTTCTGCCCGGCCGTGTAGAAACACGAGTTTGTTCTACTTCTTCACACGACATTCTACTTAGGTCAATAGTAAATAAGTTTTACAGAATATTTTTTGTTTATCTATCCGAGCCATCATTCCTCTCCCATTACCTCGGGAAATTCAGAGTTGGCTGCATGATCAGGCACTGCGGAGCTTGTCCCAACACCTGTCTAGCGAGTCACATTTAAAGAATGTGGAATTGGTTTATTTTCAAGGATTACAAGTCTGGAAAGACTCAACATTACGTTACTTTATTGTATGTTTGGAAGTCAAAGCATGAAGTGTATTTTTTTTACCAGAACTCAAGAGACTAGGATAGTCTCATTTGCAAAGTATGTTCCACTCTGAGTTACCTTTTGTTGAACTGTTTTTGCCAAATCAAACGATTGCCAATTTAACGTTGTGTTTTCTTACAATCGTCGGCAGTGTGCGTTCCCAGTAAACATCACAACGTTGGGCCAACGTTAGAATGTGGTTAGAAGCTTTTGGACACTCGGCCCAACATTCCATATTTTCTGGATCAAGACTGAAACTTTACTTCACGAAAACCCTTCTACTCTGGGCAGGAACAAGGGAGGGGGTGAGGCCTCTTCAGGTTGAGAGTGAATGGGTAGCAACAAGGGGTCATTGCCGCAGGGAGGCGAGGTGTTCCACGCGTGTGTCTCAACGAGACGACCCAGCAACACGCAACCGATGGGTCACTGCCGGCACGTGGTTCGGTCGGCAGCCATCAGATCGGCAGGCAACGTTTTTTTCCTTAATGTTGGCCTAACATCCTGTTACGTTTCATGCAACACCAAAAAAACCACTGCTGTATGAATAAAGATTTATTTTGTGGCTCCAAATAAATGTCAATTTGGTACGGTGACCATCAGAAGCGTGTTTCCGTGAATTATTGCTACTTGTGAAATATGCCGTCTGAGCGACGCCAAGTGTATCATTTACACACAACTCCGTTGTGGATGACGTCAACATTTTTTTGTTTGTTCTAGATTTGAAGCTTTCGTGACTGCAAGGATTCATACTCTTAGTTTTTTCGGTAAAGTCACGTAGGTAAAAAATGACTTTACCGAAAAAACTAAGAGTACTTTTTTTTTAGATCAAATCTAAAATAAATTTTCAAGCGAACAACCGTCAATTATATCTGAAATGAATGCCTGAACGTGGTCATCTTGTGTGGTTGAGCGAGCAAACGAGGATGAAGGGTTCTCGAAGTATACATGACAAAACTCTAAAGCGGAGGTGCAAAGAGGAGGTATGAGCACGCGTAACGAGTGCACGCAGTTGGTCGCTGATATCACGGGGCGTGGACGTGCTTTATCGGCTCTTGCGGGGCCAAGCAGATCGAGGCCTCGAGGTGCCCGGCTTCACATCTTTGGCAGCATCGAGGATGGCGCCGCTGCTGCTGCTGCTCCCGCCGTCGCTGCTGTTCACGGGCGCTGGCGCCTGGCCATTGGCACCCGCTGCCTGGACCTGCATCTCTTTCAGTTGCCTCTTGTGGTCGCGCTGGTTCTCCATGATGAGGCGCACCTTCTCGCTGATGTGGGCGAGCATCGCCAGGTTGCTCTGCTCCTGAGCTTCTTCGTCCGCGCGGGTGGAGCATTCCCTCGGCTGCTCGGCTTTGAAGCGCTTGCCGTTGCCTGCCATCGAGGACGCGTGAAACAGTTTGCGCTTTTCGGCCCCGTCGAGTCTGCCGCCGTCGACGAACCCATCGGCGTAGCCGCCCGACTCCATCTCGTCGATGATGATCTCCTCCTCGTCGATCTCCACTTCGACGATTTCCTCTTCGGTGACCTCGTCGGTGTCGTCGCCGTTCGACCCCAGCTTGGTCGCGGAACTGGTCAGGACATGTGCGGGGCTCGCCTCGCCGTAGGGCCTTTTGTCGGTGGCCGCCAGCATCGCGGCGACGCACGCCCTCACGGTGGCCACTTGTGTCTCGGACAGCGACGCTGTCCCTGTGACCTCGGCGGAGGCCCCCTGCCTTGCATCGCTGCCGGCCGATTGTCTGCTGAATAAAGTGCCGACAACTACGTTCCACGCACTGTGTAGCTGCGCAGAAAAGAAAAAAAAACACGGAACAGTTAATTGATGGAGAAACTTGAAACTATTCGGACGTTTCTTACTCGGGTAAATAATGAAATAATGCCCAATGTGCATACCGTGTCAACTCGTACGGTTTACCCCCTATTCTTTTGCAGGGAAATTGAGTTTTCAGGTCCATACGGCGTACAGCCGTTTCAATACGGGCAAAGTTTTTTGTATGTGTTTGTGTTTCTCCCTTGTGATGGGACTTTGTAGGATGAACGTTGAGATTTATAGGGGCACGGGATGACCAATAAGGTCTGGATTTGTCTGTCACAAGGTAGGCACTGATAGGGGGTTGACGGGTATGATTGTGTGAGTACTGTATTGGACATTGTCGCATAGCGGACCAGCTGAGAACAGAGGTACAGGCGTATATGTGAAAAAAGGTCAGATATGTGAAAATCCAAAGCGAATAAGAGCAACACCAATGCGCTAATGTAATACTGCGCTGGGTGTGCGCGCTGAACCAGCCATGTGCGGGGTCGAATCATTTTCCATTCAAACACGTCCCACGTGTTATTGCTTCCCATTTGAGCCCTGCAGCCACTGGAGGCGCTGCATTCACGACGATGTTAAAATAATCGATTCTCGAATCAGATCGCGACCTCGAAATCGAAAATGCGTCGACTCGGGAAGCAGGAGGGTCGTTTGCGATGTTCATTTAGAAGACGTCTCCAAGTCCCGTTCAGGCTGACGGACTTGAATGTTAATGCTTTATCGACAAACGTCCGTGCGTGTTGATTTAACCGTGTTCAATTAATATTGTAACCTAGTCCCCATCCCGTACCCAAAATAAACCAAACCACACAACAGTCTTGGGGACTCGGTAAACAATGACGAGGTGTAAATCAATTATCTTTAAGATCCACCCTTTGCCGTTCTCAAGACACCTGTCAGCCTCATTTGGGCCTTCGCCCGGTTTAAATCATAACAACAACAACAACGGAACTTTTACCGAACTCACCACGGAGATGACCGCAACTGCCACCGCCCGCAGGCCCCGCGCGACCGGCAGCAACGGCCAAGCGAGCAGATGGAGCAGCAGCACCGCCAAGAGCAGCAGCAACAGGAGGTCGCAGGCCTGGGCTACGCTCCAGCCGGCAGGGAGGGCACAGCAGGTCCAGCAGCCCGTGTCCTTGTCCGGCCGAGGCACGCACAGCACCGAGCGAGAACACGGAGATTCTTCGCGGTCCCACTGCCGTTCCTCCGCGTGTCCTGCGCCGCCGCTTCCAGCTCCTCCACGCGGCGTCCCCTCTTGAACTTCAGCACCACTGCCGGTGAGGACAGCGATCGCGTTGCCCATAGTGGGGGTTGGTGGGTCGGTGCGTGTGGGTCGTCCCCTGGACCCCCCCCTCCCTCCTCTAGGTCGACTCGACCTTATACGATGCCTGGTGCCATGTGGAAACGGGGATTGTCGAGATGAAGGCGGCCGTCCTGGGGTGATGATGGTGACGGCGGCAGCGCCGCCATCGCTTCCTTCCTCAGCCGCGTGCACCACCACCAGCAGCACCACCACCTGACCGGGACTCTGAATGGTGCTCGTGAACAACGCTTTGCCCCAACAGCCTGTGCGGCTATACCGGCGGGGGGAGGGCGTGTGGCTGTCTCGTGGGCGAAACTGTTGTTGTTGTTGTCGTTATACTGCACACAGTAAATGCCAGAGCTTCAGCTTGTTTCAAGATCATTTTGCCAGTGTCTGTCCAACAAAACGGGTGTTGTACTTCTTTTGAGTGCTGGGTAATGAATTCCCCTTGTCTCAGAATGAGAATTTTTTTTATATATATACTGGAGGAATCGGATCAGAACGCTACAACAAACAATACAAAAACACGATAGGAGTGCAAAGTATCAATAAGATAAACAAATCATTCTAGATTTGAACCCTTGATACAGTAAATTTAGCTGTGACGGTCCCACCTGATGACGGTGACTTGTGTTGCCTCCGAAACGTCGTGATTTATTTTATTTCTATTATTATTTCTATTATTTTTATTATTTATTTTTTACCTACGTGACTTTACCGAAAAAAACCTAAGAGTATGTAAACAAATCACTTGAAAATATATACAAATAAAACAACTATTTTTCTATCTCACCAAGTAAAGCCCACTGACCTCCTGGGATTCTTTTTCAGAAGCGACCTGGCTACACATGATAGCCCAATCACTGGGCTTCCGGTGTGATAAATATAACTCGGCAAACTGGGATCAAAATGTAAGTCGTGGCCATGCAACCCAAACTATGGGCCGTGCGGAAAAGCACGAAGTCTACGCTCTTTCAACGGAGCAGGAGGAATAGCAAAACTCGACGAACTCCCAACGCCTGGAGCCCTCTCGTCCTGGCTTCCAGACCTACACATTGACAACCAGCTCCTGAACTTATTGGCAGAGGCACGAATAGAATATCGAAATAATAAAGATGAATAACGTACTACATTCGGGAATTGCCTCGTTCATATAGCGCAAAGCTGCCGCTAATGCGCTGTTTCACAACGTCCGCAGTTTTTCACAGGCGGGGGAAATGTTGCGAGTAATCCCATTCTCGTTGTTTTCCTGGTGATTTGTTTTTTTAATTGGCGAGAATAAAATATGAAAGAATGTGTAAGTCGGGTGATTTGTTTTCCCAACTCGAGAGGCGTGTGCTTGGTAATGTATCGTTTGAAAGTGCAGCGTTGCCTGTGACCTGTCCCTGACTGAATTCATGTCACGCGTGGTTTAATTTCACGTGGGATTATTTCGCTGCGTCCTAAAACCATTGCTGGATGAAGGGCCGTGGGAGGTTATTTGACCATACTTCACCACGCTGATAATTGTAGGTTGGTGGAGGTGGGAAGCATAGAAGTGCAGCAGAACAATTCACTTTTCTGCATTGCCCACTGCGTGAAAGTGAATTCAGGTGCATTGGAAATCCAGTCATTGTAACTTGAACACAATGCGATGGGACTTGGGCTGTCGTGTTTGTGAGGCATACAAACAATGCATTTACCGAGCTGCATAGGACCCGACTAAGTCAATTCTACGTGAACACATGGCATCGCTATCCCGAAGGTATTACGATCACCGACATTATTGGTATGATCGATTTGAACTCGATATGAATGTATTGGAAGGCGTAGATTCAAGATTCAATTATTGTTTAATACTGAATGTAGTGGCCTCGAGTGGCTGAAGGGAATCACGTGAAGCTATTACATACAATATATGCATTGAAAAACAGCGATCTTTACATGTGCAATTCGATTAGATTCCATGGAGTATAGGTACAGATGCAATATTAATCTATATCAATAGCTGCATTGTCGCACCTAGAATTATTACGCCTATGTTTTCTCGCGTTCTTTTCAGGATATGCCATTTACAAGGCGAATCTCACAGTAGAAGTTTCAATACAACTGAATTGTTTTGGGTTATATATATACGTACGGCAGCATTGTTACCGTGGGGATGCAAATACTTGGCCCAAAAATAGTGCGCAATATAGCAACGATTACAATCCAACCCCAGCTCACAAGGAGTCATGTGATCTATCAGTTCAACAAAGTGTCCGCACCTTTGTGTAGAGCTGTCCCTACATCAGTGGCCTTGGAACAATGGCTTGTGACTGGCCAAGGCCAGGGTTACGTGTTTCCCCAGCGCCTTCACTGTGGCACTCCGTGGGAGGGATTTGAATCGGACAATGAGATCAGAATATCCATCTCATTGTGGTGCCGTTTGAATTCTATTCGAATCGAGGCAAAATTAACAAAAACAAATATTCGCTTAAATTACCCACTTGTTGTTACGGTACTTTAATGTTTACGAATGTGTAAAAGAAGTATATTTAAGCGTTATATTTTTTAAGGAAAAAAAAGTCAACATATATTTAAGTGGGTGCCACCCCAATCGGCAGTGGCAGTACAAACTGCCACCGCCGATGGGCACGGTTGGCTACGTACGGTGCGAAATAAGTCCAACATACATCCACGATGGAATCTTAGCCAAAGAGACCAGAATAGTCTCGTTTGCAAGAGTCACCAGGGTAATCATACTCACAAAAAGCAATGAAACACAGTCCAACAATATAGCAAATAGAAGTCAAGAGCAAGTTACAGCAGAGGTTGAAAACAGCACACAAACATCAATCAATATTAAATCAACTACATTTCTTGTCGTTGCTTCGAACACAATCGTTTTAAAACCAGTAACGGTAAGTTACAGAGGCATCTGAAGAGTGATTCCTGCACTGATGTTGCACAGTTGTACTCTGCTAAGGGTGGCCATTCTGCCGTGTGAGTTGGGTTTATCTGTCATTGCCTGCACTGTGGCCACGATGGCGCACTGCTAATAATCGGGTTATATGAGCATGCATTGTAAATTGTTACGCGATATATTCAAACTGTACAGTATATTTGTTGAATAAATTACATATAAATTTTTGCTGCTTAGAAATTTGTACGAGGTATACGCACTATGCTGTATATATATATCAGTATATATCTATGCAACGTAGTGTTACATACTTAAATATGTATTTACATTTCAATACATAACATGATTGTTATTATGATTTTTATTATTTTCCCCACACAAAGCGATAGTCCCGATCCGTTTCTGCTCTGCCCCATCTCTGGAGCTGCTGTTCAGTTTTTATCGCAATGGATGCAGTCTGACCAAGGTGAGATGTAAAATAATGTCAGAGGTCTCCCTCCCATTCCCTCCAATTCCTCTCGCGCCTTTGAATTGCTGCCTTCTGTGCGACGGGTCTACACTCACCGACTGTTCGTCTGGCCTGCACTCCCTGCAGTGAACTGTTTACATGCAGTGGCGTAGCTGCTGAGTGTGCAGGCGGTGAAATGCGCCAGGTCCCGTGAGCTACGGGAGCCCAGGTCTCAAGTTACAGAGAAAGAGAAAAATATTGTACAGGAGATCCCATTTTAGTGTTGGTACCAAGGCCCATGCCAACCATGCTATGCCACTACTTTACATGTCAACTCTGTGCAGGGTTTCTGCATCATTTGTTTTGGGAGTTTTCTTTGGATTCATACTGCCAGTCCTTTTGGAACTCGTCATATTATGTGGGCATTGCTCAGGTGTATAATAACAACAATAACCACCATATATTTGCCTATTGTTTTTCTGTCCACTTGTTTATGGATGGCACAGTTTAATTTTGCTGAGTGCAGCTCATATATTTGACGTGAAGAACTGCAGTCTGCCAACTCTGTATGGAGATGTATGCACTGTCCACTCTAAGATGTGTTGAAATCACATTGTGCCCGTGTGTGTGGACTACGAAAACTGATTTTTAAAATATGGCTCCCCCCCCACCCACACTTCCCGCTTGTGTTAGCAGCATCATACAAGGATACAAATAATCCATTTGGGAATCTCACAGAAGTGTTTCGAGAATGGACTGCAAAATATTTAACATTTTTTAGCGGAAGCGACCTTTTAATCCTTTACACAGTACGAGGCTCACTTTCACACGAGCTCTGCCATGAGATTGTAACGTGACAATCCAATATCTTTTTTTTCCAATTCTCAGAACAGGTATTGGTCAAACCGACATTAGAATTTCATCAAATCAAATTGCAAAACCGTATTTAATATACATTTTTCGGCAGTCATTTATATTCAGCTGAGACCATCAAAGCATTAAACTTCAGAATCCGGTTTAATCAGGCGGATCAATGCCAGATCCAGACGGTGGTGGCACACGCCTATAATCCAACACTGCGGAGGTGAGGGTTGGTAGATTACAAATCCCTTGGGCATTGAGGTGCCATACCCTGGCTTGCCAGGCGAACGCGGGAAAACGAACGTGGACTCCCATCGGTTCCAAATGGATGGGATGAAGCCTCTCCCCCGTGCACGCATGGGTTTTGTCTGGGCGTCCACTTTTCTCCCACATTAAAAAAAATATTAAGAGGCTAAAACGCCTTTATATATAGAGGGCCACAGAGCTTGGGAAACTGTTGGCATCTGCTCACCACATGCTGTCTGTGTGTCCCCGCGATACAACCCGGAGGCCGATGCAGCACAACGGCGAAAGCCTACGCCGTAGCCTTAAAACAGGCCGAGAGACCGCAATGACGAAGTGTCATCTTTACGCGGAGACAAAGTGTGCTCCTGAAGCTGCAATGCAATATGTTTTCTTAAATCACTGTCGCCGACCACAGGCCCAGAGCTCCAGAACGCCATGCAGCCATCGACAAAACAGCACCCTCGAAGGTGCGAGAAGAGATGAATGAGGGTGGACACGTTCCTTGACTCGAATTGTGACGTCTAGAATGCGCTCTTGGCCAGCTTGGCCGCGCGGAAGGCCTGCATCACACTGGAGCACTCGCCCATCCGGTGGCATTCGTCGGAGGCGGCGTCGGTGGCGGCCTCGGTGGCGGCGGAGGCGCCGGCGGCGGTGCCGGCCGCGCGCGCCGTCCCGAGGGGCCGCTCTCCGTTCTGCGGCGCGGGCCCGCGGCCGCCCGGGGTCGCCGGCCGGGCGGGCCGGCCAGGGGCGGGGGATGGCGGGCGGCGCGCATTCCTCCTCAGCAGGCGCAGCGCCGCCTCGTCCCAGTCAGAGGGCAGCAGCAGCAGCGCGAAGGCGGCACAGATGAGGAGGGTCGCGTTGAGCCGCACGGCGCTGAAGTCCACGTCGGACCGCAGGGCGTCCGTCACTGCACAGACCACGCATCGGCGACGTCCCCGTTATAGAGCAGCCCCCCGCTGACCTTGATCCCTTGCGTTACCAGGTAATCGCGTATGCGCGCAGCCCCTTTCGTCAATCCGCTGCTGGATGAATGCTTCCCCACCCCGTGCGGGTCATCGGGGTTATTTAACGATACCTCGCCACGTTCGTCATGCGGTTTGGCGAAGACGGAGAGCACGAGCTATTGGAGCAGAGTACAACACAACCGTGGATTTAGCTCCACTGCTCTCTGCTAAACCTTATATTTATATAGTGCCTCATATCCAAGGCGCTTTACAAGGGTTATAATGGTACAATGAGGTTGTCTTAGGGTGATATGGTGGCATAGGAGGAGGAGGAGGGAAAGAGGTGAGGAGGTAGGGATGGAGAGAAGCTCGTGGGAACAGGGAATCACGGTGGGTGCCGAGGGATGAAGTATGGACCAGGGAGAATACGTGGGGGTCTTGAGGGAGGAGCGGAAACTCGACAGGGAGAGGGGAGCTTCTCGCTGCTTCATGTGGAGGGGAAGTTTGCTCCTGGTGCAAGGGGGCGAGTAGGGAAAGGAGCGGAAACGGTGGATGGTGCACAAGGAGAGGGGGAGGTGAGGAGTGGTGGGAGGGATTGAGAGCGGAGCGGGCGGGAGGGGACGCTGTGTGTTGTTTATCGTGATGCTCGCCCATTGAAACACGATCCAGGCTCAAGCCTGCTTAGCTTCCGAGATCTGACAACAGCGCGCACATTCACCGATATTATTTGGTCATCGGCGTATACAGCTGATCCGACAGCTGGATACGTTTCACGCGAGAGCCAATGCTGCCGAAATGATTTTAGCAACACCGTCACCTAGTTGTCCATCTTCACGACTGTATACTGATGCCAGGTATTCCACTGACTGTATATATATAGCCGGCATCTAATTGATATGGATGTCCCAAACCTAATGGAAAAAAATTATTTTTACATACTGGTGAGTAAGGGGTGATTTGGCCAGATCAGAGCTTAAAACTGGGATGTTACCCAGGATGATAGGATTATGGCGCCTGCCTTTATTAACGAGCATCAAGGG
The DNA here is from genome assembly GCF_015708825.2 of Lethenteron reissneri. Classification (NCBI taxonomy): domain Eukaryota; kingdom Metazoa; phylum Chordata; class Hyperoartia; order Petromyzontiformes; family Petromyzontidae; genus Lethenteron; species Lethenteron reissneri. Next base: position 1,915,792 of record NC_083819.1, read on the forward strand.
ACCGTGAATGATTATCCGCGAGGTGATGCAGGTAAAGGTAAATGCAAAGGCGCTGCCTTGATGGCAAAGAAGGGCCTCCACTAGCAGCAGCTCTACAGAGCCCCTCCAGATTGTATGTTTTTGGCCTACTCTTCCACTCTTGACAGACGGTGATACAGGACCACAGGATTGTTGTCTCATCTGAGGACGACGTTTCCTTGCAAGTCAATCCACTGCTGGATGAGGACCACCTGCCACCAACACCGAACGAGTCGTGGGATTGTTTCATCACAATTCACCACACCGGTCAATGCAGGTTGGTGAAGGCCGGTAGCATAGACGTGGAAGCATAGTGCAGTACAACAATGGATTTTGCCGCACCGCCTCCTGGTGTAGGGTACTTGCCTGCGTTTCCTGGCACACTGAGAAGCACCCCCAGGGAGATGAATATCGGGTAGGTGACCACCACTCCAAAGTTAACCAGAACGTTGAACACTGAAAATCAAACAAAACACCATGACAACGTTTTTGGAGCAAAGCCAAGTGAGCAATAAACACATCTTGAAATATCAACTGTTTTATTGTTAATGATTTTCAAAGTATACGGGGAATTTTATTTTATTTGTAATTTCAAGGCTCGAAAATGTTTGAGACGTGTTGAAACAGCGTTGAGGAATGGCTCTCCGTTGGAACAACTTAGAGGCACTAAATGGAAGGATGCGTTGGAGCAGTGGCACAATGGTTAGCGCGCTCGACTCTGAACCCAACAACCTGAGTTTTGTAACCAGCATGGTGAAGTATGGTCAAACAATCCCCATCCAAAGGTGGATTGACAAAGGTGCTGTGAACCATCATCATCATTACGACGTAATGGTCGGAGTGTGTTTCACCAATTAGCATGGTCACGTAAACGTGACAAAATCACGCACGGTTTGCGTGCAAATAAATGTCCTGGCACAATCGATCAGAGGTACAGAGACGAATGATGCCTCTGTTTGTTCACACTATGAGACCTCCTTTACCAGTAGCAAAATATAGTAATAGGTTTTTACCCTTTCATCTGGTACAAAAACTGACACCTTTATACAAGGGATCATGTTTGCAATAACCACAATACAAGCAGTCAAAATGCAAACAAAAAGAAACAACTCTGATAATGATAATGATATGCACTGTCCTTGAAGTTGATTGGTCCACACCCGAGACAGCTTTTCTTAGAGCCTAGTCTCCATTGGTGTTGGACCAGATGACGCCAAAAGGCGTATAAAGGTGTCAGTTTTTGTACCAGATAAAAGGGTTAAAACCTATTACTCTATTTGTTCACCCTGGTAACGATCTGCAGTCCTGGCGCATTGCTGCCTTGATACATCTTCACTGTTTATGACCAAATCCTATGTCCTATTTCTAACACGTATCTTGTCATTTCTGTCCAGTTTATTCAGTCCTTTTTATTATCACAAAGGAACAATCACCTGTGATTTGCATATACTCTGCAGGCATTGCAAACAATACGGTATACCCTTAAGCCACACTAATGCGAGGTTGCGAGCGGAAAAATCGATGTTAATGTATGAAATTATCCATGCTTACTTGCCAACTGGAAGTGCCTCAACGAGTCCGAGAGCTCAATCTCTCAAGGAGTCCCTACTGGGGAGGGGCCGCTTGCAAGCCAGAGGTCACCGGTGTCAATCTCCCGGGGCGGAATTTGGAAACAAGTTTATTAAATTCACCACCCCCGCCGCTTGCCCCCCCCCCCTACCATCTCTTGTCTACCCAGCAGTATAAATTCATTTGTCATTTATAACTATTTTGTAACTCTTTTTTTTTACCAGATAATTCCCACTATAGTACTATACCGCCTTCAACATTTATGAACGACGGGGTGTTTAAGGTGAGCGATTTGTCGTATTATCTGGCCGTATAGCAAATAAAAAAATACAAATACTTTACAAGTAAAAAATGCGTGATTAAATATTTATGTGTTTTTTTTTTTCATTTAGGGCCCCTTTATAACATATGCTACAAGCCCCACATTAGCTTAATCCGGCACTGCGTCCATGCCCATACATGTTCTCATGATCAACAACAGCCACAATGTATCTGTGCCCGTATGAAGTCCTGAAAAGAATGGATGTCGACTCGAGACGACCGAGTCAAGTAGAGGAATCTGCACTTCTTCGGACACGTGACCGGGATGAATGGTGACCGGCTGCAGCGCCGCACCGCACGGCCGCCGCCGCCGCGGCGCGAGGACGCACCGAGCAGCAGGCAGGCGAATCCGCACACGTGGCCCCAGGGTAGGGCGGCTGGCGAGGGCCAGTACTCGACGTGCGTGAAGTACAGCGCGACGGGCAGCACCCACACGAAGAGCAGGTCGAATAGTCCCAGCGACGAGAGGAACTGTGACGCCTCGCCAAGCGTGGCGCTGCCCAGCAGCATCTTGCACAGGATCTGCGGGGGGCACGGCGAGTGGGGGGAGAGGGGGGGTTGCTTTAATCGACGGCCCTGATCGTCTAGCCGCCGGGAGCTCGCGGACGGATTTGCATCGCCAGAGAATCGCCCGGGCATGGGCCCCCGGGTCTCGTCAGATCTCAAGAGGCTAAGCGACGGTTGAGCCTGGCGAGCACTTGGAAGGGAAGACTGGCAGGGAATATTCGGCACTGTAGGTTTGGGCTACAAGGTGGACAGGAGATGGTGGTAGATCAGTGGATTCATACTCTTGGGTTTTTTCGGTAAAGTCAGGTAGGTAAAAGATAAAAAATAATAGAAATAAAATAATAAATCACGACGTTTCGGAGGCAACACAAGTCTCCGTCATCAGATGGGACCGTCACAGATAGATTTACTGTCTCAAGTAAACCCACTCACTACGTCAAGGGGTGGAAACTGGAGTATGACATTAAAACGAGACTCACAAAACAGCAATTATTAACGGTGGTATGTTTCTCTTCTAAGACGTTTGGTCCAGCGTAGAAGAGTAGGCCAATAATACCTCCCCGTTAAGTGGTGGCTGTTCCTCAAGCAGTGTGGCATGAGAGACATGTCAGTGCTGTACCTTTACCGTTCATTACGTCTAATGTTTTTACTTGTTCATGTTCAAGCATTAATATGAATAAGTGTAACTTATCTGAATAAATAAAAAAATCTTACGTGTATTGCTTTTCATGGGGTTCTCATGGAATGTTGGGCCATGGACAAATTCCCCCATTTCCTCTCCACCCCATCCCCATCTCTCTGTCTGGCTCTGGCTGGAGGTTACACGAAGCACGTGCTGCAGTGGGTCGGCAGAGCAGCCTGTATGCCCTCTCAGAGTGGCTCGCCATCTCTGGCACGTGATGCACTGCAATAAGTGATGGGCCCTGGAAACAATTAAACCGTCTAGGAAATTAAACCCATCGTCTCGGCCCCGTTCTCTCCCCGGACTCTCTTTTCGGAATTATTAATGAAACTGTTTTTTATTTCCATAAATCCTCTGGAAGTGAATTCTTTAACACAAGAAAACGGTGAACTATTGGAACGGGTTACCCGCCAATTGAATAGAATCTGACTCTATAAAGAGTACACATGGCAGAGGCAATGTGAGAAGTAGGTCAGCGGGGACAAATCCAGACCTGGCTAAAGTATTTTCATGAGAGTCACCATCCATGTAACGTGCTGGCTACCGTCGTACCAGCTGCTCGATGCGGACCCTGTAAACCCTCCCTTCCAAAAAATACAACGATTTCGCACGGAAGATATGCTGCACTCACTAGCCATGTAACGATGATGCTTTGATGAAATCGATTCAAGTTGATTCACTCGCACATGCACATGCGCAGCCCTTTAGTCAATCCACTCGTACTGTTGCATTTGGTTTATTACTGCAGGAGGGTGCCAGGGGGATATAAAGCTCCAAATGCGGGATTGCTGCATTAACTGCAGATGTTACTTCAAGCTAACAGAGTTTCAAACAGGAATACTGCAGGCGAAGTTATATATATTAATGACGGCGCCAAGATGGCAGGGCAAGAGTCTTGACACATTGTCAAAATTAATAAATGCTTGTCTTAGAAATAGAACGATGTATACCAGCGTGACAATTTCAAAAGGAACATTAATTGTAGGATAACATATTGGTAATCAGCATAATGAATGGCACCTTGTAAAAGAACAAATGAGATTATAAACCCACAGATTACTGGATTAGCCTCTCCCTAGGGCGGTGTGTAGGCCATGGGGGTTAGAGGATCATACCTCAGCACGCTGGTCAGTGCGCGTATTGGTGACGGCAGAGAGCGCAGACGTGAGGGCATAGTGCAGTACAACAATGGGTTTTGCTGCGCCGCTGTCCTCTGCTGCCACATCAGCTACAACACGTGTGTTGTCCACAACGGCCACTCATACAATCACTCTCCGGGCTCACTCTTGCTTAGCTTCTGAGATCTGACGAGAATCCGGATGATTTGGTCTAAGGCTCACTCGCAATACATGTATCAAATTGCATGTTAAAAAGCTTTTATTTACAATGTATACACATGTTACATTTAGGCTAATGAGCGAATTCATGAGACAGTACAAGTGAGAAAAAAAGTTCCTGAATTGAATCGTCGATCACAAATTACGAAAATTCATCAAATTATCATGGGAGGGGTATTCATGGACTTTAGTAACATGGACTTTAGTAACATCTGTATATGCTGAGGATGCCTCCGTCACAACATAATTAAAGTGCAGGCCGGAAAAAAAAACGGCTAACGAAAACGTGTACAAGAAAAAAAACCTGTACGCGGCCTCTGTGCATTGTGTTAAAAACCATGAGCAGCAGTTCCTGAAGAGGTGCATTGTGGTCCTCTCGTCTTCGGCCACCGTCAACGTTGGTTTTGGCTGCTAGCCACCGAACAAAGACGGTGGTCACCGCATCGCGTGGCGCTTTCAGATGCGTTTCTGGGGCCGTCTGGAACGCTCTTCCTTCCGATATCAGGAAGCCGCTCGGAGCGATGCACTTTTAAATCATCATCTAGATTGACAAACTCATTTCTTTAGAACTGCTTTTAATGTTTAGTTTGTTGTCCTACCCCCGCACCTCTGATTAGCACGGTTGGCTACGTACGTTGCGAAACAAATTCAACATACACGCATGCAAAGTAAGTTTGAGCAAATGTGACCGATCGACAGGCAGCTGCGATACAGAGGCAGACAACAGCGGGCGGACCGGCGGCTGTCATTGTCAGCACTCATCGGCACAGTCCCTGCCTTGTAGAGGGCGGACGTGGACGCGGAGCCGACAGCCAGGGCCACCCCGACCACGGAGTCGTGGTTGAATCCGTCCACGTACTGCACGTAGACCATCATCACGATGCCGGCAATGGCCAGGATAGTGGCCACCATCTGCGGCAACGCGGGAGGCGGTGTGGGGGAGACATTGGTTAGTGAGGGACGTCCCGTGGCTGAGCGGCATTTGCCGGTGTGGTAATTGGTGATCACACTGAAGTGGCGGCATCTGCTCCACAGTGGACGTGAAAGATCCCGTGACGTCAGTCGCAATGAGTAGGCCACCGTTTGCCAGCGTAAAAATAAAAATACGAAATAATAATAATAACCCGCATAATTCATCCAAGCACTATCCAGGCTCGACCCCACTTCGCCACCGTGATGGGGGCGCATTCCAGGTTATGCGGTCGTAGAGTCGTCCCACTGACGACTCACGCTGCCAGTTATTCTAAGAAATCACGTAACGGCCCGCACGGCCAAGCCACGCGGGTATAAATGGGTGTCAGGGCAGAGAGTCGCGCGCGCACCCCGGGCACACGCGTGTGGCTAGGGCGGCACACGTGCAGCGGGGCCGTGCGCCACCAACTGCATCAAAGGTCGAGACGCACGTGACGTGACGCATCGATTACACTTGAAAGTGACGCGCAGGGCGGTGGTCAAGCACGCACATCAATAGCTTAAAACATTGGGGGGGGGGGGGGTGGAGGTTGCTTTATGTCATGCATCATTTAAATGTGTCGTTTCCTGGCCCATGAAGCACCAATTTCCCGCACCTCCGATCAGCACGGTTGGCTACCTACGGTACCAAGGAAGTTCAACACACACACACATACAGACACACATCAAAGTAAAAGGTCTTCCTGCATCAAGTGCCAGATTCCTAGCTCCCTCTGAAACCCCCCGAGTTGACAGCTCGGCAGACAAATGAATTGCACGCGAGCAGAGATGGACTGCAAGTTCGATGCAAATCGAGACGCAATAGATGCCGCGGGTATTGAGAGGTCCGTTCATTAACTAATGCGCCGCATCTGTGTGCGTTCGGCTGCAGTGGTTATTCGGTAGATGTCTAGTTTTAATCTAACCGTGCATGTGGCATCACCGTGCTATGAGCACGCTGATACGAGGTTGATTCACGGACGTAGCTAACATCAACGACTGCAGGGATTCATCTTCTTGGTTCTTTCGGTAAAGTCACGTAGAAGGGAAGTAATAAAATAATAAAAATAAAATAATAAAAATAAAACATATTATGTTTTATTTTTATTATTGTATTACTTCCCTTCTACGTGACTTTACCGAAAGAACCAAGAAGATCAACGACTGCTCATGAGCCCTGCCTTGGCCAACCGATCGGTAGCACGGTTGGCAACGTACGGTGCGAAAGAAGCTCAACATACATCGCAACCTGCTCTCATCATTGTGGTGAAGTATGGTCAAAAACAATCATGTGACTTGACAGGACTTTGAGTAGACCTTCATCCAGAAATTAATTGACAAAGAGCTCGGTATAATATATTTTCATTGCATCTATGTTGATTTTGTTCGCCACGACGTTTATCCATTTACTGAGCAATATGGTATTTTAAATGTAATTACTAATTAGTAATTCATGTCCAATGTATCCCAGCAAACCAGGAAGGAGGCTATGCATTAACAATTAAAGATCATGCCCCTGGAGTGAGAGAAAAAAGTAAGCCCTGGCTCCCATCGCAGGGATGTGGAATGTTGAGGTGGCCGCGTGGGTCAGAGGTCAGAGAGGTGATCTAACGCCGCTGTGAGATCCTGGATTTGAATCTGAGATCCAGCTGCCCGTGATTACACCGGGTCTTGAAGTTTAGCAAGTGAACGGTCTCAGCTCAGTCACCAATGACTGCAAATATTAACATTTGGTGTTTAAATTAATTTGGGTAATTCTGGAATTAGAATATCGGTTAGGCTGCCATGTGAGCAATGTCAATCTCATATGAAGGTGTGTGGGAAAGTACACCCCTGATTGACTAAAGATGACGAGGCGACATGAATATATATTTGTATGGAAGTTCCATGAAGTCTCCTACGTCCTTGGGCATGTGGGATCGCACTACGCCGCGAAAATTCCGAACAGCAGGACAAGCCGCTGGGAATGGGGGCACCATCCAATAATGAGCATATAAAAAATTTCAGCCAATTCTTTGCAAAATCATAACAGCGCTCTGACGCGTCAACGGGCTGCACCACGTAGAGCGAAACGTCAGACATCGTGCCGAACGACAGCACGCGCGACACGACACGAAAACCCATCGGTGAGCTGAACAGCAGCCACGAGAACCAACGCAGCGGCAGAAAAACAAATGTGACAACTGACTCTGCAAGCTGACGGTGGACGCCAGACAGACTAACGAGGAGGCCCAGCGTGACACGTCGCCGGCTTTCACGACCAATGGAATCGATAATAAAGGGGTTTTTGGGGGGGGGGAGCAGATCGTGTAAACATAAATGTGTCGTGAAAACCCGCCACCACCCGACACAGCCAATGAGTGAGTTCCGTCACGTAAACAAAACGTGCCAATTCGTATCTTATATTTCAATAGCGCATTGATCCAATTCGCTACGACTCCATCACGCGCGGGTGTGTTGGAGAGTTAAACGCCACGACGAGCCGAGAATCGATCTGGAGGCACTTGGGCCAGACGCGGGCGCTCTGCCTCACCCTGACGCCCACGAAGCGATCCTTGAGCACGATCCACGACAGCAGGAACACGAAGGCCTTGTTGCAGCAGAAGAGCGCCGAGGCGTCGCTGGGCGGCAGCTTGCGGAGCGACAGCAGGTACAGGTAGTGCGTGGCGAGCCACAGGGCGCAGAAGGGAGCCGCTCGCTTCACGAAGAGGCGCGCCGTGACGCCCTCCTCCCCCCGCAGCCGCACACACTCCCTGAGAATCAGAGTCGCAAACAGACGCGGAGGTTTGCCCTATTCCTGTCGCAGTCTCGCCCCACAGATTCCTCCACCCATGGCCGAGGACTCGGTGCATTACCACGCTGGCTTGTTTTGTCTCGTCCGCGAAGTGTTCACGCGCCTGCTGCTATAATGCAGGTCACAGCAACACACTCACGCGCCCAAGTTACCCACTCGCTCACCGCGCTCCACCACCCACTCCACCACCCACTCCATCACTCACTCCATCACCCGCTCACACGCCCAACCATTCATCTATCGCGGTGGTTCTTAACTTGGGGTGCACGCACTCCCTGGGGGTGCGAGACATGACATTTTTTTAGAAGTTAAATAATCGAAACACGAATTGGCACGTAAGTACAACTACTTTGTTTCATCAACCCTATGTATTTATTAACATTATACATTTTTTAACGATGAGAACCAAAGGAGCGCACGGCTGCAGTAAAGGTTAAGAACCACTGGTCTATCGCACTGATCATGGTTACTGTCCCCACTGCTTCCTCTGCCCACGCACACATTCAACATTTGTTTCCCTGCGCAGTATCCATGCTGCAGCCTACGCCCCTCTACACCCACGGTTTGAGAACCGCCGCTGAGCGCGCGTGTTAGCGAGACCTCCTCCGCCGCCGCCGCAGAAGAGACTGACAGTGTCAACGCTTTTGAGGTCTCACGCGGCGACCCCTCGGCCTGAGACGGTGTTCCGAACAAACTACAAACTAAAAAATCAACAACAGCAGCCACGTACCGAAAAATCTTAATGGGCGAACGCTTGTCGCCGCGGTGGCTGAGCACGTGCATGGCGTAGTAGATGGGGAAGAGCAGCACGTTCCAGGCGGTGGAAAACCACGCCAGGAAGAATGGCGCAGACACCTTGCAGAAGGCGAGGCGGGCGAGCTGACTGGCACCGACCAGGCACCCGGCCACGGACACCGAGACGAGAGCCCCCAGGGCGACCCGTGCCAGCACGCGGCTGGAGCACGGTGGCGCCCTGCGGACTGGGCAGCCGGGGCAGCAGCAGGAGCAGCGGGCGGCGCTCGCCTCGATCGCATCACGAGTCTCGTCCTCGAGTCTTGTTGGCTCTGGGCTGTCGTGTCTGGCCCTGCCTGCGCGGGGGAGGGGGGGCGGTAAGCGCGGCGCTGCGCTACAAACAACACGGCCACCAACACCGGTGACGATTATCTGAAGCGGTCCCGGGCCTCCCCTAGGTCGACTCAGCCTCAAATGAGTACCTGGTGCGGTGTGTAGAAATTAAACGTCGCCACTGGGGAGACAAAGGCGGTCGGGCGTGGTGCTGGCCACCCACCCCCTCTTGTGCCGTGCCGGCCTTCATAGGTGCTACTCGCTAACAGCACTTACCCCAACAGTCTGTTTAATCATCTACGAACTTAAGAGAACAGGAGGACAGCCTAATTTGCAAGAGCGACTTGGCGATGATTTGTTTGAGTGGTTCGCGGGCTACTTTTGGCACTGTGACAAGCTCGGACCCTCACCTACTCTTGTCCCACTCTTGCGACTGACGAACAGGGCATCTTTAACATTCGCTGCGAAGCGGTGAATCTCTTAGTGTGACACCCGCGGTGACCGTGAGGGCGGCGGCTGGTTTCGAACCCTGGCGCCTACACGCAACGACGTGGACACGCGGCCCTGGCGATGTTTCGCACTGCACGAGCAAACGTTGTGCCCGACCACGTCCCGACGTTCCGTGCGATGCGGCCAAGCGCGGCGCGTCTCTCGCTCACCTTCAGTGTGGCTGAGCGCCACCGTGGGTCCGCCGCAGGCAGTTAGAGGCGCCACTCTGGGCGAATGCTTCTTCATTGGTTTTGCTTTACCCTGCTGATGATGATAATGATGATGTTATTGCTGAAGCCACTGCTGCTGCTGATGATGATGATTCTGCTGATGATTACAGCGACCCCCGCGGACGCTTTCCTATCCAGCGCACGCACGTGAGTGTCCGCAGTGGAATAAACACCGTGCGCCCCACGTGCACAAATGCAAAGATCCCCCGTGTAGCCTAAACGGGCTGTTGGGACAAGTGCTGTCAGCGAGCAGCACCTATGAAGGCCGGCACGGCACACGAGGGGGTGGGTGGCCAGCACCACGCCCGACCGCCTTTGTCTCCCCAGTGGCGATTTTTTTTACTTTACACACCGCACCAGGTACTCATTTGAGGCTGAGTCGACCTAGTGGGAGGCCCATGTCCGGTTCAGAAAACCGCCACTGATGTTGGCCATGGGCGGGAATCGAACCCGAGTGGCTGGGGTTGTCGCGCAGCGCGCTAACTGCTCAATACCGCTCCGCACACACAAATAAACACACGCGCGTGTGTGTGTCCGCGTCTGTGCGTGCGCGTGTGCGCACACGCACGCGTCACACGCGCATAGATTTGCGCAAAAACAAACACTTGGCTCCAACCCCGCACTCGCGCAGCAGCAGCAGCGCATCTGTAGGCTCCTGTCTCCCTCCTGTGGATCTCACCACCACAGGCAAATGTGTCTCCTCCCAACCTTTCATCCTTTGCAGCTATCATGAAGACACTTCAGCAAGCATTGCAACGCCGCTACCCATAGCCGCGTGGCACCACAGACACAGTTGATGTTTGTTTCTTAGCGCTTGCTTGAACTCAGATGGTTTGCGGCATAACACCACTTCTTTCTCCCTGTGGTGCATCAATTAATGTCCTTTTCCATTTTTAAACAATAAAGAGGGTAAAGGTGCAGTACTGACAATGACTTGCTCACGTCACTGCTGGCGGAAGGGCCTCTATTATGTACAGGGAGCTTCTCTCGTGGAAGGTATTTGGCCTATTATTCCACACCTGCCAGATGTCTTGGAAGATGTTTTTGATATATATGCAGGGTTTCCCCCCCCCCATCCTCTTGATTTGATATTTTGTTACAGTCCTCCCCAGAACATTCATGACTATTAGATGGTTATTGTATGAAACTCGTTAATTGACAGGACACTCTTGAAAAAAAGTCACGCCACTTCGTGTGGCTCTCCTGCACAAATATGTGCATTGTTATTCATTGATAGATGGTGGTTATATCACACCATCACAACTGTTATTATTTTTACAATTCTGGACCGTTGTAGCAACCTTCGGCAATCATCTTCCTTGTGAACAATGCTTTTGTTTATGTAATAATAATGATGCTTCGGTAAGAATAACAATCACCAGCGGCAGTAGGAGTGTCATTTCCCAATAAAGGACTACTATGATGATCTGGTAATCATGTTTTTGTAAAGTAGAATAATAATCATCATGCTTGAAACCAATGATTTTGTTGGCAAAGGCCATTGCTTTGTATTTTCCCAAAAAAATATCAGCATCATAGGTATCTATATCACAATATCTCTGCATTATGAACGTTCGCCTATTAAAACAGCCCTTTCTGAATTAATTTCCGAAGGCTTTCCCAAGCCGTGTAGGTCGTGAGCGTTTATCGACCATACTTCACCACGCCGGTCACGGTAGGCTGATGATATTGTGCGGGGGCCAGGACCGGTTCAGATATTATTCACCACTGATGCTACCCGCTGCAGGGAATCTAACTCTGACATGCGGGTGCAGAGCGTCGTGCGCTAGCCACTGAGTCACCGCTTCACACACACAACTCCTGCCTTGCAAGCCACGCTTTTCTTTCCGAATACAATGCGTTTTTTTTTTAAATAAAAATCATCGTCATCATCATCGTCGTCCAATCCTGCACATATTCCGGCAATGTTTTGTGATCGTAACCTTCGCTTGAGCGGCAAATAATTGTTGTTAATCCGACGCCCGCAGCTTTGCTAGCAACGCCTTTGTCACCGGAGTCTATAATCAGAGTCGAACCATATCGTGGAGTTCCACTAACGCACGTGGATTTTCCGCAGGGCACCTGCCTCGACCACTCTCTCCGTCGACGCAGCAATGCTCCAGCGACACCCACAGACGGCACCCCGGTGTCTGTTGATGCAGCACGGTATACGCAGAAGGGTTGCGGTAGTGGTGTGGTGAGCGCGCTACACATCTGGCCACCCGAGTTCGATTCCCGCTCACGGCCAAGACCAGCGTCTGGTGCGGTGTGTAGTAAACATCGCCACTGGGGAGACAAAGGCGATCGGGCGTGGCGCTGGTCACCCAACTCCCCTCGTGTGCCGTGCCGGCCTTCCTATGTGCTCGCTAACAGCAGCACTTGCTCCTAAAATCTGTCAAGGTTAACCAGGGGGATCTTTGTATATGGTAATAATACAGCAGGAGCATTTGCTTCGCCGATGAGACCCAGAGTGTCGAATCCAGCCCAGCGTTTTACTTGCTTCAGCTAATGCTGCTGGATACGATTGCTCTGAAAAAAAAACCCCGATGGCCTTCAAGCAGAAGCGGTTCGTGTCCACTAGGAGCGATGGGGCGCCGCTCCACCGAGCAGCTGGACATAAGAAACGATTTTTCTAATACAAAAAAAAATACTTTTCTATTAATTGCTTTGTTGTGTTTAAAAAATAAATAGGTACATAATGATTATTTCAACGTGAACTCCCTACTGCAGATAAAATGTTAAGTTGTTCGTATTAAAAACCGCTGCAACGCCACGGTCTGATTTATTTGTGCCTCGCGGAGGTCTCGGGGCGGCTGTGAATGTGTCCGACTGAGAGATTTCCCCTTCTTGGTTCACTGCGATCAGCGTCTATCGTGGTAGCCACGCCGCTTGAGACCCATTCAGGACGGTGACAAAGGCGCCCGTGGCCGTGACGAGTCGCGAGGGTGCATCGTGCAGAGAGATCGGCTCACAGCCGAGACGATCGATTAGTCAGTGTCAGAGGGGGGTGTGTAGTGTGGACTTGAGGGTCATGGGGACAGCATGTATGTGCGTTGTTATTTTGTTTCGTGTTGTTCATAAATGTCTACCGTGTTGGTAGAAAAATTAACCCGTAAAAACAAAGTTTTTCACTATAAATCCTTTATATGCGTGGCGGCTAGAGTCCTCTCGTCCTCTGGCTTGAGATGGCTGCCACCTATGGGTCAGATGATTGTCTGCAGTATTAAACAATTGGTAATTAAATATTTAATTTGTTTTCCCTAAACAGTGTAAAATTTTGGAAAAAAAATTTCACGAACATTAATTGTCTCGCACAACGAGTATGTGTGCAAAATGTCAGCTCGATTGGATCAAGGGAAATGGGTTAAAAAACGACCGAAAGATTTGCAAGGTCGTAAGCGCGCAAGCAAGCAAGTGAACTTAATATAAAGGATTTAATAAGACAGTTATATCACGGGAGGGCCAATAACATGGCGAGGTTTTTGTTTTTACAGATGTCACTCACAACAGCCACGCCTAGTGGACATGCCACGAGCCGCCACTGACTAAATGTCCCTAATCTCTCTCTCTCTCTAATCTCCCCCATTAACACAACTGACGTGCTTGCGTCCGGGGATGGGATTCCTTTCTAGCTCAGACCCCGCTTGCTTGCCCATCGCCACATAAATCACCTCTTGTTGTAACAGCTCTCTCGCTGGTTCAGCAGTTCCACTGCTGGATAATTTTTTTCCGCCTGAGGACGACCGCTTGTGTTGCGATCGAAACGTCGTGATGTGTTTTTTTGTTTTATTTTTCTTCCTACGTGACTTTACCGAAAGAACCAAAGAGTATAAATGTATTTTGTTTCGATTTAAAGCTTTCGTGACTGCAGGGATTCATCTTCTTGGTTCTTTCGGTAAAGTCACGTCGTGAGAATTGTATTTTATAATGTTTTATTATTTTATTATTTTATTATTTCCCTTCTACGTGACTTTACCGAAAGAACCAAGAAGATGTAATGTGTTTATTGTGTTTGTTGTGGGCGGCAGCGGTAATCCGGAGTTCGATCCCCGACTCGGGCCACCTTCCGAGCGTGCAGTTTGTGAGTTTCTCTCTCCCTGCTCTGCATGGCTGCGATTTCCTCCCATAGCTAAACAAACAGACAGAAAGCCATACAGCGTCACTGGTTTTGGCCAAACATCACAATGCTGAACATTTTACCTGTCAAACGACGTACTCATTTGAGATTACACACACAGCAGCAGCAGCAACATCGCCACCCGCCTACGAAGTCAGGAACCCCTCTTGAATTATTGGAGACTCAACGGAGCTGTGATCAGTGTCCGTGCAGTGGCAAGACTCTGCCCCTAGATGGCAATGCAAGATCGAGATATCCGCTACCGTCTGCACGTCAAGTTCACATCTGACGGCATACCGTACACATGCAGCCCTACTATGAGCGTATGACCACAGCTACAGACTTAGTGCTGCTTGGAAGCGAATCATCAAATAATGCATTATTTAAATGCATGCCTATACTGGTCACTATACTTCAAATAGGGATTAACGTTGAACATTAACTGGCACGGCTATTTGAGTGCGCACAATGGACAGGAGGTACAAGAACAACGGGCTTGCATAATGGACATGCATAATGTACGTTGATTACCATATATATAACACAACCGGCAATGGATACCCATAGTCATTATATGCATTCGTTCATCCCCACCACCACTTCGCTCACGAAGGGCACACAAGTGACCTCATCACATCTACCCCTCTATTTGAGGAAAGAAACAGGAGAATTTCTCCACATATCTGGCTATTTGCCTGATGAAGCTAGTTGTAATTACTGACGAAACATCGTACTCAGATTGTAATTGTTGTGGCTTTGCTCTCCAACACACCGGCGTGCTGTACAAGTGACGAATTGGCCACGTTCTGTTTACGTGACAAACCTTACTAGTTGGCTGTGTCGGGTGGTGGCGGGTTTAACGACACATTTATATATTTACGCGACCTAACCCAAGACACCTGTATTACGGATTATATTAGTCACAGCCAGTGTACGCGTTCAGCCACGTTTGTCAATCCACTGCTGCATGAGTGCCTGCCCGCGCCATGCGGGTCGTGTGTGGGGTGGGCAGGTGATTTGTCCATACTTCACCACTCTGCTCAGTGCTGGTTGGTGAAGGCGGGGAACGTCAACGGGGAGGCATCGGCGTGGGTGCTGCACTGCCCTGTGCTGCCCAAGTGCTCGCGAACAGCACTTGCCCCAACAAACTGTTGAAAGGCTATACGGGGTATCTTTGTCTTTGCTGGACACCACGAACCCGAAACGGTAATACGGTCTGTAACTTCATTTTGTCTCCACAACAAATGACGTCGAACTGATTCAACATTGCGGATATTCATTCAGGGGAAATTTCAACGGATTCTCTACATCATTGCGTCAAACGTGGAATCAAGGCAAACATTTCCATCACAGTTGAAGGATTTGCTGGCGTCACTTAACCGCTTGGGAACACGAACACAACGTGAATAGATGTCGTTCGCAAATGTGGCCCATGTAGGCCATCCTTCAAAGGGCCGAGCAGATGGAAATCTGTGGGTGACACCTCTGAGCTGGTGGATGGGACAGCGCAGTCCACAGAGCTGTAATGTAGTACACAATACCTGTGTGTAGTACACAATACCCCCTGTATGTACTCAGGCTTAAAATGTGGCCCTGAATTGTTGTGTAGGAAAACTTCTGGAACCATGGCAGGGCCCTCCTGAAAATTAGTCCTGAGACTCATCGAGGTTTGGCTGGGTATTTTTATTTTTTAACCAGGTAAGGTCCCACTGAGCTATACAGCTCTTTTTGAGAAGCGACTTGGCCACAAATGATAGCTCAACGAAGTGGCTTATCGTGTGGAAATGTGTAGCAGCAAAATACTCGAAACGCATCTTTCTAAACGTCGTGGGGAAAACCGGAGGACCCGGAGGAAAATGTACGTGACTACGGGAAGAATATGCAACCTCCAAATATACAGCAGGCGTCAGGGCTGGGATCGAACCCGTGCGCTTCTGTATACCAAGCGAGGCAGCTAACATCTCGCCACCGTAGCAAGATGTTAACTGCCTTAAAATCACCCCAAACAAGTGAAATTCAACAAAAAAAAATCCACCAAAGTGCCGCAAAAATTGACCACAACCACCGCGATCACAAAGTCCGAATGTTATTACAAAAACAACAACAACAACAATAACGGGTGCGACAACTCACCCAGGTGCGAGCAGGAGATGAGTGAATCTCTGCGGCTGCACGCGAGCCCTGCCCGCGGCGCGTAGTGGCCGTAGCAGCTTCCCGTGATGCGCATGATGCGCTGCTCGATGGACGCGAGACCCCCCGTGACGCTGGGCACGTCCAGGAAGGAGCGAGACGCGCGGACCCCGTCCGCCCCGGGGAAGCCCCCCCACGTCTCGCGCGCCGCGTGCAGCGAGCGCAACTGCCCCAGCTGCGGGCTGATGTCCGACAGGCGCCGCATGGGGAACACGTGGGCAGGCACGGCTGCTGCTGCTGGGGCTACTGCTGCTGCTGCTGCTGGGGCTACTGCTGCTGCTGCTGCTTCTGCGAGGATGGTCTTTGGCTGTAGGTGTCCTCGGATGCAGATGGTCCTGTTGCAGCTGGTTCGGATGCAGATGGCCCTGTGGCAAAAGGTTCAGGTGGAGGTTTCTCGGATGTAGATGGTCCTGTTGTAGCTGGTTCGGATGTAGATGGTCCTGCTGCAAGAGGTTCAGATGAAGGTGTCTCGGATGTAGAGGGTCCTGTTGCAGCTGGTTCGGATTTAGATGATCCTGTTGCAAGAGGTCCAGGTGGAGGTCTCTAGGATGCAGATGGTCCTGCTGCAGATGGTACGGATACAGATGATCCTGTTCCAGGTGGTTCAGATGAAGGTGTCTCGTATGATGATGGTCCTGTTGCAAGTGGTTCGCATGCGGCTGTTTTCAATGTAGGTGTCTGTTTCAGATGTCTTCAACGGCTGGTGCACGAGTGTCCTGCAACAGGTGTCTCCGTTGCAGCTGTCTTAAATGTAGGTGTCTCACGTGTATTGGTGTCTTTTTTGCAAGTGGTCCTGCTGCATGTGTGTCGGATAAAGGTGTTTTTGTTGCGTTTGTCCTGGCTGTGTGTTGTCTGATGCATGTGTCCCAGCTGTACGTCTCTGATGTAGATGTCCGAGCTGCAGTTGTTCCGCGTTGCAGGTAACTTCGAAGCAACTATCCGTCTGATGCAGGTTTCTCGACAGCAAGCCTCTGATGCAGGCGTCCCGGCTGCAACTGCAGGTGCAATTTCACCCGGCACACCACACTCAGTATATATCTCGCTGTGGCTGTGTCTGCAGGTCACGTGCTACCTACTCCGGTGTCAATCATCGACCAGGAAAATTAAGTGTCATCACCCGGCACACCGCATCCAGGATCACCTCTCGCTATAGCTGCGGCATCGATATTAGTCACACGCCAGCCGACCCCAGCGCTTGGCGTGCAAGTGTCGCGGTCTTTCCAATTGCCGACTCTACTCGCACAGCCTCGATCATCGCCGCTGCCAACGCAGAGCTGCGTTACAATACAGGGGTGGCCGCCTCTTCTTGGCCGCTGTCTCACGCTCTCCGCAACTGCTGTGTGTAGTATACAGCCACGCAGCACCGCCGTGCTAATGCGTTCACAGTGCCCTGCTCCTAAGAGCTTCTTCCGATGCGCTTCCCCCTGCCTCTGCGTGATGTGACGGCGTGCCTCTCCGAGAGTCCGGGTGTGGTTCGTGTAAAGTCGCACGCCGGTGTTGACCCAGTGTATCTGTCTCTTTAATCTATGGGTCTACGGCAACCCCATTCGAGAGTGTATTTAGTGTTCCGCTAAAGAACGTACAGACATTTGCTCATCCACTGCTGGATGAGTTGCCACTCGATGCCACAGCCGAATAACCCTCCTCTCTTTATCCCACCATCATCACGTCCGTGCCGAACTCTCTGTCTCGCCCGCTGTGCATCTGATTCTCCGTCTGCATCCTCAACGTGAATGCGTAAAATCGACTCCACTCCTTCCCAAGTCTCACCTGCCTGACGTCGTCAAATTGCAAGCCGAATGCGCAGCAGCAGCAGTAGTAGCAGCAGCAGCAGGGCGCTCCGTGTCTCCCTTGCAGCTTTCGTGAATGACTCCGCGGCGCGCGCATCCGTGGCACTTTCCCGACAATTCACCTGCGAGTGAGTGGCGGTGACACCACGAGCGAGCGAGCGAGTGAATGAGCGGCGTCGTCTACTCACGGCCGAGCAAGTGGGCAATGGATAAGCGTGTTGCTTCTACTGCTGCAGCAGCAGCAGTGGCGGGCATGAGCAGACGCAGCAGCAGCAGTAGCAACAACAGCGGATGCAATAACAGCAGCAATAGCACCCACGCGCTTATAGGTCAACGATGAATATTCACTCCCCTCCGCGCGTCTCATATGCTCCAGAGTAACCAATTAAAATTACTTACATTCATCTTTAATTGGCCACCGGCGAAATACTTTTTTTTAAGGGGGAGAATTTCTCCCAAAACGCATTACATAATGCTGAAATTACATTAAAAAAATACGCAGAAGCGCCTGCGGCTCGGTCTGCTGATACATCGTTGAAGGCGTAAAGCGATGCGAGCGGGATGATAAAGAAACCACGATTCGTCCAATTTAAGAATCAGTTTGCAAGTGTTCTCGACGATAGCTAATTCATGATGTTTATTTATAGCCCGATGCGAATTGCCCCAGGCGTGCGCGTATCGGTGTCAAGTAAGAACACAATGTGTCATCATTATCTTTTATCTCGACATGCACGGACAGAGAAGAGCCGCCACCTGTCAATGTGCCTCCACTCCCCGTGCACCAACACCAAAGGAAAAGATCCCCCGTAAAGCCTTTAACGAACTGTTGGGGCAAGTGCTGTTTGGGATGACACATGAAGGCCGGCACGGCACCACGAGCGGGTGGGTTGGCCAACACCACGCCCGACCGCCTTAGTCTCCTCGGTGTTGATGTTTACACACCCGCACACCCATTTAAGGCTGAATCTACCTAGGGGAGGAACAGGACCGGTTCCGATATTCGTCCCTGATATTGTTCGCAAGCGGGAATCGAACTCGTGCCGCCGAGTTCATCGCACACACGGTGCGCTAACCACTGCACCACTGCACCACCACGACTACTACTATCTCACCACCGGCACTGCACAGCCGTTAGATGTTTTTACTACCCACGGGGGCTCGCTCGGGCTGGAGTTGGAGTTTATAGGATGAATCACTCGCTGCACGGGAATTCAACACAAAAAAAACATGGCAACATTTGACGCATTATAGCCAGTGATGTATTTCAGTCCAGAACAGTCTGGAACATTTTTCCTGGAGTTACTATCAGTGGTGACTGATATCTGAACGTCTCCTGGATGCGCTTTACAACGGCTAGCGTGGTTGAAATATAGTCAATCACCACCCATGATGGACATGGCAGTAAATTATTATTACATATATTTTCTGCTGTGACCCGTGAATCAGAATACGTGGACTCTGATAAAGACCATGGATATAAGCTGAAACCACACACACAGAAGCCTGGGGAGATGCATGCTGGAAATTTTGAACGAGGAACACATGGGTCAGAAGCATCATGCGGACTGTAAGAAATGGAAGCATGCGCACCAGACTGGTGATGGAATTTCAGCTCAAGGAAGAAACAAATAATACTGGTAGGAACCACTTGGTTCCACCAGCCCACAGGGGATTATTGTGTCCGTTCGTCCGTCGTGCATCCAAAAATGGGAGGGGTGGGGCTGGGTGGAGAGGGGAGGGTGGGAGGGGGCTGGGTGGGGAGAGGCTGGGTGGGGAGGGGCTGGGTGGGGAGGGGAGGGGCTGGGTGGGGGGGCTGGGTGGGGGGGCTGGGAGGGGAGGGGCTGCTCACCCGTGGTGCCCTTATAAAACTCAACGTTTAACCTACTCACGCCGGCTTGTGACCGCCCTCACAGTCGGGCATAATTGCGGAGTACACCACGCCGTCGTTGACCCTGGCCATTGACCGAGCAACCCAACGTTCCTACCAGCTCCCTCCGCAGGAGGAATGTGTGTTATTTTGTGCTCTACTCATTGGTCAAACGGCCTTCTCTGAGCGCACCCTATCAGCGGCATCTGTCCGATACAAGCAGACTCGAGATCGGTCTTGACATTCATTGACTCGTAAAAAAATCAGCCTTGCTTTGGCCAAAGCTGGTAAACCGCCAGATGTGAGAGACAAATATGGGAAGGAAGCATGATGTTTTATTAATTTTAAATTATGTATCCATGGAATGGCCTACGGGCAGCGCGGTCGACGCTGGCTCCAGAGGTACACGGTTCGAATCCAGCGACCGCCCTCATTATTACTGTGGGTCGATTAACCACATACATACAAAGCGCCGTCTGCTTCACACTGACCATTAAAGGTCCCCTGACGTTAAGCATAAGAGTTAGACCATTATGTGGTGGTGTCATGATCCAAATTTGGACAAATTTGAAAAATGACCCGCAAATTTCTCATTTGGAATAGACAGAGCAATTAGATTATCGCCCCTTACTGTAAAAAAACTTGGCAGGATCCTGCTGAAAATTATTCATGAGCCTCGGTGATTTCATTTTCGTGAGTCAACAAGCTTTCAGATGCGCTTCCGCGGCTATCCGGAACGCTCTGCCTTGCGATATTATGAAACCGCTGGAGCTATGCACTTTTACATAATTTAGATTGAAAACTCATTTATTGAGAACTGATTTATGTGTTTCTTTGTTGTCCTTCCCCCCGCACCTCCGTTCTGTACGGTTGGCTACGTACGGTGCAACATACATACAAGCATATTCATATGTCACCATTGGAACCTCATTTGCCAGTAGCAAAATATGATCATTGTTTTTTAACCCTTTTATCTGGCAACAAAACTGACGCCTTTTTTTACAAGGAGTCATGTTTGCATTGATCAGAATACCTTCAGTCGGAATGAAAACAAAAATATAACTCTGATAATGTATGCACTGTCTTTGAAATTGATTGGTTCACACTCAAAATACTCGGTGTGCATACATTATCAGAGTTATGTTTTTTTGCATTCCTACTGCAGGTATTGTGGTCAATGCAAACATGACTCCTTGTAAAAAAAAGTGTCAGTTTTGTTGCCAGATTAAAGGGTAAAAAACTAATTATCCTATTCATATGTGTTGTATGATGCTAGCAGCATTACACCAGCCCCAGCAGTGCTGGCATTGGTTGCGTAAACCCCCCACAGCCTCTCGTGCATGGCTTGATCAGAAGCGATGCTCTGACATATCAAAGAAATCTATTTTTGAACGTCTTTGTGAAATAGGCGAGATAAGATCAATGATCTCGGTTGGGCGAGCGGATTGTGTCCAGTGTCAGCTGTCAAATAATAATACTAATGTTGTTCTGCTGTGCATGGCGAAACAAAGACATTTAAATATTCATTATGTCCACCCACAGTCGATGTCGTTGTGAAATCGACCGTGCCAGGGGATGTGCGTGCAATAAATATGGTGATTCGATTCTCGGGAGTAATTTTTTTTGTTACAAGCTGCATTTGCACAAGCAAGAAAGTTCATCGATGGCATACATTTAAATATACTGTACGTGTAGTATATGTGTGAACGCGTGGCTGAAATTCAACCGAAGTTTCTGGGGCTGAGGTGCAAAATATATATCAACAACATGCTACCCCTTCCCACCTTCGGACCAAGGAACTGGGAGCTGCAGCAAAGATTCCATGAGAAATGTACGTCCCATGTAGGCGTGCAGGCCCTTTGTCAAACCAATGCTGAAAGAGGGCCTCTCTAAGCTGTGCGAGTTGTGGGGGTCGTTTGACCATACTTCACTATGCTGGTCAGTATGGGTTGGGGGAGGGGTGGTAACAGAAACGTTGGAGCATAGTACAGTACAAGACTGGATTGTGCAGCACTGCCCACCGCTGACAAAGTAGCGGTGAGGTTTGGCTGTCCAGTCCAGTGCTGTGCAACCTCCATCCTTGACTCACACAGAAACCCGAAGCTCATTCGCCTCCAACGCAAATCAATGATGAGGAATACCCACAGCCATTCGTCATCATTAACAACATCGTCGTCTGCATACACACAGTCGAGTTTGTAGCTCGTCAGTCCAATTTTAAAACGAATTATAATCATTCCTTTCCGGCAACCAAGTGCAGAAAATAAACAACCGGGTTGCACATTTTAAAGCTGACGCCGATTGGCAAGACTTGCAGCATCCTGGCTTGCGGTCAGCGTCACGTGTGTGGGCTTTCTGACAAATCGCCCGATGATGCTGGATGTAATTACCAGCGAAACGTCGTACTACTCAAATTGTCAATGTTCTAGATTTACTCTCCAACACACCGGTGAGCTGAAGTGGTAACTAATTGGCGCGTTTTGTTTACGTGGCAAATCCCTTACTCGTTGGCTGTGTCGGGTGGTGGAGGGTTACGAAACATTTATACTGACGCTATCTAAGCCAACAACCTTGATTGTGAACTGGCTTGCGGTGTCGGCGCACTTCCCTCTCAACGTACAACGGGCGGGGCCAAACGTTGCTGGCAGGTGGTTGGCACCGTTGGCTAAAGTTGGCCCAGTGTTCAGTGTTTCGTGGTTTTCCACTTTATCTCGCTTCTTGTTGTCCTCCCATCAGTCCAAGAGGGACAATGCGGTTACATTAACTCCCCCCCCCCCCCCATCTGGATGAAGGCTTTCGCCACGTCTCACCACCCATGATTCTATAAGTCACCATGCTGGTCAGTATAATAATGATGATGGCTGTGGTGGTGGTAGTATCAGTGTCAATTGCACGTTTAAGTAATTTGGACTTAACGCAGTTGATGTTTCTTCACGAGACATCAGTTCGCATGCACCACGACCAATGTGGAAACTTCGCCCACGTGTATCGGTGAAACCCAGAAAAGGACTGGCAGACAGATTGAGGAACCAACCAAGTACTCTCGCCATTCCCAGCCTCACACGCTCTCACGAGTTACAGAATATCTAATATTCACGGGGACACAGCCTCTCTGCAGTCATCACATGTGGCTCGCTAGGATGCTGTGCTTTGTTTTCAGGGTATCTCGCATGTTGGCCATCGTTTATGAAGGATCTCCCATCACACGGAGTTAAACGTGGGACACCAGGCCAAACAACACGGCACAACCCAAAAACACATCGGATAACCATGTGGTCTGTTGTCCAACTTAACAGATGAATTCTCTCGGTCAGAGGCAAGACTCACGTTGACGCTCAGGATGAACGAGCATCTTGGTCTTGACACCTACCTATCATAATCTTGAGACTGGAGAAATCCGATGAGCTGTGAAGCTCTTTTCCAGTAAACCTATATAGACAATCCCCTTTAACATTTGTAGTGACCAACTCGGAGACACTAAGAGTTGGAGTTACTTCTTTATGAACAAGCACCATCGGGGTTAACACTTTTATAATAAGTCCGTCTATGATCAGCGACGTTACTCAGTCAGGACACAGTTGGTAGGCTGTCTGACTGGTGACGCCCCGAGATGGTGAAGACGACGAGAATGGTGAAGACGACGAATAGAACGGTGAAGACGAGGAGGATGATGAAGACGAGGAGGATGGTGAAGACGACGAGAAGAATGGTGAAGACTTCAGCAGCACAATGGGTAGCCCACTCCATATGACAGCCCCGAGGTCCCCTTGTACCGCCTCCGGCCACACCCCCTTTCTAGAAGCTACCAGCGGGTTCTCGGTGTGACCTTTGTGACCTTTCCCCGAGATCCTCCTCTGGTGTATCACGTGGCCTGCTAACGTCAGGGGTGCCTTACGCCACAGATCCCCTTCCCTGCCAGCAGCCAGCGCTATGCTGCTACATTACTATTATTCTATGCCACTACACATTCATGCAGCATGTTTACATCACGAATCTCTGCATTTGCATAGTAGTGATGGGCAGCGGTAGTGTAGTGGACAGCGCACTTCGCTACAAACCCGGCGACCCAAGTTCGATTGCCGCTCACGGCCAATACCAGTGACGATTATCTGAATCGATTCCGCCTTTAAATGCGGTCAGGTGTGGTGCTAGCCACCCACCCCCTCGTGAGCCATTCAAACGTTCATAGATGCTCGCGAACAACACTTGCCAAGTCTGTTAAGGCTATATGGGGGATCGGTCTTTGTCGTAGACATGCTGTAGATTATGCATGTGGGGGTAATGGTTAGATGGCTCGGTTGTCTACACGTTTGCCATTATCATTATTTATAATTAAGCATTAGTCTTCACTCTTGCGCAGAAAACATTTGCCAGATTATAGGAAGCGCTTCGTGGAGGCCCTTACCTTCAAAAGGCTTCAATCTTCAAAGGGCCCGATCATATTCACAAGCCTCTTCATCGCTTCTGGTTTAATCAGTAAACTTCTGAATGGCGTGTCCACAGAAGGTTAAAACTAACTGCACATCAAACGTCCGAATATTTGAAACTTTTCGGACCTATTATTAATCCAATTCATAGTTGGTTTCTTGTAGGCATGTAAAGATAGTTTTTAAAGTATAACCCTCCACCATCCAAAGCCAATCAAATCAAGTTGTCACATCAGCAAAACCGGAAGAATTGTTTTCGTTGAACAGCAGGCACAATATTATTTGGAAAGCTGCTCAAAGAATTCCAAAATGGGTTTACTCCTTCATGGAGACGACATTACCACATTGGAGACCGGTTGTTTCGCGACACTACCCTTCGTCCTCTGCACAAGAACACACGCCACACGTTCGTATGACAAAGCTCAAAAAAATGTTCCTTTATTTTTTGTTCTCTTGTGCAGTCAATCACAAACACAACAACCATATATTAAAAGCCAGCCGATCACCAACCACAGCACGTTTGTCACCACGACTCTACTGAACAATGCCTTCCGCCGTGCGGCAACATAAAAACAAAACACCCACACAAACACACGATTCGTTATTAATCTAAGGCGCTGGTTCAACTCGGCACAACCGGAGGGGTAGACTGCAGTTAAAATATGAATGCGATGTCAGTGAACCTGCACGCACTCCATCTGAAGTGGACTGCGGTTCATATTTCACCACCCACGCAAGGCGCTGCCGAAGTGCGCACGTGCAAACTTGAGATCAAACCGTTGAAAAATGGCACGGCTAGAAAATGACTCTCCAATTCCCGTTACAACCATTGGTGAACGCGTCAATTTGGGTGAGACGGAGTGCCTTCAAGGAGACATTTGCCATCGGCCACTTTGTAATCAAGAGCGTCTAATTACCGCTACAATTCACGAGTTGTGTAAATCCCGTAACGCCAATGTGGAGTTAGGCAGCGTTAACCGATGGCGCAATGAGAAAATTGCACAGCAGCAACAATGGTAATCGCATTGGGTTGGTAATACCATGCTCTTCTTTGCATCGTTAGCTCGTTACACCACAGCGCCGTGGGACAAACGTGACCTGATTAAAATAAGTCTCGCGAACGGAACCTTTAGCTGCTCACTGCATCTCTTGTCGGACATCAAACGTTGTTTTCGTGCGATAAAAAAAAACATGGCGCTTTCAAGATGCTGACAATGTTGTGTTGCTATCCCAAGAGTGTTTGAGTTGCACCGCGTTTCGTTTGGCGCGACATTCATCTCCGTTCCCGATGAAAGCTCCCTCGACCCACTGGTGCCCATTACCTTTGCCAGCTCACATTTTATTACGATTGCTCATTGTTTGTTTCTACACTTGCCGAATTATCCAGGCTTTACAGCAGGACTTAACATCGTTCATTTGTCCCAGCACATGGGGAAGAGATAAAAACGTCGGGCAGCCACTCTTGAACAACACGTGGTACCTACAATCGGAGAGCCCCGTAAGAGAACCGCAAATACATACGCAAGCGCATTGTACGGCATTCGCTACGCGAGATTTAAACCCTCGACCTCGAAACCGACTAGTCAAATTAGGCATGCCGACCGAGAGAGTGCAGACATAAATACCTAAAGCCATATGCAGCGGGACTGTGAACAAACTCGATTCAAAGTGTGGCCAGCAAAGACGACCACTTTGCCACCCTTCGCGAATGGTTCACCGCAGAGGCGTTTCATCAGTCGCCGCCGACAAGGAGATTTGTAAACAATGACTTTCAAAGCAGCATTCTCTCGTTTTAAAGTCCGTATATTTGCACTAAAATGCGACTAATAGCTTCCGAGCCAGGTTCACAAAATACCTAGCAATAGCTTTGCACATCTCAGCTCAGAAATTAGGTTTAAAAAAGCCTTCCCAAATAATGCGAAGTTTATGAAGACTCGTCTTAGTGCATACAGCAACACAAAATAATAATTCCATAGGGCACTTTGTGGCCAACAATGGAGTTAGATTCATACGGTTGGTTGCGTTGTAGCTTAAATACACGATCGTTTTCCAATGCGAAGCATGCTATTTTTTGTGTAAACAAAGTGAACTTTATTATTCATAAGTAAAACATAATTTATTCAGATAAATACCCACATGCACTGCATCCATGTAATGCTTCCTACATTCTTACTACATGCTGCCCAGGGGCGTTCAGTTGAGATGCGATGCACTGCACACAGTAGAAACGTAACAATTCACCGGAGCAGAGATCACGTGAATTGTCACAACTCCAGATTGTGATGCGAATCCAAAAATGTATAATTAGGTCTCGTTTTTACAATCTCGTTTCTATTGCTTGTTATTTGTCTCACGTCAAGTTTTTGTTCACGTCGGTATACTCAATGTTACTCAGTCAAATTTGCACAAATCGCAAATCATCGTTTTTCACGTGAACACACAACTTGATGCTATTCCATGAGCGCAAGAAATACATTTTTATCAATGAACCAATGAAACAAGCACATCGCTCACGACCGCACCGGATAACGGAATTGAATAAAAGGTGTCGTGGATTCGAGTGACGGACTTAAATGGCCTTGAATGCCATTTGGCACAAAAGCCTGCGCGTGTGCTCAAGCATCTCGCATCAACGAACGGGGTGCAACTTTCACGGTTTTAAATTTGGTAATCAAAGAAACAAACACATTCAAGATCCATCCAATGGCTTTAAACATTGAGTGAAACAATTTTAAAAAATGTACATCCAACAGTTCATTTCCGAACTCAACAGGGTCAGTTATGTTTGTAAAGTTAGCTTCTGTGTTGTTTTGCGAGTTAAAAAATTTCCCCTTTTTCCTATCGTGAAGATTTCATGAACAGTTAACTAATTTTTTTCTGTTAAATGCTTTGAAATGTCAACTCCAACTTTACACTGTGCTTTGTTTAAACTCTGCATGCAAACAGGCGACGCGCCACAGCCCTCCCCGTGTCATGCGTCAAGTCCCCCGCGGGTGGACCGCTCCGAAAGCCCCAAAGCGTTTGTGGTGCACGCAGCCCTCTCTCAACTCGGACGCGGTCCATCAGTGCGGCGGTGTTGGTGGCGATGGACAGAATGAAGACCACGGCCCAAACGTTGAGTAAAGCGGAGCTTGGCATTCACAAGCTGGCGAGGCTGGAAGCTCGGCGCCCGCTGTAGAGCGGCGTTATCGGAATTCTTGCGATAAATTACATGCACGCATTTTTTGCGTATTTGTGGCGGGGTTGGGTTCCGTTGCCAATTAATAAATCACTTCATAACCAATTTTAAAATATTTGCTTTCACTCCCAGCAATATGCGCACGAGAGGGTGTTAAACAAATCACAGCTTTAAAAAAACGAATGTAACCCAACGGAGTTGAGATTTCGCCACGCTCACCGCGGCTTGAACCTGCCGCGTGGAAAACCGCGACGAATTCGTTTCACTTCCTGCCGGCGGTTGGCGACGTGGCGTCGGAGCCGCCCAGCGCCTGGTACGACACGGCCAGGGCCGTCGCGCTTGCGATCGAACAGACGCCGGAGCATCCCGTCGCCGCTCTCCGCCTGCGCCGCCTCAGCGGGCGACGCCGGCAACGCGGGAGCCTCGCCGCCCGTCTCCTTGACGGCGTCGCCGCGGTGGGTCCGCACGAGGCCGTGCGGCTGCTGCTGCTGCTGCTCGGGAAGAGAGGGCGGCTCCCACTGTGGGTGGAAGACGGCCGTGAGACGGCGCATCTGCGGGAGCTCGCAGAACGTCTCCAGCACCAGCAGCATGGAGACGAGGCCCAGCAGCAGATAGACTGACGGGAGACAGGGGTGGGGGTGGGGGGACACGGAGTGAGTGGGGCAGCGAGAAGGAATGAGAAACCTAATCACTTACGAGGGGCGACGATTCACGTCGTCTTGCCCGAACAAGTGTCGTTTAATCGAATTAAAACTTGGATGCGGTGGATAAATTTGCATCATTATCAACATCAGCCAAAATCAATCCACAGCTAAATGAAGGATTGCTCAAGTGATCGCTATTTCAGCCAATCGCAGGACAGTGACATGCGAGAAAAAACAAATAATCACATAGTTTCTATTTCGCTGCGTGAATTGATCAGATTGCATCGCCACCCAATCAACGCACACCGCAAAGCAGACGGCGCATATTCACGGCTAATACACCCGCAGCGTTCACCGGGGCGCGACCCGCTGCACTCGAACCGCGAACCCCAGCCACAGCCCGGCCGCAAAAGAGCGCACGCCACCATGCCGGCGCGGTCCGGCGACACTGTGCCGGCACGATCCGGCGCTACGCACCGGTGACGCAGACTTTGTAGAGCTCGCGGCTGGGCTGCCGGTCCGCCTCCCCCGGCACGTAGTCGCCGAGGCCGACGGTGCTCAGGGAGATGAAGCAGAAGTAGAAGGCGCCCAGGAATCCCCAGCCCTCCTCCAGCGACGTGAAGACGGCGGCGGGCACGACGAAGAAGAGCACGCCGACGCAGGCCAGGAGCAGCGCGGCGTGCGCCGCCGCCAGCAGCTCGGGCGACGACGAGGAGGAGGCGGCGGCGAGCGACCGCAGCGGGCGGCGCGTCAGGTGCTCCATCAGGCGCTGGACGATGGAGGTGAGCAGCAGCAGGGTGAACGGGATGCCCAGCACGGCGTAGAGGATGCACAGGGCCTTACCGGCGTCCGAAAGGGGCACCGTGTGCCCGTAGCCTGCGGCAAAAGCGCGTCCGCGAGTCAAGGACAGGAGGAGTCGGCGGAGAGGACTAAAAAAATGTAACTTTTTATTTTATTTTACCCGGTAAGGCCCACCGAGCTATATGGCTCGAAGCGACCCGGCCACCAATGCATAGCTCAACGAAGTATTTATTGCAGCCAAATACTCACAAAAAATGCACGTTTTCAAATGGCGAGGGGAAAACACCGGAGGACCTGGCGATAAAATCCACACGCGACCACGGGGAGAACGTGCACATGGGCAGGCCACGTCATGGAGAGCAAACCGACGAGAGGCGAGGGGCGATGTAAACTGCGGAGCGGAGACCAAAACGGAGTAAGAGGGCACTAGAGACGGCGGCAGCAGCAGCAGCAAGATGACGTCGCAGAGTTCGGGAGCCACGACTGGACAGGAGAGCAACCACAGCAACTTGTTTGGGCCCACGACCCAGGGGCGTAGTGCGGTTGTCCTGGGCCACGGTGAAATTTAATTGGTGCCCCCCCCAACACCCCCACCTCTCTCCACGCAAGCACCTTCGGCCCATGGGGCCACCGTGCAGCAGCTGCACTGCCTGCGCACTGCGAGGCGATACCACCAACCAGCGCAGAATCCACCGCACTTGGGTGAAGATGGCACACAGCTAAGCCACTGAGAAACGAACAATTGTGTGTGTGTGAGATGACATCCAATTTGTAGGCTAACACGCGTGAAAGGAATTTCTAAAAATAACAACAATCATTATCATCATCCCAGATACCCTATTCCACCGAGAACAGATTTTGCTGACATCTATAATTGAGGCATTAAAGTGAGTCACTGCCGAGACATTACCAACTGTGCAAATGGCACTGACATTTCAGCGCGGAGCGTAATCATCCACTCAGCCAGAAATTGTTAGGATGTTTCAACTTGGCGATGTTTTGCCAACCTCTTTTCATGTCGATTAACACAAATAATAGATCAGAAAAAGCCGTTAATCTCTCCAGAATATTTTTTTATTTTTAAACCGAGTCTTGCCCCCCCCCTCTGCCTCCCACGCCTCACGAACCGGCACTAACCAGTGTGGTGAAGTATGGTCAAAGAACCCACGTGACCAACACGGTGTGGGTGGTGGGGCGATCCTCCCGCAGGAACTTGACAAAGTTGTAAGATGATACATTTTTGGTTCAGCAGCCTGAGGGAGAATATACTAAGTGCCAGATTAATTTAATTAAGCCAGCAATCTGTCGACGGTCTGAGTTCATCCAGTCAGGCCTGTTCAACAACCCGTTCAGGCTAATCTTGTTTGTTGTTGCAGATTTTGCATGTTGAAGGATTTTGCATGGAATAAGGAAACCTGCCAGCATTCTGAGAAAACCGCACGCGTGAACATCTCTCAACTCCAGACGCTTTCAAGTCCTGTATTGACATGTTTGGACAATGCCAATATTGGGTGTTTGGTATGCCAAAGGAAATCACCGTACTCGGAGAAAACCCACCATTGTATTCCTGGGGTATAACATCCGCACCTTAAATTAACACGGTTTGGCTACGTATGGTGGGAAAGAAGGTGACCGTACGTACATCTCTGCACGTAATAATTAAATCATCTATGGCTGTGGCTGCCATTTTGCCACCCAACAGATCTCATCTAATACAGAACTGGGATTTGGATTTATGAGACTTTATACTACATTTGCAAATCGGTCAATGTTTTACTGGGTGCGAAGTGGCCAGGGAAAGACAGCACTGTACAACAATGGGGGAGTGCAGGGAATTTAACACACAACAGAGAATAAGAAATTATACACGACACAACAATGTCAAAATGTTTAAGCAATTCATCTAGTTAATCACACAAGTCCATGTGAGGGAGAAAATACCAAGTGCCAGCTAGACGCCAAATTATGCCATGGATGAAGGAGCATCCTCCAAATCCGGCATTAAGTCTTGAACAGAAGTTAGAACGAGACACTTAGAGGTGCTCAAAGACAACAGATGGAAAGTTCCACAAACTCAGGGGTACATTGCACACGCTATAAAGATGTGGGTTATCCGTATGATCGTTCAGTGGACATGTGTGGGCGTACTATGTCAACCAATGAAAACTCACTAAATTAAAAAAAATGTGTCCACCTTTCCAGATGAGGCATATTCATAAAATACCACCATGTCAGACACGGACACATTTGGATGGCGATGGGTGTATTTATGTTTATGGAGAGATCAATCTATTGATTCAATCCATATTGTAGGCCACATTTTCTAAAACCGTTGATTATAATGACACCCCAATTTGTGTTATTAGAACAATTTGCATATTTTGACCATCGCCTAATCCGTGCAATTATAATATCAACTTGCGGAGCAGACAAAATTCACTCTCGATGAGAGACGACGACTCGGGAGGCACGAAGAGCCACAGACGAACTCGGAGCCAAGCGTTGAGCCAGCACCAACAATTGCCCAAGCTTTGCAGTCCTGTATATATATTAAAGTGTTATCGGCCCAATGATGAGCGCACGGTATACATGCGAGAGGTAACCAAAGCACCTGGAGAAAACCCACGCGTTCAAGGAGACACTCTTATCCCATCCAGACGGAGCAGACGGAGTCGAGATTTTTTTTGCCGTGCCAACTTCTCCTGGCAAGTCAGGGCCATGGCACCTCCCCATCGTTCGCGGGAAGAGTTTGTTTCGCAAACATCGGCGCGGTGATCCCCCAACTCTCGCTGTTACCTCCAGTGCTGGATTACAGGTCACGTGGGTAGCCACCACCGCCCGAGCTAAACTCCCCGCGTGGATGAATGAAAGCATCGACAGACAACAACAAACAACAACAACAAGGGGAGCGAAACAACAACTCCCCGACTGTTGCGAGAAAGATTAACGAGGTCATTCGGAAATTCGGACTCTTTGAGGGTCGCCGAATTGTGTGCGACTGCCCGGATGGGAGGACACAACACAACCGCCAACAACAACAACAACAACAACCAACTCCTTACCGACTGTCGTGAGTACGGTACTGGCGAAGAACAGGGCAGACACGAAGTCCCAGTGGGGGCCGGCCGTGGCGTTGCGCAGCGCCGAGACGCCGTGCGCCTTGGCCTCGAGCGCGTCTCGCAGGAAGACCTCGAGCGCCTCGTCGGCCAGGCACGCGTGCTGCCGCACGAACGCGTCCCGGAGCCTCCTCACGTCGCTCCGGAGGCGCTCCTCGTACGGTCGCTCCAGGATGGAGAAGACGACGGCTCCCAGCATGAGGTACAAGGCATAGGTGGCCAGCAAGCCGACGAAGCACACCAGCGAACTCGAAGCCATCGTGTGAGTTGTTGTTTTCCGACAGCAGCAAGTCCACCCAACCCACCCTGCAGAAGATATTTGCTGTCCCTATGACACTAAAATTTCCACAGCTCTCTCGTTTGCCTTCTCTCTCTCCACGTCTACTGCAGTATCGTGCGTTGGAGGTGTTCTACCGTGTACGGATATATAAGGGCTGGCAAGCCTGGCGTGTTGTTATATTAGTTGCAGAATAACCCACGGAATTAAAATAACGATGTGTTGTTGTTGAACGCGCAAGTTAGGCGGCCGAGTTACGCACGGTCGTTTTGTGTCATCACGAAGACGCGGCGGCACCCTGGCACCCTGTGCGTCTCCGTAGAACCTATCGCTGCCTACGGCTGCATTCGTACAAGTCGCTCGAGGCGGGCGCTATTTAAATCCTCCCGGCTTGCCAGTTGCGTGGTACACGTTGCGCGCGTCAACTTGCCGAAATGTTAGCCGACGATCTGAACGCGAAGAGTGTCGAGCCCAACATCTTTCTGGGGAGGTTTCAATCGAGTTTGGAGCGACCTTGCCCTGCTGATCGAGAGAGAGAAAGAGAGACAGCGAGCGAGAGCCAGAAACGGCGGTTTTGAAATATAAAATGTGCACGTTGTTTATGTATTTATTAGAGCCGAACAATCGCACGGAATCGATCTCGCCGCTGTCTCCCCGTGTTGGCCACGCGTCTCTTTGACACGCGATCGCGAAAAAAAAATCCCCACCTTGCAAACCAACAATGGGGGAAGGGAGCCCTTTGAAGAGAGGAGGAGTCAATGAAAAACCACACCCGCCGCCTGGCCCATGTCGCCACTGATTTACTGGTGATGCCGAACGGCACGTAAACAATTACGTCTCATCATCGGCAGGAGCGGTCGTGGTACATCCACTGCTGGATGAAGCCTTCAACCCGCCCCCCGCTTCTCCTCCCCCACTCTCCACCGAGCTTTCGCCATCTCTCACGATTCTGTGATTTAATAATCCACCTAGCATCATCAGCATCAGCTCACAATCCTGAGATTTAATAATCATCTATTATCATCAGCATCATCTCACAATCCTGAGATTTAATAATCATCTATTATCATTAGCATCATCTCACAATCCTGCGATTTAATAATCATCTAGCATCATCAGCATCATCTCACAATCCTGCGATTTAATAACCATATAGCATCATCAGCATCATCTCACGATCCTGCCATTTTATAATCCACCTATTATCATTATCATCATGTCATGATTCTGGGATGTATTAATCCACTATAGCATCATCTCACGCGACCTCGCGAATGTAATGCGGTAATCCACCGTGCCAACATCTGCACACGAGCTGATTACAATCTTGTTCCGTGATTATAATAATTATACACGTAAAAACACAACATTACATTACAAGTAGTACGCCAATTAAGGGGTGAACTGTTCGTGTGCGTTCGATTGCCGTGGGTTGGATTGTCAGATGCGTGCTCAAAGTGGGAGGCATGTACAGTACTCTATTGAATAAAAACAATTATTAATTCATAATGAATCGTAGGCAACATCCTGTGTGGGTGGCATACGCTAAGCGTTACGAGGTTACCGTACATGTAATTAGCATTAATTACACCGATATGTTAATGTTTACATACTGTACTGAATGTGTATATTCTTTGGCAGGGGGAGACGCGGTGGTGCAGTGGTTAACGCACTGCGCTGTTCAGCCGGCCACCTGAGTTCAATTCCCCGGCCACGGCCAACATCGGTGACAACCGACGTGAGCACGGCGCTTGTGCCAGGCTAGGTGCACCACTTTAAGGCCACGTGAAGTGTCTAACGCCGGCTAGCAGGAGGTCATGGGTCAAACCCAGGTGGTGCCATGGGGTTGACTGACTGAGATGAGTGGCCGATGCACCGCCCGTGTCACCTCCAATGCCAACTTGCTGTGTTTTATCCGCCCGGCGCTCCGCTCGTTGTTGTGAGCGTCGCTCCTCTGCCCTCCGTTGTTGCTGGAGGGCGACTGCCTCCAACTGCCCAGTCACCGCCCCCCCCTACAACCTCCCCCGCCTCTACCAACCCACACTGACCAGAGTGGTGAAATATGGCCAAACAACTGCCGTGGTCGACACGACGTGGAGGAAGATGTGGACATGACAGTTGTATTCATTTGCTTACAAGTAAATTCAGTCAGCATATATCAGTGAATGTGCAATGTCAGTACCGTGGCATACATTCAGTGTAATGATTGCACATTATATCTTACTTTACGGATTATAAGACTGTCTGGCAAGTAAGACGCACCCCAAACGTGTGGCTGGTGTCACTAAAGTTATTCAGATCTTCATCTCACACCACACACACGCTCCTACCGAACTCTAAGACGCAACCTCCAACTACGCATTGCTCTTAGAAACACAGTGGAATCTGTGCGTCTTGCAATCCAGAGAATACGGTCAACGTTACTTTTAATATATGCGTGCGGACGCTTATCTCTGTGTTGAGAATGCATACCAATTAGGGCTTTGATGCCTTAATTGGGAAGGTGCGATTGATGAACAATTCATAGAAACACCCCACCCACTCCCCATGTATTAGCATGACCACACACATACGAGTGCGTGTGTGTTAGGACGGTACACGCGTGTAAGCTATTATTGTTGTACACACCCACGTGATATATTTCAACATTCACATCACATCCTAAATTGGGACCTGAACGGACCCGTTCTGTCCATTGCGAGTGTGTGAAGGTTCATAAAGAGAGATGGGGAAGGGTTTTTACGATGATGATGATTGTGGGGTTAAGATTTTCGTTACTAATTTAGCAATCCTGCCCGGAACGATGCGATCGTTTAATGACATTGCAGGTGGCTGAGTGTATTCACGATGTAACACGATTTTTGTCCCTGGGTAGTACGTGTTCTTTTTTATTGCTTATGCCTAGAAAAAGGAAAGTTTGTGGGGAATAATAGCAATTTTCTGTACTTTTGAGGCGTACGCAATTAGGAAATAACACTTACTACCCAGGACCAATCAGATTCAAAGACAATGCATAAATTATCAGAGTATTGTTTTTTGTTTGCATTTGACTGCAAGTATTGTGGTTAATGTAAGCATGATTCCTTGCAAAAGGTGTCAGTTTTGTTGCCAGAAAAAAGGGGGAAAACCCTATTAGAATATGAAATGTGTTACACAGTGTTATTGATGGAGTGGATTTTTAACTTTGCTTTTGTGTCCTGGTGACAAAATAAAAGTTCGTGGGGAATAATAGCCATGTTCTGTACTTTTGAGGCATTAGCAATTAGGAAATAACACTTATTACCCAGGAACAATTGTGTTTGTTACACAGTGGTATTATTCCATCGCAGCTTCGTGAGACGGCGGCTTGGGGAGGCCTTCATCCAGCAGTGGATTGACCATGGGCTGATTATGAAGATATTAGAAGGGTGACCGAGCCTCCAGCAGAATTGGGACGTTTAGTCCCCTTTCGTGTCTGACATCGCGATAATCGTCGCGACATCGTGCACTGCTGTACATGTTGAAATGTAATATCGTGCTATCGTCCGGTCAAATAAAAAAACAAAATAACGGATCGGTTTGTTTTCTTCCCCGCACAGATCCATTCGAAACTGTGGGCAGTTTGTGGGTGGCGTCGGTGTGCTCTGTAATTGCCCTCTACTGACTCTTGCTCTTATTGTTAGATACTGCATCGGCTTGCACACAAACGTCGGTCCGCGGCATGACCCGGGTATATTGATGATCATTGAGCCAACGCAGGGGCATGTCTCTGGCACATCATGTATGTTGAACTTCTTTCACACCGTACGTCGCCGATCGTGATAATTCGGAGGTGCTGATGGCACTTACTGTGGATTGCATTTCAGTAGTGTTGCTTGCTTTGTCCCCACGGAAATTATGTCTGGCCAATCTGAAAAGTTAACGACATTAAGGGTTTTAATTGACATTTCAGCTGGAATAATGTGAGCTTAATTTGATGATAGAGTTAACGACTAGGGATACGGTGTCTCCGTAGGAATGCGGTTCAACTGGTTTCATCGATCCATCTCCAGGGCGGTGGTCCTTATGGGCATGTTTTCCTCCTTTGGCTGCGTTAAGTCACCAGTCTCGTCCATCGCCATCGACCCTTCATGGTGCACGCCACCCGAATTGTCGGGTTACAGTCGTGCGCAGACACTCCCCAGCTAATGACACTGGCGGACAGCTGAAACAAACAAATAGAAATATAAGCTGACGTTTTAAGCAATGGTCTTTATTGGCAGAGCAGAGGCGCCCAGGCTGGGAATTGACAACGTGATTTTTTGGCAGTATATCATCGAATAACATCACATCAATTTAACCACAAGTGGTGCCATACCGACGCATACAGACCCTGCCCCAGGCCATTGATTTTGAACTCGGCCACGTAGATTTGGCGTCCGTCGCATCGGCGATGACAAGAGTTAGGATGTGTCACGTGCTTGGCGCAAGTGCGAGACAGCGTGACCCTGTGGAGACCCACATAGAGAGGAGACCCGTAGCCTCGCGTAGAGACCCATAGACTGGCACAACTATTTATAGTCTCACACAGAGTTACATAAACTCACATAGAGTTACATAGATTCACGTAAGAGTTCCATAGCGTCAAACGCATAGAGACCCATAGACTTACAAATAGCTCTCTGGACTCTTAGAGATCAATAGACTCACATAGAGCCCCATAGACTCGCATAGAGATCCATAGATTCACCCATAGAGTCCCATACAGGTCCATAGACTCATATTCTCACATAGAGTTACATAGAAGCACATAGAGACCCAGAGTGGGAGGCTAGCAAGACTCGATGAAGCAAGCCTTTTCCCGCAGACATCACAGGTGACGGCAGGAAGGCGATTCGTGATCAGGCTTCGAGTGCACGCCGCCCCACTGCGGACTCGGTGTCTTCTCCACCCTCGTCTCCTCGATTTGCTCCACGCCTAGGAAACTCCTCCGTTGTGAGCGATCACGAGCTACCTCCTCCCATTCGTCGACGGAGATACCAGAAGCATTCAGACGCCGCTCGATCAAATCGTTAATCCGCAGGCACTGTCCTCCTCAGCTGTGTAAGCAGGGCATCATTTATAACTCGATATTTTCTGCAACGCTGCTGGCCTGGCTCGGAGTAGGGATTGTTGGCATAAGGCACTACCACTAGAGTACAAGGTATGTCTATCCATGATAATTCTATATTGTACCCAATATCCATATACTCCTATGATGAAGTGTATACGAATATAGGGCAGAATGAGGACAAAGTCAAGCGAGATGGATGTGGAGTGCTAACATCATTCCCAGAACAGTGCTCTGGACTTGATTTGAAGCGCTGCCCAAAAGGGCCATGCCGAGAATTTGAACAACATTCGGATGATATTCTCGGGCCATGCAGAGACAGTGCGTTTTACATCGAAAAATATTAATGATTTATTTTTACATTGCAGCATTCATGAAAATTGCATCTGAAAATGCTGTAGCAGAATTTGTAGAGTGCGCAGTTTTGGCATGGAGGTGCGAGGGGAGACTATGGACAAGCCGGAGGGCAGCCAGAATCGATGCCAACAATTGCCCAAGCTATGTGGTCCTCTATTGGAATGTTTGTCCAACTCTGTAAATAATAACCATGCAATAGTTGCAGTGAAAATTCACTCCAAAGTGCCGTGCAAATTGAACCAGTAATGTCCAGCATTTATGCTAAATAAATTGTCATACAATTAATTGGCATTCATAAAAATTTTGCAGGAGTAATGGCAATATTTACATTTCATCTAAATTACACAATATAAAGCCATGCTCTGCATATGTGGGGCATAGCAAAAATAAAATAAAATCTAAAATACAGATGCAGTTCCCTTATGTAAAAATGTGTTCCGTTACGTGGCCTTGGGGCTGGTCATCATTGTGTAATAAATGGACTCAGACACTTCTTGCTGACTCCGTGTCCTTTATTTGGGGTTCGCGTTCTCCTTCCCACACGGCACTCCTCCTGAGACTCTCTCCCTGGCAGCCCCACATCTGCCTTCGCTCCCGTAGCCTTCCACGCTCCTGCAGCTCCGCTGCAGGCTCTTGGTGCAGCCCTCCGGCTGCCCCCACAGCAGCTCCATCGCTGCTCCCTGTTCCTCCGTGCGTGGCGATCTCGCCACCTCCCAATGTCAGCCCTTCGTGGCCTCTATGGCTATCTCGCCATTTCCTACCTCAGCCCTTCGTGGCCTCTGTGGCTATCTCGCCATTTCCTACCTCAGCCCTTCGTGGCCTCTGTGGCTATCTCGCCACTTCCTACCTCAATCCTCCACTCTCTCTTCCACCCCGCTGGCTGGCGCCGTCATGAGCCCCTCAGCCACCAGGCTGAGGCACGGCAACCACCCAACGTGTTCACCACCCTTCACTCCCCCGACTGACCCAGATAGCTTCCTGTCTCCCCGCTATAACTTCTCCCCCACGTCACCCTGACTCCTCCCTCTCGGATCGTCATATCCGCCCCGCCCATTTACGCCCGCATTACAATTGTATAAAACATCTGCTTAGTTCAATGGGGCCTTACCAGCTGAAATAAAGTGAGAGTATGCATGGTCGGTGTTCTCTAACAACACCAGTTTCCTCCCATACAAAGTCAAACACTCGTTCATATCAAAATGTAGCAGGACCCTACTGAAGATCTAAATTGACACCCAGTGAGGCTCCCCTGGGTGAATAAAGATACTTTTGGATAACTCTGCACCCCATCGCGTTTGGTCTCTGACAATGTATAAAGTTTGAATCGGTAGCGTGTCCTCTTCTCACACACATGTGGGGTTTTTTCCCATTCACTGCTAGATTTCCTACAACATGTCAAACAATAATAATCTATAACTATAAACCTGAATCAGTTGTATAACAAGCCTGGCTCAGGATATCCAGTATGTCAATACCAAGCCATGAGTTGCTCGCTTTAGCAGATGCCGCTTTATAATATTGGCTCAGATGGCTAGTAGGCTGAGAAGCAGTCTTGAGACTCCGAGAGCCTATCCTGTGTAAGTTAAAAACATAATTCAAAATGTTGTAATCCTTTTGTCCTGCAAAGTATTATCGTTTGTAAAGTGACGTGTGCTCAGCAGTTGATTTCACAGTCTCAATGGCTTTTCTGAACGAGACTGGAATGTTACAGGAATTGTCAAAGCAGGACGTCATTGATTTATTTTTTCCAAGTGCATTATGTGCACGCAGACCTTTAACCTACCTTCGTTAAAAACAATCTCACATAGTATTCATCAATTATTTAAGCATCACTTTACGACATAGGAACTACAATGAAGATGTGTGTGATTGCATTTATTGGGTAATTACATCATAAATAAAACATCAAATGTAACATTTCTTTCTTAATTTTGGAGCTTTCGTGACTGCAGGAATTATTCTTTGGTTTTTTCGGTAAAGTCACGTATAAAAATAAAATAATAAATTAAATAATAGCATACGACGTTTCGATTGCAACACAAGCAATCATCATCAGGTATAATGAAATAGCGACATAGAATATAACCAGAAAACTATAGACAGACATATAAGCAGACAGATATCACCAAGATACATAGAGAGAGCAACCCAGGTACAGAGAGAGGTGATCGTCTCTGTGGGGTGGCCTTAAATTGGCAGAGGGGGGCGGAGGCAGAGAGAGGGAGGGGGTAGGGAAAACATTTACATGTCAATGAGTACGAAGGGAGGGGAGTAAGGTAAGCAGGCTTAGAGGGAGACAGAACACACTAAATTAAATAACCTAGCAAAGTATCGAAATGTTATGTAAAACGACACAGAGAGTCGGTCAACACACAATTAACGCATTGCCTGGTCGATTACGTATTTCAAAGATTGCTAAGTTAGAATTTAAGTGTGAAAATTCCAAAGAAAGACAAAACATAAAAAAGAGGAACGGAGACACACAGACAGAGCAGAACCTAAGAACGATACAAAACGAGTGTAGACAGAGAAAATTACACTAAATATACAGGCAGAGAGAGAGAACAAGAAACCCAGAGAGAGAGAAAAAGGTAAACTTGGAACTTCCCCGGGAAGTTCCAAGTTTACCTTTTTCTTGTTCTCTCTCTCTGCCTGTATATTTAGTGTAATTTTCTCTGTCTACACTCGTTTTGTATCGTTCTTAGGTTCTGCTCTGTCTGTGTGTTTCCGTTCCTCTTTTTTATGTTTTGTCTTTCTTTGGAATTTTCACACTTAAATTCTAACTTAGCAATCTTTGAAATACGTAATCGACCAGGCAATGCGTTAATTGTGTGTTGACCGACTCTCTGTGTCGTTTTACATAACATTTCGATACTTTGCTAGGTTATTTAATTTAGTGTGTTCTGTCTCCCTCTAAGCCTGCTTACCTTACTCCCCTCCCTTCGTACTCATTGACATGTAAATGTTTTCCCTACCCCCTCCCTCTCTCTGCCTCCGCCCCCCTCTGCCAATTTAAGGCCACCCCACAGAGACGATCACCTCTCTCTGTACCTGGGTTGCTCTCTCTATGTATCTTGGTGATATCTGTCTGCTTATATGTCTGTCTATAGTTTTCTGGTTATATT
This sequence comes from Lethenteron reissneri, assembly GCF_015708825.2. NCBI lineage: Eukaryota > Metazoa > Chordata > Hyperoartia > Petromyzontiformes > Petromyzontidae > Lethenteron > Lethenteron reissneri. The sequence continues at coordinate 1,956,712 of NC_083819.1, forward strand.
CTATGTCGCTATTTCATTATACCTGATGATGATTGCTTGTGTTGCAATCGAAACGTCGTATGCTATTATTTAATTTATTATTTTATTTTTATACGTGACTTTACCGAAAAAACCAAAGAATAACATTTCTTTACCACGTATTAGAGGTTTGGGTCGAGCGGTGGGTGCAGTGGCGAGCGCGGTGCATCACGAACCCCGCAACGCGAGTTTGATTACCGGTGATAGCTGACATCAGTGGTGAGTGATATCTAAATAGGTCTTGTCACCCACCCCACCCCTTCAACCCATATTGACCAATATGGTGAAGTATGGCCAAACAATTCCCATGACCGTCATGGCATGGGGAGGTTTTCGTCCAACAGTGGATTGACAAAGGCCTGTAAATTATTATTATTATTGATACTGTATTCCAAATGTGTAATTAGAGTTGTGTCATGAAGCAATGATAACATCCTTACAGAACTCCTTCAGCCTGTAAACTATTGTTTCATCATTATCCCTGCGTTTTTATTGGTAGTTCGGTGGTGCAAGTGGTTAGCGATGAACCTGGCGACCTGAGTTCGACTCCCAGCAACGGCTAACATCAGTGGCGACTGAGAGATTGTATCCTGGGCCCAGCTCCACCGCTCCCCACAGCCTTCATCGGTCCGCGTTGAGGAAGCGTGGCTGGCTCGATCCAACAAAGACGGCCACCGCATCGCGTGGCGCTTTCAGGTTGTGCATCTGCGGCCGTCCGGAACGCTCTTCCTTCCGATATTAGGAAGCCGCTCGGAGCGATGCGCTTTTAAATCCAGATTGAAAATTGGTGTATTGCTCTTCGTGTGTTAGTTTGTTGTCCCCCCTCTCCCCGCACCTCCGATTAGCACGGTTGGCTACGTACGGTGCGAAAGAAGTTCAACAAACAAACAAGCCCCAGCCACAGACCAACGAGGAGATGCGGGTGTTCTTCAGCAGCGGGTTGAAAGAAGCACTGTCAAAAATGATGAATTATTTGTATCCGCGCTTTGTGTTTATAGCACAGTATTCCATGATACGGCCGTTTAAACCACTTCACATCTGCCACGAATACACAGCAGCAGCAGCTGTTTATTCACAGTCGCTGTTGGTCTGCACGCCTTTGCTGATTACACAGCGCTTCCAGTCGAAATGTGCATCATTGCTTAGACCAAGCCATTTCCCATTTATGATTACGACATTTTGTCAGTTTTTTTTCAAGATACAGTATTAATCTTGCTCATTCAGTATACATATTGTGTGTGTGTGTGGATATGGTGCAGTGCGTGTGAGAATGGAATACAAAGGTGGTCGGGCGTGGTGATAACCATCCCCACACTTTTCGATTTAAAGCTTTCGTGACTTGGTTCTTTCGGTAAAGTCACGTCGAATGGAAACAATAAAATAATAAAAATAAAACATAATAAAATAATTCTCACGACGTTAGATAGACAAAAGACAGCGTCTCCCCGACAGACCTGGTCTTCACTTGAGGACGGCTGCTTGCGTTGTGGCCGAAAGGTTGTGAGAATTATTTAATTATGTTTTATATTTATTATTTTATTGTTTCCATTCTACGTGACTTTACCGAAAGAACCAAGAAGATCATCCCCACACTGTCGGGCATCGTGCCGGCCTTCATAGGTGCTAAATAACAATACTTGCCCTCAGTCTGCCGAGGCTTATATAATAGACAGCATACAAACACCTATATTGTAAACTATGGTTGGTGCTATACCACAGTGGTAATTATCCACACTGCACTGTGAACCCAGCCATGGCTGACATCAGTGGTGAGTGATTTCTCAACCGGTCCTAGTGCCCCAGCTTTGCCAACCCACACTGACCAGCGTGGTGAAGTATGGTTTAAACCCCACCTGGCAAAATGCATCATCCAGCAGTGGATAGACAAAAGGCTGCAGCTTTATAATTTTACATAGTAAACAGTAACCTAGATGAGGTATTTTTGTAAGAAGTATAAAAGGTTCAAGTAGAGCAAACCCAGAGCACGCTGCCATAGCAACTGTATTGGCTGGTGGTGGTGGTGGTGACAGTAATTTTTGGAGACACCAGGCACTTTCATTTTAACTGCACTCCCGGGGAAGCTGGTCCCTTGTTTTGGAGGAATAGAGCCCTTGGTGTCACGACCTCAGACCTGGCACCACGGGCTTTTGTGTGTGTTGCATGTGGTCTGCTCAGATGATTTTGTGGCAACAGAAAATTAACATTGTCAGCTTCAACTCCGAATTATAATGGCGGGAAAGCAATCTCTGATATATATTTTTCAAACAAAAATTCCTCCGGCTGATAGTATTCATGTGACTCGTGAATGCCGACCGCTGAATAATTTACTGCGATGTCAAATCTCCTTTTATTCTTCTCCGTGTTGTGGAAAAGGAGGGCTTGTGTGGCTGAGCCACTTAGCGTGCTAACCCCCCCCCCACCGCGTTCAGAGGTCACGGGTCCACATGAAACCCTGTATCTCCGATGTGTTTGTAAAAAAAAATCCCCGACAACGTCTTCATCGGGCGGGTTTTTTTGTTTGTTCTCCCACCGCTTCATTTGTGTGTGCACAGAAAATATTCCTCGCGTTACTCGTAGCAGGAGATGGCTGTCAACAGCGTGAACAAAAAATAGCCGCGTCTATTTGGGTCAAATTACTGCAAACCAATAATAGGAGGGTGTCCTTGAAATGTTTTATAACCCGCGACGCATTTTTTTTAAATCACCTGTCATGGAAGGCTACCGTGGCGTAATGTCTAGCAGCACACTTTCACTTGCAATCCAAAGGACGCCGGTTGCATTCCAACTCCTGGCGTGGCAGATGAGACATTGGTGCCAGTTTCTTAAATCCCCCTCGCCTCTGTCCACCCGGCAGTATAATTGGTTGCACAACCGTTTATCGATTGGCAAGGTCCTGTGTTCTGGGATAAAGTGTGGGTTCTCTCGCCTCTGTTTCGGATGTCTGGTCAGAGGGGAAGAGTAGGCCAAACGCCACCTTGAGGGGCTCGCGGAGGCGCTTACACCAGCAGTGGCACCTTTGCCTTAACTGTTATGGCATTAGCAACACACTTGATATTTAAATTTATTGTATCATCTAACCGATTCTCATGGGATGAAGCTCATAATTAATTAAAATCATGCTATTCTCAACAACAACAACAATAACAACGACATTTCTCGGACATTGGAGCTTATGTGGGTTATTAAGCTTTTTTCCAGAACACTCATGCATTAAGATACGACATTTGCTATTTCCATAGGGGGAGTACATTTTTGTGCCCTGATTTCATTTATTGACTTCAAGCTTTCGTGACTGTAGGAATTCATATTATTGGGTCTTTCGGTAACGTCACGTAGGTATGATTTCATTTATGTTTAATAGTTATTGCCTTCTGGATTATGAAAGATTGATACTACAATGTCGATTTGTCACCTCATTGAGGTTGCATCAATAGGTACGTTTACTGGCCGTATGCTTCAGCAGGTAAGCGAAGCTCACAAGCTATAATTAATTGTGTTTTTAGTTACTATCATTCCAGGGCATAGAGTGTATAGCACCATGACCTCAATAGTTCAGACACAATCATGCATTTATGTATTTCGTGAAACATTTTAATGGTGCATTTTCCCTCTTGGACCTCCAAGTGTATTATATAAGGTTTACAGTAACAAGTGATTTTCCAGACAAACACACGCACACAAGAGCTTGAGTGATCAGAGGAGCCCTTGCGTAATTTCCTAAAGCCCAGCAACAAGATGCATCGGAAACCAGTGGTAATGTTACAAAATCTTGATCTTTTCCTAAGATGCTACCCCTGGTCCTGTCCTCTTGAGATTAAGTCTCGGGACTGGTCGACGTGCCAGTCCCGTTTATCTAATCAGAATTAATGAAAGAAGTGTCCCAAACCATTTCATCATCATTATCATTAGCCACGATACACTATTGGATGAAGGCATTCCCATACGCCATTACCATCTCTAATGATATTTCAATACAACAATCCATCTGGCTCTTGCACATGAGTTGAATCAAACGCTCGATATCAATAGACACATAGACATTATTAAGCTGGAGGATCCTGATGAGCTATGAAGCTTTTTTGACGTGGAATATGGCAGAGTAAGTTACATAGCCTGAAGGAAGTCACAAAGGTGACGCTCCATCTCCCATGTCCTCTTGGTCTTGTTCGCTCCTTTGGTTGTCACTCTTGTCATTCTCACCCACTGGCCAGTCTCTCTTCTCGTGACGTGGCCTGCCAAAGCCCACTTCAGTCAATATTACGTCTCTAATATGACGCGTCCTGTCCAATTTGAGCCTTAGAAATTATGCACAAGACCCAGCAAGCTGCTGATAACCGATGCAGCTCACGAGGAACCAATGCGGTGAATTCTAAGATATCTATACCCCGGGGCATTATTCATGTCACAATTACTACCATTTTAATAATACTGCTGAAATAATATTCATCATTCGATAATAATATTTATATCACGAAGCCTCAATGCTCTTGTAGAACGACCCTGATAGGGAATATTTGACCAAATTAACTATTTTGATTTAAAGCTTTCGTGACTGCAGGGATTCATCTTCTTGGTTCTTTCGGTAAAGTCACGCAGAAGGGAAATAATAATTTGTATTGTTTTATATTTATATTATTTTATTATTTCCCTTTTGCGTGACTTTACCGAAAGAACCAAGAATACAAATTAACTATTCCAGAATATTTGATGTGTGTGAGACGAAGCAGGATTTCCCAGGAAAAAAAACCCCAACACGCATGACCAGGTCTACTTGCTGTACTCCCGTCCATAAACCAACTTGTCAGTTAAATCCAGGTTCACACTATAAAATTAACGTACAGCCTTGTTTTGTTCACTGCTGGATGAAGGACACGTTATATCACTCGCTACCGATGCTAGCCATTGCCGGGATTCAAACTCGGGTGGGCCCGTTCATAGCGCACGCGGTGTGCTAACGGCTGCGCCTCCGCATCCCCCCAATGGCATCTAACCCTGAATCATAAACAAAGGCCACGCGTCCTCCGCTCGAGCGAAAACACAACACGTGTCGCCTAATGAGCGCGAGCCACGCCGCCTGCTGCAGCAGCAGCGGGCAGCTGTCTCTTGGCGATACACGGCGTTTCGTCTCCGGCATTTCGCTGTTGGCCGCAAACAGTTGTGAACCATCTTCTTATTCTTTGGTTCTTTCGGTAAAGTCACTTTTTAATTTACTTTTATTAATTTTAATTTTTTACCTACGTGACTTTACCGAAAAAACCTAAGAATATGAATCCTTGCAGTCACGAAAGCTTCAAATCTAGAACCATCTTCTTGGTTCTTTCGGTAAAGTCACGTAGAAGGGAAATAATAAAATAATGAAAATAAAACATAATAAAATACAATTCTCACGACGTTTCGGCCACAACGCAAGCAGCCGTCCTCAGGTGAAGAACAGGTCTGTCGGAAAGACAGCGTGGCCGAAACGTCGTGAGAATTGTATTTTATTTTTTATTATTTTATTATTTCCCTTCTACGTGACTTTACCGAAAGAACCAAGAAGAAGAATCCCTGCAGTCACGAAAGCTTTAAATCGAAGTTGTGAACCAGTGAATGTGATCATCATTTGAAATGAGTGGGGGAGGGGGGGATAGCGAGTACCTAGCTCTTCATTTGACCGCATGAGTACCGCGCTACTGCGGCTCAAGTTATGCCGCCTGTGGTGGTACCGATTTCGGCTCTGGCCCATTTACGAGATGGTGGTGGTGGTGCAGTGATGTGTCATCGGACGTGTTTGGTGGGTTACAAAACCCCGTTGCTGAGACCACACGCTACGAGGGAATTAATTACGTCCCAGTGGAATAGCCGTGGGTGGTAGCGGACACACACACACACGTAGTTTACAGGGTCTGTTAAATAACGCCTATTTTAAGGCGAGAGAGGATTAAAACAAGACGTGTCTCATCTCTTTATTTCATGTTGTCGAACAGACTGTTTTGTTCCCATAGACAGACTTGATGCGAATAAAAAAAAACCAGTGGTTTCCTGTTCAAATGAGTACAGCTGCCACTCAACACCACTCTGATGCCATTGGTGGGAATTCATAGGAACGACGGTGGGGTCAAGTCTATCCATAGGAAATCCACCGTCTAAGACTCTAAGCACCACATCACATATATTTGCATTAATCTTACATTAACTGTAATTTTGCGTGTATATAAAAAACTAAAATAGAATTATCTTGATGTTTTATTGATCATACACGGGCGGGGGGTGTGGGTCAAACACGTTGACCCCTCCCTTGCAATTCCGTGAAGTGCCAGGATGCGATATCATAACTTGATGCAAGATTGACCTCTTGACCTCTTGATTGTAACACTGTGCTGACTGCAGCGGCCTCTCTCTCTCTCTCGTTGCTGCGGGGATCACGCAAAGCCATTGTGTAAAACATGCAGCGTCTGTGACGTCTCCACGGCGACTGTGCCAGGCCAGGTGCACTTTGAGGTGCACTAAACAAATGGACAATCTTACGCGTTTCAATCGAAAGATGACGAACAAAAGCAAATTGCAAACGCATTGATTACAAATGTAATACACCCCAATGCTACTCATTGCCTGTCTTCAGATCAATTGTTAAACATGTGTGTGCTGCAACACCACCCATGTATTCATGTCTGCATGCAGGGCCACACATGCATTGCAGATACAAAGCACTTTATTTTTAAACATGAATGCCACAACAACAAACGCAACGCTTCAATTTGTTCGGTTCGTAAATTAGGATGTAATGACCGTCGCCTTCGGAATTATTTTTGACCCAAATTGCTCAAACGTAAGATATCTTTACTGCAACAAAATAATAACACATTCAAAAATTAGATTGATCGAAATAGTTTTTGACTTCACCAGGATCTCAAATGTGCTGAGTTGATGACCTCAACCCGGTCGCCAATGACTGTACAAGCAACCCCAACACGTACATTTTTGCTTCTTGAATTAATTTGCCTCAATTGCTTTGCCCGTCGTGACAAACATCACTCTCATATTTCAGGGCTGGCGGGAAAGTGATGCCCCCCGTCTACTGAATGGACGTAGTGACTTGAAGGGAACTCAGAGGTAGCTCTGCAGTGTCCGCTTGCGTGGGCCATTCTCGATCACGAAGGGCTTGCACTGCTGCGTGAGATTCATGGTCTCGTCACGTGACACCCATAGCCCATCGAACACAATATTTGCAGAACAAAACACCGGTACAGATCCGTCTCGCTGGGGCTGAGGTTTATAAGCAGATAAAAGGTGGGATAAGCGAACATCAATAGAAAACGTCAGTTGCACCGTGCAACACAAATGAGTAACTGGACTAAAGTGAAGAACAATAACTTCCTTGAACGGGGGAAAAGGCTGGACTGTTCTTCGGAAGGGAATGTACGTGACATTAAGTGCGTGACTCATTTATGAAAATCTGCAGATAATTAGTTTGGTTTATTCAGTTTTTGGAACCAGCTGGCCAGTATTGGGCAAAAACTTATCACGCGACTTTTCACCCAGGCACCTGGAGAGCACAGACGAAGTCTTTCTAACCCAACATTACAAACAACAATCATAATTTAGAATCAATCACTTGCAACGTGAACAAATACGACATTTTGTATTCACCCCGATCGCACGGACTTAATATAACGGCGAGGGTGTACATGCAGCTGCCAGGCAGCAGCAGCAACAGCTCTCTGCCCTGCACAGCAATGTCACCACGGCGCGCTTGTGCCAGGCTAGGTGCACCTTGAGGCCACGTGAACTGTCGAAGGCTCACTGACAGGAGCGTCACGGAACAGACCCAGGTGCCCATGGGCTGACTGACCGAGATGTACGCACGCCGAACTTCTTTCGCATCGTACGTAGCCAACCGCGCCAGTAGGAGGTGCGAAATGATGACGACCGGTAGGAAGGCACCAGCTCCACTCCCCACCACCGTGCCCACTTGCGTTCCGCTCGTTGTTGTGCACACAACCGCCCCACACAGCCACACGTACCAGCTCATGCACGCGGCTACCTCCGCCCCCTCCACCACCAGCCCTCCTTATCCCCGTGTGTGCAATTGCCGAGCCTGCAACCTCCATGCATCATTTATAAAGGGAGAGTGGTGGGGTGGGGGAGCAGTGGTGGTTGCTAGCCCAGTGGGAGGCCCTAAGCAGAAAATCTTTTTCAGGTCTCTCCTCCATTTCCGTTGGTCGCATCCCTCGTGCGTGACAGAAGCGATGCAGACACAAGAGAACGCCCATGCAGGCAGGGGAGAGAGCAACAGATGAAATAACTGTACGGTGGTCTGAGAGAAGATACGGGCAGACAAGATCGTGATGAGGCATTTATTGGCTTTATAAAACCATAATCAGCTTACGTTGTTTTTTCGGTTTTTGATTATAAACATATGAAGATGAGATAAGGGAGATACAACCAAGACAGGAATGTGAGATGTGCATTGCTTTTCTTGCATTCGAATTAACGTCGACATTTATTGGGAGTCGAATTCGAGGTGTTCTTTGATGGATCGTTCTTTCTTTATTCGTGAATCCGGGGGCCCCATTGAGCCACTTGGATGCCCGAGCCAATGTTTGCCGCAGTTTCCCCAGTGCTGTGCCACCGATGCGAGTTGCTCCCTCCCAGAGGCGCTGCTGTACATAGAGATGAGTGCTGGCAAAAAAAACCCAACAACTACCACCGAGATGCGCAGACAGATCGAGGGACGCCCACTGCGTGTGTGTGTCTGTGTTACCGCGCGTTTAACTCCTTTCACACACCGTAACGTGGCCAAATCGTGCTAACCGGAGGTCTTTCAAAACAGCTGCCGACTGACTTAATTCTGATTCACCGACAAACCGCTGAGAACGCGAACGCTCCTGCGTGATTTTTTTAAACGTAGAACCCAGGGGGGGGGGGCTTAATTTCAGCTCGAGTTATCTGGGGTTGGTGTCTGGAAAATATCCCACGAAAAACGAATCCCTCGTGCAGCTGTCGTTTAGGATCTAATTGTTGGATAAAAAATATATATAATTCATCATTGCGGTTGCCAATGTTCGTATTTAATGAACTTTGCTCAAATGTTAATCGTGTGTGCATGTAAAAAGGTGAAGGTGCGGCCCTGCAATTCCTTGCTCAACCCACTGCCGGTGGAAGGACCTCCGCCAGAGCGACCTCTGGAGGGCATTTGGCCTACTCTTCCACGCTGACTACACGTGTTGGAATAGGTGGACGTACCCACACTTTACCCCACCGCACGCGACCTGCTGTGGCGTAAACCCGTTTATACTGCTGGGTGGACGGTGTCGGAGGAAATCAAGAATCTTGTCCATATTTGAACTGCTGCAACAGAAGATGGAATTGAACCGGCGTCCTCTGGATTGCAAGTACACTACGGTGTCCTGACCCATCACACCGCTGTGGCAGCGTCCTGTGTCTGAAATCAATGTATGGATTGTAGATGTAAACAGGGTTGTATAATCTTCTTGGTTCTTTCGGTAAAGTCACGTAGAAGGGAAGTAATAAAATAATAAAAATAAAACATAATAATGTATGTCAATGGAAAACAAGGGTGTATCATTTATGTGAGAATGGTTAACAGCTTGATTTACATCATTGCAGGACTTGAGCCGTATATTGAAGTCATCATATCCAGTGACCGTTGCGGTTAATCATCAGTCAATTACATGTTTCACAAACATATTCAGTGGAATGTAATGTAAACATTTTCCAAGATGATATCCTTATTGATTTTATTCATTGCAAAAAAACTAAAATAAAACGCGCATTAAAGGCACTTTGATGAGGGTTTCAGCAGCAGTTAATAAGTTGCCCGTTTAACAATTATTTCAAACGCAGTACAACCAAAAACAGTGTTGGGGCTTCTGGGTTGAATGACATAAGCTACGAATATGAGGTCAGAATGCTGGCAGACAAGTTGCTGGCTTTTGCGAAGCAAAACACACACACTCTCCTCCTCCGTATCAGTGACCACTTGCCTACCGCTCCGTGTCTCTGCAGGGGAACGGTTAAGTCCGGTGGGCGTAGCGTGCTTGGCACGGGCCCTGGTGCAAGAAATGAAATGCAATGTGGTGCTGCGTCCAATTTTGATCTTCGTAACCCGGCGCCCGGACTCCTCCAGGCCTGGCAGACCCTGGCGCGGTTGCAACGTCCGCGCGCTCGATAGCCGCACCATCGGTTTGTCACGGCGCTCGTGGGCGTGGGTGCTCGAGGCTGGAACCGGCCTCCTCCCTTTCGACTCGGCTCTGACGAGACGCTCACCAGTAGGTGAGGAGGGTGAGCGTGCCTGGCGCTTCTGGGGAGGCTATCACCACGGCGGTTTCGCTCACCCACATGCGGTGGAGCAGCGACGGGTTCCTGTGCACCACGTTCAGCAGGCGGCCATTCTGTGAACCGAGACAAGCGGTACGTACGGTGATGATTCAGGTTTCGCCAACGTGCACGATCCACCAAGCCTCGCCTGTCAAGTGCTGGCGAACGGGGCGCTTGCCACCGTGTCTGGCTCAAATGCAAAGATCCTCAGTTCATCCGCAAAAGCGCTCACTGTGGGCACCCATGAAATATCGCCTCGAACGAGAGGGGTAGGAATGCCGTGTGGGTGTAGCCTGGTTGTACGGGTGTTGTTATGGGTGTTAGTGCGAGGAAAGCGATGGGGTCCACGTGTCCATTAGCCCCTCTTCGTAGCCCTGTGGCCTGACCCCTCCAGCCAGAGCAGTTGCACCGCCTGCACACTCGAAAGCGCCCTGAGAAAGATTGTTTCAGGGCACTTTATGAATGTAAATTATGAAATTATGATAATAAAATTTTTAATTATTGCAACACTACTGGAGACATGTGCATTACCATGCAATCATGATGATAATGATGATCAGGGCGTGTATTTACAGGTGTTCTCTTTAACATGCCTCGGCAATAAAAAAAAAATGCTTTACACCACATCGCCATCTCAACCATTACAATCACCCTGTGCAGAGTAGCCGAGGGGACCCCGAGTGGCAGCTGTCCCAGTGTGGCACAGGTTGTACGTAGGTTGCACGCAGCACCGGTCCGTCAGTATGAATCTACGTTGCTATTGTTTTTACTGCCAATTAAGTAATTTGCGAGTAATTTATCAAAATGTCACGACCAACGTCGTGACCCATAACGCCCTGCACGAACGGCCCAGCCGTGGAATCTCGTGGGATCTTTAACGTCCACCATGTCCCCCCCCTTCACTCGGCCGTGTCGCATCGAACGTGCGCTGCTGTTTGCGGATTTCATGTTCCGCCCTTCGTTCAGTAAACCAGCGCTTTGTATCAGACTCTTGTTGAAGTGTAACAACAATCTTTTAAATGTCCACTATGAAGCAGACGTCACATAGTATTTGACACGTGGCTCTCACCTTCACGTCCCAGACGACGATCTTCTTGCGGTTGCCGCCACTGACGAGCCGGTCACGGAGGAGGTGCAGGCACAGCACCACCCCCACGTGCTCGCGCAGAGTGAAGAGGCAGCGCCCTGCGCGCAGACGCGTCACGCGCCCGGTTGTCACGCTCGCGGTCGTCAGCACCAGCACCAGCAATACCAGACAGCGGCAGTAACGCCGTCAGCGATACCGACAGCAGAGGCGGCACCAAAAATGCCAACAGCAGCAACGGCAAGAATAATACCAGAATAATAATAGCAGCAGCAACAAGAATACCAGAATAAACACATTCATGCGGAGGGAGCTGGTAGGAACGTTGGGTTGCTCGGTCAATGGCCAGGGTCAACGGCGGCGTGGTGTATTCTGCAAATATGCCCGACTGTGAGGGCGGGCACAAGCCGGCGTGAGTAGGTTAAACATTGAGTTTTATAAGGGCACCACGGCGTGACCAGCCCCACCCTCCCCACCCTACCCCACCCCTCCCAGCCCCTCCCCACCCTCCCCTCCCAGTCCCACCCTCCCCACCCAGCCCCTCCCCACCCTCCCCTCCCCACCATACCCCTCCACACCCTCCCCTCCCCACCTAGCCCCTCCCTCCCCACCCAGCCCCTCCCTGCACGACAGACACAATAATCCCCTGTGGGCTGGTGTAACCAGGAGGTTCCTACCAGTATAATAATAATAGCAGCAGCGGCAAGATCAGCCAGTGGCTCCCTTTATAAATTGTCTCATTGGTGTCATGCTATGAAACAAATGTACTGTGTTTCTTCTTCTTGGTTCTTTCGGTAAAGTCACGTAGAAGGGAAATAATAAAATAATAAAAATATAACATAATGAGATGAATCCCTGCAGTCACGAAAGCTTTAAATCGAAATGTACTGTGTTTCTGTTATGAACTCTCACGGCGAGCAGTGCACCACCCTGTGTTGGAGCACAACTCGGGTGTATGAGATAAGAAGGCTCCTTCTGAAGTCACTTTCATTGACCTCTTAATCTCGTCACGTGCCAGTGAAGCCAACATTTTCAATTCTCATAGCTGGACCCAGCCAACATCACGTATAACATGACGGATACTTTTTTTTAGAATTCATCGCTGACCATGCTGACACTGTCAGCTCACCCCACGTGAGAACCTCGTTTCGTTGTAGGCGGCTCCCAGGATTTCGACCCAGGAACCCAGCGGTGCCAGCTCGGTGCTCTGACGTGCCCAACTCACATGACTGCCTCCTGTCAGTGGGGTTCCCAATGGGTATGGCCACCTTCTGCTAGAAATAAAAAAATACCCTCGAAATAGCCAGAGTTGACATCTACCTGGCACATTTCTTCATGTTTCCAGACGTGGTTATCGTAACTTTGGCACGCCGAGTACACACATTGCGTGTCTGCCAGCTATCTCATTCAGTTAACCCAGGGGTCGGCAACCAAAATATATATTTTTTTTAATATTTCAAGAGCCGCAATGAATATGAATACCAGACGGTGGTTGTGCATAAATAACGTCACCAAGAAGTCCTTAAAGAGCCGCTCGCGGCGCTGGATCCGCGGGTTGCCAACGACCTCTGAGCTAGCTCAAAAGCACCTGGGTCTGCCGCGTGGCCTCCTGCCAGCCGGCCTTCGACATTTCACGTGGCCTCAAAGCCTGGGGGAGGCGCTGTGGTGTTGTCACCGCTACTTAAGTGGCGAACGGCGGCGGTGGCGAGCGTTGGAAACGCGTCCGTGGCTTTGCTGCAGGCAACAAGGTGGTGATGCCACACGCTATCGAGTCTCGCGCGGGCAAATCCCAGCACGTCCGTGTTCTCAGTGGCTCCACCTGAAAAAATAACTCCCGCATTGGTGGCGCTACCCCCATTAAAACAAAAACCCAAATCCTGTTGAGGTGACAGAAGACAAACTGATAGTGGAGATGGAGACCAAAAAACGATGATAGAAATGAAGTGACTCGTTATGTTAATAAGATTTGTGTTTTAGAAGATGTGAATTTTAGATTATAAATTTTAAGGACTCTGGGTGTCCCTCGCACTACCTGGGGCCCTACGCCCAGCACCTCTCGTGCTCTCCATCCACATTGGTTATTGAAGAAGTTTCTCTGTGTGCCTATGTATGTGTCTCTCTCCATGTATCTCTGTGATATCTGTCTCTACTTATATGTCTGTCTATATGTCTCTGGTTCTGTGTTTTATCTCTCTCTCAAATTTAGCATTCTCAGGAAGAACGTAATCAACCAGGTAGGGTGTTGACTGTTATGTTATCCGACTCTCTGTTGTATTACATTACATTTCTAAGTATACTAGATTTGTGTTTCTATTTCATTTATACCTGATGATGATTGCTTGTGTTGCAATCGAAACGTCGTAAGCTAGTATTTAATTTATTATTTTCTCTTTGTATGTGACTTTACCGAAAGAACCAACGAGTATTGAAGAAGCATAATTAATTCAGCACAGCGCCTAGCGATGTCTGCCAGAGAGACTGCTCTTGAGGTCCGTTGGCATTTCTTTTCTTTATAAATGAGTTTAATTCCGTCGCTCCCTGTGTTCCGTTTCTCCAAATAAGCACTGAGATTAGCAGTGGAATAGCGGTGTTCTCATGGAATAATAATAATAATGTACAGACCCATCGTCAATCCACTTCTGAATGAAAGCCTCTCCGTGTCATGATGATTATGGTGGTTGTTGACTCATACTTCACTGCGCTGATCAGTGAGTAAAAAGGAGGCCCAGGACCATATCACTGATGTTCGCCTTTGGCCAGGTGTCAAACTCAGATCACCGATTTTATAACGCAGGACGCATAACCACAATGCCACCGCTCCACTCAAAATGTTTTAAGCAGCTCGATGCATGAAGCAGCTCGTGTAAAACACAAATTAATTGTTGTTATTGCCTTATACAGCTGACCACTGGTACGAGGCTCAGTGAGCAAACTGTGATTGGCACAGCAGCATATGTGGCTCAAGTGCAATGGAGTGAGTGATTCTAGAGTAGAATGTAATCGCACATGCCTAGACTTAAAAGTGTGTGTGCTCCAACCTCTTACAATACACTCCCACCTCTTCAAATACATCTGGCCAGTGTGGGAGAGGAGGCCAAATGACCCTCTAGTCTACAGGGAGGTCATCTCTGGAGCTCCCTCTAGTGGAGGCCCTTCCGCCAGCAGCGTCGTGAGCCAGACAATGCAGGGCTGCACCTTTCACTTTTTAATTTACGTTACCATTATATTCTTGGTTCTGTCCGTAAAGTCACGTAGAAGTGAAATAATAAAATAATAAACGTCGTGAGAAATTTGCATTATTATTTTATTATTTCCCTTCTAAGTGACTTTACCGAAAGAACCAATAACATGAATCCCTGCAGTCACGAAAGCTTTAAATCGAAATTTACGTTACCATTCTTACACGCTTATAATTGTGACAATTCATTGAATCGTGAGAGGGATGAATCACGGACTGCTCGCTGCACGACGCCCGCCATCTCCTCCATGCCGCGTTGGAAGCGCAAAGATGAGACGCTGCGCCGCCGACACTTTTGGGGACGTCGCCTTCGCCGTGGCGCCTGTTTGATGTCGACCTGCAACCCCTACAGTCGTAGCGGCTGCTGATCACAACGAGGCAGCGACGCGGCCAAATGAATAAAACACAAAAAGGTCACGGCAGGGAGGCCCCTCGGCCTTTTCCGTTTGACCGTCTTCGTGATGAAGGCTCGTCTGATGAGGTTTGACTGACACGCGTTAATTTGTTTGGCCCTTTTCATCCAGAGGCGTATGATGTGAAATAAAGCAGCCGGGTGACTTTTTTTCTTTCGAATGCAGACAGATGTTGTTGTTGTGGTTAACGCATCGTTATCACCGCCATCATCATCATAGCGTCGTTTTGCAAATGGATGAAGTGTTAACGCAGAGTGGCGATTTGGGCGGCTTTTGTTGCCGTGTGTGCAGGTACAGACCTTGAAAATTCCACACCCGGACGGAGCTGTCGGCAGATCCGGAACAGATGACATTTTCATTGTAGGCGACGCAGTACTGTGAAAAACCAAGAGGCACACGTGACTTTGAAATTCTGATTAAAGTCCAGAAGCACGACCGTGAATTTTGCATGCCTGGCCACCAAACGAGCGGTTCTTTGAAATGGTAATGTCCTCATTTATTCCACCCAATGTTACTGCAAAGGTAAAGGGGCAGGCCTGCAAACACCACACGCCGCCTGCCAATCGGCTGCTAGGCATGTAACGATGCAGTCGATAAATAAAATATTTTCATGCTCGCGTTACACGTACCGAAGTGTGTTCGTGTTCACGCTTGATTACTAACCCAAAACGTACCAATTAGATGCCTACCAGGCACCCAACAATACATCGGGCTCAATCCTTGCACTCGCCATACATATGCATCAATTTGTTTGCTGGAGAACAAATGATGTTATGATTTATGCCGAATATATGGAAATTAATGTGGAAGAATAGGTTGCAATAGGGTATAGAAGAGGCCCTCTAGAGCTCCCTCTAGTGGAGACCCTTCTTCCAGCAGTGGCGTGAGCTTACAGTTGCAGGGATATGATACTCCGCAGGTCTCTCTTGCAGAGCGGCCTATGGCTGAGTGTTACTCAGCCGCGTTTCCAAATAGAACTGAACTGTTAATCAAATCGCCAGGGCAGGGTGTGTGTGTGTGTGTGTGAATCAATACAAGTCTGCTTCATGAACAAACAGCTTTGTATCCATGGCACACACCACGGGAAGGAAAAGTCAGAGTCAAGGATGTTATGAATGGGCAAAGGGGACGGGAGAGGGAAGAGAGAAGAGAAAGAATGGGAAATGAGATGAAACGGATGGAAAAAGAACAGAAAAAAACTGGAGCAAAGGTCAGAAAATATGGGGACAGGGAGAGGCTGCACAAGGACATCTACGCTGCACGGTGCAGCGTCTCGATTTAAAGCTTTCGTGACTGCAGGGATTCATCTTCTTGGTTCTTTCGGTAAAGTCACGTAGAAGGAAAATAATAAAATAATAAAAATAAAACATAATCAAATAATTCTCACGACGTTTTGGCCACAACGCAAGCAGCCGTCTTCAGGTGGAGAACAGGTCTGAAGACGGCTGCTTGCGTTGTGGCCAAAACGTCGTGAGAATTATTTTATTATGTTTTAGTTTTATTATTTTATTATTTTCCTTCTACATGACTTTACCGAAAGAACCAAGAAGGTGCAGCGTCTGTTTTCACAGCGGGCGGTGGGGAGAGGGGAAGGGATTGAGAGTGGGGATAGCCACACCAGAGGTCGCAACCGGGTACCCGATACCCGTACCCTACCCGATACCCGGTTACCCGGGTACGGGTAGCTGTTTGTGACCCTGGTGCGGCCGGGTACGGGTACCCATTTGCGACTCTGGTGCGGCCGGGTACGGGTAAGGAATCAAAACCCGTTTGCGACCTCTGAGCCACACATCTCAGCTGATATACGGGAGGCTTGAGCCGTTTAGGATATGAGAGATGAGCTCATCTGTGCCACACCGACGCCGCCGCTCACCACCTCCTCCGTGTGTCCCGTGCACGTGGCCAGGCGCTCCCCACTCGCGGTGCTCCACACCACAACGAGGCCATCGCCCCCGCCGCTCACCACGCGTGCCACGTCGAACTGGCAGCAGTACACCGCTGCGGACAGGCGCAGCAGCGCAGTCTTTTCATAATATTCAACACGGAGGCTTTCCCGACCAATGTTATCCGTAACAAAGAGTTTTTTTGGGTTAGATTGCGTAAATATGAATATGTCGTTAAACCTGCCACCACCCGACGCAGCCAAAAAAAATGCTTTTTATTATACATTTTTAAAATAATTTTTACTTAAAACTTTCGTGACTGCAGGAATTCATATTCAATGGTTCTTTCGGTAAAGTCACGTAGATAGAAAATAAAAGAAAAAAATATAAATTATTTCTAAAAAAATATTAAAACCAAAAAACTCACGACGTTTCGATGCTGTTCGGCCCCTATTCCCAGTCCCTGCATGTCTCAAGCGTGTTGGCCCTGGCTTAAGCGAGCCGGCTCAACGAAGCCACGCTCAACCTTGAGCCGGCTCTGAGCATGGTCCCCAGCCAGACTCAGGATTTCCGTGAGCTGAGAGTGAGCGAGCCGTGGCTGAGCCACCGCTCGCTCACGTATCTCTGAAAGCAACTGGGCGGCTCAGGACTGAGCCGAGCCAGAGCCGAGCCACGACTGGGAATACGGCCCTGTTAGAGCCAACCTACAGGGTGCAGTTTTGCTCTCGATGAAGACAAAACCCTATTGTGGGTTATTTATTTAAATGATTGTTCGTAATATTTCACTACATTTGGTATTTGCGCCATTCCCATAGGGCAAGGCCATCACGGAGGCGCTACGCTTCACAGACGAGTTTAGTTTGAGAGCAGGGGGCGATGTTGTTTTGTGGTTTTACCCAATTCATTAATTTTCCGAGTACAATAGAACCCCTCATAACGATCGCCGCCTGTTAACGACTAATCTCTTAACGACGGGCCTCCCTAGAACACAATGTGTTCGCTTACCGACCATTCCCCTGTTAACGACGGACTTAAGACGAACAAGCGACCGCCAATTTCGGCCAATCGGCGAGCTCCAAAGTGGTCTGATCAGGCCTCGGCCAATCAGCAACGTTCATTCATGAGCATTGGGGTATTGTTTAAATTTAGTGTCTGCAGCACTTTGAAGTTGAAACATAAACTCGCTTAACGACCAAATCACTTAACAGTTTCGTTAAACCAGTTACCGTTGATAAGAGGGCTTCTACCGTATTTCATTTTTTGGCACTAGCCTACTCATGATATATCATGGTATCTGAGCAGACAAGGGGCAATTCATGGTAAATACACCCACAACATTGAGGCCTCACCATGCTGTGTCAATCAAGGGGGTGTGTTGACCATATTTCACCATGTGGGTTGAAGAGGGTGCTCAAGAAAGGTTAAAATTTCACTCGCCACTGATGTTCGCCATGGCCAGGAATTGAACTCGGGATAGCAGGTTCAAAGCACAATGCGTGAACCACTGCGCCACCACTTTCCCAATATAGCCATGACATATACACTGCACACGACGTGAGATGTGTCATCTGCAGCAGTGGCCACACTATTTAATTCTGTTATGATAGCTTTGGAAAAAGGAACTCATGTGGATCCTATTGCCAATGTCTCACTGGAGTCATATACAGAGTGGTCTTGGTACCGAAGCCCAATGTTTAATATTTAACATCGCCCTGCTGTCATTTATTCATTTCTTTAGCATTTTTTGAAGTGGCAATTTTCTCCGACTCATATTATCAGGCTCAACGGAGGGGTTTCTGGCTCGGTGCCGTGCAAGATGACGTCAATGCTTTTTAACACCTGGGTTAGATGTGATCACATTCGGCCAAGAACTGCTACCCTGGGGATTGAATTTGAAATGCAACAGTTGGTGAGCCGAATTGTAATTGAGCTCAGAGGTATTATAAAACCCGGAATGTTGTTGTTCTTGTTGGGGTATTCTCTGGCGATTTAAATCAGCTACAACACAATGTGTGTGGGTCTATCCACTGCTGGATGAGGGCCTCCCCGCGCCGTATGGGTCGTGGTGATTAATCCGACCATACTTCATAGTGCTGGTCAGGGCGGGCTGGGGAACGTGGATATTCGTATGATCATATTGGCGGCACACCGGTGGTTGACGGTATATATTTTTTAAAAAGCTACATTTTCGCACTCAATCATTTATTTTCCCGCGATTTGCAAACCCGGTCAGAACATCTTGAGGTGTGGTGGTGCGAGTCAAAATCAGTTCTGGTGATGTCAAAGCAGCCGGAAGACAAATCTTTATATGAGCGGCTGAACACGAAGAAGCTTCAAAGTCTGTTGCCGTATAGCAGCACCCAGCCTGATGACGATTGGCTGGCTACGTGTTCCAAAGGCAGATTTGATTCTTCGCGCCTTAAACTTGGTCGAACGGTTCCTCCATTCAACGGACCAAAATCAACGGCCAATATTGACCATTTTTTCGCAAGTCTCAGTAGACTGAATAAACCTTTGAATCGTCAAACCTGTCGACAGGGTCAATTAAAGACTGATAAATAGATGTGCTGATTAAAAATTTATATTTTAGACTGTTTTATGAGGACCGGTGTGTTATGCTGCACCGGTGTACCACCAATACATCCATGTATACGGGAACATTGAATTACAGTACAACAATGGATTTTGCTGCAAGGCCCTCTGTTGATGTTACATTGCAAAAGTCCCGCAGCAGAGCATGCCAACCTGGCGTGCATGGTGGTCACCCAGCCTCATAACATTCTGGCTGGCTTACGCAAGATGTAAATGCATCATTACACGGATTACGAAAATGACTTGAGTCATACAAACCGACATGCCTTCACTTCCTCCGGAAAATATTGCAAAGCACGGCTTTAATGATGAACATTAGCTATTTATCGAGAACTTGAATTGTTGGGTGTGTTATTTAAATAATATTTTGTCAAGAAGTTAATAAATTGTATCGAATGAGCAACGACAATAACGATAAAAAATAGTATTCAGCAAAATGGGCGTTTCGATTACCGTGGAAGCCATATCAAACGACGTATCGTAGTTGTGGATGTATTATTGTCCTTCCCCGGCACCTCCGATTAGCACGGTTGGCTGCGTACGGTGCAAAAGAAGTCCAACATACACACATATCGCGGCGAGCCTAGCAGGTACACACATTCCAGCATACCTTCGGAGTGACCCCTGAGGATGGCCTGGCACACTCCGCGCTCCGTGTCCCACAGTCGCAGGCTACAGTCCCAGGAGGCGCTGAGGGCCAGGAGTCCACACTGATGAAGGGCCTGCAAGTGACGGGGCAGTGGGCGAAGCTCAGAGTTGTTCAGCCCAAGCAGCGTCCTCCCACACATTTGACCTTTCTCGTATTGTTTCACGTATGCTATTGCATTGGAAGTGTGACTCACGATGACACTACGCTCAATCATTTTCTACGGCCAATCTCGCTGTAGTTCGTTTACAGCCCCGTCTCTCGTCTATTGAAAAATGTATGGCCATTGGTATCAGGTTGAGTCTCCTTCTGAATTTTAAGTAGGTAACTAATTGACTCACTGCCAGATACATTTGTGCAATGCAGGGCCACGATTCGACGCGAGAAGCTATTTCGGTGTTTATCTACTCGTCTGTATTGTTTGTTGTTTTGTCTTGCTTGCATATTTTTGATCACTCCATTAGCCTACATGGAGCATTAAGATACAATTTACATCTAATTTTCATCAAACGATTGTTACGGTCGTGTTGACCTCATTGCAACAGGATTACCCAGAATGCAATGTGCCAGAAATGTTTGATAATTTTAGTTTACATACAAATTACTTCACAGGCAGTCCTCGACTTACGAGCACCCACAATTACGAACACCCGCACTTAAAGCAGGTTCCATCATTTTTTTTTAACATTGACTTAAAACACGACCTCGCACTTGCAAACTGAACCACGGAACTATTTTGTTCAGCGGAGCGATCCTCCGCGAGATGTAACGAGTCAGCCTCGCGCTGCGAGTGAGTGTTTGTGTGTGTGTGTGCGCGCACACATATGTGTGAGTGTGAAAGTGAGTGTGTGTGGAGCGGTTGTGTCGCGGTTAGCGCGCTGCGCTTCGAAAGCGGGGACCCAAGTTCAATTCCCACTCACGGCCAACACCGGCGATGATTATCTGAACCGGCATGGTGTTGGCCTTTTGGCTTTCGAGGCCAGCATGGGATGGTATGAGATGGCCCCCACCTGTATCTCGTCTTCATGCCCACGCAGAATGTGCAAGCACCTGCCGCCTTTGACCGCCCACACGCGCACGGTCCTACACGCACACGTGCACACACATGCATGATCTGTGTGTGTGTGGGCATTTTTTGTTAGTAGGGGAGCAGTAGTGTAAATGTGAGCGCGCTGCGCTACGAAACCCGGGGACCCGAGTTCGATTCCCGCTCATTGTCAACTCCAGTGACGATTATCTGAACCGGTCCTGGGTTTCCCCTAGCTCGACTCAGCCTCAAATGCATACCTGGTGCGGTGTGTAAACATCTCCACTAGAAAAACAAAGGCGTGGTGCTGGCCACCCACCTCCTCGTGTGCCGTGCTGGCCTTCATAGGTGCTCGTGAACAGCCCTTGCCCCGACAGCCTGTTAAGCCTATACTGGGCATCTTTGTATTTGTGTACCATCATTAATGTACGTGTGTCATCACTAATGGTTATCAAGCGAGATGTATTGTCGATTCCCAGGGCCGTGGTGGCTTTGGGGAGGAGTTCATCCAGCAGTGGATTAATTTTGGCTGACAATTAATTGAAGGAAAAATACAAAGATCCCCCTTTGTAGCGATCACCAGACTCATTGGTTAAGTGAACAGCGGTGCAGAAGTTGCACGCAACATTATGAACCTGGCTCACATCAAGTGGTGACCCTGGGCATCATCCAGAGCGACACAGCCTTACATTAGTACCCAGTGTTTGTAAGCATCCACACTGGGGAGACAAAGGCGGCTGGGCATGCACGGTCCTGACCGCACTACGCCCTCATGCGCCGTGCCAGCCTATACATAGGTGGGTGCTAACAGCACTTGCCCCAATAGTCTGTATAGGCTACACCAGGATCTTTGTCTTTTTTTTATCCCATCATTAACCGAAGCCTTAATACAGCGAATGGCTAAAACCTTTTGTTGTTGTCGAGGCTGATTTGCAATTTCTACTCTCGCGTCGAAACAAAGCTTCCTTCAGTAATTCTTATGAAATATTCACGGAGGAATCAGTGCCGTAGCGTTTCCAGCCTCAGCCTACCGGTAAGATAACATCTGAAGGAATGGATACACTTTTAACTCTAGATCATCGACAATGATAACTCTCTACAATTACATTATGAGACCTCCTTTGCCAGTAGCAAGATAGAGTAATAGGTTTTTACCGATTTACTTGGCAACAAAACTGACACCTTTATACAAAAAACCCCTATTACTACTAACTCTCTACAACTTTGCGAAGTCAGAAACGCCCCCCCCCCCCCCCCCCCAATCACAGCGTCCGTCCATTCTCCCCGTCTCCCCAGACACCACTCTGCCGCACCACCTTGCCAGTGGCCGCATCTTCACTCGTTCCGACCCAAAGTTCCCCGTCCTCCTCTCTCAGCGCGGCGCTTTGCAGGCACTTTCACGTCTCCTCCGAGGACCTCCGCAATCGGAAATACTGTCCCTTTTACGCACAAAAATATCCCACTCACACCCTAGTGCCCACCATTACAACATTCACCGTTTAATAATTTTTTAGACTCAGAGAGACTTCCTGAACATTCATGGTCAAGGAATCTCTCCTTAAGGTCAAGATGTCATCTAAACTGCCCATTCTCTCCTCGTCAAAAAAAACAAAGGCAGTCACCGCCTCGCGCGCTTTCAGATGCGCTTCTGCGGCCGTCTGGAACGCTCTTCCTTTGGATATTAGGAAGCCACTGGAACTGTGCACTTTTAAATCATCATCTAGATTAACAACTAATTTCTGTAGAACTGCGTTTTGTGTTTAGTTTGTTGTTCTTCCCCCGCACCTCCGATGAGCGCGGTTGGCTACGTACGGTGCAAAAGAAATTCAACATACGTAGGCATATACATTGCTGGTGCCTCTTTGTTCACCAGATAAACCCGTCCCGTTATCGTGGATCCCACAGTCTGCCCACCTGCTTTCACCCGGCCATGCCGTCAGGGGGCCCTGCTTGGGCAGGTTCTGGACACAGGGCATGGAGGTCTCTGCGAGGCGAACCTCCACCCTTGGGGTTTTAGTGACAACCCACACCGCCACTGTGGCACTGTGCAAAAAACATTGTCGCGCGTTGTCGTCGATGATGATGATGACTGTCCACTGATTCGGTTCAGCGGAGGTCTACGGTGATTTCACATGGTCGACGGGGACGCTATCGCATGGCTCGGCGATTTACGCACGCGCTGAATGAACCACGACTCGAACGAACGTTGCGAAGCTAACCGCATTTGGCGAAGTTTCCCTTCGTCATCGTAGCAGGCAGATTTCACCCACCGAGCTGTACCGAGAGTGTCTCGGCCCGGCCCGGGATTTGTTTTCCAACAGCCGTGGAAACGCAGCAGCAGGCCATCGGCAGTGCCGGCACGGTGCTTTGCAAATAAGCGTTGCGTTCCCTTTTAAGCCAACCTTGCCACGTGCATCAAAGGCGAATGCTTCTTTTGTGACTTTGACAGCTAAAACTTTGATGTTCAAGCGCAATTGCACTCGTCTGCCGAGTCTATCGTAGTCCCTGAGCAGCAGGGCAGGGGATTTGCCAGGCGAGTGAGTTTCAGTATCTTCATGCTGCGATGTACTCACGCCACGCTTCAGACTTTTTGTATTGCACCTATTTTAGGATGCATCTATTTATAAACACGTGGCACATTGTCTGTTTTTTGCTAAAAGAAAACATGGTGTTTTGTTTTTTTGTAAAGTGCGGTTACGCCGTGTGGTTCTCCGTTGCGGTGTCGTGTTGTACACCGTGCTGTTCGCTCCACGCACTGAGGAGGCTGCCAAAATGTGGAGCGAAACATTGGACACAATCTGGAATGACATGCGGTACGATCCCGAAAACACATCGGGGAGCTGTGAACAACGCTCGTGAGAGTGAAATGCCCTTTTAGGCCATTTTACTTTGGAACATATAATTTGGGTCTAATTAGTGTGTAATTGCAGTGGCATCTCAGGAATGAGGATTATTTTGAACGTCCTTTCCAATAGATTGTGTTTGTTTTGCAGTCTTTCCCAAAAGCCCACAGAGATATGGCCAATAGTTTTTCCTGAGCTGTGTGGTAAGTTTCATAGCAACTGGGTTACCGATAGTTTTGGAATTGTTGTGAATATGAGATGGAACAGACGGATGGACAGAGAGATATAGAAGTTCATGAGCATATAAGCGAGTAAGAAACACCGAGAAATGCATGCTTGAAGAGAAACATTTGAAATTGAGAACGTACGCAGGTAGGTGTATGACATCATTCAAACTTAAGCAAAGTAAGGCGGGCTTGGGCAGGACACGGGGCCGGAAGAAACGAATCTGACGCTCAAGGATCATGACGGAGGGGCAGCAAGTGAATAGCGGAACCCGTATACATCCACCGGGGGAGACGGAGCGACTAAATCAGTTCGTGGGCAGGTGCTGGCTGGATAATTACATCGGAGGATTGTGAGAGATGGCGGCGACTTGGCGAGGCCTTTATCCAGCAGTGGATTGAACAAGGCTACTGCTGTTACTGCTGATGATGATATTGATCAGGCCATCAGTAGTGGTGAGATGTTAACTACCCTTCCCGGTATACAGGAGGTTGTGGGTTCGATCCTCACCCGGATGCCCGTATATATGTGGACTTGGCATGTTCTGCCCGTGGTCGCGTGTATTTTTCTCCGGGTCCTCCGGTATTTTATCTCCACATTCAGAAACATGCGTTTAGAGTATTTGACTGCTACTATAAATACCCGCGTGATAAGCCACTTCGTTGAGCTATAATTTGTGGCCAGGTCGCTTCTGAAAAAAGAGCCACATAGCTCAGTGGACCATAGATGTTAAAATAAAAAAGATGGTTTTAGTTAACTGGTGCGCGTGCTTCACCTGTCCGCACTCGCGCTCAGAAGTCTCGCTCCGTCGTAGCAGAGGTGATCGACGGCGGCCGAGTGGCCCATGAGGGCGCGCGTGCACTCGCCCGTGGCTGCACTGAAGACGCGGATGAGGGAGTCGGAGCAGCCCGTGAGCACCACCCCGGCCTGCACACGCGACACGCACGCGTCACCGTACGTGCCACGCCGGAGGGCGTTGGGGACGCACGCATGCCGGGTGATCGAGGATCCCACCGCCACTGCCGCCATCCCAGCCACCGAGAAGCAGTCACCTTCCTTACAACTGGAAAATAAAAATAATCTCTGAATGCAAAAAATGGTGGGACAACATCGTGTCTGGTAGGGCAACCCGGATTCGAAGACAATATTTTCAGGCGTGCCAGCTCAATGCTCTGGCGACCTCCGAACCACGTGGCCACGCACCTCTCTGTTCCCACTGTTCTTATTAGCGCAGAGAGTACCGTCAAATCGTATTTATCTGAGCTAATGGGAGGAAGCGGTGGGTGGGTAGGAGTGGATGGCACAGATGACACCAGACCACAGACGATGCAAATGCACGCCTCGTGTGTATTTGACCGAGGGCGCAGCAGCGCTTACCCTGACCCGCACGGCGTTGACGGCGTCCGTGTGCCGGGCGAGCACGTGCGCGCACTCCGAGGTGGCCACACGCCACACGCGCGCCGTGCCGTCCACGCTGCCGCTCACCAGCCACTCGCCTGTGGGCCAACGCGGAGCAGCGGGCCACCAAGTACCCTCGTCGTCATCATCGTCGTCGTCGTCATCATCATCGTCGTCATTGTCGTCGTCGTCATAATCGTCATCATCGTCATAATCGTCGTCATCTACATCATCGTCGTCGTCATCGTCATCATCGTCGTCGTCATCATCGACGTCATCGTCATCACCGTCGTCATCATCGTCGTCGTCGTCATCATCGTTGTCATCCGCATCATCGTCGTCGTCATCTTCATCATCGTCATCGTCGTAATAATTGGAGGCGCACTTTTAAATCATCTAGATTTGAAACTCATTGCTATAGAACTGCTGTTGGTGTTTAGTTTGTTGTCCTTCCCCGATTATCATGGTTGGCTATGTAAGGTGCGAAAGAAGTTCAAAAACACATACATATATACATAGCTGGTACCGTGGTCGGCATCATCATCATCGTCGTCATCATAACCAGAGGCGCACAGGGGAAGGGGGGGGAATGGGCTATTTCCACCCCCCGACACCCCCCACCCTTCCACCCCCCATCCACCCCGCCCGCGAAAAATATATTTAGACAGCCGTCACATGTCATGCACATTTTTTTTTTTGAATAAAATTACTGATGAGTCTTGGCGTACATTTAATTTTAGATACACTTAATATTCTAGAAAGTGCTCTTAGTAGGACACCTAGTGTATTAAGGCAGCCGATGGCGCATGTGTGAGTGGTTTTGTCCATCGCTCCCGTCACTTAGATATCCGTGTGTTTTTTTTATACCAAACTGCATGAGTTTATTATTTTAGGCTGAGTTGACCTCGGGCAAAGCCAGGCCACAGTCAGATATCAATTGCCACTGGTGTTGGCCATTGCTAGACATTAGTCGGATCACATTACAAACAGTCCCTGGGTCTCGGAAGACCCGATTTACGGAAATACGACCTTACGAAAAAGCTCCCATAAATCATGTAAAAAAAAATTAATGCGTGGAAATGTTTGCGTTAGTTATGTAAGCGCAAGAAGTGCAGCGCGGCGAGGTTGAGGATGAATACCGTGGAGCATTACGCCTCACTCTAGCTTCACTAGGATGAAGGTAAATTTGAATTCATCTTGATTTTAGGACAATTGTTCAGTTTCCGACATACGGAAAATTCGGGTTACGGATCGTTCTTGGGAACCTAACCCGTCCGTAACCCGGGGACTGCCTGTATAGTCTGGGTTGGCCACCTGGGAAATGTGTGTGCGCACGGTACACAACATCCAGTATATCTCTCGTTATGGCTGTGGCTACGAGTCACGTGCCTCCCCCCAATCTATAATCGCGACCAAGAAAATATCTGGTGAGAAATTAAGTGTGGAGAGTGCAGTTATAATCGCTTACGAATGCACACATTTCCTATTTCCGAAGCTCAGACCTGCAGCCAATAATAAAATGCGATTTGGATTGGCATAGCGGCTAATGCGACTGCATCTCAAGACACTATCAAATCCCTGGTGAGCAAATGAAATGTTCAATTTCATGCATACAATAATAAAAAAATAATAAATATTCCCCTTTCTATAATTAGCCTCATACATGTTTTATTTGCAAAGTCAACTCAGAGTCAATTCCTGCTCCAATGAGCATTGAGGGAGTGCTCATCTTCCGTTTACAGCCCTGAGTCAGTGGGGGAAATTCCACATTCCTATGGCTGGGGGGGGGGGGGGGAGCTTATCCAGAGAATAACCACTTGACTTCCTCACATTTTATATAAACTAAGAGTCCCCCAATCCCCAACCTGCACTATATTAGCTCGCAACCTTCTGATTGTGAGCTGCTCGCTCTACCGCTGAGCTAGCGGACCGGCTCCGCTTTATTTGCAGAGACCTCGCTCAATATTCACTCGCACCCAAGGCTAGCAGCTGACAAACTCCCATCGTCATTCTCTCTCTCTCTCCATTTATGTTTTATTAATTTGTGTGGAACCGAAATAACAGCCTCTGCCGAGTGAAAACTGCACTCCTCCTCCCCCTGCAGAGATGACAGCCCCAGCGACCCTCACTGCAAGTTCACAAAATGTACCCCAAAGAAAATCATTGTGGGATCATTTTACAAAAGCGAGAAAAAAACAAGGAAGAAAAATGATGTGTGCATGGATTTTATGATACGACCTAATGTGTGCTTGTCTTCGGATGTGTTTAGTTTTGTTCGAGAACATACACCGGTTAATGACATTATTAAAACTGTTAATTAAAGTATGCATCTTCTTGGTTCTTTCGGTAAAGTCACGTAGAAGGGAAGTAATAAAATAATAAAAATAAAACATAATAAAACAATTCTCACGACGTTTCGGCCACAACGCAAGCAGCCGTCCTCAGGTGAAAACCAGGTCCGTCGAGGCGACAGAGTCTGAATGAAACAGCACACGGGCTTAGAGCATATATATAAGCTGGGCGCATTGACAAAGGAATTTGCATATCAACAGGAATTTAGCATATTTATGGGAAATGCAGGAATGTAATTAGTACTGCATATGCATGTGCATTATGCAGGATTAACAGCATCAAAGGGAGCTGCAGTTACTGCTGCTGCAGCAGTTGCTGCTGCTGCTGCAGTTTCTGCTGCTGCTGCAGTTGCTGCTGCTGCTGCACTTGCTGCTGCTGCTGCACTTGCTGCTGCTGCTGCAGTTGCTGCCTTATCCATTTTAATATAACACTATGTATTATTCTACCCACCCTAATGTGTATCATAATAATACATAGTGTTATATTAAAATGGATAAGGCAGCAACTGCAGCAGCA
Source organism: Lethenteron reissneri (assembly GCF_015708825.2). Lineage (NCBI taxonomy): Eukaryota > Metazoa > Chordata > Hyperoartia > Petromyzontiformes > Petromyzontidae > Lethenteron > Lethenteron reissneri. Next base: position 1,985,267 of record NC_083819.1, read on the forward strand.
GCAGCAAGTGCAGCAGCAGCAGCAAGTGCAGCAGCAGCAGCAAGTGCAGCAGCAGCAGCAAGTGCAGCAGCAGCAGCAACTGCAGCAGCAGCAGCAACTGCAGCAGCAGCAGAAACTGCAGCAGCAGCAGCAACTTCTGCAGCAGCAGTAACTGCAGCTCCCTTTGATGCAGTTAATCCTGTATAATGCACATGCATATGCAGTACTAATTACATTCCTGCATTTCCCATAAATATGCTAAATTCCTGTTGATATGCAAATTCCTTTGTCAATGCGCCCAGCTTATATATATGCTCTAAGCCCGTGTGCTGTTTCATTCAGACTCTGTCGCCTCGACGGACCTGGTTTTCACCTGAGGACGGCTGCTTGCGTTGTGGCCGAAACGTCGTGAGAATTGTTTTATTATGTTTTATTTTTATTATTTTATTACTTCCCTTCTACGTGACTTTACCGAAAGAACCAAGAAGATGAATCCCTGCAGTCACGAAAGCTTTAAATCGAAATTTAAAGTATGCATGTTGAACTTTTTTGCCCCGTACGTAGCCAAGCGTGCCCACGTGGCGATGGGCAGGACATGCCGCTATAAGTGACGATGGCAACATTGATAGTGATGGCCGGTGGTCAGGACTCACGTCGGGAGTGGAAGCCAAAACTAGCTCTAATATCACTTGTCACCGATGTTAGCCATGACCGAGACTCAAACTCTGGTCACATGGGTTACTGTACCATTATATGTATTGTAATGTTTGATTTACATACATAGATTCATACAGTCCCACGTTAACTACCGTTTCACCTCTGTGCAAACGTCGCAGCGCCGGAATCGGGGACCGTTCTGATATGGTTATGCACGCGGTGCTCTTAGTGCACCGTGATTTCTGTTATCCGGTCCGTTTGCCGATTCGCCTCGGGACTCAGACTGACGCCTCACCGCCCGCTCACTCTCACAACTCACGCTTGTAATGCCTGAATTTAGCAGCTGCATCGCACATATTCCCGCATGCGCCCTGAATAAATGAGCATCACCACAGCTCGGGTTGCCTCCCCTTCATGTACAAACCCCACCCCCCCCCCCCTAAAAACAACGCCATATCATGGGCAGAAGAATAATGTCGAACAATTGTGGAAGAGGGAAGAATTACATATACAGTACGTGGTATTGTCATGAGCATTGTATTATTACACAACTGATAAACACCAGGAATTTTAATGACCTGGGAAAACGTAGACATTTCCCAGGGCAGCTACACTCAAAAAGGGAATGATCCTGTGGAAACCAGGATAAGTGTCAACCTTATGCACAACGCAATCAATAACGCTTGCACGCATGTTGTTTCCCCCTTCACTTTTCACGGATTTTTCCGCCAGGAATTTGATCTGTGCTTGTGACGACAGATGGCGTGCCATTTGAATCTCATTATGGGGCCGTTAGGGTTGTGACGTTTGCTATTTCCGTTCATCGTGATGACGCTTTGCTGAAGAGTTTATCAACTTGTTTTTACTAGATTTAATTGATAAGTTGGCATCATGCCATGACTTTTAAAAAAAATCACCATTTGGCATGTGCATCGCCCTGTGTCAGAGAAAGCCCTCCTCAGAAGATGACCTCCTGGAATTATTTCTAAAATAATCATCTCTATGCACACTATAATAACATTAACTTATAACACACACAGTATCCGTTGCTCTCGAAGAGACAGCATGACTCAGAGGCACGAGGAGGAACCACAGATAAGCTGGAAGGCAGCCATGCTGTGGTCAGCCGGTGCCAATGATTGCCCAAACTTTTGTGGTCCTCCACTGTTATATATGAAGGTCAATTAATGAGTGTTTATATGTAGGTGAAAAACGGGGAACCTAGACAACACTCTATCCCATACAGGCTTTATAGGTGAGGTCCACATTTGCTGTGCTGCCTTTTCCTCGCGAGCCTCATCGACGCCCACGGGATGTGAATTTCAAAAAATGTGTGTGATACGCCAACCCTCGCTGCCTCCACAGTGCTGGATTACAGGCCGCGTGCGTAGCCACCCGGTTAAATGAAACTAAAATATATCTACAAGCCAAAAAATATTGTATTTGACCAAGTAACGCCCACTGAGCTATTTAGTTATTTTTCAGAAGCAACTGTCCATGTGGATATTTACTTCAGCCAAATACTCTAAACGAATGTTTCTAAAGGTGAGGGGAAAAACCGGAGGACCCGGAGAAAACCCACGTGATCACAGGGAGAACATGCAAACTCCAAATATACAGGCGTCAAGGTTGGGATAGAACCCACGGCCTCCTGTATACCAGGCGAGGCAGGCAGAAATGTGCCAGAATGAGGTGCGTATTGCGAGTGACTGCCTAGTTGGGGGACTGCAGGCAGCGGCGATTTTGAGACGAGTTCAAGGGTCCATCTCACCGTCGCAGTCGAGGCACGTGACGCGGTCGCCGTGCCCTCGGAGTGCGCGCTCCACCACGTACCGCCCGCGCGCCCAGTTGGCGCTCAGGTGAGCGGCGCGCGCGTGCACGCGCTTCCAGTGGCACGTGGGCACGAGCGAGCTTCTCCCCGTGTCGCGGATGCTGTGGTCTGTGTACGCGGGGCTGGTGCGGGCTGCAGTCATCACCACCACCACAACCAGGGATTCAATTCAACCGCGTCTGTCCAGAGTCGGCGATTCGGAAATTATTTCTGCACCCTTGCGCACCACGTCCAGTATACTACTCGCTACGGCTGATCATCGTCTGATTATTATCATCATCCATTCACAATTTGAAGGTACATTTTGTCTGCATGTAAAACAATTGTTTTATTTAAGTCCATCATCATGTATTCTGGAATAATGTCACCACCGCAACCAGGGATTAATTTCACCCAGCTGTGTGCGGTTCGGTGACCCATAACATAATTTACATCTGGCGAACCACAGCCAGAATATATACCTCTCAATGTGGTTGTGACTACCAGTTAAGTAGCCTATTGGAGTCGCCAAATGACTGGGTGGGAAATTAAACCCTGACCACAACCATTGTCATGCATCATTAATCGTCAGTGTTGCCAGTGCCATTGTGACTGCCCTCTGTGGGTTTGTCAATACGCCCATTGTTGTTCTTCACCCGCACCTCCGATGAGCACGGTTGGATACGTACGGTGCGAAAGAAGTTCAACATAAATGCATCATATGTTTATCATTCTAAGATTCATTAAACAGATTTACATTTTCTTAGGTTTTTTCGGTAAAGTCACGTAGGTAAAAAATAATAGAAATAAAATAGTAAATGAAAATAAATGTCTCTTATTTTTTACCTACCTGACTTTACCGAAAAAACCTGAGAGTATGAATCCTTGCAGTCACGAAAGCTTCAAATCTAGATTTACATTTATCTCTGCACGTCAAAATATAAAATTGCTTTAGTTCATCAGCCAATGTGCCTTTCGGACTAGGCGAGGATTGCTGACCAGATGCTATTTCAAGATACGGCCCTGTTCAACGCAAAAGCAATGTGCATGTACACATACAGTCCTTTGTCAATCCACTGCTGGATGAGGGTCTCCCCTCACCATGTGGGTCATACTTTAACCACGCTGGTTTGTGCCGGTTGGTTGAAGCAGGGAACGTTGGCACGGGGACATAGAATCACGGTGCAACAATATATTGCTGCCCCATGCTGCCCATAAAATTGCTAGCGTGTGATTACTCACTGTTGCGGACCATTACGGATAGTAAAATTAAAAAAATTTGAAACCGTTTTTATTCCGTGGGCTCATGGAGGCTGTGGGTGTGTCTGTGTGCACCTGTAGCTGAGCAGTGGGAGCGTTGGGTCTCAACGAGGAGTTGATCCGTGCCAAGGTGGAGCCATCCCCGTGCCGCACACAGCCTCTTCCTGTGTGGAGCAACACAGTAGTAACACGGACGTGGGAGTACGGAAGTACCCTACACCACCGAATTCTGCTGGTGGAAATCCATCCAACGACTGTCCAGAATGAATCCTGTTTAGCTACCGAGATATGATGAGATCGAGTGCATTCCACGTGATTCAGCCGTAGGTAGACGGCACAGTAGGTGTAAATAATTCATCCATCCAGCCCTGCAGCATCACATTGGATGCCCATCACATTCAAGATCAACGGTAAGATGGAACCTCCCAACCCAACCCAAACATATATTTATTCTATGGGTCTATCGGTAAAGCCACGGAGATAGAAAAATAATAAAAAAAAAACATCACGACTTTTCGATCGCAACACAAGCAATCGTCTTCAGGTGAGATTGCTGGTGTTGCGATCGAAACGTCGTGATATTTTTAAATTATTTTTCTATCTACGTGGCTTTACCAAAAGACACATAGAATATGTATTGCTGCAGTCAAGAAAGCTTTAAGTCAAGATCAAACGTATATTATATAGAATTAACATGGGCAGGATGTAAATGTACAACATAGAGTAACAGCAGAGTTGGGCGAGATCACCGAGCAAATGGGCACACACTCGACACAGCTTATATGGCCCCTCCAATCGGCCAGAAAATGATTTAAGTTGAGTGTGTAGTGGCCCTATTCTCGATTTGGGTTCGAATAGGAGTGTCACTTGACATTGATTAAACTGACTTTTTAAGTGGAGCAAGTTTATGGTCTCAGCCTAGTAACCAATGTCTGCACAAAAACGAATTGCCTTAAATTTGGCGTTTCACTTCATATCAGCCGTGAGAATTCAACAATTTTGTTTGACTGCTAAGCAGCAGGCTTTGTGGAAAGTCCTCGCCCTGTGTGGACAAAAGGTCACTTGAAGGTTTCTTAGAGGTAGTTCTATTACACCTGCTTCCGTGGGCGATTCTCAACAGACAGCACAAATGGAATCAAATTGGTCCAAAAAATATCAGTACCATTTGGTGAAACGGCACAACTTAGTGGAAAATATAAAGTATTTGGGTAAAGTAGGTTGCTTCACAAACAGTGGAATGTCCACTACAGGTCTGGTTGCCACCTGTCAGAGCCTTCCCAGAATGTGTCCCCTTTTGCTCTCCTGGGGAATCTGTAAATGTCCCTGGGTCATTAAAATTCTAGATTTCTTTGTCAATTGCATTATAACGGACCTCTTCCGGTTGTTTTGAGATACAGATCTGTATTCTTATGCCTGTGATGTGTCCCAGTATTTGTACCTCATGAACAGACATTCGCCATGGATACTCGTTTGACCGCTTGGACATGGGAAACACATTCACTTTGAGCTTTGCCTGGTTGACCCAAGACATCTGGAGTTGTGGACCTGGCTGCATCTAAAAGTCTCGCTCTTTACCTGGGAAGGATGGGGAGGGAGTGTAGAACCCACCAGAGAACGTCGCTGTTGGCCCGCTCTCTCCACACGCGGCTGCAGAGGGCCACGTGGCACAGATCGGAGGGTCCAAGCAGCGCCAGGACCCGTTCGGCCAGCTCGGCGGGCAGCAAGCGGACTGGGTCGACCAGGAGCAGCAGTCGGAGCGAAGCGAACGCCTCCCGCAGCTGCTGCGGCTATGTGGGACAGAGACGCGTGGCCTCCGCATCACTGGATATGATCGTGATGATGACGGCGACGATGTAATAATGATGGTAGGATGATAGAGTGAAGGTGTATGGAGCAGTGGTTGTGCAATAGGGGTGACAGTCGTTCAGTAATCCACGTATTTATTATTAGAATTTATTAGGATTTGAATTCGAGATGATTTGTTCGTACACCCCTTAGTTGCGTCAATCGATTATCTCGGGGCCCTCTTGAGCTACATGGGGCTCTGTGCTTTTGCTTGCTTTGCTTATAAGTTTAACATACACAGGCGTCAGGGTCGGAATCGAACCCACGACCTCCTGTATACCAGGCGAGGTAGTCAACATCTCGCCACTGTACACGTACACACACTAATTTATGTAGAACTGCTTTTTGTGTGTTTAGTTTGTTGTCCTTCCCCCACACCTCCGATTATCGCGTGGTGGACAACGTTACGGTGCGAAAGAAGTTCAACAAACAACGACCGCCGCTCGCCACTAAGTGGCGGTGACGTCCCCACGGCGCTTGTGCCAGGCTAGGTGCACCACTTTAAGGCCACGTGGAGTGTCGGACGCCCGCTGGCAGGTCAGGGGGCAGACCCAGCAGGTGCCATGGGTCGACTGACTGACTGAGATGACTGCTGGCCGATGCACCACCTGTGCCCCCCTATTACTGTGCAACACAAAGACAACAGTCCCCGCTACTACACACTGTAGGGGCAAGTGCTGTTAGATATACATACACACAGGCATACAGATATACATACAGATTTACATACAGATATACATGCACACACATACAGTACATACAGATATACATACACACATACAGACAGATATACATACACACACATACAGATATACATACACATACATACACACATACAGATATACATACAGACATACATGCACACACACACATACAGATTTACATACACACACATACAGATTTACATACAGATATACATGCACATACATACACACATACAGATATACATACAGACATACATGCACACACACACACATACAGATTTACATACACACACACATACAGATTAACATACATACATACATGCACACACATACAGTACATACAAATATACACACATATATACATACAGACATACAGATATACATACACACAGATATAAAGATAAAGATCCCCCATATAGCCTTAACAGACTGTAGGGGCAAGTGCTGTTAGCGAGCACCTATGAAGGCCAGAACGGTACACGAGGGGGTGGGTGGCCAGCACCACGCCCGACCGCCTTTGTCTCCCTAGTGGCGATATTTACACACCGCACCAGGTACTCATTTGAGGCTGAGTCAACACACAGACACACACACAGACACATACACACAGACACACACAGACACACACAGACACACACATACACAGACACACATACACACACACACACAGACATACACACAGACAGACAGACAGACACACATACACACACAGACACACACACAAACACACATACACAGACACACACATACACAGACACACACATACACACAGACACACATACACACAGACACACACAGACACACACACAAACACACATACACACACATACACAGACACACACATACACACAGACACACATACACACAGACACACACAGACACACACACACAGACACATACACACACACAGACATACACACCGACACACACACACCCCTAGCGCCTCTACCTCACCTGGCAGGTGAGGTAGAGGCGCGTGAGGGCGTCTCCCTGCCGCTTGGCAGGCAGCGACGAGAAGAGCGCCGCGATGTCGCGCAGCGTCTCGTCCACGCCACCCTGCTGCTGCTGCTCATGGGTCGTCATCTCTCCCTAGGCACAGGGCAGCGGGCACACCACCACCCACCACCACCAACAACCACCACCACCAACAACAACCACCACCACCTCCCGTGAGCGTCTCGATCCGTGTTGCCACGGCGACTCTGTGTGTGTGGGGAGCCCACGCGACGCGTCTCGTTCACCGCGTCGCACGAACAACGCTCGACTCACAAGTGGCGCACTTTGGCTCAAACGAGCACACGGTCTGCTCCAAAGGCGATGTACCCACAATGTAGGTTGCTTTGGTGGGAGAGGGGTGTGGGTGAGATCGCGTTAATATGAATGTGTCGTGAAACCTGCCACCACCCGACACAGTGGGTCTGTCACGTTAACAGAACGTGCCAATTAACGCGTTATCAGTACAGCAACAGCGGTGTGTTGGAGGGCAAAGCCACAACATTTACAATCTGAAGTAACACGCCGTGGGGCGGTCGTTTGAACATACTTCACCACGCTGGTCAGTGCGGGGGATTGTTGAAGGCTGAGTTGAGTTTTACCAGGTGAGAACTCATAATACCAAGACGGGTCCCATTTGCAAGAATCACTTGGGTCTCACAACAATGCCAAAAAGCTTAAAAAAATAGTAAAAACATAAACAACTACGACACGACAAATAAAAAATATCACACAAACATACATCAGTGTTAAATCAAAGTTAAATTAGACGCACAGTAAACAGGTTCGGGCATTATTTTTGTACTGACCATTGCAAAATTTTAAGATTTAGGGACAGCACAAAACACACGAGGACCGATATGGGTCTCGTTTGCGAGAGTGATGGTAACATCACCACGGGGTTGGTTCGTAGGCTCTCCTGCCGAAAACGTATAAATAACATGCCACATTTAGAACAAGAACAACAAACATTATCTTTGGCAAAATCTACAGCGATAGTAAAGACTCGCAACAATAGCATTCTCTACCCGCTACCCATCACAGCCAAGTGTGCACACAGAGCAATTTATCTTTGCTATTGAATTGCTCAGACAAGCGTGTAATGAATGCATTTGTGTGTTGTCTCTGAAATATTATGCTACGTACATCGCACGACTACTGCTGCTGGAAATATCCGCAATATATTGGGGAAATATCGTATTCTCTACATTATAAGACGTTCTGGAAATTAAGACTTGCAAACACAAAACCGTGTCATGTCAAAATGAGTTTTCATTTCCATCTTGTATAATTTGATGTTGCATTATGTCATTATGGTGACCTCCAGGTCACTCTTGCAAATGTGATTTATCCCAGGATTCTTGAGTTGTGTTTCCCTGTTTAAAACAAAATAGATCTTCCTAGAGTTGTACAAATATGGTTACACGCACCCTGAACTTTTTTATCTAAATTACAAAGGGAAATTTGTGCGTCTTAAAATCCGGAGGGTATGGCAATCGTTCAGAAGATTCAACTCGTCATGCTCGCCACGTGGAGAAAGAAATGATCTGACAAGAGGGATCTTGGCATACGTGATCATTGTTTAAACAACATCTGTATTATATTGATGAGCTGTGTCATTTCATTCATTTGATTTATACTTCGTAGATTGACTGTCGTTTTAAAATTGATGACCACAATGTAGAAGTGTCGTATGATGTAGACAAATACAATTTGATGTACGGTGGGCCTTCTGGAATAATAAAGACACATTGATGATTGTCAGCCCCTGTTGGCGATGAACGTTTATCGACGAAACTTTGCCACGTCCTGTCAGTGCGGGTTGATGATTCTGGTGGAGATGGTGCCGCACCTCCGATGAGCACGGTTGGCTACGTACGGTGCGAAAGAAGTCCATCATACAGCACACACACCCTGTGCCAGGACGAGCTCAAGTGTTATCACTCGCCACTGATGTTAGCCGTGCGTGGCCGGGAATCGAATTCAGGTGGGAGGACTTTGTGGTGCGGGGTGATCGCCACCTCTCCTCCAGCCCGGTGGCTGAGTGTGTGCTTATAAGAGCTTATATGAACATGAGTGTGTGCTTGTGTTGAATCAATGCTGCTGAAACGACGCACTCACAAGAATGCGGTGTGGTTGATGGGATGTGTTTAAAATATTTATACGTTTCCATATATTTTTTCACGTGGAGATACTATGGGTATGATGCGTATTTATTGTCCCATATATATTGTTAGGGGTGCCGTGGTGGCGAGATGTTAACGACCTCGCCTGGTATACAGGAGGTCGTGGGTTCGATCCTGACGCCTGCTGTATATTTGGAGTTTGCGTGTCTCTCTCTCCGTGGTCGCGTGAATTTTTCTCCGGGTCCTCCGGTTTTTCCCTCCACATTTCGAATCAACATCACGCATTTTAGAATATTTGGCTGCTATACGTTTCCACATTGCGCTATCATTCGTGGCCAGGTCGCTTCTGAAAAAAATAAGCTACATAGCTCTGTGAGCCTTAGCTGGTAAAACGAAGAAACCACAATCTTAATATTTTAATACATTCAGCAGTTAGACGTTGATGAGCAAGTGACACATTCCTATTTTATAACCGCGTCTGCAGGGACCCCTGGTGGACACGTCCCGCTAAAGCCACCACGCTGGTGAACATCCTGGGCATTGACCCAGGATGTTGATTCCGTGCCTGCCTGAGGACTCTGGGATGGTCTCATTGAAACGTTCAGCCGGCCCGTACACACACACACGCTGTATGGGCAGCCGCTAGCAGTTAGCGAGCACCTATTAAGGATACCGGAACGGAGCACGTGGGAGTGTGGGTTGTGGCCAGCACCAAGCCCGGCAGCCTTGGTGTTGTGATACGTTGACCTGGATTCGAACCCAGGTCACGTCAGCCACGTGTGAAAAGCGCAATGCCCCTGGCTGATCCAGCCGTGAATCATTGATACCTTCAGTGGGCTGTGATTTACAACGCTGCGGTTTGGGCTGTGGTGCCAGCCCATTCATCTTCACCGCCCTAAGCCAATGTCTATTCCACTGCTGGATGAATGCCCCTCTCACTGGCCCATGCTGCTTGCCCCCTCCATCTCAACTCCTGCACGCGGACCGATGCGATCGCTCCATCTCCGCTGCGGTGGTGCCTTCTTAGCTCCTGGATGCGTTGGTGATATCAACGCAAACTCCCGAAACTGAGCGTGGTACGGTACTGTAGAGTAAAACGTTACTAACCATTACGGAATAAGGTAGTCTGTGCATGTTGGGTAATTGCATAACTCTGTAAATGCACTTCTGGATGGAGACCTCTCCCACGCCACAGTGTTCGAGGTCAATGTGAGTTGTTTTGCCCATACTTCATCGCTGGTCAGTGTGTTTTTTAAACATAAATTGGGATTGCCCTAGACCGGTTCGGATATCGCTTGCCACTGATGTGAGCCGTGGACAGGAATCGAACCGAGTTGCCCACTGGGGTCAAGTAACGGTAGACATGTCCATAGAACTCTTAACAGTGTTCACGGTGATGATTAAACCGGCTGATAAGTTGAGGCCGATTTCGACTCGGCACTTTGTAAACATTGGCTCTGGCGCCTATATATGGTCACACGAGTCTTGCCTTATTATAGACACACACCACCACCACCAACAACAATAACCGGGAGGATAGTCACATCAGTGTTGTGCGAAGGCATGCCACGGGCAATTTATAAGTTGGGTCTGAAAATGTAAAGATTGCATGAATGTTGGCACCTCTCAGTCCTCTCTCTCCCTGTGGCCGTCGCCAAATTCTCTCCAGAGTTGGATTCCTGGATGATGGACAGGATGTCGTTAATACCACCGCTGCTCTGCTGTTTGCTGTCCGTGCTGGTGGTGGTGTATCGTGAGTATCTATTGGACACGCTGAGACTAGGAGGTGAGTGAACGTGATTGGGGAAGTGTGCGCACGTTTCATAAAACTTTAATTAATGTGGCGTTCACTTCGGCGCGATGGGGTCAGATATTGGCGGAAACCCGTTTGCTGTATTATGAATGTATGTAGAACTTATTTCGCACCGTACGTAGCCAACCATGCGAATCGGAGGTGCTGTCTCCAAGCTAGGATTCCCTTTAAAGAAGATACTCTGAGGCTGTGGTCTCATTGGGTGCTTAGCTGGACGTGAATCAGCATGGTTTATCCTGGCATGGGTGACCAAGCAGGGCTTCATATTCTTGGTTCTTTCGGTAAAGTCACGTAGAAGGGAAATAATAAAATTATAATAAAATATTATTTCCCTTCCACGTGACTTTACCGAAAGAAGCAAGAATATGAAGCCCTGCTTGGTCACGAAAGCTTTAAATCAAAATTCAAGCAGGGCTTGCCAGGTGTTATAGGCATGGGGCTACGATGTGGCAGGGATATAGTAATGCTGAGTGTCACCCCCTCGTATATGCGGTGGGGTTTCTCTGGGTCGTCTGATTGTAAATGGTAATTGTTTAACTATAAGATACTCGTGAATTTAACCCGCTGCTGTCTTTCATTATGGATGAATAATTTTTAATTCGCAAAGTCCAAATTTCTTAGCCCAGACTCATTACAGTTATGCACAGGCACTGATACAATGTTTGGTTGTATGGGTTGTTACTCATTGTGTTTTGTGGTCGTTACAGAAATGCAGCTGAGTGTCTTTCGCTTTTAAGACAATTCCATGCGATTCTGAAATATTATCGCCAGCCATTATCACGCCACTGCTGTATGAAGGTTCTTTCCCAGACATTATTTTGTTTGGCTGCCATTACATGACCCGTCCCATCTGTTGACTCCTACCCCTTCCAATGATGTGTCCTGCATGTACGTACCTACGCATGTTGAACTTCTTTCGTACTGTACGTAGTCCTGCCCAAGCCAAATTGCAGTTACTCACAGTGTATATGACATCTCTGATTTGTGTTTGTCTCATGTGCAATTCTGTCTTATTGTGATGCCAAGTGTGCAAATATTTTTCCGTGGTTCTTTGCTCACTTTTCAAGTTTTTTCTTTTTTCTCTGTCATTGTCCATGTCCCTGACCCATATGCCGTAGCTGACATTATGAACCGATTGAAAATATTATTGTTTAAAATTTAAGTTTTCCAAACGCTCGATCTTGCTCTTGTTCACCTCTGATGTTTCATTGTGGATTCAAACCACATTCAATGTTTGCCCTGACATTGTATACACATTCTCCTGTGTTTTACACTTGCGTCCCTCCAATAATGATTTTATTTTGTTGGGTAAACTTATTTTTCCATCACTTTCATTTTGCCCGTATTGATCTTGTGCCCAAATGTGGTCTTTTTCTGTTTAGGATGGTGATGTCATCGGCAGATCTGACATGGAGTTTCTTAAGCATTCAAAAAACACTTTTAAAGTGATTCCCAAGTTGTTGTAAATGCATTGTTTCGGTATTTTATACAGGATCGCTGATGTTGAACTGGAATTTTCCAACTTAACATCGCGTTTACGGAACTTGTGTTGAATTATGCCATGCCAATTGAGGTGACACGTTTACGTTTGGAAAATTTATGCCGCTGACTTATTTGTATACACTGTACTGTACCTACACTTGTGCATAAATGGCCAGTGCATGCCTACTGCTCACCTCATAAAAAATGTCTGCGAATGTAACGGTAGCATAGCATCGTGTCACTTGGGATAACGATCAGCGAGGTATTGTGGTTCATTTGTGGCGAGCACTTTGTGTGTGTAATGAATATTGTACGATATATATTGTAGTATCCCCATATCGAGGCAAAGCCAGGCCTCAAGCGGTATTTGCGCCGACTGACGGACAAGTGGTTGCAGGATCACGAGTGGGATCGGTGGCGGTTGGTCGCTACGAGCTGGTGGTCGCCATCCTCTCCGCGAGGGACAACTGGGTGCTCAGGCAGGCTGTGCGTGACTCCTGGCTGCAGGCCGTGACGGCCAGCCCCTCGCTGAGGAAGCGGTGAGTGTGGCCAGCTCCTTTTCAATTGCCGTGGGTCAAAAGGCAGTAAAGTCGGTGCAGGTGGCTGGGTTTAAGTTTCAGCTTATTTTGATTTGTTACATGGATGATCGCGTTTTGCAGAGTTGCCCGGCTATTGTACAAGGGAGATGCGTGGTGCTTGAGCACAACAACAATAAAAATAAAGACAGAAACATCAGTACGGTATTGCAGAGAACGAGTACAAGGAATAATGGGGCATCACGGTGGCGAGATGTTAACTACCTCGCCTGTATGCACGAGGTTGTGGGTTCAGTCCTGACCCTGTGGTCTGTATATTTAGAGTTTGCATGTTCTCACCATGGTCGTGTGGATTTTTCTTCGGATCCTCTTCCCTCCACATTTAGAATCAACATGCATTTAAAGTGGTTGCTATAAATGTCCACGTGATAAGCCACTTCGTTGAGCTATCATTTGTGGCCATGGTCACTTCTGAAAAGAGCTATATAGCTCAATTGGCCTTACCTGGAAAAATAAAAAAAAAGTTACAATGTCGCTCAGGGGTTGGATGACTGAGCTGGCACTGCCGAGATCCCGAGTTCAAATCTGGAAAATGTGTACGCAATACAGGAAATGTAATAACCAGAATATTTAGAAGAACGGTGTTGTCCCATCTGTTTCTAGACAAGAGGCAAAGCAGTGGCAGCAGCAGCAGTGGTGGAGGTGCGGTAGTCATGTGGTTGTGTGCGGTAGGGTCCTGCCGAGGTTTGTGGTCGGAAGCCACGCATGTGACATTCACCCTGAAGACAGAGAGGACCCATACTCCTGCTCTTTACTCAACATCACTCTGCCTGGTGAGCTCCGACAAACTTACATCGCTCCGACAAACTTACATGGCTCTGACAAACTTACATCGCTCCGACAAACTTACATCGCTCCGACAAACTTACATCGCTCCACTTAAAAGTCAAAAGGTTGCTTTCTGGAGGTCATCAGGTGGCCCAGAGGTCAAGGCCTTGAACTTGCACCTCTGAGATCCTGGCTTTAAAATCCAGCCAGTCGCTTGTGATTAAAACTGCCTTCTCAAATCTAGTGAGTTGATGGTGTCAGCCTGGTCATCCATTACTGCACGAAATAAGCCATCGTATTCGAGCAGCACGTTAAATGCGATAAGCATTGCCCACTGTGTTCAGAGCGGGTAGGCAAGTGCTGCCCCTTTCTGTGTGGACCAGGGGATTTCAGAGGTAGCTCTGTGTTATCTTTTTTCTTTGGGCCATTCTCTAGCACCAATGATTGCACTCCTCTATGAAAGATGCGAATGGATTCTTTATCTCATTACATCGATAGCACAATAAAAATACAATTGGCAAAAAGTACAATTATTTTAATGTGAGTTTTATTCCTTTAGCCAATGGGTTCTATCATTCTAATGTTGTTTTGCTTGTTTTATCTCTTATGCCTACTGTCTTCATTGTGCTTGTTTTCCGTGATTGCTTTTGTCATATTTGTGACACAGGTCACTCTTTTAAATGAGACTCTCCTGGTCTCTTGATGTCTCAGCAGATTGAACAACAAAAACTTTATATCACACAGGTTCGGTAGGATAGTACATTTGTATATGGTTGCTGCTGCGGGTGTGTTGACCATAGAATATGCGCCGTCGCCTTCACAGTGGATAGTACATGTGTCCCCTGGCATCTTTCGAAATGAGAAGGCCATTGTGTGCTGGCGTCATGGTCCGCAATTGCCGAATTAAAAAACAACTCCCCGCAAATGGCCCAATTGGGATTACACACGCAGCAGAAATGTATCGCCCCCCCTATTAGCAGAGTAATGCCCGTTTGCAGATCAAGATGCTGAGTTACCTTGCACCCGCAAGGGCAGCTGCCACTGAGGGTGCCCTTTCCATAGTTTTAATAAGTATTTTCATAGTTAAAATTTGTTGAGATGAGATTTGATGTAACTTGCATATAATGTGTACAACACCTTGAGGTGCCCCGGTGTAGAGGGCACAACAGAAAAAGAAAACTATGATTAATTGCTATTATTATAATTGCTATTATTAATATTCACGTTTTCAACGTGTTTTTTTCACCCCGTCCCACGACCAGCGAGCGAGCGGGAAATCGAGGCGGTGACTTGGCTGGAACCGGGGTCGGCGTCGCCGGGGCCCGGGCCCCGGACTCGCGTGGCGCGGCCAACGTTGCTGGGGCTCGACTTCCGGGTTCGCCACCCAGTGGTGGTGACGGCACTCGGTGTGTTCGCCTGGGACGGCACCGTCCCCAACGTCACCGTGCGGCTCCACAACGCGGCCACCAGGGTGACTGCTGCCATTGCCACCACCTCCGCCGCCACTACTGCCTCTGCCGCCACCACCACTGCCGCCACCACCACCACCTCCGCCGCCGCCACCACCACCACTTCCGCCGCCACTACCGCCTCTGCCGCCACCACCACTGCCACCACCGCCACCACCACAACCTCCGCCGCCACTACCGCCGCCGCCACCACCGTAATCTTAATTTGGACTGGAAGTACAGAAAAGCACAAGCGTAATTCAGTACGAATCTTATATCGGCGTCAACCGTCATATATTTATATTGTATCTTGAAATATGAAATCGTTGAAGTTGTTGTGGTGACAGCCACCCAGTGAACGTACCACATTCGACAAACGTTCGCATGTGGTCGGAACGTTTGCCCAAGGGTGCCATGTTTACTAGGCAGTCATTATTTTGTACCTTGTCGAAATTACAGATCAAACTATTCTTTACCCGAGCGTTTTTTTTTTTTCTCCGGTCAGCAATGACCTCGAGCGGACGACGACCGATCATGGAGCCCGACGATGGCCACGGCTGCTGGCCCGCCGTCATAGATCAAAGCGCGACTACTGACTGCGTGACAAAGACGGAGTCAACGGGCCTCAGTGAAAGGCGCAGTCGCAGGCCAACGGTCGTGTCCGTCTGTTCTCAGGTGGTGCTGGCCGTGGCTCACTTCGGAGCCCTGAGCCCCGGCGTGCGCGTGCGAGCCTGCAGGTACAAGCCCGTGCAGCAGTTCGTGCTCCCCAAGGTGAACGTCATTGCGCTCGTTCACCCATGAGCTTTGTGACTTTGTTTTTTTGCAGAGTCGGGGGGGGGGGTGGGGGGGCAATTGTTGCTGTGTACGATCCCCAATTGAGTAATTTTTGGATAGGTTTTAAAAAATATATAGACTGTGACGCTGACGCACAATGGCCTGCTCCTTTGAACGACGTCACGGGATGTTTAACGTCCGCTGTGGAGCAGATGCCACGGCTAACACACCCGCAGTAGTAACCAGATACAAATGTACTATCCTATCGTACCTATGGGATATCAGTTTTTTTTATTGTTTTAATCAGCTGAGATCTCAAGAGACGACTGATAGTCCCATTTACAAGAGTGACCTGTATCACACATGTGACAAAAGCAATCGCATAAAACAAGTACACTGAAGACAGTCGGCATGAAAGCAAACGCAAGCAAAACTAACATTAGTATGGTAGAACCTAAAGGAATATAACGTGCATTAAAATAATTGTTTTTTTCCCCAATTTCATTTCAATTGTGCTATCCGTGTCATGTAATCAGATAAAGAATTCATTCACGTCTCTCATAGAGCTATGCAATCTTTGGTGATAGAGAACGGCCCAGTAATAACCAGGGCGGCCACTGATTTTGAAGAGGATAATAATAATTATTAGAAGTACTTAAGAGTCTATATAAATTCGCATTTCAGGCACGAATTTGTAATCCACCGCTGTGAAGGCAAGGTTTAGGGGATCAAACTAATGTGAAGCGTCAATTTTTGTGGGTATTGAGGTGCCGTACCCTCGACTAATCTCCATCTGTTCCATCTGTATGGGATAGTGTTCCCCCCTTGCATGCATGGGTTTTCTCTGGTGCATCCACATGTAAAAAAACTCAATAATTGGCTGAAAATATTTTAACATATATAGAGGACTTCAGAGCTTGGGCATAAAGCCTTGCTGCCTCCCCGCTTGCCTGTGACCACGTGTGATGTGCAGGGCTTCGAGGGCACAGTGGTGTGGGACGGGGTCACCCCGGCGGACATCGTGCTCTCTGACCCCGGCGACTACACGCTGGACGCGGGAGGGGGCGTTCTGAAATTCGCAGCGGTGTGCTCGCGCAGTCCCCCGCTCCCGATGTAACACTGCCCGGCTCGTTCATCTCAACTCACGTGGCTATCTTGTGATGTCGAGAGCGCCGCGTCCGCGTCCATGCATCGTAGCAAAAGGTTGTGTCCGCGAAGGCAAAGGACCGGGGAAGATTGTGGCTGCGTTATCTCGTGTGCGCGGCCAGATCGACTCGACCGCGTTAAACAAAGCGTGACCATCGATAACGCCGTGTTGCTGCATATATTTATAAGGGCCAGCTTTAATGAACTCCGGAAGAGCTTCTTAATCAAGTGCCCACTTTGTTCAATGTGTTTACGCAGGGTAACTAGCGGACTGCGCACAGCCGCCGTGTTTATCTTGGGCCACCCGATATTGAGTGGACGGATCGATCGATCGATTAATTAATTAACGAGTGGGTGTATTTACGAATGTGCTGTTCAGACGGGGCGGTACGGAGAGGTGGGGGACGAGTTCCCGGAGTTCAGACAGGAGCGGGCGGCACTCGCGGGGTCCTTCACCTTCGCCGTTCAAGGTTAGCGGCAGAGACGCCGTCGGGGTGGGGGTGGGGGGAGAGGCGGGGGGGGGGTGTGGGGGGAGAGGCGGGGGGGGGTGTGGGGGGAGAGGCGGGGGGGGGGTGTGGGGGGAGAGACGGGGTTTTTTTCGATAAAATATGACGTTTATAAATGTTTGTTTATTAAAAATGTTATCCTTTAATTTTTCAAAGTAATTTTTTGTTAAATAAACGGCAATTATTATCAACCTTCGCAGTTGATAAAAAAAACAAAAAACTTTTCACTCGGTAAAACAGTGGTCACCTACACATGGACTGGCCTCCACTTGGGGAACGTGGAATTTCCGCCACTGGCTCAGTGCAGCCAGCGAGTTCGAGCGCAGCCCCATCGCCCGATTGAGCGAGGCGCCACTCGGACTCATCATTCGCCATTTCTCTCCGCGTCTCTCTCCGTGTGCCGCATTTCGCCGGCTTGTACGTCCAACCCTCCCGCCCTCACCCGGCCCCTCGTCCAGACGGCGGCTCGCTCGCCACCCACGCCTCCGGCCGGGCGCGCCGGCGTGCTGAGTGGGCCGAGACGGCGCGCCGGGAGGCGGCCGCCCTGCGCGACGAGTCGGCGCGTCACGGCGATCTCGTCCTGGTGAACGTCACCGACGTCTACCGCAGCCTGCCCAGCAAGATGCTGCTCTTCTCCCGCTGGTGGGCGGTGCGCGCCGCTCCTCCGTCAACGCTCATCCGCGCGTCGTTATCCACCCCCCTCGTCATCCATCCCCTTGTCATCCCTTGTCTGTATCGTTGAATGGATTGACCATGGCTGATGATGATTTATTATTTCATTATTACTTCTCTTTTAGGAGGGTCCTGCCAAGGTCTTACATGGGGGTGGGGGGTGGGTGGCATGTTGCCGTGTGTGATCCCAATTGAGTAATTTGCAGGTACTTTTTCAAGCCATTGGGATGTTTGGCCAATACCAATGTCACAATGTGTGATTGACGCGATGGCAGCAGCAGCAGCAGCAGCACAAGTGGAATGTCGTTGATCGCGTTAACGACTCTTGTTGCCCATTGCGCACAGCGCTAGGACGAGTGACCTCTTATAACGCCACACGTGGTTCTCATTGTTCCAGGGCAGCAGCATCTCTGGACTTCAGGCTGCTGCTGAAGACGGATGACGACAGCTTTGTGGACGTGGCGGAGGTGCTGAGGAGTGCGGTGCTTCAGGGCTACGACCAGACCCCGGGCCTCTGGTGGGGCAGGTAATGGCAGCTCACCCCACCACCCAACTCAACTCACCCCACCACCCAACTAAGCTCACCCCACCACCCAACTCAACTCACCCCACCACCCAACTCAACTCACCCCACCACCCAACTCAGCTCACCCCACCACCCAACTCAACTCACCCCACCACCCAACTCAGCTCACCCCACCACCCAACTCAACTCACCCCACCACCCAACTCAACTCACCCCACCACCCAACTCAACTCACCCACCACCCAACTCAACTCACCCCACCACCCAACTCAACTCACCCCACCACCCAACTCAGCTCACCCCACCACCCAACTCAACTCACCCCACTACCCAACTCAGCTCACCCCACCACCCAACTCAACTCACCCCACCACCCAACTCAACTCACCCCATCACCCAACTCAACTCACCCAACCACCCAACTCAGCTCACCCCACCACCCAACTCAACTCACCTCACCACCCAACTCAGCTCACCCCACCACCCAACTCAGCTCACCCCACCACCCAACTCAACTCACCCCACCACCCAACTCAACTCACCCCACCACCAAACTCAGCTCACCCCACCACCCAACTCAGCTCACCCCACCACCCAACTCAACTCACCCCACCACCCAACTCAGCTCACCCCACCATCCAACTCAACTCACCCCACCACCCAACTCAGCTCACCCCACCACCCAACTCAACTCACCCCACCACCCAACTCAGCTCACCCCACCACCCAACTCAGCTCACCCCACCACCCAACTCAACTCACCCAACCACCCAACTCAGCTCACCCCACCACCCAACTCAACTCACCCCACCACCCAACTCAGCTCACCCCACCACCCAACTCAACTCACCCCACCACCCAACTCAACTCACCCCACCACCCAACTCAACTCACCCCGCCACCCAACTCAACTCACCCCACCACCCAACTCAACTCACCCCACCACCCAACTCAGCTCACCCCACCACCCAACTCAGCTCACCCCACCACCCAACTCCGGCGGTGACAGCGCCAACTTGCTTTGAGGTACATACGTAATGAGTTATTCATT
Source organism: Lethenteron reissneri (assembly GCF_015708825.2). Lineage (NCBI taxonomy): Eukaryota > Metazoa > Chordata > Hyperoartia > Petromyzontiformes > Petromyzontidae > Lethenteron > Lethenteron reissneri. The sequence goes on from NC_083819.1 coordinate 2,005,423, forward strand.
AATTGTCATTTTTTATTCATGACGAATACTAAAAGATAGTTTTATGATATCACGGCCAACTAATAATGGAGGAGGCAACTGCTCCTTATAACTACCCCCCCTCTCTGTAAACTCATTGAATAGTTTATTTTATGAATGCAGAACCCTATTTAGAAATCTTCACATATCAGGACCCCTGCCTCCCAGGGAAGCTTCTAGATCCACCTCTGCCCCATGCACCTTTGGTTGCCTGCAACCAGAATTGCCAATGCCACACCGTCCGGTGGTTGCACCGGCGATTTTACAACAACGACGACGACGACTACGACTGTGACGACGACGAGAGCATTCGCTCTGGACGATCGCTCGCTCACTCGCTCGCTCGGCCCGCCGCACGCTCGGCAGCTTCCGTCGGAACTGGGCGGTCGACCACGCGGGGAAGTGGGCCGAGCTGAGCTACCCGGGCCCGGCGTACCCGGCCTTCGCGTGCGGCGCGGCGTACGTGCTGTCCGCCGACCTCGTGCGGTGGCTCTCCTCCAACTCCGACGTCCTCGCCGCCTACCAGGTGTGCGCCCCCCCCCCCCCCCGCCCCCATCTTGGCTGCTAGAAATTTCCACGTGATAAGCCTCTTCGAACTTCTTTCGCACCGTACGTAGCCAAGAGGTATCATTTGCGATAGCCAAGTCGCTTCTGAAAAAAAGAGCTATACAGCTCAGTGGACCTCACCTGGTAAAATAGAATTAAAAGTAGTTTTAGTTGACGTCGATTCTACATGTGGAAGATAAAAACCGGAGGACCCGGAAAAAATGCCACGCGACCACGGGGAGAACATGCAAACTCCAAATATACAGGTGTCAGGGATGGAGCCCACGACCTCCTGCATACCAGGCGAGGTAGTTAACATCACGCCACCGTGGCGTCTTGCGGAGGGCTCACTGTTCCGCCGAGTATGGTGGCCTCGGCGCCGGGCAATCCGGAGCTCTGGTGAATGCTACCAAGCGTCCCAGTCTGGTCGGGAGAGTCCCGGTTGGTTTCAGAAAGTATTTTATTATTTTTCTATCTACGTGACTTTTCCGAAAGACCCAAAGGGTATGAATTCCTGCAGTCACGAAAGCTTTAAGTAAAAATTTACCCCTTAATCGTTTGCGAAAATCAGGATTTTATCCGGGTTTAAGCATTTCTGGCCTCATGCTCGACTCATGATAATGGATGACGTTGGTGGAGGAGTAGACGGGGGCCTATGAGCAGGAGGTGTATAATCTATGGAAACCTATAATCCTTATGTAACAGATATAACTTTTCTGATGAGACTCCGAAAGTCGAAACCAGCCCCAGGTTTGTCTTATTTAAACAAATTCTGCTGGAAGACGTTCGTCCGGAAGTCCCATGATAGGCTGATTTATTAAGTGATTTTATTTGAATGTGCAGAAACATGGTCATTGTCTATTTATTATCAAAAATGATAAGCCAGAGTTGAAAAAAAAGTGCATTAGTTGCGAATGATACCTGATGCATTTTGTTGAGACTTGTAGTGTTGTGTAATTTACAAGCACAACAAAGCAAGCTGCTTCTTTTAAAAAAAATATAATTTCAAGTTGGACACATTCAAGGTCAAGAGGTCATCATGGCCAATGCCAAATGATGCCACCTCACCTCGCCATCGGTTCTGTTTGCTGGATGCCATATTTCTCGTGAAGTCGACACCCCGACCTTCAAGTCCTTCTCCCCACAGTCTCCCAACGGGTGGCCTCAGCTCTTCCCTGTGGTCATAGACCTGTGGGTGCTTCTCCAATGGCCGTCACAGTAACCTGCCCTCCAAAGACAAAGATCCCCCGTATAGCCCGAACAGACTGCTGGGGCAAGTGCCGTTAGCGAGCACCTATGAAGGTCGGCATGGCGCCTTTGTCTTCCCAGTGGTGATTTATACACACCGCACCAGGTACTTTTTTGAGGCTGAGTCGACCTTGGGGGAGGCCATGATATAATCGTCACTGGTGCTGGCCGTGAGCGGGAATCTAACTCGGGTGGCCGGGTTCGTAGTGCAGCGTGATAACCGCTACACTCCACTGCCCTCGTCCACCCTGCACAGTGTCCCACCCATGACAACCTCCTTTTCCTGATTACGTCTACAGCACTTTCCACATTCTCATTATGAGCTTCCAAGTTGCTTTACCCAAGCCTTTCCATAGAATTCTTGTTTTCAAATTCCAGGTTCATTTTCTGCTAAGCGATAACGAGTACATTGTGTTAATTGGGTGAATGGCGCGTGCACGTACAGGGTGAAGATGTTTCCATGGGCATATGGATGGCAGCTTTGGCACCAACTAGGATACAGGTAAATAGTGTTTACACAGAGAGTGTACAAGCAAATGGACAGAATTCTCTCATGCCACTAACGTCGCCATCTGTGCCAGGTTTCCAGGATCATCTTCGTGTAAAGGTAGCTGCCATGGGAATTCTGTGAGTCTTCCCGGGATACTATAAAAGTCCCGGATTTTGTCAGTTGTGTAATAACACCACCTCTCAAGACAATGACTTGACATGCAGTTCTCCTCTCGTCTCAATTGTTTGTGCTTCAAAGGTAGCAGCGCTATACGCCACTTATTGTAAGAAAAGATATATGTGAAAGCATCTGTGTTAACATAGACCTCCCCCCGCACCTCCGATTAGCACAGTTGGTTGCGTATGGTGTGAAAGAAGTTCAACACACATACATGAGAACCAAAAAACATATCCTGACAGAGATGTATTGCAAATGATAATGGATCCATTGTCTTTTGAAAATGTTTATTAAAGTTAAATATTTTCTTTGCAAAAGTATCACAGCATGCACACGATTGTATGTAAAGTTTCGTTGAAAGCATTGTGCTCCCGAGTTATTACAAAATGAAATAAGTTATGGATTCTGATGATTAATGAGAGGATTGCGTAACAAAACTAGACGACTCAATGTGAAGGACACGTTTAAACAAATCGGCAACAGCGTGGAACTCATCCCTGTAGGCAGCCCCGAGTCCACGGTGGAAACTCCACGTTGCATTCTCACGTTCAACAAATAAATTGCCGCTCGTTGTCGTGCTGCCCTGCAGGACGACCGCTGGTGGTGCGACGCGGCCTGCGAGCGCGGTGCCCTCGCATCCTCGCAGCACTCGCCAGCGCGGCTCGCCACCATGTGGGCGGCAAAGCAGCGCTGCGGTGACGCGTGCACGCCATGCGATGCGCCGGACGTCTAGGACGCCGGGCGCTCGTTTACCCCCCCTCGATCACCCTCCCTCGCTCACCCTCCCTCGCTCTCTTCGCTCGCCCTCGTTCGCTCACCCTCCCTCCCCCTCCTCGCTCGCCCTCGCTCGAACCGGGCCCACTCGTACGGGACTCCCGCCAGCGTCTCTGCAACTCGCACGCATTTGTGCAGCGTCCGATTGCGACTGCTGTTCAGAACTGTGGGCTGGGACAGGACCTGGGCAGGACTCGCCGCTTGAAGGGGGCGATGGTCCGAGGTCGAGAATAATCACCGAGCGGCAGACGAAGGTGGGGAAAGCGCCCGAGAGGACGTTGACCGCGGAGGCGGAGTGACGGGATCGCCTCCTCGAGTGCAGGCGCCGGGCGGATTGTTGCATTGCGGCACAGTAAAGAATGGCGGCGACTTGCGGAGGCCGTTATCCAGCAGTGGATCGATTACAGCCCAGTGATGATGATAATGAATGCGACTGCATCTCTGAATGTTGCTGTGCAAATTAGGTGCAACGTGTGAAGAAAGTAGATCGGCAAAAAAGTATTTTTTAGAAGATACGGTTAAGCAGGGCAGGGAAGTGAGATGATGGCACGCTGGAGTGCGACTGAAGACATTTCATCGAGAAGAAACGGATGTTCGCCGGCTGTACAGGAAAGGAAAATGTGAAGTCTGGATGCGAACAAGGAAAGGATCTTAGCAGTGCGAATTACTTGAGCAAGATATTTCCAGACCATGAAGAAACTTGTGGAAAAGGAGTGATCTCCCATTGAGCGGTTGACTGCAAGCTGATGCGTCCGTTTAGATTGCACGTTCGCATGGAACGGCTTATGTGGAGCCTTGCCAAACCATTTTCATGGACTTCAGAAGCCCGAGCAGGTTACCAACCACCACTGTGGCACCGAGCCGGAGAAATTCACTGACGAGAACAAGAAGAACTTGTATTGAACTTGGCATGAGCCAAAAATGAATTCCCCGGCCAGAGCACCTATGCTGTTCTGTTATCGATCCTGCCCACGACATCCATTACGTAAAGTGAATGAAAGAGAAGTACAGCTGATAGCTCGTAAAAAAGTGGCCGTGAGATACGATCCGTCACCAACAGCCGAGTAGTAGTACGCAGGCCCAATTCCGCCAGCTTTTCTCTTGGTGATTAAAATATGTATAAACGTAAAAGACGAATAGCTAATGAAGCAGGACTTTGAAACAAGTTTTTATTGATTAAAACGACAAATATTGGAACCAAAAACAACTATAAAAGTCAAACTAATAAAATAGCTTTGTGTGGCCTAGTGAATGTTGTGTAGTGAGAGTGCCGCGTGCCACGAGCAGTATTAGTGAGTGGCAGCCGTTGTGTCGTCGGTGTCGTAGGATGAGTGGTTGTGTCGAGCAGCGGCTCTCGGAGTGTGCTCCCTGGGCCAGCGGTGGTCCGCGATGGCTGTGATGCAATTGCACGTTGATCAGAAAATAATAAAATAACTCATTCATATTTTACCCATATTTAATTTCAAAATGTAGTTTGGTAAATGACCCTGATTAAACTACCAGAACATCAAAATGCCCCTCCCCCTAAAAAAAACTCCTTGTAGCCGGTAATATGAATCATTTAGTATTAGTGGTATTTAGAGAGCTAAGTGAAATGCGTTTTGTCACCAGGGGTGCGGGGGGCTGGGTGGTGGTCCGTGGAGAAGTTTGCATCGGCTGAGTGTCTCACGGGTGGAGAGCGAGCGTGCGAGAAATGTTTAACGAGTAGCGAGTGTTGTATTGTGTGGAATAAAAATTGTGGGTGGGGAGGGAGGGAGCGGACTAAAGCAGGACTTTTGATTTAAAGCTTTCGTGACTGCAGGGAATCATATTCTTGGTTCATTCGGTAAAGTCACGTAGAAGGGAAATAATAAAATTATATAAATATAAAACAATAAAAAATGATCACGTTTCGACTACAACACAAGCAATCATCATCAGGTGTGAAATCCACAGCAAGAAAATTTGAAAAAAATAAAATTCTTGCTGTGGATTTCACACCTGATGATGATTGCTTGTGTTGCAGTCGAAACGTCGTGAGAATTTTTTGTTTTATATTTATATTATTTTATTATTTCCCTTCTACGTGACTTTACCGAAAGAACCAAGAATATAAAGCAGGACTGTTTAAAACTAAAACTGACCGAAAAAAAATTTAAACAAAATCCCATCAGGTGGCAGCCAAACCGCGCCCGCGTCCTCTCGGGCAACCATAGCCACCTCCCTGCAGACCAGTGGGTGCTCGATCAATGAAGTGTTTTGAAGTGCCAAACTCTGCTTAAGGATGGGTGTTCCTAACCAACTAAATGCCTCTTTACGTTGTGCATCCTATCGCCCTATCTACCGAGTCCTCGCGACAATATTTACATTATCAGACAATATTTACATTATCACCACACCAGGATAAAAACAATTGTGTTATATCAGCAGAATGATTGCAAAATAAAACAACACAGGATCATTTAATGTATCCTTTATTTCTCATGCACAAACGTATAAGTTATCTGTAATTTGAGTGTTCACAAGTATTGGCGTCACAGGATTTTATTGTGACATTGTTTACCGACAATTTTTCTTCTCGTAAAAATCTACCACGGTAACCTTGATATTATACGTCATTGTGGTCTAAGGAAAATATTTTCAAGAGAAACGTTGCCATATATCACCTTGAGTGCTACCGAATTGTAGTGTGAAGTGAAAGGTGACGTTTTTGCAACAACAGTTTTAGTACCATTTAGCAGAACTGATAATAAAGACGATGGGAATAATGAAGATGACTGTTGATGATTTTATCACCGTTACCAGCGGACCACCAGGTTGTCTCCATCCTCGATAGAGTAAAATCTGAGTGGCCGAAGATCATTGTCCAATTCAAACTCCTGCCCCTCCATCTGAATCCGCGCAGAAAGAACAAACGTTATCATTAAACATTGCCGTAGCTAATATATAAAGCCACTGTCAATTGGACAAAGCCAGGGTACAGTCAAACAATCAATTCGTGTCTATAATGTGCACGTGCGCGTATAGTCCTTGTGTGATCCACTGCTGGATGAGGGCCTCCACAGACCGTGCAGGTTGTGGGGATGACTTGAGCATACTTCACCAAGCTGGTGAGTACGGGTTGGTGAAGGTGGGCAGCATAGACATGAGAGCACAGAAGTACAGTACAGCAATGGACTGCCCTGTGCTGCCCTGCGACGTAGCTGCGACGCCTGTTTTATCCACCATAACCTCCGTGTCAAAACTGTCGCCTTAATTATCGATCACGATAAAAGTAGATTTACAACCCTAATCCGGGCGTAGAAAGCGGTAGGGGAAATAAGTCACTCACCTTGTGGCTCGTGTATGTCAGCACCAGGTCCGACGCCTGCACCTTCAACAGCCTGCACAGCATTCCTTTAAGCTTCTGTACCGTCATCGAGTCTGCATGGAGTGGTTATCATTGCTCGTTATCATCGTCAGCATCACCAGTGGAATAGTCAAGGCATATCAATAAGGCAATGTATTTATTCCAACGTTGGGTTATGTTTGCAGTGTTTGTTTCGCATTCTTGTATGTGCGCTATAATGGGATCCTAGTCGTCTTCGTACGATGGACAGTTGACCAGCAACAATTGTGTGTTCAAGGTGAGGTTGATGAGGGAGCCAGTGGGTGGTTTCAGGAACATTCTGCTGAATATCTGAAACGCTTTCCACATACGATCTAAGCGCCGGCAGTCGTGTTACTGCACGGTCTATGGTTTGAGATATACTCATAGATAGATGTATATAGAGACCCATAGACTCACACAGACGACTCACTAACCTGATGAACATCTGATATGCTGCAAAGTGAATCATTCAAGTAGGTAGTTGCTTCTTATGTGGTCCACAGTTTGCGATTAGTAACCGCAGCCCCATTGTGGACCATTCTTTTGTTTGTCAGCATTTTTTATTGGTTTTTCAAGAACCCAGAATACAGTGGGAACATCAAAAGCCATTGGGGACTATTCTTAATTGCTCATCATTGGTGTAATAGATCGCTGCTTCTGCCTTGCCATGTTCTGATGTGATTCAGTAAAAGACCAGAGATTCAAGTAAACTGGATTCACTAGGTCTACTTATCCTAAACAGAGTATCCAGAGAGGACTTTCACTTTTGACTTGGGTCCTGGTCATGATGGTTGACTACTCAAGTCTTATTACTCTTGCATGAAGGTTAAGTAAATCATTCTTGAAAGGTAAACAGTAATTGCACCTTGCATTGCTTTAGTTCACGCACGTTCCAAATACTTGTCCTCGCAGTGATGGCTATGGGAGAGTGTCAGTGGCACTGCGTTGCGCAGACACAAGCGGCCACAACAGACAAATCATTTCCGACCCCACAAAGGGAACCCACTGGCTTCGATCTGGCTCGAAAAAAAATGGGAGCCATACACAAATGCATGAAGGCATCACATGGGCCTCTGCACCCATCTCATGCACCAAGTGCAAAAAAAAAATCTCCAATTGCGACTGCTGCTCCACGTCGCACACCGAGGACCACGTCCTCAACCACTGCCACACAACATCGTGCAGCGGAGGAGAGGAGCTACACACGGCCTCCATAAATGCCAGAATTCGGCTCAATCGACTGGACCTCGATATCTAAATTGCATTTTGACGACTTACATTCAGTCACGCGCGATAAAAATAAGCGGCAGGTGTACTTACTTGGCAGTTTTTTCTCTACAGTCTTGTGGTTCGCGAGGTCGGGGCATGTGATGTTAATTGCTGCAAATGACAAAACGACAAAGATCCCCTATACAGCCTTTATACCAGACTGTTAGAGCAAGTGCTATTAGCGAGCACTGATGATCAGCACTTTGAGAGGGAGTGGGTGGCCAACACCACGCCCGTTAGCCTTTGTCTCCCTAGTGGCGATGTTGACACACCGCACCAGGTATTAATTTGAGGCTGAGTCGACCTAGGGGAGGCCCAGGACCAGTTCAGATCATTGTCACTGGTGTTGGCCGTGAGTGGGAATCGAACTCGGTTCGCCAGGTTCGTAGCGCGGCGCGCGACCGTTCCTCTTACACACACACACCCGGGTAAGTCGACCCACATTGCACAAGTGCATACATATATTTTACGTGTTCAAATATTAGTACAGACCCCATATTCTTTGGCTAAAATACGACATATACTTGGTAAACTAGATGTTGATAAGATATACATAATGTTTAATTGTTCTTACGTTTTAATAGGATATACAGATCGAATAATAAAAAATATATATAGAAGTCAGTTTGCTCACCGACAAGTTTGCTCTTCAAAGTGAAGACTTCCTCCTTTAACTCCGAGTCTTCAGGTGCTCCATGCTCTGAGAAAAAAAAGTCAAAGATGTAACAAGGCATAAGCTCACAATGCCCTACATGACCACACAGCCTGTGGCCAATGGAGACTGGCCACATTCTTCATAGTATAATGCACCAAAACTACCAGTAGAGCAAGCAGGTTACTGGCAAGTTATCTTTGCGTAACTTGTTTCATCTCTACATGAGTGTGTTTTCTCACGTCCCTCAAGTTTCATGCTGCATGCAACAATACTACCTTAGAGATTTTTCTAAATATCCCAAACATTACGCTGCTACAAAAGTCCACAGATCACGGCCGTACCCAGCTTGCGACTTCATTTCATACAGCCCGCTGTCACATGAAGCACACCACTTTGAAATGGTCTGTATACAATATTTATCAATTGCTACAAGCATCATAGTCACGCTATTCAGGTACGAGAAGAGAACATTTTTGACCTGCAAAGGCTACATTTTAAATGTTAGCGTGCTCAGTCACTTCAGCACACATGTTTGTTTGCTGCCCTGGGATATTAAAAGCTTCACCGTATGGTGCGCGCGTGCCTTTAGTGTTTGTGCATACCACATGGTACAGCTTTTACATTCACAGAACAGCGCAAGTAACATATGCATCAACAGAGTTTATTACTTGGTAACGTGAAGGTGTGTGTTAACGTGTGGCCTGCCAATGATGTTTAGAAGTCATATTTGGCTCACAGTAAGGAAAAGGTCTCCAGCTTTGCTTTGAATTCACAAGATGTTAACTATCCTCGCCTGGTATACAGGAGGTCGTGGGTTCGATCCCGACACCGATGTCTGTATATTTGAAGTTTGCATGTTCTCCCTGCGGTCATGTGAATTTTTTTCCAGGTCCTTCGGTGTTCCCCTCCATATTTATAAACATGCGTGTAGATTATTTGACTGCTAGAAATTCACAAGTGATAAGCCACTTCTTTGAGCTATCATTTGCGATCGCCAGGTCGCTTCTGAAAAACAGCTATGTAGCTCAGTGGGCCTTACACCTGGTAAAATAAAAAATAGTTTGTAATTTAAAAAGTTTACTTTAAAGCTCTCTCGGGTTACAGATGTGTTGTTGTAGAGAGAGTGTGACGGATGGTCTCACTGTGTACGATGGACATGTAGCGTGGGTGAGCCGCCGTGAATTCCGTGCTGGCGATTGCCAGCTCTCCATTCTGGCGGCCACCGGCTTCGAGCCAAGCCAGGCCGTAACGCTTCAAGTAGTCACGCTCTGCTCCGCTCCGCTCGTTACTGCACACCTGAACCCACGTACACGTGCACGCACACGCGCACGCATCGGTTCCAGTGTGTCCTCAAATTATTGCACTAACTCAGAATCAGTATATTTATACTGGAGGAATGCGATGAGCCGTAAAGCACTTTTTCACAGATGTTCAGTCGGGGTGGGTCAGAACGTTATCACAACAAACAGTACAGACATGATAGTCGTGCAAAGTACAAGAAAGGTAAACAAATCACCCAAACACATACAAATGAAAAAATCAACATCCCCATCCTACCAGGCAAAGCCCACTGAGGTAATAACTTATTTTTCAGAAGTGACCTGGCCACAAATGATAGCTCAACAAAGTGGCGCATCAATTTGGAAATTTAACATGTAGGCTTTCGCGACCAATATCCATAATATAGGTTTTTTTGGGTTAGATCGCGTAAATATGTGTCGTTAAACCCGCTATCACCCGACACAGCCAATTAGTAAGGTTTGTCACATAAACAGTGCATGGCAATTCGTTACAAGTACGCGATCTAACCCAAAAAGCCGATATTATGGATTTGGAAATTTATAGGACCAAAATAATCTAAATAATCTCAATGTATGTTTCTAAATGTGGAGGGAAAAAACAAAGGACCCGGAGAAAAACACCACTTTGAAACTTTATCATTACTCATACAAGAATAAAATAAATCAAATAAGAACCTTGGAGTGGTTGAGCACCCGCAGACGTGCGATTTTGGCGATGACGATCTGCCAAACCGTATTTTGATTTATCTCGGGCGTTTCAAAGTATTCCAGACTCAGATTCACCACCTCCAGGCTCTGCAGCTTTGTCCAGCTCATTCATCGAGCTCCACTGCACAGAGAACGTTGAGAACAGCGGTGGTGGCACAAGGGCATGAGGGCATGGGAAGCAGCAGCAGCACACCACAAGTAGAAGGAAGCAGCAGGGAAATCAGGATATTTATTGACACTGCAGAAATCCGATGAGCTATAAAGCCCTTTTTCACAGATGTCCAGTAGTTTTCACAAATGGCAGAACAACGAGAAAGCTAGATTTGAAGTTTTCGTGACTGCAAGGATCCATACTCTTTGGTTCTTTCGGTAAAGTCACGTAGATGAAAAAATAAAAAAATGAAAATAACTAAATTAAATCACGACGTTTCGGAGGCAACACAAGCTTCCGTCATCAGGAGGAACAGCCACAGCAAAATTACTGGAAATTACCACATAGCAAAATTACTGTGGCTGTTCCACCTGATGACGGAAGCTTGTGTTGCCTCCGAAACGTCGTGATTTAATTTAGTTATTTTCATTTTATTATTGTTATTATTATTTTTCATCTACGTGATTTTACTGAAAGAACCAAAGAGTAACGAGAAAGGTGTTGGTAAAAGTGCAGCCCTGCAATTGCTTGTTCATGCCACTTCGAGCAGAAGGGCCTCCACTAGCAGGAGCTCTAGAGAGCCCTTCTGGAAGGTATTTTGGACTCCTCTTTCAGATGTCTCGGAAGAGGCGAGTTTAACCACATTTTACTCCACCACGCGCGCCCCGCCAATCATCTGATTGCGGTGTACCCATTTACACTGTGCAGGGGTTGTGGAAGGAGGCTGAGGTGGGGGGGGGGAGAATTTTAGAATGTTGCTTCAACTTCTGCACCCACAAGTCCAATGTGCTCACCATTACATCATGGCAGCATTCCCAGGAAAGGAATAGGAGTGCAAAAATGTGTAAGAAATAACATACAATTCGACACAGTATCGGTATTTTGAAATGTCTTCTACGTCAATTTGATGGAGCTAAAACAATAAAAAGGCACCCCTGTTGAATAATATTCGTGGAAAGCATTGTTTTTATTGGTGACCACATACATACAATCGAAACACAATTGGGGTAAAAAACATTTTTCAAGTAAATTGTATATGTGTACGCACTGCATAGTGTAATCTAATTTATTTGCAGAAGCTGTTATTGCTGTATTAGAATGAATGGAATGTACCTCTGAAATCTTATTGTTGTCGAGTGATAAGAATTTCAGCTTGGGGAACATACTTGTTTGGCAGCCTGGAATGTCAAAGCAAAGTAACAAAAATCAACGTATATAGAAAAACATGTTATGTGAACACAGTTCATCAACCACAATACGGAGGAGCTATTTTTTTATTTTTTATTCTACCAATGAAATAAAATCCAGGCTAAATCTTAACTGAAATTCCACAAGTAGTCGTCATCGAGATTAAAATGCTGACTAAATTATGATCACACGCAGTGGGTGAATTCCACGGTGGAAGCTATATTCGCTTTATTCGGACTCACCGCACTTGACGTCGTCAAAGTGAACGCTGGTCAAGCCACAGTCATCGAGCCGCAGTGATTCCAGGCTAGAACAGGGGACAGGCAGAGGTCAACATCGTCATTATTGGGGACCATCGGCAGCACTATCACCAGCATAATTTCACAACGTGCGTAGCACACATCTGCAGTTACTAATTGTCCATAATAGAGGTTTTTTAGGGTTAGATCGCATAAATATATGTGTCGTTAAACCCGCCACCACCTGACACAGCCAACTAGTAAGGGTTGTCACGTAAACAGAACGTGGCCAATTCGTCACTAGTACAGCACACCGGTGTGTTGGAGAGTTAAGCCACATTTACAATCTGAGTACGACGTTTCGCCAATAGTTACAACGAGCTTCATCAGGCGACAACCAGATTTGTGGAGAAGTCCACAAATCATCACATCTACGCCTCTATATAAGGAACGAAACAGGTAGCAGCACAAATGATAGCACTCAAGTTATGAACCCCACCGTTATTTTCTTCATGTGCACAACAATAAATACAGAACTTTCATCATGAAAATTACATTTTTAAATATATAAACTATGATCATTATTTGGGCACTACTGCCTAAAACAGGAGTGCCTTGTGAATGCTGAGATATTTTTTGGTGTATGCCACCCATGGAAATAAATGTTGTTTGGTCATACAGTAGTATCCCGATTCACGTCTTACCCTTTCATGTCATTTTGCAAATACGTTGTCACTTTATGAATGCCACTACTGGATTTGCGTTGCCTCAACCTCACACTTACGTAGCTGACAGCATCGTTCGTCCTTTCTCGTATCCGTAGCCTCTCAGCCTTCGCTGCCACCTACAGCCTGTAAATCGCTTTGATTGACGTTTCGATTTTCGCCTGTCGCACCTTTCAGGAACGACGTAAACCGGGGTATTACTGTATACAGATTTTGGCAAAGTCCGTTATGTCCCGCCTTCAGAGCAAAGAGGAGTTACTGCCAGACATGTTAACTTACAATATATGTATTTGGTATAAAGCAGTGTTAATGAATGAAGTGGCAATAGTTTAGTTTTTACATGTACACTACTGCCTACACGTCCTCTTCATTTTAATGATGTACTTTATGTCTGTGTTTGCGCCATTCAACATGGGTGTTGCACCTTGCCCCACCTCGGCAACATCGCGATGCGATTGATCTGTTCGTTGCCCTCCAAGCTGTTGCCTTCCAAATTCAAGCTGCGCAAGGTCTGCAGCACGCCCACCGGCCTGCAGATCACACAACCATCGTAAAACCAACAAGTTAGATCTTGTCAAAACATACGCATGGATTATGTCACGCGTTTGTCTTCGGAAGTATTTCTTTAGCAGTATGGACACTGACGGGTAGCTGTCAGGGCAAAACACGTTTGCAAAGTCCTTTTTTCTATGATGTCTCAAATGTTGAGAAAATCATCCATCAATTTGGTTAGTTTGAAACAGGGTAAGCCCCTTATAGGAATGCAACTTTATACCAACGTTTTGTTTATACTGAATCATCTTTAAATTCAATATAGTGCCCTCCTCCCCCCCCCCCCCCCCCATTACAGATGGACAGACAGGGATAAAGGATAGACCCTTTCAACCTTAGCTGTAAAGTGTTAGTGTAATATTAGAATGGGTGATTTAGCTTAAACACTCTGTCCTTCCAATCCTCACTTCTCGAGAGTAGTGATATTGTTCTTCAGCAACTCAAGGTGTTCCACATTTGGCCACATTTCGGCACACACCAGCACCTGCCGACACACACACACACACAGGAGACACAGACATCACAGCGCTGGAATTTATGATGTTCACATCCTCTCCATTGCTTACAGGAACATCCAACAATAATACGGCTAACCCCGCCAGCTGTTTCATTTTGTATGTTGGTTAACGGTGAAGAGCTACATTAACCCCCCTCTGGTCTTCGCACCTGATAGGCTCAAGGTGATGGCATCACCTTTACCCCCTCTATTTAAGAGCAAAACAGGAAGAAGTATCCACAATTCTGGCTATTGTCTGATGAAGCTGGTTGTAATTACCAGCGAAACATCGTACTCGAATTGTAAATGCTGTGGGCTTACTCTCCAACACACCGGTTAGTGCTGTACTCGTAACGAATTGGCACGTTTTGTTTACGTGACAAACCTTACTAATTGGCTGTGTCGGGTGGTGACCAGGTTTAATAACGCATTTATATTTACACGATCTAACCCGAAAAAAACCTCAATTGTTTTTTTTAACTTCACAGTAACGCGATAGCCATGGTGTGCATGGTGCACATGCAGGTGATTATGCGCGTATGCACCCACATGCCCACCTGTGACCAAGTTAATGAGCAGGAATTGAGGACCAGGACTGTCAGGTTGGAGAAGCAGGGGGACAGCGATCTGGGTGTCTCAGGAATGTCGAGACGATTCTTGCTGCATGCCACGCAAATAGAACAAATACACTTAGTGCTTAGTCCGTTTTGCTTGCAACTAACACATCGAGCAATCCAACTTGTTGTGGGTTTGCGCCATATAGAGCAGCTGGGCTTTGTTAAAATGTCCATTTGGGTAAAGCAAATGCAGGAGCTACCATAAAGAACTTGGCTGTGCTGACAGAAGTTGGCCAAATACCTCACACAGAACCCTCCTGAAAAAGTACTGAGACTCATTGAGGCTTCCCTGGATTAAGTGCTATCACATGTATGTTATACCATTAGCCTGTATGTAATACTATGCATTGCATGTTGCAAGCCACATGAACAAAATGACTCATGTAAAATATTGGTTGTTTTATAAAAAAAATATCGGTATGTGAAAGCAATAATGTGTAGGACTGACTTCTCGTTTCGTTTAACAGGGTGATTAGCAACACGATATGTTGCTATTGGGGTTGGTGAGCCAGTTGTACGTATGTTGAACTTATTTCCTACCATATGTAGCCAACTGTGCTAATAGGTGCAGGGGAAGGACAATAAAAAAAAGGTGAGTGAATGAGCACTCATCACCGCCCGATCTGTAATTCAAGCTCAGCAAAACAATGTAAATACGTTTACTATATATATTCCAAAATTCCAACTGAGTAGATGAATGCATGTAGGTTCACCTGAGGATCAGGATGGACAAGTTGCACAGCTGTCCCTGTGATGAGGGCCACCTCTTGCCACGAAGGCAATAAACTCCGTGAGATGTCGAGATCTCTGATATCTGATGCCAATTCATGAAGGACCACGAAGATTAGAAGCTTTTACAATCATCGGATGAAGTGTGAAATGTGACCCGTTAATGTCATCGCAATTGTGTCACCAGAACTTTTCTCTTATGTATTCAATGATAATCCGTTTGTATGTATTTATGTAAACTGCAGGACTGAATAAAACAATAGTGATTCGATGCCCCAAGCATCGAACTGTGAAACACTATCTTTATCTTACAAAGTTAAAGAGTTAGGAGTGGAGCTGGAGCACAGTAGCCATCGCACTGCGCGATGACCTCGGCGACCTGGGTTCAGCTCCTGGCACCAGCTAACATCAGTGGCAATCGATACGTATGTATGTTGAACTTGTTTCGCACCATACGTAGCCAACCGTGCTAATCGGAGGTGCGGGAAAGGACAACAAACTAAACACAAAAAAGCAGTTTGAAAGAAATTCGTTTTCAATCTAGATTTAAAAGTGCTAAACTCCAGGGGCTTTTTAATATTGGAAGAGAGTTCCAGATGGCTGCAGAAGCGCATCTGAAAGTGCGTGATGCGGTAACCGTCTTTGTTCGATGGCCCGCCAAAAGCCGCTGCGGGATGACCGAAGTTCGCGTGATGATTTATACTACTTGACAAAATCAGCAAGGTAGTGTGGTTTAATTGTAGCAAGCACTTTGTGTGTAATGAGTGTGACACCTGCCACCCCGCCCCTCTTCAATAACTGGCACTAACCCGTCATGGTGATGTGTGCTGAAACTACCCCCATAACCTGACAGGGCATGGAGAGGCCTTAATCCAGCAGTGAATTGACAATAGGCTGTACATCATTAGTATTCTTAATGCGTTAAGCAAAAACTGCATTGATAGCCAAGGATACTGGGACATGCTTCTCGGATGGCCTCTGCTGGGCCAGGACTGTTCACCCCGAGTCCAGACAAGGCCACAATCTTCAGACTCTCAAGGCAACTGCACTGGCACACAATGTACAATGCATCATAATCATCGCATCACAATCATCGCATCATCATCATCATCGCCACGTCAGTTGTCACGCCGCTGAATTCAACGTACAACGGTTTCCTTACCTTTGTTTCTGGAAAATCTTCTTCATTCCCACAACCTGCATGGGAATCTTCTGCGATGTGGAGCCCGCAGAAGACGTGTACTCCTGAGGGAGTTCTCCCATGTCGTCCTCGAGCTGTGCGTACTTGTCCCGCACAGCCGATAAAAACGGCACCCCCAGGTCTGCCTTCTTGGGCCGGATGAAGGAGCCCCCCGTCGGGTGTCTGCGAATGATGCACAAGATAACTGTGTGCAGAAGCGTTCAGTCACCTCTGTTTGCTCTATGAACATCTCAACAAACCTGCATGTTTTGTGGCAAACATTCCTAATCCCCATTGCTCTAATTGACACCATCAAAATGCACCTTGCAGTCTTTCAATTGCACCCCGTCTTCTCCATTAGACCACATTTGTTTACATGATAGAAACCAAAATTCAAACGATTTAACAAAAATAGTCATGCAAACCAAGGTGAAATAAATTTCTCAAAGTGTTGCAAATTCTAACTCACCTCAATGAGGTTCTTGGTATTATAAAAATGTTGGTCAATAGCGATGTTTTATTCTCGTGTACAGCGGGGCACATGAGTGTTGAGCAATGCTGTGATGAATAACTGTGGTGTGGGACTGGGTCTTTCCTCACTGGCAGTGGAAGTAACGAACGCCGCCGTGGCTCCCGTCATGTTTGCCGCGTTCCGGGTTGTCCCACTCCACACCAAACCACAGTCCTGTCCAGCAGCCAATACCAAAGCTCATGAAACATAATTTTCAACCAGCACATGAGAGTATCAATTCATAAACCATCGCAATACTAGCGCATCTCGAGGTGCTATATAAAAATGTGGGGAAAAACCATAGGGGCAACATTACGGCATGTTCCGGGGCACGAAAAGGTCTGGGCAGAAGCCAGACCCACGTAGTTAGAACAGGCTGTTGACTGTGCAGGCAGTGTAGCTGCACTAAAGGCCCAGTGACCAGATGGGCCTCAGGCAGCAGGTTACAAAGAGGGGTGAAATTGGACAGGGAGCCCCAGGGCCAGCGGCGATATTACACAAAATCTGCCTCAATATAAACAGCTTTGTACATACCGCCTGTATGCAAAGTCATGCTCAGCTGTATGTTTAGAAGCTACAGGAGTCACCCAGTACACATCACTCACATACGGTCCACGGTTCATATTTGGCACTGCAGGGGGGGGTTAGTGGAGGCCTGGTGTGGTGAAATCTTCTTTAATGAGGGCTGAAAAGGACTTTCAAATACCTTTGGTGGACCACACATTTACACCTAAGCATCATTAAAAACTGCAACAAAGTAAAACATTATTAGGGCTTGCATTTACGGAGCATGCTAACATAAGAAGCACATTGTTACTAGGTCAAAAATATTCCCACCGAGTACCCCATTAGTGTGGATTCTTGCAGTGACTGATATAATTATTGTCTGCGGGCTGGATATGAAGTGGTAGATGTAATTGATCCGCGAGCCTTATAAAATTAAGTTGCGGGCTGTGGGTTTCCCTGGGCTAGCGGTAGTGGTATGAGAGATGAAATCCGGGTCGATGGGTCAGGACTACGATCAGGGACGCGTACGGGCTTGAGACGGGAGATGTCAAAAAGGGGTCTTTACCCTGTGTCGGAGGCACCTCGCCTACGAAGCGCACCCTGCCACACTCTCCATCGCTGAGCACTCGCCTCCCAAGCACATCTTCAGGCACCTCGTCCATCGCCCTGGAATGACAGCAGATGTGGATCGTCTTGGGAGTTCTTAGATTGTGACCAAAGCACCTTCCAGAATGCCCCTGATCTCGTCAAGATCTCTGGGTTGTTTTAAGATTGCTCCCAGGATGCACGCAATGGTTCCTCGGCAGGGTGGTGCAGCAAAATCTATTGCTGTCCTGTGCTCATGTGCATCTATTGTTAAAATTCCGTCAGTTCCTATGATTGCTTTTTCATTGCCTTCATGGCTTTATTTTGGTGATTTCGAAAAGTGTATTGGTTTAGCCATGTTTGTGTTGTTGTAGTACAGAGTTAGACTGATGGCCTTAATCTAAGTTGTCTTGTGGTTGTTGTTGTTGTTTGACTTGCATCCCACTGGGATTTTTGCACACAGCGTTGGTGTACGGTGTTTTTTCTGCAATATTTTTGCTGTCTTTTCTTGGATTTTCTCTTTGCACTTAGTCACATATTCACTTTAAGATGTTTTTTTTGTTCATGTTTTTGTTTTTTGTTTGTTGCGGTTGCACCCGATTCAAGAGCTGAATGGCTCACAGGGCTATACCTAATAAATGAACTTGAACTTGAATCTATGCTCCCCACCTGCGACAATTTGACATTGACCAGCGTGGCCAAGTATGGTCGTCACCCCCAATGACCTAACACACACTGTATGGGGAATAATTTCATCCAGAAGTGGAAATGACAGAGGGATATGATGGGAGCAGTATGGTTAAGCATGCCTTGTGAATCCCAGCGTCGAGACTGGACATCTGTGAAAAAGAGCTTCATAGCTCATCGGATTCCTCCTGCAGTCTAAATAAAGATTCTGATTCTGTATTCTCATTTGCACAAGGATGCGCGTCCCACTGTTGTGTGGGTGTCTGCTCTGTGAGTCACTGAAAGACAGGTCAGGTACACGAGGCAGCATCATCATCATCATAACCCACGATCAATCCACTGCTGGATGAAGGCCTCCTCCATCAGCCATCGCAGTGTCTCTTGAAGGGCCTTTTAAATAACAATAAACTTGTGAGACCATGGCATCATCATCATCATCAACAACATCATCAATCGCGATTTGTTACGCAATTCAAACAATATTACACGCGAAAACACTGTATGGATATCAGTCGTTAAGTGTATGTGTCTGAGCTATACGATGACTGTACACGTTAACAACTGTTAGCAATACAATAAATAATAATTGTGCTGCCCGACTGCCAATCTACTGCTGGTTGAAGGCCTCGACCGCGCGATGTCAACTCAAGCGGGGGGGGGGGGGGGGGGGGGGTCGTTCGACCATACTTCACCACGCTGGTCACGGAGCGCGTTGGCCAAGGCGACTGCGAATGTTATCACGAACAAAAACAATTAACTTGTAACGCGAAATGTGAACAGCGGTAGGCGGGGGGCAACGCCGCCTTATACGAATACCGAGACGGTGCCTTGCGTGTGACACAATTATAGAGAAATATGATGCGACGTTAATGAATAGTTGTAATTACAAGCGCGATAATGTGACGTTGTGTAATGTAACGGTGTGTAAAGTAACGTTTTGTAATGTGACGTTATGTAATTTTAACTTACAATGCTGAGCCCGCGAGAGTCGTCGGTGGTTCCGGTCACGGTTTCCACCCGGAAGATGCGACGGGCGTGAGGTGAATAGCATAGACCGCATAGGCAGTATCGGCGCGTGGGAGCGTTTGCATTTCATAGAGCGGAACGATCTTTTGATTTAAAGCTTTCGTTGACTGCAGGGATTCATATTCTTGGTTCTTTCGGTAAAGTCACGTGGAAGGGAAATAATAAAATAAGATAAATATAAAAAAATTTTATATGTATATAAAATAAAACAATATTTTTTTTAATAAATAATAAAATAAGATTACTATAAAACAATAAGTTTTTTTATTGTTTTAGATTTATATAAAATAAAACAATACATTTTTATATTTTTTATATTTATCTTCTTTTATTATTTCCCTTCTACGTGACTTTACCGAAAGAACCAAGAATACGGAACGACCTTCCTTCCGATATGGAGCTGTGCGCTTGCGATTACATCAATAGATAACCCAGATTGAGAACTTGGTTATTTAGAACTGCTGCTTTGTCTTTAGTTTGTGCTGCCGATTATTGCAAGTTGGCTACGTACGGCGCGAAAGAAGTTCAAATAACTATTGCAGGCCCTGGTGCCGGGTCACATTTTTATTTTATTTTGTTACCCAAAAGCTGCCACTGGGGGGTGCCCGCGATGAGATGTCAACTACCTCGCCGGGCATGCAGGAGGTCGTGGGTTCGATCCCTAAATTATTTTGTCAGTTTTCAGTTTAATTTATTTGGTATTGCCCTGTGGGCCATTCGGCTCTCGAATCGGGTGCAACCGCAACAACAAACAAAAGATAAAAACATGAACAAGAAAACATCTTAAAGTGAACATGTGTCATTTTGCACGTCTCATCTCCCCGTGGATTTTTCGCCGGGTCATCCAGGATTTTCCCCTTCGCGTTTAGAATCAAGGTCACGCACGAGTTTGAACATTTATTTTTTGGCCTCTTCGCCGAGCTATCGTTTGTTGGTGTATAAATTCGTGTTTAGTCTAAATATCCGAGATCAGCATGTACAAGGCATACCTGTCAACCCCTTATCAGTGCCTAATTACAGACCAATTCAGACCTTATTGGTCACCCCATGCCCTTTTTAAATCTAAAGTTCATCCGACAAAGTCCCATCACAAGGGAGAAACACAAAGACATTTTTTGCCCGTAAACTCAATTTCCCTGTACAATACGGGTACACCGTATGGGTTGACAGGTATGTTATATGAACATGTATGTTTCCCGCACGTCCGATTAGCACGTACGGTGCAAAAGAAGTTCAACGTGCAAGCAGTCTTCAACTTACGAACAATAGACTTCCTAACGGGTCCCAGGAACGAATTCGTAAACCGAGGACTGCCAGTACATAAATGTAACACCTCTTGTGTCTGCAGGAGTCATGCAAACCAATTAAAGTGTACATAAGCATTATAACACTCCTAGATGCGGTTGTTTGACCATACTTCACCACACTGAAGGGTGTGGGTTGGTAGAGGGGGGCAGAGCCGATTCAGATCCCATTAATCATTGAGGTTAGGCATGGCTGAGAATCAAATTACCTCCATACAATAGACGCATTGAAAATAAACAATTCCATAAAATAACTTATAACCGCAAGATGTGACAATGCTTCCAATAACTGTAAATATCCATACAGGTCATTCCAAAGGGTACACACAATGCATTGAGGCTTTATTTGCAAACAAAGATACACAAGTGAAAACAAAATCACGAACATTTGTGTACATTGCATTTATCACGTTGTATTTCAAAGCGTTTATTTAACTATGTTTGGCATTCAATACAAAAAAAGTCGTGTTCCGTGTAGAAAAGTTGCACAAGTACACCATTACACTCCAACACTAAAACGTAATTAAATGAAATATTGCAAAGTTAAACCATACATTTTTCAGTGTAAACAATTGTAAAAAATTCCAAATGTAATTGTTGCGGTATTGACTGAATCACAAACGCCTGTGTGTTTTCATAATTTGCACACAAGGTGTGCACTTAACACTTATTTATGTAAGTGTTACATTTACGAGTGTACCAACTCTTTCCATTTCACTTAAAAATGAGGCGTACTGCATCAAACTGGGGTATGTTTTCATCAGCAACGTTTAGGAACTAGTTCTGGATACAGCAGTCTTAAGTGGTTTTATGAGACTTCTCCAGGCAATGGTGAATCTCATATTAGTATGTGTCAACTCAGACAAATGCAAATTAAAGTCTGGCAAATGCAAGCATCCTGCGCGTGTATAAAATCAGTCGTGACAATCTGATATATCATACACCCCATGCAAAATAATGCAGTGTTCTTCTTTAGATGTTACGTTTTATCTTTTAGAATGGCGAGACTATCCTTCTGTTCCCGTTTTGCAATTACGTCTACTCATACAAGATGGATATTAAGGAAATTTGCTGCACTTCCTCTTAATGTAACACTGATGAAAGGTGCAATTAACATTTGGCTTCCGTGTCACCATTACATTAAAATTGATTTTGCTCAATAATTGTATCGACGTGTGGAGTGGCAGCGCCGCAGTTTGTGGCGTTGCACTATGAACCTGTGAACCCATTTTCAATTCCCAGCCTTGGCTCCAATCAGTTATTTTTGTAACTAGTCCTAGGCTTCCTCTTCATCAAGCGACTGACCAGCATAGCAAAGTATCGTCAAACAAACCCCATGATTGATGTGGTGTGGGTCTACCTGCATGCAGCAGTGAATTAACAGGTTGGAATTGTATTCATCATTTAGTCGATTGCATTGTCAATTGTGCGTCTCTACTTTTTCAACTTACATTTTATATTTCAGAAACATCTACTCATACAATGCCCTGAAGTACTAAAAAAGAGCATGGTCAGAGCACCAAAGGGCAGAAACACCACTGGCATTCGAATAACGTTACCCTCCATCCGTGTTCTGTCCAAGTGCATTCCGCACGATTGCGTGTACTACTGCAATAGCTCGCACAGTGCTGCTTCTTCAGCGATAGCCTTGCGCCACGAGAATGGACGCGAACACCACATGCACTGAATGTACAATACCAAGGAGTTAGTGCAGCGTTCCCTACTCCTGTGCATTTGGTTCCTGCTGAAAAATCTCCGCAAGGTGTTTGACCAGCGCCTCCAGGAGTGGATTTCCACCCAGCTCGGCAATCTGCTTGTACGCTTGCTTCTCCAGCTGCAACAAAGTCTGCCTCGTGTACTCGAAGGAGCCCAAGCGTTCCAGATGCTCGACACAGTACCGCTTGACGTCGATGTCTTCTGTCCGCTTTCGCAGGATGCTCAGCACCTGTCGGTGACGGAGACAATTGCAGGGTCAGGCTTGTGAAGGCTGAAAAAGTAGGAAGACTAACCATCAAGACGGGAGATGCAAGCAGAAAAACGAGTAGCTCATGTACATGGCGAGTACACATCCAACGTTTAAATTAGGACATTTACCATCTATTCAATTCAATATTTGGGAAATGTTTCCAAAGAGACACAAGTAAGACCCTCAATTACCTGTGTGCAATTAGGTTCCGATTGTATGGCGTGGATGAGCGGAAAGGAAAACTTTCCCTCAGTCAGGTCCTCGCAGTAACTTTTGTTCTCCATGTACTTTTGCGAGCGCAGGTTGGCGTAGTCATCCCGAATTTGGAAGAGCATCCCCAGCGTGTCAAGTATTGGCCGCAGGTTGGCTTTGTTCTCGCTGAACAGCTGCATAAGCCCCACCGCAAGTCCAAACAGACCGCCCGTCTTGCGCAGAACCTACCAGGACAGAGAAACGCGTTCAGCATGTCAGGCAACCTGCACTAATGCTCTTATCACGGCACTCTTCTAAAAGGAAGATGCGGCTAAAAAAATATCAGCTCTTATTTTGTGGATACAAAGCAAGGATGTCAAACAGGAGTTTTAACTTTTGTTAATGAGAAAAAGAAATACGATAAAATATAGGCAAGCACGCCATTATGGCATTCTAGTGACATCACCCCAATAAGTGTTAATGATACATAATAACAAATGTCTAACAATGGACAATCCAGGATGCAGATCCCATATATCTACATAATACTAAAGACATGCTGTCGATTCTCTCTGGTTGGTGATTTTAGAAAAGTTTTTTGGTTTGGCCATGTTTGTTTGTTGTAGTACAGAGTTAGACTGATGGCCTTAATGTAAGTTGTCTTGTGGTTGTTGTTGTTTGACTTGCATCCCACTGGGATATTTGCACAGGGTTGGTGTATGGTGATTTTTCTGTAATATTTTGCTGTCTTTTCCTGGATTTTCTGTTTGCACATAGTCACTTTAAGATGTTTTCTTGTTCATGTTTTTGTTTTTTGTTTGTTGCGGTTGCACCCGATTCAAGAGCCAAATGGCTCACAGGGCTATATCTAATAAATGAACTTTGAACTTGAACTTTGAAGTCCTCTCGATCTTCCTTTTTATATTTGCCTATGACTTTCTCTCTACGATGTAAATGTTCAGTTTGTGCGCAGCATCTTGTGATTCACTTGCATTAAGATGCTATGGTGATCCAAATTGTATAAGAAGTTAATTATTTTTAGTCAGTGGGGGAAGGTTTGTATTCCTACATAAAAAAACTATTCTTGTACCGTAAAATAACAACCGGAAGACACAGAAACACAAGCCATGCTACACAGGCGTGAGTGTGATGCCCAAGGCAACTTCACCATGCGGATGTAGTCCTCCTCGCTGGGGCAGGTGTAAGAGTCACGCCAGTAGATGTCCATGCCCTGGCCGCGGTGCAGCTCCAGCAGCTGGTTGGTGAACAGGGCGACGGCGTCAGCGTGGCCGAGCGTCAGCACCTTCTCCAAGGCCGAGGAAGTAAACGTAGTTGGCGGAGTTGATGACAGAGGGAATGCCGTAGATGCTGTGCGCCACGGGCAGGCCGCGCCGCAGCTTCGAGTTGTCCTCGATGTCGTCCACCAACAAACTCGCATTGTGCAGCATTTGCGTCACCTCCATTATAATCTGCGGCGGATGGGCGACGTGAACATGGACGCACTGCAAAAGTATGTTATAACAGCGGACATGTAAAGATTCACTTGTGGATTTTTGAGGATGTGCTGTATGGCTCTCTGATGTATTTTCAGTTTGTACCGCATGCGTTGTTTGGCACGATGTCCGATGTTTTGAATTCAGTTGCCTGAAGATACTCCCAGCACTGTGCAGCCAAATGTGAGACATCGTGTCGAACAACACGCGGTACACAACCCAAAAACAAATCACGGAGCTGTGTAAATATTCACCCCTCGAGGGATCAGATGAATTGTCACAATATGGCAGTTACAATCTCATTTGTACTGCGTGGCTCGTGTCTCATTTGTGCTGTGTTGTGTATTCTATCTCATTTGTACAGACTCCTTCCTTACATCTAATCTTCTGTCTCAGTTGTATATTTTTTTGGACTGTCTGCTTTCTCATTTGTATCGTCTACCCCATAAATTCTCTCATGTTGTCTTGTTTGTTCAGTTTATCCTGTACGTTTTTTTATTTGTGCTGTCTGTATTTTGTGCCATATGATTTGCTCATTATCTTGTAGATACCATTATTCTAAATGTATATTAGCACACATTTGCATAAATCCTGAATAATCAACTCTTAAGCCCATGATTTAAAACATTTATTTGGAGAGTAAGAATTAATGTCAATTGCAGAATTGATGTATCTTTACATGTTTAGTAGACAATATTTGCCAAACTGATAGCGAATAGAATGAAATACAAAAATGCATTGAGAATGCAATATAGTAATAGAATGGTGGTGGTGTAAGGATTATCAGTGGGGTGGAGCAGTGGCACAAGAGTTAGCAAACTGTGCTATGAACCCAGCAATCAGTTTTATTCCTGGCCCCGGCTGATATTAGTGGTGAGTGATAGCTAACTGGCCCTAGTCCTAGATACCACCTTCACCAACCCATACTGACCAACATGGCAGAGTATGGTGAAACATCCCCTTGAAAAAAAAGACTTGGGGAGGCCTTCATCCTGCATTTATATAGGCCTGTATGACAAACGACTATCATACTGTGGTTATTTAACTCTTAAAAATGTAACAGACATTGATGTGTCTGCCTACCAGCTGTATCAATACATACATGGACTTTAGACTAATAATTTGTAAGACTGATAGGTATGTTTCCGTGGTGACATTTTCCACCTGTAATTTGTCTTCAGGGATGTGTAGCCAATAGTTGAAAGCCTTTGAGAGCTTGGTCCTTATTTGCGCACCTGTATAAATGCAGCACATTGTACAATCCCATGCCAACATTCGTTGACAGTACAAGACAGTAATTGTAAAAGTATTATTATATGGTCAATAAACCCCAACAATCCATATGGCACTCATCCAGCAGTGGACTAATACATGGCTGTACATTTACATTCAAGATCAAGATGTAATCATGGCCAAAGAGGGTGATGATACTGCACCATTTCAATGCGTTATACCCTCCGCCAAATCCTACAGCTGCTGCACAGTAGAACTGTGAGTTTAATTATTCAAGTGTGGCAACTTAAACTTTCTCCTCCATGTGAGAAATAACATTACCAACTCAACTTCACTCACAGTGACATTAAATGAGCCCTTCCTCTCTCCATTACCAGTTCACTGGTTTGCCATAGTCTGACTATGCATTTCCAGATTTGTTAACGTGAAACCCAGAAATGCCTTCAGGACCAACCTGGCAATTGAAGCAAGTAGTTGTACGGCTCCATGAGGATTCTCTCTGTTTGATCTTCCTTTACGCTCTCCGCCATGCTGTCACGTCAGAGACTTAGTTGTGTCCCAACTGCAAGTACTGTAAGTACCAAAGGTTCAAAGCAAATAAAACGCAAGAATAACAGTACTTGTTTACAGGTGAGGAGTAAACAATTGTAAAACATATTCCAGTCCTACCACCTAAACTAATGAAATAGTTAACCAGCACTGAGCACTATTCAAACCTCTAAACCCACTTTGTCAGGTCCCTTTTTCACATCTTTGTTATACATCATCCCCCCCCATTTGTGCTGATGCCAACTTTATAATTGTGGCGTTGTTTATGTGACAAACATTACTGGCTGTCGGGTGGAGGGTTACGACGCATTTATACTTACGCGAACTAAACCAAAAACCTTTATTATAAATATAC
Source organism: Lethenteron reissneri (assembly GCF_015708825.2). NCBI lineage: Eukaryota > Metazoa > Chordata > Hyperoartia > Petromyzontiformes > Petromyzontidae > Lethenteron > Lethenteron reissneri. The sequence goes on from NC_083819.1 coordinate 2,032,243, forward strand.
AGATTGTACTGAAGATTTAAATCACTGACCACCACTAAAATAATGCCCTATACAAGTTCGATTCATGGACATGGTTAAGATCCGTGGCAAGTTGATGCTTCAACTGAACGTCAGCATCCAGAAACCAGAACAAAGAATTCATACTCTTAGGTTTTTCGGTAAAGTCATAATAATTATTTTATTTCTATTATTATTTATTATTTATTTTTTACCTACGTGACTTTACCGAAAAACCTAAGAGTATGAATCCTTGCAGTCACGAAAGCTTCAAATCTAGAACAGAACAAAGAAGGCAGCATGAATTGAACATCTGAGCACATGATGGTTTGTGGTTTACGTGAACTTTAAGCAATTCATATTCAAAAGTATTGAGGTTAAACCATTCAACTTTTCCTGGAATAATATACCTATGAATACAGCACAATAACGGCGAGAGCAGTGGTGCAATAACAGTTAACTTCCCAATGAGAACAGCCACCTAAGTTTGACTCCAATGCGGCACGATGCCAACCACCGACCACCAACAAACCCGCATTGACCAGTGGGCATATCTATGGGACACTTTTTACCCGTATCAAAGTGATACACAAAGTAAGAATAGACTTTACCCTTTCTGGCAAATTGTCAAAGTATTTTCTTATTGTTGCATTTACTTTGATCGTGACCACCACAGCCACACGGCTCTTTAAGGGACTGCCTCGTGACAGCTACTTATTAAACTAGATTTGATGCTTTCGTGACTGCAAGGATTCATACTCTTAGGTTTTTTTTCGGTAAAGTCACGTAGGTCGTGATTTAATTTAGTTATTTTCATTTATTATCATTTTATTTTATTAGAATAATTTTTTTTTACCGAAAAAACCTGAGAGTACTTATTAAACGTTGATTTTTTTTAATTTACCGAATCCGAAAACAAAAACCGGCTCTTCTTGTTGGTTATTTCTGCTTGATAATGACGAGTGACATCGCACCGCATACACCTCCAAGACATTCGCTCTCATCACGCCGCAACCCAGACCACCACCTCAGCCGGGTAAAGGGACGTTTATAAATGACCTTACCCCCCGAACGACCGCGTCCTCCCGCCTTGTGAACAACAACAACAGCTGAGATCGTCTCACAACAAAACGCGACTGTCGGCAACGAGTCCATTCACAATACCGGCATCGAATTCCATACAACGCATAGGCAGAGTCCCCCCACCCCCCATCCCCTGCCCGCGACTCCGATTGGACCAGAGCCGGCCACGTGGTGCGTCCGGCAAAATAAATTTGCACCAATGAGGGTGGCCGAGCTGCTTATGCGTGTTGGGAAATGCAACACGATTGCCGGAACAACAAAACAGCAACAACAACCCTCTAGCGGCGACCGGGGGTTGTTGTTGTTGTTGTTGACTCCGGGGAGGTTCTTCTTATTCCTCCTCCGAAAGACATCGCCGCCAGTTACAATGTTACCCACGGACGTTTTCTAGAGCTCCATGGGGTGTTTGTGTGTGTGTGTGCGTTAGCTACGGGGTTATTAACTCGCATACGTTCACGCGGGGTTCCCCGTTGCGCGAGACGACACCTCGTGTACCCACCAACACCCATCACCACCATCACCTCCACCACCCACCAACACCACCAACAACACCACCACCACCCATCATCACCAACCAACACCACCACCCATCAACAACCACCCACCATCAACAACCACCAACCAACACCACCACCACCACCCACCACCACCAACACCCATCAACAACCACCCACCATCAACAACCACCAACCAACACCACCACCCACCACCCACCACCACCAACACCCATCAACAACCACCCACCATCAACAACCACCAACCAACACCACCCATCAGCAACCACCCACCACAAACCAACACCACCCATCAACAACCACCCACCATCAACAACCACCAACCAACACCACCCATCAACAACCACCCACCACAAACCAACACCATCCATCAACAACCACCCACCATCAACAACCACCAACCAACACCACCCATCAACAACCACCCACCACAAACCAACACCATCCATCAACAACCACCCACCATCAACAACCACCAACCAACACCACCCATCAACAACCACCCACCATCAACAACCACCAACCAACACCACCCATCAACAACCACCCACCATCAACAACCACCAACCAACACCACCCATCAACAACCACCCACCACAAACCAACACCACCCATCAACAACCACCCACCATCAACAACCACCAACCAACACCACCCATCAACAACCACCCACCACCACCCCGCTTCAGATCACTCGGCGATGTTCAAACTCACTGCGGATTATTTTTCTTTTTGAGTTTCAAAATTTGAGTATACGACAACAACAACAGAGTGAGTTAAATAAAAGCGTGTAAGTAATAATAAACACTTATCACCTCGCTCCTCAACAACGCCCCACGTGGCCTGAAATACCAGTTAACACAAAGTCGTCACGTAGAAGTTTGTGGGGAGTTGGCGACCACTTTACATGCGGTAAATATTTTGGGGCATGACACAAAAAAAATATGAATTTTTTTTCCCGATCGTGTAGAGGTTGGTTTTAATTCGCACGAATGGAAGTTACACGTTTAAAGCCTAATGAGGGGAAATAATAAATGAAATTTCTGGAAATGGGCCACGTGTTTGTCCTGAGGAATCATTGCCCGAAACGTCGCCCATGACTATCCTCAATATGCCCCCTCCCTTTAAAGCCACACGCATGCACGGTGTGGTGATACTGTATGTGAGGAACTGTGTGCTTTCAACACAGTACCGTATCTCAATACAGTACTGTCAATGCAGTACTCTATATCAGCTCAGTACTGTTAGTTTTGTTAGCCTTACCCAAGATGGCGGCGCCGGCTTCCGGCGAGCGTCACGTGGCGGGCGGGGCTCCACCAGGAAGTGGCGGCGGCGTGAGGTGGGGTGGGCGTGGCTTGGTGGGGGTAGTAGGGGCGGGGCGGGTGGTAAAGGGGGCGGGGTGGGGGGTAAAGGGGCGTGGTCTGGGGGTAGAGGGGCGTGGTCTGGGGACAGAGGGGCGTGGTCTGGGGGCAGAGGGGCGTGGTCTGGGGGCGGAGGGGCGTGGTCTGGGGGCAGAGGGGCGTGGTCTGGGGGCAGAGGGGCGTGGTCTGGGGGTAGAGGGGCGTGGTCTGGGGGCAGAGGGGCGTGGTCTGGGGGCGGAGAGGCGTGGTCTGGGGGCGGAGGGGCGTGGTCTGGGGGCGGATGGGCGTGGTCTGGGGGGCATAGGGGCGTGGTCTGGGGGGTGACGTCACGCGCGTGGTGTTGTCATCACGCCGTTGTTAGTTACTGGGAGCCGCCGTGGCCCCGCGGCCTCCCCTCCCGCCTTCTTCTGTGTTGCCACTCGGCTCCCTCCCTCTCTCGCTCGCTCGCTCCGCTTGAACGTTTTGCGTGTTGACGACTTTGCTTCGTGGGGGGGTTGTTTTATTTACGAAGGCGACGTTGTGCAAAGAAAGCCCAATTCACTAGCAATAGTCATAATCGAACGCGATTGTTGCAGCCCGCTGCTGCTGCCGCTGGTGGTGGTCGGTAAATAATTAAATAATCGCGGCCCACGAAGCGGTTTCGACTGAAATGTGTTGAACATTTTTGTTTGTTTCGCAATCAGTCGTAGTTTTTATTGTTTTAATTCCCTTGTTATGGTCATCGGTTCAGTTTTAAACGGCGATTCTAAATCGGCAGCGTTTGCAGGAGTCGTTCGCCCCCGTTAGTTACAAGGATGTAATTATTTATAATAATAACAACACGATTACAACGTGTTGTGATGTTCTTTAAGCGCTGATAAGTTCACTCCGTATGCATGGAGCCAGGGAAGTGGATGGCCTGACCACGGGTAATTATTACTACTGCTACTACATGTGTCACCACACACGAGACACTCGTTCATTCATAAACATCATCACCACCCATTCATTGTTACAAATTATCATTGCAATGTGTTATTTTCGTGTTGCTATTATAGTTTAAAATATCGTGGTATGTTTCGATTTAAAGCTTTCGTGACTGCAGGGATTCATCTTCTTGGTTCTTTCGGTAAAGTCACGTAGAAGGGAAATAATAGTATTTTATTATTATTTTTATTATTTCATTATTTCCCTTCTACGTGACTTTACCGAAAGAACCATGAAGATTATATCGTGTTATGTTATACCTTACATCACCATGCATAGACCAGCACACTACCCCATTCATTCATCACTGATTCCTCATTTTAATAAATTGCATTGCTGTTACATATCTTTAATGCTATGATAGTGTATAACATGTGCGTTCATCTCTGTGTCCTCATCACCTCCCTAATCCATTCATAATTAAATCTGCCCTGCAGTGGTTTTGCTATGGCCATGCATTGTTTGGTCTTTTGTGTAGCAACGCTGTGACCTCATCCAGCAGCGGATTGATTGATCGTGGCCGATGATGTTGGCAATGTTTCAGATTTGTCGATGTTATTGTTTGTTCCGCTGTGGTTTGGCATCGCTGTGGAATTTATCGTCAAGGATTTCAGGTGATCGCATGTTCATCTTTATTGTATTGCTGCTCCGTTGCTGCTCCTGCTACCACTACGGTATTATTTAAAGTATTTTTAAAAGAAAAAAATCAAGATGATTACGGTGTATACATCCATCCATCTTGGTCGTTTCGTAGCAGTTGTGCGCTGCTTGCTTTGCACACAAGACGTCGGTGGAAGGACGTGGTGAATGCAAGTACTGTGTACAGTGCCGTGTAGTAGTATTAGTAGTAGTAATAAGAAGGGTGACGTTCCTTTATTTACACGGGGAAAAAGCCTCGCCGAGTCTCGGCACTCGTTCACTTTGAGAGCATTCGGTGGACGCTCAGCCGCCACGTGTGTTTGGAGGAGAGAGAAGAACGTGAGAGGTTTGCAGGAGGATGAGGCCGTACACACAAGTGCCGGTTCACGATCTTAACCTACACACAGATACAATGGCCACCTGTGTGTGTGTGTGTGAGTCTCTACGTTCAGACACGTTCCTCATACGTGAGATACGTGAGATTCTGCGTGTCGCCCGCGCAATAATCTTGCACGCTTCCCAAGTCCCCGGCACTTGTACGGTGCAATGTTCGTGTGTCAAATGAATCCGGAGTTGTATATATGGTCGATACTATCTATCCCTGCGGTGATGTGACACACGTTGACGTCTTGCATCGCAGTGAACACGCATGCAGGTCAACGCGCCACGTGGGGTGTTAGAATGAGACGCAGCATGCACACGCAATGTCTGATTACAAAATAAACAAAAGCTAAAAGATGTTTAGATATTGACACGTGGTAATCGGTTGCTTGCTCGAGTACCAGGAGCGTGTTGCAGCATCAGGATATGGCACCGGCTCGGGAAGGCCTCATTCAGCAGTGGATTGAGCATGGCTGATGATGATATTGCAGCACGTACTACAACATAGTATGCACTGTAATATACACAGGACAGGATACTGTGTATTGTGACCATGAGTGCACCGGTCAGTTCACCGATGTATAGCATTAGTGCGTTACAGTGTCAATGTTTAACCCAACAGGGCTTATATACCAAACATAGGATGACGTGTCCGTGAACGCGAGACATTGTGTGAATCTCCTAAAGTATAAAGCATACTGCAGTATGCTACATACAGCCTGCGTTTAGTGTAATGTTTCACTTGCATAGTGTTTCACACATTGTACAACAGTGTAGAGGAGCATATTGGGTGGAAGATAACCATCCCACAATGTTATGGTAACACATGCATCGATCATAATGGCACAGGAACACTTGATTTAGAAAAAAATGCATGTTGTGTATTTAATTTGGTGTATCTGTGCATATAGTGGCTTTTCGAAGCATTGTTATTATCGTGCATGCACAGTCCGTATAAAACACTCTTCCACCACTTATCAGTTGTATCAACGACTCCTGCTCAAGTGCACTTGAAGCCATTGTAAATGTTTCCATTTTAATTGTGAGTCCGATTTTTTTATTCTCGATCTCGTCTCGTTTGTAATCCAGGATTTAGAATCCTCCCTTTTCCCCTGCTCACATTTCATTCGTCTGCTGCGTAATGCGTGTGTCGCCTTTTAGTATGCAGTGAACATGTGTCGGATAAATCTATGATTCGGCCAAAAGAAAATGTTCGTCTTATTTTTGTTACATGTGCTTTTGTAGTTCTTGGTTGTAGGTATCCCGTGTGGAGACCCATCCATCTTTTACTTGATAATGGCTCACTAAGATTATATTGTGGTTGTAGTCTATTTGATCGTACCCAATTGTAGGTGCTGGCAATAATAATTATTTTATTCCTACGTGACTTTACCGAAAGAACCAAAGAGTATACTAATCAGAATCTTTGATGATTAAAAAAGGGTTTTGGTTTAGATCGCGTAAGTATAAATGTGTCGTAACCCTCCACCACCCGATACAGCAAGTACTGGTTGTCACGTAAACAACGCGCCCATTAGTTACTACTTCAGCCCACCGGTGTGTTGGAGAGTAAATCCACAACATTTACTATTTGAATACGACGTTTTGCTGGTAATTATATCCAGCATCATCGGGTGGTGGAGGCTTACGACACGTTTATATTTACGCGATTTAACCCAAAAATCTTTATTATCAATATAATATTGGTCGCGAAAGCCTACATGCTAAACTCTTTTATTTATCCTGGAGAAATCCGATGAGCTATGAAGCTCTTTTTCACATTTGATGCAAATCACAAAAAATAAACACGTAAAATAAATTATATAAGTTCAAATTGCATAAGTACACCAATCCCGCAACTCCGCTTAGCACGGGTGCTACGTATGGTGCGATAGAAGTTCCTACATACAATTGGCAAGTTTGGGTAAGGCAGAAAAACGACAGCAAAAACAGTCCCAGACCACACCAAGACAACACACAGCCCCGCAATAAAATTGCACATCAACATTTAACTATCGATACTGGTTTTGGTCGTGAGTGGGAGTTGATACATGAGTAAGGTTGAAAGTTACAAATAACATTTGCAAATGCAGTCGTATCCAGCACTAATCTTCTGCTTCAGGATATATTTTAAATGAAGATTTACGATGTTAAGGGAGAAACAAGGTTGTTCCAAAACGTTGGTGCTGTATTGGAAAAGGTTTTGTCAACGTTTCTTGTTCATGGGGTTAAAAAGCAAATAAATGAACGTCTTAGGTTTCTTGGCTTTGACAACGGGATTAATAAATTAGCTAAGTATAGTTCCGATTTGCAAAGTAATATTTTATGGATGAACAGGGTCCAGTGTATATTTATTTTTGCACCACGTGATGTCAGATTGGATTTTGAGTAGGGGTCACAATGGTGGGTCCTGTATGGTACATCCAGTGCAAATCAAAGAGTAGAATTATTTAAGCGGGTTAGTCCGTTTTGTGTTTCATTAGTAGCTGATCTATAAGCAGTGTCGCAGTAGCCAAGCAGTTGTAGAATTACGGCTTTAAACTATTTCCAGGTGCAATGGAATGAGAAAACAATGTTTTTGTATAAAAACCCTATTTTTAATTTTCTTTTAAGATGTGCTGATTATGGGATTGGAATGTAAGTTTTAAAATCAATCCATAAACCCATTTATATGAAGCACTCTGTTCGTTGATGTTGTTTCTGATATCCGTAATAGGTGTAGGCAATTAAAGTGGAGTTTTATTTGAAGAAAATAGCATGATCTTCTTTTGGGGATTTAGGAGCAATTTTAGTGATGATGATACAGCTCGACTTATGTTGAAGGAATTTGAATGATCAAGTGGTTTTCCTGTAAAAGTGGCTGCTTCTGTGGATGCTGGAGTTTTCTGCCACATGTAAAAACATACTAAAGAATAAGTAGGCCAAAGATCAAAAGAAGAACCTCAAAGAAAAAAAAGATGATTGAGTCTCAGTGAGGCTGTCCTGTATAAATGAGAAAATGCACTACACAAAAACGGTCAATGAAATTCTCGAGTTGAGAGCATTGACAATTTTAAAGCATATGTTTATCAGTTGTTTTTGTAGATGTTTCGAGTTAATTTATTTTAAGTAGGTAAGAGCTCTTTGAGAGGCAGCATCTTTTTATATTACAAGTTTAAATTGCCCGATGGTACGTATTTTGGCTATTGCCTGTAACATCCAGACAGCACTGCCAGTTATGTAGTCATTTGTGGCACGCCAATGGCTCGTACAAGTACAAAATCCGTGTCACGTTAAATAGCCGAGAGCAGAAAATGTTGACCTTGAAGGCATTATCAGCTCAACAGTTTTTTTTTTTCTTTTACGATGTTGAATGCACAGGATATGCTGAGTGATGGCACAGTGCGTAGTATACTATGCTATGATCACGGTAGCCTAAGTTTGAATCCTGGCCACAGCTAACATTAGTACCGAGTTATATTTGAACCAATTCTGGCCCCACCCATTCACCATCCTGCACTGACCAGTATGGTGAAGTATGGTTAAGTAACCTCCGATGACGGAGAGTTCTTCATCTAGCAGTGGATTGACAAAGGGCTGTGAATTATTTCAGGATATGCTGCGTCTGCAATGTTGTATTTAACAGGGGACGGGACACTGCAGTTGTCCGAGGCTGTGAACAGCATTGTTAAAAATTGTGATGGGGATTCTGAGCATGGAGAGAATTGGGTGCAGCCTGTCTGCGCCTTCCTTTAGCCCTGGTTGCCATCACGCCAGGCAGCACATTGTCCACATAGTGTGTGTGTATTTGAGCATTGTGGGTGACGAGTTGTGTGGTCTCAGCAGATGGTGTGCAACATACTCTTGTAGTCATCTGCACACTTGCACACACGTACAACTTTGCCATTTTCCATTGTTCCTTCTGACCAAGTCTTTGTTTTCATTAGGCAAATGTGTTACATACTGTGTGTGTAACATGACAAATATTTACTATTTTTTTAGAGAGATTAAAAAACCCTCTGAATCATAATTAAACCCAATAGAACAGCTATCTATTGCCAGGGAGATCCTGGAAAAATTATTATGCCATGATAATGTAAGAGTGAATGATAAGGTGTGTCTGTAATCACGTTTTTTTATTTTTGCATAAAGGAACAAGAATATATATTTAAATGAACTGACCTTCAGGCACAAAGACATGAAGGTAAATTAAATGCATTTCTCCATTTGTCACCTGCTCCCCACATAAAGCAAGTTGCACTTGGTTCAAAAGGGGTCGTTCCAATCAGCAAATTCCGTGTAAACAAGAGGATATGCTGGTAACACCACCAGCATTGCAGTGTTGGGAAAGTGTCCACTGTACATGCTCACAACCTAAGGACTATAGCTAAATGAGTGTTGTACATTTTCAATAATTTAATGGAAAAAGCACCTGATAGATTGAAGGTTTTATGTTAACAAAATGATTGGCTTAATATACGAGTGGGATGTCTCTAAATTGAAAACTCATTTCTTGATAAATGCTTTTTGTGTTTAGTTGTCCTTCACACACACCTCCGATTATCACGGTTAGCTGTGTAAGGGGCGAAAGAAGTTGAACACACATACATACGTTGCTCGGCATGTGGCAGGAGGGAAGGCAGGGGGCGGCCTTCATCGAGCAGTGGATTGACAAAAGGCTGCTGATTATTGGTTTTTGTAAAAATATTAAACAGCATGGTATTTACACAGACATAATGTTTACAATATTTGCATAAATACACACAAAATTTTAGATGCATTTTTTATTCATCAATACATGACACATTTACTTCCTGGAATAAAAGCTTCTGAGATTAATATATTTTTATTCCGCTAAATGAGTACATATTTAAAATACTTATATTTCCATTGTTACGTTTCCATAATGGCCAGTACTATAGCATGCTCCCGTGCAGTTTTAAATGGCGCCTTAACATTGACACTCGTCATGTTCACTTAATTCGGAGATTGTGAACATGGAATGGCATTTTGGTAATTCTACGCAACAAGTTTTGTGAGCAAGAGCATAAAAAACGAATTTGAAAGCAAAAAGTTTGGTTTTGTGTGATCTTTTAATTTTCTTTGTGGTGCATTGCTTTTTGTGTGACTGTTCTGTTTGTGATGACAGACAATGAATGAACCTGCCTACCTCCTGGTGGGCACAGATGTGAGTGCCAAGTATCGGGGGGCCTTTTGCGAGGCCAAAATCAAAAGTGTAAAGAAGCTGGTCAAAGTAAAGGTGAGTCAATATATTTATGTATATAATGGTTTAATATTTGGCGGTCTCTGGCTGTCGTCTGATGAGGCTGGTTGTAATTACCGGCGAAACATCGTACTCTCATTGGAATTGTTGTTGGTTTACGCACCAACACACTGTTGTGCTGAACTAGTAACGAATTGGGGTGTTCTGTTTACGTGACAAACCTTACTAATTGGCTGTGTCTTGTGGTTGCGGGTTTAACTACACATTTATCTAACCCAAAAACCTCTATAGTTTTGTACTTGTATTACGCGGTCCTAGTACACAGTAAAAATGGACGTAGAGATGTAGCATACTATGACAGTGAAGGTGGCACACTGCTGTAGTCTTAATGCTTTGGAGGCAAGGGTTGGTGGGTCACAGTAGGTCGACCACTCAGAGCGATTAATGAACTGGTCTTGTGAACCTATCTCTGTGGATCTGTGCATGTTGTCCTCCTTGTGTGCCTGTATTTCCTCCAGGCGCTCTGATTTCCTCCCATGTGCAAAATACTCCCTAAATACGAATTGGCCAAATAATCCTAATGCAGCAAACATGCTTTAAAAAAAATGTTTGAGGCTGTCTTGGATATATAGCAGCATTTATGTATCATATATAAATGATGAAGTGTGTGTTCTTTGATCCATTGTTTGCTGTCTCTTTAACCGCTTTAATAACGTACACGTTATATAATGCTTGTTTGCCCAGGAAAGTCTCGCTTCTTGTTTCAGAGGGTCCTGTCAAGTTTTTGCAGTAGGGGGCCAATGATTGTTCTGCATAATGCATTTGAGTAAGATGTGCCATTTGAATGCTTTTACAATTGGTTAATTTGTTATATAACTTATTGATTCTTCCTTTCGTTCTAAAATATGGTTGATAGATACATGACGATTTTCTGAACCCTTTCTGTTATCTTGTTGATTGCTTCTGGAAGTATTTTGGTCATTCAGGAAATATTTTCTGAAAGAATGTTAGCCATTGCAATCACTTTCCTTACTGATGATCTAAGAAGACATCTGGAGGACATGTAGACATTCATTCGTTAAATGTCTTTCGGAAGGTTGTTACAAATGTATTTATATTCACTTGAGAACGAAGATAATTTATGGATGACGATTTTGGTATGCAGAATATCCATCTAGATTTGAAGCTTTCGTGACTGCATACTCTTAGGTTTTTTCGGTAAAGTCACGTAGGTAAAAAAAAGTAATAAAAGTAGCAGCAGCCGCACCAACCTTACCATTAAAAAAAAACTCTGATCCAGGGGCCTACCCTGGCTCCTCCCCCCTCAACCAGTATATATACAAGGTCGGGTCTCTTGAAATTTCTCTTTAATTGATACAGCATTTGTGCTGTGACGGTTCCACCTGAAGACGGAAGCTTGTGTTGGGTCCGAAACGTCATGATTTTTTATTTTATTTTAGGTAAAAAAATTCCTTTATTAATATTGAGTGAAAAAGTGTCAAATATAATTTTCCATATTTCCCATCCTTTTGTTTTGATGGCAGCTCATTTGCGCCTGCCCACATTGCGAGACCGTTACCTCTGATGCATTGTCTGCATGCTTATCTCAAAAGAAGGAAGTGTCAAGTCACCATTGTTACTCTACTGCTTTTCTGCAGGCTGCTAAGCCGTGCGCCGTTATTGAGTCTCGTTTTCGTGTGACTTTTTGCCAGGTCCTGTTCAAGCAAGACTCCTCATCTCACGTTGTGCAGGACGACCAGATCAAAGGATGCCTCCGGGTTGGTCCCTCGATATAACGCACGCGCACACACATACGTACGGACACACGCACGTACAGGGTGGTGACCTGGCCGAGCGGGAGCACTTTCCCCGCCTGTTGTAGGGGTTCGCGGTTTTAATCCAGCGGCCAAGCCTGATTATATTATCACTACCGGCGTAACAACCACAATAATACTCTGCGCCGTTCTGCTTCGTTGTGAATATTAGAGATCTCCTAACATGATTCACAAGAGTGGGCCATTGTGTGCTGGTGTCAGGATCTGAATGTTTTTAATTATAAAATTGCAATCATTGCCCCCTACTGGCAGGCTGATGCCCCAGGGCATTTGCAAAATGGACTCGTTTATTGAAAAATAACTTAACTTGAACCCACTTACACACATTCAGCTGCTAATTCAACCCGCTTTGAATTTGCCGAGTGCAAGTTCACACTTTTATAGTGAGCTTTTAAAGTTTTGATGGGATATAATGAAATCATTTAAAAACATTTTTAATACACACACTCTCCTAATATCACTTCACGGCCCTGGACACATTGTTTCGCACAGTGAGCCTTCGACCATCTGACAAAAAAAACAACGGGATATTATATGCTGCTGTGGGGTTACATTGTGGCAGCAGAGGGCATTGAAGTAACAATGCATTGTTGTATTGTACTATGCTACTACATTTGTTCTCACCTTTAGTAGCCCACGTAAGGCAGTGTGGTGAAATATGGTCGGACAACCCCCATGGACTGCAGGGCTCGGGCTGGCTGTCTGCCAGCAGCAGATTAACAAAAGGGTTGTACATGTGCACACGTACATTGATAATTAGATGTGTACCTGGGCATTTTATCTCTGCATAGGCATGTGTTCACACATATGGTACATGCATTCGATGCAGTATGAACCTGGACTTTGTGGTGAGAGACAGATGTGGAGAAATGCGATCGTGTTGTTCTTAATAGCTGGAGAGCACATGGATGGTCACCCCACCTGACCTAGATGCGGTTCATGTACGTACGCAATACGTAACTGACTTTAAGTCGTGTGTCCTGTTCCTCCTGATCCGTCCAGATCGGCGCTGCAGTGGAAATCAGGATGTCAGATGGAACTCTGCAGGAGGGCATGATTAGCAAGCTGACAGACGCAAGCTGGTACACAGTTGGTGAGGATGTCATGCAGTTGCACGCATATCTTGATTATTTTGTCATAGTTTATTTGTCTTTATCCCCAATTATATTATGATTGTGAGATGAGCAATACATTCATACTTGTGTTTTTTTTTAATTCTCAGATCTGGAATTAAGCCAGAAAGTGCCAAACTGATTGAAATGCGATGATATTTTATACAATGATTTGGGGACTTGACGGAGACCGTTAACTCACTACATTTTAGGAACCATTTGAATAAGAATCGGCTCCCTGGATTCGAACCCAGGTGATGAGCGCTCTGAGCCACCACGTCACTGTTGAATGAAGGGAATTAGCAAAGGCTGTAAATAATTATTAGCCGAGGGCAGTTCGTCTTATTGATGAGTCTTTTCCTTGTCGGCTATGTTATCCACCACTTGGCCCAAAGAACAATTATTAAAAGCACTCCAAATTGCACGTAAACAAGACATTCTTACAATGACGATTATAACGCACGTGTCAAGAGCATAACGCACGATTTTCATTGAGAGCTTGTAGAATAATTACATCCCGAGTGTTGGCACTCCAACTGCTGCTTACTCACCAACCCCTCCTCTTCTGTATTGTCCCAGTTTTTGACGATGGCGACGAAACTGTGCTGCGACGATCTTCCTTGCGACTCAAAGGAGAGCGGCACTTTGCCAAGAGCGAGGTAGGAGCTTGCGCTCGTCTGTCGCCACTCCGTTGTTGTTTTTTTTCGACGCGTAGCCAATTGCGTTTGACAGTGGTACGGTTACTAAAAGTGCGCACCAACATTTTTTTTTCTCTCTCCCACCACCCCATTGCGTTGTGCTTGGCACTGCAGAGCTTGGACCAACTCCCGCTGACACATCCGGAGCACTTTGGTACGCCAGTCCTTGGAAGAAAATCCGTTAAGGGCAGGAGGTCGGGTCTGACGTAAGTAGTGCACAGTGCTCCGTTGCTAACCCCCAGGGTGTGCGCATGCTACTGGGTGTCTACTCATGTAAAACTGTGTCAATTTAAAACTGGTCATTTGTCAAATTTCTTTTAAACGGTTCCAGTTTACTCTGGGTGTCACCAGTTTAACTTGCGAGATCTAAATGGATGTGAGAAGATCTTTCTGTCCTCTGGCTCTGCTCTGAAGATGGGGGATTTGCTGGAAATGTTAGCCTGTTATTGAATTTTGAATTTAATAGGCAGTCCTTGCGTATGATGGCAATGCGTTCAGGGAGCTAAATGCCATTGTCAAGGTCTGCTAGCTACAACAGGGCTTCAGGGAGAGAGTTACTGTAGTTTTTCTATTCCTCCATTGCAGGGGCAGTGTTAATAATGAATTCATAATAATAAATGCACTTAGATTTGTTTACTTTACTCCAGTAAAAACGCATTGTAAAACAGACTTTTATTCGAATGAGTTAACTTTTTTAAATGCTAGTACTATATTAGCTTGCAAATTGTGGGCACACGATAATTGTCTATCTCACAACAAAGTAAAATAACATTGTAAAGAGGTGAGCACTTGTGTTTTTTTTCATATCGCCAACAGCACTTGCCACAACAGCCCATGCAGACTACATGAATGATTTGTGTGTGCCCTTATAAGTACAGCAGTGCATGGTTCCAGTACCGTTAGCATCAGCAGTCTGCTGAACGATCTTCATGCATCCACAGGTCATGTAAGATGTGAGCGAAGTGGATAAAGAAGTTATACCAATATGGCAAGAGTCTGTAATTGGCAGATATGAATAGATCAAATGGCCATGTGAGGGTCCACTCGTAATTCAGTGCACAACACTAGTTGTGTACTTCAATCTTAGTGTCTGGTAGTAGAGCATTCTGCTTGTGATGTAACTGTCTCTCATTGCTTTTGAAACAGCCTGAAGAGCATTGATTTTTTTGATCCTGTGTGTTTAATGATTCAGTATACCACCACATTAAATAACAAGTCTGTCCAAATGTTTAATAAATGTGCTTGCAAAGCGTGGCATGAAACGAAATGCAAATTTCGTTTTGTTAAAATAGATGTACAGCATTCAGCAATGCTAATTCAACTTTTGTTTATCAAAGTACTGCTCATCATATTAAATTTGTGTTTACATTCATTGCATTGACTTAGAAGTGCTGTACATGCAGCTCATTCACATGAGCATTGAGCCTTCTTGGGGAGAATACATCACCAAATTGCCCTTGGCAAGATATTGACAGAATTGGACCCTTGCATTGGCACACAATAGATTGTTGTAGAAAATTGTTGTAGCGCCTTCATGGCTCACTCCACGGTAGATGCCTAACTTAGCATAATGCCCTTCACGGTTGGTTGATACCAGGTAGGGTTTTATCCAATAGGCCAGGGATGGGAAGGTTTTTTCTTACCAAGGACATGAATACGACTTTCATATACCCATATGTAAATGAAATAAGACTCATTCTGCTGTGGGTGCTTTATTACACAACAATAGCTCTTGCTGTTGTAGCTCTTTGGACAGCCTCACTCTCTTTTTTTGCAATACTAAGTTGCACATCTCAGTGTATATTAACTGAGGTGGGGGGGGGGAATCTACATTGATTTATTTCGTGATTGCATTGCATTGCATGAGAATTTTATAAATTTTTTTATAATAATGTTATTTTCAATTGCTACTGTATAAAAGCCAGTTGAGTGCTCTCAACCACAAATAACCACTGCACTGTTTACTTCAGTGTTTGAAAAATGGTCAGGCATTAATGTATTTTTGCAATTTGTACTTATATGCTTTATATTTAGTGACTTGCTTACCTTTCCTATACTTCGGACTCCGATGGGTTTTTATATTGTTTGTTGATGCAATTTCCTGACCCGCCCTGACTGGACATATGTGTAAAAGAGGTTCATAGCTCATCGGATTCCTCCAGGATGGTTAAAGATTCTGATTTTGTTTCAAACATGGCCCGCAGGCAGCATTTTTAGTTAAAAATTGCACACGAGCATTTTATCCAGCAAAGCAGTGGCACGTCCATCTAAAAGCATATCCGTTATCGCCATCTGCTTGCGAGGCTGCCCACACAAGATGAACATTGCTAATGTTTACGTATAATAAGAGAGAGAGGAAAAAAACTATCGCTGTTCACTGGCACGTTGGGAATTGGCATGGGAATTGGTGTTTGAAGGAATTGTGGCCAAAGGTTGGGCTAAGGCAGGTGTCGCCGCAGGGTACGGTGTGCGTGCCATCATGCGTACTCTTTGTCATGCGCACGCCTGGTTCTTCACTCGTGCGCAGGTTTGGTCCTTCGTGCTTTCAGTTGGTGTTTGTGCAGAGGCTCGATTGAAGCGTGCGCACGAAGTTTAGTTCGTGCGTGTTGGTGTGCGTGCGTGTGCAGTGCCGGAGATGAGAAGGAGGTGGCAGAGTGGAGCGAGGAAGACGAGGCGGAGCGAGTTGTGGCCGACGACGGCACAGTGGGACACGTGGTGTGTGTGGAGAGTAGCGCAGACGACAAGAGGAAGGGCTACCCGCTGTTCCCCGCCCTGGTCAGTTTCTACTGGCAGTCATTCGAAATATTTTGGAACTTATTGCAACAGTTTCTTGATGAATGTAATACATAAATTGTACCTTCCTTTGTCAATCCGCTTTTGGATGAAGGTCTCCCCCACACCATCTGTGATCATTTATAAATAAAACATTTGGTTTTACTTTGATGGGATAAAACGTGACTGCAGCAGAATGTTCAGGAAAGTGCATCGCCCACAGTGTGTGAATAAGAGGTCACTTGAAGGGATCTCAGACAGTAGTCCTGTAATGCTACCTCTTGCAGTGCATTCTCTAAGCACATGGGGATGCACTGCTCCACGACCATTTCAAAAGGATATCTTCCGTCTCATAACATGACACCAGTGGCATAATTGCAATACAATTTTGAAAAAAGACAAACACGTGGAAAATCCTAATCTACAAGTAAGTTTCAGGAAATGGTTTTCACACGTTCCAGTTTTTGCCACAAGTTGGCAGTCTTAAGCAAATATTACAATGTAGCTCCTTGGTGTTGTCGGAGGGTTATTATTTATTGTGTATTTTTATAGAGGGAAGCACAGCGATGCAGTGTATCATCCTTCAATTGGTGTATTTTTTTAACTAAATGACTACATTTTTCTTTGTGCATGATAGGTCGTGTCCCCTGACTGCAACGATGAAGTCACAGTGAGAAGAGACCAGTGCTTGGTTCGATCTTTCAAGGACGGAACTTTGTAAGCCGTTGTTTGACTTTTCGTTGGTTCCTTTTGCAAACCCACTCGTTCTGAAGATTCCTGTTTGGGTTAGGGTTCAAAAGACCGCGCCAATTTACTATGCCATTTGGTCTTTTGTGCAGTCACTGCGTGGCACGGAAGGACATCCGCGTAATGGACAGGGAGTCCTTCCCAAAGCCAGAAGCTGCATTGAAGCAGGGTGAGTGACAGCTTTAATTAATGCCAAGGTCAAGTATATATATATATATATTTTGTATTTCTTATTAAGCCACTTTAGCCTCAACTGTCCCACTTATTTTGGTTCCAGCTTTGTTGTTTTAAGTCTTAAACATGAATAAAATTGGCTGTGGAAATAATTGAACACTTCATCTCACCTGTAGGTGGTTCACAAGTTGTAAGGTAAATATTGTAAATAGGCTAGATCTGCACCACGTTGTTTATGTTTACGCGAAGGTATGCAATGCAATTTTCATTTTTCTCTAAATTTAGTGGTATGTGCTCACTCTTCCAGTATTTCTCGGGCCCAATGTTTAGTCACGCTAAAAAATGTTTGCTATGATTGGACTACGACCTAGTTAAAATGAATGAAAAACGGTTTAAATCTGGAATAAACAAAAAATCTCCAAATAATATTTCACTGGGTTTCCATGAATAAAAATGTATTTCTGGGAATTT
This sequence comes from Lethenteron reissneri, assembly GCF_015708825.2. Taxonomy (NCBI): domain Eukaryota; kingdom Metazoa; phylum Chordata; class Hyperoartia; order Petromyzontiformes; family Petromyzontidae; genus Lethenteron; species Lethenteron reissneri. The sequence goes on from NC_083819.1 coordinate 2,050,197, forward strand.
AAATAAGTTGAGTAGCCCTTGCCATTTTCAAAATAGCCACTGATGGCTTCATGGACTGTGATCCATATATTTTGTTTAGAGTAGTCTCCTAAATAAACATGTATTCGGATAGAATCGATCACGTGTATCTTATTCGTCTTGTGATTATTGACTGCTTTATTTTTATTCAACAATATACAAAAGATGTATAGACTCTTATTTAAATAAACAATATGTTATTGGAAACCCAGTAATTTTACCACACGTAGCACACCAATGTGTAGATGTTATTGGGTATGCCAGCTCATAAAACTGGTCAACAAAAAAAAGACATTTTTTTCTGGCCTGGACTTTTGCAGCTGTTTTAGACTAATTTCAGGGTGCTGATTCCAAATCTGATCTCAGATTTACTCTATCACATCTCATTTTATGCTATCGGCATACCCCATTTTCATTGATTTTACCAGAAATTAACTCTGTCACTTATGATTGCAAGTTGTTGCGAGTCAGTGACTGCTTTAGTGTTAAAATATGGTGCTGTATTTTTAGGATAGTGTGTTTATAATATCATTTTATGTAGATATCCACATTTATTTAATATTTTTCTTTTGCAGTTTTTATTGAAATTGCAATATTTGATATCTCAAAAACCTGATGTGATAGACAAAAACTGATGCCAGATTTGGAATCAGCACCCCGAAATTACCTTACACCCGTTGGAATACCTTATGCCAGAAAAGTGTGTTGACCAGTGATTGCCATTTGTAACGATAGCATTTCTTGCATCTGTTTTGTGGTGTTTATGGTTTTCACAGCCTTTGAAGATGCCCTGGGCTTCTTGGAGGGCAAGGAATCTCCTGCCTCCTGGAAGAAGGATCTCAGCTCAGTCCACCAGGATGACTCGGGCAGTGAAATTGGAGGTGATGAGCAGACGGTGGAGCATGAGGAGGAAGAAGAGGTGAAAGACCATTTGCCTCATTCAGTCACATCCGCAGTCTCCTCCTCCTTGTTGATAGAAGCAAGCCTACTTTGTTGGGTCACGTGATTATGGCGGATTCAACTATACTTTAATCGTGCTCTTTATTTAGTAACGCCTCTGAGTCTGTAGACTTTAAGGTCAGTTTCATTAATAAGTTTAAACTGTGCGGAGAGAAATCATCTATACGAGGGGATCAACACTGTGTTCTGCACAGAACCAAGAATGCATTTGCGGTACTTCCCTTCTCCTGGCAACCACGCTGGTGTAGGGTTGGGGAGCTTCAAAAGTCTGACAAGCGGTGGATTATAGCCATGTGCCACCTCTCCTTGCTGATCCGACGAATAGCCATTGCCAGCGTTACACAAAGCCTGTATGATATACACCAAGATTTTGTATCGATTTAGTGTGTTTGTTTTGGTAGATACACTAAATATTCAAAGCACATTTTTTATGACTTTGCTTACAACGCAAAAATAACTTAACAAAAATAACTGTTACAAAACAAACCACTTGATTCAAATGATTTCTAATTTGCTTGGGACAATAGCTTTTGTTTTGTTGTGTGTCATTACACGAGTTGTTGAATTTCTGTCTTGTTAAAGGCTGACGATGAAGAGTCTGATCCTGAAGAAAGGGATAACTTTCTCCAGCAGCTCTATCAGTTCATGGAGAACAGAGGTAATAGAAATGCTGTCTTGCAATCTAGAATGTGTTCACATATAAGTGTGAGGACCGTTCGTTTCACCAAGTGTTTAAACAGGTTATTTTATATTTTATTGTCGATCCTTTGTAGTCGTTACTATTAAGTAAAATGATCTACTCTTAACCAATAGACAGGGTGGAGTGGTGGCGCAGTGTTTCGCGCACTGCGCTATGAATCCGGCGACCTAAGTTTGATTCCTGGCCACGGCTAGCATCAGTGGTAAGTGATGTTTGAACCGGTTCTGGGTCCCTTCCCTTCCTCAACCCGCACTAACGAGTGAGGTGAAGTATGACAAAACAACCCCTGCATCGGGGAGGCTCTCATCCAGCAGTGGAATTTTTAAAAGGACTGTAGGATATTTGGATTATTGAGATGTCAGTCTAGCCATTCGTGCTGTAACAATGCGTTGATTTAACATTGATTCTTAACATCAATATAGGCATCGAATCACATGCATAATCATTCATGCTTCCAATTTGTATGCTTTGTATGTAAATGGCTGCGTGTGACCTTCTGCATCCACTTGATGGTGCTAGAGTTCTCACCTGCTTGAACAAAATACACATTCTATATTTGATGATTATCTTTCGACAATGGGGTTTGCGTCATTGTTATCGTCTTGGCTGGTTTTGACCGGAGGTTCCATGTGTGTGCTGTAGGGACTCCCATCAACAGGCCCCCAGTGCTCTGCTATAGGAGACTCAACCTGTTCAAGCTGTACAGGCTGGTGCAGAAGAGAGGAGGATCTACCGGCGTGAGTTTACACTGGCAGGCAGCCGAACCACAGTGCCACGATTCGTACATCTGGACTTGCGATTCGGAGATCGACTGTTCGATTCCATCTCCTGGCGCGGCAGATTAAACAACTGTGCAAGTTTATTAAAATGTCCCCCGGCTCAGTCTACCCAGCCGGTATAAATGGGCACGCCGGAGTTAGTCAGTGGGCAGAAGAGGTGGGTAATCCCACTTCTTCCGAGACGTCTGGCTAGCCTGGAAGAGTAGGCCAAATACCATGTAGAGCTGCCTCTATTTGACGCCCGACAGCTAGCTTTAATGTGAGTAAGAAATTGCAAGGACTTTATCTTACCGAACCCTCGGTTTCCGTCGGTGGATTATTCGGGTTGTGGAACAACCATGCTTCTGAAAATATAAATAAGGGGTCACTGACTTGGTGCCCATGTGACCACAAATATGTCAGCAAGTAAACCGCTTACTTTATGAAGGAATAAGAACATGGCATAGTCTATGTTTTTAGATGTACGTGTATGTAACATTAAGTAAGTATGTTTTAATTATATTATTTACATATTTTTAGCATTATCTTTTATTTGTTTTATCTGGGCCACCATTTCCCAACCCCATTACCATGGATAATTGAGCATTGGCTATAATTCTGTTTGTATGCATCATTGTCAGCCTTGCTACGCACGCATTAGTTATTCCTCGTAAGCTCTCAAGTGTTATAGGGTTTAATCCACTTCATGGTTCTTTTTTACAGATCCATACCCTCGTCTGTCTAAGCCACTTGGTCAATGCTCATTGCTCACGTGGTGATGCACTGAGGTTATCCACCAGCTCTAAACCACCGTCATTGCGTTCGAATGATATCTGAACCGGTGTTGGCTCCCCTGCCACTGCTGCCCTTCCCTAACACGTGCTGTCCAGCGTGGTGAATTATGGCCAAACATCCCCCATGGCCGACAAGGCATGGCAAAGCTAACATGCCGCAGAATATTGACAGGGATGAACGTTATTATTTTATTACTATTAAAACTCCTGCCTCATGTAAAATAAATAATTAATTGCAATAACAAAAAAACTAAAACCGTGGCCCAATTACCTTAATTTGGTGTTCAGTGTTTGAAGTTGGATGTTATTCAATGGATAACACCATTCGATGATTAAGTAACCATTCTGAATGGCTTTGTGCCTGTATCCTCTGCAGCTGCTGTCGATCAGGTCATGGCTAAATGTGCGTGATTATATGAACGGAGTTTATCCTAGACTGGATTTAGGACAGTTTTGAAAAGGTGCCTTCGTGTGTGTGGGTCCCTCTACAGATAAAGAGTGGGACCACGTGGAAGCAGGTGTACAAAGAGCTGGGGGTCCCAGTGTTAAACTCTGCTGCTTCACACAACATCAAGAGCACCTACAGGAAGTGAGTGACCTACGCTGTCTGTAATAACAGTGTGAGTGCAATTGCAGCCTCTTAAGTCGGGGGTTGGGAGCCTGTTGACTTTGTGGCGTATGGACCCACGGCCATATAAAGCCTACCACTTGGAAACGGCCCTCAAACGATTGCTTTTATCAATCGCTGCAATCATCTTGGTTGCATTTATCAGGTACTGGAGGGGAATGTTTTTTTACCTGTGTTTCTATTTTTAGCACACTTAGCCACTTGGAGTGACAGATGTGACAGAGGTCTGTCTTTAATGCGTGGGCCGGCATATTCGGTTACGTATGGTGCGAAAGAAGTTCAACATAATATTCAGCTCTTGGCATGGAAAAGGTTCCCCATCGTAGCTGTAATTCACGCTGGGTATGGTTGCCTCGGAGCGTAAATGTGTGTGTGCTCACATACCTGTGCATTGGTAGACTTACACTGCAGGAGATGAGCAGCTTGCAAGTTAACGCTGTGCGCTGCACGCCCACGGACGTGGATTTCATTTTTAGAGATGCATGTAACAATTCTCGTACCTCTTGTTCTTTAGGCCAACATAAATTGTCATAATTAAATAAAAAAATGAATTAAATTAACTGGTAGCCCGAGCAAATTTTCCCTCATTCCATGGTTGAAGTTGCATGTCGAGTGGTATCTGAATCGACTTCAGCAAAATAACAGTGGTAACATGCGTAGCTAGATTGCCAGGTAACATCTATATGTGGGCGCTACATGTAAGAAAAGACTAATTTCTTGGGAGATTCCCTCCATTTTTTTTTTTGACTGGCCCCGTTCCTCTGATCGATTGCGGTCGCAGGTACCTCTTCGGCTTTGAGGAGTACTGCCGCTCGGTCCGCATCCGCTTCCGGAGCGTGGAGTACGCGATGGAGGCCGAGGGCCGGCAAGTCGGACGGCGCACAGGGAGGAGGAGGGAGGCGCCCGCACCTCAGCCCGACCCCGAGGAGCCATCGGCGGCAGACGAGGCCCCAATGTCCGACAAGAGAGAGGCGACGATGACGAGGAGGAGGACCAAGGCTTCTCCTGCCGCTGTTGCCTCCGAGGAAGAGTGCAGCGACGAAGGCACGGAGAAAAAGGAGGAGGAGGAGATGGATGTTGTCAACGCGGCCGCAGTCGAAGAAGAAAGCGACAAGAAGGAGGAAGAGTCGGGCATCAAGGAGGAGCCCGACGGTCAGATCGTGGCGGCGGTGGTGGCGGCAGCGGCGCCGATGGAGGAAATGGAGGAGAAGCTCGTGGAGGTGGAGGAGAACGATGAGAGGATGGAGACGTCCGTGGCAGAGGAGGCGTCCCGCAGCGAGAGCGATACCAACGTTGCGACCGGCAGGCTGGTCGCCAGAGCGGAGTTTAATGCGACGCCTCTGCGGGTGAGTGATTATTACAGATGTAATTTTTGCCATCTAGTGATTCTCGTGCAAGAGGTTTTTTCGGGGCTCAATCGGCTCTCCTCTAGGTTTTAAGTAATATTTTGTATGCCTACATTCCGTGCATTAATGTTGTCTCTTCCTAAAAAGGGCCATGGTCAGCTTCAGTATGGTGACATCAATTTGTGGGATGCATTTTTTTACTTTTTAAAAACATGCTAATTAATGTCGGGGCATTGAGGTGCATAGATTTTCGTACACATTTCCCCGATGCATTTTAAGGACCTCTTATTATTTGTTCCATATGTTTGGCCTATTACCAAATCGTCGTGACCAAATGGAATGGGCCGTATCTTATCAGACCTTGGAAAGCTAACCATGGTTTAGCCTAGGATAGTGCTCGGATTGGCGGTTGTCATAGGCTGCCGTGGGGCTACCTATTGGGTAGCGGAGGGCAGGGCAAAAAATCTATTGTACTGTACTTCTGTGCTTCCACATCTATGCTCCCCGCCTTCACGCCACACTAACGAGCTTGGTGAAGTATGGTCAAATAACCCCCGTGCCCCGCACGGTCGGGGGAGACCTCATCCAGCAATGGATTGAAAAAAGGGCAGTACATTTCCGCATGCACGCTGTACAATTACGCTCTTGCTGTGTCTGTACGTGCATCTGTGCCTTCTCAGATATACACGCAGGATTGTGCTCGTGCATGTTGAAGCGTGTGTTGCGCCCGATTTGCTCACAGGGACGCCGTCGGAGTGGCCGAATTCCCTCTCCGGGCCTGCCGAAACCGACCGAGACGGCCGAGACGGCCGAGACGGCCGAGACGGCCGAGACGACCGAGACGGCCGAGACGGCCGAGACGGCCGAGACGGCCGAGACGGCCGAGACGGCCGAGACGGCCGAGACGGCCGAGACGGCCGACACGACCGACACGACCCAGACGACCGAGACGACCGAGACCACCCAGACGACCGAGACGACCGAGACCACCCAGACGACCGGGACAACCGAGACCACCCAGACGACCGAGACAACCGAGACCACCCAGACGACCGAGACAACCGAGACCACCCAGACGACCGAGACAACCGAGACCACCCAGACGACCGAGACAACAGAGACGTGCGAGACGGAAGAGAACAAAGGCACACCGAGAGACGTTAAACCGAACGTGGAAATGACGGAGGAGCGGTGGGCGGGATCGGAGGGTGGTGCCAACAGCGGCGGCGGCGGCAGTGGCGACGGCAGAAACGCCAGCAGCATCGCGGCGACCGCCGTCGCTGCCGAGGCTGTGGACGTCCCGGACGATGAGGACCGCGAAGAGGATGACGACGAGGCCGACGATGACATGGAGGATGACGACGGAGACGAGATGTCGGAGCGGAGCGGGGAATCTGACGCCCCGGGGGTGCCGTCGATGCGTGCGGTGCACCACAGGGTGGACACTGATGAGCAAGGCGATGAGAAGTGAGTGCTTCTCCGTCATGTCCACCACCACCACCACCATCGCCACGGCACAATCATTACCATCATCACCTTTCACGTTTATCATCTTCAGAATCGTCACTGTCCCCATCATCATCACCACTGTCTGCATCATCATTGCTGTCATGGTAGTTATTGGCATTGCCACCAGTCATCGTCATCAGCAACGTCATAAACCACGTTGTGGTTAATCTCTGTACGAAAATTGTGCGGCTTGGTTCATAGGATGGGAGCCCAGGACTGGTTCAGATATCACTCACCACTGATATTAGCCGTAGCCATGGATTGAGCTCCGGTTGCTAAAATTCACAGTGCAGTGCATTAACGATTGCGCCATCTGTGGACCCCTTTAATTTTATACCACACCTTTATCGGCTTGAAGATTGCAAACCGTAATTTGTTATTGACAGAAAAGTGATATGAGAAAGACGTGTTTTGCCAATGTTGGCCATCAACCCGACAATGAAGGAGTATGATGTGAAAATAAATAAAATAAATATACCTCCTTTGTGTATTGCCAGGACTACAAACATAATATTGCTTTCAAGCTGTGTAAGATGATGGACTGAGGCAGTCTGAGGACTCCAAGCCCAATATTTCAAATCTTTATTTTCTTATGTTGCAATATAATTACGGAAATGAATAGGTCGCTGCCGTATGCAAGTTACAAAGCCATAAACCTTGAGAGAAAATACGGGAGTGCACATAAGTGCATGTTTGGACAGTGCGAGTAGAGAGAGAGAGGGGAATGCACACTGTTATCACCCAAGCATCGAGGGAGGGAAACGGACGACATTTGCAGACCCTGCTACCCTAGTGAGACAGCGTCAAAGGTGGCATGTTAGCTTGTCGGTGATGGGTGGCATGATAGGTGGCTTGATAGGTGGAATGATAGGTGGCATGGTCCTGGTTTGGCTGGGGTCGTTAGAGCCCGCTGGTTGTCGTTGTAGCAGGGACTCGGATGGAGCGGACGATCTGGAGGGCTACCCGCTGGGCACGCGGCTCCAGGTGAAGTACGGCCGCGGCAAAACGCTCAAGGTGTACGAGGCGAGCATCCGCAAACGTGGCGTCGAGGCCGGGGAAATCATCTACCTTGTGCACTACTTTGGCTGGAATAGCAGGTATGTGCGGCTTGCAAGTGTGCGCCTCTGGGTTGATGTGTGTGGGTGGATGTGTGGGTGGATGTGTGTGCATGTGTGTGTGTGTGCTGGGCATGGTTTTAGCCACACCACCCTCTTGTGTGCTGTGTTGGCCTAAAAAGCTGCTCGCTAATAGCACTTGCTCTTTGTCTTGTGCAATTGCGCATCCATATGTGCGTGCAGGTGGGTGTGTGCGTGTGTGGGGGCATGTCGGTGTGTATGTGCAGGCTTAGGTGTGTGCCAATACATGGACGTGTCTGTGTGTGGGTAAATATTTGTGTTCCTTTGTGCACCTGAGTGTGTGTATATATGTGCGTGTGTAAGTATGCCAGAAGTAGTCGAGCAATGGTGAAGCACACTGTTCTGTGATCCCAGCTACCTGGGTCAATAATGGCAAAAGATAACTAAATCTGTCCTGAGCCTCCCCGAGGTCATCTTCATCTTTTGCAGTGTGAAAACATCATCATTGGGGGGGAGTGGGGGTGCTGACCATTACCCACCACACCCCCCTTGTATGCCAATGCCCAGCAGCACTTGCCCCATTCGTTAGTCTTTAAACTTTGGGTGATCCTTTTGCGCAAGCTTGCATGTCACTTTTTTTCACTTTGCCATGTCACGTAATTTACACGCAAATTTGTGTTTTGAGATGAAGTTTTAAAGGTTGACTATTTTATACCTGAATTTAACATCGAGTGTCATTGTTATTTTTTGGAGTGCTTTTTTTTACCTCTTGGCTGATTTTAACAGGTATGACGAGTGGATTAGGGCCGACAGGATTATTCGGCCCATTGATAAGAATGTTCCCAAAATAAAACATAAAAAGAAAATAAAGGTGAGATTTTACACAACTTTCCTGCCCCGGTTTCTGTTCAATTATAATAGACATTTTAAGACGTAACTTTAATTTCCTGTTATTTTGCCTTCTATTTGTGGATATTTTTTCTTAAAAGTAACAACAAAAAACACGCGCGATTTGATGCCCGCTTGTTTACGTTATCCGCAGCACAAGCATGACAAGGAGGAAGAGAAGGGGGGCGAAAAGCAAGAAGAAAAGGCCCTCACGCCGGCACGCCGCGGACGCCCTCCTTTACACGCAGCCAATCGCGTGCCGGGGTCCGGTGTCACGAGGACCCCCTCGAGGACCCTGGGCAGTGGCGGCCGTGGCAGTGCCCGAAGCACTCGCAGCACGCCAACGTGGGACTCGCCCAGTGATACGTCGGAAGGTAAGACAATTGGGAACGTGAGAAAAATTGTGCGTCGCTTAGAAATATTTTACATTTCAAATGCGGGCATTTTATCAATATTTATTCTTAAATGCTTTGCAACAGAAGGTTAAGAGTGTTGTTACGTGAGCTATAGTGTCCGTCTGTCTCTATGTCCATCTGTGACGGTGATGCGGTATGAATGAGACAATTCACAAAGTTGCGTGGCCCGTGCTCCCCCAAGCAGAGCTGCCCTCCGAGCCATGTTGTCTCATTGCGGCATACAAATGTCGCACGAGCACGACTGTTATTTTTTGCGAATTACTTGCGTTGAACATCGTTACAGAAGCCATGCGTACGCACGATTTTTCTCCCTTGTTTAATAAACAATGTTTTGCAGGACATTTGAGGAGGCATCGTGGACGTCAAACCGCTACAGAATCAGAGAAAGGCTCAAATGGTGAGTACTTATTTTCTTAATTGAATGTCATTCTTTTTTCCCTGATCATGAGCAAAATGTGTGTCTGCTCTTTAATATCCCAGGGTAATGATGTCGCTCGCCTCTAATCCAACACTTTGGAGATAAGGGATATATGACGATATCATTTTAAATATCATCTAAACGTGACCACATCTCAAGATACTGTACAGAAGAGATGGGCATATTTATTTAAAAGAGAGGGGCAGTCGGTCATAGGCCATGGTGAAAAGAAAATGGATGAGTTAATCTCTCCTATATGTCATGATTTTTTATTTATTAAGAAAATAAATAAATTTCTGGTGCATGTTTTACAAGCTTTGAAACCAAACCACATTTGATTGTCATAAACCTTAATTTACACTCGTGTGGAATGTATACCACACACCTCCGATTAGCACGGTTGGTTACGTACGGCGTGAAAGAAGTTCAACGTACATATATCCGTTGCTCAGCATGTGCCAGTAGTGAAGGCATGGAATATGAACATGGGAATGTGTCTGCGATGAACATTGTCGTGCGTGCCCAGACTCGGGGAGCTCCATGGATGACAGCGAGACGGAGGAGGATTATTCCACGACTGGCTCAGTGTCGCAGGATGGCGGCGGAAGCCGCAGCTCCCGTGGGCCCTCGGAGGGCGGCCCCCACAGAGCCCGCTACGCCGAGGATGGCGCCAGCGCGGCCTCCAGCGAAGCCGGCACCGCCGCGACGGACGCCCGGGGGTCGAGCGCCGAGAGCGCGAACGCCAATCGCACAGAGGAGGAGGAGGAGGATGACGATGATGAGGACGAGGAGGAGGTGATTACCGCCGAGGTGCGCACGCAAGTCCCGGCCTTGAACTGCGCCTGCTCCGAGGCTGAGCCGACGGAGGTCGTGGAGAAAGCCGATCCGTCTGACGAGCCGGCTGTGAAAAACGAAGTTGAGGTCGAGGCAGAGAGCGAAACACAGGAAGAGAAGGTGCCGGAAAAGGTGCAGGAGAAGGCGGAGGAAGAAAGTGACGTAAGGGCTCTTGACATTGATGATGCCCCTGATGCTCCGTCCCTCACGGAGGACGAGAACAGCGTCGCGCTCACTGAAACGTCGGCCCAGGTCGTGTCTGCCAAGGGTCAAGAAGAAACTGAATCTGAGGTTGCGGCAGCCAAATGTGAAAAAGAAGAGGATTTGGAATCGAAGCTGCTGTGCCGCGAGGAGTTTTCTGACATTTTGGACGACAAGCGGGACAGCGAAGATGAGCGAGCTCCGTGTAAAGAGGAGGCCGTTCAGAAGAAGACTCCAAAGGAGGAAAGGAGGGGGAAAAGGAAAACGGATCAAAGCACAGTTGCCAAAAACCCCGTCAAGAAACCTCGAGGGGCTAACCTGGACGATGAGAAAGTGAACCGCAACAGCATTCCAAGTGAAGATGCCAAGATGCCGCTCTTGGAGGAGGAAAGGGAAAATGTCTCCGATCCGAGTGATGTCGGGCCGGAGAAGCCGCCAGAATCGGGAGTGGACGAGAGCCCTCCGAAACTCAACAAGGCAGGCGGCGGCGCCAAGGCAGCCGACCAAACGGCACAGGCGAAGCAAGTGACCTCGCTGTCCTGCGTGAAGAAAGCGTGCGCCGAGGAGAAGCAGGCGGGGGAAGAGAGTGGCGTGGGCGCGGACGCCGCTTGCCCGTCGTTGCCGGTTTCTCCTGCTCACGTGCGGGGAAGCTCCCCGCCGAAGAAGCGTGTGTTTGTGTCGCTGCCTCAGTGCGGCGTGCTGGGCCTCTCGGCTGGCCAGGACTCACCCCTAGATGTCGTTGGCGACGAGAAGGACAGCGTGGATGAACCCCGGGCGGACGACAAGGTCACCACGGAGGTGGACACGCCCGGCGTGATGGTTACGGAGTCGTCCTCCACCAACGCTCACGAACCCGAGGCTCAAATCGAAGACGCTGTAGACGTCAAAGAAAGCGTCGACGGTGTATCTGAGAGCGCGGGGACTCGGAAATCCGACGAGCCCTTAATCGCGGCACAGGATGAAACAAGCGCTCCGAGTTCCGCCTGCGCAGACGAGCAAGAGCAGACCACTGACGAAGACAGCAAAAACTCTAGCGGCGGCACTGAACCCGAGAGCCGCAGCGACGCAGCCGAGAATGAGAAGGAAGACTCGAGTCCCACGAATGACCAAGAGGCCGGTAAGCAGAACTGGGAGGTCCGGGAGGACAGCGGCTTCACCAGCGCCGAGGCGGAGACATCCCCGTCGGCTGACGCAAGCGCAGCCGTGCCCGCAGTCGTGCCCGCAGTCGCTGTCTCGACGGCTCCATCTCCCGTGGCGTCCCCGGCAGCCGTGGTGGTGGTGGCGGCGGCAACGGAGACAGCGGGGCGCCCGCGGGAGGCGTCCCCCCCGCCACCGCCGGCACGCGAGACGACGACGACGACGACGATGGGCACGTCGTACGGGCGACGCGACGTGACCGGTGCCAGCTCCAGCTCGAGCAACACTCCCGAGCCAGAGCCACCACAGAGAGGTGAGAGGATGGAGACTCCAAGGGGGGGGCAGTGTTGTATGTGTTTTGAGTTGTGATAGATTTCGTGTAAAAAAAAAATTGCCAGTTATTTATACACGTCACGATGAGCCATGGCTTCGCCGCCACCGCAATGAAGGCCTCCCAATAGGAGCATCATCGTTCATGGTACTGCGGTGCCTGAAACCCATCTCACTATCTGCACGTGAACTGATCTCATCACTTTATCTCCATGGTGGCTGTCCTCTGGGGCTATGTTCTCTCCGTTGGCTGCTATTCCATCGCCAGTCTCCCCTGTCAGATATTCCTTCTCGTGCCCATTTTCATTTAGTTTTCTCAACAGTCACTGTCAGGTTTCTGATTTGCATTTGTTCCCATGCGAATGTGCTCCTTTTTCTGCTTCTCAATTCAGTTTTCTTTGTCAATGCCTTTGCTTCTAATCCGTGTTATAGCGGGTAATATGCACCGATTTAGTACTTCTTTAAGCACATTGTATGATGCTTTTCATATTCAAGTTCAGTTTTTCAAAAACACTCCATCCTGTTCTTATCCGCCTACTGTTTGCATCATTTGTAAACCAACCCACCTTCAATAACTGTGCTAGTTGTACGTAATCTTGCGTCTTGTTTTACAGTTCTTTTCCTTCAACAGATATTTTTGTGTATCAATTTTGTGTTGCTCATTTATTGAATAAGTTAAAGATGGAGCACTCTCTTTACTTACTCACAACACTGCTCACGGCAAGGGCCTCCACTAGAGGGAGTTCGAGACAGACCCTCCTAGAGAATATCTTGGACTACCTTCCAGACATCTGTAAAGAAGTGGAAGTGCCCACGCTTTAGCCGACCACATGCGAGCTGACGATCGACTAACTGTGGTGAACCCATGTACACTTCTGGGTGGATAGAGGCTGCAGAGGGATTTAAGAAACTTGCACCGTTGTTTCAACTGCATCACCCGGAGAACGAATCGAACCAGCGACCTCTAGATTGCAAGTCAAGTGTGCTCACCATTACACCACTTGTGCCAGCATAATTTATTGTTTACCTGCAGTCAACAACGTGTATTAATTCATTCAAACTTAACTATGATTCTACGTTGCCCGGTGGGTGTGGTGGTGGTGGTGGTGTGTCCGCACGACCCCTTGCAGAAGTGCTGCGCGGCGAAGTCGTGAGCTTCAAGCCTTCGTTTCACCAAGTGGACGCTGTGCCCCGGGGCGGGCCAGCCACGTGGGGCATCTCCGTGCGCATGGGCTCCAGGCGGCGGGTGTACGTCGCGGGACAGAAGCGCGCCAAGGTTGGCGCTGCTGCAGCTGCCGCTGCGGCTGCCTCCGTCGCCGCCGCCAAAAAGCCGCGACTGAGCCCGAAGCACACGAGGAACAGCCCGAGAACGGAGCGCCACAGAGTCGGTAAGAGCGACGCGAGCGCAGGCACGGTGGTGGTGGTGGTGGTGCTGGCCGTGTAGCCGTGTAACAATGTAACGGTGCACCATTCCATCGACTAGGGCCAATTGTTACGTACGCGCATATGTTGAACTTATTTTGCACCGTACGTAGCCAACCATGCGGAGGTGCGGATTACACTCGCAATGTGTGCGTTGAATCGTGTGTGTGTGTGTGTCGGTGGGTTCAATCGGCCAATCAATCTTTATTTTCCATGCCAGCATCGCCCTGGGTAAAGTAGGCGTCAGTGCAGATTGCAGCAAAACGGGCATGGTGCAGCGATAGCAAAACGAATGCCAGATCAAGCCGCTGCTGGCCGCAAGGCATCCCCACTAGAGCGAGCTTTAGAAGCCCCTCTAGTAGAATTGTGCGTGTGTGTAAGAATCGGCAATTTGTGAGTCAGAACACGGAGCAACCACTGCTGAGATTTTGGGTTTGAATCGAGGGAAGCCAATCGTGGCCCCTTCCGCCAACCGTTTGGTGAGCAAGTAAATGTCGGTCTGCACCGTTAAACAATAACGATTGTGAAGTTTAACGAGTTGACGATCTCAATCCAGTTACCAATGGCTGCACCAAAACATTTGAATCCGTTCCATTTTTTGTCATGTAATTAAGCATACTTCAGGTCTGAGAACCAACAAATATTTGGTTTAATAGCAGGGTATGTGGAAACGTGCATCAGCTATTAATAATAATACGAGCCAGTTAAAGTGACATAAATATTTCTGTGGTGTAATTGTATCGATCATTCTCTAGCATGGGATTATGCACTGCTTTCTGTGAGAGTTGCAATGCTGCACACACACAAAATCCGAATGAGGTATGAGGACAGTGGACATTAATAGAGAATAGATGCGGGTTATACCCACATGGAGAGAGAAAATCCAAGCAGCCAGCCACATGCAATAACGGGACTATCTGCTTTAAAGAAGAGGGAAACTTCCAACAATGTTTTTATATTATTAGGGGAGAAAACATTCACATTTTTGACTCTTGGTCCATGGCAATAGGATTTATTTTTCCTGTTCTTGCGAATGATATTAAGCAGGATTTAACATCCACTTGGCTCATGGACGAAACAAAACAAGACGTGAAAACTGAGACGATACAAATAAGCCGCTAAAAATGAGACAAAATAAACTAAGAAAATTAAATGAAAAAGTCGATATTTGAATTGAATCACAGCCACGAATCATAACGCTTTGAATCAGTCAGAGAGGTGGGGGGGGGGCAGTGAAGCATTCTATGACTGACCAATACCAGTGTAACAAGTAAGGGAAATCATGCATAGGCAGGGTTTATTTAATGCATTTCAGCAAGCATTTGTTTTCAGGAATACTTAATTAATTGTTGGGGAAAAAACGCATTTGCAAATTTACAAATAGTCTTTTATGCTATGGTTTTGGGTCTACAAGTTTTGGGCAACAATTTGATGAATTTGGCCGGTCTTCCAAGAGGGCAAGTCCCTAACAGCAACACGGTTCTTATACGACATCTCAGTCCGTGTTCGATCGTCTGTACGAGAGTTATCGGGTCCCCCTCTCCCGTAACGGATGGACGGAGATAACAACAATAATAAAAGTACATTCCACCCTTTCCAACCTTCCATTTAAAAACGCCTCTCGCACGTCGACGACGCAGGCCAGAGCAGCGACAGCGAGGAGCTGCCGCAGAACGAGCCGATGGGGGGCAAGAGCGCGGCGTCGCATGGCAAGCACGCGGCCGCCGGCGCGACGAGCAGGAGCACGCGAGCCGCGCGCTCTCCCCCGGGGGGCTCCCCGCCATCCCTGCCGCTGGCAGGGACCCCCCACGGCCGATCGGGCGGTGAACGCGGGGCCGGGGAGAGGGTGGGACGACCGCCGCGCCTCAGCCTCCAGATCGGTATGCTGCCGCTGTCGTGCGGCTGACCGCGGCGGAAAGTCGAAGCTTTTTTTTTGCCCTTTCCTCTGCTGAATCTCAGAACGCGAAAACGGTTAGTGCCGTTGTTTTCTAAAGGCGTACCGCAGAGAACTGCAGCAACGCGAGCGCATTGTATGGAAGCTGGCTCCAAACTGCGCCACATGCCCTCCCGCATGGCTTTGTGGGAGCCTCGGTATGTCTTTCCCGACCTGAAGAAGAACCGATAAAGTTGTTAGTTTTTAAGGGACTTGCGTCCTTTGAGTGACCAGCTTGAAATAAGCTTGACTGGTAACACGTGAAAGGTAAAGTTTATGCAAGGATGTGGCTGTTGATCTCGTACGTGTATATAGCGTTTGTGTCTGCACTGTGTGGGGAGCGGTAGTGTAGCGGCCAACACCAGTGACGATTATCTGAATCGGTCCTAGTCTGCCACTTGGTCGACTCGGCCTCAAATGAGTACCTGGCATGGTGTGTAAACATCACCACTGGGGAGACAAAGGCGACTGAGCGTGGTGCTGGCCACCCACCCCCTCGTGTGCTGTGCCGGCCTTCATAAGTGCTAACAGCATTTGCCCCAACAGTCTGTTAAGGCTATATGGGGGGGGGTCTTTGTTTCGTATGCTTATTAGCATTTCTCATTTTTCCAGAACTGGTGGGGATGAGCGGTGCGGAGAGGATCTCGTTCCTGCAGGAGCGCCTGCAGGAGATCCGCACGTACTACCTGTCCCTCAAGACCGAGGTGGCCACCATCGACCGGAGACGCAAGAAGCTCCGCAAGAGGGAGCGCGAGGGTGAGCCCCGTTTACACCCCCATCGCGCACCACATTTACCAACGGCAGCACATCCACTGCTCCACCGCTTGAACTGACTGCAGGACCACATCCAATGCAGCATCTCTTCTTCTGCTGCTGCACCACTTTCACTGCTGCACCACAATGTCAACTGCAGAAAACGTCAAGTGGAGCACCACATCCAATGCAGCGTCTCTTCCACTGCAGCACCACATTTATCAGCCGTGGCACATTAATCCGCAGCAGCACGTGCACCTGCAATACATCATCCACATGAATGTTTATATTTGGTTAAGCAATTATGGCAAAATGGCCTTAACCACGAGGTTTCCTGTACTGTCTGCCAGAGAAAAGGAAAGGGGAGAAGAGAGGGAGTTGAGTTGACGGCAAACAGGGAAATAGTAAAATGCTCGCACTCGCGTGCAGGTGTCTGGGTCAAAGCTCAGCCATGTGGGGGAAGCTCCTCATAAATATGGGTTTGTAAACGCGTGTGCATCTACCCATGTGACACCGCTTTTATATCAGCAGTGCTACATCCACTAGAGCGAGCACCTTCTGCTTGGGGCACCACATGCTTGTGTAAGTGTGTGTGTGTGTGTTTTCTGTTTGTATTAATCCTGCCTTCTTTCGGCAGCTACGAAGTCACTGACGTCATCCGAATCGTGCACAGGATCCCTGTCACCGGCCCGGCCTGCCCTGGCGTTTGAGCTCAGCTCGTAGCCGCGGCGTGTCGTCGCTGGGATATGCGAAAGGAACAAAAAACTCTTTAGAAGTGACCGTATCAAACGACGACAGCAACAACTATATCCATATCTATGTGTGTGTGTGTAGCACTTCGGGTGCGTGGTTCGTTGTTGCCAGAGATGGTTATCAGTGCCGTGGATTCTTTCACGGAACGTGCTGGAAAGTTAAGTTAAGGTTCAGAACAGCCAGTTCATTAAAATGTGACGGTGATAATGCTACGTCTTCATATCGCGCTCATGACGCCGGGGGTGCCACCGGGAGCGCTTTACATCCACGTCTAATTTAAAACATTTGAAAGAGGGGACCCCCCCACCAGTGGCAGCTGTGTCCCCTTGTGGGCACAAGGTGACTTCAGCACCTGGCTTGCAAACGGGCATTAGTCTGCCAAGTATGAGGGCGATGATTGCTTTGTGTAATCCCAATCGCGGTAGGTGGCAGAGATGAATTCAAAAGGGAGCGTTGTTGTGGGCGTCTGTGTACGTGCGTGGTGTGTGTGTGTGCGTGTACGTGTGATGTGTATGCCATGTGCATTCTTCAGAGAAGGTGGTGCAAATAAGCAAACAGCCTTCAGCCAACGACAACCTGTTTCACCCGGTATGAATATGGCTGTCCCAACTAAGAGCGCGGAACAAACGGTGACGCAAAAGCTGTGCAAAGCAAAAAAAAGGCCCCTTTCCCTGGTTAATGCCACTGTGCGAAGGCTTTTTAAATAAAATGTGACATTTTTATCACGGTGGAACAAAACGGCCACGCAAGTGTTTAGTTGGTGCTCTGTCGCCTTCGAAACGTTCCATTGCGAGCGGTTCTTTGTGTTCGTGTGCACCTTTTGCAACTGCCATGTTTGATTTTAGTGGGGGAAAAAAACAAGGCAAAGTGTGTCTTCCTGATTACGGTGTGTTTGTATATGTATACAATATGTAGCTTGGGGTAAAGCGTTATGGCAGCTTCGTAGCCTTACCCGAAGACGAAACTTAAACCAAAAGTGTGCACACTGCGATTTCGGACGGCACCCATGGAACATTTTACACGCATTAAAGTATGGATTCTTATACACTATTTATACCCTAGTATTTATACAAACCAGTCTGGAAGCTAATTATATGAACCTTACATTTCTGAGGCTTACAAATTTGGTTAAATATAGATAGTTTGGGAAATTAAATGACACATCACAAAATCCCGCGTGTTAAATGAAATGCGTTTTGGTTGCTTGATGCACTGAGATTCAGAATTGTTTTAAAAAGTTTGTTGAATTTTTTTAAAATATCTAAAGTGCCACTGACCATTTTGGCTTAGTCTTAATGTGTTGCCTCTTTTGCAATTAAGACCAAATAGCAGAATATTTAACAGAATAGTATTTTTCCCATAATCCATGAGCCTAATGTTCAAAGCATGTGTTTTTATCCTAAGTTCTCAAAGCCATAATTCATCCCGTTGTTTACGTTGTTCCAAAGCTTGGATTTGTTCATTAAAATAACACGCAATTTATCATGTACTGCAGTAGATTGTAGTCCGAACGTATGTAGGCTTTTTTTAAACATGTACTTTTTAATCGTACAGAGTACCTGCTTACAAGTACCGATACTTCACCATCAACCCGTGTGCGTTCGTGTAAGCGTAGGAATTTTGGGGAGTGAAATGGTGACAATGAAGTGCTCATAAGTAGATCAATTAATTTATGAAATTGTATTTTTTAGCAGTTTATTTTTTTGCGGTCCTCAGAGCCTGCTGGGTCTTTTCGCGACGCGTTATTTGAATGCACTGTCGGCCTCTCAGATTCGTAACGACGTGCCGCGTCTTAGGGCATCCGGGTTGGTGCAAGGTGCCATCGGCAAACGAACCTAGTCAGGACACCGCAGCTATTTTGCGAAAACCCAAAACGTTACCAAAAAATAACACACAACTCAGATTGTTTGCATTACCAGGGTTCATTACTACCAACGATGCTTTATAAATGCATCGTTAATCCTTACAAAACCCAAAGTTCGCTGCATTTCAGTCACGGTAAGCCGATAAGGAGTGGCATATGCACGGTCTCTACATTTCTGTCTGGTTTTCGTCGTGTTCTGCTCCGTTGGTGTTACTGAACCATCTCTTGGTTTTATCACCCCAAGGTGCATTTTCCGTTCTTCTACAGGGTCCGGCACTTCGAGTGACTATCAGAACCACACGCCATGCCACCCATCCCTTTTATTATCTGAAAACCGGCCTGAAAGCAATTATTTTGATACGTATAAAAATAAAAACAAAAAAAATTAATTCTACAAAATTTATGACTTGAAAATGTTTCTCTTTCCACGGAGAAATGGTTTGATACATTTATTAAAAAAAAGTTATGAGAGATGTAAATGAACATTTTAACTTGCCTGCGGTGAAATCTACTATAACGCATATTTATTCTAATAACGGTATACGTGTGTTGTTAGTGGTAGGGATTTTTTTCATGATGCTGTGCCGAGTATTATGTGGCTTTTTTCAGGTTCTTCCATGTCTTAGTATTGCATGTCCGCTTGTGCATGAAGCGCCATAGAGAGAGGTGGTTGAACATAGCCGGTTTTCACATCGTGTTGTGGACAAAGCCTGAACTATTCTGACATCAGTTAATGCAAAAAAAAAACCATTGTACTTAATCGATGTGCCCAAGTCATAGTTTTCAAATAAAACTATACTTAATCATACAAAAGATTTCAAAGAGGCCAAGTGGGGTATATATGACTTGTAAATAATAGTTTAAACTAGATTTTTTGTAAAAGGCCGGACGTCCAAGATTGCATTCATAACATATTTATCTAAATGTTGCGTCTGTTTCGATTACGGCATGACATAACAACTGGGGAACTCCCAGAAAACGTTTTTTCAATAAATTGCCTTCCCAGTAAAAAAAATACACTTGCAAAGTAGACACGAATGCAATGGTATAGATTGAGGGCTTTTGTTAACAATTCGAGCAGGCAAAGGCATGAGAACGTAAGGTCGTTAAATTTAGTGGCGAGTCTGTGCTGTATACAGACGGACACGTGCTTGAGATGATGCCTGCAGTGAACAGACTTAAGGAACCGTGGGACGTTTTGATTTTTTTGCAAGCAGGTTTATTATAGCCAAGACAAAAAAAATGTTCACGTTTTTGTACTATCATTGTATACTGTGATTTTGATGGAATTTCGTTGCTAGTTTTTTTTTAACTGGTTTTGGTTCATTTTTTTTCATCGCGTACGATTTTCAGGTCTTTAATGATACAAGCATTTGTTTTCCTTCCATGGTGCGTACAGAAGAAGAGATCCGCAATGGTACTTAAGCCAGACCTTTTAATCTTTGAAAATGCAGTTTGTAAACGAGTTTTAACGGTGCGTGTACTCGAATGAAGAGATAATGGGATTGTTTCATTTGCAGTCGGCGCTTGCCAACATGCTTTCTCATGCCTAGTCTCCCTCATGGGAGATGACAAGAGTGTCTTTATAGCTGATTGTACCATTTCCTCTGAAGCCACGGGCCAGAATTGTGACTTTTGAGCCAATGAGAAAGAAATGTTGTGCCTCTGTAGAATGCGAAGTCGCAGAGTGTTGTGATCCGTTTGTATTTAAAGAGTGGGGGCGGGGGGGGGGAGTTTATATATGGTAGGTGATTGAAACAATACTGTAATTGCAGTGCAATAGGCTTTTGTTCAAGAGAGAATGATATTAAGTCACACATCGTGGGCTCTGGCATATTGTTTGAGCAAATAAAATCAGCAATATGCAGCACCGCAATGTATTTTAAATAAACATGTACAGTATAAACCAGCAGACGATGGACATTTGCAAAAAAAAAACCCAAAACGTTGTATTTTTATGTACATTATGACATATGAACCGAATGTGCATTTGAAACAATCCTTGTTGTAATCAGTGTTTCGACTTTGAATGGTTGCTATATTAAATGTGGTTCGCCCCCCAATGCGACAAAGTAATCAGCTTGGGACGTGTTGTTTTGCTGTCGTTGAGATGAACGCATTAATTTAGTAGATTCTAGTAACGTTTTCTCTGCAGCGTACGACATATTTGTAACGAGCGTAGGTTCATATTAAGCACAATACATATAATTTTTAAAAAATACATACATTTATAATTCCTGCTGTAATCGGGAATAGCTTAACTTATCAGTACACGAAATAAAAAAAAGAACGAGATGACATTGTGTATCGACTCGCGTTTACTCAGCGCCGTGATTCGCTTCCACTTGCCACCAGAGGGCGCCAACGCGATTTCTCTGGTCACCTGGTCCACGTGGATTTGTGAGTGCTCCAGTTGATTTTCAACCAGACGAGTTGTTCAATGACGGCAACAAGAGCATATCTGTCAACCCCTTATCAGTGCCCTACCTTATTACAGACCAATTCAGACCCTGTTAGTCACCCCATGGCATTATACATCTAAACATTCAAACTTCAAAGTCCCATCACAAGGGAGAAACAAACAAATTGACACCTTTTTTGCCCGTATTGAAACGGCTGTACGCCGTACGGACCTGAAAATTCATTTTTCCTGTACAAGAATACGGGTAAACCGTATGGGTTGACAAGTATGCAAGAGGCGCTCTGTTTCCACTCTTGTTTCACATCTGCAATGTATTCTCGCGAAGTTTGACTCAAAAAAATAAATATCTCTACAATCACCCGGAATCAATCGGGTTTGAGCGTGTATAGTGATGGGTTGGGTGGCCACGATGTATCAAAATACGTGCCGTGGTTTTCTACAGGGCCACACGCTGTCAAGACGAGGGCAGTGCAACAACATGTTGTACTGTAGTTTGCTCCCAACGTCTATGCTCCCCGCCCTCACCCCACCCGACACGAACCAGCATGGTGAATGATGGACCAGGCGCGATCAGAATCGGTGTCTTTATTTGTATTGAAGGAATCTGATACGCTGTGAAGCTCGTTTTTCACAGATGTCCAGCACACTGGCGGGTCCACAACGCTACATCGACAAGAAATGCAATAAAGGGTACAAGAGTAAGATAGAGAAAATGTAATCAAACCAATCATGAATATAAATTAAGCGTGGAAGTACAAATTGCACTCGGTACATTCCTGCACATTTGTCAATTTGAGCGCAGGCTGACAATCCGCACGGCGTGGGGAAAGAGGTCTTCGTCCAGCAGTTGATTCACAAAAGGGCCGCACTTTGACACAATGCAGCAATTCGTGCGGTGGTGCGGGCTATGAGCTGTGCATGCTCGCCGTCGACTCTGTTCCGCACCGACCACGGAGGGAGACGCAGACCGGCACCACCACTCCCGTATTTGTGATGCACTCCGCGTTTTAACAATCCCGCCTCCCACCGGGGGTATTTTAACCGCAGCATTTCCGCTCAATGCACGCGGTAAACATTCGGCAGCTGCAGTGAATTTAGTTGTGGCATCGCTGAGCCACGCACACCGACAAGCCCTGACCACCGTTTTTTTTAAACCTTCATCTCTCTCCCGGTTTAACCGAGCTATTGTCTATACAATGAACAAGCAGACACTCCGTCTCATTCACACGTGCCCCCTTCACACGACCAAGCAAGCACCAATACACGAGTGTGTTTTACACATCCCATCGGCTGCACGTTTTCTGAGCAGGAAAGTCTGGACCGGTTTCTGATTTCAATGCCTCGTCAGGCTTGCTTGTACCAAATGCTGGTGAACTGACAGATGTTTATACTGTATATCGGCAAGGATCCTCGCTTAGATACGAGCCCTTAGTTCGATGTTAAACTATAATATTTAGCATTTCACGATAGAGTATGCGTTTAATATGAGCAAGTGTGTGTGACGTTCTGCGTACCGAGGGTGGAATCGCAGTCATTTGTAAACCCGCTGCTGGACGGATGAAAGCCTTCCCTAATGCGTTGTTTGACCATACTTCACCACACTGATCAGTGCGAGTTCGTGAAGGGGGCGGTGGAGTGGTGGGGGGAGGCATGACCAGTGTAGACATGAACTTGCCGTGGCGGGGAATCGAACGCAGGGTATAGTGCTGCGAACTATCGCGAGCAGGCTCCACTGAAGCACTCACCAGGAAAGCCCACGTGGCGTTGACATAATTGACCGAGCGCTCAAAGAAAAATATATTTTTGAAACGACGTCGAAAACGTGGCACTCGAGTACCCGATTCGTGCGGCTAAGATGCGGTGACGGACACCCATCGAAGTTGTGCGCCACGCCGGGTGGGGTTGTCGGGTTTATTTGAACCATCCATCAGACGCGATCAGAGTGAGTTGGGGCTGGTGCGCTCATGCATCTACAATTATTCATGAACTGGTATACGTGCAGCGCAACAGAAATTGGTTGTATGGCACTGCCCACAACTTTGCCTAGGCACGACGCAGACACACCACGGACATAACCACACTTACAAAAGACAAAGATACCCCGTATATAGCCTGCAGACTATAGGGGAAAATGCTGTTAGCGAGCATCTATGAAGGCCGGCACGGCAGACGAGGGGGTGGGTGGCCAGCACCACGCCGGGCCGCCTTTGTCTCCTCAGTGTCGATATTTACACATCGCATCAGGTACTCGTTTGAGGCTGAGTCGACCTAGGGGAGGCACAGGACCGGTTCAGATAATCGTCGCTGGGTGTTGGCCGTAAGCGGGAATCGATCCTTGGTCGCTGGGTTCGTAACGCAGCGCGCTAACCGCTACACTACCGCTTTACACAGCAAAGCTCCCCCGTATAGCCTTAATAGACTGTAGGGGCAAGTGCTGTTAGCGAGCACCTACAGCACACAGACAGACACACAGACAGACACACACAGACACACATAGACAGACACACATAGACAGACACACACACAGACACACAGACAGACACACAGACACACACAGACACACAGACAGACACACACAGACACACACAGACAGACACACACAGACAGACACACACAGACAGACACACACAGACACACACAGACAGACACACAGACACAGACACACACACAGACACACACAGACACACACACAGACACACAGACAGACACACAGACAGACACACATAGACACACAGACAGACACACAGACAGACACACACAGACACACACAGACAGACACACACAGACAGACACACACAGACAGACACACACAGACACACACAGACAGACACACAGACACACACACAGACACACACAGACACGCAGACAGACACACAGACAGACACAGACAGACACACAGACAGACACACACACAGACACACACACGCGCGTGCATCGCGCGGTGACGTCAGGGCGAGGCGCTCCGGCCGACCCTACGTCACGTCTCCTCTCATCCCGAGCGCGAGACGCGCCTTGGCTCGCGAGAGCCTCAACAGCGAGCGGCGAGAGACGAGGAGGGGAGGATTAGACGGCAGGAGTAGCACCGACAACAATAACAACATCAGCAACGGAGACACGCAGACAAAGAGTAGAATACCAATTGCAACAATAGCGACAATATTAAGCATTACAGTCATCATTGCCAGCACCACCACCACCATCGCCTTCATCACAGCAAACACCACCACTTTTTACCATTTGCCCAGTGATGATATTATTATATTAATCTTGGGCTCGTTCGTGTAAGCGAGTGGCTTGTCCAGCCGTTACTGTAAATCGTCACCATCGCCTTCATTAACCCCGTGTATATTTAACGACGGTGATGATTTCTTCCGTTCGTGAGAGATAGCCACCCGTGCATTCATTCACTGCGCACGATCGACAGTTTACATAGACTGCACAACTTAACGCACACACACATACAGACCATTGTGGATAATCACCATGGTTGTACATCAATTAGAAGACACCCACGATTCGGAACGAATAACAACGCATCGGTGTTGCCATAGCCTAATATAAGCGACGATACTACACCGGCATCGATAATAATATCGATATATAAAGTCGGTGGATGACACGGACATCGACCGGACAACACATCCCCGCCGCCGCTGTTAAATCATTCGAGGCGGAGTGTAGCAAGCACGAGGATGTCTTCGTCTCCGCGGAGGCAGTCGTGCTACCTGTGCGACCTTCCCCGCATGCCGTGGGCCATGGTGTGGGACTTCACCGAGCCGGTGTGCCGAGGCTGCGTCAACTACGAAGGAGCCGACCGGGCCGAGCTGGTGATCGGCACGGCCAGGAGATTGCGACGTGCCCACGGACTCCCTGTCCCAGGACCTGATCTCTCTCATCACCACCACCACCATCAACAACATCATCAGCAGCAGCAGCAGCATCATCAGCAGCACCAGCAGCAGCAACATTCAAAAGCGGAGTCGCCCGAAGCTACGGCGGATGGAGCGGAAGCAGCGGAATCAGGACGAGAGGATACGCGGAGCAGCAGCAGCAGCCTTCATCATCAGCAGCAGCAGCATCACCAGCATGCTCAGCAGCAGCATCGGCAGTCGCCAGCTATGATCAGCAGCAGCAATTGCAGCTACGGCGAGGGACGTGGTGCCTTTGTGCTGCGCTATCCCAGCGTGGAGCGCGGTGGTGCGGGTGGTGGCACGACCACCACCACCACAGCCCACCCACGCCAACACCCGCTGCACGGAGCCATGCCTCTGGCGCTGTCTGGATCTGTCGCCTGCTCTTCGTCGACCTCGTCTTCCTCCGTGCCCTCCCCGCACGCACACGGGCGAGCTTTCAGCCACGCTGCGGCCGAGATGGAGGACTCTTCACCCCCGAGGGACTCCAGCTTAGATCAGTCGAGGAGACATCTCCTGCACGCGGCGAACTCGACCAACAGCGGCAGCAGCAACTGCGGTATCAACTCTTCGAGCGCAGCCGCCACCACCATCACCACCACCACCACTTCCCCCTCCTCCTCATCGACTATCCTCTCTGCACAAGCTCCAAGCGGAAGCAACGGCTCTCGCTCATGCTACTCGCTGATGATCAGACGAACCGGCTCTCAAGGCCAGTCTCACTACAACACGACCACCTCCGCCAGCAGCAGTGGCGGTGGTGGCGGTAACGCTTTGGGAAACAGCAGCAGCAGCGCCGGCAGCGTTGGCATCAACCCGGAGATGCTTGTGATCGGCGCACAGGAGAGGACATCGGCCAGGGACAGGCAGAGGAACGCCGAGGTGATGGCCGAGCTCTGCGAGAGCTTGCGCAACCGCGCCGAGAGTTGGGCGAGCAAGCCGGCCACGGTGCGAGACACCTTGATGGCGCTGTCTCGGAGCTCGCCGTTCGAGGTGCGCTTCAAGAAGGACCACTCGCTCGTGGGCAGGGTCTTCGCCTTCGACGCCACCGCCAAGCCGGGCACGGAGTACGAGCTCAAGATCTACATCGAGTACCCAAGCGGCTCGGCCAACGTGTACTCGAGCGCGTCCGGCGTGGCCAAGCAGATGTATCAGGACAGCACCAAGGACTTTGGACGGGGCCTCTCCTCGGGCTTCAAGTACCTAGAGTACGAGAGGAAGCACGGCAGCGGCGACTGGAGGCTGCTCGGAGACGTTCTGCCCGAGTCGGTGAGGTTCTTCAAGGAGATGGTGGCCGGTGACCTCTTGCCGCTGCCCTTCCTGGACAGCAGGTGGCCCGTGCTGCCCTCGGCCCTCTGCGAGCACCCGCGGTCGATGTCCGCTCCGGGTAGGGGCGCCGGCTCACGCAAGCGCAAGTCGTCCGTCCACCTCCACCTCAGCAGAGACGGCAAGATGCAGGCGGGCGGAGACGACCATCAGCAGCAGCAGCAGCGACTGCGGCAGCACTGGCTGATGCAGCCTCAAGCTGACGTCCTCGTCAAGGTGCACGGGTGCAGGACGTCCGGTTCTGGCTCGGCAGGGTTTGGGCAGCAGCCGCCGCCGCCGCCGCCCTCATCAACATCGTCATCCTCATCCCCGCGGCCGAACTGCTCGCCGGAAGTCACCGCGTGCAGCAACCTCACGGCCACCACCACCACCACGAGCACCACCACGAGCACGGGCGCGCTGAACTCGTTCGCTCAGCCCACGATGGAAGACGACGACGATCCCTCGTCGACGCACTCGCAGCAACACGCGGCGTCCACGCGCCCTCAGGGGGCCGGCTCGGAGGCCGAATCCGGAGGCCCTCTGCTCATCATCTCGCCACCGGCCTGGCGAGGCTCCTCCCTGCGCAATGGGGACCAGAGTTCGCCGACCCCCGACGTCGCGTCCCAGGTGTCGCTGCACGGAACGGATCCGTCGGCGCTCACCCCGACCTCCGCTACGGCCTCGGCGGGTGCCACGGGCCCCTTGCACTGCGCGCTGTGTCAGGAACGGCTGGAGGACACCCACTTTGTCCAGTGTCCCTCCGTGGCCGCGCATCGCTTCTGCTTCCCTTGCTCTCGGGGGAGCATCAGGTCCCAGGGGGCGTGCGGCGAGGTGTACTGCCCCAGCGGGGAGCGCTGCCCATTGCTGGGATCGAGCGTGCCGTGGGCCTTCATGCAAGGGGAGATTGCCACCATCCTCGCCGGCGATGTGAAGGTGGAAAAGGAGAGAGACTGAAGATTGAATATTGAAACGTTTTGCTCCTTTGCGCGCGCGGATGACTGGTTTATTAAAAAGCGACGTGTGATAATGTACAGCCCACATTTGTCAATCAATTGCTGGATTAAGCCCCCCACCACCTCATGCTGTATTGGTTGTGCGGGGTTACTTGATCATACTTCACCACGCTGGTCAGTGGGGGTCGTCGGGAGTGCGGGTTGCAGACAATGTACAGCCGTTCGTCAAACTGTTTCTGGACGCAGACTTCTCCCCACTCTGTATCGGTTGTCGGGATTGTTTAACCGTACATCATCATGCTGATCACTGCCGGTTGGTGAATATTGGGGGATGTGGATCCAAGACCGATTTCGGATATCGGTCAGGTCGCTGGATTCACAGTGCAATGTGATAACCGCTGAGCCACTTCTCCACCACCTCGCCGACAAGTCCAATATCCATGTCTGTGTAAGTCATACCATCGGCTTTGGGCTCAGTTGAACCCATATCTGGGTTATTGATATCACGCGCTCGCTTTGTGCAGCTTTGCTAAGGCTTACTTCGTGAGAAGGTAAAACCATGTTTTTTGTTTTGTAAAAGTCAAGGTTTGTTTCCCTACTCAAAACGGATGATAGGGAGGGGGGGTCAGCCCGTGGCTCAGTTTGCGGGCAGCAGTGGCTCGGTGGTTTGAAACGCATGGAGGTGAAACGCTCCCTCGGTTGGCAACGAGACTGTGTGTGGACGCTGGGGGGAAGTTCGCCTAAGCAATTGCAACAAATGGCCACAGACATCAAGGAGATTTTGGGGGAAGAAAAAAAACCGTGTAAAGTCCCCCCAGCGTCCACCCAGTTGTATACACACGACGCAATGGCGCATTTATGTATTCATGTTTGTTTAAAGGCAGTGCTAATTAGGAATGCGGTGATGGGGTTTTTGTTGTTTGTTCATTTGTGCTTGAGCACCACTGCCAACGCAGTCACTTCAAATCATTTTTGTTTATTCCCCCGTGTCTAGTAATGCAGTTATCAGAATCAGTCGGTATATTGGAGGAATCCGATGAGCTGTTAAGCTCTTTTTCGACGGATGCCCAGTTATGGGCAGGTTCAACCCCGACCCTGTGACTGAGGTATTCCCCCAGATCATAAGAGTCGTATAATGCGTTTCTTTAAATTGCGCAAGGTCGTACGAATTCGGGGAAAGAGACGATCGGAGGATATTCCAAAGCAAAGCAGATATCGGTGAACAAGAGCTTCATGGCTCATCGGATTCCTCCAGGATAAACACAGATTCTGAGAAGCAGAACGAGCAGAGGTGTGACCTGCAGGGTGATGGTGGTGGTGGTTGAACGCAGTGTGGATGAGACGAAACAGTCCGGCTGACAGACCGAGTCCTCAACGTGGGTGGAGGAATCAAGGTGCGAAGTTCGCGTGAACCGCACCCACGGTAGTAGCCATAGAAGCGTTACTGACAAGGGGGGTGGGAGAGACTGGCGTCGATGAGTGTGACGAGAGTGCAGCAGTGAGTGCCGACTCGGGCCAGACGAGAGCGAGAGTCGTGGGTCGGGGTAGAGTTGGGCGCATCCAGGAATTCATGGACTCACCCTGCTGGTCCCTTGCTCCCCATGCCGTACTCGTGTCAGCGTGCTGGGTGACGAGAGGTGACACGTGCTGGCCACGCTAATTGACAATGCGATATGAGACAGCGGCGTAGCTTGCTTGGTAGGCAATAGGTCCTGGTGCCAGGATTTAAATGACCCCCCCCCCCCACCACACACCCCACATCACTTTTTTCACCCAGAACCTGGACCCCCCCCCCCCCCCACACCGGCACGTGAGTTCCCGGTGCAGTTGCACCGCCGGCGCACTCAACAGCTAACGCCGCTGTAGCTGCATGTACGTGTGTGTGTTGGACTTCTTTCGCACCGTACGTAGGCAACCGTGCTGATCGTCGGTGCGAAATTTCACTTCATGCAAATCTATGTACTCTCGATGATACTCAATTTCACACACAGAGACAAAGCTCTCTCCCCTGTAGCCTCCAATAGGCTGTTGGGGCAAGTGCTGTTGCCGAGCACTTACGAAGGCTGATACGACAGAGGAGGGGGTGGGTGTCCAGAACCACGTCCGCGGCCGCCTTTGTCTCCATCGTGGCGATGTTTACACATCGCACCAGGTACTCGCTTGAGGCTGAGTCGACCTAGGGGAGGCCCACGAGCGGCTCACCGCTCCCCATAATTCCATGCAGACACAACGAAGACGACATCCTCACGCGCGCTCAATTGTAAAGTGGCACTTTACCTGTCCCCCTCCCCACCCCCAAAATGTGAGCGATATAACGGTATATATGGTGCTTCATGTACACACGTATTCATAAAGGCTGCAGTGCCCTACTTACAACGTTGTAGTGTACAAAATATATATATATAAACCGAGTTGGGGAAAACAAAGTATGTGTGTGATATGTAAGTGCATTGGGAAAATGTTCACAAACCACGTGGCGGTATTGAAATACATACACGGGAGCTTTGTGTCTGTGATCATTCAAATGGGCTGGCTCTAATTAACGTTCTTATGCTAATGTTGTTAATTATTTAAATTAATTACCCGTGTCTGTCGGGTTATAGTGATTCGTCACCTCGCCAGCACTTCCACGAAACGTTTGCGATTTGTTTCAAGAATCGATTCGGGTTTGTTTTTTTCCTCCCTCCATGAACATTGTGGGCGAATGTAGCGGCCCCTAGTGGCTGGAGAGGATCACTTGAACCCAATAAATACCAATGTATACGAATCGAAAAAAAACATCGATTACTGCACAAGAGATACGACATATGGTGAAATCGATAGTTATCGATGGATTGCGTAAAGTATTTACACCCACCACTGTTCCGTTACTTTTACGAATACATCAACAGACGTGCTCACGATTGAGTGCAGTGTACAATACAGCCC
The DNA here is from genome assembly GCF_015708825.2 of Lethenteron reissneri. NCBI lineage: Eukaryota > Metazoa > Chordata > Hyperoartia > Petromyzontiformes > Petromyzontidae > Lethenteron > Lethenteron reissneri. The sequence goes on from NC_083819.1 coordinate 2,080,457, forward strand.
TTTTGTTGTCAATCCACTGCGGGATGAGAGTCTCTCCACGCCGTTGTCGGTCGTGGCACTTAGTTCGACCACACTTCACCGCCGCTTGGAGCGCAGTTCGAGTCGACAAAACAGCTGGGACCCAGGACGGGTTCAGGTAGCGCTTGCCAGCTGATGATGTTTAGCCGTGGCAGGGAATCCAACTCGGGTTTCGAAGGGATCGTGTACCGCAGGAGCGATAACTACCGCAGTACGTATTAAATAATCGAATGCACTCGTGAGAACAACCTTCACAACGTGGACAAACAGGCGCGTCTCGCTTAACGAGCGTTCGTTGTTTTACGAGAATTCGCCATTACGAGCAATTTTCGCGGAACGCATCTCGCCCGTTGAACGAGACGCGCCTGTGCGGAATTGTGTTTCGTATGGGTTGCGCGCACCGTGATGTCTGTGGCGAGTTGATGGGACTTGATTTACGGTCCCATTGTTGTACATTTCTGCACGAATCATCACAACACACGCATTTGCTAAATGACGTCGACGTGTCGCTGTTTTATTTGATGGATCTTACGAACGAATGACTGTTAAGCCGAGCGATTCTCATGTTTGTACAATACCTTGTTTTTATTTGTAGCGGTCGCCAATGTTGTGTTTTGTTATTTTAAATTGTCAGTGTGTGTGTGTGTCTTGAGAGTTAAATTTGATATGTTGTTTTTGTTCATGATTTCAGAAGCATTGCTGTTTACACGTTTTCTCCTTTTAACGACGATGTTTGGTGCCTTGGAGATTTTTAAAAAAAGAATAATAAACATTTACCAGCCTCCGTTATCCCTTGTGAATTATTTTTACCGTCTGATATAGGCCACGCTTCCACGTATACTGTACAATAACAAATAATACGACTAATTACATCAGAGCTGTAATGTGCAGGCTCATTGTTTCCAAAACTCCAGACCACCTCCCCCCATCTAATCTGTAGAGAGAGAGCCGATCCAAATTAAGATTGATAGGTCAGTGCGTGTGTGAGCACGTGGTCCACGTGTTCGACGCAGACGCAGCGTTAACCGCGTCGCGCGCGTCACGTGGGAACGTGTTTAACAAGCATCGGGCGCGTGCAGCGTGGAACGACTGTAATTTGTATTTCATTGACAGCGAATTCGCTTGGAAGCTGAATAGACCTGTATCGTCATGGGAGACTGCTATGGAATATCATTGTTATTGGCTTAGGCTGAGAGGAGAACAGCAGATGGTAGTAATACAGAAGTTGATTTTGGAATCTATTCGCGCGGAGCATTGAGTGTCCCACCCCTTCAATTCCCGCTCCCTCCCCCCTTCCCCTATGCATCGGTGGGTTTTGTTCTGGGTTCTAACGTATTGCTTCATTTGCTCATATCATTAAAAAGGACAATTGCATGTAAAGACTTGAAGATAGTTCGCAGTGTATTCCAGCGCACTAGAAACTCTGCAGCGTGCATGCGTTACACGCGCACTCCACAGAGAAGGCTGCAATATGCGAGCGATTGAATCCTGGCATTTGCAAAGCCAAGAGTGGGCTGGGGGGAGGCTTCCAGACTTCCAAGGATGCTCGACTTTCTGCTGACCTCACCGCCACAAAGAATGCCCCCGTTGTGTTTATAACCTCATGCTTGGCAGCTCAAGTGGCAGAAGGACACCGCTTGCATGCAAGTCAGCGAGCGCACTTGCACACTCACTCGCATTAGCGGACATTGCTTCCCAAATGTACAACGCAGACACATCTTGAATGACTGGGGAGGATGGTTTGGCGGAAGGGAAAATGTGAACATTATAATAATCATCAGCATCCACGGTCCATCCGCTGCTGGATTAGACGCCCACCTCTTGCACGCATCCGCCAGACACTCCCAGCAAGGTATTAGTTGTAACAGGAATGCTCATCATGTCGCAATATATCAGCAGCAGTAAAAGCATCACCAGCATCACCAGCAGCAGCATTACGAGCAGCATCAGACATGGCAAATCCACTGTTGAATGAATTCCCCCAAGAGCCACCACTACTACCTCTTTGGAAATATTTGGAGAGAAAAAAATCAATTTTGATTGCATCTTGAGATGCAATAATCTACTTAGCACCTGCACACAAACTGATTTCGTCGCTCCATCTCCTTTGCGGATGTGCTCTCGGATGCGTTCCACTCGTTCAGAAAAGACAAGATTGTCTCTAGACACCAAAAAGTGAAAATTTACTTTTTTTAGTCCAATAGTTGATCGGTCTCTCTGGATTTGGATTGTGTACGATGGGGTAAAGACGTCTGGCCAGTATGGAAGAGTAGGCCAAAGTACGCTCCAGAATCCATTTCCATAACTCCCCCTCCTCCGGTGAGGGGTTCGCTCTCGCCCTCTCTCTCTAGTGGAGGCCCTTCCGCCGACAGTAAAGAGAACCAGACATTGCAGAGCTGCACCTTCATGGTTTATCAAGCGACTTTTGCTGGTGTTTGGTATCGGGCTGCTCTGTGCTTTTGCATCACAACTCCTCGGGAATCTCTCGGTGATCTGATGACGGGGATTGTATATTTCTGATGACGGGGATTGTATATTTCTGATGACGGGGATTGTATATTTCTGCACGTGTTTCGCAGGAGACGTGACACCATGTAGGCCGTTGGGTTTGGAATTCGTGGGAGATCCTAATTCGAGGAAAAATACTTTCGAAATGTTCTCATTGTGAGCACACACAACAATGAGAAGGGCCAGTGCCCGAAACGACGTCTGTGATATTATTTTCCTGTTAAGGCAGGGGTGCCGCTGGTGGCGAGATATTAACTGTTTCCACTGGTATACAGGAGGTCGTGGGTTCGATCCCGATTCCGATCCCGACCCTGTCGCCTGCTGCTGCTGTATATTTGAAATTTGCGATGTCTCTCTCCCCGTGGTCGCGTGGATTTCTCTCTGGTCCCTTCGGGGTTTCCCTCCACATTTAGTAACACGCGTTTAGAGCATTTGGCCGATATACATTTCCACACGCAAGGCCACTTAGTATATCTATCATTTGTGATAGCCAGATCGCTTCTGAAAAAGAACTACATAGCTCTGTGGGCCTTACCTGGTTAAAACAAAGAAGGAAACGGTTTAGTTTTTGACGAATGTGTTGCATCGTTGTGTGTGCTTGTGTATCACTACCAATGCATGGTCAATAAACAAATGCTGTCTAGCCCTTCTACAACATCACTACATCAAGCCATCACTCAGTCGCGATATTCATCATTTCAGCCCGGAATTACCTCGGTCAGTGGCCCAAAATACATATATTTACGCACCCGGCATATCACATCAAGTATCAATTTCGCTACGGCCCGTGGCTACTAAAAACCCGTGCCACTTTATACTCTGGTTCTACCAGCCAAGGAAAAATTGCAGACACGTTCGCTGTCTGTGTGCATCAGCTATGCACGCAGGCGCGTCACGGGCTCACGTGGATACTAAGAATTCATGCAAACAATTCACTGCTAAGAATTCCTCGCCGACCTCCCACCCTCTGTCTGCTGATTGTGCACATTTTTTAAGAGGCACCATTCTCCCGAAGCGGTAAATCCACTGTATGGGGCGTTGTGTGTTCCCACCCCTCGGGAGGGAAGAGCAAGCGAAGAGCGAAGGGCAGAGAGAGGGAGAGAGAAAGAGAGATGCGTGGATTTTAGAGACGGGAGATGGTGGAGAGTTATGCATTTATGTTGAACTTCTTTCGCGCCGTACGTAGGCAACCGTGCTAATCGTCCTGGGGATGGGAGGAGTGGTGGCGCAGGCAGACTTGGGGAGGCGGGAGATGATGGAGAGCTGGCATGAGGGTTGGTGAAGAGATGCATATGGTGGATGGGTGGGGATGGTGGTGGAGAGACAGACGCGAGGGTGGAGAGAGACGGGGAGAGGAAGATCAATGTAGACGGGTAAGCATAGAAACGGGAGGATGTGGAGAGAGAGAGAGAAACGGAGGGGTAGAGAGACGGGATATTGTGATGGAAAGAGGGAGAGGGGGAGGGGAGAGCAAGAGACGAGAGCGAGACAGGAAGACACCCCCCCCCCCCCCCCCCAGTGAGTAGGCAGCACCAGTGGCCACACTATATTAGTATGACCCGATAAAGCAATTTCACCGTGTACTGTACGGGGGGGGGGGGGGGCACAGACGCCCCGTGCGTTCAATAAACGGAGCCGCGCGCGTCGTGAGCTGATTGCGCGATGACTTTGCAGGACTCCAGCGGGCATGCGTGGGATGCTTGCTGCTTGCTGCTGCGTCGTGCATGCCAAAGCGATCCCGTCGCCAGCACGCACCGCCCCGCCGCTCCTCACAGCTGTCTGCCTGTCCAGCAAAAGGGGGCTGCTTTAACGTGCAGTAGATATCGTGTCAGGCGGAGCGCCGTTTCACGCAGTTATTTTCGGCATCCAGAGACATCCATCTCGCCTGATTTTGTGATCATCTGTTTTTTGTATGTATACTGCATGTGTGTCTGCAGGATACACATACATATGCTCGCCGGATTATAAAATAGGAATATGGTTATATAGTTATATATATATGTATTTGTAGGGTCATCATCAGCATCGTCACGGTGCATTGCCACATAGCCCGTCGGTGTCCACTGGGCATCTCGTCACGTGTTTCCACTCGCCTCTGTCTTGTGCCAATAATATAGCGTGCAATGATATATATATATGAATGGTATGGGTGGAATAGGCGTGTCTCGTGCTATAGTGATAGTGCCTTACGCCGATAATCCATACTCCACGCTAGCCTAGCGGCGTTCCGGGAATTATTGAGTGAGATATTAAGTCCTGGGGATATCGACGCGCAGGGTAATGTTTTAAATACGAGCTAAAGGTGCAGCCCTGCACTTGCTAGCTCACGCCCCTGCTGGTGGAAGAATCCCTATGAGAGCGAGCTCTCAAGTGCCCATCTAAAATTTCATTAAAGGTGGAATTTAATAAAAAAAAAATTTGTTAAAAAATCAAATGAATGTTTTCATTGACGTTAAAAAAGGGAGCACCGTTGAGTTATCACGCCTCTTGCAATGATCATGATAACCAGTGAGCACTCGATTATCCGTCATCATTTTATTATCTGCACCTGACAAATCGCATTTATATTAACCACATGTCGAAAAAAAATATTCCACGTCAAAAACTATCAACGTAAAAAAAAATGGTTCGTTATTTAATTACATATTATGTCTGTATCTCTCAATCAGACATCCTTTTGATGACATACCAACAGTCAATATGAAGATCATCGACATCATTAACATCTTCTTCATCATCACTATCACCATCCTAATGACGATCAGCAATCACTCAACATCATCTTGGTGATCCAAAAAAATAAACAAAAACCCGAGAGTGATCATGAAGCAAATTCTGCACGGGAACAAAACTCCCAAGGAATAGATAAATGAGCGGGCACTGATAGCACTCAGTCTGCAAGTGGCCGAGAACGAACGAGACCTCGACTCCTGCACGGACACGCGCCGGCCCTCCCTGTGCCCAAAGCGCGGCTCTCTGTCTGTCTTGGCACCTGGCACCGGAGTGCGCTGAGATCCCGCTGAGATCTCGCCTGAGTGGTGACCTCAATTCCAGGCGCGCGCGTGCGCGCAGAGCTGCGACTTCGGCTCGCTTCATCCGGCGCCACGTCACTCTGTGCCACTGCGTGCGGCCGGCACAGATAACGTCTGGAATATGTAATAGCCTGGCTGCCTGCCTGACTGCCTGCCTGGCTGCCTGGCTGCCTGCCTGGCTGCCTGGCTGCCTGCCTGGCTGCCTGCCTGGCTGCCTGCTGCCTGCCTGCCTGCCTGCCTGCTGCCTGCCTGGCTGCCTGCCTGGCTGCCTGCCTGGCTGCCTGGCTGCCTGCCTGACTGCCTACCTGCCTGGCTGCCTGCCTGGCTGCCTGCCTGCCTGGCTGCCTGCCTGGCTGCCTGGCTTCCTGCCTGGCTTCCTGCCTGCCTGGCTGTCTGTCTGCTTATCTGCATGCCTTCCGGCGTGGCTGCCCAAGCTATCACTTGCCTACCTACCTGTCTGGCTAATTAGCTGAATGATTGCTTTCCCAGCTGGCTGGCCGAGTGGCTGATTGGCTGCCTGCTAAAATACTTTCCTGTTAGCCTGCCTGTCTGCCTAACAATTCTCCCGTCTGTATAGTTGTCTGCTCACCTGACAGGCAGATTGTCTGCCTGCCGACCTAACTGCCTAATTACCTGCCTAGTTGATGGCTATCTATCTACCTCCCCTACTACTTGCCTCATTAATGATCTATGTCCGACTACCTATCTGCATACCTACCAGCCTACCTGCATGCCTACCTAGTTATCTACATGCCTGACTACCGGTCTGACCTACGTGCCTGACGAACCCGTGTGCACGTTGCTGCGGTTGCATGAGCAAGGCGCTGCTGGAAAGTCCGTGAGTCTCTGCGCTACATCTTACTCAGCCGCCACCCCCGTCTAAATGCCTGAGAACAATCGCTGAGATCTTGTGATCCCCCCCCCCCCCGAGCCCCGCACGCCGTCTTCATTTTTGGCGGTCGGTGCCAAGAAAAGGGCAGAAAAGCACAGCGAGGAGAGAGGCGAGGAGGGTGGTGCGGGGTGCGCAGTGCGTGATGCGTGGTGTGTGGTCCGTGGTGTGTGGTGTGTGGTGGGTGGTGCGTGGTGTGTGGTGTGTGATGCGTAGTGCGTGATGCGTGGTTCGTGATGTGTGGTGCGTGGTGCGTAGTGCGTGATGCGTTGTGCGTAGTGCGTGATGCGTGGTGGGCACGAGCTGTCGTGGCGGTGGCGGTGGCGGACGCGGCTGGGAAGACGATTTGTAGGCTGAGGGTTAGAGAACAGACTGTGCACGAAGCTACACAGAATGATCATCATCATCATCATCAGTGTCATCCCACAATCATTATAATAATATATACATATAAATTCATCATTCATCATCAAAATGATCATCATCATCAATTCATCAATGACTCATTCATCGATCCGCCATCATCATCTGCGATATGAACTAACGTTAACATAATGCACTACTGTTGTGGATGTGTTTTTATTTAGTCCATTGGCAGTATGTGCATCTGGCTTTGCTGCTGATCCATAATTAGAGCGGAGCAAGTCTCCCTGTGCTGCACGCTGAGGACGAATCCGTGACTGCCGTGGAACGGTTCGGCTGTGTTTGTGAGTGAGAACACATTTTTGTGGAAATACAGTCGTACCCCGATTTACGTCTCTTCCTTTCACATCGTTTCGCAAATACGTCGTCACTCTATGAAAACCACTACCCGATCTGCATCTCAGAGTCTTCGCCTCCACCACTCGCCCTGTACATCGCTTCTTTGATTGACGTCGTTTCTATATTTGTCATCGTACCTTTCAGGAACGCATCCCCGACGTAAACCGGGGTATTACTTTATATTTTAAATTGTGTACATGTTGTGATGAGTCTCTCATTCGCGATGAATCTATGATCCACGTGTCCCCCCTTTCCCTCTCTCGATGTCATTCTCAACACGCATTTCCCCGTTCGTATTTTTTTCCCACTGCTTTTTTATATTTTGCATTTGACTGTAAAAGAAAGGGAAGTGGAATTATGGTGGGACACGTCGTGGCTACAAGAGACACTTCTGCAACTGGTCGAGACTGGTCACGGATAGGGAGACATATTTAAACAATGGATATTAATACGTAAATATACTAACAACGTTATAAACACATACATTTAAAACAATCACGGTTAATCATTGCATTAATTAATATTTGCTGTACCTACAGCAGGCCGTCGTTAACAGGGGAATGGTCGGTTGGCGGATACATTGGGCTCTATGGAGGCACTACACTACTATACACTACACTATACACTACACTACTCTACACTACACTATATACTACACTACTATACACTACACTACAATACACTACACTATACACTACTATACACTTCACTATGCACTACACATTGGGCTCTATGGAGGCACTACACTACTATACACTACACTATACACTACTATACACTACACTATACACTACACTATTCACTACTATACACTACACTATACACTACACATTGGGTTCTATGGAGGCCCGTCGTTAAGCAATTAATCGATAACAGAGTGGTCGTTAAGAGCGGTTCTACTCTATACGGTATCTTGTTGTTATGAGGCAAATTTCACGGTGCATGTAGATTTCTTTACAAGTGCTTTTGCACCACTGCCAACGAACTCACTTAATAGAATAAAACTCAGCGGAAGCGTGCCACCTTGTCCGACTACCCTGGAAACATTTGCACCGTGAGATGTATCGACATCTTGGGGAGGCCTTCATCAAGCAGTGGATTGATCATGGTTGTTGATGATGGTGATGATGATGACAATATTTACTGGGTTTTTAATGCAAAATTATCAGTGAGATGGACATACACATTGTGGAAGTCTGCACATTTACCGGTTTTGCATCTCCATTATCCTAGTTTGTTTACAGGGTGACTCACGTACAGATGTTCCCACTGTCATATTCATGATCTCAAGCTTACATATCATTGATATTTGTAAGCAAACCACATCGGCTACGTTGGACAACGTTGTATCAGGAAAATGTTTCGGAGATCTAAATGCGAGTATCGAGATTTGATCTCTGTAATGTATCGTACCAATTTAAACTAAAAACTAAATGTTACCAGGTAAGGCCTACGGAGCTATATATCTCTTTTTCAGAAGCTACCTGGCCACAATTGATACCTCAACAAGGCGGCTTATCGCGTGCACATTAAAAGCAGCCAACTACTCTAAACGCGTGTTGTTGATTCTAAATGTGGAGGGGAAACCCCGGAGAGGCCCGGAGAAAAATCCACACGACCACGGAGAGAACACGCAAACTCCATAATACAGGCGTCAGAGTCGGGATCAAACCCAGGGCCTCCTGCATGCCAGCCGAGGCAGTCAACATCGCGCCACCGCGGCTCTCATGGTAGCTGCCTGAGTACAATGGTTTAGCATTACACAAAGATCAGCAGTAGACCAAACACCCTCGAAAGAAACTATCCAGAGCTCCTCCTAGTGGAGGCCCTTCTTCCTCCAGCAGTGGAGTGAGCAAGGTTTAAATGTGTCACTCGATATTTTCCGCAAGGCTGCTATGAATTGCCTTGGCTGAGTACGGATTATCTGCGTAAGGCTATGCCTTATACATAGTCGTTCACGTGAGCGTAGCCGAAATTCCTCCACACCGAGGACAACGTAGTGCGAGCAAGATGCGAGGTGCTCTCAAACAATTAGTGGAACGGGCGTTTCGGACTGCAATGCAACCCGTGAGGGCTGATGTACCCCCCACCACACCAATACCCCCGTTATTATGTCGCTTGCTCACCCAGGGGACAGCCTGACCGGGTATCGCGACTCTTTTTCATTTCTCCCGCGAGGGAGTTCTGGCTTCACCTATTGCAGCGGCAATAGATCATCCGGCGCAGTCCATGGTTGGAGGCACTCTCACTCCACCAACGAATGAAGGATGCACACACACACACCACATACATCAACGGGCACTCCCCGTGAGGTCCGTGAGTGGCTCGCCGTACATACTGAGTGGGTGGCGGTGGCTTCCCGTCGCCCTCGGCCTACTGCCCGCGTAGCGACTGCGCTCCCAAGTGACTCGGCTGCATGGTCAAATAACCTGTCGGTACTCGGCGCGGTACGGACGCGTCGTTGTGTGTGTTTTTGGAATTATGAACTATTTAAAGAGATTTCAATTTGGGAACTCGCCCTCCACCACCCCCCCCCCCCCCTCGTCTATGCGGAAGATTCAGATCCGCTGCTGTGGCCACCGATGTCCTCACTTATATTACACCCAGCGAAGTCACAGGATGGATGGCGCTACATTATAATTGGGACCAATAGCACGGTATACTTTTTGGCTATGGGATAAATAAGAGCCCAGGGAAAAACTCCACGGCGAACATACAAACTGCACCGCAGAACGGCCACCGCCGAGTCAGCAATGAGACCTCCACTAGGTCGACTGTAGCCTCAAATGAGTATCTAGTGCGATGTGTAAACATCGCCACTGGGGAGACAAAGGCGGTCGGGCGTGGTGCTGGCCACCCACCCACTCGTGCGCCATGCCGGCCTTCATAGGTGCTGCTCGCTAACAGCACTTGCCCCGACCGTCTGCTCAGGCTACAGGGGGGATCTTTGTCTTTGTGTTTGCTGTGCGCGCACAGGTCTCCGTCGCGTGTGCGCGTGCGATCGTGATGGTGGCCGCCGCTTTCAAACACGGCCTCAATTGAGCCGCACGCCGGGCAAATGCCCTCGTGTGCGATGGGGAGGGGGGCGATTGGAATGCGGGCATCGGGATGCGTGGAGCGGTCTTCATCCGGAAAGCGAACAGAACAATGGCTGGTGATTGACGCGTGCCGTACTAGTGCGCGTTTTTAATAATTGATTTGGTATTATCATCATCATCATCATCATCAATTCATTGATCAGAGACAACTCTTGTATTGTATTCATCGTGTAATCGGCATGAGCAATTGTCCGCTGCTCGATGAAGACGAATTATGACGATGATTACGGTGGTCAAACGGCATTGAGCAAACACCACGGCCTTCTCAAAATCGGAGGTCGGCTGTCTGTCCGCCTGCTGTCTTTCGCCGTTGTGTTTAATATCAAACGATTTTGCATCACTTAACACACACGCAGCCCCCCTCCCTCCCTCCCTCCCTCCTCCCCTCCCTCCCTCCCTCCTCCATCCCTCCTGCAGCTCCTTCAACCACCCCACCCCCATCCGTCACCCTCCGTGCGCCCGCGCGCATGCAAACATCTTTCTCTCGCTGTCTCTGCTCCCTCCTTCGTCAGCACCAAACAAACTAAAACCCGCCCCCCCCACCACATCCTCTAAACAACCACTCCACCCACACACACATACAAAGCCCCCCCCCCACCCGCCATCCCATCCCCGTCTCTCTCGCTGCTCCCAACCATCTAGATCGCCGTTTGATTTGTTTTTATTCAAACGGCCACCACCAGCGCCATTCCCGCACACGCGGTGCGTGCGTCCCAGCTTGCGGGAGTGTTGGTAGATGTGGGTGGAGGGGGGGTGTGGGTGGGTGTATGTGTGGGGGGGGGGGGGGGGTGTGTGGGTGTGGGGGGGGTGTGGGTGTGTGTGGGTGGATGTGTGTGGGTGTGTGTGTGGGTGGATGTATGTATGGGGGTGTGGGTGTGTGTGGGTGTGTGTGTATGTGGGTGTGTGTGGGTGGATGTGTGTGTGGGTGTGTGTCTGGGTGTGTGTGTCTCTGTGGGTGTGTGTGTGAGGGTGTGTGTGTGGCTGTGTGTGTGTGGGTGTGTATGGGTGTGTGGGTGTGTGTGTGTGGGTTAGTGTGGGTATGTGTGTATGGGTGTGTGTCTCTGTGTGTGTGTGTGTCTGGGTGTGTGTATGTCTCTGTGTGTGTGGGTGTGTGTATGTGGGGAGCGGTAGTGTGGCAGTTAGCGCGACGCTGCGCTATGAACCCGGCGACCCTGGTTCGATTCCCGCTCACGGCCAACACCGGTAACAATTATCTGAACCGGTCCTGGGCCTCCCCTAGGTAGACTCAGCCTCAAATGAGTACATGGCACGGTGTGTAAACGTCAACACGAGAGGGGGGAGACAAAGACGGCCGGGTTGCCATCGATGCTTTCCGCTCCAGCACCCCCCCTCGTTCGCTGTTGCAAACATTAATTCGTAGGCGGTGCTCGCTAACAACAGCGCGCTGCGCTTACCGCCGAAACTGCCAACGCGACTCGGCTTACACGGCGGGTGAGTGGGGGTGGAGGAGGGGGGGGAGCTTTGTCTGCTGTGCGCACGAGTGGCCCAGCCAGCGATGTGACACGCGTCCCGAGCGCTCGTGACGGCACTTGTCAGCAGAGACACGTACGGCGCAGATGCCGACGCCGCGTGGAATCAGCGGATTTGCGGTGCGCTGGGAGGGAGGCGCGCTGAGACGCCCCGCGTCTTGCCTGCACGCATGAACCACACGATCTCGCGCAGCAAGCCATCCGGTTGCAACAGCAATGCGTATTTTAGTTGTGTGTGTGTGTGTGCATATAGTGGGGAGCGGTGATGATTATTTGAACCGGTCCTGGGACTCCCCTAGATCGACTCAGTCTCAAATGAGTACCTGGTGGCGATGTGTAAATATCGCCACCGGGGAGACAAAGGCGGCCGGGCGTGGTGTTGACCACCCACCCCCTCGTGTGCCTTATCGGCCGTCATAGGTGCTCGCGAACAGCACTTGCCCTAACAGCCTGGTAAGGCTATACGGGGAACCTTTGTTTTTATTTTAATCTAGCGCAATTTATGAGCAGCAGCGGATGTAGCAATAGTAGCAGAGCTGCAGCCATGGTCAATCCACTGCTGGACGAAGCCCCCCCCCCCTAAGCAGCACGCCGCCGTCAACTCATCCCACGGCGATCCTGTTGAGATGAAAGCAGCCAGCGCCTCTGCCGCCAACTGATTTGCTGGCCGCATTTCACCGCTCCATCTCCTCTGTCGAAGTGCTGTCGGACGCGTTTCTCTCTATGTGTGTGTGTACAGTGTACGCACGTGCGTGTTTATTGTTGATGCGAGCACATGTGGACTGCGGCCCGGATAATGCCTCTAGCGTTGCGTGATGTTGTCGCATGTTTTCTTGTTGCAGTCCGCTGTGCATGCAGACATATTCGGGAAATATTAAACAAAATGAGTCATTAACGGCCGCTTTGTCATTCCATTGTTGGGTGAATGGTTTTTCCTTCTTTCTGCGCTGTGTGGGCTATATGGAGGTTGCTTGCCTTTGACCATACTTCCCCACAACTTGTCAGTGAAGGATGGTGAAGCTTAGTTGGGGAAGGGGGGGGGGGTGCGGGACGGATATAGAAACTGCTTGCAACTGATGTTAGCCGTGTCCCGCAAGTATCCAGCTGTAGAGTTCAGCACGTTCATCGCTGCGCCCTAATGCATTCACGATTTTTTTTTCCAACATTTAAAACCATATCTGCGTGTTTGTGTACGATGATGATTGCGTAGTCATCAACGTCCGGGCGGTGGTGGCGATGCTGCATGTGGCCTGTAATCATCCGGCACTGTGGACACAAGGAGGAGCCGGACCCAGGCTTGGCCACGAGAAAAAAAAATGTGGACACCACCTGTTCCGCCTGCACGTGTGTTGAACTTTTTTTGCACCGTACGTAGCCAACCCGTGATAATCGGTGGTGCGGGATAGAGTGTTTCCCCCTCGCACGCGTAGGCTTTCACTGAGTGTTCCGGTTTCCTCCCACAGGCAAGCACTCGTGAATTGGCCATTAACAACTTCATATGTCATGTGGAGGACCGCAGAGCTTGGGAAATTGTTGGCGCCGGCTCACTGCGTGGCTGGCCGTCTTCCTCCTCAACTGAAATTCCTCCTTCCCGCTCGTCTGAGATTTCTCCTTCCTTCTCATCTGACATTCCTCCTACACCGCTCGTCTAAGAATCCTCCGAGCGCATATGAGTCGTTCTCTCTCGACCAGAACCAGCGAATACTGTGCTAGCACGAGTTGAAACTATTATTAGGTTCACGGTCTGTGTGCAGTAATTACCATATTGTTGTGTATGTACTGAATGCTGAAGTTCTTTTCCACCGTACGTAGTCAACCGCGCTAATCAGAGGTGCGTAATGAATTATGAATTCATAATCGCTGCATATGCATACGGATACGATGATAACTTGCACATATTAAATGTGGCAAAACAAAATATATATATTTTGGCGCTGTAATTTTTACGTTAAGAGGAGCGCATCTCTTTTCGTGTCGTCTGTGATGGGTGAACGCGTCTGTTCACGCGTTCACATTCTCCATCGTTGTGCAGCAGTTACTTTGGCGATAGACAGAATAAACAGAGCAATCGCACTGCCAAATCGTCTCGCGGTCGCCGGATTTTTCAATGCGATGATGGCAATTGTTATCATTGTTGTACTATTTCACATGGGAATGATGGCCCGGGCAACAAGGCTAACAATTGAATGCAATGCCTATCGTGCAGACAGTGGCGGGGAGCATGCCTCACTTGTTGAATGATGCGTGTTGGTGTGGGTACCGTGTGTTTAAGCGACGCTCACAACAACGAGCGGAGCGCAGGGAGGCTAAAACACAGCAAGTTGGCACAGTAGGGGCCAGAGGTGGTGCATCTACCGGTCATCTCAGTCAGTCGACCCATGGCACGTGCTGGGTCTGTCCCGTGACCTCCTTCCAGCGGGCGTTCGACACTCCACGTGGCTTTAAAGTGGTGCACCTCGCCTGGCACAAGTGCCGTGGGGACGTCACCGCCACTTAGTGGCGAATTGCGCTTGTTGTTGATTCTCGCTCACGGCCAACACCAGTGACGATTATTAGCACCGGTCCTGGGCCTCCCCTAGGTCGACTCAGACTCAATTTAGTGTCTTGTGTGCTATGGAAACATTGCCACTGGGGAGACAAACATGGCCGGGCGTGGCGCTGACCACCCAACCCCCATCGTTTAACGCACCGTCCTCCATACGTGCCTCGCTAACAGCACTTGCCCCGAGAGTCTGTTGAGGCTACACGGAGGAGGATCTTTGTGCGCGTGCACTTGCGTGAGCCCCGCTTTACTTATTCATCCCGACGCGCTGCTTGTGAAACCTTCCACGTGCGCTCGGAGTGCGCGCGTTGCTCCCCCACCCACCCCCCCCAGTGAAGCAGAGTCGTGGCCACGCCCTGGGGAGCATCTCATCGACAGGCTCATCCCGTCGCATCCTCCTCCTCCACCATCTCATCCTTCCCTCCATCCCCTCCTACCCTCTTCCTCCTGCTGCTACATCTCCTCCCTCCCCTCCTCCCTCCCCTCCTTCTCCTCCCGCCCTCCCTCACTCCTCCCTCCTCCCTCCCCTCCCTCCCTTCCTCCCCTCCCTCTCTTCCCTCCCTCCCTCCGTCGCTCCCCTCCATCCCTCCCCTCCCTTCCTTACCTCCCTCCTTCCCTCCCTCTCCTCCCACCCTCCTTCCTTCCCTCCCCTCCCTCCCTCCCCTACCACTTTCCTCTCTCGCGCCACCACCACCTTGCAGCACGTGCTACGCTGTCCTCAGCTGCGCCTGCAGACAGTGGTGGGTGAGCGCTCTGCAGCGGCAGCACCCCCACCCCCTTCCTCCCCAAGGTCAAGGAGACATCGCGGTCAAAGTCGTTGATTCATTTATCGCGCGCATCGCTTCCTTCCTCCTGCCAAATCTCTCGGCTCGTTTGCTCAGTTGACAATCGACCTCCCCAGGTGTGCGCTCTCGCCGTTGTGTGGCGGCCGTCATCATCGTCAGCACCGCCTGACCTGACGTCTTCCCTTCGTCACACAGTGCACGTGTCCTCTGATGACCCCCCCCCCCCCCATAGTCTCACCACCACCACCATCATCATCAACGCCGTCTGGCTTAAGGCGTCGCCTTTGACATAGGCGACGCGTCCTTCAAAGACCACTCCCATAGCGCGATTACTACTACCACTACTACTACGACTTCTATCACTACTACTATCACTACTACTACCACTATTACTATCACTATCACCATTTGACTCGGCGTTGACCTGGTTACTCTGTTGACACCTACTGCAAGGGCTGTTGTTGTTGTTGTTGACACCTACTGCAAGGGACTGCCGTTGCAGGTCTTCTCGTCCCCAGGGTGCCACTCCAATGCCCCGTGCCGGTAGCCTGCCCTGCTCCACCCAGTCACACGTGTCCCACCCTGCCCACGTGTCCCACCCAGTCACACCCTCCTCTCTCTCCCTCTCTGTGTGTTGAACTTCGTTTGCACCGTACGTAACGAAGCGTACTAATAGGAGGTGCGGGGCAATATCGACGCTTTTTTGCCGCATTCTGTTCCGAAAGCCAGAGTTGTTTGCCCTGACATGTGCCACGACATCCCCATACCTATCTGCGCTCGTGTGCCGCACCTCCGATTAGCACGGTTGGGTACGTACGGTGCGAAAGAAGTTCACTTAAAATCCCAAGCGTGAACCACAGTGCTACGTCTTGACCTTGGTCATGTTGTTGATATTGTTTATTTAATCGGGACACCATCCTTCAATTTAACAGCTTCGACTTCACAGTGTTGGTTGCCATGATGAGGCTTTCATGTTTCCGTCACGTCACAATTGCGCGGTTGTTCCTTAGCCCGACATTTGGTTCCTTGCTCCAGGGCCCATTCGAACCAGCCAACACCACTCCACCCACCTCCCTCCTTTCCTCTCGCTCCACGTCCATTCCCATTCGCAGCCACAGCCACCGCAGCTCGCAAACCCTTCCGGGACCGGGCGGTAGCTCTCAACGTCGCGCCCTCGTTCGACATCGAGTCGCAAACCGAAAGCACCGTGGGACAATTGCCAACGTCCCAAACAAGACCCATCACCAATTCCATAAATAACCGCCCCCCCCCCCCCCCCATCAAGAAATGAACCTACCAAGGAAGACCTTGGTCCACGTTTCACCAAATCCCCCCCCCCCCAGGCCACCTGTGACTGCCACAGCCGGGCTGCATCGTCCACCGATGACCGCTTCTCTCAACTTCGCTGGCGGCATCTCAGAAGATTCACAGAGGGCGTCGCTCCCCACTGGCTCCACAAACCTCTGGGCCACCAACGTTGCACGCCGGCTGATTTATCACCCTGGCGGAGGACGAATGGAGACCGCCTTCTCGACCGCGCTCCAGTGGAGCGTGCTGGTAGCGTGCGGACCTCGGTATTGCAGCTGCATTCACACGCCGAAAACTACCGCTACGAACATGATACCAACCCTAGGATGCAACCTTGGGTACAAGAGACCCTGGCGTAATTAGAACTGCGTACATGGTTACAGGAAAGATATAAATCATTGAACATATTTGTACATACCGGGATCAATAAGTGATCTGTGTGTGTAAATGTTTGTTTTTGTTCCGCACGGTGACATAGGAAAGCCTCGACGAATCTCGTGACTCGTTAATGAATCGGAATCTTTTGTTGTTCCGCAGCAAGAATCCGATGAGCTATGAAGCTCTTTTTCACAGATGACCAGTAGGGGCGGGTCAGAGCGTTACAACAACAAACAGTACAACAAACACGATAGGAGTGCGAAGGATAGGAACGGTAAACAGATAACTAAAATACAGACAAATTAACAATATTATTTTATTTTACCAGGTAAGGTCCAGAAGCGATCTGGCCACAAATGATAACTCAACGAAGTGGCTTATCACGTGGAAATGTTTCGCTGCCAAATAATATAAATATTCTAAAGGCGTGCGGCCTTACCTGGTAAAATAAATAAAAATTAGTACGGATAAAATTACAGTGAATTACAACAATAGAAGTACAACACAGTACCGCCATGGTGTTATCGACTTCAGGGCTACGTATAAACAATATGTGGATATCTATACAGCATTCGAGAGAACGTGTGGAAGGACTTGCATTATTTTTATTTCCTCCTAAGAATTGTTATTTTATTTAAATTGATTTCAAAGCAAGTCAATACAGCTCATATGACCGGAGCGTGGTGTGAGCCGGTCATGCACGTGGGGGAAATCTCAGCGTCTGCCATGCTGCCACGAATATGATCATTGTTACACTGGCAAACAATACCACACACACGATGATTACTTCAGGTTGATGAAGGTTGGTGCAGTACAACAATGGAGTTTGCTGCACTGGCCTATGCTGCAGCTTGTAACGCCAATTACATCTTTTTTTGTGCAAGGTTGTAACCAATCAAAGCACCATCCAAGCTAAAACCTCGCTTAGCTTACGAGATCTGGCCCATTTCAAGTGATGTCGGTGACATCATCACACTCCGTGTACAATGCGTTGTGGAATTCCGATGGCGTGAATTAGGCGATGTAAAATCGCCAGTATTATTATTAAGGCACACCGACCTTGGTTTAGACCACCACAATTCAAAGCGGTGGCCACGTTAGCTGCATTATATTTAGGAATCATCAGTACGGTGTCGTCATCATTGCCTTCTGCTGCCCCGCGTCTCAGGGCTCCGTGTGGACAAGAGCTCCCTCCTCGACGCTCTCCTATGTGTGTCCCGGTTGTGCCACCGCGTGTTGTTCGGCATGTTGTCCGACGTTTAGCTCAGCCTGCTGGGAAGGACTTGAGAAAGCACGCTGCTCCAGTCGGCTCCTGCAGAGGGTCCCAGCGCGTGGCGTGAAACGGCGGACAGCATCCCGGACCACACGCAGTACAATACGACGACACAGTGGACATCTACAGAGGCATAGCCGCAGCAAAACATCAACAACACGCGCTTAACCGCTCCTGATGAGTGTCGTTCAGAAGGGGAGGGGGTGACGGGGGTGGGGGAGAGGGGGGCCATTGGGGCCGGTGGGGGATGTTCGCACCTGATAAGAACAGACAATTATCGCTCATTGCGCCTCCATCACAACCACGCAACGGTTTTTTTTTTAATTAACGAGTCGAAGCGCGTACATTTTTGGAACGATTGTCGAGTCGAAGAGTCAGCAGTGGTGAGGGTGCAGCCCTGCAAATGCTTGCTCGCGGCACTGCCGGCGGAAGGAACTCCAGTCGACGGAGTTTTAGAGAGACGGCCCTCGCTGGAGGGAGGGTATTTTGCCTACTCTTCCACGTTGGACGAGATGTGAGTACCCACGCTTTATCTCACGACGCACGACTTGCCGAACGGACGAATTGTCATGAACAAATTTACGCGGTGCCGTTGCGGCTGAACAGAGGGGGGGGGGGGGGGGTGTGGGGGTGGAGCAAATGAGTTAATAAACCGATCGATCGTGTCAATTGTCGCACCTGGAGATCGAATCGGCGGATTGAAAGTGCAGAGCGACGCCACACGGGGTCCCGTGTCCGGGAGGAGAGGAAGGGTTAACGCAACAGCACCACGGCGCATGCAGCCCGTCCCCACGAGCCTCGTTCCGAGTCTCGCTCAAATTAGCCACGGGCGAAAGGACTTGGTTTCGCGCCGTGGAAAATGCCAAACGTTTTAATCTCGAGTTGTTATAGAGCCATTAAGCCGTTAAATAGCCGCAGGTATTTAAAAACAAAAACACCCATTCTCCCGTGTTTACCAAGCGATCTGTGTCGTTTAACACGTAGGAGGCTTTTGCGATCAATATCATCCATGATAGAGGGGTTTGTTTGGAGGGTTAGATCGCGTAAATATATAAATGTGTCGTTAAAACCCGACACCTACCCGACACAGCCAACTAGTAAGGGTTGTCACGTAAACAGAACGTGCCAAACGTTGTGGCTTGGCTCTCGACACACCGGTGTGTTGTTCTAGTGACGAATTGGCCACGTTCTGTTTACGTGACAACCCTTACTAATTGGCTGTGTCGGGTGGTGGCGGGTTTTAACGACACATTTATATATTTACGCGATCTAACCCCCCCAAAAAAGCCTCTATTATGGACGATCTGTGTCGAATGCACGAGGAACCACAACGAAGGCGCGCCGCGTAGTCGGGTGGTGAACTCTGTCCATGCCCGGGTACCAGTTTTGTCGTGGGCTGAATCCGGCGAATTGGAGTTTGCGTGCCTCTCTCTCTCTCTCTTTCCCCGTGGTAGCGTGGGTTTTTTTCTCCGGGTCCTTCGGGGTTTCCCTCTACATTTGGAATCCACGTCACGTGTTAGAGTATTTTGCTGCTATGAATTTCCACTTGATAAGCCGCTTCGTTGAGCTATCATCTGTAGCCGGGTCGCTTCTGAAAGATAATTATGTAGTTCAGTGGGCCTTACCTGGTATAATAAAAAAGAAAATCTAGATTTATTGCCTGTGACATACCATCATCTATTAGCCATCAAACAAAGACGATCACTGCGTCGCGCGCTTTCAGATGCGCTTCTGCGGCCGTCTGGAACGCTCTTCTTTCCGATGTTAGGAATCTACTGGAGCTATGCATTTTTTAAAATCCAGATTGAAAACTAATTTATTTAAAACAGCTTTGGTGTTGGTTGGCTATGCACGGTGCGAAAGAAGTTCAACATATATAGAGGCTAATACAAATCTACTCGCTGTGCTGTCTCATGCGTGCGCGTGCCAATCATTTCACTGCGTCATTGTTGGCGTTCAATATCCCCGCGCCATCTCGGTGTGAGCCACCAACCAGACCCGCTCTCATTGAGGACAACAACAACAACAGCAACTCGAATACTCACCACTCACCCGAGTTTCGAGACTCTTTCTCGGGAGGGTACTGCCGCATTTGGAAGTTTTGGATCAATATTAATTAAGGATCGTTTGGTTTTACCTGCCAGTTGGCCGGATAGCGAACCCGGAGAAAACCCACGGATGTGTCGAGATAACGCTGCAAACTCCACACAGATGGATTCGATCTGAAAATTCGGCCCGTCCAGTCTACGTGAACCAAACCCTGTCCTGTGCTGCCATCTGCCGCCCCGTGTCTGTCTCAACCCCTGCCCGTGTGACCATGTGGGTGTTCGTGCATGTGGGGAGGGAATTGTGGAGCGGTTAGCGTGCTGCTCTGCGCTACGAACCCAGCTGTGATGGGAGCGATCATTTATACATAGCAACACACATCTTATTTTAAATGCACTAATATAGCGCCTTCATCCCAGGCGCTTTACAACAATGAAAACGTTTGCTGCTGAAACAGACGAAACAATGTTCATTTATTCGTCCATGCTCGCGTGCGGTTACGATCATTTATGAGCTTTCATTTGTGATAAATTTACGAGCTCGCACAAGTAATGTCTTCCCATTGCTGCTGCTCGTGATGGGTACTCTTAGTTCTTTCGGTAAAGTCACGTAGGTAAAAAATGAAATGAAAATTAATAAAAAATAAAACAATAAAATCACGACGTTTCGGAGGCAACACAAGTCTCCGTCATCAGGTGGGACCATCACAGCCAGATTTGCTTGCATAAAGACTTGTGTTGCCTCCGAAACGTCGTGATTTTATTGTTTTATTTTTTATTAATTTAAATTTCATTTTTACCTACGTTACTTTACCGAAAGAACTAAGAGTATGAATCCTTGCAGTCACGAAAGCTTCAAATCTAGCTCGTGATGGAGTCTGATGAGCTAGAGTCGCTGCTCATAGGCAGACCCAAGATGCGGCGAGAGTCGGGAGGCACGGATGTGACTTTGCTCGTCTTCGGCAGCAGGAAAAGGGATATGAACTGCTACAGCTGCTGTTTTGATTTCGCCAGGTGAGGCCCACTGAGCTATGCAGCTCTTTCCGAAGCGACTTGGCCACAAATGATAGCTCAACGAAGTGGCTTATCACGTGGACATTTATCGCAGCCGAATTCTCTAAACGCATCGTGATTCTAAATGTGGAGAGAATGACCAGGAGGACCCGGAAAACAATCGAACCCACGACCTCCTGTATACCAGGCGAAGTAGTTAACATCTCGCCACCGTGGCGTCCCCGAGGCTGGAGACGTGGGCATCTGGAGTGCCATCGAACTGTACCTCTGCTCAGTAAGATGTGGGCAAGAAGAAGACGCACGTATGTACTGTACGGTGAACTTCTTTCGTGCCGCACATAGCCCACCGCGCTAATCGGAGGTGCGGGGGAAGGACGGAATGCGTCGATTGTCGGAGCTGGGTGCGGATCTGCTGGTGCCACGCGACAGCCCCCCGGGGGCACTGGAGCGGCGCGCATCCACGCGGGGGTTAAGAGGACACTTGGCGGATTGCGGCGCTCATTGTGGGTTTCAGTCTGGGCTGGAAATGGGAAGAAATTACTAGGGAAACTCATACATGATTCCACCCCACTCCCTACTAGTGTGTGGGTTTCTGTATGTGTGGGTTTATGTGCGTGTCTGTGGGTTTCTGTGCTTGTGTATGGGGTTCTGTGCGTGTCTGTGGACCTTTCTGTTAGTGTTGTGGTCTATCTTTGAGTCAAATAAATTTTAAGAAGACGAATCCTGGATTACTTCCTGAAGGTAGTCTGGTTCAGATTTTCACTCCCACCACGGCGTTCAGAGGCGTTCCGAGGCGTTCCGGACCCCCATTTTCACCACTGGTTCCAGCTGAACATAGAGAGGCTAGCGCCGAAGAGGAAATCGTCGGAAGCGACACATCCCTTTACACAAAAAATATTACAGGGTGTTCAATCTAGATTTGAAGTTTTCGTGACTGCAGGGATCCATATTCTTTGTTTTTTTCGGTAAAGTCATGTAGGTATAAAATAAAATAAATTAAATCACGACGTTTCGGGCGCAACACAAGCGTCCGTCATCAGGTGATACAACCACAACCTTTTCCTGCTGTGGTTGTCCCACCTGATGATGGGCGCTTGTGTTGCGCCCGAAACGTCGTGATTTAATTTATTTTATTTTATACCTACGTGACTTTACCGAAAGAACCAAAGAGTATTACAGGGTGTATCAAGGTTTGCAGGTATGGGAAATTAAGTACCGGATAGCATTTTCATCCCATTTCCTTGTTGATACACATACATGTCGTGTAGAGTTCAATTGCAACGGAGATGTGTATCTCCTTATGCTCTCGGTTGGTTGAATTCGTCTGAAATTGGTTCACAACGTTTCCACATTGATACGGTTTGATGCAATGATTGAATACACGACAGGACTGGCCCACAGATAGCATCTTGAGTGGGTGACGCAGAGGCATCTGCTGGAGGCATGCACGCAGTGCCGGATTATCCGAGTAGCACAAGTAGCTACATGTGTAGTAGCTACATGTGTAGTAGCTACATGTGTAGTAGCTACATGTGTAGTAGCTACATATGTAGCTACGGGTCCCGCACTTTCAAGGGCCCTGCGCTAAATGCTTTCAAGCTATCAATTCCGCTTCAGTGATTCTGCACTTGCTATATTACTATAGTACTATACCGCCTTCAACTTTTATGAACGACCGGGTGTTTAAGGTTAGCGATTTGTCGTATTATCCGGCTGTATAGCAAATGAAAAAATGAAATTACATTACTATGCAAATAAAAAATGTCTGTTTGAATATTTACGTGTTTTTTTGGAATGTAGGGTCCCTTAATAACATCATGCTACAGGCTCCGCACTAGCTTCATCCGGCACGGCATGCACGCTTGATATCCCCAAATAAATACGCAATGGAGAACAATACTAAATAAAATAGTAAAAACCTATTACTAATACTAAATAAATTATGTCGATGATTCAGAATATCGGTCTTGTGCACAAGGCCGTGACTTAAACCCAAGGTCGGGATGACGCTCTTAGTGACGAGGTCGATGATGGGAGAATTAAAGTTGTAGCCGGAGCAAGCGTTTAAATCAAGCAACTTTCATCTTACTGTCCAGCCAGCTGAGTGATGCCACAATAACTCATCACGCTCAAAACGCACTTAGCCAGCTGATGTTTGGCCACTTTAGCGAGTAAAACAAATCCCTCATTGTTACCCCGTACTTATTCAGCTTGCAGAATAATATGTTGGAATGCCGAACAAACGATTGCGCTATTGCATGGGATGTGGTCACAGTGGCTGTACGGGGGGCATAGCTGTCAACCAATACGGCTTACCCCGTATTCTTGTACAGGGAAATTGTGTTTTGAGGTCCATACGGTGTACAGTCGTTTCAATACGTGCACCATTTTTTTCGTCTATTTATTTTAGTATTTATCCCTTGTGATGGGACTTTGTAGAATGGACGTTCAGATTTAATAATAAGGTCTGAATTGGTCTGTAATAAGGTAGGCACTGATAAGGCGTTGACAGGTATGGGAGGTCCGTGAATGCGTGACTCTTTCCATTGCTCAACTCTTCAGCATCTTTGCACAGGTAACTTTCCGCCCTCTGCTGTTAGTAATCGTGAACTGCGCGCTTCCATCTGTGGCGAGGTTGGTATTGAAATATTCAAACGATATCGATGTTAAAATGTACAGCGCTTCACCCAGCCACTGCTGTGCCCGTCACGGGCGTTATTTGACCATACTACACCATGCTCGTCAGAGAAGAACATGTGGGGGAGGAGGGGACCCAAGACTGGTTCTGATGTCACTCGCCACTGATGTTTGTCGTTGCAGGGAATTCAACTCAAGTGGGCGTGTTGACAGTGCACAGCGATGAATAATTCACCGCTCTTCCAAATTAGCTGTCAGCAGTGGGGAGACAAACGGGAAGCTCCTTTAAAGATTTTTCAGGTGAAATATTTGAATTAAAAAAATAATGCTTCTGTGCTACCAGATGTTCCTGGCCATAGCACTCAATCTATGATATAGGGTACTAACAATTAAGTAAAAAATGTCCCGTCTAATCGGCCTATAGGTGTCTCAGAGCAACATTACCCATTTGTTTAAAAGCGAGCAAACTCTGGGCTGAGTACGGCCGTCTGGGTGTCACCAGCGGTGTCAGGCTTGTTACACAGGACAGGACACCCTCTGAAAAGAGATGTCCTGCACCACGGCAGTCGACATGCACAGCGCCTTACCCTCCCATATGTGACCATCCCCACTCCTTCTTAACCCCCCCCACCCACCTCGCGTGTTTATAAAAAAAATTCGCAACAATGAGCTCTGCTATTAAGTGCTCGTACGACCTGTGCACGTCAGTCAGCGTGTTTATTGTTGTTATTTACCATGCGTTGGGAACGCGAGAAAATACAAGCTGAAACGAAACGAAATGTTTCCATCTGTGAGAGACATTTTTATTTTTCCAGGTGATATAATTTCATCCCCGATTACCAGATGTGCTGGGCAAAAGAACTCCACCAACGGCAACCTCATCCTCCCTATTCCACTCCTCCTCCACACTGGCAGGCAATTGTGCAGCACTGTATCCCCTCGGGAGATTTTCCTGCACCCTTCCCCAAGCCACGTGGGGGAGGGTTGGGTGTCGAGACGTCGACTACGCCGCGCCGGATGGCGAAATGACGCGCCTGCATCGA
Source organism: Lethenteron reissneri (assembly GCF_015708825.2). Taxonomy (NCBI): domain Eukaryota; kingdom Metazoa; phylum Chordata; class Hyperoartia; order Petromyzontiformes; family Petromyzontidae; genus Lethenteron; species Lethenteron reissneri. Next base: position 2,105,279 of record NC_083819.1, read on the forward strand.
TCGCGTCCTCAACTGATTTCCCTCGAGTCGCGTAAAAATACGGAGGTCGTAGTGCGTGGAGACGACACCCACCCCACACTCCTCCTCCACCGAATATAGACCACGCGGAGTGACGCGTTCATGGCCGTTTATGACGCACTCGGGTCACGTGACCTCGTGTGCCCGTCCAGTCACGCGACGCTGATTGGGCGCGTGTTGAGTGTGGGGGGAGCGGTGGCGCAGTGGTTAGCGCACTGGGCTACGGACCCGGCGAGGCGAATTCTATTTCTGCTCGCGGTCAATAACAGTGGCGAATGTTTTGAAGCGGTCCTGGGCCTCCGCCTAAGTCGACACAGCCTTAAATGAGTAGCTGGTTTGGTTCGAAAATGTTTGTTAAAACGGGTTTAAACTCAATTTTACTAGATAAGGCCCACTGAGCTATATATCGATTTTCAGAAGTGACCTGGCCACGAATGATAGCTCAACAAAGTGGCTTATCACGTGTAAATTCATAGCAGACAAATAATATAAACGCGTGATGTTGATTCTAAATGTGGAGAAAAAAAAATGGAGGATCCCAGAGAAAAACCCACGTGACCACGGGGAGAAAGACACTCAAACTCCAAATTACAGGCGTCAGAGTCGGGCTCGAATCCACGCTCTACTGTATACTCTTAGACAATACCACTGGAGAGACAAAGGCGGCTATGTGTCGTGCTCTCCACCCCACATCCTAGCAGCCCGTACCAGCCGTCATAGGTGCTCGCTAGCAGCTATCGCTCTCAGCCTGTGTGGGCTCTATGAGGGATCTCTGCTGGGGGTTGAAGGCGGTGATGTAAACGGTTCCAATGGCAACGTTGGCTCGACGTTGCCCTCCTCCCATACAAACGCCTTGTTGTGAAAGATCCAGCGCAGAAGATCGCTTGGGGTTTGATCTTCCACGAAGCTCACGGTCCACCCTAAACCGCATCCACCGTACAAACCATGGCAGTAGATGCGGATACTCTATGTACAAATGGAAAATAAATACACACAAATTCTCTAGCAGAACAGAGCGTACACAACGTGTAGCGACGCGATGCCCCGATCTACAAATACGAAGGAGACGTCACAGCGACGATGATGATGATGCACTACTCCGCCAGCTTCTGACGCGGTTGTCTGTGCTTGGCCACCTTAACGTTGACATCGGAGTTGTTTGCCCTGCGCCGACATCATCAGCAGTACGAAAGAAGAGAGCGAGAGAGGAAACCGCATCGGCGAGCGAGCCCTGTGATTGGCCAGCGGATTGGAATTCGTTTAACGGACGAGTAGGGACGTGGGTTGGAGAGTCATTGAAGGGACGTGCAACGGGACCTTGGGGTTCTCTTCTTTCTCCTTCCTACCGCTGTTGGTGATGTCCACATATTGCTCCGCTAAAGACTCCAAGCCGCGCGTGCTCAGCCAACCCGATGCAATCGCAACAACGAGCTGCGTAAATAATAAAGACGTGCGCGACCTGTCACGTGTATTGTTGTAACGTGCTGCACGTCAGAAGTGTGAATTAACACAACAACTACTACCCACGTGTTCTGCACGGGTGGGTCATGGCGCAGTTGCACCGCCTGCGCCCTTGGCAGCTCCGGTACTGGCAGGGTGGTGTTGGAAGAGCGCATGTGTTGGGTTCTTGTTGTGTGTACGCATTTCCACGTGGTGGCTCGTAAATGCTCCCGTGTCATAAACTGTGATGAGTGATTTGAGGCTATGTTGACCTCCAAGGCGGTCCCATCTAATAAGTCAGCCTGAAGTTTTGACACATCGCAGCCGTGTTCACCTCGTTATTATTCCCAGACGTGGCATTGGACGTACTTAATAACGCATGCCATCGGCGTGCGTTATTAAATACGATTTTGAAATATGTAATCCACAGATGTCATTTATATGCTAACTCTAACCTTGAGGAGAAAATAACATTTAAAGGCCTCGACTGCTCATGCGACGACGCAGGATGGAATTCACATGGCGGGGGCCGGCGAGGAAGCGGTGTGGCAGTGGTTAGCGCACCACGTTATAAACCTGGCCAACCCAGGGTCGATTCACGGTCACAGATACGTTCATTGGCGAGTGGGACATTGTATCGTCTTCAGCGGTGGATCGATAGGAGGCTGTGAATTTAAAGGGAAAAGATCCCCCCCCCCCACCACCCTCGCTCCTGGCTCTGGTAAAGTGAGTGACGCCACCCGCTTCGGCAGCGCGGGTGCTGAGCGAGTGCCGAGCTAGTGCCGAGCGAGCGGCAGGCGGACGTGAAGAGCACCGCCCTGGGCCTCGTTCTCACGGACCGCGCCGCCACCGCTTGCCGAGGGGACCGCAGATGCGCGTCGTCGTTGCAATGCGCACGGACAACTCCCGGACGCGTGAACGGTGTTCAATTGTCAGGCGGCCTCCCCCGGATCAAGACCACTGCCCCCCGTGATAGACACCACGGGACATCGAGAGGTCAGGCGACGTCCACGCCTGTGGGACAAACTGTTTCATCTTGTGCGCGAGTTTATTTTTTCGCCGCAACGTGGCGCTGATGCTCTCCGCGCACATTCAGAAGATTCCTCCTGCACGGTATCCATGCCGTAGCATGCGCCCACCCCCTTCCCCACCCCTCCCTGGCTAGGCATTGCCGCCCTCTTTTGGGGGGGGGGCTGGGTGGGGTGGAGAAGATCAACGGATTGAGAACTGCAAATCTGACCCCTTTTCTCAACGTTCACTTGCTTGACAAGAAACAAACGAGAAGAGGAACAGCACGGAGCGAGGCGTGACGCTTCCCTTGCGCCGTGAAAGCCCAGCCCAGCCCAGCTGCTGCTGCTGGGGCGCCCGTGAGCCACAAGCCGCGAGCCCCCGCCGTGAGATTGGGCTGGGTGCGCTGGGCCGCATTGTCGCGGTCAATCAGCCGACGCTAATGGACTCTTTAATCGCTCGCCGTGTGATCTAATCAGCTCCGATCCCACGGCAAGAGGGGGAGGGGGGGGGGGGTCTGCGTGCCCCCCTCCCCCCGACGTCTCACAGCTTATACCCCCCCCCAACACCCCCAGACAGCGTGGCTCACGCGAACACGAGAATAAATATTTGTTGTCGCGTTAAAATTGTTTTTATGCATTTCGCGTGAATGGTTATTAAAGTGCAGCCCTGACGATTCTTTCTCACGCCGCTGCTGGCGGATGGGACCTCCAAGCGAGGGAGCTCGAGCGAGCCCCTCTCAATGAAATGTTGGCCTCCTCTAAACTCATTTTTTATTTTATTTTAGCAGACAAGGCCCACTGATCTATGTAGCTCTTTATCAGGAGCGATCTGGCCACAAATGATAGCGCAACAAAGTGGCTTATCGCCTAGAAATGTATAGCAGCCAGCTACTCTAAACGCGTGATGTTGATTCTAAATGTGGAGGGGAAAACCGGAGGACCCGGGAAAAAATTTAATGTGGAGAACGCGCAAACCTCAAATACACAGCAGGCGTCAGGGTCGGGATGGAACCCACGGACCTCCTGTACACCAGGCGAGGTAGTTAACATCTCCTAGCTACCTAGGCGCCCCTTCTCTTCCAGGACTGGCCAGACATGTTGGACGAGGTGTGGGACACCCCACGTTAAACTCCACCACAGGGGAAGCGTCGCTTGGTCAAGACTAACAACGGAGTGGCAGCCAAAGGTCAGAACGTGCCCCGAGAGGGCATCCACAGTGGAGCTGTCGCGGTGATATCAGCTCGTATGCAAGTTGCCAGGTGGATGTCTACAGCACAGGATGGCTCGGGGAGGCCTTCATCCACCATTGTGTTGATCACGGGGTGATGGTGATGACAAATCATCACAAGCATAAGTGCGTCATCGTAGTCGATAGATATTGAATTCAACCTTCGAGAAGGAATGTAGGGGCAGATGCCGTGGGCAAGCACGTCTTTACAAGCACCCGATCACTTATTGTCATCATCGTCATCATTGTCATCGTCGTCGTCGCGTTCACCGACAAAATCATCTTACCACTCACTTACCGCGTGAGTTAACAAAACGCACAAATGCGTCCCAGCATTGCTCTCATTCTGCGTCAACATCTGCATCGATTTCTGCGCCACTGCGTTTTAACAGCTACTGCCCACGATAAACAATCGTGTCGCCACCGCCGTAAAAAATAACAACCGTCGCTATATATAAAAGAAACGATTTCCAACATCTCTCCTCTCGAGCAGAATGCATTTCACAATAAACACGGCTCGACTTACTTGCACGGCCGTCCGTTACACGAGAGAGCGATGCGTCCAGAAGCGGACACACCGAGAGAGACGGGTTACTTCAACTCACCGCACCGATGTCCCTCTCCAAGGGGTCAGGGGTCACTTGGAGACAGCAGTGAGTTTCGCAGCTCACAGAAAAACGCTGTAACATTTATTTTTGTTTCGAGAAGAGAGGGAAAGAGAAAAAAAACATCTAAAAGGAACACGCGAGATTAATGCGGGGGCGAGATAGGATCTCGCTTTCAAATCGTTAATCTTTTCATCGCTGTAAAATATTTGTTTTCTGTAGCTCTCGTTCCGCAGATCTCTCTCGCTCTCTCATGCTTGCGTTGAACCGCGCAAGACATTGCAATTGTCATGAGAATCGCAGCTATAATAGCGGTACTGTCGTCGTAGTAGTCGTAGTAATAACTACGTGGTGTATTTACCCATGAAGGAGGTCCAAATTCCGTTCCAAAGCAGCAGTTGTTTTGCTTTGTATGTACGTTACACTTCTTTCGCACCGTACGTAGCCAACTGTGCTAATCGGAGGTGCGGGGAAGGACAACACACAAAACGCGTTCTGTTCAAGGAGAGTACAGTCCAACGTGGCAATATATCCGAACGTCAAACATTTGTCCTGACCAATTAATTGTCCACACCCAATACGGAAGCCATGCACGGTGTCACTGTTCACGTATCCGACCTGTTCACATATCTAACGGTAAGTCGGATATGCGAATATGTACGGCACATGACAGCAAATGCATCATGCGTATGGCGGGTTCACATTCAAATCAGATCTGCACGGTCGAATTCATCAACCAACTTGCTGTACTGCCATCTTTTGGCCGTCTCTCAGCTCGGTGGATTCGGGCGTTTCACAAATCTCCATGTGATTCACCAACTCTTTAGCCTGCTTCACACGTTTGGAACGGTGTGTAGAGCAACACCTCATGCGTTTAGTGAATATTGCTTAATTCTAGATTTGAAGCTTTCGTGACTGCAATGATTCATATTCTTAGGGTTTTTTTTCGGTAAAGTCACGTAGGTAAAAAAACCTTACCATATTAATACAAGTATGCGGCCCTTGCCCCACCACCTTCTCCAACCATTATATAAACGGAGTGGTAGCTTCTGCAATCTCTCATTTACTTGATACAGCTGTCGTGGCTGTGACGGTACCGCCTGAAGACGGAAGCTTGTGTTGCCTCCGAAACGTCGTGATTTTTATTTGATTTTACTTTTTAATGTTTTTTACCTACGTGACTTTACCGAAAAAACCTAAGAATATCAATATTGCTTGTTGTATTAAACAGGCCTCCGTCGTTTGTATGGAGTGCTCTTGGCAATGACATCGGGCAACCGAGCAGCCGTTAGCGAGCCTGACTGCTGATGAGACAAATGCCGAATTTGTATTGGTCTGAAAATCCAATAGGCCTATGGACTTAAAGATATCCATTTATATGTGGACACAGAACAAAGTTCTGCTTATATTTGTTTTGATAAATGTGGGGTTCTGGTATATCAGAGCACTCACTGTCCTTTCGTGATCCATCAACCCTTGCCTCCAAAGATCTGGATCACCGGAATGCGACACCACACGGATCTGATGGGAGAGGCTGTTGGTGGTGTTCCATCAGAGAGCTCTTGCGCTGTGATCCTCGCACCCGACGCTGCCTCTTTAACGATCAGTCACTTGGACCATTTCGCACTCTCTCACGTGTGCCATTCATTAAAACCCGCACCACGAATACATTCACTTCGTAACCAATGCAACGCGTGTGGGACACATACATATGTGTATGCTTTAAATGCATATTAAAAATAGAGAGCATTGATTGAACGCAACATGAAATGTCATTAATGATGATTATTATTATTTCTTTACTGCCTTTTGCCATTTATGGAGAACGGGGTTGGGAGGTTGATGGGGGGCGGGGGGTGATGGGGGTTGGGGGGGCGGGTTTGGACCGATTCAGATATCACTTGGCACCGATATTGGCCGTGGCCAGGAATCAAACTCAAGTCACTGGCGTCATGGGACACTTTGCACACCCCTGGTGCCACGCGGCACCTCTCTTCAGATGAAGCCGCTAAATCTTCGCGTGAATAGGCCGATGGAGTCATCAGCAGCTGTCTGCGTTGCGTCGTCCCGACATTCGATGTCAATTCTGTCGTCTCTCACCTTGCCCGGCACGAGCGAGGTGAATGCAGCGGGACCGTTATCATTCTAGATTTGAAGTTTTCGTGACTGCAAGGGTCCAAACCTGATGATGATTGCTTGTGTTGCAATCGAAACTTCGTGATTTAATTTTATTTATTTTTATTTTATTTTTATTTATTATTTTCTTTACCTACGTGACTTTACCGAAAGAACCAAGAGTATGGAACCGTTATCCTTTACTCACGACCCATTAGGACTTTCACATTGCATTGTCGGACCGCCGCACATCCACAAAGGTACGATACAGATGCCGCGTATAGCCTCAACATTCACACACACACACACAGGCCAGCCTCTACGGTCACTGCACGAGGCCCTCCTTGCAAGTGACATAGGTGAGTGAGCGTGATCGAATTACAAACACAGCTGTTGGCAGGTCTAAAATCCCCCCACCATTCGCCATCCCCTCCTACTAGTATCCGATTAGAGCGGCTAAGATGCTCGTAAGAGTGATTGACATGCAACGACGAATGAAATGAAGACGCGAGTCTTGTTCGGCCCGCGGCCAGTAAGGTTCTGTAACCCCCTGGTCATAATGCTTACACATCGCCTTCTTCTCGTGGCCATATTCGCGAACCGTGCAAATATGCGTCGTCGTCATCATGATCATCGCCACCACCGCCATCATCATCATCATCGCCACCACCGTCATCATCATCATCCCCACCACCGCCATCATCCTCACCATCGCCACCACCATCATCATCGCCACCACCGCCATCATCATCATCATCATCGCCACCACCGCCGTCATCATCATCATCGCCACCACCGTCATCATCATCATCATCGCCACCACCGCCATCATGATCATCGCCACCACCGTCATCATCATCGCCACCACCGCCATCATCATCATCGCCACCATCATCATCGCCACCACCGCCATCATCATCATCATCATCGCCACCATCATGATGATCATCATCAGCGGCATTGCTGAGTGTGCTCGTACTGCGCTGTTTTTACTATCGTGCCAATGTGACGCCCTCCCCGCAGTTGAAACGCATTTCGTATCTCTCTGTTTATATCATATTCCGTATCTCTCTGTTTATATCATATTCCATATCTCTCTGTTTATATCATATTCCATATCTCTCTGTTTATATCATATTCCATATCTCTCTGTTTATATCTTATTCCGTATCTCTCTGTGTATATCATATTCCATATCTCTCTGTTGAAAGCGCGCTCAGTGAGACGCCCAGACAGCAAATCATCTCGACGACGTTTCGCTTTCGTGACCCAAGGGTCACTTCTTACGTTGCACATGTTGCACGCGCAGCCGTTTTGTCAATCCACTGCTGGATGAACGTCTCCCGATGCCGTTGTGGGTTGTGGAGGTTAATTGACCATACTTCACCACGCTCGTCAACACAGCTGGGTTAAAAAACTAAACTAACTTAACCATTGTATTTATTTACTTCATAGCTCAACGAAGTGGCCTAGCATGTGGAAATTTATAGCAGCCAAATACTTTAAACGCATGTTGCTTAATGTGGTGGGAAAAACCGGAGGACCCGGAGAAAACTGCACGCGACCACGGGGTGAGAGACACCGCAAACTCCAAATATACAGCAGCAGGCGTCAGGGCCGGAATCCGCATCGAACTCCCGACCTCCTGTATACCCGGCGAGGTAGTTAACATCTCCTAGCCACCGTGATGATGATGATGAGAGACACGCAAACTCCAAATATACAGCAGCAGCGGGCGTAGTCAGGGTCGGGATCGAGCCCACGACCTCCTGTATACCAGGCGAGGTAGTTAACATCTCGCCTCCGCGGCGTCCCGTGTATGAAGGGCTGGGCCAGGAGCGGTTTGAACGACGCTCGCACATTGATGGTAGCCGAGTGCAGGGAATCGAACAGCACTCGGGCTTTTATGTAACAGTTGCGTGGGGATGACCAGATCGGCACCGGGTGGGGAGCTTTAAAGTGTGCGTGGGGGAGCGGTGGCGCAATGATTGGCGCACTGCACTGTAAACTCAACATTATTTTGCTCGATTGCTGAGCGATATCCGAATCTGTCCTGAGTCTTCCTCCCCTGCTTCGCCAACTGCTTGGTGACCCGTCTGGTGAAGTATGGTCAAACAACGCCCACGACCGACAAACAGTTGAGAGAGGGCTTTCATCCAGAAGTGGGTCGACAATGGGCTGTGATATTTAAAAAACATTATATTTGTAAGCGTGCACGTCAGTTTGTACTTCTGTCTTTGCAGCGGCAGGGGGAGACACTTTATTTATCTAATAAATAGTTCATCTGTAAAAAGGAAGACGAGGAAACTTGCTGCGTAAACCCTCGTTTAACACTTTGGCTTTTGCGGCTAATATATAAATGTGTCGTTAACCCACCACCGCCCGGCACAGCCAATTAGTAAGGGTTGTCGCGTGAACAAAACGTGTCAATTCGTTACTACTTCAGCACACCGGTGTGTTGGAGAGCAATCCCACAACATTTACAATTTGAGTACGACGTTTCGCTGGCGATTACAACCAGCTTCAACAGGCGATGTACTCTCCAACACACCGGTGTGCTGAAGTAGGAATAAATTGGTACGTTTAGTTTACGCGACGAGCCTTACTACATTGGCTTTGTCGGGTGGTGGTGGGTGAACGACACATTGATATTCACGCGATCTATGCAACAACAACAAACCACCTTTATTATGAGTAATCTCTGGTGTCTGATCGTGAGCCCTCGCACTCGACAACCGGCGGTGGCACGGCCTGGCGGTAGCACGGTCGCCGCTAGTTGTTTTTACCGCAGAGGTCCACGGTTCGAACTCCAGCGGCCGCCCCGGTTAACACCGCGGCCGGCGCGAAAACGCCACTACGAGAGGCCCGCGCCGTCCGTTTGGCGGTGGGCAGTTCAGGACCTCGCGACGTCGATGACAAGAGAAGGAGCGAGGCCATCGCGTGGCGGCACGTCACGGTGCAAGTTTGACAAATTTGACAAAGCATTTACACCGCAAATTACTTGAACGGTGATTGTACACGACGATCATTGTCCCCGCGAGCTACGGACACTTGGCGGGACCTTTCCGAACAATAGTCGTGCGACTCGGGCTTTCCTGGGGTAACGAGGCATTCATCTTATTGGTTCTTTCGGTAAAGCAAGCAGCCGTCCTCAGTCACCTGAGGACGGCTGCTTGCGTTGTGGTCGAAACGTCGTGAGAAATGTATTTTATTATGTTTTATTTTTATTATTTTATCATTTCCCTTCTACGTGACTTTACCGAAAGAACGAAGAAGATGAATCCCTGCAGTCACGAAAGCTTTAAATCGAAATTTAACGAGGCATTCTAAATGAATAAATAATGGGAACGTCACTTAGCAGTGGAGTTGTGCTGTTGGAGTCTACACGATTAGCTGTGCTGTTCTCTGCAGTTGCAGAAGAGCGCGGGATGTTCGTGAGCTTAGGCAGCGGCTTTTATGATTTGTATTATTTGTGCAAGGGATCATTGCATAGTGGATAGGAGTAGTGATAATAATAACAATATAATTAATACAGCTAAGCATCATTTCTACTGACACTCGAGACTCCTGCTGAGGAGGGTCCCGCATCGGGATGTTTGGCCAATTCTATTGCAGGAGGAGTTTTGCTTTTTGCGCTGCAGGGAGGAGAAGAGGGCGGACGATACTGAGAGGTTTTACGCAGTCGGGGTTTAAAAACCTACTTGCCGTGCTGCCTTCTCTGTGCCACATTGCAGCCCAGCGGATTCGGGAGATTCGTAAAATCTGCCTGATCCACCATAAAAACGTGCACGTAGCCTGCAGAAAAATCCACCAATACCGTCTTCAACCACTGCACTTCTATGTCTGTCTCTTCCCTCGTTAACGCTCGATTTTGGAATGCCCTCCTATCACCTCTTTTCCCAAGCTGTTATAACCCTGCTCAATTCTAGACACATCCTGTCTGTTTAAAAAAAATAAAAACGTTAAACAGTGCATCGTCTTGACTATTTATTCATTCATCCGTGACGGGTCATTGATCCCGTTGACCAATGTGACCCTTGCAAAATATAATTGTTGTCTCAATGGTGTCTCACCTGGGTCCTCACATCATCATGATAATCATTACGAGGATCAATAGGTCCATTCCTCTTCCACTCGGCTATGTTTTATACTCGGTCACACGTTCCTCTCTGTTTATGCAAAGCTCTTTTCTGTGCTATATCTCCTACTATAGCGTCATCAATCTTTGATACCCTGGACATCCTTGCAAACGAGATACTCCATCTTCTTCTTGGTTCTCCATCTCAATGGATTATCCAGATACAATATTTAACCCCCCCCCCACCCCACCAAAAAAGAAACGAATCGCCTGTGGCAAAATCAAACAGGAATTTGCCCGCTATCGTCAGGGTCTACGGAAGATAAGCAGAGGTTGAACCTGGGTAGTGCTTGGGTGGGCGACCACCGCACACCCAAGCAGGTGATACAGGCTCCTGCAGGTCTTCGTTTGTCACGGGAGCAGGGGCGCAGTGCGGCAATGTTCACTGTTGGGCTGCATGATGGAGGAGGAGGAGGATGAGGAGCCGGTGGGACGTGCCGATTGCAATAAAATATCATCGCGACTCGCTCCCTCCTCGCCTCCCCGCAATGATTCACGCGCTCGTGTCCGCATCAGCAGCAGCAGCAGCTCGCGGCCTCAAAAACAATCGCGGGTTCCGTCCAGACTGCAGCGCATTCCAAGCCGATGCCTCTGTCTGATTCTCAATACCCCCCGAGACGTGGTCATGCGCTCACGTTCCCAAGCGCTCCCCCCCACCACCACCCCACCCACCCACCACTCCTCCACTTCCATCTGCACGTGGTCGGGTCGCGCTCTTACTCCTCTGCTGCTGTTCCGTTTGTTGTGTTGGATTGTTCCCCCGCGTAGAGTTGGCTTCGTGGTCTGATTTGTGCAGATAGCTTGATTGTATGCGTGTGTGTGTGCGCGCGCCTGTCAGTGCGTTGGGAGGGTTTGGGGAGCGGTAGTGCAGCGGTTTAGCGCACTGGGTTACGAACCAGGCGAGCCGAGTTCGATGCCTCACTCAAGGCCACCAGCACCAGCGACGATTATCTGAACGGGTACCTGGGCCTCCCCTAGCTCGACTCAGCCTTAAGTGAGTACCTGGTGCGGTGTGTAAAACATCGCCACTCGGGAGACAAAGGCGGTCAGGCGTGGTGCTGGCCAACCCGCCCCCTCGTGTGCCCTGGCGGCCTGGATAGGAGTGGGGAAAGCATTGCACTGCACTGTGTACCCTGAGGAATGGGTTCGACTCCTGCCCACGGCTGACATGTGGGACGTGTGATATCTGAACCGGTAATGCACCTCCCCGACTGCGGGTGTAGTGCACACGGCGTGGAGACATCAGCACTGGGGAGATATTGGCGGCCGGGCACGGTTCTGGCGACCCCAACGGCATCCTCGTCAGCCACGGCGGGCTTAATTCACCACTCGCTTCGCAACAGTTCATCGTCATCGGCAGTCAGGGTCTGTCCACTGCTGGATGATGGCCTAGCCCTTCCCATGCTGCTATCAGAATCTTTGATGTATACCGGAGGAATCCGATGAGCTGAAAAGCTCTTTTTCACAGATGTTCAGTAGGGGCGGGTCAGAGAGTTGCAATAACTAACAACGCAAAAACACCGTCGGAGTGTAATGCATATAAAAGGTAATAAAATAATTGCTATATAGATATGTTTATTTTACCTGGTTAATCCCACTTAGTTTATTTGCTTCTTTTTCAGAAGCGACCTGGCCACAAATGACAGCTCAACGAAGTGGCTTATCACGTGGAAATTTACAGAAGCCAAAGATTATCTCGATAATCTCAACGCGCGTTCATTCCAAATGTGGAGGGAGGAAAACCCAAAACCGGAGGAGCCGGAGAAAAAGATCCACGCGCTGAGCTGGGTTGCATTTGGTTGTCGTGTCAGGGACGCGGGTGAAAGCATTATCGACCTCGCCAGATGAGATCGTGCATGATAGATAGATACACACAGCACGCATTTAAGTGGATGTCCCTCGTGGATGTTATGGCCCACAGCCTACACTCACAGACGTGTACAACACCAGCTCTCCCGCAGCTGAGACAGTCCCTACGGCTGAACCGCTGTTGGATTTGTCTGCGCACTACAAGGAAGAGGTTAAAGTAGTCCACGCGAAACCACGTGAGATGTGATGACACGTGTGCGGACGGGACGTGCACCGCCGGATGGAGGGGCATCTTCAAGGCGCGCGGGGTCCGTGAGAGGTGTCTGGCCATTAATTCCAGATTTGAAGTTTTCGTGACTGCAAGGATCCATACTTTTTTTTCGGTAAAGTCACGTAGGTAAAAAATTTAAGAAATTAAAATGAAAACAACTAAATTAAATGACGTGTTGGTTCCGAAACGTCGTGATTTTATTTAGTTGTTTTCATTTTTATTTATTTAATTTAATGTTTTACCTACGTGACTTTACCGACAAAAAAACTAAAAGTGTTTGTCTGGTCATTCTTGGCCACGTTGGACGAAGGCGGGTTTGTGAATGCTGGGAGCACAGATATAACATCATAGTACAGTATAACAATTGATAGATTTTTTTCCCCGCAATGCGCTTTACAAGTGCTTCTTAACCTTTCCTGCAGCCTTGTACTCCTTTGGTTCTTAATCGTTACAATTGTTATAATGTTAATTCGTACATAGGGGTTTGATGAAACAAAGTAGTTGTACTTACGTGCCCTTGCTTAATTTGTGTTTTGATGATTTACCTTCTACAAAAAAATCTACTCATGTCTCGCACCTCCTGAAATGGCATCTCGTACCCCCCAGATAGGTGCGTGATGCACCCCAGGCTAAGAAGAAGAACCACCGCTCTATAACAACCTCTATACCACTTGCTGTTCTACCTGGCGATACCTAGAGGTCGCACGGACAAGCACGATGTATGCGTGCTGAACTTCTTTCGCACCGTACGCAGCCAACCGTGATATCCAGGCTCAACGCCTGCTTACCTTCCCAGGCGTGGTGATATCGGGGACATTCCGGGCTATGTGGCCACAGGCGATTGTTTCCCTGTCTTCTGAAAATCGTGTTACATACATATAAAAACAAACATGTTGTTTAAAACTTAAGGTGTAGGCGTTACCGCACAAATATTACTTACGCGATGTTATAGATTTTTTTAAATTGATTATACTAATGTTTACGTGGATAATCCCTTGAGACGTTTGCAACGGTGACGAGGGTATCACTGATTCACGAAGCCTCCTAGAAAGCATCGCACAGAAAACATCGCCGAGTCGAAACAAAGGGCACATCGCCTATAGCGGAGGACGCGCAGACATATCGATCACAATCATTCGTCATAATTATCATTGTCGTCTTCATCATAACGTGAGGACACAGGTGAAAAACTATCGAGCCAGCGAATCTAATTTCGTGGTGGTTCATCTTGGTCAACGGTGAGCACGAACATTCGTCGATTGCATCTCCATGCAAGACTGCGCACCAGAGATGGACATCGTGCGCTGAGGTCATGAGCGTTTGTTTGTTTGTCTAAGAGTACACGCCGTATATAAACACAGTGACGCTTTAGAACGTCAACACACGTTGTTGTGAAATATCGCGTCTATCTGCACGGGCACAACGCGAACATTGGGTGTACTGTGTATATGTTGTACAATATATCAATCAGGGGTTTAACCTCCAGTGCTCGCGGCCCACCACGATACACCCACTGTGCCCCCCCCCCCCAATATTTCCCGTTCAAATAAACAATAGGTCGTTGCACGCTGCATGAGCATGATGATTGGTACACACGTCCAACATAACGCGGCATCCATTCAATTTGCCGTCAAATGATGATACGACACGGACGTTGAAAAGTTTGGCCGATGTAGGTGGTGCCAAAGAGAGGATTGGCCCAGTTTGAGTTGCACAGAAACTCCGCCGATGAGTCCTAGTAAAGATGAACCCGGCACTCAATTGCTTTGTTTACCACGTAGGCTTTCGCGACCAATATCATCCATAATAGAGGTTTTTTTGGGGAGGTTAGATCGCGTAAATATGTAAATGTGTCGTTCAAACAAGTACTTGATGTTGTGGCTTGGCTCTCCAACACACCGGCGTGCTATACTAGTGACGAATTGGCACGTTCTGTTTACGTGACAACCCTTACTAGTTGGCTGTGCCGGGTGGTGGCGGGTTTGAACGACACATTTATATATTTACGCGATCTGACCTCCCTCAATGGAAGCTTGGCCCGATTGAGCTGAGGGTCAGAACGTGGCGCGGCTGTGTGCCGATGGCAGTGGCATCTGGAGGTGCCACGCCTGCCAGGAGGATTCCCGTTCGAGCCACGACTCTCCGGCCACGTTGATTGCGGGACGACGCAAAACCTGGAGGAGACGCAATCCAGAGCTTTGAGGAACATTGGGGAACCCGTTGGCTTCCGTATTTCTAATGTAGAAAGCGCTGTGCAGTCCACGCGTTTTGCATCGATGTATGTTGAACGTCTTTCTCGCCGCACGTAGCCAACCGTGCTAATCGGAGGTGCGGGGGGAAGGACAACAAACTAAACACGACAAAGCATGCCTGTGGGGAGCGGTAGTGTGCCGGTTCCGGGGCTCCCCTAGGTCGACTCAGCCTCAAATGAGTACCTGGTGCGATGTGTAACCACCGGCACTAGAGAGATAAAGGCGGCAGGGCGTGGTGTTGGCCACCCACCACCTCGCGTGCCGTGCCGGCCTTCATACGTGCTCGCTAACAGCACTTGCCCCTACAGTCTGTTAAGGCTAAATAGGGGATCTTTGTGTTTTTGTGTGTGTGTATGCGTGTATGTGTGTTTATGTATGTGTGTGTGTATGTGTGTGTATAGTGGGGAGCGGTAGTGTAGCGGTTAGCGCGCTGCGCTATGAATCTGGCGACCCGGGTTCGATTCCCGCTCACGGGTAACACCAGTGACGATTATCTGAACCGGTCCTGGGCCTCCCTTAGGTCGACTCAGCCTTAAATGAGTACCTGGTGCAGTGTGTAAACATCGCCACTGGGGAGACAAAGGCTGTCGGGCGTGGTGCTGGCCACCCACCCCCTCGTGTACCGTTCCGGCCTTCATAGGTGCTCGCTAACAGCACTTGCCCCTACAGTCTGTTAAGGCTATACGGGGAATCTTTTATCTTTGTGTGTATGTGTGTGTGTGTGTATGTGTGTGTATGTGTGTGTATGTGTGTGTATGTGTGTATGTGTGTGTATGTGTGTGTATGTGTGTGTATGTGTGTGTATGTGTGTGTATGTGTGTGTATGTGTGTGTATGTGTGTGTATGTGTGTGTATGTGTGTGTGGAAGCGTCAGCGTGGTGGTTAACACACTGCCCTACGAACCTGGCGAACTGAGTTCGATTCCTGCTCACGGTCAACATCGGTCGCGAAATCTCTGTACCGGTCATTGGGGTCACGCTCGGTTGATTCCGCCTTTAAAAATAAACTAGGACCCGGTTCGCTGTGTAAATATCAGAGACAAAGGCGTGCGTTACTTCGCAAGCTTGTTTGCCGTGTTGCGTTCTCGTCCGAATGGTCGGCAGGTCCACGCTCTAAATGCGTCCAGGTGCAGTTGATTCATAGTCGCAGTGCGAGCACGTGTAGTGCATGAGTCGAGGTCGTCGGGTGTCACGAGGGGGCACATCCAGGAGCGGGAGGGGGCGTCAAGGGGATGAAGGGGACCCTTTATAAACAAGGGGTCCCGCGTGCACCCCCCGAGAACTGCCCTGCAGGAGACCATTAACCTCCAGACTCGACCCTCCCGTCAAACCTTGGCCCGTGCACTAAACCCCCTCTGGCCGCACACACGGCCCGGCTGCTCTCACAGCCCCGAGTCCTGCTCAAGTCGAGAGCTCTGAGCCTCTCTGCAGGATGCCCCATTCAGTCGCCACGTGGGCATCACCTGGACTATTGCGCACGTGGAGCGGTGGCGCTGTGGTTAGCGCACTCCGCCATACACTGTAGCTAATATCGGTGGCGAGTGATATCTTAACCGGTCCTTGCAAAGGCTGTCACCCCCCCTGCCTTCGTTAAATTACCATTGACCAGCGTGGTGAAGTATGGCTGAACATGCCCCATGGCTGACACGGCGTGGGAGACATCTTTATCCAGCAGTGGATAATTATTATTAGGTTGTGTTGCACAAGTAACAATAAACTCACGCTCCGATTCAATGGTAGAAAATCCTTGTAGTTCTCTCTGGTTCATTGGAGAAGGCGGAGTAGCGATGCTCGTGGGGTTAGAGTTAAACCTTGACACAGAGGTGGCCCCTTTGTAAAAGAGCGCAAATGAGCGTTCAATTAAATAGGTGAGATTTTCATTAGGCGAGTGTGTCTGTGTGTGTGCTAATGAGAGTGTATACGCGCGCGCGCACGTGTGTGTGTATTAAATGATGTTTGCACCCATCAGGAACACAGTCGCATTAGTGAAGAACTGAACGCCGTCAGGTAATCGACAAGGGTTAATTGACGATGGTTGCTCGATGATAATTATGATTGATGAGGGTCATGATTTTCGATGGTTGTCAATGGTATTTTACAGTTATTTAACTGTACAGTGCTGTTAGCGAGCACCTGATAGCAGCCTAGCACACACACACACACCCCTACCTACCGCCTTTGTTTCTCCGTTACTGCCATTGCCACAATTCTGCAGCGGATGTTCGTTTTAGTCCGAGCCGACCTATACGAGGCCCAAGCCATACCAGCAATGTAAAGATCCTGATCCTTGGCAAAGTCTTTAAACCGACTGATGGGGGAACGTGCTGTCGGCGAGAATATGTATGGCAAGAACCACAGCGGTTCTGATAATTGCCCACCGCTCTCTAGCCAGTGAAGTAAGACCGAGTCGAGCCAGTGAGACTTCACGACAGATCCAGACACCGCGTGCCGCTATTGTCAGCACGGATTGAGAATCTAGCGGAGGGAAGGCGCGGTGACTACTGCGCCAGCAGACCCACCCACGCACACTGCCGGATGAAAGCGTCTCCTCTCCAGGGTTAGTAACGTGAATTGTTTGAACATACTTCACTAAGCTGGCCACTCTGGGTTGGCTTATAGGAGGCAACTGTAGATGTCTGCATCGTTTGCCACTGATATTGTACGTGGCTGGGAATCGAACCCAGGTGGCCGGTGTTGGTAACGCTGTGCGTTAACCACTGCTCCCTACCGCAAGTACCCGAATTCAGAGACACAGAGACTCACGCGCACTCAGAGACACAGAGGATCACGCGCACACAGAGACACAGAGACTCACGCGTACACAGAGACACAGAGAGACTCACGCGTACACAGAGACACAGAGACTCACGCGTACACAGAGACACAGAGAGACTCACGCGTACACAGAGACACAGAGACTCACGCGTACACAGAGACACAGAGACTCACGCGCACACAGAGACACAGAGAGACCCACGCGTGCATGCGGTGGGGGTGGATTGATGGAGAGGGGGGAGGTGGCGGTGTAGGGGCGCTGCGCTACGAACCCAGCGATCTTGGTTCGGTTCCCGCTCACGGTCAACGCCAGTGACGATTATCTGAACCGGTCCTGGACCTCTCCTAGGTCGACTCAGCCTCAAATGAGTACCTGGTGCTGTACGTAAATATCGTCACTGGGGAGACAAAGGCGGACGGGTGAGGCGCTGCCTATCCACCCCCTCGTCTGCCGTGCCGTACTTCATAGGTGCTCGCAAACATCGCTTGCCCCAACAGTCTGTTAAGGCTACACGGGGAATCTTTGTCTTTGATGGATTGTGGAGGGAGAAGGGAGGAGGAGGAGGAGGAGGCGGGGGATGAATGGTTAGCGGCGGCTGCTCGCCTCTTGCGCTCCACAAGCGGCGCAGTCGTGCTCAGACCGGCACGGAGGAGAGAGGCATTCCGTGCGCGCGTCTCGCGTTCTTCAGCACCATCACCATCCGCAAGCATCAGCCGGCCAGCCGGCGTTGTGTACACAGACATCGGCTGTTGCGCACAATGTAGCCCGGACGAATACAACGGTGTCTTCTCAACACAATAATAATAACTCTACGTTGTGTTGAATTCTCTCCGGCTACCTCCTCCGTATTACAGCGGCAGCGAGAGAGAGAGGGGGGGCAATACGTTGGATGGGGCAAACCGAATGCAGATAGGCTCTGCAATCGAGACGTACGCCTGCAACGAATAAGACACAGCGTGGGTCACGACACGATCACGCATCTCGCGCGCGCGGCGGGTGCATCGCAAGCCAGCCATGTCGGTGGGCGTGGAGGTGTCGCGCGAGAGGGTCGACGGGACACCGCAAGACGCGGCCGCGCCTCTGTCGCTGCCGCTGTCCGCTGCCGGAGCCGCCCCGCGACTCACCGCCATCCGACTCGAGTCTGCGCTCGCCGGAATCCGTCACCTCGAGAGTCTCAAGCGGCGCCAGGGGGCGCTGGTTCGTGCTGCCCTGCACGGCCCCTTCGCTGGGCAAGGGCACGGCCAGGGGCAAGTCCAGGGGGGGCAGGGTCGTCCAGACTCGCCCCCGTGCCCCCTGGGAGGGCGCGACTGGCTGTACGCGCTGCTCGTGGGACCGCACTTGGTGAGTTATCACCGAGCACTGAGTTGTGATTTTAGTGACGGTGGTGATGATGATGTCGCGGGGGAGCGGTGGCGCAGCGGTTAGCATCGCGCTGCGAACCTGTGCGACCCGAGTTGAGATTCGCGAACACGGCCAACTCATGCCGGTGGCGAGCGATGTCCGATACGGTGCTGGGCTTCGCCTCCAGCAGCCCGCGATGACCGGCGTGGTGATGTACGGCCTAAGCAACGCTCGTGACTGGCGGCGACGTGGAGAGACATTCATTCAGCAGTGGAGTGACAAAAGGCTGTGCACCCTACGTAACTAAACGCTACTGCTCCTTATTTAAAGCCGCACTGCGTCTCGAGGCTGCTCCTTAGGAGGGTCCTGCGCTTTCACGTTTGGCCAATTTCCTCCGATGAGAGAGTTGGCAATGTGGGAGGAAACCGGAGTTCCCGGAGAAACCCCACCGCGCACCGAGAGGATGCCACTCACAGCTCCGCACGGATGGATTGCGACCAAATTTGCTGTGCTGTCATTATCCTGGCCACCTGGCCGAGCACTACTGAGTTTGGAAGTTTCGCAGATCTCTCCGTCGATCCACTAACCCTTGCCTCAAAAGTGCCGGATTGCGAACTCACACGATGGGTGCTATCATAGATGTGTGTGTGTGCTGTGTGCTCGTGACTTTGCCTTCCTACATGGTCAGCCATTTCTCAATGCACTGCTGGACAAGGTCCTCCCCGCGCCGTTCGGGTCGTGCGGGTAGTTTGACCATACTTCACCGCGCTGGTTCCGCGTGCGTTGGTGAAGGCGGGGAGGGTTGACGGGGGGACACGGGCTACGTTGTGGGCAGTAGAGGGCATGGCGGTAAGATCCATTGTTGTACGGTAATGTGCATTGTTGTACTGCACTTCTATGCGACGGACACATCCCGTGCGATATGTACGGTGTTCATTTTATAGCCCTGAGCCAGTCAGTGCGCTGGTGGAAATGTCACGTTCCTATGTCATGCCCAACCACAGTTTGGTACCCGGTTTACCGACCACCTGTGCAGATTGTGTGAAGGCGTGGAAATGTCATTTGTTTTTTTATTGTTTTTGTTTCCTCCAACTAATTGACATATGTGTGACCACGTGGCCTGTGCGTCACTGACCTGCTCCCTCCCGACAAGCGAGGAGCTGTCGACTCTAACAAGCAAAAAACAATGCTCGCTTTAAAATAAATAAAAAATTCCATCTCCCTTTTGTTTGATTTCTTACGCCAGCTCGGCTAATCCGCAATCCTGAGAATTCGCGCGCGCGGGTGCGCGAGAGATGTACCGCCCAGTGCTTTGAGTTCATCCGGAACAGTCCGTGAAAGCTGTTCCCGAATTTAAAGACGCGACGTCCACCTCGCCTCGTGTTGTCCTCACGACGCCGCTGCGGTGGCGTGTGCGGTGGCGTGCTCATGGGATCACAGCAACACAGGGTACAATGTTGTAGGATTTATTATCGATGATCATTGCACCGTGCACTCTAGTGGTAGTGCCTTATGCCGCTAATGTATGCACGTTGCACTTATTTTCGCACCGCACGCATGCAAGCGTGATAATCGCGATGTGCGGGATAACCAGAACCCCAAGCTTGCCTAGCAGCAGCAGCCTTCAGGAACATACCGAGTGATATTTTAATCCGTGGTTAACTGTGTCGCATGCGTTACACACGCGGAGAGTTCTGTAGGTTCTGCAAGTTGCTGAGTCACGCTGGAACTAGTTTAGGGCTCCATCAGCAGAGAGACGGGGTGGAAACCTCGTGTGTTGTGCGGTGGTCGAACTTATTCCAGATGTTTAGTCGAGAAAGGCACAATTCAGAGGCGCAGAGAGCTCTCGGTTAGTATTTCCCACGTCGTCGTTCAGACTAACGCGGCTTGCCTCTGCTCGTGTTGAGTAAAGGTCCCCAGTATCGATTACAGGAGTCGTGCCCGCCTAACGCCATTCCATTGCAGTCTTACGGCGAGGCTTGTGTTGTATCGATCCTCTCTTGCGCGACAATTACAGATCGCATTATTTACTCGCAGCCGCGTGTCAGTCAATCCAGTCGACGAAGACCTCTCCCATCGCCGTGTGGATGATCATGTGTTGGTTGTTCGCCCACGCTCTGGGCTGTGTGGTTGGCGAAGGGGTCGGCCAGGTGAGACTGGTTTCGACATCACTCGCTCGCCACTGACGTGATAGCCGTGGCCGGGAGTTGAACTCATGGTGACCAGCATCATCGTGCAGTGTGCTAACCACCGTGACGCCGGCTCCACAGCCCACCGCAATAACAAATGCACGGTCACATTTGTACTGCCGAGCGGCAGTGTTACCACGGAGCGTGAATCACGCCTTGCCTTCCACAAGCAAGAGGGAAATCGTAACCCCAGACACACACAAAGAAGAGACGGACGCGTACATCAATCCGTTTAACGACGCCCTCTATTTTACGCATCACGAATTGTTTGTTTTTTTACACACGCGGGGAGCCGTTGCGGTACAATGGCTCAAATATTACATTTCCATCCCACCGCTGTCTTCCCACCACACAAGCAGCGAGGCGGACATCCTCTCTCTGCCATTAATGAGAGGAGAGAGAGAGAGACGCGCGCGCCGTTGTGTTCATTGTTTATAGAATTGCGAGCTGTGTACAAACCCCAGCGGACAGCCCTTTGATGGCTGTGGAGCGTTTGATATTCCGCATCCGCGATGCGAGAAATGCAAATGCTGCAATACCGGCTCTCAATAAACCACCAGTGTATCCGTCTGTGCTATCGTATGCCTCGTCTCGCGTATTCCTGTAAGGGTTGTTTTTTTATTGCCGCAGAAGTATCCACGTTGAGTAATGAAGGGAGTTGAGTTGAGCAGTGGAGCAGTGGTTCGCGCTCTGCGCTATGAACCCGGCGATTTTAACATCGAATCCCATTCATGGTAAAAATCAACGGTGAGTGGCATCTAAACCAGGTCCTCAGGTTGCCCTTCACCGACTCTCAATAACCAGTGTGCTGAAGTATGGTCAATCAACCCCAATGATCGACACATTCTGGGGAGGCCTTCTTACAGCATTGTATTGACAAAGGTCTGTAAAAATTTTAACGAAAGGGATGGAACGTGTCCGATTGGTACGTCGGCCGAGGAGATGGAGCACTCAAATCAATCAGTGTTCAGCTGAGACGTGACCTCCATCCAACAGTGGATTGATCATGGCCGATGATGATAATGCTGATGGAGCAAGGACAGCATGCAGGCGATTTATCGTGGCATTCGTAGTAACGCGCCGTTTTCTAATTCAGGAATAAGAGGCTGCGTCCCTGGATGCTGTTTTGAGCTTGAAAAAAACCCATCTCAATGCAATGCAAGGCTTGAATTAAAGGGCTCAGCCTAACCCTTTTGCAGACACTGTGTACGCGTACGCAGGCTCTGAATAGCACGCTGCAACAACCACAGGAATTATTATTTTTCGATGAATCATTTTTTTCTTCCGTTTGTGCTCAGCCAAGCTTGAACACTTATCCACACACAGCCCCAGTTCAGTTGCAGCGACTGTTATTTAAACGCAGCGCTTTCCATAAATGCTTTCACCAAAATACAAAACTCTCACGCTTCATGATGAAAACAAAAAAATGCCAGCGAAACACCGGCGACATCGCACGAGCCGTCGAAGCAAAGGCACACGGGCTCCTGGCTTGTGACGGCCTGATCGCATTGATCGCCCTGTGCCGAAACCTACATCGTTTGTCAAGTCGGAGGCAATATAGACCGCACCGCAACACATGGGGCCACACTGCAGCGCGCGCTCCACGAGCCACGCTTTTTTGCTCACAATGATGTATTCATGCAGTCGCGGGGGTGTTTTTTTACATGGGGAGCGGGGGTTGGAGCGGTGGCGCAGCGGTTAGCGCAGTGAACTATGATTGCCGCGAGCGACATCTGACACAGTTCCCGGGCTCCCCCTCCCCAACCCACCAACCCACCCCCTCCGTGCCCCCCACCTTCACCAACTTGCTCTGACCAGGATGATGAAGTATGTACAAACAGCCCCCCCCCGCACTTTCCATTACCTACACGCAGTGGAGATGCTTTAATTCAGCAGTGGATTTACAAACGGCTGGAAGGTATTGTTGATTGAAGGGCGGTGCATAAATATCCGCCAAAATATACTGCCGTGTATCCATACGGAAAAATGAGGAGCAAGTGCTGTCAGGAAGCACCTATGTGTACACGTGGCCTTATTTTTTAGTTAATTAATACTCCCATGGACGACCAAATTGAGCAGCAAATTATTCATTATTATTCACAGTATTCGGATGAATCATAATAAGACTAGACTGGCTAAACAGAAAGTAAGATAGTGTACCCTTCCAAAGACACAGGCTGCCACAGCAAGTGCTATCAGCGGAGACATATGAAGGCTGGCACATATAAATACAAAGATCCCCCGTATAGCCCAAACAGACTGTTGGGGCAAGTGGTGTTAGCGAGCAACAATGAAGGCCGACACGGCACACGAGGGGGTGGGTGGCCAGCACCACGCCCACATACACACACCAAACCAGTACACATATCATTTTTCATTGTTGACACCGAGACAATGGGTGGAAGCAATCCAGGGAGATGAGAACAAAGCCCCAGGTGAGATGTTGGGTGGCGCGTGAAGGCAATTGTCACTGGGTCCTGCATGAAGGTGTCTTCCTGCTGGAGGCGCTGGTTAAGAGCCGTGGGCTTTCATCTCCGTCCTCCTGGGAAGAGCTATATTTACTCCGCAGTGCCCTTCCCCGCGGAAGCGGCGGCACAGATAAACCATAATCTCCCAAAGCAAGGCATTCTCAAGCCCTGTAGGGGGGGGAGGGGGAGGGGGGGGAGGGGTGTCTCTTGGTGCGTCTCTTCCCCCGCTCCGTACTCACAACGGTAGGGCGGCGCTGACGATGTGCAGAGGCACCCACACACCCACCCACACACCCACCCACACACCCACACACCCACACACACACCCACACACCCACCCACACACCCACCCACACACCCACCCACACACCCACACACACACCCACACACACACCCACACACCCACCCACACACCCACCCACACACCCACACCCACACACACACCCACACACACACCCACACACCCACCCACACACCCACACCCACACACACACCCACACACCCACACACACACACTCACTCACACACCACACACCCACACCCACACACACACACACCCACCCACACACCCACCCACACCCCCACACACACCCACACACACACACACACCCACACACCCACACACACACTCACTCACACACCCACATCACCCACACACCCACCCACACACCCACACACCCACCCACACACCCACACACCCACACACCCACACACCCACACACCCACCCACACACCCACCCACACACCCACACACCCACACACCCACCCACCCACACACCCACCCACACACCCACACACCCACACACCCACCCACCCACACACCCACCCACCCACCCACACACCCACCCACACACCCACCCACACACCCACACACCCACACACCCACCCACCCACACACCCACACACCCACACACCCACCCACCCACCCACACACACACCCACCCACACACCCACCCACCCACCCACACACCCACCCACCCACACACCCACCCACCCACACACCCACCCAAATATTTCAGAGCTGCCAAATCGTTGCCACTTCAATGCAAAGTCGAGCAGCGGTGCAGCGGTTAGCACGCAGAGTTCGATTGTCAGATGCGGTTTAGATTCCCAGATGTGGTAAGAGCATTGGAAAATTACCTGCATATCACAATTTGGTGCCACAGCCCACCCCTCTACCCTTTTTCACGAACCCAGTGTGGTGAGGTATTGCTAAAAAACAACAACAACAACAACAACCCATGATCAACGCGGCACGGGGATGCTTTCACCCATCGGTAGATAGAGATTGGGTGTAAATAATTAATTTAATTTCACAAAGTAACACATTTTGTAAACCAAAATTCATCGCACGTAAAATATAATAAAAAAAAACATTGTATCATATTTAATAGGTTATAAAATAAAATTGACATAAATTGTTAGTTGCGATTAATTTTTAATTTTACGCTCATGACATACATACATCATCATCTGTCACTTCCGTCAGCTCATTAGCGAGGAAGGAGCCGAATTATTTTTTTGTATTTTGATAAGGGTCCTCCTGTATTTCCCTCGACATTTAGAAACACGCGTTTAGACTATTGGGCTGCTCTCCATTTTCCACATGATAAGCCAACTGCGTTGAGCCATCATTTATGGCCAGGTCGCTTCTGAAAAAGAGTTGTTACATAGCTCAGTTGTTACTACCGGGTGAAATTGTTGTTTTAGTTAACTTCATTCGCAGTTCTCTATCTTCATGCAATGCCAGCGCTTCTCTCAATCTCAATGTCAGTTTCTTCTCTACAACTTTTTCCACTGCACATGCCCAGCTGGTTTTGTTTTTAATCGTTTCCCCGACTATGATATATACACAACCATCCAAAAATATCTGGGAGGGGAAGGGGAGGGGCAGCGCTGGTCTTGAGTGAGAGACTGACCAAGGGAGGGCTCTTTGTAAGTGGGATGAGTAATCGGCACAACTCTAATAGGAATTGGATTGATTGAGCATCTACATGTGAGCGCATCCCAAGTCGCTCGTGAGTGAGGGATTACCAAAATATAGTTGGCCCTCTGTAGATATTCTAGACAATGTTAGGAAGCCACTGGAGCGATGCACTTTTAAATCTAGATTGAAAACTCATTTCTTTAGAACACCTTTCGGCTTTTAAGTTTGCTGTCCTTCCCACCCGCACGTCTGATTGGCACGGTTGGCTACGTACGGTGTGAAGTACGTTCAACATACACACATTCAAGGGTAGTTTGAGAAACATTGTTACTCTAATTTAAGCAAATGCTACCGAGATGCATTGTATGGTAATGCTACATTTTAAATCAAGGACCGCACCAAGCCAAGCCACCGTCATTCTTCAGTCTTGCGAATCAATAATCTATTTATCTCCGACGTTAAAACGATTTATCTCTATCATCTGTTTATCTCCACGGTGGTCGCCCTCTTGTGTGGACATCACACCATAACTAGTTATGGTGCCGCGGTGGCGAGATGGTAACTACCTCGCCTGTTATGCAGAAGTACGTGGGTTCAATCTCGACCCTGATGCCTGCTGCATATTTGTAGTTTGCTTGTCTCTTTCTCCCCGTGGTCGCGTGGATTTTTCTCTGGGACCTCCGGTTTTTTCCTCCACATTTCGAATCAACATCACGCGTTTACAGTATTTGGCCGCAATACATTTCCACGTGATAAGCCACTTCGTCGAGCTATCATTTGTGGCCAGATCGATTCTAAAAAAAAGATCTGTATAGCTCAATGGGCCGACCTGGTAAAAATAAAAAATAAACTGTTTTCGTTTATTAGTTTTGACAACCGGCCGCTGTGTCTTCTCGTGAGTCACCTCTTTCCGTTCCGCAGGCCTTCGTCAATCCGCTGCTGGATGAAGGCCTCCCAAAGTCGCGTCGATCATCGGGAATGTTTGATCATGCTTCACCGTGCTGTGTTTACGTGTCAGGGTTCTCCTCTAAATCGTCAATCATTTAGTTCCCCGTGCCAATTCTCGTTCACAATTTACGCGCTGATCGTGGGGTTAATGGGACTGTAATTATCCAATCGGGGTTTGTTTCCTTTTTTTGAATAGAAGAAGGAAGCGAGGCGTCATTCCGACATTGAGATATTTCCATTCCGTGGAAAGATCCAACAGCTGGCCCCACTTCTTTGATGGTGTTCCCGGTTATTTCCTTTGATCTGGGAGCGTTCTACATTTTTCATGCTGTGAATGCAGTGGCTTCGAGTGTGACACCCATAACCTCCTAATGGTCGTTCTGAAATATCATTCATTTACTGGTATATGTGCATTGTTTGTTTTCATGGCTAGCGATCAGTGTTACCTTCCTCCACTACTTTAATCTCTATCACGACCGCTTCAATTGACACTTGCCACACCGACCTTAGCCACGGTCAAGGACTCAAACCCAGGTTCGGCACGTGTTTCAAGTTGAGAATTGCACGTGCTTTCACTCTGTGCTGCTCATGCACGTGTGCGTGCATGAGTGGATGGCTGGGCGTGTGGCGCTGTATGCGTGTGACGCGTGTCGTGCCACCCCTTCCCAGATGCACGCTGGCAGCACTTTGCCACCCCTGACGGTCTGCGTGGGCTACACGGGGGGGGGGGGGGGGAGTGGAGGCCTTTGCCCGTGTCTTATTATTTTCGTATCTTTGTATCTTCGTATCTTTGTGACGCGCGGCTGCAGGCGAGGCAGCACGACCCCGCGTGCGGCACGGCGGGCTCCGTGCAGCTGCTGGAGCAGCGCTTCTGCGAGCTCGGCCTTCGGGGGGAGGGCGGCCCCCCCGCCGCCGCCGGCTCGGCGACCCCCCCAGCTCATCCGGGCGGCGGCGGCGGCGACACCGACGGCGGGGAAAGCCCCACGGCGAGCGGAGGACCAGCTAAGATCTCGAGCCCCGATGGGGTCTCGGCGGAAAGTGACAGCAGAGCGAGCTCCGGTACGCGGGAAGGGGGGGGGGGAGGCGGTACGGGGGAGGGGTACGCGGAGGGGGTGGGGGGTACGGGGGTGGGGGTACGGGGGTGGGGGGTACGCGGGGGGGTCCCTGTCGCGCAAAGAGCGCGCGCTGTGAGGACGCGTGGACGTCTCGCGAGCGAGCGCGCACCTAATGCGGGTTGACGTGCGCGAATGTCTCTGTGACTTCGGGTTGGTTATCCCGCGTGTGCGTCCCGCGTGTGCGTCCCGCGTGTGCGTCCCGCGTGTGCGTCCCGCGTGTGCGTCCCGCGTGTGCGTCCCGCGTGTGCGTCCCGCGTGTGCGTCCCGCGTGTGCGTCCCGCGTGTGCGTCCCGCGTGTGCGTCCCGCGCGATGTACCGGCGTGTTTCTGCACGGCCTGGGCGACTCGCTTCTTCGCTTCCTCGAATCGATTTCAAAAGCGATTGGAGAATAACGCGCGGTGACAACCCGAAAGGGCATCGGAGAGAACGTCAACAACCGAGCCAGTAAGAGATCTATGCATTTAAACCGACGTGGATATTGTTACGACCCTGTTGGTGAGAATGATACAGCGTCGTAAGAGATGGCACCAGCTTGGAGATGTCTTCATGCAACAGTGGATTGTTCATGGCTGATGATCATGATAATGATGAAAGTGTCAAATTGAGTTTGTTTCAATTTTGTAAAGTGTCCTGAAATGCGATGGCATGCTGTATGAATTTCAGCTGCTGCTGTAATGTTGTCCATGGTGGCGAGATGTTAACCACCTCGCCTGGTATACATGAAGTCACAGGTTCCATCCAGACATTGACGCCCGTATATTTGGAGGTTGCATGTCTTTCTCGCTGTGGTCGTGTAGATTTTTCTCTGGGTCCTTCGGTTTTCCCCCCTCACATTTAGAAACCACGTGTGTTTAGAGCATTTCACTGCGATACGTTTCCACGTGATAAACCACTTCGTTTAGCTATCATGTGTGGCCAGGTCGCGTTTGAAAAAGAGTTGTATAGGTCAGTGGGCCTTACCTGGTAAAAAAAATATTTTGTGTTTAGCTTATTAAAATGTGGCTGCATTTCAAGGCGCTGGACAAATCAGGATAATCATGTTCATCTGGAGAGTTTTGCCGAACGGAGATGTATATTTTAGTTCATTGTCGGAAATGATGACCATAATTCTGTCGCCCCGAGGGGAAATGGAAGCGACCTTCGGGGAGATGTGCGCATGCTTCGTAGAGACGGGGCAGTCAGTGGCAAAACACAATACAAGAGCAAAATCCTTGAACCTGAATTTGTACAGAGAGAGGAGAGAGGGGGTTTCAGTGGCGCGGACAGCCAACAGAAGTTAATTCCAGACCGGTGAAGCATCAGCAGCTGCAGCAGAGAAATATCAACCTCCCACACAGTGATGGCTATAGCCTTGGCGGGTGCTGTGACAGAAAGCCACGGTTGCTAGAGCAGAGAGTGCGCGGGGGGGAGTTGAGTGAGAGGAGATGAGAGAGGGAGGCAACGGGCAGGTCCGTGGAGGATTTCTGAAACCGCTGTGGGTGACA
This sequence comes from Lethenteron reissneri, assembly GCF_015708825.2. Lineage (NCBI taxonomy): Eukaryota > Metazoa > Chordata > Hyperoartia > Petromyzontiformes > Petromyzontidae > Lethenteron > Lethenteron reissneri. Next base: position 2,134,412 of record NC_083819.1, read on the forward strand.
TCGCAGCTGCAGGGAGCTTTGGATCGGGAGCGCGGTCCCTTGTTTGACGTCTGCGAGCACGAAGTCTGAAAATCGGCAAAAAAAAAAGAAATCTAATTTGCGGCATTGACAGAGAGTCGCGTAATTGAGGTCGTCTGTGTAATTCGTTGGTTCTTTAAGCTGCGTACGAGCGGGATTGTCCTTGTTAACTCGTGAGCGAGCAGCTGCTAAACCCGTCATCCAATTTGCATGCAGATGGACACAAACGGCGAGCATCGTTGTTGTTGTTGTTGTTCTTGTTGTTGTTGCGAAGAGGTGCGCTGATGGGCGTTTCCCCTCGAATCTGAAATACGTCAAGATATTGCAGAAAGTGTACGTGGACCTCACACTGGATGGTTAATATATCCATACGGTGTATATATGGGCAAGCGACGGGGAGTTTTCTGCTTGTTGCAAAGAAAATATAGATTTTTTTCAAAACCGTGCTTACAAGCGTGTTACATACACACATTAGTCTTATCGGATTAGCAAGCTGGAAAGTTCAGGGCTAATAACAATCTCCAATACACGGAGAATGTTCATCACAGCCTCACGTATGTTCCACGCTATCGTTCTGAGAAAATAAGAGGAGAAAAGGAGGATAAATCACCTTGGATTAACTAATATACATGCAAGGCAGGTCAGTATAACATCAAAACGAAAGTGAGTTAACGCCCAATGTAAAATTAATTGTAGAATAGATCACACTCTACGTTATTGAGGTGTTTTGATTTGCCACGATATCAGAGTTGCGATTTGATTTAAGAATCAGTTATTTTGTTCACGTTGTTGTGAGTGTAGTGAGTATTGGTGGCTGCAGGGACGATGTGAACCTATTACATACAACCGATATGGAAATAAAAAGAATACCACATTGGTTCCTAAGCACGCTATTCGATGCATTACCCTGGACTTTCACGAATGAATATATTAATTTTAAAACCCGCAATTTTGCTAATTAATTATGTATGAACGCTTTAGCATGTCTAATCAAGTTACAAATATATATTTATCTATTATTCAAACCAATATAAATTACAGCGTCCAGGGTCTCATATTTCGCCCATCGTCAAATCTTCCTGAATGTGATTGACATCGTCAGATCTCAAAAGCCTCGCAGGGGTTGAGCCTGGTTAGCAATTGGATGGGAATTTGTCCACCTATTGCTGCATATTGGCATATGTTATGAGATAACAGCACTAGCTTCACAAATCCATCTGTGCGGAGATATGAGTGTTATCCCATGGGTATCATCAGGGTCATTCGGTATCCTCCCTCACGCCGCACAATTAACATCGTTAAATGGAAAAAAAGGTCCCAATGCAGTGCTCACCAGAAAAAAAAGTCCTTGGGACACAATTAAGCTTTCGAGTGGAAAGAATGAACGTATTACTGCAAGCATCATATTATTACGTGTGCTGGAGTAGTGACGGGGTCCTTTTGACGCTGAACCCAACCCACAGTGGCCAGCGTGCTGAAGCATGACCAAGCAAACCTTCACGACCGACACGGCATGGGGAGGCCTCCTCATCCACCAATGGATTTGCGCAGGGCCGCGGACTATTATTTAATTGCTATTATTAACTCCTGCGCTCCCGGCGTACCGCGTTCCTCCAAATTCCACGTAACCGCAGGAGGCAGCTGCCAGCTTTATTGGGCAAGCGATCGTGATGAAGGACACGGCTGTTTGTGGGTCACGGCGTGACCCCGCACCCTTCACGATGAGCAACGAGGAGAACTCGAATCTGCGCCGGGTTGAATCTCCCGAGACCTGATTTCCCAACGTCTCCGTGTACCTGACGTACATGGGCGATCCGTGCCTGATTGGACCAGATGTTTCGCCCCCTCTAGCTAAAGTGACCTTGAGAGGTGCAGTGAGAAGGGAGAGGTCTGTGTGCCGTGATGAACACTTGAAAGCGGGTGTCTGGAGTGGAAGGGGGTGACGTGCGTTTGGCAGAGTTATCGCGTGCGTAAACCACGGCTTCTGGACCGCTGCTTTCTCTGTGCTGAATTTAAACATTGTTGGGGTTTTGTTGTGGTTGCCGCGGGCACACACTATGTGTGTGTGTTTGTGTGTTTATTAATTGTGAATGCGGCTGCTTGCGTGTTCGTTATATATTTTGCCTGTTACAGAGGCGTGACTAATAAAAATCAGAATGGCTTCAGCACATTTTCTGACGTGAACAATAAATCAAATTCCAACTCATTTAGAACCAGGCGAGACGTTGGGGGTTGGAGCACCTCACAGCCCTGCGAAACCAGCGATCTGAGTTGGGTTCTCAGCCGCAGTCTACATCGGTGGTTGACATCCAAACTGGAGCGAGGCCGCCTCTCCCACACCGTTCACGAACCCGCCATTGACCAGGGCGGTGAAGTATGGTCAATCAACCTCCATGACTGGCAGAGGGTGGAGATGCCTTCATCCAGCAGTGGACTGAGAGACACCTGTAAATTTATATTTTATTATTCTGATGAAACCTCATACAATGTAGTCTGTTCGCCTGTGACGTGGTAACTGCATCCATGAAAAACACCGCGTTATGGAAGAATTGCCTTATAATAACCATTGGTTCATAATTTAATAAAAACGTGAAAATTAGTGAAAAATGCATGTTAACGTGTTATTCGCTAAGCCACTTATTTAAATCAGCAAAGCCGCACCCCACCTTGTGTGAGGCTGTCGTACAACCAACTATTCCGGCTCGAGCGATGCACTTCTGTTCACTCAGTCGCGTTATATCCAATTCGCATTCGCGATAAAAAAAAGACGCGTTCCCTTCTACATTCATCGCGTGATACCCAATTCGCGTGATGAAAACACGCGCTATAGCAGAAGTGACTGTATCTGTGGCATGTGGACATTTTATAACCACATTGTTTTTGTTTAAAGCTTCGTGTCCTTAAGCTGCACGTGTTCGAGTGAGGGTGCCGGCCTTCGTAGGTGCAGCTCGCGAAGACGACTTGCCCCTATGAACGTCTCGTTAAGGCTACACGGGGGATCTTCGCCTTTGATGCGTTCATGGGGGGCGCGTTGGTTAATTGCGTTACGACCCCAGCCGCGGCCAACATTCGTGCGGATTATCTCAATCGGTCCTCTCCCCCCTATGTCACCGTATCGTCATGCGTGAGATCCTGTTGCGGTGTTTTAACAGCAGCACTGCGGAGGCGAATGTGAGCCGGCGTGGGGTTGGTCACAACTCGTGGTGCCGCGTCGGCCTCCTCACCACGTGTCCGCTCACGCCACGTGCCCCAACAGTCTATCGAACACTCACTGGAGGTGGTCGCCTTTGCTTGCTTTGTTCTAACTGCGCGGCATCGGAGCACAAACGCCGGGAGGCGGTGACGTCATCACGCAGATGAACGGCGTGACGTCACCGCCACGCTGCAGCCAGCAAGCCAGCAAAACGTGTTTCTTCATTTACAAATAGCGTGCTGCGTCTTGGGAAGTTGTGGCACAATGATTGTTACATCACATCGCACCACGAACCCTGCGACCCCCCTTCAACACCCATGGCAACTGGAATCTCAAGACCCGTTGAGAGACGCTCGCGAACATGCAGCCTTTGCCCTCTAGAGTCGATTCAGTCCTGTGCCGGATTATCCCAATAGCACAAGTAGCTGCTACTACATATGTAGTAGCTATTACACATGTAGCAGCTACATATGTAGCTGATGCATATGTAGTAGCTACGGGCCCCGCACTTTCAAGGGCCCCGCGCTAAGTGCTTTAAAGCTATAAATTCCGGTTCAGTGATTCTGCACTTGCTCTATCACTATAGTACCATACCTCCTTCAACTTTTATGAACGACTGGGTGATTAAGGTTAGCGATTTGTCGCATTATCTGGCTGTATAGCAAATTAAACAATACAATTACTTTACTATGCAAGTTAAAAAAATTGTGTTTGAATATTTCTATATATTTTTTATATTTAGGGTCCCTTTATAAAATATGCTACAGGCCCCGCACGAGCTTAATTCAGGCACTGATTCAGTCTCGATGGGAAAAGCAACGCGTGCGTGCCATGGGTAAATGTGCGCGTGAGAAAGTGTGTGTGTGTGTTTCAGCATTTAATTCCAGCTGTGCCAACTCAACACCCCGCGACACGCGCGTCAATTGGTCACGTAACCCAAACAAACACAGAACGCCACGGACTTTGCATGTTGACCCCTGACCCATATCCACAGTCAACACTTTATTCCGCGCGAGGGATTTGGTCCCCGGCGCCGTAAACTTTTGAGTGAAAACCCCGGCCCGGGTCTGGAGCAGGGGCCGATCGGCTCTTGTACCTTGCGTGAAGACACGGATTTGGGTGTTTGCGATCGAGGCGTTTGTAATCATTCAAATAGTGGTTGTTTTTTTTCATCTTTCCATGGCTCGTCAAGGAATGAGACCCTTACGGTTTGTGAAAAAGTTCCATGAAAGGTGACCCGCGAGCACACAGACGCACGCACACACACAAAAGCAAAGATCCCCCGTATAGCATAAACAGACTGTCGGGGCAAGTGCTGTTAGCGAGTACCTATAAAGGCTGACATGCACACGAGGGGGTGGGTGGCCAGCACCACGCCCGGCCGCCTTTGTCTCCCCAGTGGCAAAGTTTACACACCGCACCAGGTTATAATTTGAGGCTGCGTCGACCTAGGGGGCGCCCAAGACCGGTTCAAATAATCGTAACTGGTGTTGGCCGTGAGCTGGAGTCGAACTCAGTGTCGCCAGATTTGTTGCGCAGCGCACTAACCACTACACTACCGCTCCCCACACACACGCGATCACCACCTACTTTTGGGAGTGACTTGTGGCCATTCAGGGAATGGAGTCTAAACCCCAACGTCTTACCTTGTACTCATGTACGAGGGAGGCTTCTAAAGTAACACCACGAGAATTACCACAAAGGTGAGGTAGAGGGAGTATAGGAATTGGGAGTAGTCGGGAGAGGGGCAAGGCAAGGGCTGACTCTGCATTCACCTGATCTTGTCTTCACGTGGAATCAGGCGTCTGCAAAGCATAGCAATGAACAACGTCTAAAAAACTGGCTTAGAGGTGGTTGGATGACTTACAAGTCAGATCACTAAGCTGACACCGCTGTGGGCCTGGATTCAAATACAGGTTCCTGCGTTCGAATCCAGGTTCTATTTGCCCGTGTGTACACTGCCTTGTGTGTTTAGTTTGTTGTCCTTCACCCGCACCGCCGATGAGCACGGTTGGCTACGTACGGTGCGAAAGAAGTTCAAAATAATACATAAATCAAGTTTTCAGTGAGTAGCCAGTTGATCACCAAAACAAACCCATCAAATACAATTCGGTTATTCCCTTAATGTGGTGTACTGCAGCTCTGTGAATTCAACATCTTGGTTTGATTGCGATACGACGATCAGTCTTTGCAGCGCATTTCAAACACGTGTCCTTCGTTGTGAGTGTATGTCAATGAAGGGACATCAGAAGAAGGTCTGTGACATGACCTTCCATGGGGTTTTCACTGACACAGGATGGTGCACTTAGATCTGCTAAAGACACCGGTTGAAGCTTCTTCATCTCACGATGAAGCCTCTCGAGATGCCCTCTCTCGGGGCTCTCCCGTGGGCATGAAGGAGGCCTTCTCCTCCACGCTGGTCAGACGTACAGGTCCTTCCGCCAGCACTGGTTACGGCGCCATAGTGGTGGGATGTTAACCAGAGGTGGGACAAAGTCATTGTTATGCAAGTCCAAGTCGAGTCTGAAGTCATCAAATTCATGACTCGAGTCTGACTCGAGTCCAGGTCACATGACTCGAGTCCACACCTCTGATGTTAACTACCTCGCCCGGAATGCAGGAGGTCGTGGGTTCGATCCCGATCCTGACGCCTGTGTATTATACATGTATTTTTGGAGTTTGCACGTTCTCCCCGTGGTCGTGTGGATTTTTCTCGGGGTCCTCCGGTTTTCCCCTCCACATTTAGAATCTATAAATTTGCACACAATGAGCTATCATTTGTGCCCAAGTCGCTTCTGAAAAAAAAAAGCTGTGTAGTTCAGTGGGCCCTACCTGGTTAAATACAATAAATAGTTAAATAGTTAAAAAAAATTGCAGGGCTGTACCTGTACAGTTCACCTATTATTTTACTTACAAATCATTTACATACAAATTTCGCTGTATAAAGATAACAAAGGAGCAGGCTTAACAAGGCAAGGTGTGCACATGTGTGCCCGTATGATTGTGGTCACATTTTGCCAGGGGAATTTTCTTTTCCAATACCGGGTATTTTTAGTCACAGGTGCACTTGATTAAAATTAATTATCCCCCCCGCTGAAACTCCATATGCCCTAATCCACAGATCAGTGTAATGGCCCAGTTACCGTGACCATGCACTTGAGCAAAATCAGATTTCATGCTGTCTGCGAGAGTGGCTGACAATCAGTGGGCACTTTCGCACTTGTAGAAATCAACGGCATTGACAATACCGGGTTGTGTTGTACATGTGTACATGGGCAGCCCTTTTGTCCATTCACTGCTGGAAAAGGCTCCTTCACGCATTGCAGGCCATGGCGGGGGGGGGGGGGGGTTATTTGACCGTACCGTGGTTAGTGGAGATTGGTTTATGGCGGGTAACATAGACGTGATATCATAGTACAATACAACAATGGATTTTGCTGCACTGCACAACAGCCACAAAGCAAACTGTGGCAACACATGTGTGTGTGTGTGGATTAAAAATATCAGTTTAATAATAACAGCGGGAGGTAAATGAGGTTGCGGACCTTTATTCTCACAGTACGCGTGGGATATTTAGGTTTTTTGTTCCAACAGTGGATTATGCAGATATGTGTGTGAAACTCCCAAACTTGCTGAGCTTGAAATGGTAGTACAAGACAGCAAAGTGGATTCTTGACTCCTCCCTGTATGGAACCTTGCATGTTGTCTCCTTGTGTGTGTATGTGCTTGTTTTTTTCCAGTGGTTATGACACTCCACTATGAACCCGGCCACCCAAGTTCGATTTCCGCTCACGGCCAACACCAGTGACGATTATTTGAACCGGTCCTGAGTCTCCCCTGGGCCAACTCAGCCTCAAATGAGGACCTGTGCCGTGCCGGCCTTCATTGGCGCTCGCCAATAACACTTTCCCCAATAGTCTATGAGGTCTATACGGGGGATCTTTGTCTTTGTGGTGCTGGCCACCCAACCTCATGCCCCGTGCTGGCCTTCATAGGTGCTTGCTAACGACACTTGCTCAAAAGCCTATTAAGGCTATAAGGCGGATCTTTGCTTTCCCAATACTCTGGTTTCCTCTACCATGCAAAACAACGTCTTGTAAAAGAGTCTTTAGACTCAGTGAGGCTCTCCTGGATATTAAAGGGCTTTTTTCCCTAACGATGCTGTTAATAGAGCACTAATAGCAGAGGGAGCGAGTGCTGTTCGCTGGTGGAGATATTGGTTTCACTGCCGGGAAATGTCAGCAGAGGATGTTGGTAAAAATACCCAGTGAACACAGTTAGTGAAGGTCTGTTCCTGCACTAAGTTGGGGATTCTTGTTAATTCCCAATCTAAAGATGAGTTTCTCCTTTAACTTTTAGTGGGAGAATTAGTCAATGGAGTTGGATAATGTTCGTTATTTATCCAGGATAGCCTCACTGAGTTTCAAGTCTTCTTTTCCAGAAGGGTCCTGCACTGGAATGTTTGGTCAATTTCATCGCGATAAGTTTGGTTCGTTTTGTGTCGAAGGCATCTGGGACACCCGGAGAAATCCCGCGTACACAAGCGGGCAACACTCGAAGCTTTCACGGATAACTTCGATAATCCATGGTGGCGAGAGGGGCGGCACGATGGCGAGACGTTAATTTACATTGCCTGGTATACAAGAGGTCATGGGTTCGATCCCGATCCTGACGCCTGTATATTTGGAGTTCGCATGTTCTCCCCGTGGCCGTGTGGATTTTTCTTGGGGTCCTCCGGTGTTTCCCCTCCACGTTTAGAAAGTTGCGTTTGGAGTATTTGGCTGTTATACATGTCCACGTGATAAGCCACTTCGTTGAGCTATCATTTGTGGCCAGGTCGCTTCTGAAAAAAGAGCTACATAGCTCAGTGGGCCTTACCTTGTGGTAATTTTTTTACAAAAAATGTAACGTAATTTTAATCCGTCACTTTGCTACCATTTCATCTGGCAACCTCGCTGCCCTTGCCTCAAGCACCTGCTCATTCCCAGGCAGCCTCCCGCCCTAGTAAACTATTCACCGGCCTCAACCCTGCTTAGCTTGGGATATCTGATGAGATCGGTCGAGTTCGTGGTGATATAATCATAGGCGACTAAAGTAAAATGACATGGTCATCTCAGAAAAGCTATTGAATAATAACTAGAATAATTATATATTTTATGCAATGCATACAGGGTGCAGATAGGGTTGTTATATTTATTTGAACAAATCGCATAGAGCGATTCAATTTATTGTAACCTATGTTCAAACTGACTTAATTAACACTGATGCACGCATGAATGCTCTTTTTTAAAATACATTTAGAACTTAAATCCGTTCAAAAGTGTAATCGTTGAACATTAATCAACTATGTTTCGTTCAAATTTATTTAGGCTTTTTTGTTGAGCCTTATAAACGGATTTGAGGTGACCACACAGGAAGAAAAAAAATGCTAAATCATAATCATGACAGGTAAAATATGAACATCAAGAATAAACAATTAATCTGTTTTAATGCCAGCGCTAAAATAAAGGAAATAACTTTTGAGCCACCCTCTATGATTTCTTGCATTTCTGGTCCATCTGTCATTGCACAAGCCTCCTCAGCTGGACTGGCATGCTGAGATGATTAGTCAATCGGGCACAGTGGGAGCGTCAATAATTGGACGTTTTGAAATATTCAAACTTTGTGGATTCAAATGTTTTTTTTAAATCCACACAGCTTCCTTGCATTAAGCAGAATTCATTAACCTTTTCAGAAAGTGGGGCTAATTGGAGTTAACCGGGAATCAATTTTGAAGCTAGCGGGTGCTAAGATTGTGCATTATACGCGACATATAAACTGAGACAGGGCTAATTGATTTGGATAAGTACATGCAGTTCCGCACACGTGTGCACGCAAGGCGTATGTGTGCAGTGTATTACAATGTCTGTGCTAGGAGAGCTGTGGTTGTTAGTAATTTAGCTTAGTTGCATTGAGAGCACAAGTGCTCTAACCACCGCGCCACCACTCACCACTTAAAAACAGCACGTGACCTCAGCATTTGAAACCGCGTGGCTACCCAGTGTACGCAAGAATTATGTAATTTCATGACCTTTAATTATTCCTCCACCCAGTCTGGCAGACCGAGGGTTCGGTCCACTCCACTGACCATTTCGTTTCATCCCCACCATGTCGAAGCACCACTCTGCAGGCCACAACGCTTCTCTCTTCACTTCGTCAAACTCGCACCGCTTCACGTTAGAATCCCCCAACATCATCGTCCCTTTTCCCCAAGTTCTCATAATAATCTTTCTCCATTCAGGAACGGGTTTTTCCCGTTTGCAAGCCGGTGCAGCGTACATCTTGTGCCGCAAAGGGACAGCTGCTACTGGGGGTCCTCTAGGCTAGACTGCAGCATGACATTGGGATGGTTGTGATGAGATGTGATTGTAAGGCTCTTTTAGCTGCTGGGGCATTTAAGTGCCCTATAAATGCAAACCCTTGTGCTTAAATCTTATATCCACAACCGTGCTGTTTGTTGCCGGCTGCTTGGCTGCCTCTAGGCTCGTGCTCAGCAGCCATCATTTAAAATATAAACAACGGCAGCCAGGGTCGTAATCCACAATGAGCGGCCGTTTTAATAGCGTCCGCCTCTGTCCTCCGCAGGGTTTTACGAGCTGAGCGACGCGGGAACGGGCTCGCTCTCCACCTCCTGCAACTCGGTGTTCAGCGACCTCGTGCCCAGCCCGTGCCTGGGGTCCGCCCGGGGTCTGCCAAGCCTGGGTCCGTCCCGGGGGTCGCCCGCCCAGGGGTCCCCGTGCCCGAGCCAAACGATCACGGAGCTGCAGGCGGCGGCGTCAGAACGGCGGCCGCTGTCTACAGGTAAGCGGTGCCCCGCGGCGCGTTGCAACTAAGCTCGGCAGAAAACGAACCGCGCGACACATCTGAGTGATTGATGGCGCCCGAAATGTGAAATTCCAAGCCGTACGTGTGATTTGTACCCTCCTCCACGTGCAATGGGATTGCTCTTTTAGGTGACCTGAAGAGGCTGGCAGAAGAAGACGTGAACGGTACCTCCACTGCCCCAGACGGGAAGGTCAGACGCTCAGCTTCGGAGCACGGCTCCGTTCCAGCGCCGCCGCCGCCGCTATCGCCCCCCCGGCTCACCGTCCTGGACTCGGCCGAGCCGGGGGCGCCCTCTGCCCACCCAGCAATGACGCCCGACACCCGGAGCCACGTCCACGGCACCTCGGAGGACACCACCGAGCGACTCGACGGATTCATCCGGGACCTGATCGAGCGCCGGGGCGACGGGCGCCGCTTCAAGTCTCCCGGCAAAGCTCGTCCGATATCGACGACCGCGTCCATCAACGGCGCTGACCGCCACCTCCGGCACGGCAAAGCGCAGCAGTCCGGCGCGTCAAGCGTGCGTGGCGATGCCGCTCTGCCCATTACGAAGCAGCAGCAGCAGCCGACGGCGCAGGAGGCGACGCGCACCGCCCCGTGCGACAACGGCGCGGGCGACGATCGGCGACCGGGCGGCAGTGGCGCAGCCGAGGCAGTCGAAGGCTCGCTCAAGGAACCGAGGGCTCACGTCGCAGATACGATGAAGGTCGGCTGCCTGGCCGCTCCCTTGCCACCACTGCCGCCGCCGCCGCCTCCCGTGATGATGGCGATCCCCGAAGAGCAGCAGCCCCCGAAGGCGGAAAAGATTGTCAAGTTCGCCAAGACGAGCCGCTGCAGGGAGCCTAGCGGGAGGGCCGAGCTGCACGTGAACTCTGAACCCAGGACGGACGAGGGAAAGGGAGGCAGGCAGGCGCCCGCCAAGCGCTGCCGTTTCAGCGAGGACGTGGAGATCATCCGTGACTGCCGGCGGGCAGAGGGCGACAGCGGCGGTCGGCGGCGACGGTGGCGGGCGGCAAGGCGTGCCGCTCGCAGTCGGACAACAGCATCGTGGGGCGGCATGGGCGCAGGACGCAGCCGGCGGGAGAAGCGTCCGGTAGGAGGAAGGACGTCGCGGCCGCGGCGTCCGGAGCGATGGCCGCGGCCGCTGCAGCTGCCACGACCACTGCGCCGCCCTTGACGGGGACTCCGCAGGTTCAGCAGCGGCAGCGGAGGCTGAGCTCGCACAGGCGCTGGCGGTCGACGGTCGAAATCTGCCAGGGGGCGGCGGAGAGGGGCCTCGGTCTGCCCTCGCCCGCCACGGCCGCCCAGCCGCAGTGGTCAGGCCATGCCACCGTGGGGCAGGTGGTGACGTCGGTGGCGGTGGCGCAGAGACCGGCGACCGTGGGAGGGCAGGTCGGTGGCTATGGCACGGCCGGTCGGGCGGGCGTCCGTCGAGCATCGCGCCGGGAAGCCGTCTGGCTGCAAAAGCAGCAATCGGCAACTCGGCCATTTTCAGCCACAATGGGGGCGGCACGGAGGCCCATGCCGGTGATGGTGCCAGTAGCGCCGGCGGCGGTGGTGGGCGGAGGAGCGCGACACGGATCGCAGCGCCTCGTCGAAAGTGACTCGGAGTACTCAGCTGAGTGCGAGTCGCTCTTCCGCACCAGGTGAGTAGGCGCATTGCTTGGCCCTCTGGTCATCTCGGGCACCATGGGGGCGAGATGTTAACTACCTCACCTGGTATACAGGAGGTTGTGGGTTTGATCCTGACCCTGACGCCTGTTTATTTGGAATTTGGGTGTCTCTCTCTCTCCGTGGTGGCGTGGTATTTCTCTGGGTCCTCCAGTTTTTCCTTCCACATTTAGAAACATACATTTGGAGTATTTGGCTGCTGTAAATGTCCATGTGATAAGCCACTTCGTTGAGCTACCATTTGTGGCCAGGTCGCTTCTGAAAGGAGCTGTATAGCTCAGTGGGCCTTGTAAAAACAAGTTGTTTTTTTGCTATTAAGCATGATTGGCCAAAAATATCGCCTTTTGCATAGGTTTACCTGTTTAGGGCAATTATTCTTATTTTATACTCTCTGGTGCTTTCGGTAAAGTCACGTAGATAGAAGAAAATGTAATTTTATTATTATTTTTCTATCTATGGGCCTTCACGGAAAGACCCAAATAATAGGAATTCCTGCAGTCATGAAAGCTTTAAGTCAAGATTTAGGGTAATCTTATTGACGAATATTATTTGTCCTGCTCGGGCAACAGTAGAGATTAATTATTGAACATTTCTTGAATTGCCACCTCTTTCTCGGGGGAGTGAGATTGGAGTTTAAATTGAGGGCCCTTATTGAGCGGCCAGAATGGGACCCATGAGGGCTGTTTATTAGGGCGAGCGTGGCATGCGGCTCGATTTCTCCATCCAAATGTTGTGGGGGGCAGCTGCTATCTGCCCTCTGCCCCCAGTGTTCCGGAACCAAGACCGCTTTTATATGAGAAAAGTAACCTGATTGTGTAATCCATTAAAAGGTACAGTCGTTTATAGTCGCCTGTTTCCTCAATCGTAAGACGAGCCAATTGGAATGAAGCAAGTATGAACTCATGAAGGTATCAACACTTTTGTATGAAACGATATAGTCTACATGAGGTTAGATACTTGGTTGTGCATTGAATCATAGGGTTTGCAAGGGCGAACTGGGAAACACAAACTTTAATTGCACAAAAATAGACAGGAAGGGGCAAGGAAATACAGTGCAAAAGCGATTTGTGCGAAACTAAATTCCGGCAGTTCCGGAAAGAGCAGCACGGTAGGCTACGTATGGTACGAAACAAGTTCAATATAGATACGTAAATATATTTACGTTGCTGAAACAGTTTCATTGCAATTGCTGATCGGTTTACACAAAATAAATGGTGCGGACCGCCACTATAGATCTGATAAGCAAGCTTTAAACTAAGTGAACATTTATAATATGAGTACCAAAAGGAATGTGTATCCCTTTGTCGCGATGGAGTGTGTCGATCGGCACTGGGTCTGAGTTTTGGTTGAAATGAGTGGTACAGTGATCAGCACAATGCGCTATGAACCCGGCGACCCGAGTTGGATTGCTGGCCACAACTATAACAACATTGCCCAGTGTGCACCGGCCATCTGGAACTCTCCCCCACTGTTCGTATAGGAGCATCCAAGCACCTCCAAGGTTCGCCTGTGCAGGCTTCGTCCAGGGCCCATTCAGGCCCTCGCCCATCCAGGGCCCTTGCAGGACTTCACCCGTGCTGTAAAAAACAAGCTCTTAAAATAACACAATAGTTACATTGTACAGAATGGCATTATCGGTATACTTGCCAATGAGAATGAAACGTTAAGACTGCTTCATTTTGTTGTTATTTTTATCTGAATGGACCGTAGTGTTCCATCATCGCTATTTATACGCCTTCGAAGATGTGAAAGCGGCTATGAATTTAGATTTTTCATCCATTCCGAGCCCGTCACGGCTGTTGATTCACAGCGCTGCCCAATGCGGTCGCACAGTCACCGCTGCTGTTCTCGACGCGCCGTCAAATCCCACGCGAAGTGTTGAGACGAGTTACTTGGGTTGCGAAAGACGTGAGCTCACGCCGCGCGATAGATACACAAAGCCTCGTTTTAAGCAGTCAGCCCATTGGTCAAAAGCGTCACTTGGCGAATTCGCTACGACTGAACAACACACTGTTAGTTATTTCACATTAGGGGGCTATTCTTTTCAGAAGGCTTCATTTACGTGAAGCATCAATGTTGCCAAGTATGTCTACTTCTATTTGAAGGCCTCTCCTCACACCATCACCAGAACGTACGGTCTTGTGAAGCCACGATCTATCTCGTTCCTGTCATGCAGTGTATGTATGCATTTTGAACTTATGTTGCACCGTACGTAGCCAACCGCGCGAATCGGAGGTGCGGAGGAAGGACAACAAACTAAACCCAAAAAGCAGTTCTAAAGAATTAGTTTAAAATTCATAATTAAAAAATGCACAGCTCCAATGGCTTCATAATATCGGAAGGAAGAGCGTTCCAGACGGCCGCAGAAGCCTGCGATGTGGTGACCGTCTTTGTTCGATGGCCGGCTCAAAAAATATATCTGACAGCTCCTTATCTGCAGGAGTCATCCTCACTGTCAGCGCCCGAGTCTACTGTCCATTGTACGACCTCGTGATGTGTCCTGCCCATGCCCACATATTTCCACTTTTTCAGTCATTCCACAGTAGTTCTTACGAGATCTGCTACGTTCTGAAATGATCCTGTTCAGAACATACCACGTTGTTTGCATTACCAATAGGTGGAGAGGTGGCACAGTGGTTAATGCACTGCTCGATGAACCCGTTGACCTAAATTATTTTTTCGCCACATGGCTAACATCAGTGGCGAGTGATATACGAACCCATCCTGGGCTTCCAGGCTTCACCGAGCCACACTCGTTAGCATGGTGAAGTATGTTCGAACAACTCACGTGACCAACACGGAATGGAAAAAGCCTTCATTAAGCAGTGGATTGATAAAGGCTCTTGTGTAGACTAAAAGGAGAGATACGTCTAATCCTGATCTTTTTTGAAATGCATTTCCTATTGTTTGTTCTGAGTGAAACTTAAGCATATCACAAACCCCCTTTCATCTAACGATAAAGAAAATATTATCAGAGGACACGGTCAGAGATATGGAACCTCAAAAAGTTGTTCTACCACGAGCCACTTCCCACTCAAATGAACCTTACTCACAAGTCACAACTCCTAACAGATTCTGATAAGAATAAACATTTTGATTACGAGTCAGAGTTATATCTACGGGGTCGCCTTTTGGCGTTCTCTGATCTAGCACTGGTGAGACAAGGCTGGAAAGAAGTCTGTCTCTGGTGTAGACCAATCAGTTTAAAATACAATGCACATATTAGAGCATTTTTGTTGGCATGTTTTGCCACAAGACTCGATGCGTTGAATGAAGTAGGTTTCTATTTGATGTTTGAACACCTTAACACCTGTTTTATTGCCAGAAAGGGTGAAGCCTATTCTTATTTTCTGAGACCGAGTTAATTTAAATCAATTCAACTCCGCTCGTAGTCTCACATCATCGTGCAAACGCAGCCGTGTAAGGAAATCTCCGGCAGCAGAGTGGACCACTGCTCGCTTGGCACTGAACGAGGAAGAAGTAATTTAAACCACGACTCCTAACTCGCATCCCAGTCATCCTCGCTACTCGTGACTTTTGTCTAACCATCGAAGAGAGACGGTCACCACATCGGTTCGTATATCACTCGCCGCTGATGTTAGCCATGTGCCGAATATAGAATTCAGGTCAACGGGTTCACAGAGCAGTACACTAACCACTGCGCAACCGCTCCACCTATTGGTTAAGTAAACAATGTGGTTTGTTCTGAACAGGATCATTTCAGAACGTAGCAGATCTCGTAAGAACTACTGTGGAATGACTGAAAAAGTGGAAATACGTGGTCATGGGCAGGACACATCACGAGGTCGTACAATGGACAGTAGACTCGAGCGCTGACAGTGAGGATGACTACTGAAGATAAGGAACAGTCAGATATTGTTTTGGCTGGCAATCAAATAAAGACGATCACCGCATCGCGAGCTTTCAGATGCGCTTCTGCGGCCGTCTGGAACCTTCTTCCTTCAGATATTTGGAAGCCACTGGGAGCTACCCACTTTAAAATATAAATTGAAAACTAATTTTTTTAGAACTGCTTTATGTGCGTTAGTTTGTTGTCCTTCCCCCCACACCTCCGATTAGTACGGTTGGCCACTTACGGTGCGGAAGAAGTTCAACACACGTACACATGTATACATCCCCCTTCTGTCCCCATCCCCTATCCTCGCAGCTTCGGAGCCACGGGCTCGAGTGACGACGACGACGATGACGACGACCGTGACGAGGAAGACACGGACTGCGACGTTGACGACGCGGAAGACGCCCGTGGCGGCGGCGGCGGCGACACAGTGGGCCCGGCGGACGTCGCCGAAGGGGGCGGCCGCGCGGAGCCCGCCCTCACCGGCTCCACCGCCACATCCTCCTCCATCTCCTCCTCCTCCTTCTTCTCGTCCTCTTCGTCGTCGTCGTCAGACGGACCCCGCGCCGGCGGCCTCGTGTGGCCCACGTACCGCCAGGGCTGCGGCGGGCGGCCCGGCGGGGGCCCTCCGGGGCCGTCCGGGCAGGCCCCGCAGGCGACGGCCGCGACCGCGGCCGCCACGGCGTCGGCGGCCGCGGCGGCGGCGGCGGCCGCGGCGGCGGCCGAGGGCTGCGTCCCCCAGGCTCAGATCTGCCGCATCAAAGCGTCGCACGCGCTCAAGAAGAAGATCCTGCGCTGCCGCTCGGGGTCGCTGAAGCTCATGACCACGGTGTGAGAGTGAGGGCGTGTGCGGAGTTCTCGGTCGCGGTGGTCGGCCTCACCGCTGGGCGCCCGACGGCCCCGTGCACGGCTCTTGCCCGTCCAAGCGCCGTCCAGGCTCGCGTCTGCTTAGCCTGCGAGGTCAATTCGGAAACCGGCGCGTTCCCGGGGTGATTTGGCCACAAGTTCGAAACAGGTACCCGCGACGACGGGGGGCTTAGGTTTAGGCAGGTCCGTCAGTCCAGGTCGGCGAGCCGAAATCTATTTCTGCACCCCTTTGTGCCGCATTGTCGAGTTCGCCCCTCGCTTCCTCCCTTCCTCCCTCCCTTCCTCCCTCTCGTGTGAGCCTCATTTTCCACCCAACTGCTTTGTCCTCTCTTGAGCCAGTTCCCCGTTGCCCTTACCATGTTTCTTCTCGTCTCTGCCGCCCCTCCAGAGAGACCCTTCTAAACCCCTGTCAATCCTTCCATCGTTTGCACGGCCAGCTTCCCATACCCTAGCTCTGGCCCCAACTCGTTCCTGTTTGTGGTCCAGCGGTAGATTCCCATTCTCAAACCGAGGCCCTTTGTAACGCCATCGTCTTCCCCACAGATTTGCTTCATTACAATGTTGTCCATTGTAATTCCCATACTTTTTCTGCAGAGCCGGTTTTTCCTACCCTATCGTGGAT
This sequence comes from Lethenteron reissneri, assembly GCF_015708825.2. Taxonomy (NCBI): domain Eukaryota; kingdom Metazoa; phylum Chordata; class Hyperoartia; order Petromyzontiformes; family Petromyzontidae; genus Lethenteron; species Lethenteron reissneri. The sequence goes on from NC_083819.1 coordinate 2,151,503, forward strand.
GCTTAAATGATTATTTACGTGTTCATTATTTAAGACCCTCTGATTAGAACGGTTGGCTACATACGGTGTGGAAGAAGTTCAACATACATGCATACATTATTAATAATTATCTTCACATGTACCTCCCCTCATGCGAACATTACCCACTCTCAATACCATCCTTATATCTGCATCTGCCTCCCTGTACCCTCACCCTAACCCTCGAAATCTTCTCCAGATGCAGTTCGCTCAACGCTATCTCCATCCCTTCTCACGTTCGATTATTCTCTCTTTAATCGCGGCCGCCCGTAATCCCACCCGAACCCTGCCGACAATCTTCAAGTTGCATCTCGCCACGGCTCTGAACTCCCAACCCTTGCCAACTCCATCTTCCTCGCCAGATCCTGTTCCCTTCGACCCGCGCCCCGACCCCAAGCCTCGAGCCAGGGCCGAGTGTGGGAGCTGGCTCGAGAGAGAAGCAGGAATCTCTTTGTTTACGAGCAGAGCGAAGCGCCGGGGCAGCGGCGTGGAGGTGCAGGCACGGAGGGAGTCTCGTGGGAATCGGGAGGTGAAGGGGGCTACATTTTGCTCTCTGTGGTGATGAAAGTAAGGAGGCCAGGCAAAGAGAGAGAGGAGGTGGGGGGGAGAGACAGAGAGCGTAATTTTACATCTGAGAACATCTCTCACCCGTTAATTGCCTTGCTTTGCCATAACTCACGCACGCTCACCGCCCGCCTGTGAGTGATAGAGCAACATCATCTTTTGACGGAGCGGTTCGCGCTCGGTTCCGTGAACGCTCATTCAAATTGTAGAACGTCTATCCGCCACATACCCCCCTCCCCTCCCCACCACCACCCCCGCCCATGCTATAAAGCTTGCAAGCACTTTACACACATATATACGCTCTGGAAGAGAAGCTAAATAAATAAATTAGTGTGACCTTTCAGGGCGATGGAATGTGGACCTCCCCATTTTTCTCCAGCTTTGCGCAGATGTACCTCCAAAATCCCCTGGTGGATGTAGCACACGGCAAAGCAGAAACAGAAAAGAGAAATCTAAAATGACGTGGACGGAGAGAAAATACACAGGAACCGATCTCTTTTTCTCTCTCTCGCTTTGGCCCATGACCCTGCGTTACTGCGACTGGCACGTGATTATACACACTCGGCCCTGATGTGTGTGTGTGTGCGTGCGCGTCGTGAAAAACAAAAACGCGTTACGCTTCATGAGTTGTGACGGTCCTCGTATTGGGCGGCTCGGCAGACGAATGAGCGGCTCGCGGATCGGAAAGGTTGCGAGTTCAAATCCAGGTTTAAGGGTTCACTTGACCCATCATCGCACGGGCGGGAGGGTCCATAAAATACGGTAACACCTCGTGGGAAAGTCCACAGCGATTGCCCTCTGGATAGACTTTCCCCCGCCAAGGGACAGAGGAATTTCCACCACTGGCCCAGGACTGGAAACGGGATATAACCACCGATGCGTCAATTCTCATTTTGAGCAAAAACTCACGTTGACTTCATCCGCTTTTGGCCACTGACTTTGTTTTTTTGTTATTATTGAGACCGGCACCGTGGTGATGTCCACCACGCCGGGCATACGTCGCTCCGTGTAAACGCGCTTGCTGCGTTCCGTGAATTTGTGACGGCGGTGCTCGTGGCAGGCAAAAGCTCTGTTCGCGTGAGCGTGTGCGCGCTTCACGACGGACGGGTCTTGCAGTCGGAGGCTTTTTTGGCACTTAAATAACTAAATGATTGGTTTCTCCAGCCGTCGCCCGTGTCTGGCGATGTCGTAGCCACAGCGCGCGTGTGGTTGCCGCAAATCGCACGTTTTGCCGCGTGCTCGGCTTGACATGAATACGTGATTATTATAAAACATTTTTATTTTTGACTTAATTTATTTACAACAAAAATTAGGACAGATAAAACGCATGTTGGTGCAAACACGGTCTCGGGCAGTTGAAACCTGCCACGGGTGGCTTGGCTTAGGAGAGAATGATTGGTGATGTACCATTAGCATATGTCAGCGCCTGGAAACGATTTGGAGATTCAGGTGGCAAGTGGCCATGGAGTCATCACGTTCAGTAGCCAAGGGTGCCCGCAGTGCTTTCCAGCTATCAAGTGTACAGGCGGTGCAACTGCACCGAGGGGGGGGGAGGCAGGCTACGTCACTGCTTGCACCAGGGCCATGCTTACCACGCTACAAGGCTGTGATTGACGATTATCATCACACTCGCAGTGCTCGATGAAGCGTTTCTGTATGTCATCATGAATACACTCTTCCTTCCGATATTAGGAAGCCGCCGGAGCTATGCACTTTTAAATAATCTACATTGAAAACTCATTTTTTTCCTAACTACTTTTTGTGTTAAGATTGTTGTCCTTCCGCCTCACCTCCGATTAGCACGCTTGGCTACGTGCGGCGCGAAATAAGTTCAACATGCGTAGAAACCTGGGTTCGCGTGACACGCGTTATTGCCGTGGTCCGCGTTCGCACGCCGCTCCAATACCGCGTCTGCCATCGCCAGCGAGCAGCACACGAGAGGAGCGACTTCCGCGGGCCGGAACTCGGCGGCGACGTGGTGAGGGCACACGTCAGCTGCGAGCAGCTGATCTGGTCAAGGAGCATCAACCATCGTCACGCGAGCCCCGGCGGTCATCATCGCAGCAACAGCGGCTCTTGGCCGGCCATCGAACAAAGACGGTCACCGCATCGCGCGCTTTCAGACGCGCTTCTGCGGCCGTCTGGAACGCTCTTCCTTCCGATATCAGGAAGCTACTGGGGCGATGGACTTTTAAATAATCGTCTAGATTGATAACTCATTTCTTTAGAACTGCTTTTTTGCGTTTAGTTTGCCGTCCTTCCCCCTGCACCTCCGATTAGCGCGGTTGGCCACGTACGGTTTTGAAAGACGTTCAACGTGTACACACACACATCTTTGCAACCCCCTGCGGAGAAGAAGAAACAAAGCAAACTCGCTCCAAACAGACGGATGCCGACGCTCTCGTGTATCGCCGGGGTACAGAAGCGTTGAGCCCGTAAGCGGCTGAGCGCCCCGGCCTCGCTGGACAGCGTCTGCGTCGCTTGGATGTGCGGGGAGGTTTTCATTCGGCGCATCCCTCCCGCGAGCGGCGAGCGGTGTGGGGGCGCCTCGCTCGGGAGACGGAGCAGACGTCCGCCGGTGGAGTGCGGCCACTGTGACCACCCCCCACCCCATCCCCTTTCGCGTGAGCACAACGCAGCTGTCTGTCTCCGCCGGCTGCGTGACGGCTGCTGTTGGTGGTGTTGGTGGGGTTGGTGGTGGTGTTGGTGGTGTTGCGTTTGGGTGGGAATTCCGCTGCCCGCTTGCCACATTGTTTGTTGCTGCATTCGTTTCCACCCTCCGCTAATTACGCGCGTTTCCGTACGTTTACACTTAATTGCATGGATTTAAGTGTTTGTTTTAGTCCCATTGTGTGTGCTTGTTGGTCAACGGTATGCAGCAATGCTGTTACTGATGCTGCACTTGCACAGTTTGTTTTGTACTGGGCCAGTGTTTTGTTTGTGTGTTTTGTCTGTTGAGTTTCCGTACCTGGGCAATGTGCTTATGACCTGTGCTGGTTTGGCAATGGAAGTTTTACTTAGTTGAGCGGCGTTCTCTTTTTTATCTGCTGCCTAAACGCTGCATGGAAGCTGCCTGGTCTATCGCTCCATATGAAGCTCCGGGTCTTCTCGATCACAGTTATGCCTCTCCCTTTCTCTACGCTTGCGAAACGTGGAACCCTCTAAATGAACATCAGCGCCGGTTCAAACCATTCAGGCTGGCCTGCCTATGATCCCTCCTAGGTTTAACAATACTGGATTTTACGAGTATTTCGCAGATCTTTGAAAGGTCTCGACACAGTCCCATCAGTAAGCTCCCCTGGCAGGCGAGGCTGCGTTGGCAAGTGTCATGTAACCCGCATGCTCAGCAAACGCATACCCAAGCACCTTCTGTTTGATTGGATGGAGGGGTGGAGGGGTAAGTGGGCTCGGCATGAACTGGAGAAAAGATGGGCTGATGTGGTACATACTTCTCAATGGCTGATGCCAGCGGTGTCAAGATCGGTCTCTTAGGGGAAGAGGCTCGTGAAGGATGCTTCTTGGAAGTTGGAGGCGGTCGCCCTCCAGCAACAACGGAGGGTGGATGAGGGACGCTTGCAACAACGAGCGGAGCGAGGAACACGTTGCGTCTAAGACCGTATGCCTGTCAACCCATCACGGTTTACTACCCCGTGTTCTTGTAGAGGGAAATTTAGTTTTCAGGTCCATACGGTGTACAGCCGTTTCAATAAGGCAATAAAAAAATTGTCTATTTGTGTTTCTCCCTTGTGATGGGACGATGTAGGATGAACGTTGAGATGTATCAGGGGCACGGGGTGACCAATAAGGTCTGAATTGGTATGTAATTAGGTAGCCACTGATAAAGGGTTGACAGGTATGAGACCGTGGTCCGTTCCGTGACCTAACAGCGATCTTTTGACACTTCACGTACCCTTCAAGTGCACCTAGCTTGGCACAAGTGCTGTGGTGATGCCACCACCACTTCGGGGCGAATGGCGGTTGCTGTGGCAGCAGTAGTAGTCGTAGTGTATGTTTTGGGGGAGAGGCGGCAAGGCGGTTAGTGATTGGCGATACAAAGAAAAGTGATCCGGGTTTGATTCCTAGCCATAAACAACGATCGTTGGAAATTGGAATCTGTACCTGGTCACGACTTCTCTTCGGTCAACTCAGCCTAAAATGTACAGTATACCGTGTGGTGTGTGTGCGGCCCGGGTTGGTGTTCAGCCACACCACCCTCTCGTGAGCTGTGCTGGCCTTAATATGTGCTCGCTACCAGCACTTGCCTCAACAGTCTGTGAGGCTATATTGAGATCTTTATATTTGTTTGCACATGTGTACGTATTATGCGGTTAATATGTGTGTGTGAGAGCGAGAAATGCAGAGTGCTCATATTCCTGTTCGTCAGTGAAGGGTGCAGCAGTGAGCTGTTGATACAAAAATGAGCACACGTGCAGCAGATGTGTCAACACTGGTGCATGGGAGAGACAAAGGATGGCCATGGGTGGGATAACGGTGCTAGCTCCTCTGCCAACGTCACGTGCCGTGCCAGATGAAACGGTTGCTTGCTAACAACCCGGGCCCTCCCGCAAGAATATTCCATTTATTTTTTATTTTATTTTTAACAGGCAAGGCCCACTGAGCTATATAACTCGTTCTCAGAAGCGACCTTGCCAAAAATGATAGCTCAACGAAGTGGCTTATCATGTGGAAATTTATAGCAGCCAAATATTCTCAACGTGTGTTGATTCTGTATGTGGAAGGAAAAACCGTAGGATCCTGAGAAAAATCCACGCGACCACAAGGAGAACATCCAAACTCCACATATACAACAGGCGATACGGTCGGGTTCGAACCCACGACCTCCTGTATACCGGGCGAGGTAGTTAACATCTCGCCATCGTGCCGCCGAATTTGTATTCGTGCGAGCGTAAAAAAACTTAAAAAAATTACAACCTTGCAATCCTGAATCAGTGGCCAGGGTCTCGTGGGTATTTCAACTTGGCTGTTGTGGAGCTGCTTGCCTGCCTTCAACTTTCCTGGGTTCCGGCCACTGGCGCGCAATAGCGTAGCATGACCTTACTTTAAAGGGTGAAGTGGGGAGGGGGGACGGGAGAATATTTTAAAACGGTGTAAACGCGAAACACAACCAAGAACGACGATACGATCCGCAATTTTCCTACCGCGCACTCTGCTCCGACTCTTCTTCGCCCTCGCTGCGGACACACGAGGAAGATTGCTGCGACGTCCGTCACATAATTGTAATGTCATCATTTAGAAGGGTTTGGTGGTGGGGTTGGTGGTGGTGGTGGGCGGGGGGGGGGGAGTGCGGCTGAGTTGTCAGCCAGCAGGAGGGAGGTAGTGGGGATCTCAGCTCCCTCCTCCAGTCACCCCCCCCCCCAGATCCCGACGCTACGGGGCTGCTGCTTCTGCTGCTGCTGAGCGGCCTGCCGTACCACTCTGCTGGGTCGCGTCCAGTCCCGGTTGCGTTGGTCGCGCTCCGACCGTGTGCGTGGTTTTTGTTGTTGTTGTTGCGAAACGGCGCTCTCTGTGTGCGGAATCGCGAGTTGTTGTGCGGTCTCCCGCTGTCTGCGTGCTTCGCTCCCCACCCACCCCCCACTAATTTGACTTAGAGGCTGCACTTGGCTCGCGAACAGACTGTTGCAAATTGGCGGAAAGTGGCGGAATGGAATGAATGGCCCACATGGCCCATATTTGCCCGACCCTTACCAAGTAGACCAATGGTGGGGCTGGCTGCTGTGTACGCGGGGCATGGATTTCAGCGGATTGGAATTGCATGGAACGGCATGAGATGCTGTTGTCACTCCAACTACGTGGACTCCATAGCTGTGTTTTATTGTCACGGGCAGTTTTTGGTGCCGAGTGCGAGTTTACTTTGATTTGTGGAGGTGCTTTAATGAAGACTCCAGATTCCGGTTGATTCCATTCCAGATTTTGAATACGTTTTTCACCACACGTGGTCGACGGTCCCAATCGAGGTTTACATCGAATTTTCGCAGCGCCACAAGTAAATCTCCTGACTGATTTATACAGGACTTGGTCAATATTTCAACCTTTTTAGTGGGCTATGCTGTCTCGCTGACCGGGAGTCTGGAAATGCCACGGCCTTTTAAATAATTTTGTAAAAAAAAAATACAAAAATGTATGCATGATTACAAAGTGTACGAATTGCAGACACATTTTTCCCCATTTTTAATGTCGCTAATATTGGCTTCGGGGAATTTTTTTAAAATTTTCTTTGAGGCTAATGTTTCCTTATGTCAACATAATGGATACATCGTTCATCCGTGGTCTGCGTATTATATGCTCACGTCGCGCTGTGTGAATGTCACTTCCATATACGAATGTACCCCATTGCCACGCGGTGAGTTGCCACTGTTACAACGCTGTACATAGAGAAGCACATTTCACGTCCGAGAATGTTGGTAACACCGTGGACGGAGGAGTTGGGCGATCGATGATCGATGGCGTATTTGACAGAAATGCTATGTTATACACGGTAGTTTTTAATCTTAATGGAATGGTCATAATGTCATGCTTGTCTGCGTCAATGGCGCGCGTGCTCATGTCGGTGGAATGCTTGTGTTTAAGGTTGGCGTATATGCAGTAGATTTCTAAATGACTGTGTATTCATTTACCCATGTATTTCTTTTTCTTTGTGAAGAGTCATAGCCATTAAAATGTGCAACGCAAATCTCCCTGGCTTAGGAATTGGCCGAGAGATTTCAAATAAAAAAAGAGAGATCGTCTTTGTGTGATTTTGTGATTGTGTGTGTGTGTGCGCGCGCGTGTGTTTCAATTATATGATTGTGCCATTCTGTTGAGTGTATAGGGCTAGCTTGTGGGGAGCGGTAGTGTAGCGGTTAGCGCTACGCTGCGCTATGAACCCGGACAGCCTAGCTCGGTTCCCGCTCACGGCCAACACCAGTGACTATTATCTGAACTGGTTCTGGGCTTCCCCTAGGTTGACTCAACCTCAAATGAGTACGGTACCTTAACATCGCCACTGGGGAGACAAAGGCGGCCGGGCGTGGTGCTGGCCACCCACCCACTCGTGTGCCGTGCCGGCCTTCATAGGTGCTCGTGAACAGCACTTGTCCTAACAGTCTGTTAAAGGCTATAAGGTGGATCTTTGTCTTTGTGTGTCGTTGTGTTCGTACGCACACACAATCAATACCATGCCCAGCTACGAAGATATGCATTTGCTTTTTTTTTATTTAAACGTGAACCCACCTGGCTAGATATTCTGGTTGTGGCCGTACACGCGCTCAGATTTGAAACCCACTCCGTGCCTGCCCTCTCTGAGGGTCGCAACCCCGCAAATGTGTGTGTGCGTATCGGTCATGAAATATTCACCCAATGCTTGATGGATCAAACATAGGTTGCTCCTTCAAGCATCCAACACACGTATATCCGTATACATTAATACGTATTCTTATATAGTTTCGAGTGGGGTTTTTTTTGTGTGCACGCAATTATATTGCTGAGAAGTAAGTGGTTGTTTACAAAGAGCAAACATCATTGCAACCGCGAGGCAGCCGGGCCAATGGTGCATTAGTAATTCATTTCATTCGTCTTATCTTGGTCATCGCCCACTACGCAGATCTTCTCTCTGTGCTGGACCCGCAGTGAGCACCAAGAGTCCCTGCTTATGCTGCTGCTGCATCAGCATTTATTATCCATCACCATCACATTCACATTCAGAGCACGTCCGCGTATTGTGTTGCGCGCTCTGCGTTGCGCTGTCTGTGTGCTGCAGCCTCTCGCTGAAGAAGGGCTGTTGGCTAAAACGTCTAATGGGGGCATTTTCGGTCGCTTAAAAAAACATCATACGTGATATCATGTATATGCTATTGATATTGTATACGTAGTTATTACACCAGATGTACATATTTATTGAGAATGACTAAATTAAGGGGAAAAATCACAGGAATCAATTGTTATAATTGTCATCATTCTTCGCATTGTCTTAATGATGATGTCCGCAGCAAGTCTCAATGCACAGCCTCCAGGCTTTGTCAAATCACGGGAGGGCCCCATACACAACTTCACCAGCTTTCATTCTTGTGCATTTGATTATTATTATTATTATTTTTGTAAATATTAATTGTATATATTCCCCGCTCACACACGCGTTTGCGGATTTGTTTTTTTGTTCGCCCATTTGTTGAGGGCTTGTCTAATTCTTGCGGGGCCACAATCTGCTGAGGCGTTGCTTTGTGCGTGTGCGCCAACAACCCCTCCCATCACCGTCAGTTGTCACCAACTGACGCGAGAGAGGGGAAAAAAGACACCGCACCCCCAGCAGTCACCAGGGGATGGTAGTGACTTCCACTCAAGGCCGTTACAAATCCTAGGAAGCGCTAAAAACAGTTCCCCACCACCCAATGCTTCTATTTATTACATAGCCCACTCCCCATCAGCCCCGCACCTTCAATTATGATACACCTTACACATCACGTGACAACAAATTGAGATTAAAACCAACAACAACAAAAAACTGCCCCAACTCTATCTCGCCAGTTTATTTTGACAAAGCCTGGTGGTGTTCATTCAGACGCTGTCTTCCCGACAGACCTGCTCTTCACCTGATGACGGCTGCTTGCGTTGTGGCCGAAACGTCGTGAGAATTATTTTATTATGTTTTATTTTTTATTATTTCCCTTCTACGTGACTTTACCGAAAGAACCAAGAAGATGAATCCCTGCAGTCACGAAAGCTTTAAATCGAAATTTATTTTGACAACTTTACTCAAATCCAAGAAAGTGCACGCCGCAGATGGAGTTTGCGATCCATTGCACGGTGTGTCCCTGCTTTCGGAACCCGCCCGATGTGCCATCAGCGCGGGTCGTGGTTCATCCGTACGGCGCGTGTGGGTGCATTACATCACATCGTAATGCCAGACGCAATGCAGAAATCACATCTTCCCTTCAGCACCCCCCACCACACTCCGATTTCCCCCACCCCCTCGCACCCCCACTGCCAGCCCTTCTCTCCACACACTGCAGTCACCAGCTGTGAACTGTGCAAAAGACTGTCAGCCCTAACCATGACTGATGGTCCCTGGAATGTCTTCACACATTTAACCCAATATCCATTTTCCTCTTCCTATGCCGGGGATTAATTCAACTGGAAGCTGAAAATTTCTCTTTTGTCGAGCGATTTCTCCTCCCCCCCTCTGCTTAATTTGCCCGTTGATGCATTGGAGAAGCGCCATAAAACCGGTACGTGGAGGTCACAAAAACCGCAGGGTGTTTTCTCTTTTTGCATCGGCAGCTATTCCTTACACACACACACTAACCCCCACCCCCCCACACAACACAGTGTTAAAACTTAAGCCTATTCTTTCCGCAGTGAAATTTGAGTATTACCACATTGTAATCCTCCTGTATCTGCCCCCTTTTATGCATTGCGCGACGGCCGACAGCGGCGTTTAACACCGCGAGCTTGTGGCGGCGGAGGCGGCGTTTAAAAGGCATCTCCTCGAGTCGAAAGTTTTGCAAACGCGTAAAAGGGTGCAGCCCTGCAATAAACTTGCTCAAGCCACTGCTGGAGGAAAGCCCTCGATGAGAAGGAACTCAAAGGAGCCTCTCTCTAGGTCAGTGTTCTTCACTAATTTTCAGAGGGGGCGGGGGACACTTTCGTCGATAAGACATCTTCAGTGCAAGGGCCGTCGCACATTTAAAACCGTTGGGGGTTTGACAGCAGCACGATGATGGGGGGGGGGGGGGTGTTGTCACGTGTTGTGTATTGTCGGGGGGCGCACGAAAGGCCACCAGGGGCCGCAAGTGGCCCACGGGCCTTGCAATTGTAGTGACCTCTGACACGGACTGTTGAGGGTTTATACTCTTTGGTTGCTTTGGTAAAGTCACGTAGGTATAAAATAAAATAAAATTAATTTTACCGACTATACCGAAACAACCAAAGAGTATGGATCCCTGCAGTCACGAAAACTTGAAATCTAGATTGTTTGAGGGTTTATTTTATTGAAACTTTAACTTGACTGAAGACTGCAGCGTCGCGAGATAGCGGCGACGTGGAGACAGTAACGAGGTGAAGAGAGCCAACGACGGCTCGAAACCCCAAGCCAAACAGCCCCGAACCTCGCTCCTCCCCCCCTTGTATTCCCGGCGTGGCCCTCCTACCTCCTTGGCGAGTTCCCGAACCTTCCAGAAGCTTGCCGACACACTGTCTTTACACAATGAAGAGCACTGCCCTAAAGGGTTACTTTTTTGGCTATTCTTCCACATTGATCTTGGAAGAGATGTGAGCGGCCTCGATTGACCCTACCACAACGCGGCCTGCCGATCGACGAACTCTTTTGCCCATTCATACTTCTGCATCTGACAGAAGTCGCATGGGGATTTCAGAACTCTGGCCATTTCAACCGCTGCCCCTGGGGGTTGAACCGGCGACCCCCCCGGATTGCAAATCCGCAGTGCGCCAACCCATCGCACCACGGCAGCTTCCCCTTGAAATGGTCCCTCGAAACACCGAGCCAAGAGTGCCGGCCGGCTCAACCGAGCAATGGAACCAGGGGCTCATATTCCTCCAGTGGCCACGAGAGAGTGGTGGAAATTCTACATTCTCATGACAACAATGACAACATGCCCACACTGTTAACCTGGATGTCAAATATCGATACCCCCGTGAACGCCCTTTTAAAAGAGAAATCTAATACATGTTTTGGTTGATATGCCTTTTATTTAAATGCCAATTCCCCCCCCCCCCCCCCACATCTATTATGCACCGTTCAACTGCTGCTGAGACCGCCACAGCAGAAACACACGTATACAACAGTGTAGGCTTTGCAAATAGCTCGTTGGGCACGACACGGCATGCTAATGTGTAAAACAGGAATGGAATTTACTGGCACGGCGGAACAAACGGCTGAAACATGACAACCCCTCGTCTTGTTGTGTTTTTTCAGCTTTATAAGCTACAAGGAGCTCATATCATCAGCCTTTATGAGTAACCCGTAACTCACCCATTGTGCGGTGGGAGGGAAATGTATACAAGCAGAGCAGTGTTACACACATTTCACCAAACTAGGACCACTGGAAATTCTGGAAAGAAAAGGTTTTGTTTAAAGTAGATTTTTTAGTTTTGTTTACAAATGTTATTTTCTCTTTCAAAAGTTCAGCGACTCACGTGTGACAATGTTACCGTTGCTGTGTCGTGCCAAGGTGCCGTGCCTCTTATCAGATTTGAAAGAAAGGTGAAGTTAAATGTGTGAGCTTGTGTGCGGATGTCTGCAGGCCAAACATAATAACTCTACCAGACCACTGTCCCTTCCGGACCTGTTGTTAAAGGGAACAGTAATGGTTTCTGACATTAGCAGAGCTTGCTACTGTATTATAAGTGTGCAAGCAATAAGCAGCACGCCACTCATATACACGACGTCTACCATCGTGCCTATCGCGTGATTTCTTCATGGACTCACAGAAGTGATCACCAGGTTTGTGAGCGGTAGGATACGAGACAATATTCAATTGTCCACATGACAAAAACTGCTCCAATTATCATAACTATTGTTCAAATGAAATATTTTATTTTTTGTTTAGGCGCAGGTGGGGTGGCTATGACTAAATCACCCGGGACACTGATGATCTTCTCATATTGTAGAAACTAAGCAGAGTTGTTATTAGTCGTGAGCGAGAATCGAACTTGAGGATGTCCTGTTCGTAGTGTGGTGTGCCAACTACTGCACTACGCGTACCGTAATTGAGTTTGTACACACACAAAGACAGAGATCCCCCATGTAGCCTTAACAGACTGTTGGGGCAAGTGCTGTTATCGTGCACCTCTAAAGGTCGGCACGGTACACGAGGGGGTGGGTGGACAGTACCACGCCTGGCGATGTTTACACATCGCACCAGGTACTCATTTGAGGCTGAGTCGACCTAGGGGATGCCCAGGACCGGTTCAGATAATTGTCACTGGTGTTGGCCATGAGCGGGAATCGAACCTGGGTCGCCAGGTTCGTAGCGCAGCGCATTAACCGCTACACTACCGCTCCCCACACACCGACACACACATACACACAATACATACATATACATACACACGTACATACACACACGTGCGTTAACATCCGCACGCTGGCTTGGCTCACGTTTGTTGGTCACATACATGAGACGTGCATGTGCAAACCGTGCGATTTCGCGCAAGAGGCCGTCACTATTGATTGCTAAGGCACGTTTTACTTAAAATTCACACTGAGGTCATGATACATATATTTATATATTTCCCTGCGCGCTAAACTTCTCAAGGCAATTCAGCAATTCATTAATTCGCGTGAAAGAGTTAAGGTACAGAGCCCTAAATGTGCTTACTCAGGCTAATCCTTGCGTAAGGGCCCTCTACTCGAAGGAGATCTAGAGCACCTCCTCTCGATTGTATTTGGCCTACTCTTCCACCACGGCTGGACATCTCTATGCCGAGTCAAGAGGCTCGCCCTGAGCTCGGACAGGGCCACGAGACAGTGGTGGGAATGTCCACATTCTCGTGGCAAGGCCAGTCTCTGCATAGCACGACCACTGACATTGCACACAACGGTACTAATTTATCCCCCCCCCCCCGGCCCTCTGGGGAGGTGATTGGCTGAGTCAGCCTCCAACCAATTATTGAACTCACAACTTTCCGAATGTGAGATGAGGGCTTTGCCAAGTGTACCGCGTAGCTGGGTAATTAATCAACAGCGCGTATATGTATTACATATAGCATATATATAACGTTACGTGTAACGTATAAAACGTGCACACACGAATTTTCCATTTTAAGCCTCTAAATCCCTTGGCTAGGGGCTATGGGGAAGCTTCGCAATTTCTTTCCAGCAGACCATCCTGCTCGCAATGAAACGAAATTAAGAGACTGTTGGCAGTGGCGCACAAGCACCGAAACGGAAACAAACTGGCAAGCCCAGCGCACCAAGGGAGCCTCGAACTCAACGTTTGCTTTAACGCGCGGGCAAGAAAAGTAACTCAAGCACAATGTCGTTGCCATTCGTTGGCAAACCTTTGCCCACAAACGATACAAATGTGGACGAAAGAACGGCCGGGCTTTTTGGAAAGCATGTTGGCAATTCATAATAGAGGTTTTTTTTGGGGGTTAGATCGCGTAACTATATAAATGTGTCGTTAAAACACGCCACCACCCGACACAGCCAACTAGTAAGGGTTGCCACGTAAACAGAACGTGGCCAATTCGTCATTAGTACAGCACAGCGGTGTGTTGGAGAGCCAAGCCACAACATTTACAATCTGAGTATGACGTTTCGCCAGTAATTACAACGAGCTTCATCAGGCGACAGCCAGGTTTGTGGAGAAGTCCGCCTGTTTCGTTCTTTCTGTTGGTTCATGATCTCGAGTCGTACAGCGTGCCGTTTGGTCATCTCGTCCGACGTTCGGAGCCTCTTCGGCAATTCAGGAAACCCGTGGAAGCCCTCCGGTCAACCTTCGCTCAGTGGGAGGGGGCTCATTTACCTCCACTGCACCCCACAGCTGATCGCCCCCCCCCCGTCCTCCCCCACCCCCCCCACCATGGAATGATTACTGGGCACACACAAATGAGCAGAGTGAAAAATGCCACAAAATCCTGCGACTAACGGTTGCATCGTAAAGGACGCGGACGTGAGTGAAGGTGGCGCGGCTTCTCAAGACACCCCCTGTCCGCGTCTCGCTCCGTGCACCCCCCCCCCGCCCCTCCGGCACGCGGTTGGAATTAATCGCCTTGCCACGCGAGACCGGATTGGAATGAAATCGATATCGTCCAGACGCTCGGCTGATCGCCCCGTTGTTTATAAACAAGGTCATTGCCATACTTTGTGTGTGTTTTCGATCGGGCTGGGTGATCGCGACAATCGAAAATGACTCCGGATCCAAACAAACGAACAAGTAAGCAAACCACGCCCGACGCTAGCAACGCAACCGACCTCGGCTACTAATCCGTGCCGCAGTGCTGTCGTTTTAACTGCATCAACCCACCCCCAGCGGGGAAGAGTAGGCCAACATCACCTCCTCTAGAAGGGCTCTCTTCAGGCCTCTCTCTCGAGTGAAGGCCCATCTACTAGCAGTGGTATGAGCAAGGAATTGCAGGGCTGCACTTGCATCCACACAGCCACCCTTCACCAACCCACCTCCACTAGTAATGAACTGAATAATCAATCTCCATTCTGTATCTCTACGTAGCAATGACACTACCCTTAATTTTCACGGACAATTTGGCCTCCCGTATTGATGGCAAGCACGTGATTTGTTTCGTGCACGCAATTTTCTGGACTGGTTTTGCCCTTCCGGGACTCATCGGCAGTGAGGCGTGCCACGTGAATGCCGCTGGTTCGCCGCGTGTTTGTTTTGGTAGGCACCCTCTCGATCTACACCACGGGCAATCAGCGACCAAAATAAACCACTCGCCCTCGTGTGTTCACCACCATCATCAAGTACTACAATGGAGCAATTTGGGTAATGCACGACTCTGTTTCATATCTCCGTGTTCAATAAAAAAAAAATCTTGTCCTCAGCTTTCTCCTCTCATCTCACTGCGTATCTGCCTCTTCTCTGCACCACTCTCGATACACTGCACTATACATTTCAGTCTCATCGGACTCTCATTGAGAGGGGTGGAGGGGAGAGAAATGTTGGGGGCAATAATAACTTCTGCTGAGGATCCTCAATGAGCGAGAAAGCACAACTGAGAATGTGCAGTCAAACTCCAATGCACGTCTCTCCATTTAACGTCGTTTCGCAAATACGTCGTCACTTCATCAACACCACGGCCTGATTTGCGACGCCTCAAATCCACGCCTACGTCGCTGACAGCATCGTCCGTCCGTTCTCGTTTTCCGTCGCCTCCACCTGCCCTGTACATCGCTTTGATTCACGTCGTTTCGGGTCACGATTCCATCGCTCACGACGCGGGCTTGACAAGCACAACTTCAATTGGAGTTGGGTGGAGCGGTCGGCGCAGTAGTGGGGTAGACATCCTGAGTTCGACTCCCCCGCCGTGGATAACATCGGTGGGCAGTGGAAAATCTGAACCCGGGTTCTCAACAAGCTGGTCGTTATTCGGCTCTGGGGATTTCTATGTTGTGTGGAGCAAAATGTGTTGTTGTATTGTGCTTCTATGCTCCCACATCTCTATTCACTCCTCCCCCCCACTACTTTTGACTCTAACAAACAAACATGGTATAAAGGTGTGCAAACAAGCGTAGAGAGTCGTAACCCTCCACCACCCGATACGGCCAATCAGCAAAAAGTGTCACGTTGACAAAAGACAAATAGTTCACTACTTTAGCCCACCGGTGTGTTGAAGAGTTAATCCACAACATTTGTAATTTTTTAGTACGCCGTTTCACTGGTAATTAAATCCAGCATCATCGGGCAATTCGCCAGAGATGTGTACGCTTTGCTGTCGTGGCTGTGGGTGGTGGATAGTTGGGAAAGAAATGAATAAATTATGGCATCATCGCAAATGATCGGCCAATCATTCCCAGCAGAATCCTCTCAAATATGAACCTTGTGACTCAATGAGGATTGTTAGTGCTATTAAATGGATAATCAGTGAATGTACCACTCAAAATATTGATTGACGCCGTATGAAGTTTTGGTGGTAAATTGCAAATGAGTTAGAACTGGCGGATTGCGTTTCCATGACTTTTTTTATTTTGCAAACATCTTTGTTGGTGGTTGTTTGCTGAGAAGCCAAGCGCAGTAAAGATGCTTCGGGGGCATCGCCACGGTTCAAACGCCCGACATTCACCCGTAATCCATGGCGTGCAAAGTGTTCTTGAGCGGATAGCCCCAAAAAACATAAACAGTTGTAAATCAAGCACACACGCTTGAGACGCTAGTGGGATCACGTGACGGTTACTGCATTGCGTCAGCTCTGACACTTGCCCA
This sequence comes from Lethenteron reissneri, assembly GCF_015708825.2. NCBI lineage: Eukaryota > Metazoa > Chordata > Hyperoartia > Petromyzontiformes > Petromyzontidae > Lethenteron > Lethenteron reissneri. Next base: position 2,167,981 of record NC_083819.1, read on the forward strand.
AGTTCAATCCTGCAGTTTATTCTCCTTCCAAGAGCGTAAAGTATTTATGTGTTTAGCATCGCATGTCAGCCAGACTTCTGCAACTCAATCCGCTGTGGCTTCCCTCGCCCCCAGACTCCACGGTCAAGAGGTCACCGTCGCCGATGCCATTGACGCCGCCACGCCTCGCCATTGACACCCAACCTTCATAAAGGTCTGCTCCTACAGTCTGCTCCTACAGGCTGCCAGCCTCTGTGGCTTTAACTCTTCCTCTTTGGCAGCCGACCTCTTGGCGCCACTCCACCCATCACACGCGTGTCCCACCCATGGCACGCGTGTCCCACCCATCGCACGCGTATCCCACCCATCGCACGCGTGTCCCACCCATCACACGCGTGTCCCACCCATCACGCGCGTGTCCCACCCATCACACGCGTGTCCCACCCATCACGCGCGTGTCCCACCCATCGCACGCGTGTCCCACCCATCACACACGTGTCCCACTCTACAGATCCTCCTCTTCCTGATTACATCTGCAACCCTTGCCACATTCTACTCAGAAGCTCCAAGTTGCTCACCCTCTCCTTCCATGAAAGTCCGAACATCTTGTGCACGCGCCTGCATTCAAAGGCTACACTCTTATTTTCTGGTTGTTTTGTTAGAGTCCAGATCCGTGACCCATGCAGGAACATAAACATAACCTCTGCATCAAACACCCTTATCTTAACACTGAAATTGACCTCTCTGCTCTTTCAAATTGGTTTATGTAGTCTAACGCCACCCTCCTCCTAATTTACCTCTGCACAATCCCCGAGTAATGTGCACATGGCTGCAACTGATTCAATATTTCGATGTCTGACTTCTCGCCCGCACCCATAAATGTGATCACATCACCACGATACTCAGATCCCTCCCGTAGCTCCGAACCTCGGTCCTGGATTCACTTCCAGATCGCACTCACTGTCTGTAAGATCCTCCATGGACTCGCAACTGCTTACCTCTCCTCTCTCACCTAAAATATCTCTATTCCATACACCTTTCTGTTGTTCCAACAAAGCAGGGCTTTAGGTACATTGATCTGATGATTTCATGATCAAATTCAACTGTCATAGCGACCTCTTACCCGCTCTTGTTCACCTTTATATTTCAGAATTTCCATCCCAGTCTGCCTCTAAAAAAGATGCCCGAGAAATATTTAGTTTTCTCTGTCACGTGGACGTCTCTGGTAGTCCGGCATTTACTGCTGAGGTGGTGTGGAGCTGCACATTCTCCTTGAACTCCTACAGCCCTTGTGTTGGGGGGCACCCCCCTCCCCTCCCAAAGGATGCCCCCCCCCCCCACAATGCTGTCTGCCAGGGATATCCCAGATGGCCCACCCAGCGATGATGAAGGAGCGCCGATAAATATCCATGTCCTGACGGTACGTGGCTTGGCGTGAGACGAAGTGGTGGCATTCCAACCACGCAGCTACTGCCGCCCTCATTGATCTCAGTGGTGGAGGTAGCAAGTGGGATTTGTATGTATGTTGAACTTTTTTCGCACCGTACGTAGCCGACCGTACTCATCGGAGGTGCGTTTATTTTATTTCATCGTCAGTCACGGTCGATCCACTGCTGGAAGGAGGCCCCCGTAAGCCGTCACCATCCTCTCGCGGCTTTGCGACGATGTCACAGTAGAAACGAGCACTTGCACACAAGGACCGTCTCCTTGATGCCGACCCATCACGATTCTTGACCATCGGTCATCATCCCTTCCAGCGATGTGAACGGCAACAAACCTGCTTCACATTTTCTCAACGTTGTGAACTGTCTCCATCGCTGAGCAAGGTCTCAAATCCACGTGTCTCCTCCGTTTCTCGGTGAAATTCCAAGCACGCGTCGTTTTTGTCCATTATATATATGTACCGAAGAATATACCATCCCCAATCACATACTTATATCTGGCCACACTGGCAGAGCACCTTTAAGATAATGCATACGGACAAGGACACATTCAGAATGGACGTTTTTTTTTTGCGACCGCACAGAAGAGAGAACAAAAAACCAACCACATCTGGGCGCTTGAAATAAATTACACTTTTTTCCCTTTTCACCGGGCTGTAATTTTTTTTTCTAATTGCGTTTTCCTACTCTCGGCTTTCGCTGGCTGGGAAAGGACACAATATCGTATAATTACCCCATCCGTCTCGAGCCTGACACAGCGCGCATTTCCAAGAGGTAATTAAAGTGGGCGCATTGCGAATATCCTGTGCGAGCCCCGGAGTCGAGCGATGATTTCTGTTCTGTGCGCCGCACCAGCCTCCAATTCGGCTCTGCCGAGCGTGCGAAGCCCTCTTTTTAAACACGGTTCGATAAATATATAACATCTTAAAACAAATCACGGCAATTATGGTTCATGGCATACGGACTCGTGTCCTATGGAACTCTGCACTGAGATTGCTGCATTGCGTGGAAAGCGCCCGACGCCTCTTGATGTAAAAGAAAACCACATTCACTTTGTGGAGCAAATGTTTGCGTGTGTTTGAGACCAGATTTGTATAGCTTTATCGATTCCAGCCATTTTTGGGGGGGGGGGGGGTGGATACGACATAACACGGAACATTGTACAGTCATTTTTGTCAATTAACTTCTGGATGAGGAACCACCCCACACCCGTGCAGGTCACGGCAAATGATTTGACCATACTTCACCACGCTGGTCAGTACGGGTTAGTGAAGATCGTCGGGCGCATAGCGGTGTGATTTAACCACTGCGCCCACCCCCCCCCCCCGCATGTCCCGCTCGATCCAGTAGCAGCACACTTAGCTATTTTTACAAATTATTTTTTCCTAATTTAACAAGTAGGCTTTATTTTCGTCGAATAAAAAAACACAAATTACATAAAATAGCAAACGGTCCAATTCTGCATTGCCTGCACGCGCGCCTGTGTGTGTGTGTGTGAGAGTGAAGTTATAGTGCTACTGTGACATTTATGTGGATCTGGGCCAAAAAGTCGAAACGCTTGGACGGGCGATATCCTTTATAATAGCCGCTATTTCATATCACGGAACAAAATCTATAAAACAATTCTCTACTCTGCGTGACCTATCTCAACACTTACATCCCTTTTGTCAATCCACTGCTGGATTAGGGCGGCCCCCTACATCTTGTGACGTGGCCCACGCTGGTCAGTGCGGGTTTGGTGAAGGCGGGGTGGGGGGGGGCACATAGCGACGTACCGTACAACGGACCATTCCTGTCGCCTGGCTCCACCGAGGAGCCGTCGCGGACCGTGTGCCAACCTTTTCAATGCGCCTGATTCACGGTCACCCCATCCAAACTCCGTCCAAGCTCAACGCTGCTTAGCTCCAGGTATCTGATGGGATCGGATGCAGTCCGTGGTGATCTGCGCACCACGGACACGTCGCAGACCATTGTATGTTGTCACAGTTCCGCGTCATCCTTGCTTTCGGTTTAAGTGCAATGCTTTTCTTTTTTTATTCACGATTTCAGAAAGGCAGCGAAAAATGTGCACGGCGTACAGTATTAACCTTTGCACCAAAAGGGGCCGTACATAAATGACGTCACGCAATTTTGGACGATTTTTGACCACCCCCCTCCCTCGTCACACTGCGTCACAAAAAGTCAGAACCCCCCTCAAATATGACGTCACAAAGCTCTGCCCCCCCCCCCAAAAAATTCTTCAAATCGCTTTAAACTATTGTCATTGTAGTGCGTATTTAATGTGTCGCTGCACTCTGATGTTGTAGGAGAAAACATTTATTAAAAAGTCTATTTAATTAAATAGAACGTGTTGTCTATATTTATTTAAATTTGCGCATTTTGATGTGACGTCACATTTCTAAACCCCCCCCCCCTCGTCACACATCGTCACAAATGTCTGACCCCACCCCAACCTAGGTGCGTGACGTCATTTATGGACGGCCCCAAAGACGCCCAGCGTGAACAATAAACTCGACTGCAAATCAACACAAACTCGACACGATCGTCAATGTGGACTGCCCCTAAAAGGAAAAAAACATAAATAACCGACGTTTCGGGGCAATGGCCCTACTAAGCACACATCTCTCTGCGAATGAAGCTACATCTGCTCATGAAGAAGGACTGTCGTCCGAAACGACGCCGCCTGTTTATTTTTTTAAATCCTTTATATTAAGTTCGCGTGCTTGCTTAGGACCGTGCAAATCTTTCGGTCGTTTTTTAACCCACTTCCCGTGATCCAATCGAGCTGACATTTTCCACACAGACTCGTTGTGCCAGACAATTATTGTTCGTGAAAAAAATTCCCAAAATTTTACACTTTTTAGGCAAAAAATTTTTATTTTACATATATTCAAATAGAACGCATTCATGGCTTTGGCTGAACATCACAGTGCAAGCGCCCAGAGCGTAACCCCTCCACAGGCCGTGGTGGAGTAGCGTAGTTAGTAGCGCCCTCGCTTCCCATGCCAAAGGTCGCGGGATCGATCCCCGCGTCCTCCACAGGCGAATATATTTTTAAATCCTTTATATTAAGTTCGCCGCCACGCATATAAAGGATTTATAGTGAAAAACTTTGTTTTTACGGGTTTACTTGTTACTTTTTCATGGCAGTGTGGAGTTGCGTTGCTCGGGCTTGTGTACCACCGTCAACGTGGCATCGCCGTTGTCTTGCGTTTCTTCCATCTGCCGCGTTCATCGCATAACCGGTTGACTATGGCACAGACGATGAGCTCACGTAACAAGGCGCGCACGCCCGCGTAATTTAGCACATTGATTTAGAACGTCCGGTATTTAGACAATTGAGAACACGCGCAAACGTTAACGTTCTCAGCTAATTTAAAACAAAGGCATTTCCTGGTTGTTGTTGTGATTTCAAGCCCTGGTCACACTCCATGGAGATAATTTTTCACATTCCATTGGCCCAGTGAAATTCACGGTATCTCAAAATACACCGAGCATTCCTTCAAATTTTTCAAATATATATGAGGTCGTTCCACACGCTCCACGCGGCTGATGATTGGTAAACACGTTCCACGTGACGCAGAGATCAGTGCTGATTAAATTGACCAGAGATTGTGTTGTTTTCATCATTGTTATAAGCGTGTTTACCCAGGAAAGCCTGGTTAAGTCGCGTTACTCGTTTTCAGGAGGGGGCGGTTGTTTCTGTGTATACTGTAATTACAAATGACTACATAAACTCACGTTGTGTATGAGTTTATGGGGAGCAGTAGCGTAGTTTTGAGCGCACTGCGCTACGAACACGGCCACCCGAGTTAGATGCCAGCTCACGGCCACCAACACCAACGACATTTACCTGCGCCTCCCTAGGTCGACTCAGCCTCAAATGAGTACCTGGAGTGGTGTGTAAATATCGCCATTAGGGAGACAAAGGGGGCCAGGCGTGGTGCTGGCCACCCACCCCTCGTTTGCCATGCCGACCTTCATAGGTGCTCACTAACAGCACTTGCCCCGAAAGTCTGCAAAGGCAATAAGGGCGATCTTTGTCTTTTGTCTTGAGCGGACATCTGGCAGCCCATCCTTTCACCAACCCGCACAGTCTAGCGTGGTGAAGTATGGTCAAACAACCCCCCGCGACCGAAACGGCGTGGGAAAGACTTCATCTAGCAGCGTATTGATAACCTGCTATACACGAGTATTATTATACAGCTTGTGTAACCGTGATGAAGCAATTGCAAGTGCTGCTCTAAATTAAGACACTATGAATCACCGTTGGGTACGTACGGGTTTGCCCTCCTTTGATGTAAGAGGACTTGATCATCAGCTTTCGCTACGTCACGTGGGGCCGTGTTTCGTAATCACCGTGCACGTGTTTCGTCTTTAAATTGGAAATTCGAACGGCGAAGATTGGTGAAGGTAGAAAGGCGGACCACCACCTGCAAAAATCGATTGTAACCCGATATTTCTAGCATCATATGAACATATTTCCCACAATTTTGACTAATTTCAATATAAGGTGAGATCGATGTGGTTGGGTGCCAACATAATTCCAGGATGATTCCGGTTGAGATGTAGCACTCGTGGTTTGGGCACCACACCAACCACTCTTTTCGACTTTTGCGGATGATCGAAGCAATATTTGAAGGAGCTAAATGTCAATCTTGAGGTCTGATCGCCACGACAAGAGGGCTTCCGCAGAGAGTTGGTGGAGTTTTGCTCTTTCTCGCGTGTTGAAGAAGCGCAGACTAGAGTGGGGTTTCTACACGGTCCGTGGCTTTGATTGCATGCTCACACTCGCACCACTTTGGCTCGTCTTCGTTTTCTATTCATGAACGAGACGTGCGCGTCGGCCTGTTTTACAATTTCTGATGCAGCCGATGGTTTCCACCGGTGTCTTCGAGGAATGTCAAAGCCAGGTGTGCGATGTTTGGGTATCGAGTGAGGTGTTTATTCTCGAAGCCTGCGATGTTTCACTCTGTTCGCCAGCAGCGTTTTTCCTGATCTGGGTGAGATTCGAGAATGGTGGCAGCAGCAGCAGCCGCAACACAATCCCAGTTTCTCGGTGTTTGTCAAACACATTTTTTTGCCCGCGGGCTACTCGTCCGATGCAAACATTGCCGCGGACCATCCAGCATCGCACCCCTTGGGACAAAACGCATTCGCTCATCTCGAAATACCAGTAATAAAAAAACATGATATTGTCGGAACAGAAATACTTTATTTTTTAAAGGTATGTATATATATACCTTTCTTTAGAGGGCATTTTAGATCTTAGGTTTCGGGTAGTTAACTAATGGTAACTTACATAACGTCACTGTTTTATTAAATGTCATAAGTAAAATATTAATTGATGTCCGAATCAAAAGGTATAAACGTTGTCATTTCCGGATCGACCTGCGTTTGCATAGCAGCCCCGCGGACCCACGTGGAGGAGCGTCACGGACCGACCACCTGGTGAGTCCCGGGGACCACCCTCTAGGAACCACTGCAGTCGGGGGATCGGACAGTGGCAGCAAAGATTGTCGACTGCGCGCACACGCACCCACACACAACGCGCACGCACCCACACACAACGGACACGGACCCACACACAACGCGCACACGCACACACACAACGCGCAAACGCACCCACACACAACGCACCCACACCCACACACAACGGACACGGACCCACAACGCCCACGCACACACACACACACAACGCGCAAACGCACCCACACACAACGCGCACACACCCACACACAACGGACACGGACCCACAACGCCCACGCACACACACACACACAACGCGCACACGCACCCACACACAACACGCATGCACCCACACACAACGCCCACGCACCCACACACAACGCGCATGCACCCACACACAACGGACACGCACCCACACACAACGGACACGCACCCACACACAACACGCATGCACCCACACACAACGCCCACGCACCCACACACAACGCGCACACACCCACACACAACGGACACGGACCCACAACGCCCACGCGCACCCACACACAACGCGCACACGCACCCACACACAACTCGCACACACCCACACACAACGCGCACACACCCACACACAACTCACACACACCCACACACAACGCGCACACACCCACACACAACGGACACGGACCCACAACGCCCACGCGGACCCACACACAACGCGCACACGTGCGCGGCTGCACGCGATTGCAAGAACGCATTTTTAGAACTTCCCACATTTTGCCAATCTCGCCAGCTCCACTCGGATTCAAGAGGACAAACACAGCCGCGGGCAGGCGTGTCCCCCAAAATGGAACGCGGCTTCTTAATTGTTAATGGCCACTCTCTGATTTCGAGTCTCCGTGCACTGTTGTGAATTACTTGCCGCGAAAGAGCAGTCTTCAATTAATGGTGTTTGCACGCGATGTTATTGTAATGCGATTTTTTTTCCTTATATAAATAACTTGATGTTATTATGTTACAATGTTATATTATAACGTTATGCACGCGATGCAATTCTGATTAATAATGGGGTTTGCGTGTGATGTTATTATGTTTCATAAGGCAGCTTTTCTTTGCTGTACTTAATATTTCACATTATGTATCAGGCCATTTTTTTTTACTTTTTGGAAACTTGATTGCATTCTGCGCGTGGTCTCTCGATGTCTCTGTGTGTGGGTGTGTTGACGCTGGGTAAGTGGTGGTGTCGCGGTTCGCACGCTGCACTACGAACCCGGCTGTGACCCGAGTTCGAATCCCGCTCACGGCCAACACCGGTGACGATTATCTGAACTCGGGCTACAAAGGCGGCCGGGCGCGGTGACGCCACCCACCCCCTCGTGTACCGTGCCGGCCTTAATAGGTGCTACTCGCTAACAGCATTTGCCCCAAGTGTATTCAGTCTATTCAGTCTATTCAGTCGATATAGGGGATCTTCGTCTTGTATATACACTAGTACGTTGGGGCAAGTGATGTTAGCGAGCACCTATTGAGACCAGCACGGTACACGAGGCTCGGCTTTAATAGGTGCATTGGTCTATCTGGCTATTGGTCTATATAAGCGTGGCTCTTGTGTGCGTGTGTAAAACATCTAGCATGGTGATTTACTTCAAAATAATGCTATTAAAAGGGTGGGTCAAAAGGTTTTCACTTGACGTGAAGTTAAGCAAACAATAATACTGCCCTTTGCCAAACCACTGCTGGAATGAAGGCCTCCCACGCATGTGAGCAAACTTCACCATTCGACGGTTTGTAAATTATTCTGGCAACTATTTGGCGTGGCCGGGAATGGAACTCGGGTGGCCGGTCTCAGAAGGGAGTGCGCCAACTACGGTAAGAGCGGCCCCACTGGCCCGATAGGCGTTTGGTTTGCCTCCAAAAGGGGTCCTAACATCCATCTACACGTCAAGTAAAGACTCATTACTGTGTGAAAATAAAGATGCATAATTAGATTTAACTGAAGGTTGTGTGTTTCCTGCTTGGGGTCGGGTAGAAACTGGGATTCAATCTGCGGTTTCGGCCAACCATGGCTCTCGGGGGTTGTGACCCGTAAGTTCACATCAACCCGAATTCTCGAGTTGATATGGTCTTAACCTGATGCCTAAATGTCGAAATCTATAATTCCAATGATTTTTTTTCTCAATTATTTGATAGTTCCACCTACCGAAGATGAACAGAAATCGAGGCTTAACTGCCATATGACAACAATTTGCTTGGAGCAGGATGTTGTGGGGAGAGCTTTCCCCACCAGAGAAAGAGAGTGGTTAAAAGAAGAGATTATTTGAGGGATCTGGGAAGTAGTTCTATGATGTCGCCTTCAACGGTGGCAGCTCTGGAACACGGCACGATGCACCGATGTGGTGTGAGAGTCCCGAATGGCCACGTGTTCCCGTGTCATGACGCCGATGGTCACGATCGGAGTACAATTGCGAGAGAGGAAAAAAAGTTTTAAAGTGGAACTGTTTAAAAGGCCAATTTTTCTGTAATCGATTGCCCTTTTCCAAATGCATTGTGTGGGTTTGAATGGGAGTGGTGGCCAAATGCCCAAGGAATCGCATAAACATGCCTTTTAGTGATATTTATTTTTTAAACTCGAGCCGTACTTGCACCCCGCCCCCATCGCCGCTGTTTGTTATTGCTGTTCTCGAGCCTGCAGCGATGGCTGTGCTGTGGCGCGATCAACTTGAAAAGAAGAGTGATAGGTATTTGTGCCACGTGGCCTACAAATTATACACTGGGTCGATCCGAATGGAGGAAAACGGAACTTTAGGGTTTCGTTGGCATGACATCAACAGCGGAGACCACTTTGCGGTGAGGGAGGGGGGATGGTGGGTACATTCAAACTAATTCGAGCAAAAAAAAACCCGTGGAACTCTCGCACAATGAATTTGTATTGATTGTTGCAATTTAATGTCTGAATGCAAATGAAAAGCACGTGCGGCTTTATTCATCTGTGGATCCCGGGGGGGGGGGGGGGGGGGTAATGTTCCACACTGAAGATGGCTAACATTTACAAGTTAATTTAAGCGCTGTGGTTATACGGAGTACGATTTAGTTGGTGGAGCAGCAAGGTCACCCCCCCCCCCCTCCACCGTGAGATTACCAGATTAAATCCTGACCGTGGTGAACTTGGCATCGTGTGTATCTTTCACGTCGTGATGATGATGATCATATTTACAGTATTATAATCCCCCATCATCCAGCTTGAGTGTCATAATAATCAGCATTGTGATTCATTCTAATACTCATCAATAATAAAAACAAGTCAATGATTACTATCACATCATTGTCAAACGTCAATTAAAATAAATACATTTTACCCAACATCAACCAACGAAGGATCCCTCCAGGATCAGAAAAATGGCAATAACTGATTTGAGTTGCACTGCCTGGTGGACAAGAGCGGTGATTGGTTTTCGTTGGACTGGTCCCTGCCATAGAAATGTGGAATTTCAACCATGGCCTTAGTACCAGCAAAGATTAAATGAGCAGCACCCACTGCTCATTCAAACACGGGGCACAAAGATACAGATCCCCCGTATAGCCTGAGCACCCTATTGGGGTAAGTGCATGTTAGCAAGCAGCTATGAAGGTCGACACGGCACTCTCAGGGGTGGGTGATGTTTACACGCCACACACGAGGTACTCATTTGATGCTGAGTTGATCTAGGAGGGAAACGCTTCAGATAATCGGTACATATGTTTCCCGTGAGTAGGAATTGAACTCTGGTCGCACAGTGCTCGTAGCGCAAGCGCGCTAACCGCCACGCTACCACTCCCCACTCGCATTTCTGCTGTTGTGATGTACAGTCGGAAAGCATGGGTGTACATTGAAAAGTCTTGGGTCCTGCTGAAAAGCCTGAGCAGGAGCTGATGGGTTGACGCGCCGGTCTGACTGCTTAATGCATGGCAACATTGCAGGTAAGATTTATCATCACGCCGCACACACGGCACAACTATCCGCAGAGAGCCGGCTATTATTTAACACGCTGTGTCGCTCGCAGGCACAAGTCTGCGTTCGTTTTAAAATAAGCCATCGACCGCGCCGTGCAAAAAACGCACGGCGCGTGCTAGTGGCGTGCGTGCAGACCTCGGATGCACATAATAATTTAACGATGCTGTTGGTCCAATATATATAGGCATGTATAGAGTTGTGTAAACAGCCTATGTGTGTGATAGAAAACACAAAGTGCACTTTCCATTGGCCAAATTGTGATCGGTTGGTTGCCACATTTACGCAGTACGCTGTAACATAGGTTAACACTGGAGCATTGGCGCAGTTCCGAGTCCACTGTTTATGTACCCAGCGACCCAATATCAATTCCTGGCTACGGTCACATTCGTCAGTGAGTGATATCTCACTGGTCCCAGGTTTTTCTTTCACCAAGCCAAACAGGCTAGAGTAGTAAAGTATGGTAAAACAACCGCAATGGCTGGCATGACATTACAAAGGGCTTAATCCAGTCGTGAATTTTCAGTGCTGTGAATTGTGAATTGTTTGTGTTTTTTAAATCTGGAAAACTTTACCAAGAACAAGGACGTGCAAGCCAATGCGTTTTCAGTAAGCCATGTATTTTAAATTCCATGACCAAAATGGTCAAACTCGAATACAACCGAGCTTTGGTGAGCGTGTTACACAGTGGCCCATCCTTGTGCTGCCTCTGTGTCGTGAGTCGAACGTAACGTGAAGGACAAACATCGCTCAGTCAACTGTTCGCGCAAACGAACGGACAAATTGGCCCTCTGTCTGATACTGGTCTGCAGCTCATTTTAAGTCTCAAGAAGGTGTGTGTGTGTATGTGTGTGTGTATGTGCGTGTGCTGTGCAAAAGCACAGCAAGTTGGTACAGTAGGGGGCACATGTGGTGCATCAGCCAGTCATCTCGGTCATCTCGGTCAGTCGACCCGTGGCACCTGGGTCTGCCCCGTGACCTCCTGCCAGCGGGCGTTCGACACTTCACGTGGCCTCAAGGTGCACATAGCCTGGCACAAGCGTCGTGGTGACGTCACCGCCACTTAGTGGCGAATGGCGGTTGTTTTTGTTGTGTATGGGTAGCGGTGATGTATCGGTTAGCGCGCTGCGCTACGAACCTGGCGACCCGAGTTTGACTCCCGCTCACGGCCAACAACCAGTGACAATAATCCGAGCTGGTCATGGGCCTCCCCTAGGTCGACTCGGCCTCAAATTAGTACCTGATGCGGTGTGTAAACATCGCCACTGGGGAGACAAAGGCGGTCCCGCGTGGTACTGTCCACCCACCCGCTTGTGTGCCGTGCCGGCCTTCATGAGTGCTCGCTAACAGCACTTGCCCCAACAGTCTAAGGCTATGCGGGTGATCTTTATCTACGTTGTGCGTGTGTAGAGTAGTGGTGGTCACATTGTTTTGCACACTACACGGAGATCGTGAGCGTCGATGCGAAGCCACGGCTAAGATAGGCGGTGATGATCTGAAGCTTGGACCTCTCCGAGGTGTTTACAATGAGGTAGCCGGTGTGGTGCTGTACTTAAGACGTCTGCGTCGGGAAGTGAGAGGGACCCCGATGTGGTGCTGGCCACACCACCATTTCGTTTTGTGCGCCGATAAATGCTCTCGCATCACTCGCCCCAACCGTTGAAGGCTCTCCACGGGACTTTCGTCTTTGTTTGACATGAGAATTCTCTACATTTTAAATGTATTTATGATACATCGCTTATAGGGCATAGTAATAACCCCGATATCACGTCTTCCCTTTTCGCAACTACGTCGTCACTTCATTAACGCCACGACTTGATTCGCGTCGCCTCAACCCCACACTCACGTCGCTGACGGCATCGTCCGTCCGTTCTCGATATCCGTCGCCTCTCACAGCCTTCGCCTCCACCTCCACCACCACCACCCACCACCACCACCACCAGCACCACCACCACCAGCACCACCACCACCACCACCACCAGCCACCCTGTGAATCGCTTCGATTTACGTCGTTTCGATATCCGTCGCCTTTCACAGCCTTCGCCTCTATGACCAAGTGACCTCAATCTCGCCAGATCCTGACAGCTCAGCAAAGGGTAGAACCTGGAGGGTGCTTCAGGTGGGGCGACCCCTCTGGGTCAAGCGGGCGGTGCAGGCTGCCGTGCGGCGCAGTGCACACCGCGCTGCCGCAGTGTGGTCACATCATCCCCAGGGGCATCTTCCAGCGGTGGATTAACGATACGGGGGTGGCTGTACATGTGTACAACACCGCCGTACATGTGTACATCACTCCCATACATGTGTACATCACCCCCGTGCATGTGTACACCACCATCGCCTCCGTAAAGATCCACGCGGATTTGGCCGCGTTAGAAAAAATAAACCCACCACCACCTACCTGCAACGTCAAAAGTTACGCCGTGGTTTTGTTTTTATTACGAATCCCACAAAATGTACCCGACTGGGTGCGGTGCAGCGCCTGGTTTTGAGCAGACAAACATTCCACCCGACAGCTTTTTTTATTTTTTAAAAGCAACTCCCGTGCGTGCATCTGTCTTGCTGCTCACGAACGAGTCCTGGATGACTTTTGTGGGGTGCACCAATTCGTGTCGGTGCGTCACGCAAAAAAAATGTTCACCATTGACATTGTGGATATGAAACGCGCTATGGGGTTGGGGTTGGTTTTCCCATTGGTTTGCGCGCTGCAATACGAAGCCGGATACCTACGTTGTGATTCTAGGTCACAGCTAACGTGCGCCGGTGGCCAGGTGATATTTGCGCCAGTCTTGGGTGCCACCTTTCAACAGCCTACACGATTCACGATGAGTGTGGCAAAGTATCGCAACACAAAGATAAATGTCCCCCGTATAGCCTTAACAGACTGTTGGGGCAAGTGCTGTTTGCGAGCACCGAATGAGGGGCGGCATGGCACCGCGCCCGGCGGCCTTTGTCTCCCCAGTGGCGATGTTTACACATCGCACCAGGTACTCATTTGAGGCTCAGTCGACCTAGGGGAGGCCTAGGACCGGTTCTGATAATCGTCACTGGTATTGGCCGTGAGCGGGAATCGAACCCGAGTCGCCAGGTTCATAACGTAGCGCGCTAACTGCTACACTGCCACTCCCCATGAGAGATACGGAATATGGGAGACCCAGTGAGTTGTCAAAGGCTTGAAATAAACATAAAATGAATGAATAAATTAGATTCTCATCTTGACAGATGAATCATAGCAAGTTCACTTAACTAACGAATGGTGGGTTGTCTTCAAGTGCTTTTCTCATATTTATGGTATATAATTAATGCGCTCTGTTGCTTTTGGCAAACATTACTATGATTTCACCATCACTTAGTGGTTTTATATGAAATGTATATCACAGCACTCCAAGTGTGTGTGTGGTAGGGAGCGGTCGTGTAAGTGTTAGCGCACTGCACTACCACCCGGGGACTCGAGTTCGATCCCCGCTCACGGCCAGTGACGAGTATCTGAACCGGTCCTGGGCCTCCCCTAGGTTAACTCAGCCTCAAATGAATACCTGGTGCAGTGTATAATCATCGCCATTGGGGAAACAAAGGCGGCCGGGCGTGGTGCTGGCCACCCACCCCTTTCGTGTGCGTACCGGCCTTCATAGGTGCTCGCTAACAGCACTTGCCCCAGCATTCTGTTAAGGCTACACGGGAGATCTTTGTCTGTGTATTAACATATGCAATGCATTCATGCAGCAATATATTGCATTTCATTAATAATGCATTTGTTTAAATATGTAGTGATTGTCCTTTTGTAATATAACCTGAATATTTAAACCACCTGGCCATGGCTAATTATTTGTCCAGACCTACGCTCAATAAACCAGGAAACATCCACGGCACAAAATCCCCACGTTCTCGGGGGAATATGGAATTCTTTTATTTGCCGGCGAGAATGGAAAACACACAAAAAATGCATTAAACCTAAACGCTCGCCATTGCAGATGGTGAATGGATAGGTGCAGCCCTGCAATCGCTTGCCTCAGTCACTGATAATGGTCGGGCCTCCAATAGATAGAACTATAGGGAGCTCCTGGAAGAGAACGTATTTGGCCTACTCTTTCATTCTGACCAGTTTTTCCTGTTAGAGCTGGGAGTTACCCATACGTTACCGCACCGGAGGCGACCTGCCAACCGCAGGGCTGGGGGCGTCCGTGCTGACGCTGCTGCGTGAACAGCGGTGGAGGAACTTTGCCCAATTTGTTTCAACTGCGACATCGGGACCTCCATAACGTCCCCCGGCATCGCTCGACGCCACGCAAGCCCCTTTTGCGTCGTAACCTTCGACGATGCGAGATGAGCCCCGATGCATCTTGGAGAGTCAAAACGACTCGCAAACAACCACCTCGCTGTGTAAGACCCAGCGCAGAAGAATCCCTGGGGGTTTGCGCTTCCACGAATCTCACAGTCCACCCTAAACCGCATCCACCGCACAAACCGTGGCAGTAGATGCGGATACCTGACGCACAAACATTAAACACCTCTTCAGTGTGCGCCTGTGGGCACCCAGAATAAGACAACGACGCAATTCCCGAGCCACAAATACGAAGGAGAAGACAATCGCAGCGACCCACTCCACTGCTCCTGACGCAGTTGTCCGGGCATGTGAAATTGTAGTTGCATCTACATCAGCAGCCATACGAAAGAGAAAAAATGGGATTGTGAGTCCAGTGGCCTAACCGTTACACCGCGGCAGCGTACACGCCGCGGACGAATGCTTTAAAATCCGAACACAATCGTGCGCGCGCGGGTCGCGTGCAGGTAGCGCGCGCACGGAACGCACGTCTTGAGATCTTGCAGGACGCTGCCAAGATAATTTGACTCTCGGTTGCCTGTCACTGGCGTTGCGCTCGGGTCTGGAATGCACGATTTGCGAGTCAACGAGGATGCGTGTTTCTCTAACATCCTCCGTCTGCTGCTGATGCCTGGGAGGACACGATTTTTTTTCCGTTCCCGCAGTGAGCTGTGAGATCAGAGCCCCATTGCATGCGGTCGAAACCGCGTCCCGCATCTGTTTCAGGTTTACATTTTGGCTGGAAAAATCGGTGCTCTGGGGGGGGGTGTGCTGTTGACGACTAAAAGATTGCGATTGCGTAAACAATGAAATCGGCGGAGGTCCACTCGCTCGGGTTGAAACAATGTCTGCATTTCTCCAGAAGATAACTTCGCGATGATGGAAGGAGACCGAGGGTGTAGAGCGCACGCAGGTTTAAGATGAAATAACTCGAGTGAAGCAATGTAATTATTACACCGTTGTTTAGAAAAGCCGTGGCATTATGTCAAGGAAGGCTGTAAGTGTTAGTGACCGATGCTTAAATAATATTTCATCATCATGCGCCGGGGGTGTTAGCGTTATTCCGAGTGTGAATTAACGCGAATTCAGTCGGTCGTGCCTCGTGTCGTTGGCTAATTATTAGAATGAGTCTCGTACATTCGGTATTAATAATGCGGGCCAAATATGATCCCAAGGGTGTTGTATTTTATCCTTCACGAATGTTCCTCAAGTGGCCCGGATCTTCGACTGGGATGGCACATTTGGCAAAGCCTCTTTCTACCGGATTTAATTAAACCGTGATAAACCGCCACGGTGGTCTTCGGTATATGAATGCCATCTGATCCACACACACACACAAACAATGCATCAACCGCACAGCAACGCACTGCCATTCCAAACCACGTGGCCCCCCACTGAATGGGCCTGGTGGGTTTACGGAGGCAGGGACTGACTAGGACGTATATTATAAGAGGAAAATGTGTCCCGGTGCAGGGATGAGCGCGTGTGCTGCACGTGGCTCTGATTTTTAACACTGGCAAATGCTTTTTATATGTTTCAAATAATAATAATCAAAGCAATTGGGATAGGTATTTGTAAAAAAAAAGTCGACGTTGATATCTGCTCCTAGATAAATACAAATCCAAGCTCTAAGCAAGAGCTTTTGTTTTTCAGCGGAATAATTACATCAATTCTGTTCGGCTGCACCAATGAGTGCCATATGGTGCACATTATTGTGTTGCTCGTCTTTGTGATTGTTAAATGTCGCCTCCTTTTTTGCGTTCTGAAATCTCCTGAAGCGATGGCACGTTGGCGAGAAATGCTCTTTGCAGGAATGACTTGAGGCTTTTGATTTGCTCTGCTTAGTTTGGCGCAGACCTATCTGTTATTGTTCCACCGACGAGTTGGCGATGGTCGTTCTTGCAGTTGTTCTCAGCTGTCCATGCTGGTTCGCTGCTCTCTTTTAGTGGGCCTCCCATATCTGGATTGACTTAATAATAAATGGAATTCATATTGCGCCTCAATACAAGCACGTGGCCAGATGCTGTTCGTGGCAAACCTGCGTCATACAGTCAAAAAAAACACACGCGCAAAGAAATGGAGAAGAAGATTTAATGAATAAAAGTTTTATATATATAAAAAACTAAATATGAAAGAGTTGGGCAGACCGAGCATTGGCATGGTGCGGCTGTGCAATAGCGGCTGCAAGCACCGTGACCCCCAGGCTTGATGGTGATTCCGTTGCAGTGTGTGGTGGTGGTTGATAAGGCGACACGCATCCTATAGTGTTGTGCAGGCATTGCCAAAAATATTTCCGAAATCTTGAACAAACACAGGATCTAGGTTCGTTTCAACACAGTACACAAAATCCGTGATTTAATCCCATCTGTAAAGGATGTGATTCCTGCCATGCTTTACCCTGGTGTCTACAAACTGAGTTGTGGTTGTGGAAGCAGTTACATTGGGGAAACGAAACGACATATCCCGGACCGCGTTCGTGAACACAAGGCAGATCTGAAACACGGTAGGACCAATACATCAGCCGTTGCCGATCATTGTTTTAACGCTGTGGGCTCACACGAAATAGATTTTTCCAAGACGGAGGTACTCTGCAAACCTACCGGCTACCTTCAGAGATTTGTTCATGAAGCCATCCAGATATATAAACACAGACACAACTTTAACCGAGATGATGGGTACAGACTGAGCAATCCTTGGAAGGACGTTATTAACCTAGGTCTGCCTATGTCAGCTGTTATTTCATGCTATTCTCTCACTTTAACATAGCCACTTCCGTGCTCAGTTACATGCTAATTCCTCACTTTAACATCATGCTAATCTCTCACATGATCATAGCTACTTCCGTGCCCAGTTACATGCTAATTCCTCACTTTAACATCATGCTAATCTCTCACATGATCATAGCCACTTCCGTACCCAGTTACATGCTAATTTCTCACATTAACATCACTAGACCCAGCCACTTCTTTATGACCCTTGGGCTACACCCGTTTCAAACCTCCTTAAAACAGTCTGCATCAGCAGCAGACCACGATTTGCCACCTGATGACGGACGCTTGTGTTGCGCCCGAAACGTCGTGATTTATTTTATTTTATACCTACGTGACTTCACCGAAAGAACCAAAGAGTATGGTGGTGCTCTCCATGGAGCTATAGAGTGGCCAGGAGATGGTCATGCTGAGTATTATCCCTTTGTATTTGTAGTGAGTGCTCCAAGTTTCTTTCCACATTAAGCAAAACACTTAATGTATGGAATTGGTCAAACATCCCAATTTTTGGACCCTAGGTAAGGTATATAATTTGCATTCTGATTATTATTTGCATATACCATGCACAATTATCGCCCCTGGCCAGTGTGGTGGTGCATGGTCAATAGATTGGTTGAGTGGTGTTCCACTGCGTTGCGTAACCCACAGAACTTTACACCGTGCTATTTTTTGTCACGAAACATCATCTCACGGGACACACTTTTGCAGAGGTATTTTACATATATAATGAACAACCAATGTATTAATGCATGGGGTTTGGTTTGACACACACTTCACCACTCTGCTCAGTGATGATGATGATGATACTCACCGCTGATCATTAGCTGTGGACAGGAATTCGACTAATATTATAATTGATAGTGTAACTTTTTAATGCGGGTATAACTGCGTATGAAGTTGGTTATCAACGCAGATCTACCCAAATATTTTAGATTATAAATCATAATCTAGGCAGTGGAAACCTTAAATGTAAGCGATCGTAGCACTGCGCATAAACCTTGTGGACAACCCGGTTAGGGTCTCTGGTTAATCCATTAAAACCAAGTCGGTGTAACCTTTCGTTTCCCCATTTGGTCGCCTCCAAGTTCACTGTGTAGACGCTAATTGTAAACCTGTAATCGTTATCTTCATGTTCCTGTTGCATGTGAGCCCCAGATATTGACATGCGTTGCTTGCATCCCTCACTCCCAATCCCAACTTTGACGATCATCCACCCATCCGTTCTTTTAAATCTTAATTTCTGTTGACTTCGCATGTTTTCTTTCTATGTGCACATTTATTATTTTTTTTATAGATAATTGCTGACAATGAGATCATCCGTTTACGTAATTAGAGCCACAGGTTTTTCAGAGGCTCAATTCTTCATGAAAAAAAATTCTCATAGGTTAAGCATCATAGTTCATACAAAGATTAAAACTTGGCTTGATGCTTGAAATATAAACACAATTTTTCGTTTAATACATAATTATTTTAAACGGTAGAACTTCATTGCCATGCCATGTACAGGGTTTGTTTACACAGTGCATCTGTTTTCCTTCAGGAAATATTACCTAGCTCTTGCGAGTGGTTAATTTGGCCCAAGCAATGCGTGGCCGTGCCTGCTTCTCGTTGGGCCGAGATGCCACGCGGTGTTGATGCAAGGGTCGGCACGAGACTCCTCCTGGAGGACACGGCTGTCTTAACTCCAACTCCAAATCGACGCCCCCCCACCACCACCACCACATCCATCCCTTGCAAGCAGCGCATATACCCTGAGCAGTGTCATTATGACAACGACTGGACGTGGGAGTCGCGTGTGTGCTTTGGCTTTTGGGCTGATCGGACAATTATGTACGCTCATGCGAACGGATGTGTGCACCCCCCCCCCATACACACACACTGCTGCACGCTTACCCACACACAGACAAATACAAAGATCCCCCGTATAGCCTTATCAGACTGGAGCAAGCGCTCTTAGCGAACACCACAAAGACAAAGATCCCCCGTGTAGCCTTAACAGACTGTCGAGGCAAGTGCTGTTAGCGAGCACCTATAAAGGCTGACACGGCACACGAAGGGGTGGGTGGCCAGCACCACGCCCGGCCGCCTTTGTCTCCCCAGTGGCGATGTTTACACGTCGCACCAGGTACTAATTTGAGGCTGAGTCGACCTAGGGGAGGCCAAGGACCGGTTCTGATCATCGTCACTGGTGTTGGCCGTGAGCGGGTATCGAACCCGGGTGGCCAGGTTCGTAGCGCAGCGCGCTAACCGGATACAAAAGACAAAGATCACCCGTGTAGCCTTTGACAGATCGTTGGGGCAAGTGTTGTTAGCGAGCGTCTCTTATAGGGTTGGCACTGCGCACAAGGCGCTTATAGTTTGAGCAGTATTACACCCGGCCGCCTTTGTCTCCCCGCTACCAGTTTTATATCACTCGCCACTTGTGTCAAATAGTATTCTAGGCACAGGCACACAAATGCAAAGATATCCTTTGTAGTCATTTAGACTGTGAGGGGAAGCGCTTTTGGTGGACATCTAATTAACG
This sequence comes from Lethenteron reissneri, assembly GCF_015708825.2. Taxonomy (NCBI): domain Eukaryota; kingdom Metazoa; phylum Chordata; class Hyperoartia; order Petromyzontiformes; family Petromyzontidae; genus Lethenteron; species Lethenteron reissneri. The sequence continues at coordinate 2,188,445 of NC_083819.1, forward strand.
CCAGCATGGCAGAGAAGAGGGAAATTTACGTTAGCAACAACTCCACACGCTCAACTGTGTCTCTAGCCAGTGCCGATATTCTACACACTGCACCATGTACTCATGTTAAGGCTGGGTTGTACTCGGGTAGTCCCAAGATAATTTCATGTATCGGTCATCGTTGATGTTAACCATGGCTGGAAATTGAATTTAGGCGGCTGGGTTTGTGGTGCAGTGTGCTGACTCTTATACAGAAACCACAATGCGAGAGAGAAAAAAAATGTAAAAGGGGTTTAAGTCTTAACATAAATAAATATAATAAAACGTATGTTTAGATTATTTCTTTGGCGGTTGGCCACCACTCCTTTTAAAACCCACACCACATCTTTGGGAAAGGGTGGAACAAATTATTATTTTTTTACTTTGTAAAAATAAGACAAATCTTCAAATTGTGCTATTTGGATCAATGTGCCATGACACGTGGCCCATTACGAACTGTCACAGAAGGGTAAAATAGTGAATTACTAATTAACAAAATGTGTTCACGTGAAATTTAACAAAGGAATCTACTGATTAGTTTTTATATAACATCGTTCATGCGAATTGCATCTCACAATCGCCGAGGAACCACAGGCGAGCTGGACGGCTGCCAGGCGGTGAACGGGCGCCAACGATTTGCTCCGCAGTTCTCTGTGCAGGCGGTCCCCGCGTTTGACGACACGACGCCTTTCTGGACGCCCTCGCCGTCGTAAATCGGGACCCTGCTTCCCCCGCGGACAGAAGCAACGGGAGAAACGTCACTTGCCGGCGTGCTTTTGCCTTTATCAGCCACGTCTACGAGAGGTTAGTGGGGAGAAATCCACGAGCACTTTGGCTAGAACAAAAACTCCACGCCAAGTTACATCGGAAGCCAGACTGACTCTGACTTTTCAAAAGTGTTTCGGGGTCAATGCAGGAAGATGCGTCCATTAAATGGTTCTTAAATCGATCCATGGCGGTATGATATTGGCGTCGTAAATTGGGCCATCGTGTGTTAAATGTGTTTTTATTGCACGCGTGGTAGGTAACTGAAGCGCCCAGAGAAACACCACGGACGCGAGGGTGCAACGCTGTATCCCACACAGAAGGGACATATTCTACGAGTCCACGTTTTGGTGCACTGTATGCTTTCGGCAAGCCACGGAATTACGACTCGATGCCCACGGGAAGGGAGCCTCCCCAGCATTTGTGCGGTGATCCACCATCCCTGGCCCTCCACAGTGCTGGATTTCTGTCGTGCACCCACCACCACCACCGCTGGCACGGGGGGTGGGGGGGGAATGTTGGCCCCACGTGCCTTGCCACAGACACGCACCCACAAGGATCCCCTGCATAGTTCAACACGTAGGAGGCTTTCGCGACCAATATCATCCATAATAGAGTTTTTTTGGGGGGTTAGATCGCGTAAAAATATAAATGTGTCTTTAGAACCCGCCACCACCCGACACAGGCAACTAGTAAGGGTTCATCTTCTTGGTTCTTTGGCACGTTCTGTTTACGTGACAACCCTTACTAGATTTCGATTTAAAGCTTTCATAACTACAGGGATTCATCTTCTTGGTTCTTTCGGTAAAGTCACGTAGAAGGGAAATAATAAAATAATAAAAATAAAACAATCAAATAATTCTCACGACGTTTCGGCCACAACGCAAGCAGCCGAAACGTCGTGAGAATTATTTGATTATGTTTTATTTTTATTATTTTATTATTTCCCTTCTACGTGACCTTACCGAAAGAACCAAGAAGATGAATCCCTGTAGTTATGAAAGCTTTAAATCGAAATCTAGTAAGGGTTGTCACGTAAACAGAACGTGCCAATTCGTCACTAGTACAGCACGCCGGTGTGTTGACTTGGCTCTCCGACACACCGGTTAGTGCTCTACTAGTGACGAATTGGCACGTGCTGTTTACGTGACACCCCCTGCATAGCCACATCGACTGGTTGGGATTGACTTGTGTTTGCACGAGAACGCCTCCTTTAAGCACTAACACGATACACATAAGATGCTGGCGTGGCAAGTGCCACGCCCGGCTGACTACATTTGTCGAATGAGTGGTGGTGTTTATATGTCCTGCAAAAGATGCACATTTTAAGATTGAGTTTACCTAGGGGATGCCCAGGACCGGTTCAGATACCACGGGTGTGGTGCTGGCCACCCACCCCCTCGTGTGTCGTGCCGGCCTTCATAGGTGCTGCTCGCTAACAACACTTGCCCGAAGAGTCTGTTAAGTCGTTGGGGTGGGTGCACGATGCCCTAAACATCCCAATTGTGCAATATTATACGAATAAGGTGCCAGGAGCAAGGTGTGACTGAAAAGTGCTGCATTGTCTCGGTGATTGTAGATGTTGGCAACATGCAACATCACAAGCTCGGCGAATCAACTGTGGTGAAGCCCATGCAATGCGAAATGCCCGTGGAAATGTTCACTTATGGGTACAAAACATTAAAGTTGGTGCAGTGTGCTGGCCATGCATTGTATATACGGTTATACATTAAAAAGATGGAATTCATATCGAGCCTTACTGACTGTTGGGGCAAGTTTCTGTTAGCGAGCACCTATTAAGGATGGCGCAGTGCACGAGCAGGTGAATTATTTTTAAGGTTGACCTCAGGGAACTGCAGTGCATGCTGTGATGCCCGCGCACCATTGATGTCAGACATACCGTAGCCAGGAGTCGGAACTTAATTCGCCGGGTTCGCAGAGCGGCACAGCGCGCTAACCACTGCACCACCACTCAACAATCACACACCAGTTTTTTTTTTTTCGTTTTTTTCATTTATTTGGTATAGCCCTGTGATCCATTCGGCTCTTGAATCGGGTGCAACTGCAACAACGTCTGTTTGGTGCACTGACGATCATGGTAACGTGTGGTCAAACACCCCCCCCCCCACAACCCCCCCCCCATGACCGATCATGCATAGGGAGACCTCCAAACAACAGTGGCTTGACAATATGGCCTTTAACTAATAATACTAATTATTATACACATATAATGCAAAGCGTGTGGGCGTGAATTTGCGTGCACTACAATATACACGGCATCAATTCTCAAACCGCATGGTTGAAGACTGCCGCATTGAGCGTTTGCGCATATAAATGTACACCATTAAGGTGACCCATGTGTGCTTAAAACACATGCCCATCTACCATCATTCATTGACACGGCGGGGAACTAATGAGAAACAGAGCGGTGTCGCGAAGCATAAGGAGGCTTTGTTGAGGTTTGGCTACGGCTGCGACGTCACAGATCAAGGAGCTGCACGACCTGCAAGACAATGAGTGTGGAGCGAACAGCATCGGCGAGCCGCCGATGTTGCTTCTGCGTTTCCCATGATGCAAATGCAAAAAAAAGAAATGATAGCACAACAGTGAGATTAGTTCGCACCTCCGACACGTACTGCGTCTGTGTGTGTGCGTACGCATCTTTGTGCACGTGCGTGAAGAGTGGTGGCGCAGCGGTGAGCGCACGATGCTATGAACCCCACCCACCCGAGTTCGATTCCTGCTCATGGCCGACGATAATATTTGAACCGGTCCCTGGCCCTCCCATCGGTAAACTCAGCCGTTAATCGAGAACCTGGTGTGATGTGTAATACATCAACACTGGAGAGACAAAGGCGGCCGGGCGTGGTGTTGGTCACCCTACCGGCCTTCATAGGTGCTGCTGGCTAACATCACTTGCCCCAAAAGTATGTTGAACGCTGTACGGGGGGTCTTTGTGCACATGTGGTCAATGTTACGTGTCCAGCAACCACAGTTTGACACTCAACCGTTGTGCACATCTGTGAAAATGTCCACGTCTCTTTAATTGGTTGGGCTTCCACACAGTGGATCCGTTTGAGTGCGTGGTGTGGCGTGGTGACACCTGCAACACTGAAGCGCTGTGCAGCACACTTGGTACAACATATAGCGCACAATAATCAATTGTGTCGACCTAGGACCCATTGCTAAGAGTCCTTGCCTATGAACATCTGACGCTACCGCTTCTGATGAGACGTCTAATGCCGAAACTGGTCCAACACACCTGCACAACGTTCTGCAGCTACATCACAGCTTCGGAGCCCTGTGCACATTCTGTTCCATCAAAGTGTTGTTCAAGCGCCACCTCCCCGTGGCGTGGCTCGTGGGTTCTTGCTGGGTGTTCGTGTCTTTCCTGGTGTCGGGGGTAGCCCACACCCGTGCGTGCCGCCCCGCTCCACAGACGAACTAACGATACAAGCACAGTCCCGTGTGTGGGTGCGAGCGAGCGTATGTTCTGAGTGTCAGCGGTGGCTTAGTGGTCGGTGCACTTGCGCTACCAACCCAGCAAAACCTGAGTTCGATTCCCAAATGTGTCGAACATCAGCACGCGATCGCTCCCTCGCCTCATCTTGGGCCTCCCCAAGGTCGACTCGATCTTAAAGGAGGACCTTGGTGCGGGGAAAAACGCATCGACATTGGAGAGACCAAGCCAGCCGAGCGTGGTGCTGACCGTCATAGGTGCGCGCTAACAGCAGTTGCCCCAACCAATTGTTAAAGGTCATACGGGAAATATTTGTCTTTGGTGTGGGACAAGTACCGTGGTGATGACGGGTGATGACGATGTTGGTTTTTAGCAGGATGATGAAGGACGGCTGGCATTGTGGTTTGGGGCTTGTGACTCGGAAAGTTCTGAGTTCAAATCCCGGTCAGGAGTCTGCTCACAAATCCCCTCCCCCGTGGGGTTGATATAAACGAATGCGGCTTTATGGGACGTCAGCTTGTGGTATTTGAGTCGCAGGAATGTGGAGTTTCCACCATTTTTCCTCAAGGGCTGAGCAAGCAATTTGCATTGATGCGTATTTTGTTTAAACAGGAAATTGCAATTTTAAAACTTTCTACAATATTGTTGTGCGTGGATGTGCTACTGTTACATTGGTGTGCATTAATTTTATAAATATGCACTCATGAGCACAGCAAGATGAACTATATATATAATGTAGTAGGTAGCTGGTTTTTTTGTTTCCATCAGCCTTGACGGCGCACTCCAATGGGGCCGAGTTACTTAGTCGACTGATTGTGGATGATATGTGTTTTTTTTAAGTGTTCAAAAGAGATTCAAAATAAGCATATTAATTAATTGTTTGCAGCGATAACTAGCGAACACAACCAAATTATGCACCGTATCTGTAGGGCAATTACTGAAGGCAAACCGGAGTCAAAACGTGATGACATATACGAGGTGAGCGTGCTGAGGCTCTATTTGAGTGCTTTTGGAAATTTTTATTTGATAATGAGAAGCAACACTGTGATGTGCCTGAAAGAGGAAAAATTTCTATCCGTGCGCACATTGCCTGCTGCCGTCATGCGGATTGGCAAAACGGACTGACACGAAACAATCCGCAACAAAACTAAAACGGTGTTCGTTACAAAAATGGATGGAAATTCTGGAAATTGCAGAGGGGCAGAGATAGAAAGAGGAACGCACTGATCGGTGAAACCCCAATGCCAACTGGTGGCATCGTGTACCTCGCTGAGACACCACCGCATGCGACGGTGGCCGAGTGATGAGACTGGCGAGGGAATGACAGCCCAAGGAGAGAGGAGACATCCCGACAAGCCAAACTCTGCAGAGACGGCAGTGATGGGGAGTTCGCTAAATGTGTACCGGCGAGATTCATTACGGCATTGCAAGACCACGAGGCAAGGTGACGATGTCTCGGGAGCCCTTCATCCAGCAATGGATTGAGTGTGTCTCTTGTTGATGATGAAACACGAGATTTAAATGCATTTTGATCTTACTCGGTTAAAGAAATCCGCCTGGGTACACAATTTGGAAAATATTTTTTTGGATATTTTTCATCCTTGGCCGTGACCTTTACAATTAATGGTGCCAAAATTTGAATTATCGAGACCATCTAGAAGCACGTGAGCATGTTCGTTAGACACCGGCGTCTACGTTTATCCCAGATGTGCTGCACATTGCCGGGGAGGAGCGTCCACGTGAGAGAGTCAAGGTGTACATGTAGGCAGTGCATAGTGTGTGTGTACATGTAGGCAGTGCATAGTGTGTGTGTGTACATGTAGGCAGTGCATAGTGTGTGTGTACATGTAGGCAGTGCATAGTGTGTGTGTGTGTGTACATGTAGGCAGTGCATAGTGTGTGTGTACATGTAGGCAGTGCATAGTGTGTGTGTGTAGGCAGTGCGTAGTGTGTGTGTAGGCAGTGCGTAGTGTGTGTGTGTAGGTAGCGCATAATGTGTGTGTGTAGGCAGTGCATAGTGTGTGTGTGTGTAGGTAGCGCATAGTGTGTGTGTGTAGGCAGTGCATAGTGTGTGTGTGTAGGTAGTGCATAGTGTGTGTGTGTGTGTGTACATGTAGGTAGTGCATAGTGTGTGTGTGTGTGTAGGTAGTGCATAGTGTGTGTGTAGGCAGTGCATAGTGTGTGTGTACGTGTAGGCAGTGCATAGTGTGTGTAGGTGTAGGTAGTGCATAGTGTGTGTGTGTGTAGGCAGTGCATAGTGTGTACATGTAGGCAGTGCATAATGTGTATGTACGTGTAGGCAGTGCGTAGTGTGTGTGTACATGTAGGCAGTGCGTAGTGTGTGTGTGTAGGCAGTGCATAGTGTGTGTGTGTGTGTACATGTAGGCAGTGCATAGTGTGTGTGTGTGTACATGTAGGCAGTGCATAGTGTGTGTGTACGTGTAGGCAGTGCATAGTGTGTGTGTGTAGGTAGTGCGTAGTGTGTGTGTGTAGGCAGTGCATAGTGTGTGTGTAGGTAATGCATAGTGTGTGTGTAGGTAGTGCGTAGTGTGTGTGTGTGTACGTGTAGACAGTGCATAGTGTACGTGTAGGCAGTGCATAGTGTGTGTGTACGTGTAGGCAGTGCATAGTGTGTATGTACGTGTAGGCAGTGCGTAGTGTGTGTGTACATGTAGGCAGTGCATAGTGTGTGTGTGTACGTGTAGGCAGTGCATAGTGTGTGTGTGTAGGCAGTGCATAGTGTGTGTGTGTACGTGTAGGTAGCGCATAATGTGTGTGTGTAGGCAGTGCATAGTGTGTGTGTAGGCAGTGCATAGTGTGTGTGTACGTGTAGGAAGTGCATAGTGTGTGTATGTAGGTAGTGCATAGTGTGTGTGTTGTACTTAAGCTGTCATGGTTAATGATACACGCTCGTAGTTATGACGTTGGGTTGTTTTCAAGCGGAAACCTCTATTTTTCTAGTCCCATCTTGTAAGAGTAACAAATCATCCGTGACTTAGGTGTCATGCATAGGTGTCAGAAAACAGCTGTGCCAGTGCCCTAGAAAGGATAATACCCGGCATCCGTAGTAGCTCTCATTAGCCAACACACACACGTGGTATACGCGCGTGCCTGTGTGTGTGTGTGCACGTGCCTGTGTGTGTGTGTGTACTTGCGCGTGTTTTGAGAGCTGAAACGCAGCTATTGATTTTCGTCAGCCGTAAATAAACACGGAGCTTTAATTGCGTTACTGCAGATCGCACGGTGTACAAAAGCAATCTTTGGGTCCGGTAGACTGAAATTCAATGTAGCCAATTTATTCGCACGTTTGGCAAATGTTAAAATACACAGCCGGATATCTTGTTCACATCGCCGTGCACGGTTTAGCTTCGTTTTGGTTTTCAAATCGGGAACACGTGGGCTTTCCGTGGCGAATGCGTTCTCTACCCACGTGAAGAAACGTGGGTGGGCAGACGTTTTTCGGGAGGAAAGGAGGGCTTCGGCGTGCCTCTCTCAAGGTCATTTTAAAATTAAAGTCGCATCCTCGTTGTTGCAAGGAGAAACGCGTCCACAGCGGTGGAATAGGGGCAGCACAGTGGACTTGCAACCCGGGAGACGCCGGTTCAACTCCACCTCTTTCCGCTGCGGTTGAAACGATCGCCACGTTTCTTAAATCTAACCTGGGCTCTTGTCCACCCAGAAGTTCGGATGGGGACGCCACAGTCAAGTTGAACGGCTGCAGGTCGCCTCTGATGGGGGGGAAAGTGTGGGAACTCCCACCTCTTCCGAGACGTTTGGCCAGAGTGGAAGAGTAGGCCCAAACACCCTCCTAAAGCCAGCAGTGGCATGAGCAAGCAAGTGCCGTGATGCGCCTTTATCCGTTTGCTTTTATATTTATTTTCATGTTGCTGGTCATAATTACGTTTAAAAAAATGACAGGTCTGCACACTTTCGTGATGGCAGTGCTTGATAGTTCAACCTGGATCAATCATCGTTTCGAGTCTCCTAGCAATGCAGAAGCTCTCCCCCCCCTCCCCCCCCCAGGATCATCTTAAGGTTTCCTTTCAGCCTCCTCCAGTTTGGAGAAGACCCCCCGTCATTCCTTAAGCACACCGCCACACTCCCTTCCCTGCGTTTGAATAAGGCACCGATTTATCATCCAGCATGGGGTACGTACTCTTCCGTCTTGGTGGGCTGTGTTCGATGTTTCTTTCCCTAACTCCCCCCCACCACCGCTCCCCCCCCGTTTCAACTATTTGCTCTTTTCGTTTCAACAAACGTGACGGTGATGAATTAATCGCGATGTGCAGTTGAGTATATATTTATGCTGTTGTTGAAACGAGAATCGTCCTGAAAACAAAAAAAGACAAACCGGCAGCGTTAAATCTTCCGAGCGCAGAACATCAATTGGAGATGATGCTGCCTCTGTGTAGAGTTAAGCACGCAGGACTCACATTGCAGAGGTCGCCGAAATAGACTGTGTCGCGCGTGTATTGGTTCATCGTTCGGCAAGTCGCTTATTACTTGGCGGGAAGTCTGGGTACTCGCACATCCTTCGGCACTGTCTGGTCAAACATTTGAGAGTAGAAGGCCAAGTAAAAAAAAAACTTTCTATGTTTTTATTTATTTATTTTACCAGGCAAGGCCCACTGAGCGACGTGGCTCTTTTGCAGAAATGACCTGCCCACAAATGATAGCTCCAAGGGAAGTGGCCTATCGTGCAGACATTTACAGCAGCCAAATGCTCTAAACGCGTCGTCTATAAATGTCTCTAAATGTGGAGGGCAAAACCACAGGACCCGGAGGAAAAATCCTCGTGACCACTGGGAGGAGGACACGCAAACTCAACATTCACAGGCATCAGGGTCGGGTTCGAACCCACAACCTCCTGTGTACCAGGCGAGGTAGTTAACATCTCGCCACCACGGCAACCCCCCGAAGTTCCTTTCGAGAGCTGCCTTCAATGCATGCTCATTCAGCAGCAGTGGAATGAGCAAAGAATTGCAGGACTGAAACTTTTTACGTGTTATCTTTACTAACTTGCAATGGATTTTTTTGTTTTACCAGCCATAAATATGAATGAGAAAGATGAAACGGTTTGTGCAGTGTTTAACCGCACATACTCACATGGCTGCCTTGTCAGCAAAGTAGTGTAAAATTAATGGGAGATTTAGCAAAACCTGAGGAGTGTATCTTTGGGAAAGATGAAAGGCGATGACACATACTTAAAAGTATTTATACCAGTTCGGGCCTCCGTGATAAATTATTTGATAAATGCAGACTCCGAACCCACGCAAATGGAAAACTCGCGAACAGAGAGGCAACCATTTAGACATCTTTAGAACCTCTCATTCCACGGAATAAATTATATGAATAAAATACTGTAATACATTCATATGGGCACATTCTACATGTAAAAAACACAATGTACAGCGCTTTATTTAACCACTGCTCAAGGAAGTACGTTTTCCAGGATCCGTCAGTCATCGGGGTTGTTTGACCATACTTCACCATTACGCGTCGTGCGGATTGGTGAACAGGTGCGGAGCTGGGACCGGTTCGGATATCACTCGCCACTGACGTTGGCTGTGGGCGGGAATCAAACTTATATCGCCGGGTTCATAGAGCAGTGCGCTAACCAGCGTGCCAACTCAAGATTTTTCTACATTTTATCGAAACTATCTCTTTCACAACCATTATTATTTTGCATTTCTTGGAATTATGTGCATTAAAAAATAATATTGCCAATTAATTATGTAACTCAGGAAAGCCTCACCGAGTCTCAAGACTCTTCGTAGGATGGTGTGAGCCATTTGCACGGTTGGCTGCGTACGGTGCGAAAGAAGTTTAACACAGAGTACGTACACACATTACAATGTTTGGCCAGTACCAATGATGAGTGTTTGACATACGGGAAGGGAATGGAGTGCAAACCCAGGGGGTGACACTCAACACTGCCATCTATTGGCCGCTCAGTAGCAGCACATGGCCTGATGCTCACCCATATAAAGACTAACCAGGCTCAAGTCTGCTTAGCTTCCAAGAGCCGATTTGATCGGGCACATTTCAGGATAATTAAGTCCAGGGCGAATTGTGTTCATAATTAGAAAAGCTGTACACAAACAAATAAGGGACTTCATTAAAATTGATGCTCAAAAGGTGCCCTCCCCCACACACACCTTTGTGAATAATTGCTTCATGAATAAATAAACTCCCGGAAAATGTCACCCCCTTGAAGGAGAAGGAGCGACGAAAGTATCTCGTGACCAGGTGCTTGGTGCGTTGTTACATTGCGGGATCACGAGGTGGCGGAGGCTTGAGGGAGGCCTTCTTCAAGCAGTGGATTGACCATGGCCGATACTGTTTTGAGCAATTTTACCTTCGGCTTGTTTCTAAAACTCGAGTTTTATTGTGAAATTCATTTCTAGGTGGCCAGGTGGCTCGCCCACAGAGGCCACCGCGTTGAGTTGGCACCAACGAGATCCTGGCTTTGAAGCCGGGTTCTCAAGTTGCTGGCCGAGGCAACGGTCAATAAAACCGTGGCATTTAAACGTAGTTTTGCATTTAGTTTTGTGAAATTGCAGTTGTGAAAATTTAAATATCGGTTTGTGTCTCGTGCGACGAGCGTTGCTCTCATATGCAGAGCGAGTTGGAATTGCTGCCCACTTCTGTGGGTGAACCAGAGATCACTTGAAGGAATTTCAGGGGTAGCTCTGTGACATCCCCTTCATTCAGTGGGCCGTTCTCTTAACACAAACGTTGCACCTCTCTGCGAGAGATCCGAAAAGGACATTCTATTTTTTAAGGTGATTCCGATAGCCCAATATGAATAATGTTGTGGGAAAAGTTTCAATCAACAATAATGCAACAGCCTTTTTATTTCTTCATACTTCTCAAGAATGCTGGCTTGCGCACACACCATGAACGTGCATGTCCCCTTTAAGTTTCATGGGCAGTCGTAGAAAACCGTCGTAAAACATTTTCATCCGCCGTGTTTGTACAATGTTTGGCAGGGAGCGACTCCCCGGACAGAATAAACTGACGGGCCCCTTGATGCTGGAGACGTGTTCATCCTCACCCTGATGCAAGCACCTCGGTGCTGTAGACACTACACTGAACTGTCCTGACCCTCCACAGCATTGCTCGTTTGCGTTGTGTATTTTAGGGCAATGTTAAGCTTGTTGGGTGTGGGGCGAGAAAGCCATGAATCTCGTGTTCGTGTACTGGCTGGATTAGTCATGTTTAGAGTCCATGTGTCAGAGCAGGTAATATACACCATTGGAAAGCTTCTTCTTTAGGCACAGTGGTATGTTGTTTGTCATTTGTCAAGTTTCATTTTCCAAAAGCACTCTACCCTGCTCTCACTCACCTCCTTTATTTCATCATTCATTTTGATTCTGGGCAACTAATGATTATTTCCCCACATAAATATACTCTGCTGCAATATCCAGTTGTATGCCTCCAAAAAGTATTTACTGTACTTTCCTTCGGTGAGCTTGTTCCACGTGATTTTTGTTTTGCTCATTTTTATCCTTTCGGCCTCTCTCATGTCCTTGAATCATTTCCTGTTTTACTTACGACTTGCTGTTGTGAAGAGCATGAAACAAGGGTTGAAAAGTAATGCAAAGAGGCGTGGAGAAATGCATGCTGGGGGAATTGCAAATGCGACACGGTAAGAGGGGGACGTTGGTCGGCGAAGAGACGCAAGTTGTTCTAGGAATCGTCGAACATTTAAAACGGTAAATGGGTTTGGGCATGGCCCTCACATCGAAGGGACGTAACAGACGGAGGAGGCTGGTGACAGAACGCCAGCCAAATGAGTGAACAGGCCCAAGGGGATAACCTCGTGAATAAAGATCGATAAGATCTGCTCATTGTTTAAATTGAAAACTCATTTATTTTATAAATGTTTTTTTGTGCTCAATTAAACGTTTCTGTACGTCATCACAAATACGATTTTCCGATATTAGGAAGCCATAGCAGCTATGCACATTTACATCATCTTGATTTAAAACGAAATCTTTTTTAACTGCTTTTTGTGTTTGTTGTCCTTCACCCGCACCTCCGATTAGCACGGCTGGATACGTACGGTGCGAAAGAAGTTGTATACATACAGTTCATGCGCAGGAGGGAGATTAATTGCTGCATTAAATCCAACTTAAGGGATTGTAATGATGTGGGAAGACCTTCATCCAGCAGTGAATAGAACATGAGTGAATTCCAATATTATCAACTACAATTATGAACATATATTTTTTCTTCTAAATATTCATTCCCTATGTCTTGATTTGCTGGATTTCCCCTTCGTTTACGTTTTCATCTCTTGTCATATACAAGGTTGCATGGGGAATGACCGCAACAAAAGGCGTTCACAAACGCAGCTTTCAAACGGTGGTGCTGCCGCAGAGCTGTCATGGGTTCAAGTGTGTCCGTGTGTGTGCGAGTGTCCGCGTGTGTGCGTGCATTACCATCATCAAAGCTGGAAGAGCGTGGACGAAAATGGGCATTGCGTCTACCCCGTAAATCCCATTTGGACAGAGCAGACGCTGCCCTAGACTAATCTGATGATTATTTGTCTCTTGGGAGGGAGGAATCCACACTACTCTTTTCATGTTCACAAGAGGCACTTTGCAAATGCATCCTGCTGCTGCTGCTGGAACACATTGTCTATCAGCATAAGGTGGAACCAGATCCTTTTGTGCGGGTTTATAATTTAAGATAACGGTTGAAAGCCCCCCCAGAGCCTTGCATGCTATATGATCAATGAGGCAATTAAAGCAGGTGATTGTAGATGAGCTTTGAGACAATGCGCCGTGGGGGCCACTGGAACCTCGCGAGATATTTTGTTTACGTTGGGGGTAGTGTTAGCTGCTTGCCGTTGCCACGGTGTAATGGTCAACACCCTGGGAGTTCCAGAGGTAGCTGGTCCGATTGAGTATTTTATGAGCAAGTTTATTAAATCCCTTCCGCCTTCCGTCTTGCCAGCAGCGAAAATAAATAAGCAACAGATGGTCGATTCATAGGTGGTGGGGTAAAGTGTGGGAAACTCGTACCTCTTCCAGGATGTCTGGCTATCGTGGGAGAATATGGATAAGTCAAAGTAGCCTCCTGTAGGGGGGTTCTCTACAGCTCCATCTATTGGAGGCGCTCTTCCACCAGAAGTTGCGTGGACAAGTAAGTCGCACGGCTGCACTTTCTTGAACCCTAATTTGATATCGGAGTGTTTTTCATGTTGCCGTTCGCACAACCACCATTCGCTGGAGATGTGTTTTTAAAACGATCGGACATCAGAAATGACGGGGGCTGTTGGGGGGTGGGAGGGGGCGAAATAAATTCTCCAAGCGCACAGAGCTTGTGCTTTGTCCCATCTGCAATGTGCTGGACAGCCAAGCAATGAAAAGTGAATTATTCAAATCAGATCTGGCTTGCTGGTTGCAGGCATCGCAGAGTGTGGGGAAGACATTGCAGGGTGTGGCAAGACAAGGAACTGATTTGAAAGAGATAACAAAAAAAAATGGGGAGAAAGCAGAAACACGTGGCGGTGTTTTTTAGCCGATGAGAATCTGGAAGAGCTCTGTTCCTGCAACAAAGAATGCAAATTCTTCTTGCACACATGAATGACACACACAAGACAACCATCCAGGATTGTTTAACTCAATGCTTCTGAAGTTTAACGTTTGAATTGTTTCCACAGCTGCGAAATGAATGTAAAAATATATTTATCAAATTGAATGTCTCGTCCACACTTTTGTCAGTTATGGGTGTCATTTGACCACACGGTGGTGAGCTGTTAACTGCCTCGCCTGGTATACAGGAGGTCGTGGGTTCGATCCTCGACCCTGACGATGCCTGTATATTTGAAGCTTTCATGTTCTTCCCATGATAGCGAGGATTTTTCTCCGGATTCTCCGTTTTTTTTTCGCCGCATTTAGAATCAACGTGCGTTTTCGAGTATTTGGCTGCTATAAGTTTTCACGTGATAAGCCAATTCGTTGAGCTACCATTTGTGGCCAGGTCGCTTCTGAAAAGGAGCTATTATATAGCTCAGTGGGTCTTAGCCGGGAAAATAAATGATAGTTTAGTTTAAAAATAATATACGTCGCGGAGTTGGTCAGTGCGGGTCGGTGAAGTGGGTGGGTGGGTGGACGGGTACTGGGACCGGTTCGGATATCACTCGGCAAGCTGACGTTGGCCGCGACCGGGAATCAAACTTGTCAACCACCAGCTTCATGGCGCGATGCGCAAACGACTCCACCACCACCGGTTCCACCGCTGAATTGAACAGTCTACCCATAACATGAATAAGATTTAATGCGAATGCATACACCCACACATTTTACGTAAATTCTAGCCTCGAAAGCATGAAAAAAACATCGGAATAAATTGTGGCCAACCCACGCAGACAAATACAACGTATACGAACGCAGGATTATGTAGCGGAGATCGAGCAAGCGGCTATTAACTTGTCGCCCTGCCAGTTTCACGAGAAAATCAGCTCTCTGGCAAATAATTGCCTTCTCATCGCTTGCGGCGGAGGGGCATTTAATTATGTCCGAGCTGACCCTCGGGGCGCGGATGCCCTCTGAGTGGAGAGCGCAGTATCGAACCTAGGTCACGAGTATATACGGACGGTGCACATCAAGCCACCGCAGCAACCCTTCTACTTAGTTAATTGTTATTGAACAGTGAGTGATGAATTACTCTCCCCCCCCTTCTCTTTCTCGCTTTCGGAAGCCGTTTCGTGGCCTCATTTTGTGTCTCGTCGTGACTTTGGCGTCTATCTCATTCCACTTTTAGTTGTCCTCTGTATTTGTCTGCTCGCTTGGACGTGACCTATCTTCAGGGTGGCTTCATGGAGGATGCAAGGCCCCCCCTCCGCGTGAGCTAGGCTGCTCAAATGAAAATGAGAACTGGAACGTCGGGGGTAAGAGCAGGTTCAGCACAACAAGGCCTGTGCTTCGTCAACCCGAGCGCGGCGTAACGCTCGCGCGGGGTAAACAACGCTCTGGGATTTATTTCGGCGGCCTTTTAAATGTGCTCGGACTCTATCTGGTGCAGGGACGAACTGAGGATTTCACTTCGCGGCCGAGGCTTTGTTTCAAACTTGTGCATTGTCGTCACAGTTGTGCACGTGCTAACAACCTCTGGATGTCTTTTAATGTTGCAGTGGGCTCCGATCACCCAAGTCATCCGAGAATGCGCAACCTCGTCAGATCTCGGGAGCTGAGCGATATCGAGCCTGTGGATAGTGCTTTGACGGGCGCACACGATGCATACCAGGCATTACAGGTCGCAGGGCCACGTGACAGGCAGCAGAGAAAAGTGAATCAAAGTAGTACATGATTTTACTGTGTTTCAATGTGCAGTCACGCTATTTTAATTGTAGTGTACAATTGATGCGCATATTTTAGTTGTGTAGGCAATTTTTCTTTATATTATCTCCTTGGAGTGTCTTGATGTCCCTGTATTTAGACATTTAATGAACTTAGAATCACTGTTTATTATTGAAGCTAATTAACAATTTTTTTTTATCGCAGTTTGATGATGCAGCGGTGGTGTAGTCGCTTGTGTGTGGTGGTACGAATACAACGGTCTGAGATCGATTCTCAGCCATCGCTCGCATCCGTGGCGAGTGGTATCTGAAGCAATTCCGCACCATCCCCTCACCAACTGACCGAACATTCTAGATTTGAAGCTTTCGTGACTGCAAGGGTTCATATTCTTAGGGTTTTTCGGTAAAGTCACGTAGGTAAAAAAATTAAATTAATAAAAGAAAATAAAGTAAAAATCACGACGTTTCGGAGGCAACACAAGCTTCCGTCTTCAGGTGGAACCGTCACAGCCACGACAGCTGTATCAAGTAAATGAGAGATTACAAGAGCTACCGCTCCGTATATATAATGGTTGAAGAGGGGAGGGGCCAAGTACGGCACACTTTTTATTAATATGGTAAGGTGAGGCTTAAGACTAAGAATAGACTGCATAACCGAACAGACCGCATAACCGAACATGTCATGGGGAGGCCTTCACCCAGCAGTGGATTGACACGGGGCTGTGTATTATTCGAGCAGGTTTTTGCCTAGGAATACCTCTCTCAGCTCGATTTGTAGATTCAAAGTAACCGTCAGCCGTGATCAATCCACTGCTGTAATGAAGGCCTCTCTCTCCAAACCATCACCGTCTCACACAGCCGTGCGATGTGAAACTCCACCGAGCACTTGAAGGTGAGCTGCGGTGGATATCCCTTCAGGAGTGTGTTGCTTCCCTTAAGCTGCCACTGTTGATAGTCTCAATCATTCGTAACAGCAAAGAACCCCCACTACATTTTCAATTGAGGGCAATTCTCCACATTCGGTCATGACAAGAGAACGAGGGCCTACTGCAGTAACGTTCCACAAATGCAAGAAGACATTTGGTTTTGGGGTTTTGTTGTTGTTGCATGATAATATATTTGTTTGAGGTGGCCGGGTTGCTCGGAGGTGAGTGAGCTGAGCCAGCATTGCTGTGATCCTATTTTGGAATCTGGATATCGGCTGCCAATGACTAAACTTGGGTTATCAAGCGTAGTGGGTTCGTGGTCTCAGCCCTAGTTTGTAAAGGATGAAAAGGCCCCTTGATTGAGTTGTAAGTATGAAAAATAACTTCCATAAGCTCTTCTCTGACTCATGGGGCATCCTGCTGTGAGATTTGTGAATGTCCTATTCATCCCATGGCATGTTAACAATAGTGCAATTAGAATAACATTGGTGGGGAAAAAATGAAGAAAAATACATTTATTTCATAATGTTTCAATTTTACCTCTGGAAAACATTACACCAGGGGCGGCATGCACTCGAGCGATAAGACCTCTCCAATTGAAACTTATATTTAAATTCTCTTCTGAAACTTGGTGATCTCAAGATGTAGACAGTCAAGTAGTTACATATGGAACAATGTATGCGATGTTTTTTGTCTGCTGCTTTACCATGTGTTTTTTTTCCACGAAGAGTGGTGAGAGATGCTAAGTGATGGGGAGATTAAAACTGGCCCCACTTAGCGAGATTCTAAAGCCCGAGGTAAAGCTGCTTTCGTGCAATGTAATAGGGCTTTTAGGCTCGGTTCACAAGGGCAATTTAGGTGGGGGCCAATGAACGTATGTTGCGCACGTGCAACAGCTTTGTCAATCCACTGCTGGATGAAGGCCTCCCAATGCTGTGTTGGTCATGGGGGGGTTGTTTTATGATATTTCATCAATTCTAGATTTGAAGCTTTCGTGACTGCAAGGATTCATACTCTAAGGTTTTTTTCGGTAAAGTCACGTAGGTAACATTTTTTGACATCAAATAATAAATCACGACGTTTCGGAGGCAACACAAGTCTCCGTCATCAGGTGGGACCGTCACAGCTGAATTTACTTAATACAATAAATATACTTAATACAGTAAATATACTTAATACAGTAAATATACTTAATACAGTAAATTCAGCTGTGACGTTCCCACCTGATGAAGGAAACTTGTGTTTGCCTCCGAAACGTCGTGATTTATTATTTATTATTTCTATTATTTTTATTTTATATTTATTTTTTATTTTTACCTACGTGACTTTACCGAAAAAAACCTAAGATATTTCATCACACTGGTCAGTGCAGGTTGGTGAAGGAAGACGAGGAGAGGGGGGGTACCCAGGACTGGTTCTAATATCACTCGCCACTGATGTTAGCCGTGTCAAGAAAACGAAACGCTCTGGTCGCTGGGTTCATGGCGTAATGTTCTTACCATTGCACCACCACTGCACCCAGAGGTTCTTAATTCTACGCAATGTTAAGACCTCCACGCGTTAACGCTTTTGCATCTTTTAAAGCCAGCCATTTGAGGTATGAACAACTCGTATGCATCATTAGATCTCCTTTGCCAGTACTAAAATATAATAATATGATTTTTGCCCTTTTTTCTGGCAACAAAACTGAAACCTTTTTACAAGGATTCATGTCTGCATTAACCACAATACTTGCATTTGTCTGCATTTGACTGCAAGTATTGTGGTTAATGCAGACATGAATCCTTGTAAAAAGGTTTCAGTTTTGCTGTCAGAAAATGGGGTAAAAACCCTATTATTATATGTTGGTACTGGCAAAGGAGGTCTAATAATGTAGATGCTCACCCCGAGCCCTCATTACTTTGATAGTGCATTGCCTTTGAGCTGTTCGCCTTTTGGCGTCCTCTGGTCGAGCACCAATTGGGTCGAGGCTCAAAAGAAAGCCGTCCCTTGGTGTGGACCAATCAGTTTCAAGGACAATGCATATATTATCATAGTGTGTTTTTTGTTTGCATTTGACTGCAAGTATTGTGATTAATGCAGACATGAATCCTTGTAAAAAGGTTTCAGTTTTGTTGTCAGAAAACAGTGGAAAACCTTTATTATCATAACCCATATGCACATTACAAGTTGCGAGTGCCCAAAGTTTTCCTGACTGTACGAGTTGTGAACTATATTTGTTACAAAAAGACAATGACCGCCCGCATCGCCATCTAAACTGTCGTGGCAATTCCTGTTAGCGAACACTTAAATAAGGCCGTCATGGCACAGCACAATGGGATGGTTTGGCCACTCACCAGCCAGCTTTGTCACTACAGTGGTGGTGTATACATACTATACCAGGTACTCATTTGAGTCTGAGTCGACCTGGGGGAGACCGATGACATTTTCAGATACCACTCGCCGTTAGTGTTGTCCGTGGTTGGGAAATCGACTAAGCTCTCGCCGGGTTTGAGGTTCAAACCAAGGCAAATTGTAACGCATGGTTTGTTGCTGTGGAGCTTTATGGGTACAAATACGGCTATGCAGGCGATCTCTGTCCTTGTGTAATGTGAGGATATATCCGGCTCACTGACGTATCACAACTCGTCATGATGATTGGCTCTGCCGGTCCTGGTCTAGAGCCAATGGGGGGAAGCCTAGGGGCGTGGCCCTGACGTGATGGAAAGGTGACAGCTGTAAGGAGAGGATTGGTTCTGCTGGCTTTGGCCACAGCCAATGGGGAGATGAGTCAGGGGCGTGGTTCCGGGAGCCTACGAGGGAGCCTGGAATATTCCATGGAGGCTAACCAGGATTGGTGGAAACGTACCACGTGACCCGGGTATTAAATAGGGGTGGAGACGAACGACACGTGGTCAGAACGGGAACGAACGGAGGAAGGGGCCACGCGTAGCGGGGTTCCGGGTTGCCACGTGGCAGTGCGTCTCTATCCCTCTCACGCTGCCTGTCAGAAGCGTGAAGGAAAGCTGTAATGCAAGTTGAATAAAAGACTGGATTTCAGAAGTCGCCTCAACGACCTTTATTACACTTGTATGTAAATAGATGGGGCAATGTGGTGGTCAGATGTAACATCTCGCTACCACAGTGCAGGAGGTTGTGGGTTTGATCCCGACCCTGATGCCTGTATATTTGAAGTTCGCGTATTATCTCTCTCTCTCTCTCTCTGGTGGTTGTGTGGAATTTTCTCCGGGTCCTCTGGTTTTACCCTCCACATTTAGAAACAAGCGTTTCGATTATTTGGCTGCTACTACGCATTCCCACTTATGATGATGATGATATCAGTCACTTCGATCAGCTATCACGTGCGGCCACGTCGTCTCTGAAAAATAACCAAAAGCTCAGGGGATTTTTTTATGGCCAATAAAATAGTTTCGTTTGTATTTGTTTTAGTCTATCAGCCTGTTGCCTTTCCAGGCCGAGCCCAAAGAGCCAATAGGCAGATGGACTGACACATATATGTTTTACGTGGACGCACAGAATGGATTTTTTTGTTTGTTACATGGGTGTTCAGCAAATTATAAGTTCCCTGGTGTGTGCGTCGATAGACAAAGTGGGAATGTAGGGAAGCAAAGTTGCGTCGTGGGTGGGCTCATGCGTTTTGGGGGAAGAGAAGTGCTGCCCTAGGCCAAGCCGGGTAAACAGGGGAGTGGTGGCATAAGTGTGAATGATGAGGTCCTTTACCTTAATGGAATAATGGTAATGACATAATGGAAGTGAGTGCCTATTTAGCTGTTTAGAGGGGGGGCCGGGGAAAGTTGAAAACAAGACACTGATGAGAACCTAGCACTGCGCATCTTCATACGTAATGCACATTGATCGCTTGCTCATGGATAATGTCGACGTTTTGTAATAAACAACAAAAGTTGGACAACTCCACGGAATCCGCCTCGGTGCTGACATTTACCACGTCTCCCTTGCACGATACTAACTTCTGCAAGCACCATTCCATGCTTCAAGAAATATAATAAAAGGCTCTCGCACCACTCTCGGCAGAACAATTTGTGTCCACTCTGCTCACCGTGAAGCACTTTGACCATATAAGGACAGATCCATCCTGACATCGCCTTTGCGCAAAGATTTTTGGTATTGTTGGCTGTTTTTGTACGGCATGTTTTGGTTGCTTGGCAGACGCTTGAGGCATACAGTTGCTTTATAAAAAAAAAGATATATGTTTTAACTTAATAATAAAATACGTGTAAAATATATCTGTATATATTTTGTTACGTTTGATAAGGTGCTGCTTTTTCACGTTATTAATGCACGTGATACGATCAACAGGTCAAGGTGCAGATCTGCAATTGCTCACTCGCTACACTGCTGTTGGAAGGGGCTCCACTAGAGATAGATTTAGACAGCATCTCCAGAGGGTGTTTTGGCCTACTCTTCCACGCCGGCGAAACATCTGAGATAGAGGTTAACTTACAGATGCTTAATCGTCATCTTGTCGTATTCAATATGGGTACAGGAACAGTGGCAGTATATATGCGATGCGTAATAATTTATAGCCCGTTGTCAATTCATGGAGGCCTCTTTTACGCCATGCCCTTGGTTGTTTGAACATCGTTCACCACACCTGGTTAGTGTGGGTTGGTGAAGGGGGGGGGGGATGCCCAGTACGTACTGGTTCAGCTATCTCTGAGCATTGATGTGAGCTGTGGCGGGGAATCGAACTCGGGTGACTGAACTCCTAAGGTAGTGCGCGAAACACAATGGCACCACACCAAATATGCAATCCAAGAAAAAAAAGTATTAGCATTGCTTTAGGTGAAATTCCACAATATCACGAATTATTACATACATTGCGTTGATCAGTAGTTTATATGTTGCATTTCCATCACTGCAGGTACGTGCTGGAGGATTGGATAGGGACGTTAGATTTATGTTTCATATAACATTTTTGCTACAGTGCGACAATTTAATCAGTGGCTTAACGACCGCAATTCATTGAATATAGGAAACCTATTATTGGCGTATATATAATAAGTAATGGACGACTTTACAGGAGCAATACAACGGATGTGCATAATAGCGAAATATACTTTCTGCACCCCTCCAAAAATTGCTGTGATGCAGTTTGACCAGCAGTGGGCAACACTAATCTGATAAACAAAACTCACAATGGGCCCACTTCACAGGAGAAAATCAAATGTGGAGTACAGGGGGCGGGGGGCCCGTTCTTTATGAGAAGACTTTCGGAAAACCCAAACAAGAAGCCCACTGTTGCACCCAGATGGCACGGAATCGAGAATTCGCCGTGAAATCTCCACGCTCCCACCACGCACACTTTGCACGCTGTTGAAAACGTTCCCCGGTTGTTATTTCTCTTTTTTTTCCCTGGTAAAGCGATTTTTCCTCTCTCTCTCTCCTCTGTTTGACGTTGCCCTAACGACCGCTGGTTGAACAAAAAAATATATACCGCAGTCATATGATCTCGCCGCAGTCGGCTGAGGAATCTAATTAGGGGCCCGTGTTTTAGCAAACGCAGCCAATGTGGCTTTCCTTGCTTCGCACCTCGCAAAAGGGCTTCTTGCCTGACTCATAATGAAACGGCTACATTCATTCCTGTCATGATTTGATGTTCTTAAATAATACATTGTGATCTTTGTGCCAACGGTTTTTTTTACATAGTCGAACGAACCCCACTCCCCTGCCCCAGCTTTTACGGCTTTTGAGGATGATATATTCGGCGGACGAAGGGGGGATGGGAGGGGTTTGGCTCGCACAAGTTAATTGCAAGGCGCCCGCGTGCCTCATCTCGCTGAGCGGGGCGCGTCTGGGTTCCTTTCATAAATCAGGAGCCCTGTGCACAGTTCGCGTTGAGACGAGGGAGGCCGTTTTTGTGCTAGGGGGGGGGGATGCGCTCTTCTTTCGGTGCCGTGCGCGCGTCTCTGTTTAAATGCAGGACTTCTTTTATTAAAATCGCAGATGCGCCGGGTGAGAGGTGTTGCCGCATGCGTGATTGTTGTTTGTTTATTGATCAAGCACGCACGTTGGTTGCCTCCCGAGTGTCGACACCACATGTATCCCCTCTATTTCAGACCGAACACAGGGGGAAGATGTCGCCTGCCGAGGCTGTATGTAATGAATTACCGGCGAAACGGCGTTCTCGAATTGCGAATGTTGTGGGTTTACTCTCCAGCCCCGCCGGTTAGTGCTGTACTCGTAACGAAGTGACATATTTTGTTTACGTGACAAACCTTACTCGTTGGCTGTGTCGGGTGGTGGCGGGTTTAACGACATACTTATATATGAATGCGCTCTAACCACCCCCCCCCCCCCCACAAAAAAAAGTATGGACAACATTGGTGGCGAAAGCATGCTACGCGTTAAAACGGACGATGCATTGGAATGCCAATCCACGTTGCAGGGATGACCCAGTGCTTTATCGCTTGACGGGGTGTCCCGTTCCTAATTGGGGTTGGATGGCTTCACTGATGCCACTTCATCTTCTTGGTTCTTTCGGTAAAGTCACGTAGAAGGAAAGTAATGAAGTAATAAAAATAAAACATAATAAAATAATTCTCACGACGTTTCGGCCACAACGCAAGCAGCCGTCCTCAGGTGAAGACCAGGTCTGTCGGGGAGACAGCGTCTGAATGAGAGCGTGACTTTACCGAAAGAACCAAGAAGATGAATGCCTGCAGTCACGAAAGGTTTAGATCGAAATCTGATGCCACCTCGCCTAACGTATTGCGTTGCAGAGTCTCGGTTTATCCGGCAAGCTTTGGGCGGAAGACGCTGTCACGGGGTAATGTCTAACACACTGGACTTGCGATCCAGACATCCCTGGTTTGATCGCTCGGAGTGGCGGTTGAAAGAAGTGGGAAACTTTCTCAAAATCCCCCTATCTCTGACGATAATTGGTTAGACCACAAGTGAGTAGCGTGTGATCTGGTTAGATGTGGATTCTCTGACCTATGTCTATACATCTGGCCAGTGGAGGAGTAGGCCATAATATCCTCTAGAGGGGCTCTATCGAGCTCCCTCGTGGAGGACCCTTCCACCAACGGTGGAGTGAGCAAGCAATTGCTGAGCTTGCACCTTGACCGTGTGACCTTGTGACCTTAGCCTTTGACACCAATGGCTGTGAAAAGAACAAAGGTGGCAATGTACGACAGCATCCCTGTCAACCCATACGAATTACCCGTATTAATGTAGAGGGAAATTGAGTTACGAAAACATTTCTTTGTGTTTCTCTCTTTTGATGGAACTTTGTAGGATGAACATTGAGATTTTATAAGGGCACGGCGTGACCAATAAAGTGTGAATTGGTCTTGAATAAGGTAGGCAATGATCAGGGGTTGACAGGTATGCAACAGCGTCGCCTCATCCTAGTTGATACTTTTGGTTTTTGAGTTGAAAGTAAATAAAAATGGACGAAACATTATTTATCACGTACATGGTCTCGTGGTGATGATGACGATGAAAACGACCATTCGTTTTCAATAAACAGACGGATCGTGATGCAGAAGACAATGTTGCAATTCAGACATCCGTCGGTAGGTGTCTCTAGACGAGCAATCGCAAGCAAACCCAATCACCGGAACAAATGAAATATCTGCCCACTCTCCAGCTCGGTCCATAACCCCTCTCAAATTAGACAGTTTATTTTTCGGACGGACGGAACAGAATTTTATTGATGTTTGGTGTCTTGCTCGTCATCTTAGTGATGTTGGTTTTACAGTTGTAAGAGGTATAAATATATTTTAGCAAATAAATCGGTGTTTTATTTTACTTCTGACACTGCATACTCTGCTCCTGCCATCATGAATCGTTTGCCTGCCGCCCCCCACCACTGTACTGTATACGCAACCCAGTGTAGCCAGGACATTCTGGCAGTAACTCTGTCTCACAGTTCATCTTAAAGGTTACATTCAGTTAATATATTATAGTAAAAGAATATATATATATAAATACACGTTGCCCAATTTTTATGTTGACTATTATCATTTGTATTTATGCAACAATTGTGCAGTGAACAGGGGGTCTTGATTGTACAATTTTTTGTAAAAAAAACATACACGCGTGTGCGGTAAAAGATCGAGGTATCTTAACAAGGTAAAACAAATGCATCGACTGCAAGGCCAGTGAAGGGCGATTCCATCTAATATATGTACATAATCACATGAACCTACTGCACAATTTTTTTTTATAATGCACCATATTTAAATATATATGAGGGAGGCATTAATTCAGCAGTTGATTGACCGTATCTGATGAAGTAGAAAAAAAATCCACTTAATAACACAAATGAATTCTAGGCACTCGAAGTGGAATAGGCTGAACAATTTCAATGCAGGACCGTTCTGTAAAAATGAAAAAAAAGGTCTCGAGAACGTAAGAACTTTGCCGGTTAAACACAGGGCAGATAAGGTAAACTAAATTAAAACAAGTCGAGTGTGAGCGTATTACAAACAAAATATGAAAAACAATATAATTCTAGATTTTAAGCTTTCGTGACTGCAAGGATTCATATTCTTAGGTTTTTTTCGGTAAAGTCACGTAGGTAAAAAATTTAAATTAATAAAAGTAATATAAAAAATAAAATAAAAATCACGACATTTCGGAGGCAACACAAGCTTCCGAAAAAACCTAAAAAAAACAATCTAATATATGGATGACCTGTAAAAACATTTCGGTGCGCTTTAAGACAAAATTAAGATGACTAAACTAAGCCTAATTTCATCCCCATGTCAAACCAAATGGATCAATTTGTGCCAGGCAGCTCTTCAAGGCACCTTGTTTAGTGCTTAGGGTAGGGCCACATGAGTTGAGGAATTTTTGAACAAGCGCTGAAATCCACCCTTGGCCCCAAAAGAATCAATTAAAGTGCAGCGTCTCTGTGACCTTTGGCCTCACCCATAAGGCCTCAGCTGGAGGAGCGTCCTTAACAAGATTTGGAGTGTTCCAAGGAAAAAAAACTACATAAACTTCAGTGAAAAGATTCTTATTAAAAGCATTTTTTTTTCATTTTAAAGAAATGTTGCCACAAAATGGTGACACTAATATTCTAATATAATGCACGACAAAAATTGGAATATCTTTAACATTTCTTTCGTATCTTGTTTTCTTAAAATACATTTGAATAACATGCATTAATTTAATAATTTCCCCGTATCACAATTACAATCTTAGACTCTTGTAGTCATCCATGTAATTGTGTATTGCGTAACTGAGGGCGTGCGGGTTTATAAGCACTATCGATTGTATAGCTGTAATGATTTTAAGTCTCATGGCAAGCGTATGTTGATTGAACTGCAGTTAATAAACCTATTAAGTAAACGTTGTTAATCTTGCAAGTGAAGAGAAGCATCAATGCAGTCATAAAAATGTGAAATATAAGTACAGTATAAAGTTATAGGGGGGGAGGGGAAATGATATCGCAAAATTCGTTGTAGCGTGCAAAATGATCATTGCGGCAACCCTAACTGATACTGAATTGAAGAGTTACGGTGGGTTGCTTATCGGGGCACTACTGTGCACGTGAGGCTCGGGGTGCAATCTCTGATCACCGTTGCATTCACTGAAATGTTAATAAAAAAAAATGTACCCGTAAAAACAAAGTTTTTCACTATAAATCCTTTATATGCGTGGCGGCTAGAGTCCTCTCGTCCTCTGGCTTGAGATGGCTGCCACCTATGGGTCAGATGATTGCCTGCCACCATTAAGCAATTGGTAATTAAATATAAAACATTTTTGCTATAAAGTGTAAAATTTTGGAAAAAAAAATTAACGAAAATTAATTGTCACGCACAACGAGTCTGTGTGGAAAATGTCAGCTCGATTGGATCACGGGAAGTGGGTTAAAAACGACCGAAAGATTTACACGGTCGTAAGCGCGCAAGCAAGCAAGCAAGTGAACTTAATATAAAGGATTAAAAAAAAAACTCATCTGGTTCCCCGTAGCAACTAGCAGAGTGCACAATTATTATACGTGTGATGAATCACAGGTGAGCTCACATCGGCTACATTCACCCCTCCCTGAATCACACTAATTGTGGTACTCCCATCATTAGGCCTCCTTTGCCAGTACCAAAATATTATAATAGGGTTTTTCCCCTTTTTTCTGGCAACAAAACTGAAACCTTTTTACAAGGATTCATGTCTGCATTAACCACAGTACTTGCATTCAAAATGCAAACAAAAAACAACTATGATAATCTATGCATGTCTGCATTAACCACAATACTTGCATTCAAAATGCAAACAAAAAACAACTATGATAATCTATGCATTGTCCTTGAAACTGATTGGTCCACACCAAGGGACGGCTGTCTTTAGACATGAATCCTTGAAAAAAAAGATTTCAGTTTTGTTACCAGAATAAAGGGGAAAAACCCTATTATTGTGGTACTCCCATTCGAAAAACATTGAGGAAAGTGGTGTTCAGTTATCTCCTATGAAGGAAATCATTCGACCTTTCCACGAAAGCACCGGAGCGAGACGACCAAGCATCTGCACCCAAGTATACCTCAAGGACTCTATCCTTATGACAGCTTGATAGCTACTCGCTTCACACATGCCCACTTGGTGGAAAAAAAATTGGCCTTTTTTATGTGGTTTCTCTTGCATTTATAGCATTTATGTAAAAGTGGTAATCGTCAATCCAGGACATTTTGTAGTGTAAAAAAAAACAATGAAAATTTGGGCAACAAACATTCGTTAATTGCAATATAATATTTATACTCACTGTATTTGCGAGGTATATTATTGTGTTGCATGATCGTGAGATTGTGGCTTAGGGAGGTCTTCATCCAGCAGTAGATCGATCATAGATGATGATGTAAGTTTAGTGTTACTTTATTAGGTGTGTAAGAACACATCAATTCACTGATTAATGTCGTAGCTTAAGCTCACATTACATGCATCAAATCCTGTGTAAGAAGTGATAATTAATCGTTTTATTGTGTACGAGTGAAGAACCCATTGCTTTGAAATGGAAAATATGAGACGGCTGTCATTCTCATCTCGCAATCCTTTACTCGGAGCACTAAAAACAATCTGATTTTTACGAAATAAAATGCCAAGGTGATATGTTTCGTGACGCTGGGTTTGTTTTATCTAGGATATAAACACTATTCTGGTGAAAGAATTACATTAACAGGATCACAAATTTAAAAGTGACAGCATTTTTAACTGAACCGTGTCGGTCTTCTGCATACGTTACTCCCACCTCTTCGGTCGCATTATTTATGAAACGTCTTCCAAACGTCTTCCGCAGTTTCAACTCAATGTTTATTATTTCTTGTGCAGATACTCCCCTTTGTCCAGTTACCCAACTAGTTCCGACGGCAACGGCCCGCAGCCACGACTCAAAGTTGTTGTTAGGTGCAGGAGGAGCCCAGACGGAAACCAGCCAAGAAACTCGAGGCATTTTTTTTATATTCATAGTAGCAGAATAATGTACATGATCGTTTTTCGTGATTTTGTGTGACCCATACAGACACCAGTGGTCACTACAATTCCCTGCGATGTTAAACTAAATTACAATGCCATTTGCTGAGTGGAATTGTAACGCCACATCGCCCAAAGGGGGTCCAATCGTTACACCTGTAATTTCGAATAAGGCTTAGTTTCAGCAAAAAGCCATATTGGGAGAGTTGTGAGCCCGGGCACATTTTTTTTGCTGCCGGTGGCCCAAACAAAGTGGCTGTTCTTTACCCCGTGTGTTTGCCTGCGGCTGCCTCTTGTGTGTGTGTGTGGGGGGGGGGGGGGGGTTCGAAGATTGCCCGTCCACAAGGCGTTCTGTCGCAGCTGTGGCCCATGGGGTTTTAGGGTCTCCATGACAACTGGTGCTCATTTAGTATTGCTCCCCCCCCCCCCTCCACAAGGCCAGGCCTTGCTCAGGTTGTCTGCCACAGCGGCCACACGAACGGTGGCAAGCTGTGGGCTAAGGTTTTTTTGTTGTTGC
The DNA here is from genome assembly GCF_015708825.2 of Lethenteron reissneri. Classification (NCBI taxonomy): domain Eukaryota; kingdom Metazoa; phylum Chordata; class Hyperoartia; order Petromyzontiformes; family Petromyzontidae; genus Lethenteron; species Lethenteron reissneri. The sequence goes on from NC_083819.1 coordinate 2,216,875, forward strand.
TATAATACCCCGGAGTTATTTTGAAATAAAGTCCTAATTGGTACACGTTTACGTAGTTGTTGGTGTGGTTGTGATTTCCCTTCTACTTTCCTGATTTGAAAAGCAGCTTAAACACGTCGGCTTATTCATGAGAGGTTTTTTATGGGCTTAGATCACGTAAATATAAATGCGTCGTTAATGCCAATTAGTTATTGTTCAGCACCCTGGTGTGTTGGAGAGCAAACCCACAACATGTAATACAATTGGCATGTTTTGTTTACGTGACAAACCTGACTAATTAGCTGTGTTGGGTGGTGGCAGGTTTAATAATATATTTATATTTACGCGATCTAACCCAAAAAATAAATATTGTTATAAAAATCAACTATTAGAGGCTCAGAATTGATTTAGCCATTAGATTGCTTTGTCCTGAGAGTCGGGTAGTTGCAGATATACCAATCCACCCACCACCTTCATGTTTATATTCAGGCATTCAGAATTTCTATGGCTCTATGGGTTTTGAGTTCATAGCTGCAGTCACTTTCTGCATTGGGTATCCGCATACTCCGTCGTTTGTGCAGATCCCGATGAAGCGCTGTCCACCGTTCCGATGATTGTGGTGGTTGGGGTCTCCGATCCGATGTTTTGACGTTGGGCACGTTGCTCGCAGCCCGCAAGATGTGCCATGTCGTGTTGGATGTTGACATTTTTTATTTCCTTTGCCATCGCGTCGTTTTTTGCGGTTGTTTTCTGCATAGCCCGCCGCTGTGCGTCTGGGTTTGTAGCGCGTGGTGTCCGGTCTTTGATGTCCGACGTTTTTGCCCAATTTTCGTGGGAGCTTCTTCAGGAATTGAATCGTGCACAACCCCGAAAGCACATCGAACAACGAGTATTTCCCCTCTCGAAGATTTTTTAAGAACGATGGGAAGGAAATGGCCTGAGAGATTGCAATAAACGTTTCAAAATAAACCGGGTAAGAACCCATCGAGACTAAAGATGTATTTCTTTCAAGGGAAACGTGGATTTCGAGGTCTCCACAGAACCATGCTGTGTCAATGTAAGCTAACCGGAGACACGCTGTCACACAAATCATCGTGGGAACGAATACATCGCCCAGTAACAATAAATACGTTTACATTATGAAAAATAGTTGAAAGTTCAAAACATATTTTATTAACTACATCGAGTAAAGGAACATGTTATGCGTCCTCAGTCGCCAACCCGCGCTGTCCAATGTGACGAAATATGGTTCATGACCTGCACTGCATGGGGAGGCCCTCATCCAGCAGTGGATTGACAATGGCTGATTTTTTTTACGTGTCCCTGGTATGTTTCACTTACCCTTGGCAAACATTAAACCTGGAAAACCGTCCAACCCTCAACACAAGGGCTGTGCAAGCACACTTGCACACACACACACAGGTTATCATCAACAGTGTTTGTCAGGGTGTGGAGAAGGGGTGGCTCCCACACTTTTCAAGGCTGTGGTTCTTCTACGAGCGAATGTTTGCTTTGCCGGCGGTTATTACTGAGATTACATAGGCGCATTGACCTATTATGTTATAATAATAATAATAATGCTACCATGAATTACTGTTGCGACACCATGTTTAGGAGCGACACACACCTATTGAACAACTGTTAAACTGAACTAGTCTACGACAATTGTATTAAATCTCTGCAATTACTGACTGTAGTGAGCCGAGTGTTCGTGCTGCTACTGTGTATTCAAGGCATTTGCCTTGCCTTGTCAAAGAATGAAACACGCAGATTGAAAAAAACCCACCGTTACTTTCATCAAGAAATGTGACTCGTGGCCATATTAAGAAAATCAATGTCAGGGGTATCCTGACATCCATGACACCCTTTAGAACTGCTTTTTGTGTTTTAATTTGTTGTCCTTCCCCAGCTCCTCCGATTAGCATGGTTGGCTACGTACGGTGTGAAAGAAGTTTAACAAAGTACGCGCATGCAAACCCCAACCGTGGCTGTGCCCGCTGGTGTGAAGGCGCAGCTTGCCTACGAACCGAACAAAGTGCTGCTTTCCACGTGACGTGACCGTGCAACGTTTGGAATTCTGCGAGTGCCGCTAGAGATGACGCGTGCTAGGCTCGTTCGATCGCTCGCTCGCTCGCTCGCCGCCGTTCGAACCACTTCTCTTCCCCTGTGCCCCCGAGGTCTACCCGATCCTCAAGGTGGCGACACTTGGAGATGCATAGAGACCGCGGAGACGCAAAAGACAAAGACACCCCCTCCCCACCCTCCCCACCCCGTCTACAGCCTTTAACAGACTGTTGGGGCAAGTGCTGTTAGCGAGCACCTGTGAAGGCCGACGGTGCACAAGAGGCGGTGGGTGGCCATCACCGCAACCGGTCACCTTTGTCTCCCGGGTGGCGATGTATACGCATCGCACCGGCTACTTATATGAGGTTGAGTCAACCTTGGGGAGGTCCAGAACCGGTTCAGATAATCATCACTGGCCCGTGATACAGGGTTATTTTTGGGCTGGATCACGTAAACCCGCCACCACCCGACACAGCCAATTAGTAAGTTTTGTTAACGTGACAAACCTTACTAATTGGCTGTGTCGGGTGGTGGCGGGCTTAACGACACATTTACGCGATCTAACAAAAAAAAACCTGTTATGGATAATATTGGTCGCGAAAGCCTACGTGTTCAATCATCACTGGTGTTGACTGTGAGCAGAAATCGAACTTGTGTCACTGGGTTCGTAGCGCAGCGCGCTAACCGCTACATTGCCGCTCCCCACATTGGAGATACACACACACGCACAGAGACAGAGATGCGGAGATACGTGCACAGAGATACGCGAGATGCGCACACACGCACGAACGCACAGCAAGTACACACACACACACACGCAATTTTGCAACCAGAATTCTGTACCCAGAATTCCTGGGACGCGATGGGAGACAGGTGCCAAGGGTATTCATAGCTGCTTTGTCTAAAGATGGAGAGGCGGCTGGATTGGGCTTTTTTATTTGGAGTTGGTCGCGTCACGTTGTCGGTGTGGCCGCCTGGCCCAGGAACCCGATATGCTCAGGTTCAGCTCTGTTTTGTCCACAGAGACAATCCAGAGAAATAATGAATTGCTCCCCTGGGAATGAGCCCTCTCCATAGAATTTTAATCAGGCCCTTTAAACATGCCGCGTTTGGTTAGTGTCCCATTTTGGAGGGAGAGGTTGCGGGAAAGTAGGTTAGGGTGCGAAAAAGCAGAACGGTTATAACGAGAACTTCAATGCAAAGATTTCAGTTTCTTAAAGAAGCTGCCAGGACACGAGGAGTTGAACGTTGGACATCGTGGCCAAGGACACGCGGTACGACCATTCAAGCGCGTCGGAAGGCCGCAACGAAACGGTGGAGAAGTCCAATGCAGTAGTAGCCTCAGTTCTCCCAATTTGCACAATGCATTAAATTTTCGGTTGGTTTTGTATAATTGTTTTTAAATTTGAATATTAATATTAATGGGAATGACTTGACCGCTGTTAAAAATATATAATTGGTGATGGTAAGAGAAATGTCCCTTTATCACAGCACAGAGAGTTAAAAGCCTAAAGTCTAAATATCCTTTTTTTAAGGCAGTGGTATTATTACTATTTGTGCTTGTGCACCAGTGCCAACGCAGTATCGCCACGTTATTTAACCGTTGCAGTGATTTTACTTTCCAATACAAACGCACCATTTCCCAGAAAATTTAGTGCACAAATGCCGTTCAAAGGGATGTGTACATTTTCAGCTGACATGAACGTTTCCTTTCCAGTTCCTCTTGTCCAATGAGCAATCCTTTAAGAACACTGAACCCCTGCAGTTGAGAAACGTGGAGGAGGATGAGACTGGGCCACGCAACAGAGTTGGCGTAACGTCTCTAAGGCAAAGCGTACTGTTTGCCGCCACATATCGCAATTGATTGTGAGATTTGAGAGAATCCCAGGTGTTCTCCAACAACTGGGTGTGATTTAAAAAATTGTTTATGTTTGTTACGTGCTGTTGTAGTTCATTAAAACGTTTAAACGCGAACAACAAAATATAGGTAAGATGTGCAAATAAGCATATGGAGAGCTGCATGCTTGGAACTACTGTGCATTGTCACGTGCTAAGAAGGGCTGTTGCCTGAAACGTCGCCGATTGTATACTTTTAAGGCCACTGTTATTGACGAATGTATTGCGTTTTCATGTATTTGTGCATGTGCACCACTTCCAATGCAGTGTAGCTAAACAATTCGTGATTTAACGGACGGGCAGAGCAACACGGGGACTATAAAACGTATGGAGGTTAATGTTCCCGTTCAAATTTCCGTGTTAAGAAATGTAAGCTGGCTTGTGCAGGAGATGCCACTTGAAATGATGATGGACGATGGTCAAGAATAATAAATAAGTGACGGCCATGAATGCAACTCGCCCGAGATAATTCCCAGCAAGCAGATGGAGCGATGAAATCTGTTCGTGTGCGGTTACCGGGTGGATCGTTAAGTCGCACGATCGTAAGATTTGGCAGCGGCGGCGGCGGCTTAGGGAGGACTTAATCCAGCAGTGTATTGATCATGGCTGATGATATCAGGAATATGTTGCAAATATTTCAACGGCATGGTTGATGCCATACGCGTGTCTTATTATTATTATTATTCGTTTGACTTGTGCGATTTGAAGGTTGCTCAATATAATCTGGTCGCTGCCACAGTTGAGGTTTGAAATGTCAAGCGTCAAAAGGGTGTTTCCTAACGGTGGTGCGTGCGTGTGACTTGCGTGGCATTCTGGGTCTCTCCGGGCCCTGCTCCCTTTTGGGTCATGGGATTCCAACGCCAACCTTACACCCGCAGCCCCATCGCGAAAGCCAAGCGGCCGAACATTCTTTCCATTACAAGGACATTCTAGTGTTTAAAAAGACCGGCAAGTGTGGAAGCATGAATTATCGCAGACATGCGCTGTGCATATGCACTGAGCCAGCACCTGTTAAGACGATGGGATCGGGCATGCAACAATGCAGCGACTCGTCGATTTAAATAGAATCGTATGCTCACAGTACATGCCATACATCATGTATGATAGAAATTATTTAAAAAAAATACAATTTGTGCCAAGTTACATTTTGACTAATGGAATGACTGATGGCACAACTAGTTATAACCTTTACGTATTTACCCAAGAGGCCAAATTGAGTCCAAGTACTCTCTTTTCTGCATTGTATACAATTACAATATTTTTATATTGAGAAGTTGTCAGTCAATTAATTATGCGTGTGGATGGAAACTGGAGCACTCGGAGAAAACCCACGCACTCAAAGGGGAGGAAACACTCTGTCCCATACAAAATGAAACGGATGACAGCCCACATTGGCTGTTTTCGTCTCTTCCGGCAAGCCAGAACATGGCACCTTGATGCCCGCGGGAATGGAGTTTAATAACATTCGGGTGATCCGCGAACCCTCGCCTCCACAGCACTGGATTACAGGTGTGCCGCCCTGCAATGTGGCAGCCGGTAGAAAGAAGAGACAATAAAACGTACTCTAGAACTGAATTGTGAGAAATAATCCAATTACAAGGGCTAATTGTGATGTGCCTAGTTCAAGCTAGGGAAGCAAAGCAGTGAACTATTTACTTATTTTGGGATTTTCTTTCGTCAAGAGGGTGTATCATCCGTAAGTTAACATTTAATAATTCGACAGCAGCTTGAGCTGGGTCAATAACACTCCCAGACACGTGCGCACTTCCTCTGAACCGCCACGTGTCCACCATGACGTGGGCAGTGCACCTCGTGTCGAGATCGGAGAGAGTCCCCGGGAGGTCACTCCGATTGTGTGGAATGCTTCAGTTATTTAAAACTAAAATTAACTATTTAAGTTTCCTAGGTAAGATCCACTGAGCTATATACAGGAGCTTTTTTTTTTCAGAAGCGACCTGCCCACATATGATAGCTCAACGAAGTGGTTATCACGCGGAAATTTAAAGCAGGCATATACTCTAAATGCATGATTCTAAAAGTGGAGGAAAAATCCGGACGACCCAGATAAAAATCCACACGAGCACGGGGAGGACATGCAAACTCCAAATATACAGGCGTCAGGATTGAACCCACGACCTCCTGTATACTGGGCGAGGAAGATGACATCTCACCACCGCTGCACAAGGCAGTGACGTGGTCTACAGTCATCGCGTTCACAGTGTTGTGGTATGATGATAGCTTGCTTAAGGACATAATCTTAATATTTGTTCGTCTCGGTTACTTGTGCACAGATGGCGCCCATGCATTTGACACCGTCCACCTGTTCCTGCGACTCAAACTACTGAACTCAGCCTCCTGGGTCATCCGTTGCTCGTTGATCGATCGAATGCATTTCATATTCGGAGCGGTCAACCGATCTGTAACCCACAAGGCTCGGAACAATTGACTCAAGGGCACGAACGTTTAATTTAACCGGTCGAAAAATATCAAATTGTATCCCAGTGCTGCTTTGTATATTTTTTGTGTGTCACCCTTTGTGAGTCCATGATTGGATGAAGGTCTCTTCCACACCACTTACCACGTCAGTCATTGGGGATTGTTCGTTAATGTTTTGATTTGTTCACTTTATTGTGCTTCTACCCCCACCCCTCCCCCCACAACATATATATTTTTAACATCGAAGTTTCCTTGTAGCTGTCGCAAAAATGTTTGTAAAAAAAATCTGCAAATTCTGGTCAATGGGTTGATAGTGCAAAGCACTGCGCCACCCTGCTTGTAATTTCAAGGAGAACAATGTTTGCTTTTGTCAATCCACTGCTGTAAGAAGGCCTCCTCATGCGGTGTTGGTTGCGGTCACAGGGTTGGCTACGGGCCCCGGTGCAAGGAGTGAAATGATGGGGGTCCTGCCATGTCCAATTTCTCCCCATATTCATAGCTTGCCATTGAGTCCCTGATGCAGTTGTACCGCCTTCACACTGGGATCATACTTCACCACGCTGGTCAATGTGGGTTGGTGACGGGGGGGGGGGGAGTGCAGGGCCAGTTCACATAGCACTCGCCACTGATGTGAGCTCTGGCCAGGTATCAAACTCTGGTCACTGGGTTTATAGTGCAGTGTGATGATCACTGTTTCACCGCTCCACTCATCTTGTATTAGAGATTTTTTTTTTATCGCTGGCTGGAACCCAGAACGTGAGATGCCGCCCCATGACTAATATAGACAAGTCATCAACTACTGCCCAGTAAACACGGCATGTTGGGCCAACATTGGTCTAACGTTATATGTTTACTTGGTGGAAGCTGTTTAGATTCATAAATAATGTTAAGACAGTGCAGTGTAAATTGAACACGTAGGCTTTCGTGACCAATATTATCCATAAGAGATGTTTTTAGGTTAGATCGCGTAAATATGAATGTGTCATCAAACCCGCCACCACCCGACACAGCCAATTAGTAAGGTTTGTCACGTTAACTAAGCATGTAAATTCGTTACTGTACAGCACACAGTGTTGTAGAGTAAATCCACAACACTTACAATCTGACGTTTCGCCAGTAATTACAACCAGCATCATCGCAATGCAGTGTCACATGTCGAGTCAACGTTTCCGTTAACCAGTTGGGAGTAAGATACAGTGAATGAGCGCAATCTGTTCAAAAATTTCTTGAGTTTTCACCATGCCGCTCATCTTTCACGCGAAGCCAAACTGACGTCGTAGCATTCTCTTTTTTTCTTCCCGATCAGATTTACAGCTGCGACATGCAACAGCTGCTGTGCCTCGCTGCCCGCTGAACAATCTTGACGGGCCAAAGGGGTCAAAGGGACCGTTCGAGCACGCCCCGTGTTGTGCTGCCCTCTCACAACGTGGGGAGTCGTGGGCCGCTACAGCACAGGACATCCGCTTGAGGCCAAACCACTCCTTGTGCCCGGGCTTCTCGCGAAATCGCGGTGAAACCCCCACAAGCCCTTTGGGGCGAGGGATTGGAGCCCAGTGGGGGGGGGGGGGGGTGGTGGACGTGGAGGCTCCATCCTGTTTATGTAACCCACGCAGCAGCGTTGGCAAAGCCACAGAGCCTCTGTTACCCTACGCCACCATCACCGCACGGCTTCTCTCTTTGGGGACGCTGCCTTAGATGGGAAATCGGGTGAGATTCTTCGCCCGCGTTCAGAACAGTTGTGAAAACAAAGTGGCCTGGATATAAAAAAAAAGGAAATTCCCCCGCGTTCTAATTTTGCGATGGCATTGCGCGGGGCCCATTGGCGCTCGTGTTGGGCGGGCCGATATCTCGAAATGACGGCCCCCACCGCCTTTCTTAGACATTTTTGTGGCGTTTCGAGATGACAATGAAAAGCGTCCGTCGTTCGTGCAAATTGCATCTCGCAATTTGTTGTGGAACCGCTGTGACGAGCTGGACGGGAGGTTATTGTTTGCAAAAGAATGTTAGCACAGTGCTGCACATTCTATAAGGAGGTACAGCCATGCCGGGGCGGATTAATGTCCTTGTAGGCCCTAGGCACTTCTGTTTCGTCGGCCTTCAGTGATAACTTGCAAACAGTTGCTACTGCTGCTGCCCGTGTCACTACTACCGCCGCTGTCACTCCGCTTGTGTCACGCCGCTGGACAGACGTCGTCAGTGCCTACGATATTATATTATTTAGGCAGAGGGCCTACTGCGCCTATTGGATAATACGGCCCTGCTGCCATGGATAGGACATTGAAGTTGCAATCCGGAGGTGTCTCCTCGATTGATCTCCTGGCACAGAACTTAAATTAAGGGGCAAAAATATGATTGATGGTCAAATGTGGTTATTTATTTTATTTATACCCTCATGGAAGAGACGGTTGTCTGTGTCATACTCTTCTCTCAATCCTGTAATCGGAGCACAAAAAGTCATTGCTTTTTTATGGAATTAAATGCCAAGATAACATGTATTGTGAGGGTTTTTGTATATTTTCTATTGTTTAAATAATATCGTGGCAAAACAATTCCATGAATAGAAAGCACAAACGTAAAAGTTAAAGTAATTTTAAACTAACCCGCGTCGGTCAACCCCATTCGTTACTCCCACATCCGTTGGTGGCGCTATATTTGATAAGAGTTACCCAGCGAGTTTCAATTGTTGGGGTGAAGGGAAGTCCAGCCAGTAGCCAGTCAGAAACTCACGGCAGAGATTATGATGAATAGCAAGCAGGACTTCTTCTCATGCACTCCTGTTCATGTAGCTCTTTATATATTTTAGAAGTGGAATTTTCTCGACTTTGTCCGATTCCTAAACGAATATAATTCAATTAGGAGCAAATTCACTCTTCGCCTCGGCAGTTTGTGGTGGAGACAATTGACACGATTTTGCCAGCATGAACTCAAAGTTTTTACATATTTACTGCATGTACACACAACTGCACCACACAATGCATGCAGGCTAATAGTTACAGCAACCGAGCTTGTGCATGCAGGCACACACCACTGCTTACATCATTACTGTGTCATTTTAAATAGCGGCCTTGTTGACTTATGTTCAACCCTGGGTGCTGCGGGGAATTGAGGCTCTGCGGCACGCGCACGCCTCCGAATCCCTGCAAGCGTTGCCCGGAGTTTATGCTGAGGTCTGTTTACACTTATCCCGGGTTGCACAGTTACCATGTGGGCCCACTTCAGGGCCGTTTGGCCGAGGCTCTTGCCCATTATTTTTAATTAACATTCGTGCAACAGAGTTGCCTATATAACTTGCCTAAAGGCAGAGATTTCAACTTTTTTTGGTGTGAACTTTTTATGGATTTTTTTTTTACCATTATTATCTAGGGGTTGGGAAATAAATAAATGAAATCTTATTACAATTAACAATACCCATGCTTTGTGTAAACTTTCTCGACGTTTGTCAGTTTGGATGTAGTGCAGTGACTGGGGTGTGTGTTCGTTGAACTTCTTTCGCACCGTACAGAGCCAACCGTGCTAATTGGAGTTGCGGGTGTTCATCGCTGCTGACGTGCTGGTCATGATATTTTTTTTTCTAGAAATTGAAGTATCGGGAAGACGAGGGGGGGGGGGGGTTGCTATGCAGGTCGAGAAGGGGTGGGGTTTGGGGGCAGTGGGGAGAGGAAAAGGGGACGAGTCCACTGTCCTATTTCTGGTTTGGGATGGTGTCTCTGAGTCTGGCCGGATGGTTGTGGAGAGCTTGAAATGAATGGTGACGATACATTTAGCAATTTTTAAACATCCTCTAGCCCCCCCCCTACCTTGCCTTCGCCCACCGATATCATAAACACGGCACTGTGTAAGCAACACACAGTCAAGCAAAGGAAGCTTCAGTAGAGATCCAACACAAGCATCTAATAAAATTAGTGGTCCGTAACATTCCTGTTTCGATGAATGGCCAAATGGCGTATACATCTCCAGTGGTGATGAAGATACGTCAGCTGACTTTGAGAATATTTTATTTCTGCTATATTTCAACTCCAGGCTTTCATATCTTTGCTGAGTTCATTGCTCGCGACAGTTCAATATCTATGGGCCTTTATCCAGAGTTTAGTTTTTGCTGTTGTTAACTTCTGATTCTGGAAAAATGTGGTTACTTTTTGTGTCGCGTGAAATCCCATCGAGACTGCAGGCCCTCGTACAAGGGTGACTTGGGTAAAGAGCAACAACAGACACGCACGTACACACATTTGATTATTGTTTTTCTACCTTTTTTTAAGCATATGCTTAATGTTTTCCTTGCGAGTGGTTTGTTCTTCTCTCACAAGGATACGAATTTCTCAATGGTTGTGCTATGTTGAATGCTGTTCAGTAATTTCCTTGCAACTAATTAGTTTGGATAGAGAGAAAACCTGTTCGAAGTTTCCTGTCCTTTTAACTATTCCTCCCTATTAACTATTAACCCACATTGGTTAATGCTCCACAATTTCCTCAGCAAACCACACACATTTTAAATTTTAAAATTACTTTTCCGGCCTACCACTAATAGGCATGAGCAATGCGAGGCTGTATAAATATTTTATCTCAGACATGTAGATTATTAACTTCTTTTTCCTGTAACCACAACTATTTTTTGAGAAACATAATATACATTCTTGCGCCCCACCCCCATCTCCCCTTTTTTTTTGGTGCAAATTTTTTTAGCCGCATTAGCTCTCTCTCTCTCTCTGGATACATATTAAAAGCGAGCTTTCACGAGCGTTACATTAACTCTGGCAGCGCTAGTGCATGCGTGCTTTTGGGTTACGTTGACATCGCTTCCTCCATTCGAGCCGAGGTTCATTCCCTGATACCTCCTCCACCGCTCACCGTGAAACTAGGCAGCATCTGGAAACTATTTTCGTGTCTTTGTTTTTTTGTCAAAACCATTTTCGAACGGTGAAGTGGCTCAAACCACACACCTCACTGTTGCTCGCCACAGGAAGGGCACTGGACGCGTAAAACAATGCAGACTTTTTTTTATTATTATTTGGTGGAATGGGTGGAAAGGGAAAGTTAATGAGATGAAAGTCTCAAGTGTCAAATAAATTGCGTTGTCGCTAAAATTCTCGAACTAAAGTTGAAACTCACGAGGAAGGCGTGAAGGACACTTGCCACTGCTGATGTGCTTTGATGTTCTTGATATTCCAAGTCACGAGTGGACTCGTTAGCAAAAAAACAACTATTTCCACCCTTTAATTGTCCATTTTTAGGTGTTTCTTGCGTGGTCAGTGCTGAGCCCCCCCCCCCCCGCCTCTTTGAGGAGTCTTGAAAAGTCTACTTTTGTGCCAACACCGGCAATAATTTAATTGCTTGCAGACAGCAGTCGTACACTATCATTTGCTGTTCCCTGAAATGAGCACATTTATCGAGTTACTTGTTTTTATTTTGCAGAGGCCCACAAGACCACATTGTAATTCCTCATCCAAAACTTTACTTTTATTTATTATAGATTAAAAACATCACGATTGTTGTTACCTATGTTGCATTTATTGTTGGTACTATATTTAGTTATAATTGCGTGTTGCAGCCTTTTTAAAAATACAAACTAATAATTATTATTATATGCAACATTCCTTTCGACTTGCGAAGCGGGATGCGAGATTGAATGCAGATGTCTATCACTGGACAAGGGACACACGGGGGTCTGTGGTTGGGGGAGGAGGGGGGAGAAGAGGGATGGATGATGAGACGGTGGGTGGGTGTGCGTGGGGCTGAAGGCTGCTGTTTGTGAAGTTTGTGAAGCTGTCACTGCTGGCTTTTCGTGCAAAGTTCCAGACACCCACACGCATGTTGCAGATAGGGAGGACTATTTGGAAAGGAGAACTTTGGGAGGGTCACGAAAGGGTTGGCCCTCCTCAACGCACCATCACCTTCTCTGGCACATCAATCCCACCAACAGATCCAAGGCCCTTTTGTTAGCAGCAGACAGGGTTAAGTGGCTGCAGGTCACTGGAATTTGTAGGAAATGTCTGAGTTGAGAGTCATGTTGGTATGTGCTGCAATCTAATTTTCTCGGGAGCTTAAACAGTCTGCCTGGAGGAGGCCGTGTGACTTGGTGGGCCTGTATACATCTCTAGGTGACGAGCTGGTGTCTCTGATGCATCGTTTCCACAAATCAGGCTCCACTGGCCCATGGATGACCCAGTTCTGATGCAGGAACTCCTTCAGGCACAAGTCGAGGTCCCCGTGTTCCATGAGTCCTGGAGCTCCCTAGGCTTGGCTGTTCCCCTACGCCCCACTCCCTGCCCTTAACGGGGTTGAGGTCGTCGTCATCATTATCAGCCATGGTCATTCCACTGCTGGATGAAGGCCTCCCCCAAGAAGTTGCTCCAGAGTTTGGAGTAGGGTTTGTAAATCGTTTTTTTTTGCATTTAACAAAGTTTGAATATAAACATTGATTAAATTACACGATTTATAAAGTAAAATATACCGCTGAATTTTTTAATTTCCTTGCATGCTATAATAACAAAAGCATGGTTGAATTTAGATTTAAAGCTTTCGTGACTGCAGGGATTCATCTTCTTGGTTCTTTTGGTACAGTCACGTAGAAGGGAAATAATAAAATAATAAAAATAAAATACAATTATCACTGTACTTTTTATTTTTATTATTTTATTATTTCCCTTCTACGCGACTTTACCGAAAGAACCAAGAAGACAAGCATGGTTGGGAAGGGAAGTTGAGCCGAGCACGTGCCATCATATGTGGGCGCTTTTGCTTCTGAGTTGACCCAGTGACGCCGTGGGTCTGAGGTCGGCCTGGAGCCAATTGTGGCTATCGGCTTGTGGCACGGTGTACGAACGGTGCCACAAGGACTAAGGTCCCCGGTTCACATCAGATCGGTTTCGGCACGAGAGGATTGTCATGGAAATGCGGGCTCGTGAAGTCTGGCCTCAATCGAGCACTGTTCCAGCACAGTTTCCAGTGTCTGTTGGAAATAAGGCAGAAGAGCCAAGGGGTTTGGGTCTTTACGAGAGTGGAAGAAATGAAAAAGGAAATGGATATTTCCTCCTCTTTGTGGATTATTTTTGTGAGCAACGGGGTTTATGGTCTCCAGCATAGTTACCAACGATTGCACAAAATTTATATCGCAACCTAGAGAGTTTTAATTTATTTTGCTCAATTATTTATGAAACGGAATACTATGATGTTTTTTGTTTATTGAAAAGTGCAGAAATATAATTAAATATATGAGGACAGTCTAGTATTTGGAAGAATTCATGTTTTTGTAGAATTGAGGTGAAATATTTTTTTGCTTTAAGATTAACAATTTAAATTGAAAGCTGGGTTTCGGAACACGACACTGGTGTCTTCCTATAAAAAATATTCATCATTGCTACTCCACATTTGGACCGTGCAGCTTCTCTGTCTGCGGCTCCATCAATCGGGAACTCACTACCGCCACACGTTCAAGATATTCTGCAGAATATCCAAGACTGAACTTTAAAATAGGGCTCACAATGCACGAGAATTGTGCACCTAGATAACCTCGGATTAAAATTTTTCACAATTATAACTGTACTTACTGACTACTAAATATAACATGCGTGTAGCTTGTCAATTTACTGCTGGATGAAAGGCTCCCCATGGCACGATGGTGGTTGTTTGACCGTGCTTCATCATACAGGTCAGTGTGGATTAGTGAAGGCAGCATCTGTTTATATTTCTTATGACTGATATTCGCTATAACCAGTAATCGAACACAAGTTGACGGGTATCGTAGCACAGTGCGCTAACCACTTCACGACCACTACCCACCATGTTTATATGAAACCTAATTTATGTAATAGGCATGAGGGAATTTTTAGCCCATGGGCCATATCTGGTCCATGACTTAATTTCATATGGCCACATACGGTCTACCACTTTGACACTGCCCGCAAATGATATGTATCCATCGCTAGAAGAATTTTAACCAAACTAACAGTGTTCTAGAGTAGCCTATAATCGACCAGCAACACACTTTATAATTTTAGTGCACTCGGTCACTTCGGAGGGGGTCTTGCAGTGACGGGCATGAGTGATGAGTGGTGTGTATTCTTGCGTGAAAGTCGTGTTGGGGCGCCCCAGTAAGGAAATGGTGTCTCACCCCTGTATGAAGCAAACTTAGGGTGGGGCAGCGAATATGGCTTGAGGGCAGAGTGACCGGGGTGTCAAATCTTCTCGACATCCGTCACACATTGAAGCTCCTCTTCCAATATGAAATGATACTCGATCATTTAGCATTTGTTTCGGCCTTCTTCTTTGGTAGTAGTTTTTGGCCGTTTGATATTTTATTCCAAATGCAGTTTTAAAATTAGATAATGAAAGGAAAAAGTAGAGGCAATGGGTGGTGGTTGGGCGTGAGATTGAGCCTGAAAAGTTGTTCTTTTTCACAACCTTTTTTGGGATGCGAGCCGGATAAATTCCAGCAGAGAGAAGAGCACTAACGGGTCATTGCATCGTTCATTTAACATATTTCCCTCTCAACATTTTTGATACTTTTAACCGCAACTTTCCTTGAAACATATTCTCTAGGCTGTGAACAAAACCGAGGGAAATAATCTGAAGTACTTTGACCCCTCTGTAATACGTGACAATTATAACGGTGGCGGCTGTGGTGCTGCTAATATAACAATTATTTAAAGAGAGAAGGAATGTGTTTTTGGTTTAGTTTCATGACTTGCTTTGCTCACGTTGAGATTGTATACTGCACTCTGAAACCCGTGTCCCGAGTTCGATTCCTCGCCACGGCTTGCATCATTCACGAGCGATTATATGAACCAGTGTAGGGGCCTTCACATCACCAATAAAGTGTGGTAAAGTATGGTCAAACAATCCCTTTGAATGATGTAGCAAGGGTAGGCATTTAACCAATGGTGGATTGACGAAGGGATGCACCGTATTTGTAGGCCAATTACACCACCTTTTTTTTTACAAAGGTAGACTCGTAACGAACAAGGTATCTTAAACATTTCACAATTGTTAACAATATTGTGAATGAGAATAACAATTAGAAAGCTATACAAATCAAAAAGTGAATGTTATGATAATCAAAAAAAGTTTTAAACTTCGGAAAAACGGGGCCAAAAAATTAAATGTAAATATATAGGTAAAAAATTAAGCTACAATTTTGCAGCACAAAGGGACAAATGATGAATACTAACGAATAAATAACCACAAGTGGCAAAAATTACAAGCGAGGGCGGGATAAAAAAACGAGCACATCAAACTTAAACGCCATCAAAATCAAAACGCTTCGCCACCTTGGGGATAATTCCTGAAGCCCCCCTCCTGGCTTCTGATGAGTAGTAGCAGCAGAAGCATCACAGTGTGGGCTGCTCTGTTACATCACCGGAGCCACACTCTGGGCTCAATCTCACTCACAAAGCCCGTTTATTAAAAGGGACTCCATCGGCTGAGCCTTGTCACGTTTTACTTCCCTCCTGCCCGTGCTACCTGGGTGTTTATTGGCACATAAAGACGCCGAGATAGTTCCCTTTAACCTGAGCATTTTTAAATCACTCATGTTAGCTGTAAAAAAAACACACCTTAAGTTCACGGGAACGTTATTCGCTTTATTCCCTGAGACTCGCACACGCACACACACGCGCGTCGCCAGTGTTATGCTCGGGGTTTCTTCTTCTTCCCAAGACCGTACCATGTGTTCATAAACACCGAATGCACGGGGAAGGAAAAACACACTCACACACACTCTGAGTATTAGTAACCTGTGCAGCCTTCCGTTTACACAACTAACAATTCGTACGATTCAAATTTTTTTATCATCGCCAACATGAAATAAATTCCACAGTAAAAGCTTCGGTTTTAGTTGGATACTTTCGTCGTGTTCCTGGCACGTGAACGATGAACCCCTTTGGCATGCGCGCATAACACCCCCTTCCCCCATCTGCGGTCGAGAATGGACCGTTCCAGAGACGCGGAGTGCAGCGCCAGAGCGCGTCTCCCGAGTGGCTCGGGTTCTACCACGAGGATGGCGGTGTGACAGGGGGGGTGGTGATGACGAGAAGTGTAAGGAGGCTGCCCCCCCCCCATCTCCAGTATCCTTGCAGACGAGCGGAAACGTCGTCTTCGTTCTTCGCGACCCGTGAGTGGTTTTTTTTTGTATCGCGCGCACACAAAACTCTGCCGCGTGTAACGGGGCGGTGGTGACGGCGGTGGTGGCCGCGGTTCGCTGGTTCATTGTCACGCCGTAGGAGGAAAAGTGTTGTTCGCAAGTTGTGCAGATACAAGAAGGACGGAGCGAGAGAGAGACGACTTTTGAAAGGAAAATGAAGCAAACGGAATCAAAGCGTTGGGGCGGTGGGTAGCGGTCTCGGCGCGTTTCGGCTGCGATTGTTTTTGTTTGTTACGAATGTTGCTCTTTTATTCAAATGTCACGACACGATCCGAGTGCTATGCAGCGAGCGAGACAAGAGACAGATCTCTTGTCGTGAGTGTTAATGACGCGACGAACAGCTTATTTGACCAGACGTCGGCGTAGTTTTGTGCGTGCGAACGACCGTGTCTGTCGTGGTTTGCGCGTTTCGCACTCTGTACCCGGCGGACCCGAGTTAAATTCCCGTCTCACGGCCACTGGGAAGACAAAGGCGGCCGGGAGTGGTCCTGACCATCCCACCACCCTCGTGTATCGTGCTTTAGCTTTATGGGTGCTACTCGCTAACAGCATTTGCCCGAAACGTCGGTTGAGGCTATAGATGCGGGATCTTTATCTTTTGTGTGTTCATTTCTACTTTTTCTTTTTAAAATTTGACCCCTTTGGTTTTTTAATTTGAGAACGAACATTCTGGGGGGGGGGGGGGGGGGGGGTTGGATTAAAAACTGGCTCCCCTGCCGCAGAGACTATCCCGTGTCTCACGCCGAGATATTTAGCCATCTGTGTAACTCCACGGGGCGGTTTTGTGTGCAGCCCCAAAGCCAGGATTTGCTGCTCTAACGGGCATCACATTCAATCAGCATCAACCCTTGTTTCCCGATAATCCCCGATTTTTAAGGGCACCCACAATTCGTTAATATGTTCGACGTGGCTTCAGCACAGTGTTGCTGAAATCTGTGGTTTTTTGTAGGTCTCCACTCGGGTATTAAAATGGAGAGAGTGGAAAAAAAAAGTTTCGTATTGGCTGTGGTGGTTGTGCTGAGGCTCTGTTCTCTGTGATTTGGGAAAAATTCCAGCAATTTCCTGTGAGGAGTTCCACAGCTCAGGGCCCCATCTGCTGTATTTGAATCCGTGGCGTCAACTTGCAAACGATGATAAACACGGCAGCGTTGCTCGTGGAAGAGTACTGCGATTGTATCAGCACTGTTACTGTATACGGAGGATTATCAAATGATTTATAGATATCCTAAATTACGTGCAAAATCATAATGATGTATATGTTTAAAGTCATATCTTCTTTTATTGTTATGATAATCATTTACAGTTTTCTAAATCCACTGTTGAATGACATGCCATGTCGGCCACGAGGACTGTTTGATCGTACTTCTGGGTGCCACGGTGGCGAGATGTTAACTATCTCGCCTGGTATACGGGAGGTCGTCGGTTTGATCCCGACCCTGACGCCTGTGGTCGCGTGGATTTGTCTCCTCCGGTTTTAGAAACATGGGTTTACAGTATTTGGCTGCTATAAATGTCCACGTGATAAGCCGCTTCGTTGAGCTATCATTTGTGGCCAGGTCGCTTCTGAAAAAGAGCTATATATTGCTCAGTGGGCCTCACCTGGTAAAATACAAAATGTTTATAGTTGTATAGTTTACGTCACCACGCTGGTCAGTGCAAGTTGTTCAAGGTGCTGTCGGATTTAAGAGCGCAGTGTGCCAAACACTGCTTCACTCCTCCGATGCATTGCAATCTAATTAAATAGCCTGAAACATTTAAGATGGAACTTTCAAGATGGGTCTAAGTGTTTTAATTTGTTGCCAAAACGGAGGAGGCATCTTTTGAGCATCTTGTTATGAATTAGGTCTGGTCCGGTCTCGTGTACTGTCCATGATTACAGCCGTTATTTATACGTGTGAGCAATTAGGAATAGTTTACATTGCAGTTTTTACCAACCTATCCTGTCGAGTGTTTTTCTAGCCAAGACATCTTTTTTAATTAAGCTTGTGGTTTGCAAAATTCCTTTCAAAGTTTGTTTACTATTTATAATGGTACTGCTTGCTATCTGATTGTAAGATTTTGAGATAAACAAGGGGTGTGGGACTCAAATATCCTTCCCAGAACTGTGATTATTATTTTAGCATCCCAGTTAGTTAAGGGCCGAGCACAGTTAAGCCCTGCAGCAGCCAGATCTTGATCCCATCCACTGATGTGCATTGGTTCAGGCCATTCTCTTGGGGTGTTTCCTGTGTTGGATTATCAGAAGTGAATGTCTGTGTTTTCCAAAACCTTTGGCCAACATTCCCAGAAAACAAAAGCTGAGAACACATCCCTGCAAACCATCCATTCAATTTGAGTGCCTCTACCCTCGCAATTTGACGATGCTGTAGTGTCATTGTGAGCAACGCTGGCCTTTGGAATCAAGAGGTTGACAGTTTTGTTCAATCTCCTTGGGCGCGCCGTGGCTTTTGAAACAATGGTGCACGTTTCTTCCGTCCCGCCTCCCCGCCAGTGTAAATGGGTGACACCACAGTTCATTGATTTGCCGGTCACGTGTGGCGAGGTAAATGGTGGGTTCTCGCACCTCTGCCAAGATGCCTGGCCATGGTAGAATAGTATGCCAAACACCTTCTTCAAGAGGGGCACCATTGAATTCCATCTCGTGGAGACCCTTCCTCCAGCAGTGGTGTGTGTAAGTCATTTCAGGGCTGCACCTTTTACATTAACCTTAAAAAAAATTGGCCCTGAATAAAGTACATAAAAAAATAAACAATGCTTTTTTTGTAAATCAGCATATTGCTCCACAAGCTAAAAGCGACATGAGCACTCCCATGCTAAAAAGTCCAAACAAAAGCAAAGCGCAGTAGACTGTGCTGCCAAAAAGGAGTAGGGTATGAAAACGTTACAGCAACAAAAAACAAAATCTACTTCTGTGAAATTAGATCCTGGCAACTTTCTCAACAAAGTGATATACCAGTCAGTGTGTCCGAGGCTTCTACTTAACCGCTAATTGTGTGCCGGGATTGCTTCGGTGACTTACGCAGTGATCTCAGCGATGATACGTCGCGGCGGCCAGGAAGGCGTGCAACAAGCGGCAATTGTATTGCGGAGACAGTATCCAATGTCTTTCAGCTCGGAGAATTTGTGGAATTTCCTTTTATGCTGGGGGGAGCATACAGTCGACATTGTGTCCGGACTAACCCCCCGCACCGCCCCCCCTGCATGCACTTTAGAAAAATAAATATATATGAATACTATGCTTTTGAAAGATATTTGAGGCTGATAGTTCATCTTATTAAAGGTTGGAGGTGAGATTATGGCTTTGAGTGGTTGAGCGTGGCGAGATGTTTTGAGAAGGGGCAGTAGTGTGTGTGTGTGTGTGCCGAATGAAATGGCACAGTAGGGGGCACAGGTGGTGCATCGGCTAGTCATCTCAGTCAGTCAATCCATGACACCTGGGTCTGCCCCGTGACCTGCCAACAGGCGTTCGACACTTCACGTGGCCTTAACGTGCACCCAGCCTGCCACAAGCACCATGGTGACGTCACCGCCACTTAGTGGCGAATGTCGGTTGTTATTGTTGTTGCCGAATGAAAGTTGTTTTGTAATTTTCAATCTGATTGATTTGGAAAATATAAACCCTGCAGGATACACAGATTAGTGCGGGCTATGTCTTATAAATGTTCCGCGCTATTAAACGCATTAAAGTTATATGCAAAATTACCATCTTAGTATATGAAGCTCAGTTGTATATTCCAATTGAGAGTTGGTGTTTAATAATAGCGACATTAACTACAGGCCATTTGTGACGCTGCTTCTTGATGAAAGCCTTGCCATGCTGTGTTGGTTACGGGATTTGTTTTACCATACTTTACCGTGGCTGGTCATTGCCAGTTGGTACATGTGGAATATACCCAGGACTGGTTCAGATATCACGTGGCACGTCTGTTTACCGTGGCAGGGAAATCTTACTCGGCTCACCAGGTTCATATTACGGTACGTTAATAACGACTACACCACTTCTCCATCTCATAAAATAAATAAAGTAGCAGATTTGAGTTATATTATTGTAAATATAACTCTACACGGGATAAAGTCATGCTAAATTAATGTCAGAATGTGGACATGAATATAAGTTTGCACCGCAGCCTCATGAAAACCAATTTTCTCTTTCGACTTTTTTCTGGAACTACATTAGTTGCATTTAGACCTACGGTGGTTTTTCAAGACTATTGTAGATGTTTCTCCAACCATAACAATCATCCCACCCCGGCTACATAAAATGTCCTATGAAGATATGTTTCATTGAACCAAAACTGCCATTATCACCAACATGCTGAAGGCAAAATGAAATGTCACGGGTGAATGCTCAAGATAATAATAATAACAACGTACGACTGCTGTGCAAGGATGGCTCTGAGACTACGCTAATCTTGTAGGCAAGCCGGTCCTGAGCTTAAAACATTCAAAACGCTATCTTAGCACCCACTGTCAAGAGAGAATATGATGTACTGTAATCAGCTGTGAGCTGCTTGTCAATAAATCTCAAACAAGGATTAAAATAACCCTCTAAGTATTACACAGGTTCACATTAATTGCTTAACATAAAAAAGGCTCCTAATATATATGGATAGTGTGCACAGTGCTATTTACTCGGTGAGTTCAATTCATGGCCACGGCTAACATCAGTGACCAGTGATATCTGAAACAGTCGTGAGCCATCTGCCCCTTCACCAACCCTGCGCTGACCAACGTGGTGAAGTTGGATCAAACACAACGTGACTTGGGAAGCTATTCATCCAGCAATTCATTGACAAGGGCTGTAAATCATTCATCGTATTATTATCATGGCTCTTGGCAAATGTTAATCGTATGTGTTCTGTCCGCAGATGCGATGGCGTTGTTGACGGCTTGGCGACCTCACGTTATTGGACCTTGAGGCCCCGATCACTCTGCTCACTCTGCGGCAGCAAATCTCAAACCCCGGACGGACGGACAAGCTGTGTGTGTCTGTCGTGGAGTGGTTTTTGAGAAAGGGGGGTGGTAGTGTAGGAGGAGGGTGGGGGGGGTTCAGTGAAAGGCGAGTTTAGAAATCTCAAGGGGAGGGGTTGGGAAATCTCCCTGTGACCCCCTCTCCCCAACCCCCCCCCCCCCCCCCGCACTGGGCCCCCTTGCCGAGTGTCTTCCCTGAGCCATGAGTGGCCGCTTGGGTTTCCAGAACAACCGCAGGATGCAGGAAAGGAGGAGAGTCCGAGTGTTGCTGCCCACCGGCGACGATCTCTCCATCATCATCCCCGTGAGCTCATCGCCCCACCCCACCACCGCTGCCTGTCACAGAACACCCAGTGGCACGCGTGCGCACGCATGCACACATGCACGCACGATAACGAGCCTGGGATTCAGAATAGGTGGCAGTTGTGTACAATCATCACTCGGTTATCCAGGGTAATGGGAGGGAGGAACGAAGAATGGGTGGCCCGGAGAAAACAAAACCACGCGCGATGCAAAACGAATGTAAATAATCTTCTTGGTTCTTTCGGTAAAGTCAAGTATTTAATTATGTTTTGTTTTCATTATTTTATTATTTCCCTTCTACGTGACTTTACCGAAAGAACCAAGAAGGTGAATCCCTGCAGTCACGAAAGCTTTAAATCGAAAAGAATGTAAATGAAGCGAAGATTGAGCCGGCATGGTCGTGAGCCTGTGCGTTGGAAGAGAGGGCTGTTGTGTGCAGTCACACTGCCGTGTAGGCTGTCACGGTTGTGCTGCTCAGCTCTTCGATATCTTTTCTGGTTGTTGCCGCCAGCTGTTTGGCATGGTTTTTCTGATGTCTCACTCCTCGTGCTCGGAGCTTATTCAGGATCGGCACGATGATCCTAAGCATTTGTTACCCGGTACAGCCCAAACGCCCCATTTGGAGAGTCATTATCTGAGGATTGTGGTGCAGCTAAACAAAAACACAGATAATCCATAACATATGTAAATTAGCTGACCGGTGTGTTTTTTGGATTGTGCCATGTTGCTTGGTGTTCATCTCAATATTACAAAGCTCAAAATCACGGCTACGTAAAGCTATCGAGGCATATGTAAATGAGTCTGAATATAAATAAGGGGTCATCTATTTATTGTTACCTTTTAAAGTACTCTAATCGGTTTACTTTCCGACGTGCCCGTGATCACCTGGGTACTGTGTACTGATCAACAACAAATAAGGAGAAGCTATTTATTCGGATATATTATATTTTTAATTTGTCAACCGCTGTTATTTTGCAACCGGGGTAACATGCTGCCGACAGATAATCGAGCGTTAACTCTAATTTCACGAGCTATGAGACTGAGCGATCTCCTCCATTCTCTTTTCTTGGTAATAATGATCACAGTTGACTACGTACGGTGCGAAAGAAGTTCAACGTATACGTGCATACAACACAACATTTGCATGCATTCACAGCTAAAATGGCCCATGCATGTGCACACCAATTGCTGCCAACACATACACTACATGTGTATCACAACAATTTAGTTGTTTTTTTACTTTTTTATTTTATTTGTAGTATTATTTTCACCTACGTGACTTTACCGAAAGAACCAAAGAGTATGTGTATCAAAGTCGCTGTAAAAACTTTCAGACTGATGCAACAGTACCAGATCTCGGCGAGCATGCGTAGAAGCAGACTACTCGGTCTAAGTAAGTGTGCGGCCCTGCAATTGCTACTCATTCCACTGCTTGCAGAAGGGCCTCCTATCGAGGGTATTTTGGCCTACTAATCCACACTCGCCAGACCTCTTCGAGGGAAAAAGGGGGGGGGGGGAGTACCCACACTTTACCCCACCACATGCAAGCTGCAGATCAACTAACTCACGTAGCCATTTATCCTTGCTGGGTGGAGGAACGGGGTGAATTTAAGAAACTTTCCCCATTGTTTAAACTGCCACGGCCGGGCGATTAAATCGAACTGACAATCTCCGGATTGCGAGTGCGGTGTGCCAACCGTTACTCCACGGCAGTAAGCCTACTTCACAAAGTGCTGCATCCAAAACGGAGATCTAATTGCCAGTCAGGGCTCGGCTTGGGACTGTGTGCATGGGGGGGGGGGGGGGGGGGGGGGAGACGGCGGCAGCCACCCACCACTGCCCCTTCAATACCCCGCGCCGCCGTTGCCAAACAGGTCTTGGCACGCCGAGGTCTTGCTCGCGGGAAGTGAGCTGTGTGCATTTGCACGGGTGGCTGAACACTCCGGTGAGGTCTGCTCAATGATGATCGGTGCCCTCGTCGCGGTTGCTTTCAATCACGAGCGGTATATTTTATTTGTGCACGCCAAGTTGCCATCGGAGGCTGCGGGGCTGTGCTTATGTGGCGAGCGTCTCAGAGGGCAGTGCGGCAGAATCTCC